>NC_089507.1:21525214-22808964 GCF_036850995.1 Saccopteryx leptura
TCCAGGACGGTTATTTTCAAAAAAGGATGAAAACTATCAAAACGTTAATAAGTGACAATTTAATATAAACTATTTTCAAGGTACTGTGTTTGAAATAGAGGTATAATGGGTAAACACTGTTTATGGGGACTTTAAATACTAGTTGAAAAGTTCACATAACATTTAACAATATTAATACAATAGAAAAGTATTTTGTTCATTTGATGTTTTACAATTACATATGATTGAAAAAATTTTTAAATAACATTTCATAGAGTGGGAAAATTACAGAATATTCAAATTCTTATTTCCATGAATAACATTTTATTGGAAGATGGTCAAGCTTATTCAATTTGTATCTACAATGACTGTTTTTGTACAACAGCCAAGTAGAGTAGTTGTGGCAGAGACTTGTGACCTACAAAGCCTGAATATTTACTTTCTAGTCGTTCACAGGAAAAGTTTGCCAATCCTGAAATAAGTTTGATAGAAGTTAGCAAAAAGAGCAAATAATAGATCAAACAATTGTACCTACAATATAGAGAACCCACCATTTGTGTTTCAGAGCATAGTAACTACTTTTAAAGTTCTTAATAAAAAATTGTGTATATTTTGAGAATTTTAAGCTTTGGCCATTCTTTTTTATGATATATTTCATTTGGGGAAAATATAAGAAACTAATTTCTATTTTTAAGCTAGAGTACTTATTGCTGTAGCTTAACTATTGAAATTTGTTATTTTTTTTCTAATTTGCAAAATCAGAATATTAATATGACCCACGTAGAGGTGGCATGAGGAGAAGTGACAATATAAGTAAAATCAATAGCACTTTCTTAGGACATAGTAGTTACTATCTTAATATTGTCATTGCTCTTTTCTAATATTAAATAGTTTATGATCTACTGGACTAAGAACTAGAAAATATTACTTGCATTATTAGTTTTGGAGTACAACTGTAAACAAATGTGCCAAAATATGATTGTATACGAGTCAAAAAATGTAGTTAACTACTTCCCCAAATCATTGTTTTAATTAATCCAAATGTCTCAAAATGCTTCTTCTTAGTATTCTTTGATATGCAATTGACTTGAAAGAAAGAAAAGCAGTTTGAAGTAAGGGAAGTACCTTGAGATATTAGCAAAGGAAGACACCCCTAAAAAGTTAAATGACCTGATTAAAGTTTGTTTGAAGGCTCTGCCAGATATAAGCCAACTAAGCACTATGGAATCCTAGATATGTTTGCTCAGTAGCCCCAGTTGAAAATGTTTGCAGAGTAATCAAGTACTAGTTCTTCTGCACAGAAAGATCTCACAGTCTGAGCTCCTCTTTAAAAATAAAATTCAGCTCTCTTTATAATACTGCAATGTTCTGCTTAATGACTGTTTCAGTGCTTTACTACTGACAAAAAGAGTCATTGGAAGTCTGTTTGATGGACGTGACTAAGTGAATTGGAAAAAAAAAAAAAACCCTTTTCAGCCCATTCAGAAATAATTGATGTGCCTGAGACAGCTGTATGTGAGTTCCAGATAAGGAGATTTATGGAGAAAGAATTGAAGCTAAAAAGGAAGGTGCACATCTAAAGTTCCCAATAAAGTTGTCTGTGGGAAACAGAGCAGCATTCAACAAGAAGAGAGACTGAGGCAGAAGTTCTTTCCTGTGGCATCCTTCGGGTCCTATCCTCTTGCAATAAAATCCCCATAAATGCGGTGTCACTAGGTTATAACAAACGGACTCCAAGGGAAAATTTTTTGCCTCTCACCCGATTCTGTTTTCTCCTTTACTATAAATATTGTGTCTAATATGATATTCCCAAAGTCCAGCTGTTTTATTTTCCCTTTTCAAAAATTAGCCATTGCCTTATCAGAGAAAGCAATCTATACATATTTTTATTGCGCAGGTTGTAACTTAGAAGATTTTGCTAACGGTGATAGATGGAAGGCAAATATTTTAAAGTATGTCCTTTTCTGAGACGTAATGTTTACTTTTATGGTGTGATGTTCACCTTTTAACCTAACAATTTAGAATGGATAAAATAAAAGTATTTATATATTTTTAGATGCATCTGGTCTCGATTGTTTTTCCTAGCAACTTTAAATGGACTTAGTGACATCTTTTTTTGAAAAAAATTATCACTTGGAAATGTAGTTATAAAGCTATATAGCTGTGGCCTGAGGTATAATACCTTTTATAGTATATGTCTTTAAGGGAGCTTAAGGCTCTTTTTCTAAACTATGTCATTATTCTTCAGGGAATTTTAAGTTAGTAAGAGACAAGTATTATTATCTCTATTTTATAGACCCTGAGCCCAAGGCATAAGAACCAAGGGTCAGCTAACTTGTGTGAAGTCAATAGGGAATCAATAGAGTTTTTAAGAATAGAATCTTTTTCTATTATTTCCAATATATTATTTTTTTTCTCATTAAACACACACACATACACACACACGCTCCTTGCATGGGTTTTCTCAATATATATTATTTACCTTACCTTTGTAATTTTATTTTTAATTTCATTATCCCTTATTTCTATTTAATTTACTTATTTTTTCTGATTTCTTTTATTCCCTGGTCACCTTATGTATGAGGCACCTTTTTTTGCTTGCATCTTCAAATATTCACATTAAAGCAAAATTTTATTCAATGCCATGAGGACAAAAAATATATCTATAAATAAATTAAGCTATTAACACAATTCTTTATCTTTTATCTGTGACACTACTTCTCTAATATGTTACATTTTCAAAAGTAGTAGTCTATCTTCAACTTTCTCCATTTCTGCATCTATTTACATGTTCTTTTACTTCTCTTGATCTAATCTAGAATTGTTCTCCAGAGTTTAGAGATGTGATAGTCACAGTGACCTTCTAATAGGTTAATCCCATGGTCATAGTCATATGGTAGTCAGCATTCTCCTTCCTGTCCCTGACGCTTTTAATCATGTAAGATATTCTTTCTTTCCAGAAATGATTGGCTTCCTTGGCTTTTTAGTTACAAAAGCAACCTGGCTTTTTACCCACCCTCATTTTTTTTATTTGCTGTTGGCCCCAACTATGAACTCTAAATCAGGCCTTTCATCTATATTATTTATCAAACTTCATTTAGCAGTCTCAAACCACAAATCTCTGCTTTGCAATATCTACTCTAAGTTCCTAAGCAGATTTCGTAGCATCTTTTTTGTACCCGTTTTTTATTAGAAAGTTGATTATATCTTGTCTATTTTTATATAGCTATAAGATTTAATTTCTTAAACGTGTAGAAGCATTTTTGGGACATCCTATAAACCCATAATGTGTGCAAAACAAATGTAGGTGTAATGAATTAATGACTGAATCCAATGAGCCACACAGGTCTTACTGCCCATTCTTATTACTGCTTCTCCATTGTTCACCCTTTTTAGCATAATTCTCTGCCTTCAACACTTTTACCTCCTTTTGTGTAAGGAATTGCCAGATCATGTCCTCAACTTCACAGCTTTTAATTAGGTCATTTATTGCCTAAATAAAATCCTTAATTTCTGCTTCTTTCTGTTTACAATTCTCAAACACATTCCACTCAGAATTTTTGAAATGATTTTCATGGAGGCCTCTTTTCTTTCATTACTCCTTCAATTTTCAAACACATCTTCACAGTTTCAAAGAGCTAGAAGGCTGGCTGACACACTTAGTCAAGTTCTTTTGCTGTTTTCCTCCCTTAGAAAGACCAGTTCGCCTGTGTAGGACATGAACTCCTTTTATCGTATCCAGGAAAATACAAAGCTTAGACACTTTGGTCGCCAGATGTCTTCATGTCTACACTTTTGTATCTCAAGATGGACCCATGGTTTGATGACCAACTCTCCAGGGAAACTCTATGGACACCTTATGGGACCAGCTAGTTTCTGGGTCAATTCAGTCTGCTTATTCTCTTCCATATGTTCTTTCAATAGTAGGGTTTCTCCTTCCTCTGTTTGCCTTTTTATTTCCTGGAGAGATCTTATAAACCACTAATATCCAGTCCCATAATGAACACTGATTTTATTGTATGACAGGTATTGGCATTCTGATTTTTTTCTCAAGTGCTTTGGGTCACTCTAAGGCACATCTAGGATTAAGAAATACCACTTAAACCACTCTAATTCAGAATATCAGTAATTAACAAAGTGACAGTTACTTGTATAATGGAAACTCATTCTTTCTGTCACAAAATCGATACATTGCTTTACATTTCTGGATTAGTCAATATTTCTGGAATATATAAATAATATGAATTCTGTGTCATAATATTTTTTTGTAAAACCTGTTTTCTTGGTAGACCTCATCTGATTATGAAGGATGATGAAATACTTAACTCTTTATCATCTACCTATCTATCAATCTATCAATCATCTATCTTCTATCTATCTACTTACCTACCTTTCATCTATCCATTTAAACTTACATATCTGGCTTACTATTACAATTAAAGCTTATCTATCTCAGAATTCAGGATTTAGAATTCTGTACTAATTCGGTTCATGTTATCAAACTAAAAATTTTGCCATTTTATTTATTAAAATAGAGTTTAAGAGAAAGTAAAATAATTCTGATATTATAATGTAGAATTGTAATGAGATGTTCAGAAAACATAAAAATGATTGATGGGATAGTTTATAATTCATTGCATAATCTCCTTTATTTTAAATTTTTATTGTGAATTATTTTTTACTCATTTAGATATTATTTTAAATAAAATATTTTGTATAAAACAGAAGCATTCATGAAACTAAATATTTAGTATGTCTATTTTTTTTTTAATTTAGTGAGAGGAGTGAAGGCAGAGACAGACTCCTTCATGCACCCCGACTGGGATCCACCCTGCAAGCCAGATGGGTGATGCTCTGTGCATCTGGAGTGTTACTTCGTTGCAGCTAGAGCCATTTTTTAGCACCTGAGTTGGAGGCCATGGAGCCATCCTTAGTGCCTGGGCCAACTTGGTACAATCGAGCCATGGCTGCAGGCAGGGAGGACAAGAAAGAGAGAGAGAGAAAGAGAGAGAGAAGCGAGAGGAGGGGGATGGAAAACAGATGGGCTCTTCTACTGTGTGCCCTGACTGGGAATTGAGCTTGGGATATCCACACGCCAGGCCGGTGCTCTGGCATTGAGGCAACCGGCTAGGGGTTTAACCTTAGTATATCTATTGATTTCAGTATTTTAAAATAAAACATTTTTCTTTGCACCGTTAAATTTAATACATAACCTAAAATATTTCTTGGAGATTAAAGTATTCACAATCAAAATAGGGTAAGAAAGTAAGAAAACAAAGTTTACACATAAATTCATTGCAATTGACATATTATACATTCCAGAAAAATTATTATTTTTGACACTTGTTATTGCAAACATAGCTTATTATCTGTCTCTCTGCTATCTTATCATTACTTTTGGTGGAACCAGCATATAAGCACTCAAAAGTCACCCCCTTTTCTGTTTTGAATGAAAAAGAAACACCATTTCTCATAATTTCTTATTCATTATCCTTTTGCCAATTTATAAGTATAAATTATGTATCTTTTATATTTTGAATTGGTATGTCTCGAAATGATAATATGTCTCCATGACCCTTAGTGTCTTTTCTTAAATTCAACATTGTCATTAAAATACCATTGTTCAGTAGTATACTTTGGAGAGTATCTTCTGTGTGCAGAAAAATGTGGTTTTAGGAGACTGTCAGTGTATTACTTCCAAGTTAAGACTGAAGAAATAAAACACATAGGTAGTTTGACATTGATTAGGAGTGAATAATGAAATAAAAAAGAAAATATGTACATATAAGATAAAGCATCATAAATATAGTGATTTATGTCATTACTTAAATATAAGGTAAAATAGCACAATCACACAACTGTAAATAAGTAAGAGAATTATTACTAAAATAAAAATAATATTTCTATAGGTTTATTGCCAGTAAATTTTGGCCCATGATGCTCATGCTGTTTGTACTAGAAATATTTTGTAATTGTTTTTAAAATATTGCTCTCCAGATTCAGTGAAACATTATGAAAAGAGAGTATGCTTTAAATGTTTTCCATTGCAACAAAATTCAGCAGTTCTAAAAGTTTAATTTTGACATATAATGAAAAAGAAGATTTTATAGTGACCATACAGTACATATAACTTCATGGAAGGTGAGGCGCTGGGTTACAAACACCAATAATGGATAATATTCTTTTTTTTTTTTTTTTGCTTTTTTTTTTTTTGTATTTTTCTGAAGTTGAAAAGGGAGAGGCAGTCAGACAGACTCCCACATGCGCCCGACCGGGATCCACCCGGCATGCCCACCAGGGGGCGATGCTCTGCTCATCCAGGGCATCGCTCTGTTGCGACCAGAGCCATTCTAGTGCCTGAGGCAGAGGCCATAGAGCCATCCTCAGCGCCTGGGCCAACTTTGCTCCAATGGAGCCTTGGCTGTGGAAGGGGAAGAGAGAGACAGAGAGGAAGGAGAGGGGGAAAAGTAGAGAAGCAGATGGGCACTTCTCCTATGTGCCCTGGCCAGGAATCAAACCTGGGACTCCTGCACACCACACCAACACTCTACCACTGAGCCAACCAGCCAGGGCTAGATAATATTCTTGGCCAAACTTTTATCTGAGACAAAATAATGAGATTTGTGGAAACATCTGTTTGTCTTTAGCAAATCCAATTTATAAATTTCTCTTTAATAATCTATCATGTGTCTATAACCCCTGTTGTGATTAGTGATTTGTACCAGTAGCATTCAAGGTATTAAAGTGCAAAAAATGTTCTTTATCTTTCTATTTTCTGGCAACATTAGTTTTATACTTTATATTAGAAACAGTATAATTTACATGTCTCAAAATCTACATATCTATGCCATTGTCTAATATTACAAGAGCTTAAAGAGCCCAGCTATAGCCATGAATAACCTCAAACAATATTACAGAATCTTTTTCATATTTTTAAAAATATTATGTACAGAGTAATGTTAATGCATGGCATTCATTTGTTTTCTTAACAAGCTTAAACTTTTATTAAATTGTGTAATTACAATAATGTATAAATTTCATGCAGGTAAATTTTCAGTCCAGCCAACATCAGTCATAGTAAATTGTAGGGTCCAATTAGATAAAGATTTGCAAATCCAGTCTAGACAGTGTACATGATGTTATGTTTTTTTAGAACAAGTTAATCATAGAAAACACATGCAACTAAACTTTTTTAGTTTCTTTTTCATTCCTTGGTTAAGATAACTTCTACTTACTATTTCAATACTACCCTTAAAATTTCAAGGTCAATAAGTGATATTTTTAATATGAATGAAGTAAGAAATATATTTCTATTTTTAGCACTATATATAAATTTTTATTTATTAACTGTGTCTTTAATAGTTTGTCATCTACTAAAACACACATTTCTTAAACTATTGTATCATATGGAAAAATATTTAAAAGTGAAGTCTTCTTACAATTCAGTAGTTGTTGCTTTCCCAAATCACTAACCCTTGTTTTTGTAGAGTGTATTTGTGAAAAGCATATTCAAAGTGAAGGCTACAGAATAGAAAAATATTGAATGTGTAAAACTAACAAAGATTTAGATGTGTGTTTTAGTGAAATTGCTGGGGGGTTTTTTTTTCTGTGTTTCAGAAAGATTTTTGGCTTGTTCATAAAAGCTAAGTTCTAATGCATTGCCACAGATAATAGAGTTTAACCAAGTAGATTTCAACATATTGTTTTAACCATTTTGTGTTGAATTAGTTGTCAGTAGATCTTAATGTTTGTGATTTATGTATTTTTAATAAGATCATTTATAATCTTATATCTTAGTGACATTCAGAATCTCTTCTTTTACAGCCATTTCGTAGAGTGACGTTTTCTGTTGTGAGTCAGCCTCAGGACCCACATCAGGGGTCACTGCAGAGTTGCTATGACAGCGGGCTGGAGGAGTCAGAAACACCAAGCAGTAAGAGTTCATCAGGGCCAAGACTGGGTGCCCTTCCACTCCCAGAGGACAACTATGAAAGGACCACGCCGGATGGCAGTGTTGGTGAGGCAGAGCATATGGAAAATGGTAGGGGAAAACACAACATCCACACACATAATCACGCTAGTGAGCCGTAATAAGTAGACTCGCGAAGGTCAGTCTAAAACTATAATAATATAGCCGACGCTAAAACTATTCTCTTTGAAATAATAAATACCTCCTAACGTACAAAAATGCCAAATAAAGGAACATAATTATAAAGATAAAAGTCACCACTATAAAACAGCCTGTCAGACATAAACACATTTACAAATAAGAGTAGTACCTGTTATGAAAAGAAAAAAAACAACAAAAAACTAAATTAGTGCATAATACTGAAACAAGAGCAACTTAAGAAAGGTCTTGTGCTATTGTTTTCTTCTATTCATTTTTGTCATGCAACTATTTCTTCAATTGTTACTCTCTTAGTGAAAGGAAATGGCAGTAAACACAATTTGCTCTGTGTTCTTCTCCTAGGTATTTAGAAAAGCATTTTCAAGCCTTTTCTTTCAAGTGATAGCTGAAATGGAGTCAAGAAGGAGAACAGCATTATTCTTGTTCTCGAAAGTATATTGAAAATGCTATTAGAATTCCCCCCTCATTTAAGTACAAGGTTTTCTTCATTGTTGTGCAAGGAAACGGGAAGAAAGCAAATCATGGTATTCTATACTTATCCCGTTATAACATGATTGCCACAACAGTCGACCTCATGTACATTTTCCTTTAAGTTATCGAATTAAGATTGCAAATAGTACTTACAAACTTTACACATTTGTTTATGTTCCCAAAAGGAAATTGGGAGATTTATTTCTTGGATTTCAGGTTCTAAGTAAATGCCTGTGGAATAGGTTTGACTCTAATAATGGAATGGTAAATTTCTTACTAAGTTTATTATTATTTTATCTCATAAAGTCTTGATGTTTATTTGTCTTTCATCATTCCATTCCATGTGAAATAAGACATTATAACTTTTGTTATATACTAGATTCTTTAGTGATGATATGCAAATAGAGCATATAATGCAAGAGAAATTGATTTTTTTTCTGGAAGTCTACTTATTAATATTAAAATTCAACATTAGAGAATAATGTCATAAGTGATCCCAAGTGAAATTATTGCTACACTAAAGAATATTAAATAATTATTTTCCATATTGTTATCCAAATGAGAAAATATGATATCAGCATTTGGTGATTGATAATCCCTTTTGATTAATTCTCTGGATTTCTAAATGGCACTTTGCCTTATGGCTATAAAGGCATGCTTATCTGTGTGTATGGTGGTGTGTGCTTATGTGGATGGAAGTTTGATATGGTTTTTAAGAATTAATTTCAATATTTTTAAATAAGTATAAAATAATTGATATGATTTGCCATGTTGATGAATATATTAAAGGCAAATATGTTTGAAATGCTTTGCACAAAAGTAAATATTAAATTTAAAATACTTTAATAATATTTTATCTATGCACATACCCAGGAAGGCAGGGTTGTTTAATTTAAGGGCATTGCTATATCTGTGATTACCTTTTGATGATACCATATAGTATTATTTGTGTTTTTTAAAGTACTTGTCTCACTAGAGACAACATAATGAATAAGTACTTTTGATGTCAGCTATATTAATAGAAAATACTTTGTATCTTTGGCATTATAATCACAATTTAATGTTATTTATTGTTTTTTGAGTTTCAGGAGTTTCAGTGCCTTAAACATAAGAAAGAAATGAATAATAAACATAATTATATATGACAAACACACACAGGTTACTTTTAGGAAACATACATGTTATGCACTTAGCGGATGTGCTTGTTAGGAGATGAGAAAGGGTACTAAAAAGCATTTCTCAGAGAAAGCTTTTAGTTATTTTTTATACCTATGTTTTTAATCCTAGCAACAATAAAGACCATCATAAGATAATAGACATTTTTTTCTGATTTTATATGTATATGTGATTGACACTTGAAAAACTGAATTTACATAATGATTTGTCATCTGCTAGCTGTGATGCATTTAGCCCTGATCTATAGGTAATGGCAGAAGCAGGTGTGATTCACTTTGGCTGATTCAAATGTAGCTGTTGACATTTGAATAAGAGTTTGGTTGGGTCCGAGTTCTCAGACTACCACCTAGCTGTAAAGTGTAATTGTATTGCTCGAATTCTGGTAATTTCATTTTCAATATTAATGGGTCATTCTGACATAAATAGAATTGGAATTGAAACCTGTCAAGTATTCATTTGTCACATTTAATTGGAATCCAGGTAATCGGCAGCGATTTGCTTGGTTAGGTTTTAATCAGGATTTGCATTGGATTTTCCATGAAAATACCATTTTGGATGCTGTCCTAGTTCTTAATTATTATTACCTCACATATTTCCCTTGAATTCTAACCTATGTGAAACAATGCAGTTATAACTATTTCTTTGGATTGATTTTCATTGAAAAATTTAGAAGATAATTTTCAATGCAATAATATACAGCATTCTAACATTCAAATGTCATAATGCAATCAGGGCTTAAGGTGAGACAGGTAATGATAAAAATAAGTATTTACAGATTTTATAGTAAGGACATAACTAAACACAGGAATATTTAAGTAATAGGCAGTAAAATGCACATATTTTACAAAAATCTTTGTGTGGCTTCTATACTTTAGCATAATAAACAAAATTTCATTGAGATGGCCTGTGGGTTAATTCTTTTTTCTTTCTTTCTTTTCTTTTCTTTTTTTTTTTTTTACATATTTGGCTCACATATTTTTATTTTTTAAATTTCTTTTACAGAAACAGAGAGAGTCAGAGAGAGGGATAGATAGGGACAGACAGGAACGGAGAGAGATAAGAAGCATCAATCATCAGTTTTTTGTTGCAACACCTTAGTTGTTCATTGATTGCTTTCTCATATGTGCCTTGACCGTGCGCCTTCAGCAGACCCAGTAGCCCCTTGCTCAAGCCAGCGACCTTGGGTCCAAGCTGGTGAGCTTTTTTGCTCAAACCAGATGAGCCCGCGCTTAAGCTGGTGACCTCGGGTCTTGAACCTGGGTCTTCCGCATCCCGGTCCGACGCTTTATCCACTGCACCACTGCCTGGTCAGGCTAATTCTTTTTATAAATAGCTTTACTTTAAATTTCAACCCACGTTAGTGACAGATGACAAATAAGATTTTATTTTCTTATTAGGTTAGGAAAGGGAATGAACTGTAAGAATAAGAATAAATACAATTTCTTGAAGACTGAGTCTAATATTTAGAATAAGATGCACTATTTTAATAAATATAAATTTGGGTGCTTTCATCTCATGAATTTCTAGAAAGAAATCATGGAAATGATACCATTTAAAGATATTTTAAGAAATCTCTTATGAATTATACGCTTACTGATGAAAAAGGTCACTAATATATTTTTCTTCCCCTTTTAATTATTATCAATATTATGATTATTTCAAATTGGTCCTTTGATAAGATTGGAGAGATTGGTTATTTATTATTTATTTAGGAAAAGAAAATATTTTAGGATGTGGAATTTATGTTGGGCAGTAGAGTAATAATAAAATATTTGATAATAAAATGTTAAAATAATTAATACACCAATGAATTGATATTTCAAATGAAAACCAAATATTAAGTTTAAGAGCACCATCACATTAAAGGCAACCATTGATTATGCAAAAGTTTGTTCTTCTCTTAATTATGCAGGAGTCTTCACTTTCCCCTGGATTTGTATTTTAACAATTTCTTTAAGCCTATTGTATGTATTCACCTTGGCCCCTTTATTTATACCATGGTCTGTTGATTCTTCCCAAAGTCCTCTCTCCCCAAACATATCTGCAAGGCTAGTTTGTCTTCACTATGGATCACTTGAGCAGATGTAGTGTTTAATAACTCAGATATAAAAAATGTTTTACTTGACCTATTAATTCCAATTATGCCTTTATGATTGGGTAGGTCACTCCACTCGGTTCTGCTTCTGATCGTCTATAAGGCAATAAACTAAATTAACTCTGAATCTTTTCCAGGTCCAACAATCTTATAGTTTCTCCTTACATCCAATTTTTTTTTTTTTTATCATTTTCTCTTCAGAACAGAAAGACACCTTTTGGGTTTCTCAGTGAGATGGCGAGTGAATTGGATAACATGTGTTAACGTGGGCAGGGCAGAAATAATTCTAGGACCTTCCTCTCAACCCACATATGATATGTGTATTCTAATAGTAGATAATACACATGTTAAATAAATTAGAGAAGTCGACCGAGTCCAGCAGTGTGATTTCTCGTATAGGTGGGTGGAAAGGTTGGCACCATAGGCCAATGTGGGAGACAGTTTTGGAGCCTCCTTCAAATCACACTATGCAAGAGCCATCTGTAGATCTATTCCGGCCCTGGGTACATTGTTCTCCCAAAATTTGAAGGATAATGATTAAATGATCTCACAATACAATAAGTACCTTTATTTTCTTATTTGACAATGTAAACTTTGGTCTTAGTAAGAGGGAAGAAAAGATAAAATACAGTATGTATTTTTCTCTAGGTAAACTTAAAAGTAATAGAACATAAAAATAAATTAACAGGAAAATAACGGTTGATCCAAAAGGCAGGTTTTAAAAAGTTAAATGAGGTCAGAAATCTGGCCATTCCAAATGTCTGAATCATTTATGCCTCTCAATTTTCTCAGATATTTAAGAGATTCTTTTGATTTACGTACATTAAACTTTTTGAATTCCCCGCTTCCAAACTTTTTCCTTTTTCTGTCTTATATAAGTGAAACTTAATTGTTTTATTCATTCTCACTCCACATGCTTTAAATAGTGTTTAGATTGCACTGACCTGGAAGGTTAAACCATGGCACAGTCTACCACAAACCCATTTGGTATCTGCATGAACTTTTCACACTGTTTGCAGAAATAAACAACAGTCTATGTGAAATATTATTGGGGAATGAACCACCATTTTTATATGACTAAAGGTAATGAGAATATAGAATAAACTCATATCCTTTTGTGAGATAAAGGACCCTTTCTTTCTATCTGATTTCCTCCCACCTTCCTAATTTTCAGCTGTCATCTGTAAGGTATTATCATCTCGTCACGCTAGGCTTGTGCTATTTTCATTCAGATTGAATTATGGAGTATAGCTGCCTCTTTCGTCTTTCCAAAGATGCACATGCACTTGTTAATGTCATAAGCGTAGTACTTCAATATGAATGCTCTGCGAATTTTTATTTGTAGAAAGGGGCTAATGTTCCTCCGTAAGGATTACCTTTCATGGCTTTGAATTTCACAATGTCACCCTAGCTGCCAGTGTGTGACTGAGGCTGCATTTTCTACTTTCCCAACCATCTGTGGAATGGCTCCATAGCTCCCGAATGCCCCTAAGAATTCCACATGCCTTTCCTTCGGGATATTGCTGTTTAGTCCTACTTCATGTCGACTATAGAGAAATAGTGATTATGAAGACTGTATCTAAGCCTGGCCTCAGCCAATCCAGATGTGCATATAGCAGCTGTCCAGTAAAATAATCAACCCAATCTAAAATAACCTAAAGAAGATATTGCCCTAAAAAAGTAGCAATGTGGCCCTGGCCGGTTGGCTCAGCGGTAGAGCGTTGGCCTGCTGTGTGGGGGACCCGGGTTCAATTCCCGGCCAGGGCACATGGGAGAGGCGCCCATTCGCTTCTCCACCCCCCCCCTCCTTCCTCTCTTTCTCTCTCTTCCCCTCCCGCAGCCGAGGCTCCATTGGAGCAAAGATGGCCCGAGCGCTGGGGATGGCTCCTTGGCCTCTGCCCCAGGCCCTAGAGTGGCTCTGGTCGCGGCGG
Organism: Saccopteryx leptura; assembly: GCF_036850995.1. Classification (NCBI taxonomy): domain Eukaryota; kingdom Metazoa; phylum Chordata; class Mammalia; order Chiroptera; family Emballonuridae; genus Saccopteryx; species Saccopteryx leptura. The sequence goes on from NC_089507.1 coordinate 21,538,995, forward strand.
GGCGACGCCCCAGAGGGGCAGAGCATCGCCTCCTGGTGGGCAGAGCTTCGCCCCTGGTGGGCGTGCCGGGTGGATCCCGGTGGGGCACATGCGGGAGTCTGTCTGACTGTCTCTCCCCGTTTCTAGCTTCAAAAAAAAAAGAGGAAAAAAAAAAAAAAGAAGTAGCAATGTTGTGGATAGAATGTAATGGTTTAAAAACAGGTTTGAGAATCTAATGGTATCAGTTTGAATTCTGGTTTCTCCTCTTACTAGTAGTGTAATTTTCTGACCTCTTTTAGTCCCACTTTCTTGAATAACAAATCAACAATAATAAATCATGTGGAAGAAACTAAATAAGATCATAACACCTAAGACTGTATAAATAAATATAACAGCCCCAATAATTTTATATTTATTGATGATAAAATTATTTACTACTATTATTTAAATAATAATGAAAAATTATTTTGATTATTATCAACGAGGTAGATTGGAAATAACACAATGTTATCAAAACATCAGAAACTATTTTATCTCACAAAAATAGCATTCTATAATTACTGATAAGAACCATATTCTGACCTTGAATACCTTTCACTGAATTTCTCATCTTTGTGGGTGACAAGGGGCACCAACCAAAATCAATGACCTTTAGATCAAAGATCTAAAATGAGGGGAAGAAAGGAATCTATCTTCTAACAGAAAATCAGCCCATCTCTGTGTTTTTATTCATTCAAGATGGGATAAAGACATTATTATTTTCCTATATTCTCTACTCTAATTATTTTTTATATTTTATACCCAGCGTTCCAGTTGAATGTTCATCCATTGTATATTTTTCTTTGAATCGCTGCAAAATATTCACACTGACAGGGAAAACAAGCTGAAAAAAGTGTCCAATTAGTATGCTTACTGAATTCTTAGTCCTTTCTTTTTTAATCTCAGTATTAATAATTAACACTAATAAAACATATGGCCAAATTACCCTTTTGATTCTAATTTGCTCCTTTAAACTAAATCACTGTGCTGAACCCTCATGACATTTGAGGACAGAATGAGCTCTCATGAAATCTCAAAGTGAGTTTGGAGGTCAGTTAGCGGGTGTGCTGCCTTCAGACTCTCAAAGCATTTGCTTATCGGAATTTCAGTCCACTTGTTAGATAATGAATTCTATGTTTAGCTTCTTATTTAGTTAAGATATTATCTCCATATTTTCTGCATTCTTTTTTTTTTCTAGTGTTATGGATAAAAAGTTGATATTGCTGAAATTCAACAACTCTCTGAAGCATCATTTAGGTAATAAAGAACCTCTGGAAGTTGGCTTTTATATTGTAGTTAGCACTCAAACTCAGAGGTTAGTCTACTTATTGAAAAACTGTTTCATCTTAATATCCCTCTTTTAGGGTAGGACAAACTCTGTTATCTTTTCTATTGAAGGGTCTCTTTCTTTTTTTTGTGAGAAAAGCTTTCTTTTCTTCAGTAAAGCCAAGCAGAATAATAACCTTTCTATTTCTCATTTAATGGAGTAATTATATGGTGACAAAGCTATGGTTATTAATTTTGAGTCAACAAACCTTAAAATTTAAACAAGATTCTCTAAGGAAGTCAAAGTGAATGAGAAAATTCTTGCCTCCTTATGTCAGGGAAGATACGACCTTGATTACAGTGAATTCACTATAATATGAAACAGAATAAGCTCACTGGAGAAATTTAGAGTGGTATGAAGTACAGAGAAGGGAAGAAAAATTATATAGATAAAACAATTATAAATGTATTATAAACATTGAAAATTTACACTTAATAAACAAGTTCTTGTGCTGAAGAGGATTTTGAAATGTTATCTGCATCATATTCTCTCTTTTTACCTAGCTATTTTAATATAGTTTAAAAATAATTATTAAATTGATTTGTAGGCTTCAAATTAAACTAAATTAAGTCAAATTATTTTCTGTTTAAATTAGGTTTTTTTCTATACCTTTCATTTTTATGCTAAATTTAATTACTTTAAAAAACTTCAGAATTTGTTACTGATGAAATTGACAGCAGACAAATGAATCCAGGTTTAAACTGCCAAACAGCTTAGTTTTATGTCTCTGTTTTCTCCTTGCTTATAAATACGAATAATAACTAAAAATATCTGTGTTTTGAATAAAGCCTTTCAAGCATAAGAACCAGTAAATAATCTTTTGAAGTTATTGTGTTTTTTTTTTGAAGACCAATTGTCTTACTCAAATTAAATAGATGATTAGGTTAGAGTCGATTGCATCAGATTAAGTTTATTTTTAAATAAACAATTTAATCCTTGTGTTGTGGATACAAATTGTTTTTGCAATTGCTGTCTCAAGATGCAAGTTAAGTTTCCAGATATTTGTCTTTATATCACATGCCCCTTCTACCTGAAGTATAGATGACAGGCTTACTTGTTTTTAATTCTTATTTCTGATAAATTTTACTTAATTTATGCCAATAGATTTTTTTACATTACTCTCATTATATTGTGTGCCTTCTCATTACTATCCAGAAAATATAATAAATTTATCACAAAATGAGAAAATACTTGAAACACCTGAAAATTTAAATGCCCCATTAAAAATAATTTTTCAGCTAAAATCTGACAATCTCAAAATAAGCTAATTTTTGATATTCTATGTTCAAATGAAATCCATTATGTGTAGTATAAAATGTTTTGGTAATTAAACAATAGTAGAACAGTGTCCTGCTGTTTAAAAATAGTTTACTCATTCATTTCTTCTGCAAAATATATATTCTTTGACTATTTTGGCTCTAAAATGCTCAACATCTACATGGATGATGTAACTGGTGGCTCACACTTATCCAAGAGTGAAAGTTTGCTTTTCTGAGGTTACAATCCTGAGCTGCAGGGAGCTGTACTGAACTGTGAGCGCTGTTCCTATTCACTGTGAGGCTGTCTTTCACTAACCCGGCATTTGTAGTAAAAGGTCATAACAGCCATAGATGAAGTTGTATACAATGAACAGAGAATTTGGAGTATTATGAACATTTATTAAGCTCAAGAATCATTTGTTGAGCACTTAGTGCAGATTCCCATGGAAGATTTAAAGAGGAGTGATACATGTTCTCTGCCTTCTATGCGTCTAGGTACTGTGGTGGAGAATAAGATGCTCAAAAGTAAAGGCATGAGAAGTCCAATGGAGATTAAATACTGTTAGGACCAGAGCAGGTTATGGATTGAGGATATGAAAAACTATAACCAAGCCTTCATGGATGAGTAAGGAGATATTTGATAAGCATAAATATAGGTAATATTACAGAGAATAGTTAGTGATCCTAAGACTACCAACCGGAGAGAGTGGGAAAATAGTGGTACTGCTGTCAGTCTGGAGAATGGAAGAGTAGCACGTTTTCAAAGACTGTGTATGATTAAGGCAAGTGAGCTTTAAGGTAGCCTTGAAACATTCATGTGCTATCTAGCAGGTGATTAATAATGTAGATCTGAAACTTAAGAGTGCAAATAAGGAGGAGAAATATAGCTTTAGAGTCACTAACACCCTGATGATTGTGAAACCTTGGGAACAGATAGGACAGTCAGTTCAGCATATACAACCAGAGAAGAGATGATGTCCAACACAGAATCTGAGAAAAAAATACTGAAATATAAGAGAATAATGGAGAAGTAAGTTTTGAGTAAGGTGCCGATAAAGATATTTTTTAAAAATGTGCAAGTTGAAGAGAAATTTTGAATTAAAAAGGTAATGGTTATCAAATGCCCAGTGATGCAGAGATGGAGGGAAAGAAGGAGACACATGACTGCACAGATCTTGATCACTGAAGAGAAGTAGGTGACCCAGCAGGGGGCTTCATTGTCTTTCCCATCCTTTGCCTCCCACTATACTGTCAGCGGTGTGCAGGCCGACCTTTGCCTTGTTCACCATAGCATGATACATCTGGAATAATCCGTATACATAGGTGTACCAAAAAAAATGTTGATTTTAGTTATATGGCCTAGGAGTCCAATATTGCTGTTAAAGATTCAATAGAAGTGAGATAATTGAGAAAGCTGAAGACCAGAAAATGTAATGGAAGAATATAATGGAGAATTTCTTTCTCAGGTCAACCAATCCATTACAATGTCATAACCATAGATAAGGACATGGTTGCATCCTTTTACATTTATTTTAATGAATTTCTAATCATTTTATGAGGATTTTCTTGCTTGTTTATTTCTTTTTACAGAATTTTCTGAAAGGAACTCCACAGTCTGAAATTTCTGTGTCATAGTTTTTGTTATCTTTCCTTGGGTTATACAGTAATTACACTTCTAATTGAATTTTGATCTTCATATGACTTTTGTATTTTATTTTATATTAGGCTATCATTTATCCATCTCACTGGCTTCAAATAAAATAGTGTCTAACTAATTGGATTGCTGGTAAGATCCAATAATTGGTTACAGTTTCTTGGTCATCACACAAAAAATTAGTTTATGATTAAAGAATAGAACTGTAATACTGTTATCGATAGTAATTATACAAGTAGAAATGCTTCAAAACGGAAAATAATAAAAATAGAATTTCCATGAAAATAAATTTAAATAGTATAGTACAAGATCTGTCAAATTCCAGTCTATTTTACACATAAAAAATCACAGACATGCAATGTTAAAGATGTTTATCACAGTTAGTACACCTTGCAAAAGAAGAAATCCCTCCAAATCTATTATGTGCAAAGACTTACTAATAATAATTTGCCAGGAAGATGTCATTTTTGACATTGTTTTTGTCTAAGAAAAAACAACCATCAATGTCACATAAATTTATTCTCCTTTCTCTATGTCCATTGTTGCATATTAGGAATTATGAGTAACGATTATATTGATAAAGCTTGTCTTCTATCCCAAGATAATTTAACCAGTTGCTACATAATAATTTCCCAATAAAAATATACCTCCTATTTAGTCATGCATACATCAGTGTGGTTCATCAAAAATCTTTAGATGTGTCTCTTTTTGGGCTTGATATATACAACCCCTATATCCTGGAATATTGAGTGGAATGTATGGAAATGTAGTGCATGCCAAACAAAAACCACCTCTCTAGTTTCCAAGGAGCCTTTAGGTGGTACTCAGAAATTTTTTGTAGATCCAAAATTCACAATTTCATCAGTGCACTGAATTGTACAGAGTCAACACCAATTTTCAACAACATTGTAGGATCCTGAAATATTAGTTAATTACATTTTAAGCAGAAGAATATTTCATTCAAAAAATAGGAAAGTCCTTTTTCCCCCTCTAAGGTAACACTCTTTGTATCTAAGGAGACCCAAGGAAAATCAGTGTACCTCTTAAAACACTGCGTGGTGACAGTGGAATCCAAAGAGGGACTTCTTCCTCCAGACCCAGTGAGCTGGATGAGCTCTGTTGAAACATGTCTACTGTTGACTGAGATCATTTCCTAAAAAAACAGATAGCTTTGGCTCCCTAGGTTCAGGGAATATTCAGTCCCGGGTACTAACTGAAATCTTGTGTCTCTAAGTTGTGTTTGTTGACTGTTTTCTGTTTTCTTTAAGGTTGTCTCTTAAGGATTTTGCATAGTCTTAAAATAAGATGATGTTTTTAGTATCGTCTTTAGGCGTGCTTATATAGCTAGACTTGATTTCTTTTCTTGCTTTGGGTTCATTCTGTAAGGTGTCTGCATTATCTAAACATTTAATCAATTATCCAATAAGTTTGTTGTTTCCTGGGTAGTTACCTGCTCTAACTCTCATATAAATAACTGGCACTCAAAGCTGTGTGTCACAAACATCTCCCAGACTGATGTGTACTTTTAAAAATTATTATTTATATCATCCTCATTTTGCTAATAATTCTTATCTAAAATAAACTCAATCTTCATTTATAGAAATAGTTAAGGAAATTGAATTTAGGACTTAATTATTATTCTTTCCGTTCACTTTGATCGAGGCCATAACCATATATCATCCTTGAAAAGGTGATTGAAAGCAACATATTTACACAAACCATATTATATCAGAATTTTTTTCCTAAAGCTTATTGCCCTTTATTCAGTGTAATCAATTGTGTTCAGCCTTCACTAGTTCTTTAAGAATTCAATTTTAAGAGGCACTTCTAGTTTCCTGGACAACATTGGTTCATCTCTTTCTCCCAGAATAATGAAGATGTAAAATCTAATTCTCACCTATTTCAGCCCCAGACTGTTTTTATCCTCTTTTGTGAAGTCAAACCCACATGCTTTTTCTTTTACAGCCCAAGTCTGAGAATTATCTATGTCCCTAGGATCAAGTAGCTATCAAATTAGTTCTATCAATTGTCCATGGTTTTAGACATCTTTATGTGTGTTTTTCGTAAGTAACCACATTTTATTTCAGAGCACAAAGTACAGGACTTCTGACTTGATTACTTAGCCTTTGGTTATTTTTTAAAGTTTTTGAAAATAGCATTACTCTTCTTTATCCTAATGGAAAATTCTGAGCTCCCCTGACAGTCATTTTATTTCTTCAGGGGGATTGGAGGACTGCCTTACAGATTGACTCTGAAGTTTCATATTTTTTCCTTATTTTATCCATTCTAATAACCTTATCCCTTTGCCTCTCCCAACTTCATCCAATGTACATTTTTTTCCTCATCTTTTTCTATGACATTTTGAAGATCAAGTAATTCATTTTCTCTACCAAAAGTCATTATATTTGAGTCATTTCAGACAAGGAAGTTTCTGTATTTCTTTTGGGATACTTTTTAGAAGACTCTGTTCTATAACTTTTTAGTTTTAAAATGTCCTCCTTAAATTCAACTGAATTTTGCTGCATTGTGGCCTATAACAGAATATGTAGATTTGCAAAAAAGTTGATGCCAGACGTTTCGATCCTAGCTCCATCACATTTTTTAAGAAGGAAACTTGGAACAATTCACATAATATTTCACTCACTTATAAAATGGCAACGATAATTATAATAATCACTACCTTATCCTCCTTTAAGCACTTATACATGAACATATATTTTTAGGTACTTAGCATTTAATAAAATTACATCAAATAACTATTATACTATGTTCACTTATTTCTACATACTTTAAAAATCCTCTAGTTCTTCAGTTTTTTTTCTACATTAAATCAGACTCACAATGTTCACAATATTTATTAAATGCATGAATTTTTGTTTGCTTCCTTTATAACTTGCTGTAAAGGTAAGTTGTTACTTGGTTTCTTTTTTATATCTTGTTGGTTTCCAAGGTTAAGAGCTCATGGTTAAGACACTTCTGTGAACAGTGTCAATATTTATAGCAAATATAATTTTGCGGAAACTATAGACAAAGAAAACATATTAATAATTAATAGATTCACATTTACTTTCTGCAGCAGAATGGTTTCTGTCTTCAAGAAGCCTGCATATATGTTTCTGAATTTGTTGTTAAGAAGTAGTAAATGACAGAAACTGGTAACTCACAGAGATATCCATCACATAATTATTAAAGATCATTCCATGCCCAGTGGCAGAGCAACTCCTAAAAGGATAAGATTACAGAGGACACACAAACATTTCATGTCAGTAAGATAAAAATGGTCGCCAGTCACTCTGCCATTTAGACACCAATTCGTAGCACTTATTCATGTCTACTCTTTAAATTGCTAATTGAGCCAAATATACTGGTAAGTGTAGAAATCAACTTTTGGGGATATTAAGATAATTTTCAGAACACAGCGAAAAACACCCCATTTACAATACAGTTCAAGTATAAAGGGCCGAAGGGACTTAAAAGGGACCAAGTCATCATAAAGTATCTCTCATGTCAGAGACAAAGGAATTTTAGATTTATTCACTCCCTCTCACACATACACACACAAAGAGAGAACGACCAGAGAAGAGCAACATAACACAAAAAGGATAATCTTTCAAAAGACTTCCTTGAATGATGAAATATTATCCTTAAGTATCTAAAAATAAATGATAAAAAAGGTAAGGGAAAATTGAACCAATAAACATATTTTTACAGTACATTCGTGCTAACCTGAAGGTCTACATATTAATTTGTTTTATAGAATCATTCTGAGAAGGATAATATTATCTTTATTTTATAGATGGTTAAAATAAGAAGATATGTAAAAATTGTGGTTAATACCTGATAACACTAAGTGTTCGATGAATAGTGGCTGTATGTATTGAACTGTATGTATTTATTCTTCTCCTTTTGTTGCTATCAGGTCTCAAGAGCTATATTTGCAAAACTGCACTCAAGGTCCATGAAAACCTATTGTAACCATTATAATAATTTCCATTTAAAAACGTCTTTAGAAAAATAATTAGTTTTGATTTTATATATAATAAAAGCACTAATTAATTATGTAGTTTTGGGCAAATTACTGATCTTCTTATTGTCTCATTGTCTAAGGCAAACAATAATTCAATCCCTACCTACTTCCAAGGGAGATTCCTCTTTTTATTTGTATGAATTATAAAACATTGCATTTTTCAGTAATTTTGTTTAAAGCCATATTTTATTTCATCAACAAGAACCACTTTAAATTGTGATTAGACATAAATGTTGGTACCTGGGGTCACAAGTGAAAGAGTCAAGTATTCATACCACAGAAATCTGAAAGAGGATAATGGATCTTTTGTCCTTTAGAATAACAGCGTAATGGACTTGATATCATTATATGTTATTTAGCTAAAAGTCACAGAACTTATCACCATTAAGTGTGGACCTACTGTGCAGTACACTTTTAATAGGGTACCAATTAATAGCAGAGGTTTTATTCTGGTTAAACTTGATTTTTATATTTCTAATGCCTCTATTTTATATCTGCATTCTACACATACACACACATTATGCACACACATTCATCTCTGTGCCATCTTTCTGCCAAGGTTGGGGAGGTGCCTCACTCAAAGGCAAAATACACGTACATCTAAGAAAATAGAGCATTAGAAACCTGCTTTGGGAGTCGGTCCCATGACTTTCAAAGATTATAGAAACAAAGCAATTAGTTTTTTAATTATGCAAACCATTCAATAAAGCAAGCACTAAAAAGATGTTTAAGCAGTTGAAAACTTTTAATGTTATCTCAGTAATGTTGGAAGTGACAAAACAGAGCAAAAAATAATAAATCCTTAAGCTCAGTGTGCAAACTTAGTGACTTTTTTCAAATTTATCTTTCTATAAGATAAACATAGGGAAAATATTTCTAAATTCAAAAACAACTTTCATACTAGTAGTTCTGCCATCAGAACTACTAAACAATGTTAAATAACATGATTTTTATAACATATGGTCAAACTGGAAAATATCTTAGCTATTTTGATACTTGGGCATACATTTTCACCTGCAACACCAGCTCCTTTGCCTCTCTAGGAAATACTTATTTTAATTAATGCTTATCATATTGAACTTGCTTAAGAATAAGAAGTTTCCTTACATACAGTAACAAAAAAAAATTGGAAAGGAATTTTGAAATCACTGGCATAAACAAATTAAAGGGCATATATCTCATCTGCAGCACAGAAGAATTTCTGATTTGTTTATTCTCAAGTATTATGTATTGTTACATTTTTTAGTAGTCAAGAGAAGAGATGTTTTACAAAGGTGGATCGATGACTGAATTGGTGCTAGCATTGGGAGTTGGAAGAGAGGCAGGGAGAGAGAGAGACAAGAACATGGAGCTGCTCCTGTTTGTGCCCTGCCTGGGAATCGAGCCCGCAATCTTTTCGTTTTGGGAGGACGCACTTAACAGAATGAGCTAACCAGCCAGGGCCATATTTTGTTTTTATACTAAAATAAGAACATTGTTTAAACTTATTTGACATGAAATCACTTCATTTACTTGGAGACACCCATGCAGAAAAGATGATGCATATTTTAGTGTAGGATAAAGTAAAAATACATTTTCAGAGAAGCTGGAATATTTAGCTTGCTAATAATTGACCTAGCTATTTAAGCAAGTGAAAACCTCTGTCTGCTCTGCCATTCATTTTAAATGATTTTATATACCACTGCTCACAAAAATTAGGGGATCAGGGCATGTGCAGAAACTCTAGTTCTTTCAGACTTTTGTATAGTGCACTTTCACCGATGAAATAAAAGTTGGTTTTGCATTTTATTTGCATAATCAAACAACTTTCTTTGACTTGTTTGCTTTTCTAATGTTCTTGTTTAATAAAAAAAGTCAAATGCTTCTTTCTTTATCACTTCATATTCATTTTGAAATATCCTGTAATTTTTGTGAGTAGTCTATATATTAGAACCAGTGCTAAGGATTTCACTTTCTTCCTTGGGAAGAAGGCGTGCCACCTGTGAAGTTAAGGAAGCTCTCTTCATTTGAACAGTTTGACAAATACTGCTACATGTTATTGCTCAGACACACATCTTTTCTAAGTGAAAGTTACTGCCATTGATTTCAAAGTGCAAAAAGATCCATTTTCATATTTTTCTGCACTTTATTTAGCTAGAGTTCTTATTGACTGGACTTCATGAACTATCTGCATGTACTTGATATGCCTTCTAAAACATTTTTGAGGACATATGTTTAATGTGATGGCTAAGCATGTGGAGAATAAGAACTCTCAGTTCCTGCATATTTTGGAAGCTCATTTGGAAATGTGTGAGCAGCCTGTAAGAAGATTCAGCACTACTCACCTGAGAAACACACATGCACGCATGCATTTCCACATACACCACTCTTGTTAGGCTGGGTTGACAAGGCGAAAGCACATCTTGGAAGTAATTTCAGTAATAAAATAAGCCTTCAGAAAGATTTTATTTTGGAGATGTTCTATTAAATTAAAGTCAATAGTTTCATCAATTGCACACTTGACCACCTTTTACTGTTTAAAGGCTTTAGAGCATAAATATAAGTAGTACTTTGCACATTAAAGAAGGTTTTATTAAATTGTAAAGAGAAAATTTGTAGTATATGTGTCTTTAAAATTTGGGTTATTTTCTTTCAATACTTAACATAGCACCTTGGAATTCAATATAATCCTTTAAGTAAAATAGTAATAAAAAGACTGTAAGATTAATTTAAGACTCTAGTTTTCCAATGACTTCTATTGTTTTATTTTCTCTCAAGAGTAATGTGTATAATTGCATGTTTACAATATGAATTTATGGAATCACTGATAAAGTCAAACTAGCAATTTGGTAAGTATTTGGAAATATTACTTCAAGATTATTTCACTGGATTGATCAAATAGTTCATCATTTCATAATATCCTTTACACCTAAAGGTCTGGCTTTCCTTACAAGGATATTGTTTTTTAATATAAGCCTAAACATCCCTGGGAACACTTAGGTTTGGCATTGCTAACACGTCATAACAGGTCTCAACAAGAAACACTGTGCCCGAGATTGGTGCTGACAGAGTTGGTATTTCAAGTATCTGTTAAAAATGTATGATAATCGGATATAAATGTACCAGTTATTTATAGTAGCAATTTCAGTATTGTGGTGTATTAAGCTTTTCATGCTCTTTCACTCTGCACTAGAATCCAGCCATAACTCTGCTTTTAGCTTCTGCAATGCTTGTTATAATGAAGTCCTTCTATTACTAGTCGTAATAAACCTTCATGAGGCAATCTAAGATAGACACTATTGATAGCTGAATTCTCTGTAATAGTGGCTAGTGTTCTGGTGAGACTTAGCACAGTTCTTTTCCTCTAGAGTTAAAGGTTTTATCTTAAAATGGTATTTATTTATTTATGTATTTATTTACATCATTGAACAGTCTCACTGGTATGAGTAAGAAAATTGCTCCATAAAATACTTGGTAATGTAAATGTGAGAATGAAAGGTATATATCTGGTGATTTATTAAATTTATGGCTTGTAGGAACATGACTGTCTCCATAAAGGAATCTAATGTGCACATTGGAGGATATTCTAGCAACGCCTTGTAAAAATGGGATGCTGTTGTAATTTGAAATCTCAAAAGCACGAACCACTGTAGAGGTATGCCTTTGGCATTTCTAATCATGCATGGCCTGGCTTTGCAAATCAAATTTGATGTAAGAAAATTTAGAATATGCATTTATTTTACAAATACATGCTCTTACACAGACTGTCACATTCCATGAGCATACCTGCTTTTGATGTATTTCTTTACCATTTTTTTTTTATTGGCAAGAAAGGGGAAGGTCAATTAAGAGTATTATGCTTAATTGAGTTCAGGTTAGAAGAAAAACAGAACAAAGTTGATAAGGACAAGCCTTGGATTTGGAACCAGTGATTATCCCAGAATGAGCAATATTGGTGTGTAGGCAAGAAGGACCCAGGGCTATAACCAACTCTCTGAAACTGCATTTGGCTTAGCAAAATATCTTTACCCGATTTCTTTGTCTCTTAAGGATTACACTTTAAAAGTTTTGGTACACATTTCGAAGAGTGACTATTTTTTTGTCTTGAACTTTTAAAAAGTTTTTATCATCACATTTTCTAAATGATTTTGATTGAACTATATTAAGAAAGTTAGTGTATTCAGTTGGTAAAGTTTTAACAAAAAAAGGTGATTTTAAGATTTTTTTAAATAATAGACTCCAACACATTGATTAAATAGTTAAAAGGAACTTAAAATAGTTAAGCTACAAAACATTAAATTTCATGAAATTATATTGTTATAAAAAGAAAAATATATAAGAGCTAAATACAAAATCATATTTTGAGCATCATGTACAAATAGAGTATAAATACAAAAACAAAAATTTATTTTTATGTAACATTCTTAAAATAAGCTTAGCTATTATATTTTACAATGAAATTCATGTGGCATATGGATTATTTTCAAGTTCCCCTCTCACTCAAGAAATGTATTATTTAACTAAAATATAAAAGAGCATATATGTTGGGAGTGGGGGAAGAACAAGTTCTTCAAGTAGATTAGCAGTCCCATATGCTGTTTATTACATTTGATGCTAGTCAACCAATTCAGAAAGCTGATTGAAATTTTTTTAAAAATCAGCATTTTTGTGCAAGTATGAAAACATGCACACATGTACCACTCTGATGCAGTTTCATCATCTGTCAGACTGCTCAAGAGCATACCATATTTTGTAGGCTTAGAATAAAACATGATGAATTCATACATCTATAATGAAATAAGATACAGTATATGTTTTGAGTGAATAGCATTACCCAAAGTTGACATTTCAGTTCATGTAATTTAAATGACAGAATTAAAAAAGGTGCTTTCATGTATTAACTGAATTTCAACTTACAATATGCTGTTTAACTCTTTGGTTGTATGTGAATATGTTGAGAAGAGAATAATACCAAAAAGGAAGTTTTACTGAGTGTCTAAAATGTTTGATAGTCAAAAAAACAATGTGTTTTAAAAATAAATTAAAATAGATTAACTAAGAACAGTGTGCAAAGAATTTAAGTATTTCAAATGAAGGATAGAGTGAACAGACTGTTTTACTTTTCTTCTATTCTACATTTCTCTGAATAATCATTTCTTGAGGTTCAAAATTATAGGTAACAGTGCAGATTGGAGTTATTTCGACTTGACAAAGGAGATCATTTTGTTTTCATTTTCACCTGGTTAAGCTTAAAATGGCTTTGCGTAGCTTCTGCTAATCTTATGTAAGACTGAACCATTTTTGACAAAGGCATGTTTTCCAATTGTGTGCAGATTTTTACATTTATGTGTCTAAATTCACTCAGAATTTGACAACTGTTGTTTGACTTGACTAAGTTAGAATATGGTAGTTGGTACTAAGAGAAGGGAGGTAGCAAGAAAGATAATAAAGAAAAGAGAAACTTCAATGAAGAATCAATAAGTAAACTGTACACTAAGAAAGGAGGGCTAAATAGGGAGACTTTATCCAGGAGTTATCACCATATGTTTTTAAAATTTTTATTTTATTTAGACAATTAATTTTAACGGGGTGACATTGATCAACTAGAGTACACAGATTTAGAGAAAACATCTCCAGATCATTTTGACATTTGATTATGTTGTATACCCATCATCCAAAATCAAATTGTTCTCTATAACCTTTTATTTGGTTTTCTTTATGACCCTTCCTTCCCCCCACACTCTCCCTCCCATCCACTCCCCTCCCCCTGGTAACCACTGCACTCTTATCTATGCCATGAATCTCAATATTGTATCCCACCTATGTGTGAAATCATACAGTTCTTAGTTTTTTCTGATTTACTGATTTCACTCAGTATAATGTTATCAAGGTCCATCTATGTTGTTGTAAATGATCTTATGTCATTATTTATTATAGCTGAGTAGTATTCCATAGTATATATGTACCACATCTTCTTTATACAATCTTCTACTGAAGGGCTTTTTGGTTGTTTCCATGTCTTGGCCACTGTGAACAATGCTGCAATTTACATGGGGCTGCATGTGTTTTTACGTACCAATGATTTTGAGTTTTAGAGGTATATACACAGTAGAGGGATTGCTGGTCATATGGTAGTTCTATTCTTAATTTTTTGAGGAACCACCATACTTTCTTCCATAATGGTTGTATTACTTTATATTCCCACCAACAATGGATGAAAGTTTCTTTTTCTCCACAGCCTCTCCAACACTTGTTATTACCTGTTTTGTTGATACAAGCTAACCTAACAGGTGTATCACCATACTTTGATTACTATATCTTGCCCTCACATATGTGCACAAACACATGAGACCAGAAAATGAAAGTAAAATGATCATCTAATATTTTATTTCTACTAGTTAGCCCTAGATCATGAGCACTAAGTAGAGTTAGATACCTATTTGGCTTTAGAGCTTTACACCATGCACTAACTAAGGATGAGAAAGGTTTTAAAATGAAGAGCTTGTTTTTATTTTCTATGATATATAATTTTTACAAAAAAATTTCTTGAAAATGACTTTCAGAATTATTTGTATGTGTGCTGGGAGAAATGAGAGCCTGTACTTACTTGTTTATTAAATGTTACCTACTAGACTTTGTGCTCCATGAAGATGTGTGCCTGTATATTATATCTCCAGCTATTAGAGCAGTGCTTGGCATAGAGAAGATAATAAATACTTGCTGAGTTAATTCAAGAATAAGTTAATATTTTCTGAGTCCAACATCCACCCACACTTTTCACCTTTTTTTTTTTTTACTTTACTTTTTACCTTTTATGGCTTTTATGCTTTGTTTTCTTTTTCTGCTCTTCTGATAAGTTAGTCTAGGTTAATTTGTGGTGGTGGAGAAATTAGTCAAAGTGATTGAATACCATAAAGAATACCATATCATCAAATAAATAGGCAAATTCTAAACTCTGTAGAGTATTGCAAATTTTCCCACCTAAAATTCATACTGTTCTTACTGATTGTTGGTATACTAGTATAGTGAATGTTTGTATATGAGACACAATATTTGTTATGTTTTATGAAAGTCAAATCCTGGCTTTGATGAAGAGTATATTTTACATTTCAAAACCATGCTTCTCTACTGAGCACATTTTTATCCTCTGTGTCCTAATTGACACAACTACCGTGCATCAAAAGAAAATGTTCATTTTGTAGTTGAGAAGTACTGGATTTTAACATTCTATCCATGAAGGTCCTTGAGGATCGATGATACCATCTGGATGTTACACACCTAGCATGGGGAAAAATCATAACATTCTCTGCATACCATATTCATAATAAATTATTTTCTAGATATTTTGACATTGAGTAGTAGACTTTATGATTCCACTAATTTTCAACTCCAGTGTGAGAACATCATAGTTGCTAGTTCAGGTTTTTAATGTATTGCTCTTATTGAGTTAAAGATATGTTTATTTTTGTATTTATTTATTTATTCATTGTTTAGGAAAATATATTTGAAATCCAATTTCAAATAATGCTGGAAGATTTGAGAAACCTCTATAAGCTGTGGAAGAGATTGGTTAAATTTTTCATAAGTAATTTTTCTACCATCCACCATCCATGTTATTCTTTACACACTCCCTTTGTATTTATAAATATCTTGAAATATACTTGTCTAAAATTGCTGTTTGTTTTATTTTATTTTTCTAAAAGAGGGTAAGATGGCACTGGGTAGAAATCAAGTTTGCTAAGTATTGACTAAAGTTTGGAAGAGACATTTTCTCTTTGGACTTTCCAAAGCAGTTTATTTTATATTATTATATTTTTGATTTTCAAATTACTCATATCCACTTTAACCTCCATACTGATTCTACTTCATCACTGCCTTTTACACCCTTGTTCATATCTTCCATTCCCCCCCCACTTCACTGTACTCTGTTTTCTCAGCGTGGAAACCAGTCCTTAAATATGCAACAACAACAACAAAAATACTACTGAGTTCTAGTTAACTGCCACACATGTGAATACTTTACATATTTTTTTCTCACTTCATCTGCACGGCATTCTTAATATGTAGGTTTTGTTAATTAATAAGAGAATAAATGGAGGCTCACAGACCTTAGGCGATTTGCTCAAAGCCATGCAGCCAATGAGCATTTGTAATGAAGTTTGAAGAAAATTTGTTATATATATAAAAAAGTACTCTTTCTGTTACCTCATGTTGTGTCTAGCCATGCCTTTCTCTCCCTGAAATGGCCTTAAAATTTTCATCTACATCTCTTTTAGTTCTTTCTTTGAAATTTACTGTAAGAATCACTTCTTCTGTGGAGCCTTTGAGGACACCGTTTTCCTTAGCTCTTTGCATATTACACACCTGTGTTAGCATATCATATTATCACTCTTCTTGTTTATTTTTTTTTGGTTTAAAAATATAGCAATAGCAATAATTTTTCATAAAAAATTTATGTCAGCATAAAATGAATTTGTGATGGTTGTTTTCAAATACCTTTGCAATTACTTTTAAAGTGCCTTAATTTTAATTTTGAGTATGATGAATATTGATGATGACATACCCCAGATAAAATTAAAATGGCTTTGGTTCCTCTGGAGTGTTCAAAACAGTAAAGAAGTTCTGCAGCCCAAATGTTTGAATAACTCTAGCTAAAGCAGTGTTCAACACACAGCTTAGCACAGATTGTATACTCATTGAATACTTGATGAACAGAACTGAATAATGAAACTGATATTACAACCTTTATTAGCAGACTATAAATGTGCTATTTCAGGGCTTAGGTTTTCCATAATTTTATAAATTTACATAAACAACTGTTAGTCAAGAAAGGACAGAGCTAAACCCACATTAAAATATACTTTTTTTTAAAGATAATAAATTTAGACTATTACTTGTATCAATTGAGTAAAATCATATATTGATTAAAGTATAAATTCCAAGTGAACATTTCCCAATGCATTAGTCAACAATAATAGGTAGGCTGTTAGTTTTTATGAATGATCATGCTATTCAGCTATAAATTATGAAATTTTTAGAAAGCAGATTTTAAAACATTAGAAATTTGAAAGTAAGCTAAATATAGACTTGCTAGAAACTTTATGAAATGTTTTTAATGTAACTAAATCTCAAAATTTTAATGAAATTGTCAGAAAAATCTATCCCAACTTCAGATTTGTGTACGGTTGCACTATAACTGTCATTATGAAATTTAGTTTTTAAGATGTAATCTGTAACATTAAATGAAATTAATGAACACTTTTAGTTAAAGATAAAAATATTTTTCATGATTTACTCTAGAGTTAAAAATCTTTAAACATCATATATTAGCACTAAAACATTATACTTTAAATTTATAAATTTACCAAACCCAATTAAAATGTAATTTAATATTAGTAACTAAGATTTACACTTAAATCCTTTGTATATTACTTCTTAAGTTCCTCATTGTACAATCATATTACTAAAAATGGTAACCGATAATATTCAACACTTCTACTTTGCTGACTTTTATTGCCATTAATCTATGCACTCTACCTTTGAATCATCTTTTAATCTTAAGAATACAAAATATAATACAAGATACTAAGTACCATAACACTTACTAAAAAAAAAAAACAGAATAAAGGAGTAATAGCTATTTTTTCATCTTAAGTCAGTTATAATTCTTATTGATTAAAAAAATTTCAGGTGGTGCCAACAATAATTTTTTTCCTTGTATTTTGTGTTTTGTTTTGTTTATTTTCTTCCTGTGGTCTCGGTAGATAAGTCCTGACCAATAATCTCTTTCAGGACAGAGGTTTATATGATTGCATATTTTATAACTTAAAAATACTGTTTGTTGCTCATAACAATAAGTGAATTGGGCGATGTCTCATCTGCCATCGATCAATTTCCTGAGTGCTACAAGAACATGCCGCATTCCTATCTCTGCAAAGGTTTTAAATTTCACCTATTGACCCCAAAACCCATCTTAATCCTGCCACACCAGTTAGCACACACAAACAAGCCAGCCCTTCCACACTCCAGCCCTGCCACCATATACTACAACACTAGCATTATAAACACAGTATTAAAATGCCCTTTTATGATATCCAGCCTGAATTCGCAAAAAGGAAAATGAAAGAATATGAGCCGTGTCATTGTCCCATGCCTGGTCTCTCCAGGGGAATATACTGACCTATCTCTGTTCAGAAGAGTCTTGGGTAAGAATGTGATGTAGACCCAGAGCAAAAAATATGTTTTCTCATTGTTAGTGAAAATTTATTTCTAAGGAATACTTCATAAATAGGATAAGGAAAACGGTACTGTTATCAGAAATGTTTATGCCACATATTAATAGGGTTTCCTCATATATTCTTGTGCTAGAAACATCAGATTTTGATAAAGGCAGAGGACAGAAGTCCCACTGCCCAATTCATCTTTAGTCCAATATATTGTATGACGTGTCTCTTACACATATCATGGTGTGTCCTACTGTTCCTTTTGCCACACAACTCTAGTTGGAAAAAGCTCAGACTCATCAGCACTCAACAACTGCGTCTCACAACACTGTGTTAGGCTGCGTAGCTTCTTTTTCTGTATTCTGTTTTTTTCTGCAATCCTTTATTTGTATCTTATCCAGTCTTTAGGAAGAAGGTCAGTATCAGTCTTGTCAAAGTTTACTCCTCTTACCTATTGCTTTTAACTTGAAAGCACTCTATAGTTCACCCTTAGTTTTACCCAATTTGGAGATTGTATTCCCTGAGAATACGAACCAAGACTTGTGCCCTATTCTTCTCTCGCATTAGAATAGGAAATTGTGTTCATTTCAATCTGAAATGGCGTCCTCCATGTTTGTTTTATTAAATCACACACCTGCAAGTATTAATATTAGTATTTACAGTTTGATCATATACGTTTTCAAAAACAGAAACTAGATGAGGCCGACTTTACAATGGACCACCCAGAGTATTACCTAGGACATCCCTGTTGTTTCAATTACATGACAGAGAATTTCTAATCCCTATCTTTTTGGAAAACCAGTATCATTACAAACTCTTTATTGTCAATGCCACTCAATAATAATCACAAATCATCTTTCTATGTATTTTTTATTTTTATGTAACATAGGGTTCATTTTCCCTTTCTTATCTAGGTGAAAATCTAGTTTATATTGTTCATCAACCATTTTCTGCCAAACACCCCATTAGTAGTACCAAGGATTATTTTATTATGCTGACCTTTAAAATATGGAGAAAAAAGCTTTCACTTTTATTTCCCTCCATTCATAAAGGTGTATTCTCCACTCTATTAAATCATGACTCTTTAAATTTTCAGTTTAATCATTTTTTATCAGTCTATGTTATCTCAATTATTTTTAAGCTCATCTGTTTATAGAATCATTTTATATTGCTTGCTACATCTTGGTAAGATATACTATTAGTATTCTTCTGTGTTTTGTGTATATATGTTTATTTTGAAGATTTTTTCTTAAGTATACTTTTGGTTATTTTTGTGCCTCTTAGAGTGCAGTGTTTATTTCCAAGTATATTACTGCATAATAATAATGTGCTTTTCCTAAGGTCAAAGAAATTATTTACTGTATATAAAATCCATAGATAATTATGAATGCACTTGCAAAAAATGTCATATTTCGTGCAAGTGTCTTGTCACAAATTAAGAGCATGTAGATTCTTCTTTTTTTTCTTTTTTTCTTTTGCTTATGAGATTGCCACATTTGATTCTTCCAAAGAAAAATGCTGGTACTAAAATAATCACTTAGGAATATTTAAATGTTGAAATAATTAGGTTTAATTATTTTAACTTTGATTTTACTGGAATATGTAGGTTTTCATTTTGGAGGAGGATTTAAATTTTAAAATATTATGTATAACAATAATTAATTATTTAAAAGAAATAAAAAATTAAATTTATAAGAAAAAAGCAAAGCTACAAAAATTATGTTCAATCATATCAGAAAAAATTAAGTTTACTACTTTGATTTTGTTTCTTTTAATTCAACAAGCCTAGATACTGCATATGCTTTCAAATTTTTGGATGTTACTCTAACGACATCCAATTATTTTCCACATTTTTCAATTCATGGGCTGACTAATACTATGGCTTAAGCATTAGGTGGGTCATGTCATTTTAAACAGATATGATGGGTAACAGTAAGCCATGTGTCAAAGACCTGAAGAGTTGAGAAATTGGAAAGTTTTGAGACACCATGTCCAAACAAGATTAAGACAAGACCAAAAGGATTATCATGCTTCAAACCCCAGAGATTTTTGTGATAGCTGCTTTCCTAAACAACAGGATTAAAGGTTAGAGTTACATTCAGACACAAGAATGCAAACATGCATTCATGAAAATTCCTGTCTTTAGAGAAAAATTCAAGAATGTCCAGCCCTTTTTTGTAAATACTGTAATACAGTAAGAAAGGTATTGGTGTTGGGGTCAAAAAACATTTTTTCCACAAAAGAAAATTAATTTCTATTTTTTCTTTAACTAAGATTTGAATTTTTAAAGGTGTTTTCATTTTTAAAGCAGTTTAGGCTCACAACAAAATTGAGAGCAAGCACAGACATTTCCCGTATACCCTCTGCCTCCTCACATGCATATCTGCTCCACAACAGACATCCCTCACCGCAGTGGAACACCTCTTTTCTCTTTCATAAAACAGACATGTTTGTGTGAGTTTGTTTCCACCATCTACAAAAGCTACTTTAAATAGTGTATGAAGTCATTTTTCATATGTAATTTTTGTTTAATTGTAAGCATACAAAGTTAAAGATTTCTTAAAGAAAACAAGTACTAAAAGCAAAATTGGTAGCCGTGTTTGGTTTTCAGGTGTAGTATTAATTTACATATTGATTTTAGCAAAGCAGTTAGTAACAATTGAAATTCAGATAATTTGTTGTTAATATCAACTGTTTACTAAACATTTTTATTTTATTTTTTTATATAATTCTATGTATTTTCTTTTTAAAACTTACATATAGTCTGGATTAAACTATGTCTACAAAAATACAAGTAATACATGAAGTTTTTACAACTTGTATTGGTCCTTTTTATATAAGGATTCTACTAAATTTAATTTTTTAATTAAGTTAACAAGTTGAAGTGATTCTAATATCAAAACTACATATCCTTAGTTCACTGAATGTAAGAGCGATGTTACATTGTGAGCTAGTTGACTTGTAATTAAGTAGAAATAGGTAGAGGAAATGATAGTAATGCTACAGTGTATTGGAAGAAAAATATATATGCATAAACTACATATATATATTTGGTATTGTTTATCCTATAGGTTTTCTTAAATCTGTTGTAAAAAGAAAAGTTCTATACCCACATAGTGAAGTCCTGCCTTAAGCTGCCCTGTTTAGTCCCAGAGTGAAAATAAAATGGTAGCTCAGTATGTGTTGCAGACCTCTGCCTCTAGATTTGGAAAATTATAGTTGCAATACTATTCAAATGAACTTCTTTCAAAATACCTACTTTGTTTAAATTATGTTTGAAATTGATCTAGATTTTTAAAAAGAGAGAGAAAGAAAATAGAAAGAAAGAAAGAAAGAAAGAAAGAAAGAAAGAAAGAAAGAAAGAAAGAAAGAGAAAGAAAGAAGGAAGGAAGGAAGGAAGGAAGGAAGGAAGGAAGGAAGGAAGGAAGGAAGGAAGGAAGGAAGGAAGGAAGGAAGAGGGAAAGAAAGAGAAAGAGAGAGAGAGAGAAAGAAAGAAGAAAGAAGAAAGAAAGAAAGAAAGAAAGAAAGAAAGAAAGAAAGAAAGAAAGAAAGAAAGAAAGAAAGAAAGAAAGAAAGAAAGAAAGAAAGAAAGAAAGAAAGAAAGAAAGCTCAAGGTTTTTGGAAATTGTGTTATTGGCGAGATCTATGGATGGACACCATGGTGTAGTGGCTGCTGATTTTCCCTTTACGTATTTCCCCATCTCCCTTCCCCAGGTGTTGCTGCCATCACTACCTTTCCCTTCCTTCCCTTTCCTCATGGCAAGACGCATGGAAGAAGAGTGCTGTTAAGGCCTCTCCATTAATCAACAGGTATGGCGGTTCTCACGAAGCAGTGCAGCTGTCCCTCCTCTGCGTTCTCTATTAATAGTCGATCTCTTTTACGTTTAGAAGATTCAATTACCCACTACACAGAGCCTACTGAACTGGAAGAGTTGTTCAACCCAAGTATATCTTTACATATTTCAGTATGCTCTGCATTCCATAATTTCTTACTGTTTTAGATTTATTTTTTAAATGTAAAGAGTACAGAATAATTAACGACATCCTTTTCAAAAGAAAGGTACTATGGCGCGTTCTTAACTAATTATACAGGAAAGAAAGGAAAGCTGTATGTTTGTTTAATATACTACTTTCAACATTCTTCAAAAAATTATGTATCATACCTTTGAAAAATGTGAATTTTAATTCAGATGAACTGAAAAGAAAAGGAAAAAATCTTTGAGAAAAAGAAACAAAAATATTTTAGAAAAATGAATAAATGGAAAAAGCAATAAGAATATTGAAGGAAACATAATTAAAATCCATGGAGACTGCAAGGACTTTAAAAGAATATGAAATAAAACATGGAGGGGAAAAAATCAATGTAGCTAAAGAAAAATAACTTTATTTATGAGTTTATGTTTCCATTATTTTTGGAAAATACATTGAAGTAAAATGTCTGGAAAGAGAAAAGTCACATAAAGATACATTGATTTGTGAATACTATATTTTTCTAGTACTTTTTTTTTCTGTGGAAACAGTGCTTTTGAGAACAAGATAAAGGCTTTAGCATTAATCTGGAACTATGTATTTAGAACTAAAAAGGTGCCTAGAGAATACAATTGAGACAGGGAAGGATCACCAGGGTAATCACAGAATACATCAATCAATCTGTGAACATAAAGATCATTTCATGTCTATGTTTGTTTATGGGGAATGTTTGGAGTGTACAACAAATGTTTATTGCATTAGTCATGGGATTTTAAAACTCGGTAGAGAGGTAATGGTCCAACAGTCCAGTCTTAGATTGTACATATATCTCTTGTCGCCATTATAAGAATCTCTGCTTGAATAATTCTGTTGACACAAAATGCAGAGGTAGCCCCATTGTATTTTGGAACATCTTTAACGTCCCAGTTTTTTCCTGTATTGGATCAAATATCTGCCTTCTTTACTTGGCTAACTTGAATCCACTTATCCTGGGTTTTCCTGTTGAGGAATACAAAATAAGTTCTATTCCTTTTCCAAATAAAATACTTCCAAGACCTAAATTCAGACAGACACTTTGTCATTTTGTCTAGATGGACAATGTCTTTCTATAAATTCTTTTCTGGGCTAACTGCTCCGGTCTTTCTAACTCCTTTCTGTTACTTGGTTGCTAATCCTTTCAGCATTCGTTTAGTGCAAAATGCTTTTTTTAATAAACCAAGGAATTCAGGATGTGCTCCCGCAGTTTATATTCTTATATTTGGTTAGTTTGAAAACCCAGAAAATCCATTTAAATATCTTTAGAGAAAAAAAATGGTACTGTTTAAAATGGCATATTGCTTTGATCTGAGTATATAATAGAGATCTGGTTTCAACAGTATATAGTATAGTATATAAATAAAATAAATGTAAGTATGCACACAATTGGATACAAAAAAGAAAAATAACAGCATTAAAATAAAAGTAAAGATGAAGGTAAAAATAAATTTCAGTCTTTCCTTTATATATATATATATAAAGTCCTTCCTTTTCTGAAGTTGGAAACGGGGAGGCAGTCAGACTCCCACATGCGCCCGACCGGGATCCACCCGGCATGCCCACCAGGGGGCGATGCTCTGCCCATCTGGGGCATTGCTCTATTGCAACCAGGGCCATTCTAGCACCTGAGGCAGAGGCCACTGAGCCATCCTCAGCGCCCAGGGCAACTTTGCTCTAATGGAACTTTGGCTGCGGGAGGGGAAGACAGAGACAGAGAGGAAGGAGAGGGGGAGGGGTGGAGCAGCAGATGGGCGCTTCTCCTGTGTGCCCTGGCCGGGAATCGAACCCAGGACTCCTGCACGCCAGGCTGACGCTCTACCACTGAGCAAACCGGCCAGGGCCCCTGTATATTTTTAATAGAATGTATATATTGATTTAGTTGGTGACTGAGGTTATTTTTCTACAAAGCCTATTCACTGATCTTACGAATTGGGCACTAAAAATATCTGTAAGTGGATAATATCAGGAGAAATAAAAGAGAAAGAGAACAAAAGCAAAACAAAACAAAACTATCTTCTCAGTGCAAATTAGACTTTGATGACTAAGTAATAATACGGGCTCATATATGTTACATGGAGGTCAAAATTGCACAAAATAAGATTGAAAGCTGTGTAGGGCATACCCTGTCCAATACGGACTTTCCCTAATAAAAGTTAGTGAAAAGGAAATCCTTCATTTATGGGAGTTCTTTCTTTATGCCAAATTGCTGTCAATGTCTCTTGGTGAGTCTTAGTTATGAGTAGATTATGGCACTCTCTCAGAGGCCCTGCGTATCTGACTTTCAGTGAGTGCCTACACAGAATAGATGGCCTTTTCTGGAACTGGGGAACTTATTTAATTTGCTGGCAGAGAATGCCTGTTATGCCACATGCCTTTTTCCTGACCCTACCCAACGTTTTCATTTTCAAATGCGCTTCATATATTATGAACCTGTATAATCTTATTGAATGTCTTCCATATGGTAATTAAAGTGCTGGACTTTATATTCCCTAAAGCTCCGGTGCCTACATAAATTTTTTCTCTGTAATCAACTGAATGTTTCTTTATAAGGTATATGAATATATGCTCCTATTCTGCTTTCTTTAGATTCCACTCTCAAAGCAATACCCTCTAGGTGTTTGATTACTGTATTTCCCCATGTTTAAGATGCACCCTTTTTCAAAAAATTTGGGGTCTAAAAACTGGGTGTATCTTATACAATGGTTATAGATTTTTTTTACTTGCCTATCCCAGCTTTTCGAGCTTGATGAGGAGTTGTACGAATTTTATGATGAATAAAACTTAAGTTCAGTAACTTGATGTAATACATTTTTTTTAAATTTCAGGCCTCAGAATTAAGGTGCATCTTATACATGGGAGCATCTTATAATGGGGAAATACAGTATATATCAGATTTGTAGGCAGTATTCTTTTCGTTTTTATTTATTTATTATTTATTTATTTTTAAGTGAGAGGAGGGGAGGCAGAGACAGATTCCTGCATGCGCCCTGACGGGGACTCACCCAGCAAGCCCAGTAGGGGGCTATGCTCTGCCCATCTAGGGCTCTTGCTCCATTGAAATCGGAGCCTTTTTTGTTTTGTTTTTGTGTATGAAGCCTCTGGAGCCATCCTCAGTACCCAGGGCTAACTTGCTTCAATTGAGCCATGACTGCAGGAAGGAAAGAGTAGGAGAGGGGGAGAGAGAGAGAGAGAGAGAGAGAGAGAGAGAGAAGGAGGAGGCGGGAAAGTGGGAGGGGAAAGGGGGGAGAAGCAGATGGGTGCTTCTCCTGTGTGCCCTGGCCAGGAATCAAACCTGGAACATCCACATGCCAGGCCAAAGCTCTACCACTGAGCTGAACCAACCAGCCAGGGCCTTGTACATAATATGCAATATTTTTAACAACAGAAAACCTCTATCTGCTTTGTCTATTCCTGTTATTAAAAATATATGCTATGTGCAACAGGTTTAGTTTAATATCTTTCTCTCTGCTTTTTAGTATTTTAGAAAGAGGGGAGTAAAATACAGGAGATTTAATCACTTTATCTCTCAAGACCTCAATTCACTAAAATGAGGGATTAGACTAGTGAGTTGTTGAAGTAATTTCCAGCTTTATACAGAATATAGAAGACCAGAAATTTTAGAAATTGCTATTGGTTTTAGGTTTGCTAATAAACTATATTCAACCTCCCTGAGACATGATTATGATTTCCTCATGTGTAAAATATGGACACCAAGCTAAATCAGGGATATAGTTTTTAGCAATGACATATGTTGAATTATTTTTCTTTCTGGAACTTTCTCTTCAGAAAGATTCTAAGAACTTGCTTTGACTCAGTAGCATGGAGTATTATGATTATGTGATCAATTACTTTTTATGTGCAGGTTTCTTACATAATTTTAAAGGAGGTTTCTAATTCAAAAAGAAATACATTGATGATTATTAACAACTTAAGCTGCTTTTTCATTTCTTTTTGCTATATATGTATACACTTCTAAAAAATATCTGAATCCAAGAAAATGTTTGTTCTAAGAAAAACAAGTTGAGAAAAAGACAGCAATCTGAGATATTTGAATCACTGTAATACAGAAGAGAGACAAAGGATTTTACTCACTCTTTGTGATTTTTGAGGGCAGAATAAATGCCAGTAAGCTTAAATGGGAGAAAATTGCTTGCTTATAAGGATGAAATATATTACCATAAGAAATTTAATAAAATCTTCTCTGTAAAATAGCCTGTTCTGAAATCATTATCACTGAAAATGTTACAACTTAAGTTTCTTAATAAGTTTTGAAAACCATTGTTTAATGAAGTCATTCACAAGATAACTAGTGAGACAAAATGAATCCCAACCTTTATTGTCTGTGAGTCTTTGATAATCATCAGATATAATAATAGCGATAATATTGTACTGGAATATGGTGACATAATTTTCAAAGATTTCATTGAACTTGGTGCTGGAGAATTTTTTTATTGAATTTATTAAGAAGAAACTAGTTAATGTAATTATACAGGTTTCAGATGTCCAATTCTACAACACATCTCTGTACAATGTATTGTGTGCTCACCCATCCAAGTCAAGTCTTCCTCTATCACTATTTATGTTCTCATATCTTGCTCTACACTCCCCCTCCCAGCAATTACCACACTGCTGTCGGTGTTCATGAGATTGTTTTTTGTCCTTTTCTGTTCTATTCCTCTGCCTCCTTCCCTAATCCACCAGCCACACCCCATGGCCATCTACCTGCTCTGATAATTATACTAAGTGAAATAAGCCAGTCAGAGAAAGACAAGTATCAAATGATTTCACTCATGTGTGGAATCTAATGAACAAAATGAACTAACAAGCAAAATAGACACAGGTACTTGAGAATTTTTAACACAAGTTAAAAATTCTCAAGTTTGCCAATGTTATGGCGCTCTAGTGAAATGCTTTTATCTTACCAAACCTATCCTTCTGAGAGAAAATCACTGATTTTTATTTGTAAAGCCATCACTTCTTTTTGTATGTGTGTCTGGAGACTCTACTCCTTATTCTATTTTGAACATAATTTTATTTCTAAAATTAATTATTTTTTTCAAGTAAGTTGACATACAATATTAAATTAGCTTCAGGTATACAACAAAGTGATTAGACATCTATATAACTTATAAATTATCATCCCAATAAGCCTAGTATCCATCTGACACCATACATAATTATTATAATATTATTGATTATATTCTTTAAGTTGTACTTTATATCTTCATGACTATTTTTGTAACTGGTAATTTGTACTTTTTGAGATCTTTTAAACTTTTTCACTCATTATACACCTTAATTTTCTGCCTATCTAGCTACCATTAATTTGTTCTCTATGAGATTTTTTGTTTTGTTTGTTCAGTTGTTTTTTAGATTCCACATATAAGTAAAATCATATGTTATATGTCTTTCTCTGTTTGACTTATTTCACTTAACATAATACCCTCTAGGTCTATCCATGTACTTGCAAATAGCAAGATTTTATTCTTTGTTATGTCTTTGTAAATTCTATTCCATGTATTCATCATTTCTTCTTTTATTTCTTTTTTTTTGTAACAGAGAGATAGAGAAAAGGACAGATAGGGACAGACAAGCAAGAAGGGAGAGAGAAGAGAAGCATCAATTCTTTGTTTTGGCTCCTTAGTCTCCTTAGTTGTTCATTGATTGCTTTCTCATACATGCCTTCACCAGGACGGGGCTACAGCAGAGCAAGTGATCCCTTGCTCAAGCCAGCGACTATGTGGTCATGTATATGATCCCACATTCAAACCAGCAACCCCACGCTCAAGCTGGTGAACCCCCTCTCAAGCCGATGAGACAGTGCTCAAGCCGGTGACCTCAAGGTTTCAAACCAGGGTTGTCCAGGTCCCAGTCCAGTGCTCTATCCATTGTGCCAACCCTTGGTCAGGCATTTATTTCTTCTTTATCCAGTTGACTATCAATGAAAATTTTGGTTGCCTCCATATATTGGATCTTACAAATAATGTTGTAAAAAATGAACATAGGAATGCATTTTTTTTTTCAAATTAGTGTTTTGAATTTCTTTGGACAAATACCCAGAAGTGGAATTGCTGGGTCATATGGTAGTTCTATTTCTTAATTTTTAAGGAAAATTCATACTATTTTTCATATTGGCTTTACCATTTTACAATCCTACTACAGTGCATAAGGGTTTGCTTTTCTCCCCATCTTCGTCAACACTTGATGAAAGCCATTCTGACAGGTGTGAGGTGTTTCTAATTGTGATGTTATTTGCATTTCTTTAATGATTAGTTACATTCAGCATCTTTTCATATATGTTAGCCATGTATATGTCCTCTTTGGAGAAATATCTTTTCAGATCTTCTGCCCATTTTTGATTGAGTTAATTTTTTTTTTTGGTGTTAAGTTGTAGAGTTCCTAATATATTTTGGATATTAACCCCTTATAGGATATTTCATTGACAAATAACTTATTCTATTCAATACGTTGATAGTTTCCTTCACTGTGCAAAAACTCTTTATTTTTATGCAGTTACCTTTTTTGTTGTTGTTTTTCTTACCTACTTATCTGAAATCATCAAGCTATAGTAGGAGAGCGAGCAAACAATTTTATTTTAAAAAAATATGAAAACACTTGGAATTGTAGTCTGTATTCTTAGGAATAAAAATTGACATCTCGTTATAAAGTTTATTTTACAATCATTCTTTGATCTAACTAACAACTTTTGTCAGAAGTGAAACTAGTCAAAAATATATTCCAACTTAAAATCAGGATCTGCATAATAAAATTTTATCTCCACTATCTTGTGACTGGGACACCACAGTATGCAGTTTTTACATTGAGTAAAGCAGGACAAGTGATCAAAGATTTCCAATCCTCAGAATGAACCAAACTCAACCATCATTATGTAAGCTTGCCTGTCCACTCTAATCAAGACAACAGGCATCAATTAAATAAATAGAATACCTGATTATACAGAGAATTGTTTACAGAGGCACATTAGCTGGTTGTAATAGGATATTAGCTAATTTAAAAAGGGGAAAATGTCCTTAGACACAGTAGTAAATATGGCTCAGGGTTTTCATTCTTTCTGATCTTTGTTGAGTATAGCAACATGATAAGCCATTGTGTTCAAGTAGTAACGAAAACAAAGGGAAATACATAACAAAGAAATGTAGATCTGATTTTAAAAATCATTCCACTTTTGTGAGGATAATGTACAACCTGGCCATAATGCTAAATTAAAGTTTTACTCATTTATGTGTTTCTAGTGAGAAAAAAAATGAAGTTTATTATGTTTTGCATACTTGAATTTTAATATTGTAGTTATGCCTTAGAGACTGAAAATGCATGCTGAATTGTGACAGGTAGAGTGTTTTGAGAAAGTAGAAAGAAGACGAGATCAATTAAAATTAGGGAAAACAAAAAAAAAATTAGGGAAAACAAAATCTATGTGCATGGAGAAAATCAGTGACATAGGAGGTTATAATTTTTAAAACATACTAAACTTTTAGTTAATTAGTTTTGTTGCATGACAAGACACACAAGTGAAATGGGGACACAGAAAGTAAAAGTAAAGAAGATAAGAAACTAATAGTACCCTGCCAGGCCTGCTAATGGCTTCCTCTTAGATGTCTCAAATGCTTAACTGGGCAGATAGGTTCTTCACATATCCAGAATATGTGTCGTAAGTATGTGAATGTTATGTGAATTTAGCAACATATCAACTATGTTTCCAAGAACACAACACCTATTTAAGGCCATCCAGGTTACCTGGCTTAAGGGTTGTATCAGTCTATTATACATCACAAAAGAAATGCATCCATGTACATCTCAAATGATAATTTATTATTTTTGGATTTATAGAATAGCTTTTGAAACGGAAATATATTTTATGTAATCAAATTCTGCATCTAACAAGACTTTTTTGTTTTCAGAAGACTTATTCACATATTTTTGGCCAATTACTTTAAAGTTCTATTAATATTTTAACAAAATAAATTACTTTAATCTGGAGTCAAACAGTTTATAACTGAAATAAAATTATAGGGCATCATTTTTCATAGTGTTTAGCATTTAGTCTGTTTCTTTGAAAATAATTTTAATATTTATATAATTTGATGGGGAGCAAACACTAATAATTTCATGCAATAAATTATTACTATCATTAAAATAGTGACTGACAAAAGACAAATAAAATTATCTCATCAATTTAAGAACAGATGTTTAAGAAAAGAAAAAGTATCATGAACAGATAAATGAAAAAAATATTTTACTAATATATTAAAAGTATATTATTACATATGATTTCCCAGTCAGGGCACATACAAGAGCATCTCAATGTTTCTGTCTCTCTCTCAAAAAAAAAAAATTAAAAAATAAATTCAAAAAGTATAATACTGCCTGACCTGTGGTGGCGCAGTGGATAAAGCATTGACCTGGAATGCTGAGGTCGCCGGTTCAAAACCCTGGGCTTGCCTGGTCAAGGCACATATGGGAGTTGATGCTTCCTGCTCCTCCCTCCCCCTTCTCTCTCTCTCTCTCATTCTCTCTCCTCTCTAAAAATTAATAAAAGTTAAAAAAAAATTTTAAAAAACAAAACAAAACAAAACAAAACAAAAAGTATAATACTAAGTGAATATATTTTTTCAAATATAGCTGTATTTGTTAGCCATTTTATTTTAATATAACTAATAAAGGTGAATAATCCTTCAAAGAGATATCAATTATGTAAATGTATGTTATATTTTATAGAGGGGAGCCTTTTAATTATTGTGGGGACCAAAGCACTAGTTAGCAAAATTAGATGGTTCTAAAAGTTGAAGAAAGTGATGAATCTTCTACAATTTAGTAAAAATATTGCTAACATTTTCCAAAGATATCATTAGTCAGCATTGCAGGGATCTTTTAATATACATTTAGCTTTTACCTTGAATAGCAATTTATTTATGAGATTCAGTAATAAGAATGACTATGTTTTTAAATTTTGTTCATAAATTGAAGGACACTAAAAGGAACATTTTAGTAATATGAAGATTTTTTTAAGCCAAAGATTTACTATAAATAACAGATTTCAAAGTGGATTGCTCTAAGGAAATAGGTGATTTATACAACAGCATTCGTAATTAAATCAATCAACTATTTTCGGGGCTCTCATACAGTCCCAATGTCAGAGATATAAATTATTTTGTCTTATTGAATTAATTATATCTTTTTAGGAAAAAGCAGAATTAAATATTGTAACGGCTTATTGCTAAGCATATTTTGGAAAACGGAAACATAAGTTATTGCTATTAAATATTATGGAGTTTACTTTGACATAGAAACATGTTTCTTATAGTTGTATGAATATTATATGTATGCAAGTAAAATGTGTATATTACTTATTCTTCCAGATGTCGAATGGCATTAAATTAATTTCAAGTGTTTGCGGCTTACTTTAGCACCTATGACCCTGGCACTGAAAGATTTTCTTTGTTGATAATAAAATTATTAGACACTTAAAACTGAAAATGAAAGTTACCTTTTACCTGAAATGTTTTATAGTGCTATAACTGTGTGCCTTCATCTGTTCTAGTTAGTGGTTATTTATGGCTTTATCTCTTTTACTTTGAATAAATAATTGAGAGCTTCCATTTTATTTAACACAAGTTCTAAATGACAGCAGACATAGACTTAATCAATGAATAATTGACTGGCAGAGCAAAGCACTTACACTAAATTGTCATCTGTTAAATTTTGATAGACATTCTAACTATTCTATGTTCTATTTTCTCACCTGTAAAATGATAACATAGTGACATACATTAAACTCTCAATAGTTCATGCAAGAATTATACAGATAGTTTAAAATGGAATCAAAGGAAAGGAGGATGAAAAGAGGAAGGAAGAAAGAAAGAAGGGAAGAAGACAGGAAAGAAGATAGGAAGGAAGGAGGATGAAAAGAAGGAAAGAAGAAAGAAAGGGAGGAAGGAAGGAAGGAAAGAAGGAAGGGAGAGAGGGAGGGAGGAAGGGAGGAAGGAAAGAAGGAAGGAAGATTTTTTTTATTGATTTATAAAAGGGTCAGTTCTTCAATGCAATTTGGAGATACAACATCTTGGAAAGGAAGGCATAGAGAATAGATATAATAGACTATTTTTCAGTTAAAAATGAACATATCTGTAAGGTGAGTTTAGAGAAAATCACTGAGGAATAAATTAGAAAATGAGAATTGGCTGTGTCTAGGTCAGGGCCCTATGCAGACATACTGGTAAACCAGGCAGTTACAGGTAAGTGCAGGTGTAACTCCTTCTGCATATCCACTTTTGGGGGATTAGTTTTTTAGATAACTCTTACACAATAAATCACAGAAAAGCTCTGGTAAAGCAATTACAGGTTGTAAGTTTCATGCTAAATGTCAGAGGAACAATTCTTACACATGAGGATACTTTTTTAATAAAACAAAATTAATCAAGTGTGGAAAATGTTGGGCTACTAATAATTTGCAAATAAGAATAAACAGAAAAAATAAACATGAGATTGAAAATTAAGTAAGAACTGTTCATTTTCAAATATCAGTTAATTAAAATATCACTTATCTTCCTTTGTATCTTATGTCTCCCAAGATTTTCTGGGTAGTATTGATACAGGTCAACTTTGGCTGCTAAAGTGGACTCCTACATTGATCATATGAACTTCAGTTATATTTACATGAGTTTACATGACACAAAATGAGAAACTAACGGTAGGACAATAAATTAATCCGAAAATATCTCTACTGAGTCGAAGAAAAGGGAAATGAAATTTATTTTTTAAATATTTTAATTTATTTTTTAAATGCTTAGCTCTCCTTGAATACAGAATTTTAAAAATTAGAGTTGATTTCAATAGAGTCTATGTGACTAAAATATATGAATTCAGAATAAGTATGTCATTTACCTGAATGAATAATTGACTGGCAGAGCAAAGCACTTACACTAAATTGTCATCTGTTAAATTTTGATAGACATTCTAACCATTCTATGTTCTATTTTCTCACCTGTAAAATGATAACATAGTGACATACATTAAACTCTCAATAGTTCATGCAAGCATTATACAGATAGTTTAAAATGGAAAAAAATGTTGTTATTTGACATTGAAATGACAATTTAGGTGTTTATGGGTCTTCTATGTGGACTATTTTCTCTTTCAACGGATCTCAGCCATAGGACTAGTCACTATTTCTTTAATGGGGACATTTATAAAATATTTACCATGTTCTCAATGACAGTTTAAAATTGTTTTCATTCATATTTTATCTTATTCAAAAATGATTTAAAGTAGCATATAAAATATGTATTATAAAACCC
The DNA here is from genome assembly GCF_036850995.1 of Saccopteryx leptura. Taxonomy (NCBI): domain Eukaryota; kingdom Metazoa; phylum Chordata; class Mammalia; order Chiroptera; family Emballonuridae; genus Saccopteryx; species Saccopteryx leptura. The sequence goes on from NC_089507.1 coordinate 21,572,799, forward strand.
GACAACTTGTCATGGTTTTATAATGTCTGTAGTATATCTAAATCTACCAAAACACAGTTCTTTTCCCACTGCTACCCCACCCTCATATTGTTCTTGTGACAGGAAAATGTAATCTTGGCGATTACTCATCACATAAGACTGTTGGCAAGTGCAGAAAACTTATCTGTTGTTCTTCTGGTACCATCACATTGTTTTTACTGCTGTCTTTCTGTTGCAAACAGAAACAAACCAATTCACCTGTCATAGCAGATATGGCTAAACTGCCTGCTGCTACTTTGGTCAAACAAAACATGCCCACAGGGCATTGTTTCAAATGTTGTCTTAACAACTTGAAAACATTTCCTCTGACCTAACTAGTCTCCCTTACTCACGTTTCTACCCACAAAGTAATCAGTTTGCCAGTGTTGGCAATCTGCCTCTTCCCTTCCTCAGTCAACACTCACATTTATTCAGTGCACCTCTTCTGAACTTCACATCAGAAATAGAATTCAGTTGAGTGAATGTGCATTAGTTTATGAACGATTCATGTTGGTCTTGAAGAAAACAAACTATTTGAGCTGAATTTCTACTTACATATGAAAGACTATTAAGATCCTAAAACAAGGATATCAGCAGTTAAAAATTGTTTAATAAACAGATGTCTCACTAACCGGAAGATATTGAAGAAATATAAAATGATGGGGAAATTTCTGGCATTGCAGTTAAAGAGTTATGGCCACAAAGACGTGTGCCAAGTAATATCACCTAGACTTGTTCAAGTTGGACAGCCTGTCATTATATTTTAAAATTATTAGTCCTCAAATTATTAAAAAGCTACAAGTCATGTGTGTGTGCACACTCATACATGTATGTTTGTGTGTGTTTATTAAAGAGAAGCAGGGAGGCAGAGAGACAGACTCTCGCATGTGCCCCGACTGAGATCCACCTGGCAAACCCTCTATGCTCTGCCCATCTGAGGCTATTGCTCCATTGCTCGGCAACTGAGCTATTTTAGCTCCTGAGTAGAGGCCATAGAACCGCCCTCAATTTCTGGGACCATCTTTCTCTAACAGAGCCATAGCTGCAGTAGGTGAAGAGAGGGAGAGAGCGAGAGGGGAGAAAGGGAGGAGTGGAGAAGAGCAGATGGTCCCTTCTCCTGTGTGCCATGACCGGGAATAGAACCCAGGACATCCACACTCTGAGCCAACGCTCTATCACTCAGACAACTGGCCAGGGCCAAATGTGAGTATTTTCAATTAGGGTAGAGAGGTGGTCAGTTAATTGTAGTCATCTATGTAAGTGGGAGTGAGAGTCTTGAGACGCAGTGAGAGTCTTGACCTTATATAAGTACAATGTTTATCTCAATAACTGTCTCACTTGTTCATTATTTCTGCTGAAGTGACAACAGCCCAGCTGTGCTCCCTCCAGGAAGTAATCAGCCTGCCGACCTAGTTGTATTATTGTCAGCCTGCTAATCACCATTTACATTTCAGGTATTTACCAGCCATGGGAAGTAGGTTATATTACAGCTGTTGTCAAGATGAGAAACATTGAAGAGGCATGCCATCAGTCCACTATCGAAACCATCGTGTGAAACTTCAACCTCGGCTAATGATAGCTCTCCTCAGGAAGATCTGATAGGGGCTGACTCACAGATTCCTCTGGCTTTTGGCCTAAATCTAGTCAATCCAAAATAAGGCTTCTAAGTATAAAATATCATTCCATATGTGAACTAAGCATATATTTTGAAGCTTAAAAATCTTTAGAGATTTTATATTCCTTTCTAACTTTTTAAAGTTGCTTTTTCTGGATAATATTATTTTCTCAATTTTTGAATATATGCTTTATATTGATATTGGAGATCCCTAAACTGTGATGAAGTTTTCCCAGTTCTTGGTGCTTGTTTAAGACCAAATAATATATTTACATAGTTATATTATGATGTATTCTTACACAAAATGGTAATTAAGGGTATCTAATAATTAGTACTACTATAAAGTAGCCCCTTTGTGCTCAGTTTTGTGCTAGGTGCTAAACCAAATTTATAGAATTTTATATGTGATTTCTATTGTTTTTCTCCTTTTTTCCATATTTTATTGCAGAGAGAGTAGCTGTATATTCCTATGTTTTTTACAGTTCATAATAGAGTAAATAGTATCATATATCCGGTGCATTTTAGATTGTATGGTACCTGCCAAGTCTGAGTGGAATGTCAGAAAGCAGGACAAGAAGAAACAGCACAACTAAGCAAGCTACTCTTTTTTCTCATTTCCAAAATAACATTTTCAGCCTACGGAAATTTTTCTGTGAGTTAAAAACCTTTCTCAACTCTGCAAACCAGACTTAAATCAGAAGATCACTGAGTTTAATGGATCACGATAGTATCAGAAGAGCCACATGTTTACAGGGATGAACCATCCCAGGACAATTTCTACAATATATTAAATATAAACATATTATCTTCCCACTTCAAATATATTTGTCTTATCTTGCTCCCTTGATGTATCTTCAGTAAATGCATGCATTTCGGATTTATAAGAAATTTTCCATTTTCAATTACCATTAAATGGTCTACACTTTATTTTATCCCAGTAACAGTGTAAAGCAAAGTCTTCCTGTTGCTCAGAGTATATTTTCTTAGGGGAAGGTCTGATTCACAGCTTTGGTTTGCCATCAGGGAAATGACAGGATGTATCAGGCTCCTCCGGTGGCAATAATTATATTTATTTGGGGGCCGTATTACACTTCATTTTTCATATCTTTGCATATGAGCACCTCAGATGTATTTCTTTTTCTCATCGTCCTGGTGTAGGCAGAAATAGCAGGAGATGTGCAGATTCGGAGCTCTGAACAACGAACTCAGCCATACTAGGAACACTAGCATATAATATAACAAACGAGATGAAATCATTCAACTTGCATTTCCACTCATTCAGGCAATTCCTGCTCTGATTAGAAAATCCTTCCCCTTTTTCACATGTTATAAGATTTGTCTTTCTTTTTTTTCTTAATGCCATTCCCAGTCACGAAGAGTCAGGAAGCACTTTCCACACCATTGCCTATCATTCCCATTCAAAGAGAGTGGGCAATATTCAGAGAGTTGTTGCTATAAGTTTCGCTTAATTGCTTGTTCTTTAAATTCATGTGTATGCCGTGCTTTTTTACACAAAGGACTTGAGGCATTTTTTTAGAATTCCTAAGAAACAAATATATGTTAATTAGCTTACATCCATTTATTTTAAATTCAGTAATTCTTAGTTTCTGTTGGTTTGTATTCTATTACGATTTGCAATACTTATGTAGTATATTTAGTAGATGGTCTTTAAGGTGAAGTTATTTATATTTTAAATATTTATGAGTTTAGGCAGAATAATAAAATATGATAGCTATTTTCTGCAATTTAAATTTATGTTTGATCTTGACTCACAACTGGGAGATGAAGTAAATTAGATCAGATAAAGCATGCCAATGAAGGAATTGATTAAATATTCAATATTTTCCTAATTCTAATTATATAGAATGACATCTTTTAAATTAGTAGCTAATTTGGGGGGGGGGGAAACATGAAATTTTATTTTTCCAATCTTTTTGAGTGCATTGGGTTACTGTTATCAAAATAATTTTATTTAAAATACGTTTGAATATTTTATTATGCCCTGCTTTTCTCTGAAGTTATTCCATCTATAGATGACATGGGAAGATATCAAATCACCTTTCACTAATCATGGAAAGCAAAAGATGCAAAGTTCGAAGCATTTATCCCTCATAAGGGGTGTTACCTCATGTTGTTGAAACTTCCTGTTCTAATTAAGTTTCTTCCTCATTCTACACCAACACTGAAAGAAATTAAATAAAAAGTGCAGAACTTGTCAGCTTGAGCTAGTCATGTTAAATATTTTGCCTTTTTGCGGTCTTTTATCTGAATCTTTCCTTCAAGAACAAAATAATATTTGAAGTTTTCTGGAACTTCATGAAGAAAATTTCTAAAAAGAGAAAGTAATGTTTTCTTAACTTCAAATATACTCACAGCCAAATTATTATGAGTGATCTTCAAGCAATATACAGACAAGATAGCCATTTTCATCTAAAAGTATCTCTGTGGAGTAAAAAAAAAAATCATTATTCTCTTAGCATCTTTCCTTTTTTTTTGTTTGTTTTCTTTTTTCTTTTTTTATTTTTTATTGAGAGGCAAGAGCAGGGAGGCAGAGACAGACTCCGGCATGCACCCAGACTGGGATATACCCAGCAAGCCCTCTATGGGGAGATGCTTTGTCCATCTGGGACCATTGCTCCATTGCTCAGCAACTGAGCTATTTCAGCACCTAAGGTGATGCCATGGAGCCATTTTCAGTCCTTGGGGCCAACTTGCTTGAACCATTCAAGCCATGGTTGTGGGAGGAGAGGATAGGAGGGGAGAAAGAGAGAGAGAGAGAGAGAGAGAAAGAGGGGGAGAGAGAGAGAGAGAGAGAGACTGAAAAAAGGAGGATTGCGAAGCATATGGTCGCCTCTCCTATGGGCCCTGACCAGAAATCAAACCCAGGACTTCCACACACCTGGTTGAGACAACCAACCAGGGCCAGTATCTCTCAATATAATTAATTTTCGCTGCACGCTTGATAAAGGTGGATAACCTGGCCTTGTTAAACATATACACGGTTTCTGACCAACATTATAACTCAAAGCTCTTGCTTTCCAGAGCAAGAGCTATTTAAATCAAAGGGTTTTCATTTTGGATTCCTGACTGCTGCTGGCTAGATGTCAGAGCTTGGAAGACACTCTCTAAGTAATTGTAAAGCACTGTTCTCCAATCAGCATATATTATTGCAGGCAAGAACTACCCCATCAGAATTTCTATTGAAGTTATAACTCAATCATTTAAATTTTGTGTCATACATACTTAAATGTCTCCACTGGATTTAGAACATGCTACTTTCTTTCCTTTATATAATGGTGTTCAGAATGAAAATAAACTTGTGTGAATTCTCTAATTACTCACTGGGGATAGCTGTTGTTGTTTGTGTGACAGGATCTAATTAATATCCATAAAGTGTTTCATGGCTTTTTAAATGTTAGCCACCAAATGTAGAGTAATAACTTTTAAAAGATAGAAGAAATTAGAAGCCTTTTTATATGAGAAGATAAACACATTTAGTATTTTGGTTTACATTGGTCTTGTGTTAATATTTTTAAATGAGATATGGATTGAGTAACAAGCATTTGTGTTTGTCTCCAATTTTCAATAGAAACTAGAGGAAATCACATGTAAAATCCTCATTAACGTTGACCCAAAGATTCTGTCTTATTAGTAGAACAGGAAAGGGAGAGACTTGTTCATTTTACAAATAGGGAGTAAAGGTTCTCTCAGACCAGGCATCAGCTTACTGTTAAAGCTGAAATAAAAGTCAAGGTTATCAAAATTGTTTTCAAGGACAAAATTCCATTATTCTTATAAGAGAACACAGTTTAGCAAAAGAGCATCAAAATAGGAAGAAAGAACTTCTATTTTAATCCTTCTTAGGAAATAAACCTGGTCATCTGTCAGCCTCCTTGTCCCTCAATTTCCATATTGTGAAACTACGGGATAGGTTAGAGACTTTTCATCTTATCTCAAAGGGATTTTCAAATTTGATTTTTTTCTTCATGTTGAATATTTTTAAATTTGTCAACATAAATACAATGTGGACACTTAAAATAAAAACATTTTATCATAAAAGTTATAATTTTTTAATCCACATCAAGATTGAGGCTAAGAAGAATGTTCATTGCATTCAGAAGGGAAAACAATGACTGACATTGCAAAAAGAAAAAAGAATTCTAAATCATAAACACAATTGATTTTTATCCTCTTGCTTTTGGTTTTGTTTGAATCAGACCATACTTTCAAAACTAATCATAAAAGAACCTAATAGCTGCAATAGATATTTTCTAAAATTGGGCCCAATATAATTTTCTGCACATTTATAATCAAGCAAGTCTTAGACTTTGTATTATTCTTTTCAGTGGACAATGTGTGTGACCTCCTTCTGACTTTGCTCTCTTTGTTTAAAATTATAGTTCATGCTTTTATAAGAAAACTATACAGACTGTGATTGGCAGAAAATATGACAACTGTTAAACAAAAGTGCTCTTTGAAAAATAGAAAACACTGAGACTTATAGAAGTTTATTAGATCTTAGAGGTATTACTATATTTTCTTTTGTCTCAGATAGATATGTAGAAAGATAGACAGGTAGATAGATAGATAGATAGATAGATAGATAGATAGATAGATAGATAGATAGATAGATAGATAGATGATAGATGTACTACACAGTATATATACACCTATATTACACCATCTATATTATATATAAACATATATATTATAGATACCTTCAAACTGAGACCTTTACAATGATACCAAAACTAAGTACATTAATAAATGTTAGTCGTTAGACCCAAATGTTTCCTAACCCTAAGGACCAAACAAGTTAAGAAATAAGGCATCCATGCCTTCTAAGTCCAAACCTTTAATGTCTAATCTTTAGGACTCTTTCCAAGGAAAGTCCATTGTTTTAGACATTTGTGCTGGAAACCAGTAAACTGAACTAACACAGCTGGATTTTATACACACATCTAGCAGTGACAGTATTACATCTCAGAGGAGTCTTAGTCTGTGCATCTAACTCTTGCACTGTACTGACAGTTGTATGAGTAAATGGTCAATGTCCGCTTCACTCACAACTCTGTCTTATACTGTAGTTTTTAACATACATTTGATGAATAAATATATTTTTTTATTTTATTAAAAATATGCCTGTAAAAACTAAATGTCACACACAGAACTTGTGTCTGTATAGTCTCTACTGTTTCTCTTTGACTTTATTTTGCAAATTGTTGTTGAATAGATACTGTATTCCAAGTACTGTTTAGCTTCCAGGAAGAAAAAGGATTAACCATGTGAGTCCTTTCCCTGTACAAACGCAGGACTCAGTGGGAAGAAGAGCATAAACATTGTTAACAGAGGAAAAAAATGTGATCATAAATGTATAGAAATGATATTATGGCAGAGTAATAAAACAAAAAAAGCACCCTCAGTCCAGGAGCTTAGATTGATGGCGAACCACATGAGCAGAATCTTTTTTGTTTCTTTTCTCCTTTAATCACCTAAAATAACCTTAAAACCCCATGCTTCTTACACGTGACCTTCTACTCACATACTTGTTCATATTTTTCTTTTTTGGATAAAGAATAGTTTATTTTTTTAATCAGGGATTTTCAAAGGTTAGTTAAGTTCACTTGCCAGCTATTCTAAATTCAGTTTTAATAAAGAACTGCCTGACAATGTTTAGTTTGTATGTCTCCATGTAAACAAGACTGTTACCTGGCTTAAAGTACGTAATTCTCATTAAATGTTGGAACACTGAAAATGGCATTTAATAAGCTGTAGTGACATAAGACAACTCCGGCTTTCTCAAGCATGCAGGTGCCTGTATACGTCTGTGATTCCTTTGCCCCATTACAGTCATCTCTCTTTTCTTTTTGGACAACGCTTATTCATATATTAATGTCCACAAATATCATCTCTTTCCACTAGCTTATATAACAGCTCCAGGATCTTGCACAAAATGATAATCTCCCCTTCCCTTTCTAACATTTGGTATGTATCTCGGTCAGAGAATATTTACTGAGAGGCTGTTTTGTTGAAAGCACTATGCCAAGAACAAAGAGTCACTTCAGCTCTCCAGGCAGGGCTGTTTTAGGCTGGAATGCAGAGCATAGACTTACTGGTTATTTACGGCCAATGTCCATTCTGAACGTCCCATGTCCTCGCTGGACTGGTTTGTTGAATATTTTCAGTGTTGCTCCTATATACAATGCAGAACAAATCTCTGGGCACTTTCAGACATGTCATCACGTCATCCACATTTCTTTCATTAAAGCTGCACTTCTGCATACTGCACCTATGTGGCAAATTCCTAGATAAGAAAGGAGTTTGCATTTGTTTCCTCCTTCTCCTCTTTATTTTCTCAGACATTCCCCAGAGGATGATCAATTTCTATTCTGTGAATCCTTCAGGAATTGAAGGACACTTTGGAAAAGCAATTTAGAAACGATATGGCAAACTCAAGTGACGGAGAGTCATTGGTGCCTAGATATCTTCGGAAAACACTGGAAAAAGGAGGAAAGCGATGATGGAGGAGGTGGCCCAAATCTGCAAGCCGTCTCTTAAGCCTCACCTTTCAAAGCATATGGCACTTTTGAGTGTAATCGACCCAAGACTGCTTGGGAGGAAAGGAGAAAAGAGAGTGAGAGGGAAAGAGAAATAAAGAGAGAAAAAATATCAGTAGCTGAAGATTCAGAATGAAATACATGATTGTAAGGTATCTTATCTTTCTTCAATGTGTATGAAACAAAATTCATAGGTTTAAGTCTCTGAATTTAAATAACAACGGTCTTAAATGATGATTAAATTTATGGACATTAGGATCAAACAGCCTCATGTTCAAATCTCATTTCTTATATTTAGAAACTGAGTGTTTTTGAACACTTAAATTACTTTTTGAGCATCTTTCTTCCACAGATAGTTTTTGCATGAATTAAAGAGATACAATTTTTTTTTGACAGAGACAAAGAGAGTCAGAGAGAAGGACAGAGAGGGACAGAAAAACAGGAAGGGAGAGAGATGAGAAACATAAATTCTTTGTTGTGGCACCCTAGTTGTTTATTGATTGCTTTCTCATATGTGCCTTGATTGGGGGGCTACAGCAGATCGAGTGACCCCTTGCTCAAGCCAGTGATCTTGAGATCAAGCCAGTGACATTGGGCTTCTAGCCAGCGAGTTTTGGGCTCAAGCCAGTGACCATGGAGTCATGTCTATGATCCCATGCTCAAGCCAGCGACCCCACGCTAGAGCTGGAGACCTTAGGATTTCGAACATGGGTACTCCGCTTCCCAGGCTGATGCTATGCCACCGCCTGGTCAAGCAAGAGATAACTATTGATTACGAATCACTTTCTGTCTATCAAACTTTTTTTACAATTTTTAGTTTAATGATTAAATTAATTATCATGACAATCTTACTGTCCCTATTTACACAAAAGGAAACAGAGGCTTAGAGTTACTTTCTTTATCTCGCTCACCTTCATCTACCAAACATCTCAGCCCAGTGGTCAGTCACAGAGTCGGTAGTGTGCATACCATGCATACCGTCATGTCATGCACGCATTTTCTTCATGGAGGGCCTGGCATGTAGTAAGTGCTATATAAATAAGGTTTTATTAATAACAATTTCGAAATAGACCTATTTTGCTCCAGACATTTTATTGTAAATTACACAGCACAGAAGTGTGACAAAGTGGTAGTTTTGCTTTCTTCCTGGCACAAATAATACTTTATACGAGTTGAATGATACCTTTTAAATATCAGATAATACTTTTTTCTCTGATTTCCTTTTGTGAGACCAATAGGAAAACATTGTTTTCTTTACTACTTCTGAGTATCCCAGGCAATCAATACTGACTTACAGAACATATTGCTAACTATTTACTAGCTTTGTCAGGGGGAAGAGGGATTTCATGTATTTTCTGTAGCTACAGAGAACATATATAATATGGTGTCATTGTATATAGAGCATTAAGAGCCTGGGTTTTCAGATGCTGTTTTGTGAAGGGGTGAAAGTTGCTTCATCTACCTGAGCTTCTGCTTTTTCGTGTGCACAGTGTAGAGTGAATTCAAACACCAATGACACTTCTAGCTTGAAGGTCAATGTTCCCGTTAAAGTCATAAGAAGGAAATTTATAGGCACCTCAATAGAATAACTCAAGTTATCTAAATATAGAGTTATCTGCTTTTTAAGTTACCAGACTCATATCACTCGAATTACTCAAAAGAATTTTGGAGCAGAGGTGATTTAAAAGGCAAAACTGTGTAGAGTTGAAAGGTGAACTGTATTAGCTCCTATAGTTTGCTTCTGACCCTAAGTTTGTTAAATTGCTCATATAAACTAAATGTATATGTAGTCAGGGGAACCTTAGGAAAGGACTAACGGAGGTCATATTCAGCTTTCTTAATCTGGGGAAAACCAGACCAAACCAAAACACATCCCAAGTGGACTGAAACCAAGGTAACAATTACTTTGTGAATTCTGACAGCAAGGCAGTAAGAAAATAAACCCACACACCTACTGTGTGTGTCTGTAAATCAAGTTGAGTCAGGATTTCTCTAAAAGGGGATTTCTTTAAAATGTCTCAGGTGGCTGTGGCTCAACAATTTCGGCTCTGATGATTGGTAACTACTTTAAATTTGATCAGTGTTTCTTAAAATGTAGTCCCCAATCCATCTGCATCAGAAGTACCCTATTAAAATTGCAGATCTTTGAGTCTCCCCAAAATTTTCAATCAGAACCTCTCACTGTCTCCTGCTCTTCTTCCTTATGCTCCCTATTTTTGACCAAGGTGCACAGTGCATATTTCAGGTTAATCTCTCCTTCCAATGATATCCCCGTAAGAGCCACACTAATCATTAGTTCTCCATAAAAAGTTCTATTTGATTAAAATGATAAGCTACAAAGGTCAGCTGAACAATAAAATACTGAGAGGCTTTGAAATTTGCTTAACTTTTATATAATATGTAAAAAGCCCCAAGGAAAATAGAGACAGATTCATACACGGATAGTAGGCTGACAGCGGTGGGTGAGGGTGGGGGCAGGGTAGGGTGACAGAGATAGAGGGATAGAGCAGAAAACCACCACCAACAACAGAAAACTTATGGAAATGGACAACAGTGTGGTAACTGCTCAGGGAGGAAGAGTAGAAGAGGGAATATGGGTGATAACTGGTGATGGACGAGGACTTGACTTGGGTGGGGGGAGTGCACACACAATATAGTGGACAGAGCTGTGTTATAGTATCGGGCGCTTGAAGCCTGAAAAATTATGTTAACTGGTGTCATCCTTATAAACTCAATTGAAAGAAAAAGAAGTTTCACTGTCTGTGATAACAGATGTTAGTTATATTCCTTTATAAAGACGAATGAAAAATGTTTTATAACTAATATGATTCTCTAATTGTCAGAATTTTTATTATGGAAATAAAAACCTTTGGTATTTCTTTTTCTGAACACCAATATTTAATTTGCATTGCTAAAATTTATGGACTATTATGGTAATTTAATACAATGTATCTTTTGATGAGTTTGTCAGCTGACATAATTTTTTTAAAACGTTTTTGTGTATAGGAGTTTTTTCCCTAGAGTCTATTTCAATTCTAAGTCTGTCTCACAGTTAAGATGGTGACTATAAAAGGTAAACATGGGGAGATGGCTGTCATTAGAAAATAAAGATGTTTAATAATGTGACTCATCATAGTCCCTTCCAGCTCTGAAATTCAGTCAGGTTCTGATATATGTACACTCAACAGGTCTTCCATTGAGCATACAATGCTTTCAAAGAGTGAAGTAACTAAAACTATTATAAATGACTAACCTATTATAAATGCCAACTATTATAAATGTCCTGTACCGCACAAATTATCTCTAAAACTCAGTTATATTGGATACTTCGCAGATCTTATTTTGTATATATAATTACTGGCCTCACCCACATCGTCCCACACCTTGAACGTCATAACACTTACATGACCTATAATTACTTAGGCACAATTAGGACCAGCCCATCTCAACTGTGCCCCGCCCTACTCCACCCCACAAACATAGAGTCACTTGACAATGTAAACTCACACTCATCCTCAAATGAACTAATTCTAAAATGTATCTCTTACTATCTTGTTTACCATTATTTTTATTTCCTTCTAGTATTATATAAACAATTTCATTCTTATACATACTTCTTGAACACTTTCTAGAAGATAAATAATTCTTACTAAGAGATGGGAGGAAATGATAAATTTCTTTGCTGATCTCTTAAAAAAAATGACATGCATGAGGAAACAAGGCATTCAGAAAATATTTGGGACTATGATGTTGGATGGAATTAAACTCATAATTAATTTGCTGTTAATTGGCCAAGTGTGCAGTATAGCAAGAAATAAAAAATTCAAAAAGTAGGTTGCAAGAGTAAGAAAGAGTATGGGCAATGTCATGAATAAACTAAGCCTCCAAACTGAATAAATTTTGGATAGGTGAAGGGTTAAATGAAAAGGTACTCAAAAAGGGAGGATTCAGCATAAGCAGAGATTGGGAGATGCTGTAGCATGTTTGGAGACAAAAGGGAAGATTGGCTTGCAAAGAGTATTATCTGGGGAGATGCGTTTGGATAGATGTGTTAGAATTAAATCATAGAAGCCTTGATTACCTGATCAAGATGTTTAACTTTGAGTGTGATGAGAAATTGCCTGCAGTTCTTGAATAGAAAAGTACCTTAATGGAATTTTGGGCAGCCTGTTCCAGTGACATGCCAAAAGATAAAAGTAATAAGTGAGACTTGAGGAAGGGAAGAAAAGCCAAGCATTTATATTGCTGAATGCATTCTATTAAGAGAAAATGATGGCAGTAATGGCAGCAAGGTACTGGTTGAACCAAGGTATGTACGAACAAGATGTGCCAGGACAGCTAGAGTACTAGGGGTCAGAATCTCCATTTCTTTATTCCTTAGCTTAGTTCAACTTCCACTGTATTCAGTTTGTACTTGAAGGTGGAGATTTTATTAGTTTTACTGTAATAACTCTCAATTTTGCCCTGAAAAAGTTACCCAAGCTATCTTTTAAAAAAAAATACAACCTGAAATTTGATGAAAAATGTTGTTTCTAGCCTATATGTGAATTTACTTTCTATCTTTTAGAAAGAACAAGACTTGTTCAATCACTAACAAAACAATGTCAAGAAGGAGTGTTTGCGATGGTGAGAGGTGTAGACTTATGGCAGGTATTTGTTGCCTAGCCCAGTCTCCTCTAGAATTGTATAGCAGAAAAAACATGCCTAGTATCTTTTCTATTTCTCGTTGCCAAAAGCCTAAGTTAGGGTGTCAATAGATAAAATCTGATTGTTGTTGATCTCTTTTGTCTCTTGATTTTTTCCCCTCCTCCCTCCCTACCTCCCTCTCTCCATCCCTCCCTCCCTCCTTCCCTTTATTTTTTCTTTCTCTTTTTCTCTTTTTCTCTTTCTTTCTTTCTTTCTTTCTTTCTTTCTTTCTTTCTTTCTTTCTTTCTTTCTTTCTTTCTTTCTTTCTTTCTTTCTTTCTTTCTTTCTTTCTTCCTTCCTTCCTTCCTTCCTTCCTTCCTTCCTTCCTTCCTTCCTTCCTTCCTTCTTTCTTCTTTCTTTCTTTATCTTTTTTCCCTTCTTTTATTCTTTTTCTCTGTTTGATTACTAGGTGCTCTGCAACTTGGAGGAAAATAAAATAGAAATTCTCTACTAAGACAATCCATTTTCACTAGATACATATGTCTTTTAAAAAACTTTTAGTTCCAACATGCCTTATTTCATAACCAAAATCAGAAACTTAATGAACTAATATTGCTAAAAGAGACCTTCATCACATAAGTCTCTTTTTTTGTGGGTTTTTTTTTCATTGTTGTTTTGGTAATGATAAGAAATAGTGAAAACCACCATGGGACTTCACTACATGATACTACCAACTGTGTGTTGGCTAAATAGAAAGACTAACCTTTCCCTCAAGCTTATTTCTGCTAATGAACCAAATTATCTAGGATTGTCAAGAAAAATTAAGCATATTATGATAGTATTTTATAACCTCATTTGGAAAACATAACCAAATAGTCTCCATGGTCTGCCATATTTAATATAAGTAAGCATTCAAAAAATGCTAGAGTACCATCTTTTCTTAATGATATGAAATGGGAGGCTATTTGGAAGGAGATAGAGCTGAGTGAAGAGAAGCAAGCTGGGTGGAGTTAGTAACAATACAGAAGGAGTTCACTGCCTTACATTTTTCTCATGGTTTCTCACTATCCTTTAGCTCAGGTTAAGCACATCAGTTGTATCTGACTGGGAAGAGCCCTCAGAACTAGGGGGCAGCTGGACTACCTTTATCTGGCATGTGACTCATTTGGGAGCTGTCAGCCAGGCTGACTGCTAGCAGAAAGGTTTCAGGGCGCTGACAACCCTAAGAGGTAGAGAGATGAGGACAGACAAAGCAGTGCTTTCCAGATCCATTCTGTGTTTCTCTCTCTCTCTCTCTCTCTCTCTCTCTCTTTCTCTCTCTCTGTTTCTGGGTATATTTGTGTATGTGTGTGGATATGTGTGTGTATTCTCCTACCAGGAACTGGGCAAGGGTTCAGTTTCATTGAACAATGATTGTATCAAGATACTCATGGATTGGCTTATAAAACAGCCATGAAAAAGATTCCCAGAGAGGACATAGCACTCACTCTGGATTGTTCTAGAAATGAGTAATATACATAATATCTTGAAAATTTTTTTATAATTACCAACATAACTACAGGCCCTTGTTTCACTCAGGGAGAATCATTATTATGCAACAATACTTCTACTCATACAAGAAACCCTCGCATTCTCAGTGTTTTTATATATCCTACCGAGACTATGTTCAAATGATCAGCAACAGATATTCCCCAGACATAATTAATATTTATTACTTGTGCCCACTTGTCTTATGTTTTGAAGGTATTTACATTTTATAAATCAAGATGATGTTAGTTTCCCTAATTTTTCTTGTTAAATTTATTTGTTCATTCATTCATTTTTAGTTACTGATCACTTTTTATATTCTGATAGCAGCTAAGAACTGATTCACTCTTCATGTTACAATAATGAAAAATCCATTTGAGCTGAAAGTGCAATTATTTCAATATTTATCAATGTCTATTGTCTTTCACTGTTAAAGTTGTCCCCCACATTCTTTTTTGTGTATTTGAACCAGATAGGAACTTCATTGCTCCCCAGACAGCTTTTGGGTCTCTAGTCAGAGACCCCCTGAAGTATATCCATTATGTCTTTCAATCCTAGCAGCCCTGAGAAATACCGACCTGCTCAGTTTAGCATTTGTCTTACTTTGAAAGAATTTACAATCCTCATAATGTAGTTATTCACAAATGCTATTCTCTCATAATTATGATTCTCTGGTTTAAAAATGCAAATGATTGTCTCCTTGAGCTTTAACATCTAGTTTCCAAAAATGAATCTCTTGAATCAAAGAC
This sequence comes from Saccopteryx leptura, assembly GCF_036850995.1. Taxonomy (NCBI): domain Eukaryota; kingdom Metazoa; phylum Chordata; class Mammalia; order Chiroptera; family Emballonuridae; genus Saccopteryx; species Saccopteryx leptura. Next base: position 21,587,891 of record NC_089507.1, read on the forward strand.
TGCCTGACCGATGTTGGCACAATAGATAGAGCATTAACCTGGAATGCTGAGGTTCCGGGTTTGAAACCTCAAGGTGTTGGCTTGAGCTTGGGATCAATGACATGAGTCCAAGCTTGCTGGATTGAGCAAGGAGTTCCTTACTTAGCTGGATCCCCTCCCCTGGTCAAGGCACATATGAGAAGCAATCAATGAACAACTAAAGTGACACAACTACAAATCAATGCTTCTCTCATCTCTCTCTCCATCATTCTCTCTCTCTCTCTCTCTCTCTCTCTCTCTAAAAAAAAACAAAGACTGATTCATAACACCTCAATAATATTTTATATCTATTTTCAATATAAAGTGATTTTTTAAAAGCCAGTAAATAAAACTGTATAAGAAAATGTTCGGTTGTCATTAACAATGTCTTATTGCCTACTTCTAATATAATTACTTTCAGAAAGTAAAACAAAAGCCATTGTTAAATAAAATTAAATAGTATGAGATGACTTTTAAAACCAATAAATGAGAATTTTTACATTATTAAAAGTAATCACTAGCTAATCTGGAAACTGTGTAAGTTCTCAACTAAACATTTACCAAGTTTAGTATCACAAGTACTGTAATAGTATTTAAATTCATGTTGTGTTTATTTGTAAATAGCTATTCTTAATGAAAATATATGATTATTTTACTTATCTGGATAAAATTTAAAGACCTCAATCTTCATTAAACACACAAAATTGATAAATAAGCAAGCATTTACAATATATTCCTTTAAAAGCCTTTTATACAACAGATATGAAAAAATCTTAGTAATACTCAGGACAATTTTTTTATTTGCAAATGTTAGAACCAGCATCTAGGTCCTTTGCACTAAGTTCTATTCTCTATGTGACCTTTGTATTTGTCCTAAATCTTCTCAGCCCCCTCCTACTTTTTTTCTGTTCCTTCGCCACTTCCCAGATAATTGGGCCCCTTGCTATCTAAGGAGTGCTCAATTAGTTGTTCAAAGTCAGGCCTAGACCTGCCACATCTTTCAATGGAAGACTTTCTTCTAGAGACAAGATAAGATTTTTCTTTTTTCTTTCCTTCTCTCCTTGGTTTCCATCTTTGAGAGTGGTGGGGTGGTGGTGGATACATTTTAACCAAGTTTGGAATACGGTGATTAATTAAGAAATGCCACCAATTGCAGATTTTTAAACACTATGTTGTTTTCATAAATTATCTACCTGAATTCCACTTCAGGATTCCCATTACTCATTCTGTCTTTTTCTTATTACAGTGAGAGGCATGGAGACTTCACGTAAGCCTGTGATTTTTCTCATGCAGCCCTAATTCTGGGCTTCTCCTCCTCCAGTGCCCCTCAATGTCTCTGGTGGGTCAGGTGTTTTGAATGTGTTAAGAGCTCTAAATAGTGGTCATTTCCCTCTCAAAGACCTGTATTGAACACTTTTAAATAAATATCACTTGGTACTTAAATAATATGCCATAAATACAGACATAGAGTTGCTATTCCTTATTTTCATATAAATCTAAGGTTGATTTATTTTTTCCTTGCATACTCTGATATTTTTGTTGTTGTTTTTCTATATAAGTATTGTTTAAAAGGTCATTATAATGTTCCATTGGAGTAAATATTGTATGTATGACCCAATTTATAGTTAGGGACACTCTTTTAAAAATCTGACTTCATAGGGTCCTGACTTCCTTGTGCTATGTTACATGAGAAAATATCTATTAAATTAATCAGGACCTATTAGTATCCAGAAGAACTTGTTTATAATTCTTGGCTCTACCCTCAAACTGTATGCCTATGGGCAACATATGTTACCTTAGTAAGCCTTTATTTTTTCACCTATAAAGAAAATGATTTTATGTCACTAATTATTTTAGAAATACTGTACTTTTTCCATACTGATATTCCATAAGAATTATTTCAACCTTCATACAATGTTATGTTTCAAAATCATATAGCCCAGAGAGAATATAAATTTAAGCATGTTTTTTAGACAATATTTTTGTACTTTGTACTGAGAAATGTTGAGATTTAGTAAATTTGAACTAAACCATTGAGAAAGTATGGTTTAATTTAAATTTACTTATGCTCAAATCTTTATTTACTGGTAATTATGTGATATCAAACAAATTATTTAGACTTTTTGACCTTTGATTTCATCATTTGCAAAAAACTTTGGAATAGTAATATATTTAAGGTTGCCATGAGGATTAAAAATTACCTATCACAATATCTAATAATTTGACATTTAATAAGTATCTATAGACTTCTTTTTTTTTTTTTTAGAAATACCTGTCATTCAATACAACAATGACTAATTAATTACTACATGTGACTGGTTGTCAAAATTCAAGATACTTTTCGCATTTTGGTAAATAATACTCACTTTTCACTAAAATTAAATAAAAGAATGACAATGAAAAGTCATTATTGAATATAGCTGAAGCAGTAAGTTATGTCCAGATATTAATAAAAATAAATAATTGTATTACTAAGCTAAACCACAAATCATGTTTAATATCTGGAATTTGTCAAATTAAGAACAGTTTTTACAGATAAGAAAAGATTACTGAGTCATCAAAACAACTGAATAGGTCCTGGCTCAGTGGATAGAATGTCAACCTGGTGTATGGACATCCCTGGTTCAATTTCCCATCAAGGCACACAGGAGAAAGGACCATCTGTTTCTTTTCCCCCTCTTATCCCCCTTCTGTCCCTCTTCCCTTTTTACAGCCAGTGGCTCAGTTGATTCACGCATAGCCTTGGGCTCTGAGAACAGCTTGGTTGGTGCAAGCACATGAGCCTCAGGTGCTAAAAATAACTTGGTACTAGAGCATTGGCCCCAGACCGGGTTGTGGGTTAGAACCTAGTTGGGACACATGCTTGAGTCTGCCTCACTATCTCCCTTTCTGTCACCTAAAAAAAATCAACTAAATAAATGATCCCACAGAAAGTTTTTGCCACTACTCAAAATCAAAGCTGACCCTTTGACCAATAATTTGTTTAATCTTTTTGCCTAGTAAGAAGGTGTTCACGATGAGAATAGATATTAAAATGATCAATGTCACAAACTTTAATACTGGTTGACTAACTGAAACATAGATAAAAAGTTGTTTGACTTTTGCAGTATCATCTAATAATATAAGATAAACTGCACACTACACTAGAAACTTCTGTCACTCAAGCAGCACTCGTCTGGCAGACACACAATATGGCAGGCAGTGTCATGTGATGTGGCAGTCCAATCTGTGTTTTGTTCTCATTGACTAATATTGTTACTTTTTTTTTTAACCTAGATATGTTTTGATATTCAATTACATCAAAAAGCCCTTAAAGTTGGGGACTATTTCATCACCTATGTATCTGTCCCAACATCAGGTCACAAGCATGCATGAAATGAATTATTTCCTTTCACACTTGTTGCACTAGATTCTTATGAAAGTGCATTCCATACAGATGGCCTTATCTGTCATGGTCTACCAAGTTTTAACTCACAATCTCTGTCCAATAGTGTTTATTTTTCTATACACTGATATGGCCTTGTAACTCTCATTCGAAGAAAATGTTGGGACCTTGGTATAAAAGAAAATTGTTGCCACCATTATATTAACAGTCTGTCTGAACAATGGTACTTCTAATTCTTTTTGTTTTTGGACTGTTAGATCAACTGTTAATGGTTTTAGAGAATAAGTAGCCTTCTGATATCTTTGTTTGCAGATATAAAAGCTAAAGGTTCTTCTTGCTTTAAGATAATAGAGGATGTTATTTTTACTTTACATATAATGAGTCTCACATAAAATAATGTTAATCAAAAAACATTCAACATGACTATTTGCACTAGAGCTTTCTGGTAACAAAGTATACCTTTTCTTAAGAAACACGCTAGTAGCCCAAAGTTGTAATAATCTGAAACTCACAAGTTCATTATTTTTTATTTTATTTTTTTCTTTTTTCATTTTTCTGAAGCTGGAAACAGGGAGAGACAGTCAGACAGACTCCCGCATGCGCCCAACCGGGATCCACCTGGCACGCCCACCATGGGGCGATGCTCTGCCCACCAGGGGGCGATGCTCTGCCCATCCTGGGAGTCGCCATGTTGCGACCAGAGCCACTCTAGCGCCTGAGGCAGAGGCCACAGAGCCATCCCCAGCGCCCGGGCCATCTTTGCTCCAATGGAGCCTTGGCTGCGGGAGGGGAAGAGAGAGACAGAGAGGAAAGCGCGGCGGAGGGGTGGAGAAGCAAATGGGCGCTTCTCCTGTGTGCCCTGGCCGGGAATTGAACCCGGGTCCTCCGCACGCTAGGCCGACGCTCTACCGCTGAGCCAACCAGCCAGGGCCACAAGTTCATTATTTAAACTGAAATGTTACAACTAACTTAGATTTTATTTTTGATCTGATAAGAGCACATTCAACTACCAGGGACAACATGGGAATTCCTTCCACGTTTCACAGAATTTAGTCTGGGCCACTGATAGTGACAGACATGTAATAAAAGCAAACACAAACATTAAGAATTATTCCTAAATTCAATACCAATATTGTGCTTTCTGCAATGGATTCTTTAAAAAAAAAAAAAGAAAAGAAATACAAGGCTTGTAAAGATAAAATGAATGTGTTATCATACTCAAACAAATAATTCATTCATTGTCATTTGAGAAAAAAACTTAATACTTTAAACTGCTTGTATTTTTATTCTTCAAAATTTTGTACAATTTTTAAACTTAAAAATAATATTAGTTTTGGTTAATTTTGGCTAAATGTAAATTCTATAACAGTATGGATTTACCTATGATTTTGTTTGTTTACAATTGTGAAAGACTAAAAGTAAAATAGAGTTTCAATGGTCAGGACAAATTAACCTTCCCTTGTACCTCATTTTCTTGTTTGTAAATTATTATTAATATTATTGTCAACTATGTAGATCAATAATTTATTTGTTAAGCAGTTTAAAACCATGAGAAAATGTTGTACCATTTGAAGGCTTTATTAATTTTATTGACAGTAGATTATTGTCAGGAAACATATTTCATTTTTGGATGCCTAGATTTATGACAGATTTAGTTACAAGGGAAATGAATTTGATGGATAATACAGGAGGCTTTGAGCTGCATGGAAAAATATTACAGTGTTTCATAATACGACTGTCTCGCATTGAACTATCTGCTGCTTTGCTGCCCAAGGTTGAAGCAAATATTTTATTAGAAATCAAATCACTTTCAGATAATAAAAAGCCCATATTCTGTCACTGAATGAAGAATAAGTTCTTTAAAGATCCTCTTTTAAATTAATAAAATATATCAGTTTATGTATTATAATGCACCAACCAAGAATAATAAAGGACTCAGTTTTCACCCTTCTTCTTAACCCTGCTCCTTTATGTGAAGCCTTCTGCTGCCCGTGTCGATCTGATATGGAAATGCTTTGTACTCTATGTAATGGACATTTTATTCTTTTATAATGGTACTCTTATTCATTTCTTATTTTTGTCCAGCCAAGAGTAGTCGGAATTTGTTGTTTTACACTTTAGACTACCAGACACCTTTATGGGTCAGCTGTGTTCTACTTCTGTTGGAACATGGACTCCATTAGGAGGGAAGTGGAGGGGCAGGGAATAAAAGGAGCGTGTGGGGAGGGAGAAGAGGGAACAGGGATGTGTCCTTCTCTAGTTCTTTTCTCCTTTTCATGTGCATCTTGCCACTGGCGTCTTCACGAGGTTCCTGTAAACTCTCCCATCTACAACATCTCTTCCAGTTTGGCTCCTTTCTCTCCTTCATCTCACTTTTCTTGGCAGGTCTGATTACGCTGTTTCTCTCTCTCTCTCTCTCTCTCTCTTTCTCTCTCTCTTAAGAAACCCTCCACCACTTTCTCACCTTCATGGGATAGAATTATGGTGCCATTCGAAGGAGAAACCAAGATTCAATCTGATCTTCAGGAAAAAGCTATCATCTCCACCCAGACTCATAATATAAGGATCTTTTTTCAAATTTCCTCCTTCTCAAATTAATTAGCAAAGTAACCGTTAACCCTTTGCATGATGGATATGAATTGCTGCATTATCTGTAAATCTCCATCGGGGATGTCAGCATTCCCAGTTTTCCTTTTTCTTTTTTTTTTCCAGCTACTTTACTGACCTCCTTCCCGTTAACTTTCCTCTCTTCTCCTTGTGTCATCTCCTCTACTGTCCTTCACATCTCCAAATTGGAGGGACACTAGAATCTAATTCTGATTTCACCTAGAACATTCCTGAAGAGTTGAGGGGGAATTTAGAATTTTTCTGTATTATTATTGATTTTAGAGGGGTTTTAGATTTGAAGAAAATATTTCAGTGCTTTAAACTTTAAACATTAACTGCAATTAGTATCTCACAGGTATGTGACATTTACTTATTCAGACATCTCTTGCCTTTTGTGAAAATCAAGGGAGTAACTGCAGGGGTCCCCTTTGTCGCTTTACTTTGGTCTCTGAGTTCTTTGACATAAAGTCAAATTGGAGTTACATTGCCCAAATAATTTGAAGTAAATGTTATCTGAGTTACTATTACATGAACAGGCAGTCCCCAGGTTATAAACGTGGTAGGTTTTGTAGGTTTGAAAACGTTTAAGTGTTTATATGCACAGAAAGGTAAAACTAAATACTATGTTAAGACAAACATCTAAGTTCCATTTAATGGGTAAATGTTCCTGTTCTAACTTATATACAAATTCAACTTAAGAACAAATTTACAGAACCGATCTCATTCGTAAGCTGGGGACTTCTTGTGTACACAAATATGTATATACATATATGTATATGTATATGTATGTATTTTAATATTTATTTTCATCTATCTAATCTATAATGTAGTTTCCACTGGAAAAGGAAAAAAAGTAACTTTTATTTTAAAGGAGTTCTGGGTTTCATTAGACAAAGATGAAAATCAATCTCCAAAATAAATAAGAGGGAATAATAATTTGTTTTAAAATCAATGCATGGGTTATGATCCACCTTTCAAATCAGATATGCTATTTATTTAGAAAAGAGCTAATTTAACTTATGCAATGTCAAAAAATCACAGCTTTCAGTGATTATCATTCAAAATCTTCACCTAATTTACATTTTTAAGTAAAAATGAAACAAACTTATCAAGGTTGGTCTTTAAAAAAACTATAAATGAATATTTCATACTCAGAAAAATAGTGTAGTTGTACATTTACATGGTTATAATAGTTTTGTTTTGTTTTGTTTATTAGATTTTATGGCAATCCATATAGGAGAGATTTCTTAACCCCTAAAATGTCAACATATTTTTTTCTAAGTGTATGTGGTCTGCCATAAATCAAGTGGCCACAATCAGTATGCATTTCTTGTAGAATGGAAACATAAGTGACATTTTGAAATATTTTAATTGCATGTTCAGAGTGCTAGTGGATATGCCAAAGTGAGAATAAGATCCTGAAACTAATTAATGTGGTTCCATTTATCAAGAGCGCTAGAGCTGTTATAAATACTAATAATAGCATTGTAACAGTATATTTCCGTTTGTCTATTGATAGTGCTGTCATAGTCCACCACACCACTGAATCAAAGACAGTCTTTGTGTTGATTTAATAAAAAGCATACCACATTGCTCTGTAGTAAACTCATAAGACTGTCTATACTAAGGCTTCTTACACTACTACTGTTCTTATTGTAATATCCATAGTACTGAGACTGACAGTCTTGAAAATAAATTGTTTTTATTATTTACAAAGCTGAAGGATTGAGGGAGTCAGTAAAAACATTTTCTCAGTTTGAGGACATTAATTAATAAAAAATATGTTAAATACAAAAAATAATCACATGACTATACTTTGAGGACGGGACAGATGAGCAAAGGGGAGGGATTGATGTGCAGGGGTTAGTTTTAATATAAAATCTTGTAGTCATAACTGGAGACTACATGGCAAAAGAAAAGTCTTCAAACGTCATTCTTGGATAAAGGCCAGTCTTCATTTCTCACCTTTAAACAGGTGGGAATCTGCTGGAGGAGGGTTCGTCTACCACTGTTATTGTGAGAACAGGCGGAAAGAGCACTGGGTTAGGAATTCTAGATTTGGTCCTGAATTTTCCATTCCTTATTAATTTTTTTTAAATCTAGTTTGATTTCTTAGGTCTTTAGTTTGTTCATGCATTAACATAAAGTATCTGGGCTCACCAACATTATAGATCTTTTCAATTAGCTCTAAAAGGCTGTGATTCTGTAATCATTAATATAAGATGATTGACATCCTAAAAAAAAAAAAAAACACACAAAGTGAGAGCAAAATGTAATGGTTAGAATTATATATCCAGGAGAAAACTGCCTGCCAATACATAATGCCAACAAATCATTTGTGGATTCTTATGAGTCACCTTTAAAGGCAGCCAGTTTACTACTTGCAGTGGCAACGAAATCTCCAGGTCAACTACAATTTTCACGGCAATAAAATGATCCGAGTAGAATGTGGCAAAGATGTGTTGAATCCAAATAAAACACTTAGAGAAAGAAAAGCCAGCCACGATGAATGTAAACCTGTGTGAAGAGAAATTCCGCTCAGACTTGAGATATGCTTGTCATCTCTGGCAAAAGGCTAGACTAGCAGCACCATTAAAGGAAGGACACGTTGATGCATAGTTTTATGTCCTCTTGCATGTAAGCTTCATTTGTCTTTGCTTTGAGCCCTAAGTTCAGCTAATTACTTACTGAATTTATATTTGGATTTCTTTTCAGAAAGCTTTATAGATTATCATCTTTATTATATCAACAAATATTATTCTATATTAGGTTGGTTGTAGAACAGACCTTGAACTTCAGATATTTGAATGTGGTAAAAAATGATAGAACATGGCATAGGGAAGAGGATGCCTTGGATTTTAGTGGTGACCAAGCAACCAATTTACTAGCTTTGTGACCTTGGAAATTTTACTTAGTTTCATCGATATTCTGAATTCTCATTTGAAAAATTAATAAAATTTTTAACCTCCTAAACTGTGTTAAGGTGAGATAAAAAAAATATATGGACATGCAGCATACCATCTATCATAAAGTAGTCTTTCATTAATTCTTAAGTGATTTCACTTCAATTTACTCATCCTCATACTGAAATAATTCCCAGTTCTTCGAATTTGCAAACCTGCAATTTAATCCTGGATTTGCTACAGGATGTGTGACCTTGAGCAAACTATTTTCCTTTCGCCTCTAGTATTCTTATTTGTAAACGGAAGATTTGAAGTATATATTCTTAATTATTTCAGTACCTTGTCATCTAATTTTATTTCTTCTGATTTATTTAGTTTTAAAAGAAGAACAACAACAAAATAGATGTACTACCATTACCCAATCCTGCAACAAATGGCAATACTTTTCTATATAACATTTTAAAATTCAAAAATATATTAATTTTTGTGGCTTTCTCAATGCAAAGCTTAGATCTATGAGAGAATGACCTTGAAAAGCATTCTAATTATCACCTGGAATAGTTAAGACTTGGGATTATGTTTAATTAAGTATTCACATCATGGATTCTTCCTTAAAATGGAAGATTTCCTTCTACTATTAATAATATTGATTCATAGAGATCTAAGTTTTAGTTATTTTGACCTACAGTTGATTTCTCTTTGTCTTCTAAATGGTGGCTACTGATTATATTATTATTCAGATTTCTCTCCTGTCTTTCTAAAGACCATTTTTAGTCTTTTAACAAAATTAAGCTCTTGTATCTCTGAGAATAAAATTATTCTTATTCCCCATGAAGATGGCTTGTAGCTATAAGAGGCTTTCTTAAAATATACAAACATAATATTATCTCCACTTCTGATCATCAAATGATTCACTGTTATATAGATGTTGTTACAAGTCTGCGAAACAAAACCTGTGAGAAATGCATAGGTAATCTTTATTTCACTTGTCCCCTGTCAAAAAAAAATGACTGTAATATAATTATGAAGAAATGGTTGAGCAATGACAAAGGTGATCCTTTACAATTTAATTCTTTAGCTAAAATTTAATATTATTCTAATATAGTCAGGATGCACTTGAATGTATCTTTGTCCTTGGCCATAGAATTCTACAGTACATTGTGATATTTCACACCTACATGGAAATTACCACTTTATAGGCTGTAGATTAGCGAGACTGACCCTTTCCTCGGTCTGTTTCTTTATGATTTTATGATGGAGAAATCTAATCAACATCATTCTTCTACCATATTCCAAAACCTTTCTTTTCTAACTCACAAGGAAAAGCAAAGATAAGTAAATAAATAAATAGCAACAGACACAAGATTTAGTACAAGAATAAGAATTCTTTCATTAATAAATTAATGTAATATTCATCATTTTGCCCATTTACCTTATCTAAATGTCATGTAATTAACCTATAGATCATTTAAGAATTTGAAGAAAGTGATCAACTGATATTTGTTTTCTATAAAGGCACCTAGTTAATTTCTCTAAAGTTTTTAAATATAGATGTCAAATTAGCTTCTTAAACCTCATTTAATAGCTATAAAAGATGGTAAATATTATTTATAGCATATCTTGGAAATTTTGCCATTAGTAGTTCTCAAATTATTTTATATAGTTTTAAATCACGAGAAGGACCCTTAAAATAGTATTTTCTTTCCTTTTTAGATATGCATATAAGATTAAAAGATAAAATACATTTGAATATATTTAATATAATTTTCTTAGAAATACCTCAAAGCATGGTAATACCACAGAAATATGTTTTAGTTTAGAAATTTGTTAGAAATGAAGTTACAAAACGAAATAACAGTGCACAGTTATATCTGCTGACCTAGGAAATACTTCTCCTATTAGGCAATTTAGGAATGTATATCAGGGGGAAAAGAACATAATGCCCTCTTGGCGTATTAAGTGGTATTTAAGTTTTAGGGAGAGTGTTATATTACAAATGGTATTCATTCATTAGGTCACTGTTAGAGTGAGACTGAGCTAAGACTGGAATGCAAATTATCATAAAGCCTAGTTTGGCTTGTATAAAAACATGCCAACTCATAGAAAACACATAGACATGGGTTGCATAAAAACACCCATTCACAAAAATTGTGTTCTCTCAATTTGATCTTATGAATCACTTCATTAAAAAGAAATATTAAAACATTAGCCATTGTGAAAAGCAGATGGAAACTTCATGGTAATACCATCTGATAAAAAAAATGAGGAAATATCTTTTTAGAAAACATATTGTTTTGGCCTGTTTATCAGTGCATGGCCACAGTATATAAAATGTATTACATTTACCTACATGGTAAAAACCAAGAATAATTAGATTTGAGGTGTTTAAATATGCCAGATAGATGATAGATAGATAGATAGATAGATAGATAGATAGATAGATAGATAGATAGATTTATCACCTACATACTCTGAATTATAAGCAATTGTAAACACTATAGTATGAAATAAATTTAAACAGAATTCTCAGAAATATGAGAAACCCAACATTTTCCATATGCACTGTCATATTCCATTCTTTTTCTAATATTCATATTTCATTAGCATTTAGTGCACAGGCCTTGGGATTTTAAAAAATATATAAGTATATTCAATTTTGATATCTGTGAACTGTTTATCATTTAATTTGCCATCAAGGCCTACTTGGTTTTGTGTAAGACACTAAATGAATCTAAATCCCACCTCTTTAACTTTTGATATGCAAATATTTTTACTCTGATGTTGTAGCAATACAAATTGAAGTTTGCAACATGAACTGCTAATGTTAATTTGATTACCTCTGTGTTATTGTTGAATGCTACAAAAATAGCAGAGATGTTTAAACAAATGAAACTGGGAATGGAAGAACTCTTTCTCTGCAGGCCCTCTGCAATGATGGTAGTATTAATGCATGTACATGGATGCTTGATGGTTCTCAAAGAGCAATGGATGGGATTTTTAAACCAAATATTTTGGAATATTTAGAAAACCTGACACTTTGACTTTTAAAAAATTTTAGTTCATCAGAAAGTCCTCATTTTACCTTTGACTAGCTCAGAGAGTACAAACCTATTGAAAATATTTATTGCAGATCGTAAATCATGATTTATTTTCAGTAGTAAAGATGTTTATCTACTATATAGACAAGGTGCCTGAATTGTGAATTCAGTACTTTTTTGGATGGAAGTGAATCAGGCTTTTAAAAAAAACTATGAACTGGGTTTTAAAAGAAAAATTATAAATTGATTTATTTGATAGATCTGAGGAGATTTCTAATAACTTATAGCAGAAAGGATGATGTATGTATCTGGTTGCAACTTGGGAAAACAATTTTCTCTCTCTTTTTAAAATAGTAACTGAAAAAGGTATCTCACCAACTTGAAAATATATATATATATGCTATATCAGTAGGCTATTCCACTTGTGGAACAGCAGTGATACCTGCCACCTGTAGTGTGCCTGCAGCGTGCATGTTGCTTGTCTACCCGTGAAATGTCTGTGTAGTGTCTGTCTGTAATTTGATTATGCCTGAAAGTCTTTATGCTCATTAACCTTTTACAGGTGCTGCACCATTCCAAGGAACCACAGGTACTAAGAGAATGTGCACTACTAATAAAAGCAAAGCACAGCACACTCGGGAGCTCCAAGCTCTTCTCAGGCCCACTCTAGGCCCTGGTTTAGAGATTACTGAATGAATTAAAGTTTTTGTGACCAAGCTAAAGAAGTAAAACAGAGAAGTGGCTAAGTCTTGAATAAGCAACATGTTGTGTATTCCCAACATATTATTGACCATTTGACCACCAGCAACAAAAAAATTGATGTAAAGAGAGAGAGAGAGAGAGAGAGAGAGAGAGAGAGAGAGAGAGAAATTGAGTGCTATTCCTCAAGATGTGACTAGAAAAAGGTTTTAGAATGTAGGAATCTAATATTGATTTTTAAAGAGTTTCCAAAGAATGTATGTAGTATATGAAAATATAATGTAGAGATGAACTATTTAGAAATGTAATGCAGAGATTAAATATTGATGAATATAGAATAATAGGCTAATGGATCATAAACAAAATTAATTATATTCAGGTTAAACATTGAATTCTGTTGGGTTAATTCTTTTTATAATTATAATAGATTTTTTTATGTAGTTAGTCAAAGAATATCAAATTTTCAGTTTTATTCTACATTTTTGGAAATTTATAATTTGCATATATAAGGAGTGATGACCTTGAATAAGTGAGGAAATTTTTATATACATGTATATATGTTTATATATGTATATGTATGGTGGGGCAAAAGTAGATTTACAGTTTGTAAGGAAAACAGTACAGTAATAAATAAATAATACAAGAAAAACTCTGTTTTGCATAGTCACTGCTGTAAATCTACTTTTGCCCATCCATAAATATATATATATATATTTTTTCAACATGATAACTGTAATAGCAGAGAATTTTCTTCCAGAATTCTATGGTGGTACCATAACTCTTTTGTCATAAAATTCTTAACCTGTATATATAGAAAAAAAAAAAAAAAAGAAAAAAATTCACTCACAAAAAAATACTAATTTCCTTTCTTGAAATAACCACAAATATTTCTACCAATGTGTTCTTTTATATACAATAAAACATTTTAAAATAATTTAAATCAATCTACTTTGATATTAAATAGACTTGAGGAAATCACTGATAAAATCCAACAACCGTATTAGAGTTGGTGAGTTATTGTGATTATGTAAATCATTAGTGCTATTAAAAATAATGATGCTGCTGATACTAGTCTTTATCACTGAAACCATTTTCAAGGGCTGAAAATGTGGCAAAGCACAACATGAGCGCACACTGCTTACTGGGTTCACAATCTAAACTACCATCTTGCTCTTCCTCTCATTTTAAAAATGCAAATCATTTTATAAGTCAATCATGAAAATTGTTACATATAATAATCCCACATCCTTTTTTTATACTGGGTATAAAATAATTCTCTAATATTCTTTACATATATAGTGAAGAAAATTGGGGTTGGTTGAAGTAAGGAAAGAAGGCTCTTATTTTTCTCACTTTTAAAAAGAAAGTTTTGTAGATGTAAATTTTCATTGCTTTGCTCATCTCGTCATTTCTTTCTCACCTTACACTATTTCTATCAATTCAAATGTCATGGTTTAAAAAAAAAACTCTGTTTTAAAACTCTTCTTCTTCCAGTGTAATCTGGAAGTACTCAAGTCACCACTGAAATGTGTCTTAAAATGATTTCTCCTGAAATATGCCATTGGCTGCTACTAAGAGAAAACTGAGCCCTGCTCTGCACCCTCACGTCCTAAGTCAGTCCCTGTTTTGCCAGCCTTCATCCTCATTTAAAAAGACAACTTGTTTATTGAACCCTGTTAAACATAATGAGAAAATGGCAAAGAGTTTATCTTCTTCCAGAGTGGGTACTGCACAGAGGCTGAACAAGGGGGAGAGAGTTAGGGTAAACTATCCTCAATGAAAGCATGACTTAGTCCTTAGTTCCATTTGGATCACTACTCGTATGACCACACAACTGACTTTTTAAAAATTTTATTCCATCTTAATTTAAATTTAAACAGCCACATTTGGCTAGTGGTTATCATAATGGACAGTACTGATTTAGACATTCATGTTCTCATTTAACTTGAACAGGCAGATTAAATGGTTTCAATGTAGCCTTTGAAATAGACCCCAAAAGAAGAAAACTGGCCATTATACTTTTGGAGAGTCAGTGTTCCTTTTGTTAATTTCAGATGTTTTTTCTTGGTTGCTGTGTTTTTAACCTCCTTCTTCATTGCATCTAATTAAAATATATCCTACAAATTAGAATTATAGACATATATACTTATGTATGGGTATATGCATATATAATTTTTCTTCACTAGTGGGATTTCAATAAATATATTAAAATATCAATAAATGTATATAAAAATATTTTGTGTGCTATTAGCCATAGAGCTTTTCCTAACATTTATCTGATATTATGGTTAAAGATATGGCTTTCGAGTCACTGTGACATGGGGTCAAGTTCTAAACCTTTGACCAGCTCAGTGACTTTAGGAAAATAAATAAGCTTCTCAAGTTCTAAATTTTTTCCTTAGCACATGGAGATGATAATATTTCATACATTGTTAGGATTGTGGTGAAAATTAAGGGAGCTGGTAATTTAAGGCCTGGAGCTTTGTGCTTTCTTCATAGTGCTTGTTAAATAACTGTTAGCATATCAACCAGTCTCATTCTTAATGTTGCATAAGGGGTCAGATAAGTACTACATGTTCCCAAAAGGAACATTTTTTTTTTCTTTTAAGTGGTTAACAATGGATAATTCCCAGCCTCATTGAATATAAATAGTGCCAGTGGGTTTTAGCACTTCCTCCTCCACTGGCCTAACAAATATAGAGGGTGATCTTACAGGTGCCTCAGCGCAACAATTTTACAATGTTTGGGAGAAATAACACTATTTTCAAGTATTTAAAGAATTATACCAAGGAAGGGACAATCTATTTTTAAGTTTTACTTTTAATAGTAAAATTGTCAAGCCATGTACCTACTGGCTTTCAGCTGGGGCTAATTACTTTATTATAACCAAATTTAGGGTATGGTCCTTGTAATTTAGGAAGCCTTCACCTATAATCTTACAAATCACAAGGTCAGTTGAAGGAGAGAAAGATGACATCACCAACTGAATAAAGAAAAAAATGACTAATGCTAAACTATGTATAAATTCTTCATTTCTAGCCCAGCAACTTCTAACATTAATGTCAATGCCCAATGAGGAAAATTGTCTAACTCCTTTTTGATAAACAATCCTCCCACATCTTACTAACTTCTTAGGTTGCAATAAAAAATTGTGGAAGGATTATTGATGCCCATAATCTTCTACCATCACATGCCGTTTTGTAAAATGTCTGCTTAAAATCTCATTAAGAATTAACTATACATTTTGCCTCTGTATCAATTAACTCCAATTATAAGAATTTGAAAGCTGCAGACTGTAGCCAGTCATAGGGAAGGTGGCATCGAAGTCCCGCATTATACCTGCCAAACCCCAGCAGTTTCAGCTCTGTGTCTGAAGTCACCGTGACCCGTGACTGCTTTGTGGCATCTGTGTTGAGGATAGGAATAAGCAGCCATTTATAAGTAGACGAAAAAAAGAAAATTCATTTTATTTTAGTTTGCTTTGTACGACAGAAATTTGGTTTCTAACTTTTAAGTGTAAAAGTAGAGTATGTATATATATAGAAATTCAAATTGGGAAAAGTCGCTGATAAAAAGCAAACCTGTATGAAACTCAAAGATCAGCTTTCTGACATGCACAGCTAAATGCGTGAAAGATAAGTAAAAGCCACATCTTTCCGCTTAGTTGAAAATAATTCGTATGTTAAGATGGTTTTGCTACCATTTAAATTTCTGTGCTTATGTGTGGACGATTTGTACTACGTCCTGGTGAAAGTCAAAACAAAAGCACTTTGTAAATCTATAAATAAATCACAATCTTTTTTAAAAACAAATTAAAGTTATAGTTTAAATCATATGAATATATTCAAAGCCATCGCTAAAATTAGTTTCAGAAAGCTAGAAGATCTCTGTACGTGGATTTGCGGTGTTGAATACAGCAGCTGCCCACCAATTACAGCAAATGAGCCATTTACATGTGGCTAGAGCAAACTGAGATAAGCTATAAGAATAACATTGACAGATTTCGAAGACTTAGCACAAATAAAAATAATGTAAAATATCTCTTTTTTAAGTTTTTGTTTTTTTAATTTTATTCATTTCAGAGATGAGAAAGGGAGAGAAGAGAGAGAGAGAGAGGAGGGGGAGGAGCAGAAAGCATCAACTTCCATATATGCTTTGACCAGGCAAGCCCAGGGTTTCGAACCTGTGACCTCAACGTTCCAGGTCAATATCAGACTATGTAAAATACATCTTTAATAATGTCATAGTGATGACATTGATTACTATTTTGGATATATTGGGTTGAATAAAACACATTATGAGAATTAGTCTTCTTTATTTTTAAAAACATGGCTACAAGGACATTTTAAATTAATCATGTGGCTCTTCTGTGAGATTGGCATTATGTTTCTTTTTTTTTTTATACTTTTTTTAATTTATTTATTCATTTTTAGAGAGGAGAGAGAGAGGGAGAGAGAGAGACAGAGAGAAAGAAGGGGGGAGGAGCTGGAAGCATCAACTCCCATATGTGCCTTGACCAGGCAAGCCCAGGGTTTCGAACCGGCGACCTCAGCATTTCCAGGTCAACGCTTTATCCACTGCGCCACCACAGGTCAGGCTGCATTATGTTTCTATCGGTTGTCATTGATCCAGATGGTGTTTATGTTTAAGAACAAAAAAAAAAAATGAGGCAAATGTATGTGTGTGTATGTTTATTTCTTATTTCTGTTTTCGTGAATTATACCAGTAACTTAGTGGATGAAAACAACCTAAATATATTATTTTACAGTTCTGCAGGTTAGAGGTCCAAAGTGGATATCAATAGGCTAAAATCAAGGTATTAGCAAGTTTTCATTCCTTTTGGAGGCTCTAACATAGAATCCTTTTTCTTACCTTTCCCAGATTCTAGAGACCTACCTCCCACATTCTCTCACTAGGGGCCCATTCCTCCATCTTCAAAGCAACAGGCTTCTAAGGTTGTCATCTCTCCCATCCTCTCTGCCTCTTTATTCTGCTTCTAAGGACCATATGAATACTTTGGGACTATATGGATAATCTAGGATAATCTTCAAAAAAAAAATACACATGCTCAGTGTATACATCGTCCCATAGCAAAGTCAACTCTGTCACCTTAATCCTTCCTTGGCAAGTAGTCGAAGGTATTCATTCACAGGTTCTCAGGATTAGGTCATAGACATCTTTGGGCATCCACAATTCTGCCTAGCACAATGTGAATATATATACTTATATTTAATGAGATTTAATAATAAATAAAAATCTATTTATCATCTATCTTTGTCTTCTCTGTATTATGATAAAAATTTAGTGCTTTTTTTTTAGACCCTTTTTTCCCCCTTCTGTACTAATTATTTTAATCATTTATTTAAAGTCTCCTGAAAACTTCAGAGAATTTTTGATTTATCCAAATAATCATGGCAAAGGTCGGTATGATAACCCAGAAAAACTAAGTTGTTCATTTTAATTTGGTTGGTCTAATTAGGGGAGAAAAAACTCTCAGCATTTGAAATTGTTTGCTATTCTTCTCAGGTAAATTAATTACAGACAGAGTAGCCATTTGAGAGGAAAACAACTATGATTGTCAGCGGGAGAGCACGTTTTGTAGCATAGAGAGAATGAGTAGAACTTGCATGAAGAAGCTTTGAAACAAAACCAAATAAAGGAAAGAGGAAAAGTCCTTCTCTGTCTCTCCAAGGGATTTTGTTATTTTAGGACACCTACTCAGATCTTTTGAGATTATCTTGGGGCATGCTACTGTTAATTGAAAAGTGGGTGTCTCAAGGAACTGTAGAAACTTAGGAAACATTTGGTAACAACATTCACCTGGTCAGATACTGTAGAAATTTATTCAGTCTTATTTTTAAAGTACAGTGAGAACTCCATAGCAGGTTTCCCATCCAAGGATTCAACCAATGGCAGTTAGAAAATATGTTTTGAAAATGTTACACTGCTGCTGACATGTAAGATATCCTTGAGCCTAGGATGGTTGCATCTATAGCACTAAACATTGTATAAACATTTTTCCTCTTCATTATTCTCGAAACAATATAGTTTAACAACTATTTACATAGCAATATATAGGTACTATGAGTAATCTAGAGATCAGTTAAATTATATCAGAAGGTATGCATAGGTTATGTGAAAATATGGCACAATTTTATATAAGAGATTGGAGAATCTGAGGAATTTAGGTTAGAGTCTTGAAATTAATTCCCTGAGGATATGGAAACTAGCTATATAGTGGATTAAACACAATTTTCACCATTGCTTTTATAATATTGTATGATAATGAAGCTTAGGTATCAGATAATTGATGAGAGTAGAGCTTGGGAATCAGAATTTGGTCCTCGTAGTTTTACACAAAGTGACTCAAAGAACTTTCCGAAGGTAATCATCCATGGCTTAAATTAAACCTACTTTTTACAGGGGTCATACTCTGAATTGCAATACTTAAATTATTTTCTTTTTTTACTGTAACGAAAATGGTTTAACTAGACTTAGAAAGGTGTTAATTTACCCTATTAGACTAAGATAAAGTAACTATTCAATACTAATTGTCACAGAGGTATAACAGTAAAACCAGTGGACCCTAAATACAGTGATTTAAACACAGGCTGAGTGTTTCTTCTTTTTCTTTTTTTTTATTATTTTATTATTCTTTTTTTTTTCTTTTTATTATACCAGTGCAATTGAAGGAACTTTATTTCTGAAAGCTTTGCATTATTACCATCTAGGTAATTTTTAGGAACATGTACTAGCTAAAGATAGATATAATAAAATTAAATGATTGAGGAAACCTAAATAAATTGCTTTTATAATTTTGTAACTCACATATAATTCTCTCTTTATCTTATAGTTATTTTTTTAAAAAGTATATAAGTAGTATTCATAAGTTGTTATATGCAAAAAAAAAAAAAAGATTTTATTGTAACTTTTAGTCCACAATAGTTTCAATCCCAGGATGGATGTTAGATTTTTAAAATGCATTTAGTATAAGAGGTCTCTTGTAATAAATTTAAAGTTTAGACTATGTCTGCATGTTTTAAGTGTGGGTGGTTGTAAATTTTAAATGTTCATACATTGGGGAAAATCCTTAAAACTGAGGGTGAAGTCAGGGCAAATCTTGAGCCACTAATTAAGATGAACTCAGTATATATTTAAAGGCAGTGACTTAAGTTCCACAAAAATAACTGTATTGATTTAGACATTTGTATCTCAGAGACACATGCCTACACAAGTTGTTTTGCTAAACTCCTGCAGATAACATTGAACTCTTTCTTCAGTACAGATCGGCATTAACATAGTGTGTTGGAGGTGATAATATATGCAATCAAGACATTTTCAAAGAACACTTAATACAGGGAAGTCAGCAGGCCAAAACAAATGATCTGTTTTTCCTCTTTATTTTTATTAGGATATAAGAGCCAGAAAAAAATAATCATAAAGTACCTGAAGATAGTTAATTTTTTTCAATGAAAAAATAAGCAAATAAAAAAAAACTCCCTAAAAGGACCAAATGTGATATTGAATAACATAATGAGAAATTTAATATAGCTAGTACTAAGCACAATAGGAGATCCGACTATGGATTTATTAACTTTGCCAGGGGAAACCTAGTCATATTTCAAGAAAGACCACGACCTTCTGAATAAACTTTAAAAGTTAAATAGAAGTTGGCCAGATTGCAATTAGGCAAGCTTTTTATACAAGGAAAATAACTTTCAGGGCAGCGGCCTACCATTGAAGAGATTCAAGAAGTGTTAATTAGTTGTATAGCTTTAAAAGATTTGTGTTTTTACCCATTAAAATTGTAAGGATACATGGGGAAAGCGATGATTGATGTAATTATTTTTGTTACTATGTGGCCAAGTCATGATGAGAGCATGATGCAATGTCTATGTACAAGAAATGCAAGAATGCACAGGCCAGCGCTTCTCACAATGTAGTTGTATAATCAGAAGTATTGACATCACCAGGCAACTTGCTAAAAATGCCAGCTCTCTGAGGCCTCATTCCAGATCTATGGAATCAAAAATTCTGAGTAGGGTCCAGCAACCATTTTTTTAAGTTTAATTGAAACGTAGTTGATAACAACAATGACAAAAACGCACATGCTCAGTGTATATACATCTCGTTGAGTTTGGACATATGCATACACCTATGATACCATCACCAACGTACTAGGCATATTTATTGCCTCCAGCAAACTATGTTTTAACAAGTCCAGTGGGGAATCTAAGGCATACTAATATTTAAAGAAAACTGCCTTAAAGATATATTTGTAGAGCTGAAGCCCCGAAATTGAGGAATTGATTGGATTTGAGGACAATGTGGAGCAGGGGTCCCCAAACTTTTTATACAGGGGGCCAGTTCACTGTTCCTCAGACTGTTGGAGGGCCGGACTATAAAGAAAACTATGAACAAATCCCTATGCACACGGCACATATCTTATTTTAAAGTAAAAAAAAACAAAATGGGAACAAATACAATATTTAAAATAAAGAACAAGTAAATTTAAATCAACAAACTGACCAGTATTTCAATGGGAACTATGGGCCTGCTTTTGGCTAATGAGATGGTCAGTGTGCTCCTCTCACTGACCACCAGTGAAAGAGGTGCCCCTTCCAGAAGTGTGGCGGGGGCCAGATAAATGGCCTTAGAGGGCCGCATGCGGCCCGCGGGCCGTAGTTTGGGGACCCCTGATGTGGAGGAATCAGGAACACCTAAACCAGGGATCCCCAAACTTTTTACACAGGGGCCCAGTTCACTGTCCCTCAGACCATTGGAGGGCTGGACTATAAAAACAACTATGAACAAATCCCTATGCACACTGCACATATCTTATTTTAAAGTAAAAAAAAACAAAATGGGAACAAATACAATATTTAAAATAAAGAACAAGTAAATTTAAATCAACAAACTGACCAGTATTTCAATGGGAACTATGCTCCTCTCACTGATCACCAATGAAAAAGGTGCTCCTTTCGGAAGTGCGGTGGGGGCCGGATAAATGGCCTCAGGGGGCCACATGCAGCCCACGGGCCCGTAGTTTGGGGACCCCTGACCTAAACTTTCTATTTTAAGCAACTGAGTGAAGACTGATATCATTAAATGAGATAGGATATATGAGAGGACAGTAAGCCAAAAGAGTACTTCTGAAAACATTGAAATTGTCAGGGAAGGTTTCATTTCAAATAAAATTAGAGGTCTCTCGTCAAATGTAAGGAATTAGACTTAATAGATAATTTTTGGTTTTTATTTGACCAGAAAATCTGTTATTAATTCGTTTGTAGATTTTTCTCTATAGCTAAAGAGCTTGAGTAGAAGCTGAAACCCCATTAGAGTATGTGGTGTAGAAGAAGGAGTTCTGGGCTTGTGGTCAGAGGACCTAAATTATGGTTCTGACTTAGAATACTTATAACACCCTCTGGCTATGCACACTAACTGTGATCTTTGGAAAATTACTTAACTTTTATTTGTTTTTTTTAACTCTTCTCCCAATCAGTAAAATGGAAATATTGTCTTTCATAATGATTATGAGCCCTGGCCGGTTGGCTCAGTGGTAGAGCATCGGCCTGGCGTGCAGAAGTCCCGGGTTCAATTCCCCGCCAGGGCACACAGGAGAAGCGCCCATCTGCTTCTCCACCCCTCCCCCTCTCCTTCCTCTCTGCCTCTCTCTTCCCCTCCTGCAGCGAGGCTCCATTGGCGCAAAGATGGCCCGGGCACTGGGGATGGCTCCTTGGCCTCTGCCCCAGGCGCTAGAGTGGCTCTGGTCGCAACAGAGCGACACCCCCTGGTGGGCAGAGCGTCGCCCCCTGGTGGGCAGAGCGTTACCCCCTGGTGGGTGTGCCGGGTGGATCCCGGTTGGGCGCATGCGGGAATCTGTCTGACTGTCTCTCCCTGTTTCCAGCTTCAGAAAAATAGAAAAAAAAATGATTATAAAAAAAGTAATATATAAAACCATAGAACAGTCATTGGCAATGGAAGACATTTAATATATGGTAGATTATTTTCTTCCTTCTAAACTATTTGCTGGTTACACAGCATTTCCTTTTCCTTTTCAAAAAACTTGGCTGACAATTAGTGAATTTCAAGAAAAAAGATTGAGGAGAGAAAAAATGAATTCTCAGGATACTGTCAAATATTCAGAGGAAATCAAGACTACATAGTGACCTGGAAACTTTATTCAAATAGTGAATCTTTAATATAGCCACATGTAGTTTCCTAGAGAAAAGTTTTGAGCACTACACTTAAGAATATTTACAGAGGGAATTCAGAAAAAGAAAATGGACGAGGTTCTTTTGGAGAGGCATGGGACCAAAATATATATCGCATTTCAAATATAATATAGCAATGCACTATAATGTTTTGCTATTAGCTACACCAATTAATGCAGATGATGCTAATTAAAAGTAAATTTAGAGAGTGATTAGGTTCTCTCACCATTGTTAGGGAGAATTGATTCTTCTATAGATCTAATATATTAAAGTAAGAAGTTAATGATATATTGATGGATTTTAAAGCACCTAATTTAGATTATAATTCTGAGGAAAACATTTGTGTTAATACTGAATATTAAATGACAAACGTTTTCTCTTGGAAAAGCAATGGCACCATTTGTGTAACCCTAGAGCAACGCACATGTTGATGTTTCGAATAAATTACTGTGTATGTCTGTATAATCTCAGTTTTAGTCTTATAAAACTTATAATACAGAAATTCTATTGCACATGTGCTCATTTATATGGCAGTATACAGCTGTGTGTGGTATAATAACTCTATTGAACAAAATTATGTGCTGTAGAACTTGCAAAAATTTCATGGTCCCATCTGGACTTCCTTTGCAATTGAGAAGGCTAAAAAGATTTTACAGGATTGCAGAATACAGCAGTGGGTTTCTGCTGTCAATTTAATATTTAGAAAATAAGGTCACTAGGTGGTCAAGTTAGAAAGACATCTATTTTTTTATACTCCAAGGATTTATTTATTAGAATTAAAAACACTCTTACCATATGACAGTCCTCAAATAGAAACAGAGATATAGTTCATATGTACATGCATTGGTCTTCAGTTACTGTGTTCCTAAAATCTGCTCTCTTAAACACAGTGGAATAGTTGATTCTTATATTTTACCAACATAGGCAATTAAATTATCTCTGATCCTGGAAAATTATCTTCTGCAGGCTTAAATTTGGCTAATGATATATAAGTCTTAGCTATGCTATTTTTTTTTCTGAGGAAAAGATGTAAAAGGTTAATGTAAGTATGAGGCTGATTACATGGCAGGACACAGCCATTCACTGCTGTCTTCTAATACCATCCATCTCATTTCCGTTTTCTTCTGTCCTCCATTCTTTCTCCTCCTTTCTTTTCTTCTCCCCAACAAAACATGTGGCAAAAAATAAAAAAAGAAAAGGAACAGCATGACGTCCGTCTATATAAAATTAAGTACAACTCAGTTTGGAACAAGAAAATAGTGTACCTGTATTCCAAAAAGATAGTTTATATATCTAGAAAATGATGTCAAAATGGAGGTGCTATTTTACTGTCTTCATGTTGACTAATCTTTCTACTATGATGATGGGTTATATGTATTTCAGAATCAATCCATACACACATATACACACTTATAAAAATGGTGAATTTCAGGAAATATATTAATTAGATGGTGAAACTACTGACATTTGAGTGGTGGTAGTGTGGAGGAAAGTATGTTGATGATAAAAATGTATGCCTAATAAGTATTTAATATCAATATAAGCTATTATTTCCAAGGATTATAAGGAGGAAAGCTGATTAGATATTAAATCACCTGTAACAAAAGCCTGTGAGTAAAAAAATAATAAGACAAATATTATGTGTTTGTAGGTATAAGTTCTAAAATATGTTTTATATATATTTTAAAATTGCTTAAAACATTAGTGCAATTGTTTTATAATAAAATATTAAACATATATTTTTACATATATAATAAAATAAGATTAAAAAGAGATTAAGTTATATATGTACATCATCATATATAATCATTGTACAATTACAGGCATGTATATGAAGCATGCTTTCAGTAAATCAGACCTCAGTTTTTGTTGATTATGTGATGTATTTTTTTAATCTATATGGTTACATATTTGCTGTGTTAGATGATCATCATGCATATATATTTATTTCAGTGCATAGAGACTCACAGACTTCTATTCAACCAAACATCTCACACACACATTTACCAGCATGGATCTGCATTTTAAAAGGAAGTTAGCAAGCACGCCTACTTACACAGTCATTAAATCATGAGGTGAAGAAAGAGTGAGCCAAAACTTGATTATAGAGAAGCTGTTTGGAACAGTACCTTTTGTTGTTACTTTTATTGTTGAGAATAGTTAAATAAGTGAGGAGAAAAAATTGCTAGTATGTTTATACTTGATGTTGGGAACAGAAATATTTACCCCTATTCTATGATCAACACAGTAATTATTTTCTTAACAAGTATAATATTGAAGTCCAATTAACCAATTGTACACAACAACAAAACAACAAAAGCATCACTTGGGCTGTACTATTTAAACTAATTATAAACTTTTGAAACTAATGATCAAGTATGCTGAGTTAATACGATAGAATATAGTAGATTCTTTTCATATGTAGAGCAAACTGCTTTGTTATCATAAACTACCATAGCAAACAACCCCTCCTTCAAGTCCACCCCTACAAATTTTGTTCATCTGGCTTCTTCTCTCCTTGACCGTCTTTCTTTCTTTTTCTTTCTTTCTTTCTTTCTTTCTTTCTTTCTTTCTTTCTTTCTTTCTTTCTTTCTTTCTTTCTTTCTTTCTTTCTTTCTTTCTTTCCTTCCTTCCTTCCTTCCTTCCTTCCTTCCTTCCTTCCTTCTTTCTTTCTTTCTCTTTCTTTCTTTCTTTCTCTCTCTCTCTTTCTTTCTTAATTTTTTTTACTTTTTTTCTTTCCTCCTTCCTCCCTTTCTCGTTCCCTCCTTCCCTCCCTCCCTCTCTTCCTCCCTCCCTTCCTTCCTTCCTTCTTTCCTTTTATTCATTTTACCTAATAGAAAATCACCAACATACTTATAAATATATGTACATGAACATTTTCAACAGAAAAAATAGAGAGACCTTTATACAGCCAACGAAAACAAGCACGATTCGTGTCAAAATCCAATTCTGGGGTTTATTAGTGTCTCAAGGAGATGAAAGAGTAAGCTCCATGTGCATTTCCTGCCCAGGACATGTCCACACGGTTCCCAGCGAGACCATCACCACTTCTTTGCAGCAGTGTGCATGACTGAATAGCAGTAATAGCCAAGCATTTTCACTGCACCATTGACAATGCTCCAATTTAATGTAGACCTATTTTTCTTAAAGTAAATTGGCATAAATAAACTTCCAAGAGTTATAGGTTCTAGCTCAGTTTTGAGAATAGAAGCCAGGAATTTTGCAATGATGCTAACAAAATAACACAAGTAGGAATAAAGATATAATTCAAGAAAACAACAACAAAAAATACCCCATTTTAAGCCAATAACAAAATTTCACTAAAGTAAAATATGTCTTTAAACAGAACTATGCTTTACTAATTATTGCAAATTTTATTGCAATTCTGGCATGAAATAATTATTCCTTGAGGCAGCCTCAGCTCAATTTAATAAAAAATCAAGGGAGAGAATGATGTTTGTGTCTGTTGTATTGATTCTGTCTGTAGTTAAAGCCCCCAATATTTTGACATGTGCATTCCCGTAATACCTGAAGCTCTGTTCCATTTATAACCAGAATTCTCCTGCCAAGAACACAGCTTGTGCTGATGCCAGCGTGTGCCTCTCTCCTTGAGGTCAAAGAAATGTAATTTATATATTTTAATTACTCTCAACTTTAGCTCTGAATATATAACTTTATCTTAAACCCTAACACTTCCAGAAATAAATGTGTCTCTTCAAGAATAATAGCTATTTTAACATTATTCGTTTACATACAGCATATTTAAAAGGCTCTGTTGGTGTAGAAGAAATACATTATGCTTGTTTAAAATTTATTTTGAAAGACTTGCCAAGTGTTTATGTATTTTAAGCCTTTTGATTACCTCCCAACCTCCTTGCCGGAGCATACTTCCATTTAAATGTGTAACTTTTAGATTCTTGTTACTATGCAGAGTTTCCAACAGAAAGATTTTACTATAAGGACAATAAATGTGTACAAAGTGCATCTGAAGTAGTAGTATCTACTCACCAGGAACCTTTTTTGTCTGTCAGGGGTAATACCTGAGTGATGCTTCCACACTCTAATGATGTCACTGGAAAAAATTTGCTAAAACATTTTTTCTCTAGAAATTGCAGCTGTCCTCAGTTTGTTCTAACCTTTGATTATTCATTGGTCATCAAATACAGGAAACTAGGTTTTTCACATTAAGTTACATGAATGACATGGGATTTCTTCTCTTTTGTATAGATCGGCACCAGTATTTAGGTTGTGAGGCAAAAAAATAAGACCATTCTCCACAAACCCATTCGGTCCCAGAACTGCAAATGCACAAATCTGGCTAAGGTTCCTAAAAAGAACTTCTTTATCGGCCTTAGAGATTTACTTCACAATGGTTGCCACCACATTTCCCACTATCTAGTGGCTGAGGGACATCTCTTCCATCTGTAAAAAAAATGGCACATTGGAGAGAAACATTTAATTTATTTCTGTATGTAATTGATGGTTGTAGTCTATGTGCTTCCTCAGACTAAGTTTGGTAGATGAGAGATAAATAAATAAATAGTAAGGGACAGAATTCTGGCTTAAAATAAAAACACAGGAAGAAGCCATACATGCATTTGATAACCGATTCTCAATACAGAGCAAAATGGCCTTTATTGACTAGGTTATGAAGTATAGGAAATACTCAAATAAGGAGTGAGACTGATTAATAAGAAAAATAAAAGTTATAGTAATATTTAATATTTATTGAGCTCATAAACCTCTATGCCTATAGGCAAGACACTGATATACTTTCTATTAACTCAAGATTTTCAGCAATCTTATGAAGTAGAAACTACAGTATATATATTATTCCCCTTTCAAAGATGAGAAAACAGCTCTGAGTGGTTAATTTGCCTAAGCTCACACAGCTAAATAGCGGAACCACCAGTAAAACCCAGCGAGTCCAACTTCAGAACACGCAAGATGACTCAATAAGAGGAGGGGTCTAAGTGAAGCACAACGAAAAAAAGCAGAAGAAAACAAAAACCCTAAACTCTACATTAATGAGTTCACTGTGAAATACCATAGTGCTTTTGTGAAAATTAAGCAAATCAGACGGATGAGAATAGCTTCCTCTTTCAAATAAGTGCAGTTTATTGCATTTGGCCTCCAGATTGCAGGGTCTCTTGAATTTCAAATATTTTATCTTGTAAAGGAACGTGGAAAACTGCTCTGCAGATGTTAGTTGTTTTACCCGTTATTAAAGTTTTTTTTTGTTTTATTTTGTTTTGAGTTAAATGAGAAACTAAGTGCTGCTGAAGCTATTTATCATGGGGAAGTTTGGAAAGCTGGAAGCCCCACAGTTTGGCCTATCTTACCTGTGAGCCTCTCCCAGACACAGGGTTTAACAGAAAGTGATGTGGAAGGAAGAGAATGCGTTTGAACGGAGGGGCCACAGGCAAAGCCACCTTTGCAAGGGAATGACAGCTGCCCGCCCCTAAAAGCATAAGGGAGCTTCCTTCACTGGAGGAAATAAGAAATTTCATTAATTCATGTCATATCACCACCCTTTCTCTTAAAAGGGATACTCTTTGAAAGGGAAAAAAAAAACACGCTCAAAATAAGTTTCCTATACAAAAAATGTGAAGTGACGTAAGCAATAATTTGCAAAGATGTTCGCCCTAGTAACATTCTGCTAGGGTATCAGCATATTATGATTTTAAGGACATTTAAGACTTTTTCACTGTGTGTTTTAATATTACTTTAGGAATCAGATGACGGAATTTTACCATTTTATGAGCAGAAGTAGAAACAAGCCTGATGTGTACATTTTTTTTAAATAGAAAACATAGCGAACAGGCAGGGTAGCAGCACTATCCCATATGCTAATCACTACCTCACATAGGGCTATTATTTTTATATTAATTTTAAAATACAATTTAAAATTTAGTTTTTCACTATTTTATAGCCCACGTTTATCACTGCAGAAAGTTCTATTGGATGGCATTGGATAGAGTTGTGGTTAACAGGCCAACCTAGAATCTAATGTCTAAATTCTAGGCTCCATCTAGGCTTCATCGCTTGCTAGCAGTGTGACCTTGATCAAGTTCCTGTTGAGCCTCTTTCCATATCTGCAAAATGAATATAATAACGATACCTATTTCATATACTTGTCGTGACAGTTAAATAAGATAATATACTTAGCAAAGTACTTAGCTTAGTGTCTGGCACAAAGCTTAAAAAATGTTGGCTATTATTATTAGATACTAGGCATGTTTGTAGAATCACTAAATTAAAGATCATTAATTGGTGGAACAAAGATCAATTGCACATTTTAGTATTAAAATCAATCTGATCATAGGCCCCTAAAAATTTAATAGTAATATTTTACTTTCATATATTCATATACTTTTTGTTCATTTAAAAAGGAATTTAGGCTATTCAATTTTTAAAGGACAAATACCACAGAATTGAAAATGATTAAACTAATTTTAAAAGACAAAGCCTAAATTGGTTAAAGGAGGGTGTCGTATGAAAGTCCACTGGTAAAGAAGACTTTTGCAATTGAACAACAAAATTCTTAGCCAAGGCTCCTGGTAGCTGTGGTCAAGGGGAGACTTCTATTTAGGCACTGTATTTTATTGTTGGTATTGTCTACTTCTTTTAAATTCAGATGAGATCCAAATAGATGTAAGAAAAGTTTCCCAGATGAATTCACACCCAATCTGAATCTAATTCATTCTTTATTAAGTAACAGAACCTTATAGAATTGGTAGAAAATGTCCTGTCATACATAGCTATTTTAATAACATATCTGTAATGCTTTTTTTTTTGAGAGAAACAGATATAATAGGCTCTACTAATAATCAAAGGGAAAGGTATATAAATTATCTTAGGTATATCTGCAAGCATAGAGGTAGGGCACTTGAATAACAGTGGGTATAGCACTGCAAGTATTTACTCACTGCATGAACTCAATCTTTCTCTTATATTAGGGGCTGAGTGACTTGGAGAACTACTTAGCCCTCTGTGTCTCAATTTCCTATCAAATGGAGAGAATAATGGTTACATTCTCTTGGGTTTTTGTGGATAATAAATAAGCTGGTGCTTATAAAGTAGACTACCTGAAACTTAATGTATATAGAATACATGCAGAATTTGATATGAACAACTTTGAGTGGCTGAGTGTGAGTTTGGAGAATTGTACTTATTCCTTTCTTCCTTCATTTCCCTCTTGCAAATTTGATGCAGGGGCAGGCTTTGTCAATTGCATTGAAAAGATAATCACGGTGTAAAATACATTGTACAATTGTAATATAAGAAGTCTAGTTTCAATTTTTATATTTTCTTTAAAATGCTATGTAGTATTTTGTGGGTTTTGATGCAGTTTCTAGAGGGTGTAGTTCTATGTGTTTTTTGTTGTTGCTGTTTGTTTCTTTTTAAATATTTGGACAATATTTAATAAATAGTTAACAGTGGCATAGTTTTTCCACTCTGGGGTGGGGGGGAGGAAGGCAGAGAATACATGCTAATGGAAATTACTCAGAGAAATCTGAGTAAATCTAGTAATTGTGTGCCATCTGTGGCAAGGAAATTAAATAGTGCACTTAAAGTGATTCAATAATTAAATATGTATTTATTAAATCATTTGTAATAGCTTTAGTGTATGACCTCGGGACTCAAAGGCAACCGCGTGATGATTACCCTTGAAGCTTCATTGAAAAGGGAATTACAGAATCAGCTTTTTTTGTCTTTACTGCCCGAACATGCTTTTTACCTTGAAGCCTCATTGCAAAAGAAGCTTCCCTGTTGCTCACTGCTTCTGCACGCTACTTCAGCTCCGCAGTATGACCCGGGGAAGGAGTTGCAGGGGGAGACAGGGAATGTCATGAACGTTGACAATAAACAGCAACAGTCAGAAAATTACCGGTGGGAGGTGGCAGATGATGAGACACGGAGACAGAAGGCAGACACTCTGCACAGCAGCTGGAGAGGAGAAAAGGTACATTAGACCCATGAATTAAGAAAAAAAAAAGGAAATCAATTTCCAGTGCGTGCTATTTTTTTATACTATTAAGTTTTTCTCACGTTTTGAGATATACTTATTAGTTGCCTTTTTTTTTTGTCAGTGTATTATTTAGGGCAAAAAACCCCACAATTTAATTTCTAGCTTTTGGGGAAGAATATAGAACTCAAGTGATTTCATTAAAAATGACATTGTTCCACTAAAAAATGGACAAATTCTAACTTTGTTGACTTGAGTGCTTTACTTTGAAAGGTCCTATTCTCACAGATCATGTCCAGATGTTTGGTTTATAAATCTAAGAATTAACTCTCTGGATGAATTTTTCTTACTCTGTAAGCTAGGTTTCCTTGGCAATAAGGTGAAAATAAACAACTAGGAAAATTTCAAATGAATGTTAGTGTTTCTTTGTTTTCCTAGTTTCCTCCTAGAGAACAATTGTAGAACAGCCTTTGAGGATCCCATTTAACCTTTGTCCTATTTCCTAAACCAAATGGACAACATCTTATTATTCTCACTCCTCCACCCACAGATTGCCAAGCTATTTTGTCTACCTTTATATTCTACAGTCCAGTAAAGTTTGTATTAAAGAAAATCCCCAAAAAGTAATTTGAAGGGAAAAGTTTTCCTATGGTAACATAGTTCTTATTTCTTCTATTTTTAACTTCAGCTCTTAACTTCTTTTCACCACGTTCTCAAATGCACAGAGTTATGTAATTTTAGATAAGTCCCTTGGCAATTACTTATGGTGCCACAATGTGCCACAATTTACATTCCATCAAATGATATCCCAAATCATTTTGCACCTGGACATACTTCAATCTGGGTGCTTTCACAGTCAAAATAGATATTTTGGAAAATCATTAACATATAAGTGAGAAGCATTAAAAATGATTCCAATTTCCTATATCATTGGTTCTATGCAATTATAATATAAAATATTAACATTGAGTTATTGTATAGTGTCTAATATCTTTCTTATAGATTGACATGACAGACCAGCTTTACTCCAGTAATAAATTGTCCAACATACCACTTTCACAGGATAACATATAGTTTAGGCCATTTGTTCCCCTTGCTTCTCCTTTTCCTTTCCATGTTGGAATGGTCCTCCAATTTGTGAAGCATCTGTTTGCAATGTCCTGGAGAAATAACTGTATGATTGTGGCAAGTAAGTAACTGATTCATATGAAGATTGAAGGTGCACATGCACACACACACACACAGATACATTGTGTGTGTGTGTGTGTATTTTTTTTGTGACAGGGACAGAGAGAGATGGAGAGAGGGACAGGAGGGACTGACAAACAGGAAGGGAGAGAGATGAGAAGCATCAATTCTTCCTTGCGGCATCTTAGTTTCTCAGTGATTGCTTTCTCATATGTGCCTTGACCAGAGGGCTACAGCAGAGTGAGTGACACCCCCAAGCCAGTGACCATGGGTCTAAGCTGGTGAGCCTTGCTCAAACCAGATGAACCCACGCTCAAGCTGGTGAGCTCGGAGTTTTGAACCTGGGTCCTCCACATCCCAGTCCGACACTCTATCCACTGTGCCACTGCCTGCTCAGGGTATACTTTTGTTAGTATGAGGAAACCAAGAAATCTGTATAATGCTTGCCAGGAGTCATAGCGGAAACTACCAACCGTTTGTATCAAGTTTGGACAACTTCTAATTTAGCAAAGTTCCAATCATTAAATTAAATATGTTATGAAAATTAGAGATTTATCATTAATTTTCAATTAATTATATTGTTGTCAGGGTATATTTTCTTATGTCTATGTATATTCACCATCTCTATCTTGGTCTGTGGAGCTGGACCAATCATGTATTGGGACATTTGGGAAAATTTAATTTTGGTTGACTTTCCTTAAGATTTTATCTATGCTGTAACAAGTCCTATCTTTAGTTTTACCTAAAGTACATTATTGTGGATGGTCAAAATAGAGCTGAATAGTGGTATTCATTGACTTTTGAAATAGAGATGAATGGTCTAGTAAAACTACAGGAAGCAATTCTTAGGAGGCAATATTTTTTTTTAATTGACAAAGGGCCAAAAGTGAAACTGAGATAAAAACTAGCTTTGTCACTTTTGAAGTACATGCTAGAAAGGGGCGGGGCGGGGGGGGGGGCGTAATGTGTTGCCTCCTGAACCATAAAACTCTAACAGTATCTTATGCCTGTAAAATTCAAAAATACCTTATTATATATACCTCAAACTTGGAATGCTGTCTTCCTTATTGTGTGGAGAAAATGTATTGAGAAAAGAAGCAATCCACATTCACATTTATAGATCTGTGAGGGTTTTGAATTTATGCCTGTATGAGCACCCTGGACACATTTTCCTTGACTTCTCAAACCGATCTTTTCACTGTGGGGCCATATTAAGAGTTAGGAACCTAGGAACATAAGGAATATCAAAGACTGAAATGTAATAACATGTTTGCGCAAACCCTCTTCTGTCTAGACCTGAAGGAGCTTATCATTCCTTTGTTTGTTTCCGTAAATCTTGACCTCTTTCCTCCTCACTTTTTGAGGTTAAATTAAGAAACTCAAAGCAACATTTTACTTAATGATTACAACAGGTCTAAATAAATTGGGAAAAGTTAAGGTAATGTGAGGTCCACCGATAAGCATTAACTTGAAGGTGATCTGATGACCTTTCTTGTTTGACACTAGAAGGTAGAAATCAAAATTACGTTTTTTAAAAGCCTTCTAACTCAGAGATCATGCTTTTATGTTAAAAACACATTTATATTTTTCCAAATATAAAAAGCAATCTTATTAAGCATTCGAAAAGTAAATTTGACCAGATAACTTATCTAATTTTCAATTCTTGTCATATGCTTCATGTGGACATAGTCGTTTCAAAACAAGACATTTAAGCAGACCTTCACCTACAGGAAATAATAAAGAAAACTCGAGAAAACAGAATTTGATCATTTTGAACCTCATATTTCTCATCAATCATCTAATCTAATTAAATAATTAGAATGATAGTTACAAAATGGAGAGCAATTTGGAAACAATTAAATTGTATTGACATGATACAAAATAAATGCTAATCTCCTCTTCCCCTAACATTTGTGTTGAAATATTTTTTTTTCCTCTATATTCAGAGAGCTGATTTCTTTCCTGTCCTGGGCATACACAGAAAATCAAGCATATTATCTTTTTCATCGGTTCTGATAACATATAACTTGTCTCTCAGTTAAACTTTGTGGTCAAAATAAGTTCATAGCAGACAATAAGTTCCATTGACAAGGGCAGCCATAAGGTCAAGGTTCTGTAGCTGGTGTGGAAGGTATCGCTAGATTATTCATCAAAGAAATCAAATAGGAAGATAAAAATGCATTAAGCCATTTTACAAGAGGGCATTAAAGAACTATGCTGCTGCACGAAGTGTATCAAATTGCTTTTTTATTCAGTATGTCAACTGAAATATGGACACTTGGAACTTGGTCTTTTGTGAAATTCAACAGGGATCTTTTATTCCTGATTTTTGGTTCCTTTCCAAACATTTGAGTGTCTGGTGAAGTATCTTGAATTACAAGCTAATAGCTGGTACTTTTAATCGAGTCCTAGGCTTTAAAACATTCTTCCCTTCTCTTGCTCTTTCCTTCTTTTCTCCTTTCCAGTCAGTTAAGGTACCTGCTAATGTTCGCATACCTTTCAAATCAGAAACTGTATAACAGACTGAGGAGGAACCATAAAATCATGACCACAGAAAAGACTAAGGACAGAAATGGATTATTAAAAAATTTTTAAATGAATAATCAGGGCAGTTTAGTCCATTCTCAACTTTATTATCTATCAAGTAACTACCACATTTCAAAAGTATTAGCATGATTTATTTTCTTAAAATTAATATTTGAAACCATACTAGTTAAGAAAATTCAAGTCATATGTGGATAATGGAATATGCTTTCTGAGTTTTTGGAAACAGTAACCGCTCTATATAATGATTTCTTAAGGTCTACTTTTCCAATGATAATGTCATTTAAATTAATACAAAGAGTGTATTATTTTTACTATAACATCTTTTCTTTCTGTTGAATATTTTAGTTATTTAAGCATTTGCTAAAAATAACTTATATTTATTCAGTCACCTTATGAGTTAGCAATATTTCACTTATCACCAAACCATCTCATTAGAAAAAATGATTATAGTTTAAATCTCAAAGTTTTCCTTTTTTTTTGTTTTTTTAACACAGAGAGGGACAGACAGGAACAGAGAGATGAGAAGCATCAATCATTAGTTTTTCGTTGCACATTGAGACACCTTAGTTGTTCATTCATTGCTTTCTCATATGTGCTTTGACATGGGCCTTCAGCAGACCAAGTAACCCCTTGTTCGAGCCAGCGACCTTGGGTCCAAGCTGGTGAGCTTTGCTCAATGAGCCTGAGCTCCAGCTGGCAACCTCAGGGCCTCCAACCTGGGTCCTCCACATCCCAGACTGGTCCTATCCACTGCGCCATCGCCTGGTCAGGCTCAAAGTTTTCCTTTGAAGTTATTATTAGTGCATTAAAACCTGGAGAACATAATCTCTTGTCAGACAGACTTTGTTTTGTTATCTATCTATCTATCTATCTATCTATCTATCTATCTATCTATCTATCATTTTTTCTTTCTAATCTATCTAGACATACGTATATCATACTTTTCCATGGTAATGTAGACTATAAATTTAATACATACTGCCTGACCTGTGGTGGTGCAGTGGGATAAAGCGTCGACCTGGAACACTGAGGTCGCCGGTTCGAAACCTTGGGCTTGCCTGGTCAAGGCACATATGGGAGTTGATGCTTCCTGCTCCTCTCCCTTCTCTCTCTCTCTCTGTCTCTCTCTCTCACTCCTCTCTCTCTAAAAAATCAATAAATAAAATATTTAAAAAATATATTAAAAAAATTAATACATACAGAGAGCTGCTATTGCTTATTTGTTGGATAAATTCTATATCTTTATTATGTTTTAGAATTATCAAGTGTATATGATTAGAGAGGGCTCTCTTGGAGAAAAGGATTGAATAATTCTGGAATTTTATGATTTACATGTAGAATAAATGAGATTTTTTAATGGTCCTGTCACATAGAATTCTGTTACATTGGCTTTCTCATTATTTATAACCTCTTGTAAGTGCAAAAAATTTTTTTTCTAAGGCTTTCCAGTTTAGGTTGAGATTTTCAAGTAATTATCTTTGGAATTTAGACTAATATTTGCAAAAGAGTAATACAGCAAAGAAATTCTTATGAAGACTTTCGAAAAAAATGATATTTTAAATTATGATTTGGTGGGGGATGGTATGTTTCTTTTTGGTGTTAAAGTCCTTAACCTAGTGTAAACTCATTTAAAATCCTGGTTAACACAGAAATGTGCATTGCTATAGAAAAGAGAAAGTGGTCTATTTAAAATATATAGCAAAATATAGTCGGCGGGGGAGGGGGAGAGGGAAACAAAAGAACAAAAGCATAATTATGAAAATGTTTGGAATTTGGATATTAAAGAGTAAAATACATACAGATATATTGAACTTTCGAGTCATTAAAAATGAGACATTTAGTAATAATATGTACTTGACTCTTTTGAAAGTTACCTGAAATCACTTCCATAACTTTTCCTCAAAAGGCTTACAAGAATGTATTTAGAAATTGTTTGTTTCTATAGCTAACTTATCATAAGCAATAAATACACAAAAGAGAAAAGAAGAGAAATGAAGGTCAGAAGGAGGGGAGGAGAGGGGAAAGAAGGGGAACAGAGAAGATGGCTGATGGGACCAGCCCCAAAGGCAAAGGAACATAAAGCACAGAGGTTTGTTGAAGAATCACTCATTTAAAAAAAAAAAAATGAATGGCCAAAACACTAAATGAGAATACAGTATTTTTTTCTCTGTCCCTTCCCAATGAAATACTCAGAGCTATAAATCTTGAGGTGTGTAATGAATTCCTTAAAAAGATAGTAATAGAAATTTTAAAAATGAGATCAAAAGGAAATTACCTGTTAGTAATTTGGGGAATTGGGATATCATTTACGTTTCAGGTAAATGTCACTTTAAAGAAACCTCTGTGAACCCTCTCTAATTTTGTATCCTGTCACTCTATTTGAATTTCCTGCACAGGGTTTATCACTACCTGGTCACTAGGTGTTTATTTATTTGTTTCTTATGTGTTCCCACTATTAGGATGTAAGCTAATGAGAGAAATTGTCTTGCATGGCTTATCGAAGACAATCAGTATTTGCTAAATGATTGACTAAAATACATAGATATCTAATTTTCAATTTGACCAAGTTCCCTTTCAATGGAGATAAGTTTCGCCCTGTCATCCATGACAGGACCTCAGGACCCTCTTTGCACCCGAATATACACATTGGTGGCTGACTTTTCAGGTGTGCAATGAGAAAGTATGATATTTTGTAAGTTTTATAACTGTTCTTTGCCATAATGGCAATGGCTTCACTTTATGCCCTGACTTCTGTCAGAAAATCAGAATGCAGAAACTCAGCGAAATACCACTTTCTCTATTGTGCAAACAAATACAATCTGGCTATTCTGGATTCACATTGGCACTTGCTGATGAAATGCCAAGTCCATGACAGTGACATGAAACAACGTTACAGAAGTGTACTGAGAATTCCTAGCTGGTGATTTTCAGTGTGTTTTATAAATTTTATTGACATAATAAGTCATATGTCTGTCAAATGAAAACAAATGATACAAAGCATGCAATACTTTGTTTTTATCAATCAGGGATTACCATGAAAATATGTATGTGATAATATTTTTCAAGCTTGACAATGAAAATCCTCATGCCTTTTTAAGACCCAATACAAATTCCTTCTCTTCCATTAATTCTTCTAAAATATCAGACTTCCCAGAATCTATCTCACTCTAAACTCCAACGTAAGCCTTACCCAGGCCTGCACTATATTACTTAACACATTCTTTTCTAGTCAAGTTAAACTATTGATAGACGAGTCTTAGGTAAAATAACTCTTCTCACTCTATATTATAAGTCTTTAGGGGTAGTGAGAGTGCTCATTTTATGCCCTTCTCAAACTATCTAGAATATTGCCTTATCCATAGTTAAGACCTAGATCACCAGTGTAAGAACAGACTTCAGTTAATGCACAAAATATCAAAATTTAACCTATTAACTTTAGAGTCAAATATATTAATTATGTTCATATACATATTTATTAATTTTCACAGGTTTTTTGTGGTGTGGTTACAGTAATCAAGATACTTAACTTCTGGCAACAAAAGAGGATGGGCAGGGATAGTGGGTATAATATAATTTATTATATTTTATGCAACTAGATTCTTCAGAGCTAGCATTCCACCTGCCAAATCAACCAATTATTACAAAAATGTAAGGAAGTGTTTTTTAAATGTTCAAGGATATTAAAGTAACACCTATTAAAGGTCAATGCTCAGTTTCTCTTTACAGTTTCAAGTTAATGCATAAAATGTATAAATTCCCAAATGACCCAATGAAAACATATACTCTTATCTATAATTTGTAATGCAATATCTACACATTCACAAGAGTGATAGGGGTTTTCAAAACTATTTTATGGACAGAATGATTTGAGTAAGAAATAAGGTTGAAAACATTCCTCTGGGATGTTGTGAGTAATTCTTTCTGAAAATTGGCTCCTGGTGTTTTAACAAGCATATGATTTACTATAGGAACTTGCAAAACAACTAAAAAGACAGGTTTTGCTGACAGAATACCACTATTGATTTTAATAGGCAGGAGAAAAAAAAGGAACCATGGACTGACCAGGCAGTGGTGCAGTGGATAGAACGCCAACCTGGACACAGAGGACCCAGGATCGAAACCCCAAGGTCACTGGCCTGAGCCTGGGCTCATTTGGCTTGAGCGCAGAGTCACTGGCTTGAACATGGGATCATAGACATGAACCCATGGTCGCTGGCTTGAGCCCAGAGGTTGCTGGCTTGAAGCCCAAGGTCACTGGCTTGGGTCCAAGGTCACTAGCATGAACAAGGGTTCACTCACTCTGCTTCAGCCCCCTGGTCAAGGCACATATGAGAAAGCAATCAATGAACAACTAAGGTGCCACAATGAAGAATTGAGACCTCTCATCTTTCTTCCTGTCCCTGTCTGTTTGTCTCTCTCTCTCTCTCTGTCTCTGCCTCTCTCACTAAAAAAAACAAACAGCAAAAACCCATGTTTTCAACCTATGGTTCAGCTATTGGTTTCTGTTAAACAACTCTAGGGCGTTCCATTTCCATAGAGGACAATGGGAATGGACTCATGCAATGCAGTAGCTTTGGTAAGGAATGGCAGCTATCAGAAGTAGCATTAGCAAGAGGTATTAGCAAGGAGGGGAGGATTTGTTGAAACAATTATTATTCTTTTGTTTTTTTTGTATCAAATTAAATTTAAAAGCTACTTTTTAAAAATGCATTATCACATAAATAAGTATTCAGTTGCCAAATGAATTAACAAATTAATATATAGAATAATTTAGTTAAACTCTCAAGTAAACTATCTCAATGCGGTATCTCAAGGCAAATAGTTAAGCATAAGGTTTTTTTTTAATTTTAAGATTTTATTTATTCATTTTGGAGAAGGGGGAGAGAAAGAGAGAGAGAGAGAGAGAGAGAGAGAGAGAGAGAGAGAGAGAGAGAAGGGAGAGAAGGGGAGAGGAGCAGGGAGCATCAACTCCCATATGTGCCTTGACTGGGCAAGCCCAGGGTTTCGAACCAGCGACCTCAGCATTCCAGGTCGACGCTTTATCCACTGCGCCACCACAGGTCAGGCTTAAGGGGGTTTTTTAGTGTGCGGGGAGGGGTGTGTGTGTGTGTTTTGTATCCTATTAGTTTACATTATTGAGCTCTTCTAATCCATATATGCCTTGTAGCTTAATTTATGTGATAATACATTTAATAAAAGTACTTAGAAATGCGGACACGTGATATGAGAGAACTGGGCTGGTTGGTGAACACACAGTAAAAGCCAAGTAGAAAGGAGTTATGTGTACCTACTTCTGGGCAGAGGAGTGTTTTCCATCTAATGATCTGTGGTGCTGATCCACTAGAAATTTTGTGTCAGTCTGGGAAGGAGTTAACCACCCTGATAATATATGAAGATAGACTGGTGGTTGGAAAACACTGGTTTCTATCTTCCAAAATTCTAGTTTTAATTCTAATTTTGGATTACATTTAATGAGAGAGATTATTTAAGTGACAAATAAAAAATTGAATTGAGTGATATATTATTTAAAATGACTTAAATGCATTCTGTGCATAGAAGTATAAGGGTTACAATGTAAGCTAAATGAGGTCAAGGGCCTTCTTAGCTGTCTCATTAGTACATATACAGGTGCCATATATATGGGACCATATGAACAGTTCCCAACACATTTTGCCCAATAGGAACTCAAAGTCACTAATTGCCCAAATGAAGATATCCTGAACAGAAGAAATTAAGTAGAATATCTTCATGTTTCTCAAAATTATGGTATAAAGTTTCAGTTACCAAATGAATTAAAAAATGAATCCACTTAGGAAAAATTTACCTAACACATACACAGAGAAAGAGAGAGTGAGAGATAGACTCAGTTAGACATGGAAAGGGATATCTACCTAATGCATCTCACCCGACACCCTAGTGTGAACTCACACACACACGAAGTTTACATAACTCGATTAATCCAAATATAATACTATGCATGTCACTTCTACTAAACAGTATCAATGATTGTACAACAAAAGCAATGTGGTCTATTTGGTTGCTGTAGTGATAATATAGAGAGGAGAAAATTAAGATTAAAATCATAGTTAGATAAAGGTGGGAACAAAAAAGAAATTTACTTCATGGTTTACAATACTTTGATTCATCCTTGATTACAGGTAAAATGTTGATCAATATATAAGAGGCTTGTAATGATGGCACTACAAAGATATAATTACTAATACAGGAGATTTTATTTTGTATTCATAATAAATACAATGACACTTCTACCCAATACTCTTATAGCAATAAAACCTTTCCTTTACATGAATGAAATTTTATTCAATAAAGCAAATTTCAGCTTTGTTTTAATTAGAATTTAGACAGTTTTAATAATTCCCAGATTTATAACATCAAAGTATGAAACTTTATTTTTCAAACCTCTAGCATTTATGAATATTTGAAAATCTTAATTAACTTGGTGAAAAGGCTGGAAAAGATTATCAGCATGTGGTGATTGACAAGATAATGAAAATTTTCTTCTGCAAAATTCAGATACCTTTACTTGATTTGGGTTTCTTCCTATATGATGTTATCTCAGTGTTATTTTTAGTTCGGCTCAATCAATACAAGGGAAATATTCACCAATGTGGTTTGTGATAAAAGACTCTGTTAGCAAACACATGTCACAGAAATGCAACCAAATTACAAATAGAGGTGTACTAAGTTTCTCCAGGACAGCATTCTTAATCCTGTCCAGCAATTTCCCTGCAAACTACAAATGTTTTCCCCGGTATCATTTACCCTTTTACTGTCATCACCTATCTTCGTATCACAGCTCCTTCCTAGCATCGTTTAGTTCAGTCCCTGTATATGACACCAAGCTTTCTCTTTTCTTGTTTTAGTCATTTATAATCTCATAGACATAAGCAAAGCCTTGAAGCTGTGCCCATTGTGTTATGTATTCTTATATAATTTAATAAAGGTTTCTAAGTCAGTTATATTTTGGTAGAATAAGAATTGAGGCCAGAGTCTGGGACCACCCAGAACCCTGACATGAGGCGCTAAATCCACTGAGAATTTGTAGACAAAGTGAGGCAATTGATCCCCTTCTGTATTTGTTTTTGCAACTTGTTTCTCCATTGTATTTTTTTTTTACCTCCTGCCCAATTCATCAAAAGATCAGGATCTATTTTGAAGTCTTTCTATAATAGTGGCCAAAACTTACAGGGAAATAGCTGAATAACTCTAGTCTTGATTTTACTCCTAGGTAGCTAACAAAGGTGAAAACATTGTTTCCAGTTATGACTAAACTGAAGAGAAATAGTTACTTTATTTACATGTGATGAGAATGGATAAATCTGCACCACCTTTAGCAAGATAATTCAAAAATGTGTACCACTGATAAGGATGAAATTTTGGGAATTTATCCCAAGAAGGAGATAAGCACCTACAATGTATATACATTGGTGTATTTTGCACTGTTGTGGATATTTGGGGACAAAATAAGATAAATGACAAATGAGAGCATTTATCGTATACACACACACACACACACACACACACACACACACACACACACACACACTAGCATAAGAGGGAGACGCTGATGAGGTCCTAAAAGGATAGTTTCCGTTGTGCTGTGCTAGGATTGGGGAGTGGGAGGGTTCCCAGGAGAGAAGGGAAGATGTGGACATGCAGCCGGAGAAAAGGTGATTAAGAAAGTAGCAGGAGAAACTCTGGGCAGATATTTTCCCTAATTTTCTCTCTTTGGGGAGTGGGATTGCTGCTAATTTTCCTCTTTGAAAACACTTTTTTGTGATGTTTGACGTTTTTGTTGTTGTTGTTGTTGTTTTTCATTTTTCTGAAGCTGGAAACGGGGAGAGACAGTCAGACAGACTCCCGCATGCGCCCGACCAGGATCCACCCGGCACGCCCACCATGGGGCGACACTCTGCCCACCAGGGGGGCGACGCTCTGCCCATCCTGGGCATCACCATGTTGTGACCAGAGCCACTCTAGTGCCTGAGGCAGAGGCCACAGAGCCATCCCCAGCGCCCGGGCCATCTTTGCTCCAATGGAGCCTTGGCTGCGGGAGGGGAAGAGAGAGACAGAGAGGAAAGCGCGGCGGAGGGGTAGAGAAGCAAATGGGCGCTTCTCCTGTGTGCCCTGGCCCGGAATCGAATCCGGGTCCTCCCCACGCTAGGCCGAGCTCTACCGCTGAGCCAACCGGCCAGGGCCATGTTTGACGTTTTTTTACAAATGAGTACACATTGAATGTATAAACAGAGATAAAACTTTTTTTTTGAAAACGATCTGGCTGACAAAATGGTGTAACCTGTTATTAAAATGAGAGATAAGTAACTGCAGCTTGGTGTTAATTAAAAAAAAAAGTTAAATGTGTTGACTTGCAAAATCTATACGAACAGACCCTCAACGTCTCATTGATACTCAACGTCCCACAGACAAAAAAATAACCAAGTTTTCATTTACCTTTCCATTTAAATATTTTAAAAACAGACTGGGCATCAGCATACACAGTGTATCTTTCCTTAGAGGATTCAAACATGTCAGAATGAATGAAACCTATTAATGAGGATTCTGTCATTCAGTGACTAGAAATATAGAAAGATTGGAAATATATAACCTATTAGGATTTATTTCAAGGTGTATGGCGTTGTGTGTGTGTGGGGGGGTGTTAGAGAGAGAGAGAGACAGAGAGACAGAGAGAGAGATGAACATTTTAACAACACTGTATATTGAAGCAGCTTTTAAAGTGTTATGGTTGAATCAAGCTCCGTTTCATAGTTTAGCAGTAAATTTGGGAGGCAGTGCAGTTGATAAAACCTCTTAAACTCTCTCTGGTATCCAGAGCTACCTTTCAGAACACAGAAAACAGTTAAAGAACAGGGAAATGCTTCAGGATAGGTTCTCAGAAGAGGTGTAGATTCAGAAATGAATTATTTGCTATAAAGTGGCACAAGCTTTAACACCCAGCAGTCTTAGTTTAGTGAATTAACAGTAGGCTTCTGTCTGCTTTACTACAAATGCAGTACAGGCCTCATTACAATTATTCTCAGCAACGCTAACCATTTGTTTGAGTAATGCAGGGCTGTACATATTCCCACTGTGAAATCTATGCTTGAGTAG
This sequence comes from Saccopteryx leptura, assembly GCF_036850995.1. Taxonomy (NCBI): domain Eukaryota; kingdom Metazoa; phylum Chordata; class Mammalia; order Chiroptera; family Emballonuridae; genus Saccopteryx; species Saccopteryx leptura. Next base: position 21,631,588 of record NC_089507.1, read on the forward strand.
GATTCACATTGATTTTTACCCACTGATTGTGTGTAGAGATTCTCATCCAAATTGATTGTTTGTCCTCCTCCTCCCTTCCTTTATTTTGCCCTCTGAATGGTAGAACTCAAGCAAGATATTTGTGTGCTGCGAAAAACGTTATTTTTCTCTGCTACATTTCAAAATAAAATAACCCATTAGGAAAGTATTCTGATGAATGTCGGGAACAAACAAATATTTCATACATATTTAGGAGGAAAAATGATAAAAAAATAATAAACTATGCATGGAAAAATAAAAATAAAATATTTTCACATAAATTTACCAGTTTTGTCTGACAAGCGATGGATATGAACAAGGGATCTCCAAAGACAAAAGGCCTAGAGAATTAGATGTCATTAAGATATTTTCAGCTGTTTTGCTGAGTGGCCTCACGCAGACCCTAGGTAAATGCATACCGAACCATATGCCAGGTTCATCACAGCTCAAACAAAAACTGGAAAGTTCCCCATTCAGATTGGCTTTGGGGGAATTATCTATGATGAAAATGGGTATGGGAAAAATTCCTCATCAAGTAAAAGGACTATATACCTCTGAGAAAGCATTTCTGAAGTTGTAATGGTCAGCATAAGATAACTGGTGTAATTAACAGCCCCTGAATATTAGTGATTTTACCTAATAGACATTGACTTTCACTTATATAATAACTGACTGGAGATGTTCCGGTGTATCTTCCCATTGAACTCAGCGACCCTTACTCTTTCCATCTCGTAGCTCCAGCTTCTCCCAAGGCCTTGGGCCTGGGGGTCCTTTTGAATCTTCAAGGAGATAAGGAAAGAAAGAAAGAGCAGCGCCTCTGCTTTCCTTTTATTTTTTAACAGGTCAGCTCTGAAAGGGGCACACACCCCTAAGCCCCACACGGCCTTAGCCAGAGTCACACGAGTATGTCTACTTTCTAAGGAGGTGAGGACACATGGCCTCGTCTGGACCCCCAGTAGAATAAAACGGCTGTTTGCATGAGCACCTACCTAGTTGCTGTCACAGAAAAGAATTCATTGAGAAGGTTATTTATTTTCTTTAGGAAATAAAGAAATACAAAATAGAAACAAGAACTAACATTCATCTTAGTTGCTTTGAAGTTATAAAATACATATGCCCCAGATTAGAAACCTCACATATCTTATTTTGTTTAAGTAATGTTCTGAGGAGAATTATTTTCACATAAAGATGTGAAATATAGAATATTTCCTTTAAATTACCTCATAAGAAGTCAGTGTTTAAACTGGCAAGGCTCCTGGATAGCAAATAGTAATGCATCTTTTGATTTTCTGTGGCAACAGCCTCTGCTTACAGCTGATTGTATGCAGGTGCCCCTTGAGTATTAATAATAATTTTTTTTTTTTTACAAATCTCATGTGTTCCACATGGAAAACAACTAGGTTTACTGATGAAGATATTCTTGGCAGTGTAGAGATTTTGTGACTTTGCACAGTTGATGTCTCATTATTTTTAATGGTAGAGGAGGTAATGACTTTAAAAATTTACACTATAAGTTCTAAAAAATCCTAGAGTTTAGTTTTATTGTGCATAATTTCGCTTACGGTATCATTAAATCTATTTAGGTAAATGAAGCAAAACATTTTCTGAAGCATGGTGAGAAGGTAGAAGAGTACATTAAGAATAATGCATGACTGAAAATTTTGTGTTTCTTGTGTGTTCATTTACTATAAACACACTCTTGCAACAAAGATAGATGAGATTTTTAAAACAAGTTCAACCCAGATATTTAAATTATAAATTAGATTTATCAACTTGAGAAATAAGTGGATCTTTTAAATTCTCTCTCATTCCTAAGCTTAGTTTTCCCATAGAATTTACTTGCAAATACTGAATTTATCTTTATTGTGATGATAATTGTTATGAACTATGATGTGTAAACTATCACATTAGCCTTGAAAGAAATACAGTGTTGAATCAAACTTGGACCTTGCCTTTTAAAAAGCTTACACGTAGTAATAGAAATAGGATCTAAGCACCATCAACGGCAAACGGTAGCTATGAGATGTGTGACAAGGAAAATTAACTTAATAAAACAGGAGTTAACAACAAAGAAAAATATTGTGAAGATAAAGGGAAAACATTGGAGAGAAAATTTAAGTTTGAGATGACAGAGAAATAGAAGTAAAATAAACAGGAAAATGATGCCAACTATCCCTACTTTGAACAAGAGACTAGAGTTAATAAGGTAATGCAAATAAAAAGAGAATGAAAAGTGTTTGCAATGGATGTTGAATCAAGACCTAAGCAATGTTAGCAAGGCACTCCTGGATATAAGGAAATGATGGCTGGTGGTGAGATTAAGTACTAACAGCAGAGAACCAGTCAACAAGGCTGATGTGGTTGGAAATAGAGTCTTCCACTCGCACATTCACACTTGATTATTGGCAGGGCCAGAACTGCTATGCGCATGGAAGAGGACCAAGTTTTAAAATGCACTCGAGGTTGTTCAAACAGACTGTGGAGCTCAGCTGAGGCTCCTGCATGTATTATATATTTCATTATCTCTGTGCTTATTCTGACATCTACACCTCCCTCTGCTGAGACATTTGGCAGAAAGAACAAGAGCTCAGAGACAGACCAGGATTAAATTCTAGCTCTACTACAAATTAATAGTATGATTTCAATTTTTCTTTTTATCCACTTAAAATTATTCTTAAATGAAACAGGGGAAAATTTCTAATTTGTAGACCTCTTGTTAGGAGTAAGTGAAATAGTATGTGTTTAAGTATAATATCTCTACTCTTTGTATCGTATCATATTTATTTTTCATTTTCTGGACTATAGCAATATTACTTATTACAAAAACATATTTTCACTTACTTGATAATTATGAAGTACACTCTAGTAAGCACTTTGGTTTTCTCTGATTTTTTTAAAATCTTAACTTATATTATAAATAATTGTATTAAGAAATAATAATCCTATTTATGATACGGCTAAAATCTTCTCTTGGGGGGGAGCTGCTTAGGAAATAAATAATTCTATGCCATTTTTCTCTTCAAAAGTATAAAAGCAGAGGAGAAGGTTAACATAAATGTCACAAAATTTTCAGAGAAATTGCCTCACGTATAGGACACATTGCATTTAACATCTTGCATAGCATCTGCCCTTAATTTTCAGCTATGAAAAGCTAAATGAAGTGGCGATTAGTGTACAAACAACATTAGCAGAGTGACTTGTTTCTTAATGTAGTTCTCTTAGGAGTTGGAAGGAATTTTAACTCTGGCAAAGAGTATAAAAATCTGGTAGAATTTTTCTTTGTGTGTCATTCAGCGGAAACAATTTGATTCCACTTAACTTAGAGTCACAGTGTTGTATTGTTCTTTAAGTACCAAGCAAATCTAAGAGATTGTTTTGAAGTGGATGATTTGTTTTTCTAATTATCATGGGTGATTAACAGATGAATAAAAAAGAAATGTTTCTATTTGCTAATTATTTAATACAAAATTTCTCTGAAATCTCTCTATTCACACTATAATATATAGCTCCATATATGTATTTTTATGTATACAATAGTAAGATCTAGTTTCTCCATTATTTCAAAGATTCTAAGCCTAATGATTTTAATTAAAGTTGCATTTTGGGACTTTAGTCTTTGTATAGGTGAAACTTAACAGTATGGTGATAGCCAGAAAGAAAGGGGTGTGGGGGTAGGTGGAGGTGGGCAGAAAGGAGGAAAATGGGGACAGAGAGACTTTGCTGGGGCGAAGGGTACACAGTATAGTGTGCAGAGAATGTTTTGAGTCATACATTTGAAACCTATATGGTTTTTACAAAGCAATGCCACCACAATAAATTCTACTGAAAAAACTTAACTGAATAGATTTCATGGCACCCATAAAAATATGAATATTACAACTATCCTCTCTTTATACTCAAATCTTCACAATAAAGCTGGAACCTTTTAGAACATACAGACCAAACAGTAATGGTGTTTAATAGATAAGACAAATATTTTCAGGCAATCACTTATGAGGTATACATGTTTCTAAGATTTTATACAACTGTAATTATTTGTATCTATCAAATATTTTAGCATGTGTTACTGTGTGATATGGCCCACACTGTCATTACTGAAATTCCAGATAACACTGAAATTTCACTGACATTGCTGTACCAAAAGGTTTGCTAGGATTAGACTTGGATTAATTACTTATTAACCATTTTATATTTTCTGCCTCCACACCCAGTCATCTGTGAGATTGTTCCTGCATTCCCTCTAATCCAAGGAATTTTACTTGAATGGTCTTTCTAAGTACAGTTTTATTTTCCTCTACTTTCGTACCACTACTGTGCCTTTGATATATTTAAATCGAAACTTCTTATTTTGATGTGGAAGTGAAGTAACAAGAATTCCTGAGGCTATGATCTGGAAGACAACAGCCAGACTAGCAGCAAGAGAAGTTGAGATAACAACAGTGGGCATACCCAAATGAGCATGCTGTTAAGACACGTGTTCCTAGTTTTATGAACATATTATGGAGCTGACAGATGCTATGATAAATTTGTATAAAGACATTGTCGGCAGCATAATTTTTATGTATTTCCTTTAAAGCTGTAAGTGTATGTGTCTGTGAGCAAATATGTATTAGCATACGTGCCGTTCCGCCGGCCTCATTTTCTCTCGTTGGGACACAACATTCTGCCATCTTGGCAGCCCGCAGAATTAAAACATTTCCACACATCCCTGATATTTGTAGCACCTCTTATTTTTTCCATAAAGATACATTGCATTATTTAGCTTCCTTTTGGGGAAAAAATAAGTAAAAACATGCATATGCATACTCACAAACACACACATACACACACACCTGTGAACTTATGTTCTAAAATCTTAGCCTAATGTTGCTTGTCTGCAACATTAAATATATATATTAAATCATGTCACAGAGCTGATTGGTTCAGGTTCATTCATAATTTCGTTAATTAATAAAGGTAATTTGCTTGATAGTCTTTTGAAGAAAGCTTCAAATGATTGCATTTTAAAGAAAAGTGAGACTAAGCAGCTAGTTTTTAAAAAAAAAATGTAAAAAGCTAATCTAATAGAACTATTGCACCAGAATCCTCTAACAGAGACCCACAGAACATTAGTGATTTGCCATAGGTAAACCCAGCCGCAGCTCTACTGACTATTAAGATAAATTTATCTTTCCCAAACTCAACGGTTAGTGACTCTCTGCTAAGTCTTGATGATGAAGCTAAATTAATCCCCCCAAGGACTCTTTAAATGCCAGGTGGACTTCCTTGGAACCTTCTTTAAAAAAAGCATCATGTTCCATGTGAAGAAATTTTCACTTTGCATTTGATCAGACACCTTGGTTGTTTTGAGTTTTTTTTGTTTGTTTGTTTGTTTTTTTGTATTTTTCTGAAGCTGGAAACGGGGAGAGACAGTCAGACAGACTCCCGCATGCGCCCGACCGGGATCCACCCTGCACGCCCACCAGGGGCGACGCTCTGCCCACCAGGGGGCGATGCTCTGCCCCTCCGGGGCGTCGCTCTGCTGCGACCAGAGCCACTCTAGCGCCTGGGGCAGAGGCCAAGGAGCCATCCCCAGCGCCCGGGCCATCTTTGCTCCAATGGAGCCTTGGCTGCGGGAGGGGAAGAGAGAGACAGAGAGGAAGGAGGGGGCAGGGGTGGAGAAGCAAATGGGCGCTTCTCCTATGTGCCCTGGCCGGGAATCGAACCCGGGTCCCCCTCACTCCAGGCCGACGCTCTACCGCTGAGCCAGCTGGCCAGGGCCGTTGTTTTGAGTTTTGATAGAGTTTTCTACAACATTTTTTACTGTATTCTACATTGCCAGTATTTTTTGTAAAAATTCTGAAAATACTTTTCTAGACATATTATATGTATGTGCTTGTGCATAAAATATATTTATGTTTATTTTGCATACATAATTTTCACGTGTGTATTCAAATGTGAGTCTTTAATAAAATATTTTATTATTAAAATATATTATTAATGGAAACTTGATTCTGACTATAGGATCCATTAAAATTATGTAACATTTTACAATGTGAGCAAATCTGCTTTGTATCTATTCCACTTATTCTTTATTGGTATTTTATCAACTTGATTTAATTCGACTGTAGAAATGTTTGAATTTCCTCTGGAAATTAAATTAGCCAATTTAATTTTAGGTATAGCAACTCTTTTTGTATTTAGATGACTTATTAATGACCATAACTATTTATACCTTTTATAACTATTTATTTTAATTCAATGTTTTTCTTTTAAAACTAAGAAAAATACTGTAGAAAGTATTCTCAGTCCAACTAAATTATTTATTTTGTATGATAATGACTTTGAGTAGCTTGACATAATGTTCACTAACATGGCTTTGGTATACTGGGATACATAAAAATTGAGATGATATGTTTTGTTCTACATAAGAATATTCATAGAGTGAAAGGGTTTAAGTATAGTCTTTCAAAGCCATTTTTAAAAATTTTGATATGCATGCAATATACTACACTCAAATTTAATTAAATGGAAAAATCTCCTTCAAAACAGAAGAGAGGAAGATAAATATTTCATTTCAAAATTACTCCAAATTCAAGATTAATATTAGCTATTTAACTAGATCTTTAAGCCTTACTTACACTACAGTTTTTCATGATGGATAAAACATGAAATGAATATCACTGAGAAACACCCTAATCTTGCAAAAATTAACCAAGGCATCGTATTAAAGAATATTCTGAAGATTTAAAAAGTGTAATATGTATGGAAAATATAAAAAAGATTATGTCACAAAGCACAACATTATCCTAAAGATAAGAAGCAACCCCAAACTGACTGTGTGTCTGATTTATTTTGATAAATCACTATGCCCAGAACAGCTAATAAATCAAGTTTATAAAAATGTTATAATTTGGTCCAGGTGGCAGTAATTTTTACACATGATTCAAAATTTTATCTTCTACTCTCTGAAATGTATCTAATATGGTATGATATATATTTTTGAATTTAAAGGCATGGTTAATTCATTTTGTCATGGTGGTGTTTTTGTGACCAGGAGAAAAAAATTTAACCCAAATTAAAAGCATGATAGCTCTATTTTTTTGTGTAGAGATGCTTTGCCTAATGTACTATCTGTCATAAACTAAAAATGATAGCCTTCTTCTGAAGGTTGTGTGTTTTAGATAGGAAAACAGGGTCAGGATTTTCCTAGGTGCTCAGACAGCCAGAGTAGGTCTCCACAGATGGGAGCCAATGGAATATAGAGCGAGGTCCTTTGTGTAGGGTGGATCCTAAGCAGAAATTAAAGACATGATATTTATAGGCCTATCTGGGGGTCGGGAGGTGACCCTGTCCAGCTTATCAGGGGAATATAGCAGCACCTAGTTGTAGCACTAACAAGCTTTTGCTTGTCACTCTAGCAAGGAAGTTCATGGCGAACTTCAAATTCAGACATATTTGGATGTGCATATTAGACCTGCCTCTCTTGATTAATGTTATATTCCAGAAGAAGTGGTTCAGAATTCCAGGAGGTTTTTCTAATGCCGGTATGGGAAACCTGGACAAAGTCTGGAAGCCTAGGCAGGCAGTAAGCCTCACAATGAGGGTCTGATATCAGATAACAGGACCTGAAGCTCTGGATTGAAGGACAGAGGAAGAACTTAGTCCTTAAGTGTTATACTTTAGTAGGCGGACCTTGGTGTCCAGATAGTTTACAAAAATAAAGAAAGAACCTGACCAGGTGGTGACACAGTGAATAGAGTGTTAGAATGGGACAGAGAGGATCTGGGTTCAAAACCCTGAGGTCGTTGGCTTGAGCGCAGGCTCATTCGGCTTGAACTTTGGCTCACCAGCTTGAACGCGGGGTCACTGCTTGAGCGTGGGATCATAGACATGACCCTACTGTCACTGGCTTGAGCCCAAAGGTCATTAGCTTGAAGACCAAGGTTGTTGGCTTGAGCAAGAGTCACTCACTCTGCTGTTGCTCCCCCTCCCCTGGTCAAGGCACATATGAGAAAGCAGTGAATGAACAACTAAGGTGCCGCAATGAAGGACTGATGCTTCTCATCTCTCTCCCTTACTGCCTGTCTGTTCTTATCCATTCCTCTCTGTCTCTGTCACACACACACACACACACACTCACACAGAATAAAGAAAAAGAAACCAAGACTAATGCAGAAGTAGTTTTAAAACAAAACCAAAACCTTATTACCATAGAGGTGAGGACTTGAAAAAGTGCTCAGTTTCCCATTTATGCATGATCAGCTCTGCAGAGAGCCTAATGCTGAGCTACAAACAGAATCAGTGCCTCTGACTCTGACAGAGAGGGTAAACCGAGTCTAGATTGGGAGTGTGCACAGTGAGGTGTTGTTCAGAGGCAAGGTTACTGACTGTATTCACTTGTCCTGGAAATGCCGGCCTTCCTTGTCACATCATCTCAGCGATCCTTCATCGTATCCTCAAATGGCTTTGTCTTCCTCAGGGCCTTGGCCTGGAGCTGGAGAACCCAGGAGCACTCACCCTTTACGTGTGTCAGTACCAGTAGAAGGAAGGGCAGCAAGCACCGTTCTAACAGTCCACCTCATTTATAAAATGTCTTGTCCACCACTTACATGCCATGGGAATCAATGTTTCATTCTGCCTCTCGCCTTCCATGTCAAACCTTAGTTCAGCAATTTAGTTTTAGGGTGTTATGCTTCTTCACAAATAGTAGAGCAAGACCATAGTTATTTGCTTTGCTACCTATTATAGCCCAATGTTTTATACTATTTAAGAAGTCTATCCAAACATTAACCAGGCTTAACCACAGGCTTAGAAAGAAAAAAGAGAGAGAAAGAAAGAAAGAAAGAAAGAAAGAAAGAAAGAAAGAAAGAAAGAAAGAAAGAAAGAAAGAAAGAAAGAAAGAAAGAAAGAAAGATCTACATTGGTTATCCAAAGTATTTTTCTTCAGGCTGAGATCCAAATTACATTGCATATATATATATATATTCATATATATATATAATTCTGAGCAGCATAATTTCATCTTATTTTAAATTGTTGGTGCTTAGAAAAGAACAACTAAAAAAAAAGACAAGTTTCAGTGAATTCCAATTACTGATGGCTTAGCAGCAGTAATTGAAAAGCTAATTTGTTTAGTAATGAACTTTATCTGCAGAGAGAAAAGACAACAAGACCATTACTGAATCCAGCAGAAAAGACTTACTCTCCAGTTTTACACACAAGAAAAGGAAATAGAACTTGTCAATACCACTTTCAGATTGGTTGATATTAATCATATTTTATCTTTTTGAAATCTATAGTGTAAATAATGATGTAGAGGCTACGAACACAGTGATCATAATAATATTGAATATTATATAATTAAATACATGACAATTACTGAGAAATAAGAGGTATAGGGGCTTATCCCAAGAAAGCCATCATGGATATCCAAGAAAGAAAATGCTTGAGTTCAGTGTTCACATAAATTTTATTTCAATGTTGTACATAAGATTTGAACATAAATACATGTAATATAGAGAATTATAAGATTGCTTGAATAAGATTCAAGTGGTTAGTAGAGTAAGGAAGATGGAAAGATCATATTTGATCGAGGTCTGAAAGGGGAAGGATGATTAAGATTTAACCAAGTATATATTAAGGAATTAAACAGTGATTCTAAACAGGGAGCAATTTTGATCTGTGTTCCCTTTTCCTCAATGGGACACTTGGCAATGTCTGGAGACATTTTTGTTCATCACTACTAGGGGAATAAAACTGGCATTTAGTGAACAAATATCAAGAATGCTCTAAATATCCTATAATCGACAAGACAAGATCCACAGGAGATGTAGGCTTAGAGATGGTTGGAAGTGTGTAGTGCAAGCAACGTATTTGTTTAGCTCATAACCAATTTTCACTGGGTGAATAAAATCATATTGTTAATAAGTAGAGGTAACTCTCTATGGATATAAATTTTAGTAGGAGAGGATGCATCCCTAATCTAAGTGTAAGAAAAACAAATACCATCTTTTTGGAACTAGAAATATCAGAGAGAAAGAAGCTTTGCCAGCGAACAATGGAAAACAAAAAGCTGATTATGAGTCAAAAAACTGAAAGATAGAAAGTCAAGAAATTAGAGTAAATACAGAAATCCAAAGGTCATGGGTCCATAGGTGATAAGATGGTTTCTGCTAAATGAAAAACCTAGCTTCTTTGAGTCCTGAGCATCATTCTTAGATGTATGTACAGAACCTAGAAGACATGTAGGAACTACAACATTTCTATGACTTAGACTTAGCACATGGGGCATCTATTACTTATAATATTTTATAAAGATTGATTTACAGTGTTTTAATTAATACATGCTAAGTTTTCTAGTAGATGCTGTCACTTGTGTGTGATATTGAATACACTCAGGCTTTGTGTCAGAAATCTAATTATACCTGAATATGTTCTCATAATTATTGGTGCCAACTTAGACCTATTTAGCCAACTGGGATGGGCTAACAAGTCTCCATGACTGGCTTCTACTCACAAGAAATGATGTGAAGACGACATTTAGTTACTTTCTTCGTTGAGGGTCATTCTCTCATCTTTCTGCTTTTCCAGATAATTACAGTGGCTGCCACAGAGCTAAATTATTGTGTATCCCCAAGTATGGTCCCTCCTTGCCTGCTTCACCCCTTGTGTTTTATCTCTAAGAAACAGTGTATATAGAGCTCACACTTCGCAAATGACGCACATTACCGTTTTATAGGTTTCAATTTTTAGGAAAGCTGAAAATGCAACTGAAATAAGTTTGAAAATAAATACAAAAGGAATATGTTATCAATACCACTGTGAACATGAAAACAGTTATTGGGATAAAGAAAAGAAAAAAAACCCCAGCCTACCACAAGCAAGAATGATCCAGCACAGTCAGTAGTGCTAAGATTGAGAAACCCTGGAATAAGGAACAGTCCAAGTAGAGGGAAGAACAGCTGCGAAGGAAAAGCTTGCACCTGTGGGGAATCCCAAATGGCATAGCTTGCCTGAGGCGTAGGCCATGTGCCAGAGTAGGAAATAAGCAAAGGCTAGACAGACAGTTTACGGCGACTTCGAGGCCAGATTAAAGCACTTTGGTTTCTTAGTTGTTGGCCTTCCCAATATCACTTAATAAAAATGTTTCACATCCAATATAATACAATGTAAAAAATACCTTATGTTATTCAAACAATATTATTTCAAGTATTTAATATGCTTCACTCTTTTTAAATAGCCCTATTTAGTGTAAAGAATGAACAAATCAAGTAAAAACATAATCAAGTAACTCCTTGGGGAAATGTTCATATTACGTGCCAGGTTCCCTCAAACTTATTTACAAAAGGGTAAGAGATTGTTTCCTTGGATAAGTGCTGGAACTCTAGCTTAAGCCTTTCATGATTCTGGCATGACATTTCTCCATTAAATATTTAATTATTTTATGGCATTTTATGATTATTTTAATTACACATAAGTACTGTATAATATCTGTACAGGGCTAACTAGTTTCTGTATGGTTACTTATTTCACTTCAATTAACCTTTTAAAAAACCTTTGTTATATCTGCCTTAGTAAAATTATTTGTTTATAATTATCGGTATGTGTCAAGTCATGATAAACTCTCAAGATCAAAGAAACTTTTTTTTATCAGATAATGCATCTTTCTTGAAAGGTTTGGCTTCTAATTATAAAGTTATATATGTGTACATTACATATAATGTCATATTTTGAGAGAGTTCTAACATGGTTCATATTCCCTTTCAAGAAATTATATAACTTTCATAAAAATATAAATATTAGTGGACTTAGGAAATAATGCATGTCATTTTGAACCTTTGACTTTTACACATGTTAAATATAAATAAATTGTTTTAAAACTTAAATGCACATGTTAAAACAGTTCACTTTTATATGAGATTGAATGATCAAATTTTGCCATAAAGTAATATTTGATCTTTGAATCTATTTAATAGAAATAATAAATAACAAATAAATTTCATATCATAGCTGTTTCCTTATTATCAAGACTGTGCTTCTTTGGCATTTATGTGCATAATAGTGTTTATTATTTTCCTTTGTAATTCTTCTCTCTTGTCTTCCATTGCCAGTTAATTCAGCATAGAAAGCGTGGTTAACATAATGTTAATTGCGATGGTAGGCATTCAAAAAATATAACTTCCAAGTAATATTACCTGATTTTTCTTCCAAAACAATTTCCCCAAAATACAAAATGCAAGCATCAAATGCAAAATGCAAATTATATTAATTTCATCAGTCCACTCTATTTTTTTTTAGCTTGATGGCATGAAAGTTAATAGAAATGCATTTTAACATTTAATCAACATATAAATGTTACTGGATTTAGTCTTTTAGTAGTGGGCCCCACGAATGATAACTTACAACCACACGCAGTCTACTAATAGAGTCATCAGATTAGGGGCAGAAACCTAATAGAACTACATAATATTGCTTGAAATTACAATGTCTTTTCATACTTGATGAGAAAGAAAGACTAAGATTGGAGAATTCTTGCTCAAATAATAAAAGTAATATATTAGTACATATTTTTTTTAAAAAATAAAAAAATTAGTTAAAAGGAATATACAGTGGAGAAAACCATCAAAAGTATATTTTGTTTTAGAATTTGCCTCTAGAGACTAACTCCAATTTTATCACGTTATACAATTGGAATCTACATCTTCTTCTAAGCCTCAGTTCAGCATATTAAGCTTTCTACAGTTCCGTTGATTCAGATATTTGCTTCATACTTGCATAGCCAATTTAATAATCGCATGGATTAAATTCTAATTTTTAAAAAAATTTTTCATGTTATCCTTTGTTCCCCCTTCCTGAGCTTCCAAAGCTCTTCTCTCCTCTTTCATAGTCACTCTCATTTTCATTTGCTAGCTTTTTTTTTTTTTGTAGCTTTTTTCTTTTTATGTTAAAACCTATCCAGATTTTTTTCCATTCAGAATAAAAATAACTCAACTCCACTATGTCGTCCTGGTAGTTCTCACGCTGTTCCGTTCCTCCGCATTCTAACACGGACCGTGAAATCTCAAGTCTTCACCCTAGAAGCTCACGGAACGGACTTTCCTTTTTTGTAACTGGCATAATTCCAGTTTAAGAAAATCATTCTTTCTTTCCCATCAGCGGTCCCATGTATCTCGATGCTCCAACGCCTTCCCTTTCTCTTTCTACCCTTTCCCTTACTTTCTACCCAATTGGGCCTGGCCTTCAAAGGCACTGCATTAAAGTGTTACTTTTCATAGAAAATTATCCCCTCTCATACACATTTCCAGGAGCAAAGAACAGTTTATTTAATCTAAAAAGGACATAACAACTTATTATAAGTATTTTAATGGTAAGTATAATATAAACAGCCATTGTGTGAGTTGATTTAGGTTTTTAATTTTCACAATTGATTGTAAATATTAGCATGAGTTGACGATGCCTATTTTAAAAACATATTTTTAGGATGAGTACAGTTGATGCCAAGCTGCTCCGTGCCTTTTCAAAACAATTCAGATAAACATCGGAATTGAAAAATTGCTATTATCTAAGCTTCATTTTCCTACTGGTAATGCTATTGCAGAAGTTTTTTTAGGGTTGTAAAAGTCTATCATCATTTTCCTACCCATGGCTTTCCCATTCATTTGGTAATCTCGCCATCTGTTTCACTGAAATGGCAGCCCCCAAGGGCAGGGAGCGTGTCTTATCTGTGCAATGCTGTATGTAAGTGTGGATTCTCTGTCAGCGTTTAAAAAATAATACAACTTCAAATAGGGTTGATTTAAGCTTCCCTAGTCAGCAGTTAGTCCTGATGACATGAATCATTCTTTCAAATGGTAATGTGCACCTGTTACCTTCATCCACAGGTTGGAAAACACTTACACCCTAATTAATTACACCCTTGCAACGTGGGAGATTGTATCCTCAACTCTTGAGATAGGGAGACCAGGAAAGAGAGAATCAACAGCTTTTCTGATATTTCAAAGCAGATATTTGTAGAAGAAAATTAGAATCCAGGTCACGTTTCATTGAGTGATCGATGAGGCTCTTTAGGAATCTGTGTCTCTTGTGGCAGAAAACATGGTGATGGCATCCCTTCCAGTAAGAGATGTGCTTGTCCTTAGCTTTTTTTGTAGCATCAATTCAGCACGACCTCAGAGGACATCTATGCTTCTAAATAACACTTTCCCTCTTTGCTGTTGCCGTGGCTGATGTCATCCAGGCAGCCAAAGACCAGGTGGCGTGCAAATTACTTGTAGGTGAGCATACTATTAGGATATAATTCCCCAAATGGTGGTCCTGCCATGTAATTAAGATGCAACTAAATGACAAGTATCTGACATCAGATAATCTTTTAATAAAGGAAAATGAGAGGCAGTTTATTATTTTAAAATGTGTGGGTTTTTTTTAAGTTCTTTGAGGATGAGGATTTTCTTGGCATACAAATGATCTTAACATGTGGTGTGTAATTATTGCTGACACATTTAGTAAAGTGTGTATGGTAGTGATGGGTGTTCCCTTGGCAGATATCATTCCATGGTCATAAGGAGTGTAAGTGAACTTTCACCTGGGATTTTTCCTTCTCAGGGAAATTGTCATCTGGATTCATATGCTTTCAATTCCTTGAAGTTGAACGAAACAAAACCTTAAGAATCGCTCAGATAAAAAAACTTCATAAGGTGTTATACATGTCATTTGTATCAGTAGATACAGTGTATTTTTATTATTTTAATTCATAGCTTAACTGGTATTTTGCTTATTTGTTTTATTTTCATTGAAAATAGAAGATAAGAAATTTTAGTTTCTGAAATGTAACAATAATAGATTTTATTTCCAAAAGACTCCAAAAGCAACATTTGTATATGTAAATGAGATAAACTTTGTTATATTACAAAGAAGAAAATTAAGTTAGAGAGTAAACTGTGTAATACTCATTCTTTTATTATATTTTTTTCATAATCTATTACATGCAAGGTAATCTACTGTGCTAGTAACTCAAAATTAGAAAAACTTTTAAAATTTCATACCCTATTCCCATCCTTATCTTTCCACTGTCATCTCCTTCATTTTGAATCAACTTTATTTAATTCATAATTATCTTATGTTATTTTCTCCTTGGTCTAAACCCCATCTCTGCCCCATTCCTGGCTCTATTCTCTATCTTCGAAATCATACAGTAATTAGTGAGCATCTTGAGAGGATGCATCATGAATGGGCCTTATGCTCTTCGTCTCTGTGTTTCCAGTGCTAAAGACATTCAAGAATCTCTAAATGTTGGTCAACTGAATGACTGAAGAAATGCTGCAGGGAGTATAACTATATCTGACAGTAGGTGGGAGCAATTCATTTTCTCCTGCTGAACGCGTTTATTCTTTCACACCTTTTGCTTCTTTTCTTGAAAAAATGCTGATTATTCAGTCAGCTCTCATTTCTCCTACTATATCCCAGCTTGTGGGGCCAGCATTTGTGGTGTGTTTTTGGGTTTGTTTTTTTTTTTGCTTTAAATGATGGAAACCCAGATGAACTATATGATAGTATGTTAATAAAGCAGGCCGTGACTCAATCAGACAGGTAGATGACAGGTGACACGTGTTTCCTGGCCGATGATCAGAGTTCATTCACAGGAGTAGATGGCAACAAGCAATATTCAGAATTCAAGTCGGCAAATAAATGGATTCAATAATGGCTGGCAAAAGATGGTTGGCGCCCATGTCAAGACTTCTGAGAGTAAGCCTGACCCTCAATTTTAGAATTATGATCAAAGTAACAATCTAGTTGCAGGGAATAAATTACAAGATATGGAAAAGAAGGGTGTTCTCAAGAGTTTAGTCAAGATACGTGGCCCGGGGAAAAACTTAGATTAAGTGATTCTATATCAGCCTTTGATTGACATTTATTAGTAGCAAAGGAACTTGGCACATAATTTTATTTAACAATGTTATGTGTGCTTAATTTCTGGTAGTTGATGTTAAAATTTTACTTTATTATATTGCTCATTATAAACTTAAACATTCATTAAAATGTATTATAAGAATTATAATATAAGAAATAAAAACAGCAATTATTATTTCTTTGTTGTAAAAAGTTTAAATATAAGAAATATAAACACAAAGTTAGCTAGGGAACTATTTGAGATGGAATAAGAAATAATATAAAAAGGAAATGGGATTTATTGTATCATATTTTTTATTACCATTTATAGAAATTATATGCATCTCTAAAAACCACGTTGTTTTGTTTTCTATGTATAAATTATATATAAAAATTACCATACTTTATAGAGATGGAGCAAAATTAGCTTTATGGTTTTTCTTATGGAAAAATAATACATAATTAATAAATAATACAAGAATAAACTGTGTTCCACATACTCACAACTGTAAACCTATTTTTGTCCCACTCTGTATAATTGAAGGCCTATATACATCTATATGAGTTTATTTATCAATTCTTCTATTGATAGATATTGAATAATTTCCAGTTCTTTGCTGTAACTAAGAATGTTCCTATGTACACCATACACTCTTATGCAGCACTGTATGGTGTACATATAGTATTTTAAAACCCTAGCTCCACCACAAATCTGCTGCTAAACCTGAGGTAAGCTACTTCATTTCACTTAAAGACTCCTTGTTTGTAATGTAACATGCTATACAGAGCCTTTGCACAGAGGGAATATTAACAGTACATAGCAAGTACTGAGAACAGCACCTGACCATAAATACAAAACAAATATTAACTATAATTATTAGTATTACCACATAGCAATGAAACCATTTCCATGTTGCTCATTGACCCTAAAGATCAGAAGATACATGCTTTTTTTACCCAATTATTATGGTTGGAAACATAAAAATCCTAGATTCCATTGGGCATTTGTCTTCAGTATGGCAGAGTTCACCGTACTTTTGTGAAAGTGTGAAAGCATTTGAATGTTCATCATGACTCCTTGCACCATCAGATGAGAAAATGAAAGCCTCTGAAGGCAGAAAGCCAGTTGGAAGCTCTCCCTCCTCAGGAAGAGGACACAGGACTTGAAGTAAGGTGGTCCATCATTTACAGTATGTGGTTTTTGATATCTCTGCTGTAGAGACCCAAGTCTACCTTCTAATGCTTTCTGATTTCTGGCCCTTACTCTTAGCTCTGGAACAACATAAAAGAATTCCTTGACTCCATAGATTCTAACTTTGTTAGAAGAGCAAGTAAATGACTTATATTCTCTAAAGTTTTTGGTTGTTTGGGAGGTGTGTGTGTGTGTGTGTGTGTGTGTGTGTGTGTAAGCACAATTTATAACTGAAGAAAGTTCAGTCATACTTCATCTTAAGCTAAGGGAACTAGGAGAATAAATTAGAAGCAACAGTCAGAGGATATAATATATCTGCCAAGAAGAATAGGTAAATTTCAATAAAGCCAAGGTTCGCAGACCAAGGTTGTCCTCCCCTAACTTGGAATTTGCACTCAGTTAAAAAATCCTAACATTAACTGCAAGCAGAGCTTCTGAAAGGGCTTCTAGGGTTGTATAGTGTTACCTTCTTTAATAGGAGGGCAAATGGCTAGGATGAAATACATAGATTTTTCAATGTATATTTCAGCGAGTTTTGATAAATATATATATATATTGAATAATTTAATTACTCAACAATTCATTAGGTCAGTATTTACTCATGACATGCTTAACCATCCATAGAATTTAGTAGTGTTCTTATAATCTGGATTCTTTGAGGTAAAAGTGCTGTTATTAAAGACTCAAGTTGCCCAAATAAATGGCCTCTTGTGGATATGTTTAGGTTTGGACACTTAAAGTCCAATTTGAAAAACTAAATCATATGCCGCTTAGTAATAAAAACGTTTTCCCCATATGTCATCATTCAGGTGACATACGTGTTGAGAAAATACCTAGACCAGAAAAGCCCATGGAGATACAGAGCTGAGGAGAGAGGTGGAAAACATCTCTCAAGTTTCGGAAATAAGAGAGGTTAACAAGTGATTTTTAGTAGTACCGACATCTCCTTAACAGGGCTTGCAGAAAGATATTTATCATTAAACTTTTAAAATTCTATAATGCTAAACCAATTTAGAGCAACAACTCTGTAGGGATTTTGTTATGTGTGTGCTCATCCATTTCCATGACTCTGAGGATGCAATTCTGCAACTAAGTGCTGCTGAACGAGGGTGCAATTCACATTTTCTTCTGGAATGTGTTTCTCCATGAGGGAATTACCTGGTGTATGGTATTATCTACCCACTGCTAGGATTGTTTGCTCGAATATTCTTCTGGAGACACTTTATGAGTGATAATTATGTTCTGGAAGGGTCCTGACTTTGTACTCGGGTACCTGTGCTTTATTTTTCTTTACATTACTGTCTCCTATTCGGCACGTTTGAAAGAGCAAGCTCCTTGTTGAACATGTTGAAATCCAGTCCCTGCTAATTGTCATGGCTGCGATTTCCACCTTCACAAAGGAAAATCAAATCGTGGACTCTTGAGTGCGGGAAGCCATGGACAGTTCTAGGAAAGCCAGAAGGAACATGGTATAGCAGGCAAGTTCAAGCGCAGCCAGCCTTTGCTTGAGCCCTCTTATAAAGAAGAGAATTGCCGCCTGACCTGTGGTGGCGCAGTGGATAAAGCATCGACCTGGAAATGCTGAGGTCGCCGGTTCAAAACCCTGGGCTTGCCTGGTCAAGGCACATATGGGAGTTGATGCTTCCTGCTCCTCCCCCCTTCTCTCTCTCTTTCTCTCTTCCCTCTCTATAATGAATAAATAAAATCTTTAAAAAAAAAAAGAAGAGAATTGCCCCTAGGCCGACCAGCATTTCAGCTGGCATTGCTTGGGCAATTTGCTTATGTAGCTTTTTAGCCCAAACAACCTGCTTTCTCACATTGAAGAATATGTAGAAATGCCACTGAATCATTTGAGCTATTTCTTTTTAAGTAATGCTGCTGTATAAAAGCGCATTTAAATAACTCTAGGGAGTAAATAAATGTTATCTAAGGAGCATAAAAGGAACCAAGAATAAAAAAAATAAATAAATTAAAAGCTTTCTGTTCATAGAACTGAATATCATTTCCTTCAAGAGAGTTGCGTGTAACAGGGGACAAACAGTAGCAACAGGAGTAGGAAAGTTAATCAAAAAGGTAATCATGTGAATCCAGGCGGCATTCCCTCTGCAACTAGATCCTGGTGTTTCTCATCGACAGTGTTCAGCGAGTTAGGGCACTGAGGTTTCCATCAGCGGAGTGCACAGCCTGGCTCAGCAATGTGGGAATGAGCTCAGTCACTCATATCATTTGAATATGTGCACGCGTTTCAGGGCTTGATTTCCGCTCCTCTGTTTATTTGTCTGAGTGATTGTTCTCTTTCTTCTTGGCTTTTTTAGGTAAGATCAGAGGACAGCAGAGTTTAGCATAGCTTCTCTTTTTCTGGTAATGGTCAAAATATTAGAGTAACAGCAGTGAAGCAGAAATTCTTGTTACAGAAAACTCTTTTCCCAACAGAAGTGTTTCATTTCCTGTTGATCCTTGCCTGTTGCTTTGATGATTGGCAATTACACTGACATGAAGAATATTTTACTTTTTTGATGAGTAAGTTGCAGTAATTCATCAAAACTGTTATATTTACATCTATATGCATATATATATATATATATATATATGAATAGTTTAAGCAGGCTGTATCAACTAAAAAGAGACTTGTAAATGCACTTCTTGCTTATTTTCTTTGGAGCGCAATGTTAAACATGGGGGAAGGATTGTGTGTGGATGTTGGTTGGTCTCAAGGATGTTACTCTTCGGAGGGGAGGAAACTACATAGAAATAGATGTGAAATTCAGCAAAGTGTAATAACTGCCATAAAAGTCATACAGATAATTTTCTGTGTAGATAAGGGTAATTAAAAATATTGCTTTCAGCAAAATAATGCACATAAAAACTTAGTGCAAAATGCCTGGCTTAAAATGGTGTGTATTACATATACTGTCTTCATGGTGGGGGATTTAGCAGGTCTTCATAATGTACATGGTATTCACCTGCAGAAGAAAAGGATATCATTGGGGTAAATGAACTTGAAGAAAGGGCAGTAATAGCTTAGAAAGATGAATAAAGATAAAGAGAAAACCACTAAACTTGTGTCAACTAACGTTATGATTGGATGATCATAGGACATACAAAATATTGGGAAGCTAAAATGGAGCCAGATTAAATAAGGTCTATATCTGCTTAAGACAACCAGACTTTATCTTATACGCAAAAGCAAGTTTTTGCACATCTTTCAGCTTTAGAGAGACCAATCTGACAGCATGAGACAATCAGGTAGAATGAGGAAAGACAGGAGGCAGAAGGCTACTTAAAAAGCTATTACAATATTGTCATAAGCAAGAAGCAATAGCAAAATTCAAGAGGAAGTTACATAAGAGAAAGAAAGTAAAGAAATAAAATGTATGAAATGTGATAGCCAATCTGATGGGAAGACAAATTAAAAGGAGGTTTCCAAGAAAATTCTTAGCGATTTGATAGCCATTAAAACATTTGGGAACAGAAAAGAGAGTGTGACTTATGGAGGCTTTTGATATTTTTAATTTTTGACATAATATTTGAAAGTTTAAAATATTTTAAACAGGCCCTGGCCGTTGGCTCAGTGGTAGAGCGTCAGCCTGGCGTGCAGAAGTCCCGGGTTCAATTCCCAGCCAGGGCACACAGGAGAAGCGCCCATCTGCTTCTCCACCCCTCCCCCTCTCCTTCCTCTCTGTCTCTCTCTTCCCCTCCCGCAGCAGAGGCTCCATTGGAGCAAAGATGGCCTGGGCGCTGGGGATGGCTCCTTGGCCTCTGCCTCAGGTGCTAGAGGGGCCCTGGTCGCAACAGAGCGACGCCCTGGAGGGGCAGAGCATCGCCCCCTGGTGGGCAGAGCGTCGCCCCCTGGTGGGCTTGCTTGGTGGATCCCAGTTGGGCGCATGCGGGAGTCTGTCTGACTGTCTCTCCCCATTTCCAGCTTCAGAAAAATACAAAAAAAAAAATATATATATATATATATATATATATTTTTTTAAGCATAAGAGGATGACCAAATATATAAGGAAAAGATGGACATTAAAGAATTCAAATCTAAAACAGAAATACATTTAGAAATATAGATATATAAAACATCCTCGTGAAAGTGATTTTGTGTGTGTGTGTGTGTGTGTGTGTGTGTGTGTGTGACAGAAATAGAGAGAAGGACAGATAGGAATAGAAAGGCAGGAAGGGAGAGAGATGAGAAGCATCAGTTCTTCATTGTGGCACCTTGTTGTTCATCGACTGCTTTCTCATATGTGCCTTGACTGGGGGCTACAGGAGACCAAGTGACCCCTTGCTCAAGCCAGTAATCCTGAGCTCAAGCCAGTAACTTTGGGCTTCAAGCCCGTGATCTTTGGGCTCAAGCCAGCAACGATGGGGTCATGTCTATGACTCCACACTCAAGCCAGCGACCCTGCACTCAAGCTAGTAATCCCATGCTCAAACCTCAGGGATTCAAGCCTAGATTCTCTGTATACCA
Organism: Saccopteryx leptura; assembly: GCF_036850995.1. NCBI lineage: Eukaryota > Metazoa > Chordata > Mammalia > Chiroptera > Emballonuridae > Saccopteryx > Saccopteryx leptura. Next base: position 21,653,130 of record NC_089507.1, read on the forward strand.
GGCCAATGCTCTATCCACTGCGCCACTGCCTGGTCAGGTGTGAAAGTGATTTTTAAAGCCATGGCATTGCTGAAAGAATTATTACAGAAGAGAACAGAAAATATATTATGGAGAACAATTAAGCTTAGGAGGTGTGTGGACAGGTGGAGAGAAAGTCTGACACACAGGAACATTCAGAGAATGAAAGCCAAGAAAGTGATGTCATAGAGGCCAAGGAGTTTAAACATGTCTCAGTATTTTCAGGAGATTTAGTGAGGATGAGTCCTGAGCAGGCTAGAGAGTGTGTATAGTAGATCTTCGGAAGGCATTGGGGTCCTGTGAGTACAGTGAAGGGATTAAGCAAAGAGAAAAAAATCCTCATAGACACAGACAACACAGTGTGGTGATTACAAGAGAGAAAAGTGGGTGGGGGGAGGCAGAGGGAGGTAGAGAGGATAAATGTGGATGAAAGTAGGTTTGACTAGGGGTGGTGAACACGCAATGCAAATTCCAGATGACGTACATAGAAATGTACACATGAAACCTATATATCTGGGTTTTAAAAAGATAATAATCACTTATTATATGTTGGATAATAAATTAGAACTATACTTGTAAATTACTGAGTAATTACTAACTAGTAAGTGGTGAAGCAATAAAAATGTTTGTGTTCTCAGTGATATAATTTGGTGTTTTAGCAAACAACTATAAAAGAATTTCTTAGTTATTTAATTGGTTATTTTTAGTAAGCTTGGTGACGTTTCTTGGGAGAATAAGTATAATTATAAGATTCATTGCAGCTTTCTTTCGTTTCTTTAATTTTTTCCACATTTGGTAGTTAGTTGTTTTTAAATATTTCTCAACTAGGCAGAGCTGAAACACAATGGGCGTAGGACGTGCAGTGGCTCTTGGGCCCCACACTCCTCTGCGTCAAGTTTAACATCCAGCTACCAAGGTGTGGAGAGTCACTCCCAAGCATGGTATCTGACTTTTGCTTTCACCTCCTTCATGTCTCCTGCATGGCTGAGAAAAAAAAATCTAAATAACCAGCTAGATTTTTCAGGACATAAACCAGCCTATAAATGAATGGCTTTTAATTTCTAAGCATTTTGGAAATTTGTTCTAGTACGGATTGACACATAAGAATTACTGTGACTTTAAGAAAGAAAACCCATATGAACTTTAAACTTTGCTTTCTTGCTTTCCTAATTTTTGATACTTTTCCTGAAATGGAATCTCTGAATCTCTGTCTTTCTGATAAAACTTTTGCAGCATTTTTTTTAATGTTTGTGTCTTTTTTTATTACTTTTTATTTTTTTTTAGAAAACTCCAAAGTTGTTTCATGGGTATTTGTATTTTGATCGCAAATATTCAGATTTAAGGAAGGATGTATACAGTGTGATTGTGTGTTTGTGTGTGTGTGTATGTGTGTGCGTCTAGAGCACAATATTAAGAGCCAGAGGGCATTCTTACTTCTATAGGAACATAAATGTTCTAGATTCTAGAAATAAATCAAGACTGTCACAAACATTTAGATTGGCAGTGACACTTGTTCTGTAGGTGGTCATGCCAAAGTAAGCAGCATGGCAGGCTAATACTAACCCTGGTACATATTTAGAATCCTTGGTTGAATACAATTCCTATTTTTCTATTGTTTGGTATGGATTTATGTTAGAAAAACCTTCTTGGTTGAAATCCTCAGTACTAAGCCATAATACTTTCTGTACATCCAATTATTGCAGAATATCTTTCCTATAGTTATGAAAAACCAAAACCACATGATTTGTATCCTTGCATTAAATATGATAATATTACAAAGGCAGCCTTTTTTAAGAAAAAGTTTGAAGAATCAGTGTGAATAGTTTTTTAATTACATTGTTTTTTTTTTTAATTGTAAAAGTGAAAGGCAGTGATTCCAAGATATAGTAAAAAACAATCTGCCCACATAATTCTGGGATAGACAGCTGGTGTCAAATTTCAGTAGCATCCTCAAGAGGGCACTGTCACCTGTTTTATATAGTTTATAATTTGTATCTTTTATTGATAAGACCCCTTGAAATACTTGAAGAATGATTTTAAACTATTTCTGTCTGAAATGCAATGTTGTATTCTTTACATCACTCACAATCTTACTATGTATGGCATCCCTAATCTGTCCATTGTTATATAACATGGGTTGACATATATCAATAAGTTCACATCCTATGACTTATTTTTATCAGTAACATTTTGTAGATTGCTACTCTTATCAAGATAGCTAAGACTATTTAAATCTTAGCTATCAATTAATTAAAGATTGTTTTAATTACTTCTTTTATGTTTATTTATGAAATTGATATGAATAGGTAGTTAAGTTTGGTTATGAATTAAGATTTAGTCTATGTCTGATTAATAAGTTATTTTTGCAACATCCCACTTAACATTAATTCTTTCCACATTTGTATTAAGATATAACTTATAAGTGATTTTACTTTCTTTGATAAGTATACACATGCCATGCTTAACTCTGGAGTCAGACATCCTGGGTTTAAAGAGCAGTTCCACTATTTATAGATGTGAATGTAGACAAACAACTTCCCTTCCTTGGGTTTTTAGGAAGATTATGTGGATCTAATTTTATATAATTCAAAAATTCTCCATTACACTTGCCATAACTCAAATTATTTAGCTTCTAGTTTATGCAAAATACAATTAGTTAGTAATGATTGAAAATGTTTAACTTACCCAAAATATATATAATACTTTTAACAACGTAGGTGTGGAATTCATTTTGGAAACATTTCTGAAAGTATGTGTACACACACACATATCTTTTTGTAGAAATTTAGTTCTACACGGTCTTTAATTATTCAAATAAGCATATGGTTTTGAATTAAGTATTCTAAAGCATAACAAGTTAAACAGTTTTAAAATATTATTTTTGTTTAAATGCTACTTACATATATCATATTAAAGTATTTCCTTTGCAAATATTAGATATTTATGAGAACTAATTCTAACATGATTATTTTTGCACAGAAATAGCTATAAAGTTTTACATTATAAACCCAACATAGGGATTGACAAGCACACAATGACTGTTTAATAACTGATATGAAGAGATAAAGAAGAATGAAAGAACCAGAGTTGCTGCTATAATTTTCTGGGCATAACAGACCTCATTTATATTTGATGTTGACAGTATGTGAATAAATTTGACCATATATGGTTTCAAGTTAACTAATACACTAATAAAAATATTTTTAACGTTCAAATAGTCAACACTTTCTTTTTCTTTTGGGCATGCAAATACTACCTAACAACAATTTTAAACAAACAGAGAAGATGAACTCTAAATCTTCTTGAAGATTAAAATAATGAAAACCTTCATGTGGATTTCCCCTCAGCTGTTGTTGAGGGCAATTATTCAAAGCCAAATCCCTTGCATTTGTCCACTATCCATAACATGATTGCCAATCTATACTCTTCAAATGCACACGAGTACACTAGTGCTTTTGAAAGTTGCTCATCACTTACTTTTTTAAAAAGAAATTCTGAGATGACACACAGTGAGACATACACAGCTGCGTCTGTGGACAAATGCTCGTTGTAAGAGGAGCCCCCGTCTCTGCCTTTCCCGGATTATCTCATAACTGTTACCACACAAGAGTCAAAGAACTGTCATTTCTCCCTTCTCAAAACTTACGTCTTAAGATACTCTCATCTATACTGAAAAAGAAGTACTGATTGGATGGCTGATGGATTTTAGAGGTAGGTTTCTTTAGGAATCCATCACTTCTACATTTTGAAACCAATGTGGCTTTATCAAGTTCTGAATGATCAGATTTAATTGGATGCCTTTCATAATTACAAAAGCAACTATGTCAGATGCCTTTACCTATAATTTACTCAATTTGTCCATATTGTTCCTTGAGGCTAGTATTTATTTCTAAAGTCAGAACTCACTTGAGAGACATAAAAAAAAAATCATGCATTCTCAATTGAGAGAAAATCCTTTCAATTTAATCTGTGTAATGGATTCTTCAAGTTAACATTTAAATTTATTTTATTTTATGTTTTAATACTTTAGGGTTTTAATTCTGGTTCACATTTTACATTTTAATGGTCAGTTTGGAAGAACGTTGTAAAGAAGATGTGACACCACAATGGCATGACTGTTTTGCATGTTCTTCAAAGTTTTCTGAAATCTTAGGGATGGTCAGCACTTTGAAAGAAAGGGAAATTGAGTTGTCTTTCTCTGCTTCTAACCAGCCCTTTTGGCTGGGTTAGGCTAATGCTTTGGGTCCCTCCCTGGGTTCTGATTAAAACTGTCCCGTAGTGCCTGATGTGATGGGAGATACCATTTATGCTCTTTGATTAAAAAGCATTCAGATGAACTCCACCTCCTCCAGCTTATTGCAGTATAATTAATTGGCAAGTCAAATTATGAGATATTTAAAAGGTTACACAGGCACAGGTAACTTGTGGCTTGGTTATATATTTAACAATAACAAATATAGTATAAACTGCATAATATTTGTACTCCTTTAAATATTAATTAAAGAATGATCTGTTTGAAGAATTGTTAGAATGTTAGTTCCATAAGGAAAGGAACGTCTTTTACATAATTTTATCACTAAATTACTGCAATTATGGGTACTCAATGAATACTTTTTTGGAGGACTGTATAAAATAAAGCTGTTATTAATTACCAGTAAATGACAGGTAAATGAGTAAGAACATTTCAGGAGTTTTGAAAACTGAGAGATTAACAGGAGATATTTCTGGATTTCTTACCCATGGCTATATTCAGTCTCCAGACAAGATGTATATTTATCCAGTTCAAAAGCTCATTAATAATCACAGTGTTACAATATTGGGTAAAAGCTTTTCTATTTTTTAATAAAGATGAAATGTTCTAAGGGATATATATTGACACTTTCTAATCTATGGTAATATAATTATTACTATTCCTTAGGTCTGATGCCAGTTACAATCTTTCTATGTCAGTAGGATTCAAGAGTAATCTCTGATTAGCAGAGAATTGCTCTGCAGACTTTCTCTTCATTTATGCTAGGACAGACCTGTTAATTCTGACCCAGTGAATGCATATGAGTTGCCCACAAAAGTCACTGGAAGCCTCAAGCTTTTGCTACAAATAGTTGATTTTTCCATATGCTAGACACTCAGGTTTTCAGAAGAGAACACCCCACTGGTGCTGTTGAAAAGAGTAAAAAGGAAAAGCTTAATTCCTTAAATTAGATTGTGGTCACCACTCAATAAAGGAAATGCACTTAACCCCAGTGAAGTTTAAATTCTTCTTCCAAAGGTTTTAGTAAGACTATCACGTCAGAATGGTGTCCTAACAGAGCCCCGCAATATACAATATAAGCAGAAAATGCCCTCTGAGAAAAAAAAGACTAGTGAGGAAAAAGACAGCTGTGACGACAGGAACTAACTCAACTGTAAACCAGAAATAGAAAAGCATGCTGTGTGTATAGCATTAAAGTGTGATTGTATATTGTTACTTGAAAGAGGCTTCGATGTAGGTAAGCTTCAATGAGAATAGAGTAATTACAAGCGTCAGGTCACATGAAAGATATTTAGTTATGGATGAACATAACCCATTACTTACAAAGTCACTGACAGTATGTGACTGAACAGTGTGGAGATGAAGGTTGTACAGGCTTAGAGTTAGGAGGAGACAGGTGTGGATATGCAAGAAGATCTCGGACAATAAAGAGCAGAACAGTATAGACATAAGCTGCCATTTTTTTCTTGCTGGTAACAGGAATAAAGCATCCATTGTTAATGTTGATTGTACCTGTCAATTGCATTGCAAGTGACAGAAGACTTGCTCCAAATAGGCTTTCATCACAGGGATATTCATCTCTTAAGGCATTTCAAAGTTTGGAGTTTGACCTGGCATGGCTGGATAGAAGGTAAAATGTGGTCATCAAGACCCTGTTTACTCTCTCTGTCTCATGATCTCTCTTTATATCCTCAGAGAAATCATTTTCTTCTGCCATTACAATATATACATAGTTGCTGTCAGTCATTCAATCACAGTCTCAAGGCTTCCAGTGGGTCACACGGACATATATGAGCCAATCAGGTGAATAGAAGTGATACTCTGATTGGCTCAAGCCAAAATCACTTGCCTACCTTAGAACTAAAGATAGAACTCCTTCCACAGAAGCAGTGTGGGCTAAAAGCTGAAAGAGGACAGTATCTTAAATGGAAACAGTGTGTGCACACTAAAAATAAGGGAAGTGAATGCTGGCAGCAGGATGGCTCTGTGGCCTCTGCCTCAGGCCCTAGAATGGCTCTGATTGCGGCAGAGCGCAGCCCCAAGATGGGCAGAGCATTGCCCCCTGGTGGGCCTGCCAGGTGGATCCCGGTCGGGCGCATGGGGGAGTCTGTCTGACTGCCTCCCTGTTTCCAGCTTCGGGAAAATACAAAAAACAAACAAACAAAAAAAACATGGCAGATGTTTATTACAGTGGTCCATACATCAGTAGTCACAGTGAAGGCTCATCTCTGGTTGAGAGCTAGGTACTCAGCACTTCCTTATAAGGTCCCTGTGTTTAGTCTATAGTTTGACTTCAAGAATATGCTTTGGGAAGTGTGTCCTCAGACCGGCCCTTGCCAAATGCTGGGTTTGTGTCAGATTGCCCATCAATTTCAAGAAACAATTTATAAAAATTTATAAAAATATTATTTTGGAATTGGGTTTTGATTTTTTAACCACTGAACTCTATCATATAGACTACAAAACCATTATTTATTATACCAATTATAGACATATGGGTGGGGTAAGTACTAAAAATTAATTTTCACATTATGTAAAAATTGTACTTGCAATTACATTGAGCTCAGAAATAAAGCAAAATGTTGGGAAATATAAAAATGTATGTACTCAGCGAGGTTGCAGACACAATAAGTTGTTCAGGTACTATTTGATAGTAAATGTCTCCTAAATATGATTCCTGCTTTATTATGGATTTCTCTGTTCAAGAACTAATTAGATTTATGGATATTGATGATAATGAAGTAATACAAAAAGACTTTAAATGTATCAATATGTTTCTCATTTTACTGAAATAATATTTATATTAGAAAGAAATGTGAAATATGCCTCTTGGCCTTTCTCTTCCTAAGAAGTATATCTTTTTTTTAAATTGAATTTATTTGGGTGACATTGGTTTACACAATCGTACAGGTTTCAAGTATATATCTTTATAACGAAATGACTTCTATATTCATTAGACAAAACGTTATAATTAGATAAAGAATCTTTATAAGCTACTTTAATACTCACAGAACAGATTCATTCACTTTCCTCAATAACTCTGTGAATCCATTTTTTAAATCTATATTCTAGAGATTAACAATGGGGTTACATAAATTTTCCAGGGTCACTTCACTTTCTTGAATTTTTAGCAAGATCTTCTGCCTTTACATGATCTGGCTTCCTCTACACTGTGATACATTTCTAGCTAGGTATTATTTTGTGAGTAACACCTGAATCTTAGTCACATACTTCACATACTATTTATCATTTTTATTCATTAACTTCTATTGAAATTACCTTGGAAACTCCAATTCTTTCTTCAAATCATTGCTCTCATGCCACTTTCTGTTTAAGGTCTTCTTGAATATCCCCCAAGCAGTATGCCTTGTCTATCATCACAGTTGTATTGTACAAGCATCTGTTAGCACATCTTACTCTATTATAATGATTTGTTTACATGATTGTCTCTCCAACTCAACTGTGAGTTTCTTGAAGGCAGAGATCATGGCTTATGCATCTGTGTATGCTATTGATTAGTATTCTAGGAGTTTGGCACCTGAGAATTAAATAATCAATGTGTGATGAATTAATGAATGAATCATGCATACCAGAAACAAAGCAGCAAAGCTATGCAGATAGAGTGCCTTGCTGGAGCATATTGAAGTTCAAGATAAGAAATTTACAGCCATAGTTTAATAATTCCTGGATATTATATGTAGTGTTTTTTTCCCCCACTGTTAGCTTGCCATCCCAGAATTACAGTTGAGATTTTTTATTTCTTAATCTGCATTTAAAGTCCTTAAATAATACCCTTTGTTTTAAATTTAATTCTTAACAAGCACAATAAAACAGCGCCAAATCACGTTTTTCATGGGTTTTTATGTCGCAAACCTTCACAGCATAAAAATAGCAACCTTGGGTTGACACTTCATCAGGTATGCAATCTTCCGAAGAAAAATCTTACACTTTGTCTTAAATAGAAGCATCCTTGATCTTTTTAAAACAAAAATATTGTTGTGTGTCTTTGTGTATATATGTGTGTGTGTCAGTATCAGCAGAAAATGGATGACCTTTAGATCTGTGATGATTGTATTTGAATATTGTGACCTTAATTTGCTTATCAGTGGTATTCTATTAAACTATCTTTTCTGTGGTTTCATAGAAAGAGATGATTGTTAATTTGGCAAGTATCTAAACTAAGTGTTAAGGTTATTGCTTTATACACTAATAGAAGGCTAATAGTATTTTGACTTGATACTAAATATAACTGCCAGTTTTGTGTTTAGGACATTAGAGAAATGTTAAATCGGTGTAGAAAAGAATGGATTGCCATGGCAGTTCCTTATTAACCTCTGCTTAACTAAAAATATACTCTATATCCCATTATACCAGGACTGGTGTGTTGAGTTTTGTTAAACTGAAAAAGAATTTCATCTACTTTTAGTACCATCAACCTTTGAGTGGTAATGTCAATTTCACCAGTAAATACTTTGGAACTACACAAAAGAATTTATCACTGTACTTATTGGACACCAAGTACTTATGGACTCTTAGAGTTTACAATGTAGCTGGGATATTTTTTTTAAGTTTTATTGAGACATGGTTGATAATAAGGCAATGAATGTGAACAAATATTTACATTTAAAAAATAAATGTTTTTTGAGGAATATGAGTACCGGTTATTTAGTCTTTGCCCTCAAGTCAACTCTGCCAAGTATAAAAGGCTCCTTAGGAAATAAAAATAAAACAAGTGACCGGGAATCAGAATACTTATAATAAGCATGAGTGCTTCTGAAAAATCTATCTTCATAGGAAATCATAAAAGCACTTTTGTTTTTGACATACTGTGAACTTTGTTGACTATGATGAACTGCTGATGATCCCAGCATCTGACCGCAGGGCGTATCACAAGAGTCACTTGTGTTAGAAAAAAACAAATAAAAATAGAGTAAGTGAAAATAATATAATCTAAACATGTCTTTTCAAAAATAATGACAGCTTTTCTTGAAGTATTTCCTTTACTTCATGTTTTGTATCCTCTTTCTCCTCAACTTCTTTTTCTTTCAGGTAGTTAAATGCTATGCTGTTACCGTTATTTAAAATTATATGTAATTTTGAACATCTATAAAGAAAATTATTGTAGGGGGAGGAATCTGGAAAATAATTTCTCAGAATGAGCTAGCAGTGCTCTGGCAAAACAGTTCTTCAAATTCCCAAAGAGCCACAGGGTCTGCAAAATATTCTAATCTTGTTACTGAGTCATTCAGACTTGAGGTATCTCTCACTAAATTTTCACCCATTGTAATTTTAAATACCCAGTCGAGTTAGTTGGGTAACCAATTCTTTTTAAAATATATTTTGCTTAATGGTGAAATCAAAAGAATTATAAAATTAAGCTACCTACTGATAGAAAGTAAAATTCAGCTGTATGGACAGAGCACATATATGACAGAATATGGGACAACAGTATATAGTTGATAGGTGACAGATCGCAGGTGAGTTTTAACTTAGAGCGTGTCATAAAGTTTCAGTAAAAGACAGTCTAAACAGTGATGTGAGAAGAGCAGGGACATCTCACAAGAAGATTAAGAAAGCAGACTGAGTTTTGACTTGTGCAAAGGGACTAAGTTAGTAGCATTGGGAGATAGATGGTGTAGATTAAGGAAACGTGTGGAACAAACGTATGGAAGCAAGAGGAAGCTAAGTTATGTTTGGAGGAACATAATATAAAGCCGGGAAACACCGGTTGGAAAAGTCTGCAACCAAACTAACTCTGTTAAGAGCTGTCTTGCTTTATAAATATTTAGATGCAGTGCTTCTAACATATTTAGAAATTATTTCAGCACTTCCCTTTTGTATGAGGAGATAAGAGACTGAGAAATGTAGTTCAATTGATTTAAGAAGTAATTTGAATGCTATTAGATTAAAGAAACTAAAGATTCTGGTTCCTCTTAATGGCTTCTTACATGGGAAAGGCAGAATGGCGAAAGGTGCCAGATGTGTGCATCTGGTCTGATACGTGCTCGGTGCCATATTGTTGATTGCAACTAGGCTAATTTATCTGCAGACTTTTTTTAGAACTATAATTTAGTTGACTATTTATCCCTATCATGTTTATTGTCTAATGTTTATTTTTTTCTTTTTTCTTTTTTCTTTTTACAGAGAGAGAGAGAGAGTCAGAGAGAGGGATAGATAGGGACAGACAGACAGGAAGGGAGAGAGATGAGAAGCATCAATCATCAGTTTTTTGTTGTGACACCTTAGTTGTTCATTAATTGCTTTCTCATACGTGCCCTGACTGTGGGCCTTCAGCAGACCGAGCAACCCCTTGCTCAGGCCAGCGACCTTGGGTCCAACCTGGTGAGCTTTGCTCAAACCAGATGAGCCTACGCTCAAGCTGGCGATGTTGGAGTCTCAAACCTGGGTCCTCTGCATCCCAGTCCGACATTCTATCCACTGTGCCACCACCTGGTCAGGCAGTCTACTGTTTGTTTTAATGTAGAGTGTAGGAGATTTATCAAATGCTTATATTGACCTGCCATAATTATAGTTCTACCCCATTTCATGTTATTTTCTAACTACTTCAATATTTTATTTTGGGTTTCTATCTTACTATTATTATTCTAACTCCTAATATTACTGTTTACTATTATATTCTTTTATTACTATTATATTTCACATGATCTCTACCTGTTTTGTCCCTAGATGCTATGGAAACTTAGGAATAACATAGCATTCACAAAAGTATACATGGATTTGACATGGAAACTGACTAGTTTTAACTTCACATATATCTCTGCTCCTTTTCTCTTATACAGATTTTTATTTCCTTCTTTTGTGATTCATCTTCAAGTGAAATACTATGTTGATACCTTTCTTTTACAAAAAAGTATTAACTTTGTTTGAAGAAACTATATCTGCAGGCATATAAAGCTCTATGTTTGTTAAAATTTTTGAGTTTCAGAGAAATTTAGTATATTCTAATTGTCAAAATTAATCAAAATTTACATATATTATTTTTAAGACCTCTCAAGCGGAGCTGTATATTTTGAAGGTCTATAAAATCTTTGGGTGATAATAGGTTTTTAAAAATTTAATTGTGGGATATAATTTCTTTGAGCAGTAGCCACCCTATAAAATATCTCAAATGACAACTATTTTATTCACTTCAATAAACATCTGGCATCTTACTAGGTTTTAGTGTTGGGCCTTATAATAAAAACATGTAGTATAATGTGAATAAAATCTTTAAGTGCTTTGCCAGAGACACACCCCTATCTTTGTCAAAGAGGAAATGCTAATAAATTATTGACATTGCATTGCAGCGTAATTCTCAGATTTTAGAACTAAGTTAGTTAGCAATTATTTTTATTTTGAGAAAAGAATGCACCCACAAGTGACAAAGAAAATAATAAAAGAGTAAAAAGGATGTGTTTAATCAGAGAATTGCAAAATTTCACATTTTTTAAGGTTTATGAATCTGAAATAAAAAGAACAACCAGTGCTTTTTTCTTGTTTCTTGTTTATAATAAACATTACATTTTACCTAATTGGTTTTTCTAGCATTTATTTTTTAAAAATAATTTTATATTTATTAAATTTAGACAGAAGAGAGAAAAAGAGTGAGGGGTGGGGGAAAGCAGGAAGCATCAATTCTCAGATGAGCCTTGACCAGGGAAGCCAGGGTTTTGAACTGGTGACCTCATCATTCCAGGTTGACACTTCATCCACTGCGCCAGTACAGGTCAAGCAGATTTTATCTAATTGTTAATGTTATTGATAACTAGGACTCTCACTGAAGTCATCTTACCCACCTGGAATGTACCAGAGTTCCAGTGTTAAGAAGAGAAATGTATTTTGCAAACAGATACCAAATGCCATTGTCTTTATAAACATCAGCGTTTATAATTTATCTATGACAGTTTTCGTCCATTAACAAAATATTCAAATGTGACAAACTTTATGAATATATGTGTGTGTGGGTGTCAATGAGTATCCCAAGTTCTTTAGGTATATATTATGAATTTGCTTCTTTTCAGGAAATTTCAGTGTTTAGGGGAAATAAGCTTAGTATTTGGTTAAGTCCATTCATAAGAGCACATTGACATGTGAGACATTTTCTTTCTTACTCTCTGTTTTGCCAACTTCCAAAAAGATTTTTGCTTTTATTAGTAGAAAAGCCTAGTCATTCTATCTTTTCCTTCCCCTGCTGTACCTACCAAAGATTAACATTATTTTTTATTCTCTTTAAATAGTTATCTTTTCTCCATTTTTCTTCAAAACAAAATTATCATGGAAAAAAAAAATGAAAGCATAGTCCTCAAGCAAAATCTATTAAATAATATAAACATTGTCGCTTTCAACAGTAGTGATTCAGAGATAATAATCCAGGCATTCGAGGATTAATTGCATGAATTTTTACACAAAAACATACATCAGCTTCTCTGTACTGATGATTACAGAAGAAAATAAAGCTTTTCTGATGCATCTGTGAATAAGATAGACTCTGATGGTACACCTGATAATGAAGGTCACATGCCAGTTAGTACTATAAGAATCTGAGGATGTCATTGAATTCAACTACCAAAGTAACACCATATAGTCCTTGTGGGTGTATATAATGGATTATGATGGATATATATATATCAATGCAACTAGTCATTTTTCCACCCAATCATTTCTTTAGGAAACACCTATTAGGCACCTACTGAATTCACAAAGCACAGTTTGAAAGGCAAACTATATGAGATATCTTCACAAGGTCCTTACATTCTCGAGTGGGAGACAATACATGTATCTGAAAATGTAAATTTTCTAGTGGTCTTAAGAACTGTAGAATACATGATAGGAATTCAAAGAAGAGAAATCTTTTAGTAAATATAAGAGATTCTTAAAATTTAAGTAATTAAGTAGATATGGCCTTTGACAATTCAAAGCAATTTGATTATGAATAAGAATCTGCTATGAAACAAGAAATTACAGTATTGAAAATTTGTATATAAGTACTGGGGGGAAATTGACTTGCTATGACGTAGCCAAACTCACAGATGTAGACATACACACACAAAGACATAAAACTTTTACCAATTAATTCCAAGACAGACATACATCTGTGTTAAGAAATTAAGTGACGCACATTTTCACTTAAAGAGTTATTACTATATTCTTTGTTTTAATTTGTTTAATAGAGTATTCCCGATGGTGAAGTTCTTTGGAATTCATCTTCAGTATTGTTGATGGTTGTGTGTGCAATACTAATTTATTTGCTAAATCTTCATTTACATATGACAATCCATCAGTGCAAATTTATGCCAAAAACTTAAAAAACCATCAGACAAATGAATATTAATCTAGTTAGGTAGGGAGCATTTACCCAAGAGGTGAATGATATATATGACATTAGTTACAAAAATGGTTTTCTAACCTTTTATTACTTTTATTTTACTGAACTTCCTAAGGACACATGTAATTTGATAAGTGATTTAATTAAGTAGGTAAAAGGCCTTCTTACAAACCCAGGTAAAATTTTTGGAAATTACTGAATGAAAAAGTTAATTGCCTGGCTGGTTTTCACACCAACTATGTTGGCACTCTAATGACGTACCTAATAAACACTCTCTTATGTACACAAATGTGCTTTGGATGATAGAGTCTTTGATAGGGTATCGTAGAGACACTCATTCAAAAGTGGAACAATAGACAAAGCCAGCCAAGTGGAAGAATCAACAGAGGCTGTGAGACCCAGAATTGTGAGGCTTTTTATAAGCAGACACTCACTGCCACATGTAACTGACTGCAGACCTAAAACCTATTGTTCTAGTTTTTATTGGGGGAAAAAATTGTAGGCCCAAGAACAAGACTCAATAGAAATTGAAGTGAGGTTTTCTTTTATATAGAGAAGTCCAATTAACAGAAAACATTTCAAGATTTTGTTTTAAAGTTTATTTCTGGAAACTGTGATACTTGTCTTGATTTTATAAATCCTTAAGGTCATGTTCGCATTTGCTTGCTTTCATTTTTGTTTTAGAAGTCTGTTATTACATATATCTGAATTAACTAAGAATGACAACCAATTTTGAAGCCAATCTTCATTCTGAGAAGAAATGTTTCGTGAGTGCTTGAGGACAATTAGTATCTATATGACTTTTATGCCATCTCAAACAACATGTTCTTAAAATAATATGAATCAAAACACTTCTATCCAATAACATTTTTAACAATATTTTAAAATATTCTTTTATATATAGTCCTCAGCCTTATTTTGTTATGCATTAAGAACATGATAGTAGAATTGTATAAATTGAGAATACTTATTATATTATAATTATCATGATAATTTACATGTTTTTCTTCTAATGATTAAGTTCCATGTTATCAATGTTGTTTTATTTGACTCCCCAATAATATAGTTTAAATATAAATATAGCTTTGAATATATAATAAAATAATATAATTCTCAACTTGAGTTAATGGATGTACATTTTCATTTTCACAATATTCTAGGATAAACAATAATTTTAGTTAGTACAAGGTATTTGAATTAAATATCTCTAAATTCATTTCTTTTTCTATTAATTTATATTAAAATAAAAATATTTTCTAATTAACTATTTTATATTTATTATTTATATAAACAACTGAAATGTCATATATATTTACTATATAAACTATTGTTTTCTTACATGCATAAATTTTTAAGCTGAAAGTAACCTTAGAGATCATCTACACTAAGTTCCTTCTACAAGTTGAAAAGATTGAGCAACAAGTGGAACAAACTGACTTTTCATTATTCAGAATAATAAAAGCTAGAATCAGTCTGCCTTTCTGTGAAAATAACAGCACATGTGCTTGGTCAGGCATATCAGACCAAAACAATGCAGAGATTGTATCGATTTCCATTAAAAGTAGCCTTTATCTTTACATTCAATTTTATACGTTTGACTAAATCCTATAAAAAATAAATCAACTTTATTTCATAGTAATCTTATTTTCCCTTTATTCATGTGTACAAATAAAATATGGACTTTTTCTGATGCATCATCTCAATCTTGGTTATGAGACTAGATATCTTTCTATGATAATAAATTACTTTCTTTAACATTTACATAACCAAGAGCCCACCCACTGAGTTAATTTACTTGAGGTCACTTAATTGTGTTTTTGCTAGCATTTAATTTTCAAAGAAACCTCTATTTTCTGCATCTCCAGAGAGCTCCCAGCATCATTAGATTCTTAAATGGTTTTGTCTTGTGTATTGCTATACTGTTTGGATGGCCGTAAGTGGCCAAACATTTAATTAAGGTCCCTTGAGGGGGACAGTTTTCATGATGTGCTATTGGACATCTGCCAAAGTTCATTTTACCAAGCCTTTGTCATCTACTTAGGTTACCTCTGAATATATTTGTGATACTATCTATAAGCCTTAAGTTTTATATACAGTGTTCTCTGAGTGACCATTTTTTACCACTCCAACGTCTGAAAGTGTTCAATTTTAGTATATTAAACAGTTAGTGTGTGATTTTCTCCTATAAACTGATTATAATTTTTTAATTAGTAAGTTTTCTTAGAAGAACAAGAATCCTTCACTAGGTAGATAAAATCATAGGTTTATTTAACACACACTGTATCAATACTGATAATAACTCTTTTATTGCCTGACAGTCTTTCAACATTTTTTTTTATTAAACACATGAAACAGTATTTTGGTTTAAGATCTATTACAAATTCAGAGAAAGTTTTCCTCACTCTCAAGAAAACAAAATTCAGTTTGTTAAGTAACTTGTGCAATTTTATGTCACTTATAAAAGTAATCTATATTTCTGTCCAGATCTCAGTAAGCCTAGGTTGTAACCATTTCACAATATAAACTTTACTTTGAAAGAACATGCTTGTGCTCTTCATTGGCTTTATTATTGTCATGTTGGTTTTTATGGAATATAAAATTCTAGAACATGCATAGTTTACATAATTTACAGTGTAGCTTTAAATTACAATTTCAACGTATTCTTGCAAATCTGGTTTTGTGCATAGGTGTTATCCCCTAGATTAACTATTTGCGATTTTTACTTTTAATCCTATTTTAGCAGATACTGTCTGGTGATAATTGTTGCTGTAGGTTTGTCTCCCAACATTTCCTGGTCCATAACATCTTTGTTTGCCTGTTTGATTTCTTTTTCAGTTCATATAATGTGTATGGTATTCAGATACCGATACAATTATGCAAAATCCCAAATTCATGTTTTTAATTTTTTCTTAGATTGTTAATCTTTTTTCTAACAGATACTACCTTGATGTGTCTCTGGGACTATAATTTTTTTCAAATATAAAATCATACTTGTCTTTCTTCATTATAAAATTTATCAAGATTTTATCATTGAAAAATGTGTTTCTTTGCATTTAAATTCATTTCTTTCCTTTTCAGTAAAATAATATCCTGATGCATGAGAGAGTAAAAAAGAATACTTCAAAAAAACTTAAAGTTTAATAAACTTAAATTCATTGCAACATAGTTTTCTTTATTTCTGTAATAAATGCATTACCTATAATATTCAAATATGCAAATTAGAAATGAAAGTTTTTACTGATTTTCTTGAATCAGTCACTGCCATGACAGAGCTGGCCTTAGCATTAAATCAGAATTGATTGACCAATTGAGTCAACGTGGTTAAACTGGTTGTGCATACACACAGAGATCTTGTTTATTGAATTTAGGATATTCTGAGTGACATAACTTCCCCCTGCTTCTCTTCTGCTCCAGGAAACACTCCACTTTATGATTGCATTTAATAATGTGTCAGAAAGCAAATGGAAATAGAACCATCCACAGAGGACAGTAATTGGGGATTCTGTAGCTGTTTAACTTCTAAAGAAAGAATCCTTACAATTTATTTCAGATTTTTCATGGAGTATGTATGTTATAATTATTTATTATATTAAAGATGGTATTTAAAATTTGGTTTCTGTAATGTTAAATTATCAGAAAATCAAAAGTCATTGACAGTATGATAACCATCTATTAAAATTATAAAATTTCCAACATCTAAAAAAACTGTACAGTGCATCGCAGAACAGTCAGATAAATCTGAATGCACTGAGGATATTGTACTCTACTTTGTGTTTCCAAGTCAAATTGTTATTGTTGTAACAGCAGAGCATGGTGTACAAAAGAAATTCAATAATACATAAAAGAAGCAATATAGATTCTAAGACCTCAGTGTAGGGTGGTTCTAAAAATAATAGTTTTCTTGTTCATTTAAAATATCTAATTTCCTTTATTTTGTCCTGGCTCTTATCATTTGGACATCAGAGACAGGCCTGAAACTCAAAAATTAATAATCAAAAGGATATGAGAGTCAACCGTCTGAGTTCTAAAAGTAGCCTGCTTCTCACTGCCAAAGCAACTGATTTCATAAATTTAGCCCTCGTGTTATGAACTGCACTGCCAATGAAAATCAATAAAAACAATTTCCTTCTCCATTCATGATCCTCTCCTCATACTCTTTCTTCATATGCTTTTCAGGGCCATTCTGTCCCGTGGCCACAGGGCCAGACAAAATGTAATTTTGTGTTTCTGTGTGTATGTCCCATGAAAGCTGATTTTTCATGTGTATTTTTTTTATTTTGAAGTGTAATGAGGGCTTTAAACAAAATTAAAAAAATTTTATGTTCTCATAGTTTAAAAATATTAAAGAAATCATTGTTTTATTGTCCATACATAAAATTTGAGGCTACCCTTGATATAGTATGTGTAGTATAGTTAGTATGATGCTACAATTTATACAGTGTATGTAGTATAGTCAGTATGTGGGTATAATTACACATATGTGTAATATATTTGCTGAGTTAATATTTAATGTACGTCAGAAAAAAATACTGAAAGTATGAAGATTAGAATGGCAGTTTTTAAAAGAAAGAACATGGTGAGCCTACAAATCTTGAATATAACTGAATATTCAGACACCTCCAGACAGACAGGTTACTGTTCATTCATTAATTCTCTTGCTCATTCATGTATTCATTTCAAAGTATTTATCAAAGCTGTGGGCCATGTGAATTTCTGTAATGTCAGAGAAAACATATGTGTACTATTTATTCAAAAAGCTTATTAAGATATTCAGAAGGGAGTGTAACTTTGCAACTACACTATATGTCTTGTGTCTAATACCAGCTAATTATTTCGTTAGATGTGTGTAGTTCTCCTACATTTAATTCTTAAGGATTGATTTTTCAAAATAATTCACAAAATTTCTACAAGGATTGAATATGCTATCATTCATGTAGTGCTTAGTCTAGGCTCTGACATATTATCAGACATATTATTAACTGTAGCTATTATCATCATTATTATTACTCCCATATTATCAAAATGCAATATCTTCTTGTTGTTGTCATTTTACAGTTAAACCAATTCTCTGGTTAAGTGACTTCTAAAAGAAAATGTGCAAATTCAGTGGCAGTGCATAGATAATTAAGTGGCAGTGTAATACATAATTGATTTTAAAGAATTATCAATATTTTTTGATAAAGGGAAAATATTCAAATTTTTTTAAACTCTATTTATTATTTAAATTCTCTTATTCACTCTGTAGAGTATAATTAAAGCTAATATTTAATGAGCAGATACAGGTTTGACATTGGGTTAAGAAATTATCATGATATTCCTTCTGCGTAACATAACATCTCAATGATTGTAGGGTTTTGATTTTTTTTTAATACATGTTACATTTTATAGATAAACAAAAAGACAGAAAGAGGCTTAGACATTTTTCCAAAATCAATTAACTGGTAGTAATAAGAGAATAAATTCCACCATATTCCTCCTGAAAAGTGTACACTTCTTTTAAGCACTGACAGACAGTCTCTAAAGATGTATTGATAAAAAAGAGACTTATGTTGATAAAAAAAAGAGACTTAATTTTTTTTACATGACTACTACAGTATCCTATCTATCTATCTATCTATCAAAAAGCAGGTAAGGCTATTCAACATTAAAACAAATATATTGATATATGACAAATTTATACTTCATTTGTCAAATGGTGTGGCAATGTATTTTATCACCCCAGACTGCTCTGTGAGGAGGTAAGACCTCCCTCTGAGGGATGCTGTGTACACTGCACGCATTATTATTTTGCCTTGGCTTTGCAAGAACACTAGACATTTGACTTGCTCTCCTCCTTTCCCCTGCGCAGGGGCCATAACTACGAGAGCCAACGGGCGGCTTCAGCGTAGTGTACTTGGCTCCGAGTCCTGGTAACAGCCAGGAGAGCAATTCCTCGGTGAGGTGGAATGAGTAGCACTTTAATAGCAGTGCTTAGCGGTAAGGCTGTCTGAAAGGCAGAAAAGAGATTTTAAATTAAATGGACTTTATAGAAAATTGTCTTCACTTTGTAGTTTGGAGTCAGGGTGGTAATTTTCAACTTTCTTTTCCCTCACTTACCTGTTGCTAAGAGATCACATTCAGGGTAAAATTAGTGCTTCTCCAATTGCAAAGCATGCAGTCCACAGTGCAAGAGGAAAAAGAGACATGCAACCTACCGGTTAAGACTTGAGAAAAATACGTGACACAGAGACAAAAAATCACGCACAAGACGGACATTGAACAAATGATTATTAAATGAACCAGTGGTTCCCAAGCAGTTAGTTCTTAAAGGTCTGTCACTGTGACTATCTGCAATTTACCTTATCTTCTTGGTTTTTGTTTCTTTAGCTTTTTTACTCTTGACAGAATTGAAAACTGTTCTGTCAAGGTAGAACTGATGTCGTTATTTCTCACTAGGGTTCATCATAATACTAACAGCAATCCCTCTGGCTCTGGGATCTGTTGGAAATAAGGAGGGGGAAATCTTTATACCCGGACACTTTCAACTGAGCGATACAATTTCAGAGTTAAAAACAGAGTTTCCAATTAAAATAGAGGTGAACCTGGGAGATATACAATATGGGTAATTACATCTGAGGCCTCATTAGTAGTGCCATATTTTTTCCTACTGTTCTTGAAAGCCAGTACCTCTTTTCTAGGTGTTCCTTGTGTCCTCAGAAAAATCATGCTAACCAGCGATCACCAACCAGTTTCTCGTCAGCCGCATCCTTCATTCAACAAATACTCGACATCTAATTCAAGTACGGTTCCACTTGAGGGTCTGTGACACTGCAACCCGTTGTGAGAGAAGGCTATTTTTTTCTTAAGATTCACTATCTAATTTAGGAGATAATACCTGAAAATAATTAGAAAGCAATGCCCCATTTCTCTCACGTTAAATGAATGGCTTTGAGCTAGTCCAGCTTGAATCTTGTTTAGTAGGATGAGTCTTATAATGTAATATTAATGAGCTATTACATAAGGATTAATGTACTCATAAGCTGGCCTCTTAAAAAAAAGAAAATAAAGAAAGACTTTGCCATCTGCTTTCCTCGGTCCAAATACTAAAAAACATTCAGAAAATTCATATACTTTCATTGTTCTTTTCATATTTAATATAGAATTATAAACAAAGTGAGAATTCAAGTGGGAAATTAGTTCAGGTGTCATTATTAGCCATTCTCACTCACCAAAGCCACAATCTCAAAATGTAACAGTGTCTCAAACACCTCTTAATGGGCTCTATTAACCAGTTCTGTGCACTCCCCCCCTTTGGAATTTCACTGTGGTAGTGCTCTTTTGAGGTGCTTTGACGTGAAATTGGATTTTAAATGGGTTTAATATGTTCTGGTCAGGCCACCGAAAATACTTCACAACCCAAATATGCTTTTCCATATGGAGGATGCCATCTGTGGTATTATTTTTTTTTCCATGAAGGTTTAATTGCTCCCTCTGTTTTCTTTAACACAAAGGACAAAAGACAAAACACAGCATTTCGTGAACATTTTTAAGCAAGTCTTCTTTTCCAATAAATGCCTTCACTTCATTCAAAATTTCCTGAAGAAAAACGAAAGAGAAACAAAACAATAAGTATGCCGTCCCCAGGGAGAGTTGATAGATATAAGAACTCGTTGCTGCCCTGGCTGGTTGGCTCAGTGGTAGAGCGTCGGCCTGGCATGCAGAGGTCCCAGGTTCGATTCCCGGCCAGGGCACACAGGAGAGGCGCCCATCTGCCTCTCCATCCCTCCCCCTCTCCTTCCTCTCTGTCTCTCTCTTCCCCTCCCGCAGCCGAGGCTCCATTGGAGCAAAGATGGCCCGGGCGCTGGGGATGGCTCCTTGGCCTCTGCCCCAGGCGCTAGAGTGGCTCTGGTCGCGCAGAGCGATCCCCGGAGGCACAGAGCATCGCCCCCTGGTGGGCGTGCTGGGTGGATCCCGGTCGGGCGCATGCAGGAGTCTGTCTCTCCCCGTTTCCAGCTTCAGAAAAATACAAAACAAAACAAAACAAACAAACAAAAAAAAGAACTCGTTGCTGATCATGATACGGTGGGCAAATCATCTCCGTGAGGAGGGGAAGCCTGACCTTTACTCCCGTCGCCGTCACAGACACGTCTCAGGTCTCAGTTGCCTCCTCTATAAAATAAAGACCAGGAAGAGATCCATATTTTTTCAAATTTACTGTGTATCATTTCAGCGGTGAAGTCTGTTCAAAATACAAATATCTTAGGCCCACCCCAGTCCAGAGGAACCTGAAGTTAGACCCAGTGCCCAAGAATCTGTAGGCTTTTCTGACTCCATAGTGATTTGGGATGTACAAGGTTTTGGAATCATTATTCCAGCAATCTTTGAGATCTGTTTCAGCTCGTAACAGATATGATCCTTCAAGTCCACCACAGAAAATTTTTACCTGGAGACACTATATACATAATTAGAATTAGAAAGATTAGGATTTGAGTCTGGGCTGTGTTGTGTACCTGCCTTGTGAGGCAGGACTTGAAATTCTTGAAACTCAGTTTCTCTGAAAAATGAGGAGAAGTATCAATTGTTCTCCGTGGACAGAGGGCATGAGAGAGAAATAATAACCAAATCAAAAAAGAAAACATTATCGAGGGACCAGCAAGAAATACAAGCACTGTGTATAAAAACAAGTGAGGATTAAAATAATGTTCGCTAAGCTTATAACATCACTTCATTCATTCATTTATAAATTACAGCACCTTTTAAAATTTTGCAACATGACAAACAAACTTCTTTCTTTTAAACATCTATGGGGAATCTTTTTAAGTTCTTTGTAAGATATAATAGATGCTTGTCCATATCAAGAGATATTAAATTGTTAGAAATAAATACATACAAAAATAATGAAAACAAGAAAAATATTCCCCCATTCTGGAAGAAATAATATTTTAAACCTCACAATCTCTCTCTTACCAAGTGTTGCTTTTTAATATTTTCCCCTTAAAGATCTAATTGTTCATGACAGTTTTAATACATAGTTTCTTCTATCTATGAGCTTACAATTTGATGTAGTATACTTACTTACAGAAAGATTGAATATAGAGATAAGACATTTCAAATATATTTCTAGCTTTGTCTTATAGGCAAATGGGACTTTTAATTTCTTTTCTTCTTTTGAAACTGCAATTCTCATAATTTTGGTCTTCTTACTCTTCTTTAATTCTATTAACTCAAGATAAAATAGAAAAAAAATAACATTTAACTAACACCTTGTTGCTCTATAAAAATCCTCACACTGCAAGATGACTTGTAAGCTAAAGGCAAAATGCATAGGAACTGTATTTGGCTTGTAAGGTCTAATATATACACACTTGTACAAAGCACATTTCAGCGCAAAGAATTCAATAATCTGACACTTCTCTTGTGAAGTGTACCATTCTGCTGTAGAGAAAATTGCTATGGCCTAAATTTTCAGTCCGATCCAACTCTATATAATAACAGCCCAGCAAGGTCAGACCTCAAACACAGCCGTGACCTACCTGCATGTCCCCTCATAACTGCTGAGGACTTCCAAGGAGGCAGGAAGTCTCCCTAACCTGTCTGCTGGGATCTGTAAGTTTAGTTCGAGTTATAAGAAAAGGGGCTGTGGCCATTGAACTCTTCTGGACATTGCTTTTTTATCATTGTTTCCTTAAGGTCTGGATATTTGTTCCGTGGAGTATAAATAGGATGAACAGTGCCTGGAGCAGCCTCTGTGACTCACAAAAGCCATAATTACACTGGCCATGAAACTATTTCCAGAACAGACATAGGCCTATAATTCAGAGAATAACATTTGTTTTAAAATGTGGTTCCAGATACTCCCTTGACGTTGTCCTAGAAATGCGGGGGGAAGAGGAAAGGTGGCCTCTTTGTTTTAGCACATGTGACTTCTTTTTTTTCTTTCTTAAAATTAAATTTATTGGGGTGACATTGGTTAATAATACTATATCAGTTTCAAATACACAATTCTAAGATACATCATCTGTATAGTGCATTGTGTGCCCACCACTGTCATTTTTTAATATGTGTTGCCGTGTGTTGAAATAGCTGCTATTCTGAGCTAAATGCTATGCTGATGGACAATACTCTCCTGTTTCCTATGGAAATAAAATACTCTCCTGTTTCCTACTCTGTGTCTTCAGTTTTAGACAGAGATGAGAATTAAAAAAAAAAAGACTCTGGCCGTTGGGTAGCACTCTACCAGTTGGTACAGAATGGTCCCCTCAAATGATACTTTAATGACTTGAGTTCCTTTAAAATTTTCAGATTTTGCATAAAGCTTACAGAACAAATGATAGTTTGTTGATAAAAAAGAGAGAAGGCAGGGGCTTGGGAGAAGGGCGAAGAAGCAGATGGTCACTTCGCCTGTGTGTCCTGACTGGGCATCGGACCTGGTACAATCACACACCAGGTCGATGGTTTACCACTGTGCCAACGGGCCAGGGCCAATTCATTTTCAGTTAGCTATTTCTCTTAAGAAATGAGCTCCTCTAAGTTTCCGACATTTGGTCTTCTTAAAAACTAAAATATTATGCCATAAACTTTTACCACCCAAATTTTTTTATTGTGTTGTTGATCTGGTTTTGAACCTGAAAATGAATTGATCCAGTTAGATTTTAATTTAAGCAGTAAAAGTTGCTCAAGCCTAGAGTGAATTTTCCTTTACATTGAAGATAGAAATGACACCAAGTGACTTCTAGAGAAAGTGATAAATGGTATATATATGTAGGAATGAATGCTTTTTACCTACCATCAACTTTCATTCTGGATGTTTTCAAGAGTTCACTTGTAGTATGATTTATCAATTAACCAATACACATTCACATTCAACAGTGTACTTTTTGAATTATTTTAATTTAAACAAAATGACCATAATTATTTAGATGGACATCTGACAAAGCATACTTTTCAAATTGTCTGGGAAATGTTTTTAGAATCATTGATTCAGCAAAATCCAATAATAAGACCGACTTTTTGTTTAATAGAATTCTCTCCACAGTGTTCCACTCCATTAGTGAAAAGGGAGTTTTCCAAGTTGCATAGATATGTTCTCAAGGACATTGGTTAATAAAACATAGACATTTATGTCTAGATGGTAAAAGTTTATATGTAGGCACTTGCTCAAGCAAACCATTCTGTTGCTTTAACAAATGACCTTTGTATCAAACTTAGGCTTACATAGAACTGATCAGATTTTTTTAAACCACTGTGGCCAATGGAAAATACATTCCAAACAATATTAATCTATTTTTTCTTTAGTTTTCTATACAAAGCTTATAAGAACATACATAAAAATACCAAAAGGATACATAATCAGAAGTTACCTGTAGAAAATAGAAGTTTTTGTTTTTCTCCTTTATGTTTGCATTTTAAAATCAAGTACATTAGATTTGTGGAGATGATCTAGTATGTATATTTGTTAATGCTCTGTGGCAAGGTAGGGGCATTCAAAATTATATTAGATACAATTTATATGAGGCCCTCCAAAAAAAAGACATTATGTAGTGTTTCACTGAGTTTGTGTGAAATACTACAGCTGTCTCCAGAATGCCTTTCCCCGGTGGAAAAGGAGCTTAATTCTGCCAAGGCACGAGTGCAGGACCCTTTCTTGCCCTTATTTGCTTTTAGAGACTCACACTGTCAAATTGATGAATGGGCTTTGACAGAAGCAAAGGTAATTCAAAGCTCATTCAAAGGTAGAATAGTCTTTAATAGATTCTTTTTTAAAAGTCTCTGATGGAGGAAAAATATATAGAGAAAATGCACAGAATTAATTCACTGTGAAGTCATTATTTACCCAAAGCAAAAAACTCATTATCTCTCTGAAGCTATAAGTTAGACTCATCCTAATCACCCTTACAATGTACATGTGTGTTTATTTACAAATGAGACTATTTATATTTTTATCTCTATGAAAGAAAATTAGTAATTTACCAAGAAAAAAAATTGGTGAGGAGGGTTTAGAAAATGTGGTATGTTTAGGGGCAGTAACCTTTTATAAATTTACTAGAGTTGAACTCATTTTTGTCTGGAACACCCTAACAGAAACATTACTTGGGAATTACAGAAAAGAGTTGATGGTGTTAGCAAACGCAAATGAATTTCAGTTATGATTTGTCTGCTTTTGATATTTGACAAATTAATGTATTAGTGATAAAATAATGTGATAAGTTTGAAGAGAGAGCTGAACTCATTGCATGTATCGCACCCACTGTAGATGTATCCCACCCACTGTAGTTCATGTGCCGAGTCCTTGCTCTGAGTTCTTGATAACACACTCCCATCATCGCACCTGGCACAAACCCCCTCCCCTTTCAATCAGGGTTGTCCTACTAAATGAGCCTTCTTTCTCCTTTGCTCTATTAAAAATAGACAGGGATATAGCATTTAGAAAGATTATTTCATTCAGTGTTAAGGAGATACTGTAATTAATAGTAGATACCAATAATTGGATATCTGCCTTCCTGTGTATTCCGTAAGGAGTGAGAATACTTTCTTCAGTTGTTATTCCTTTTAGATTAGTTCATATAAATAACTGCTTTTAGTACTAAATGAATGTCAGAGCTATGACTCATCTTTGCTATCTTTGTTTTCCTAAGTTTGGAAATGTAACAAAGCTAATTTCCTTTGGAAGGTGGTATTGGAGCTGTCCAAAACACACATGTAGATGCCCATTAGTATACCTCTAGATGAAAACAAAACTGGTATACAGTTCTAAGAAAATTCTTGGGACAAGTAAGAATGTCCAAAGAAGGACTTTGCTGGGTTTTTTCATCTTTGATAGAAATAATATTTGACATCTGCTTTGAAAAATACAACAAAATAAAACTTATAACTATATCAGTTATTCAGTTGAACATCATAGTTGTATCATCCTAAAATTTGTGCTCCTGAACATACCTATAAGAGAGTGATACAAGGAAAAGCAGATGTGACCTCACTGAAAGAACTTGTAATTGCACACAAACATAAACACTTACGAATGCGTGATTATGAGTCAACATAAAAAGACACAATATAGAAAGAGACTAGAAAAAATCAATAGGAAGCACTGAAAATATACTAAGTGGTAGCTCCTGGATTAGGAGTCAGGAAAGACTTTGTGGAGGTGTAAAGCCAGGAGCCACCATCGTGGCCATTCACATGCAGGTTCGCATTGAATTCGGACAGTCAGTAAAGAAACAACGGAGCCCAAAACTGGTGGGCCATTATTTTTAATCCTAGCTTGCACCCGGCGGGCAAGTAAAAACACACACTGGGCTCCAAAACCCACTCACATTCAGTACTCACAAAGCTACTGACTTATCCGAGTTTCCTAGAATCAAAGGTTTCTAGCTCACCAGACTTATTCACCTCTGTTCCCCATCTCCTTCCTTCACTCTACACAAACTCTACACAAACTGGCTTCTCACTCAACACTCTGCCATCTTGGCTGCTTCTCCTGGCCTACTCCAGTGGCCTTTCTCAGCTCTCCTCTCTGCTCTCTCCTCTAAAGATAATCTCAGGAACCAAGAGCTCAAGCTCCTGTTCTGCCCTCATTTTATAGTGTAGAAATCAAAACCTTTAATCCAATATACAAAAATAGGAAAGTTTCTACTACAAAGCACTTATCTGAGTCATGATGGGATTGTACCACCCCACATCAAAAAGGATGGGAAAGGCTTAATCCCAAAACCAAGCCCCAGGCTACAAGGATTCTGCCTGCCCACAGCCAGCCCCCAACACACATTAATATCACCTGGGCAACGGCCTCCACGTGGGCAGCGTCATCTTTAACAAAGTGAGCATAATACATTTTATCTGCCCAACAGGAGGCTTGTCCATTTTATGGTTGGGTAAGATTTAACATGTAGTGTTGATAGTGGAAAGTGGTGACTATAAGAACAGGAAACAGCATGAGTTAAGACATGAAGACCAGAAATCAGAAGCCATTTTAGAGAGTCATTTTATCTCAATCACATCACACACATCACATTAGGGGAATGAATCAAGTAAGGTGGAAGTGATGGCTGGCGTGTATTTATCTGTTCATTCACTCATTCATTTAGTTTATTGAGTTCCCGCAATGGGTTAGTCACTGGTATGGCACTAGTGATAAATTCAGAAGAAAAAAAAGTGAGTAAAATACAATGCCTGTCTAAGAAGGAATCATTCTTTATTGTGGAGTATGGAAGTAAAAACAGATAATTACAAGACAATGTAATAAATTCTTCAGTTGGAGCTTTCACAGAGTGTTGTGGGAGTAAAATGCATGTATCAGCTAAATCTACTTTGGAGAATCAGAAAAAAACTTAACAGAGAGGCTGACACTTGGGCTGGATCCCGAAGGGTATATAAATATTAGAGTAGATGGGGAGAGTGTAAGATGAATTGCTGAGTCAGATGAAATAAATATTTGTAAATATAAGTGGGTATAGGAGGGCATAATTTGTCAGGGCAGAAGGCTTGAGTGCTGTGTTTATAAGATTAGACTCTATTCCATAGCCCTACAGACTTTGCAAGTATTTGAGGAGAGAAGTGAGAGATCTTAGATGATTTTCAGCCCCATTCCTTGGGCATTGATTTATAGTGTGTGCAGACAAACAAAATGGGTTGTAGCACAGTTAACCCACTGATATTTAGTACCGTCCAAATTATACTGATTTTTTGAACCAGGTAGAGTTTATAAGGTCAGTCATTGAACATTAAAAAGGACTGACGGATCCACCTGATATACCATTAACCTAGTCGCCTCATCACTGTTGATTCAGTCTGATGTGAACCTCTTCATTTCAAAGAAAGCAAAACAACGGAAGGGATAATATATCAATATAATCATTGAGAGTCCTGAGCAGCTCAACGGTCAAATGAACAGTCATAGCTGCGTTCACTAAAGGCCACTAAATATGAAAGTTTAAAAAGAAACACATCTGCTCTATATAATGAAATAGTAGTTTCTCTGACCTCTGCCCCACCTCATGCCAAGTCTCAATACTTATCAAGGCTATCTAATGGCTACAAGGAGGGAGAGTTTCACTGTATTGCCTACAAAATTTTATGGAACAAACTACAGTGTTTGTCTTATGAAGAAGTGCTGGACACAGACCTGCAGGCTGTCTCCTGCACTTGAATTCTTGCCAATCCAACCCCAGCATTGTGCCCTTGGTCAGGCTGCTGGTGCTCCTTGAGCCTCATTTTCCTCATCTTTGAAATGGGAATGGCAAAATGATCTTTTCATTTTACTGTGAGGATACAAGGTTTTGGAGATAATGTCCTCAGGGAGGGGTGCATAGTAGATACTTAACATATTATGGCTAAAGTTTGTATGAGCTGGACCAGAAGTGGCCATGGCACTGAAGTGAACTAAGACACTTCCAGTTTTCATTTGTGTCTTACACTTTTCATTTCCCAGGCTTTCCTTACATAGCTTCATACCCATAAGGTCTCTCCTCACTCCCATCCCCATGAGCTCAAACTCACCCATCCTTCAAGGCTCAACCCAAATGGTGAATTGGCTGGAGCAAAGAGCCTAAAGCCATATGGCCAATGCAACTTCAAACTCCTTGAGAGCAGGACCTATGCTTTGTTTCCACCTTTGTGTGCCCCTCCCTGAGAGAGCCAGGCACATAGTAGGCAATGAAGATGGTGATAATAAATCACACTACCTGAGCTCTTTCACAATATAAAGTGCCCAGCCAGGCCCTTTGTATCTATTATTATATTGGAACCTCCTAACTACCCTACAATAGAGGTAGAATTTGGACACATGAGGAAACTGAGGCTCAAATGTGTAAAGGGACCTTACCAAGGGCTGGTGAAAGATGAAACCAAGATTGGAGCTCAGACTCTCCTATGGACCTAAGCCATTTTGAACGAAGAACTCAGCCCCGGCACCTGTGAAGGTTACATTCTGCCAGTGAGCCAGGGGCTCCCACGCTGCAGACATTGCCAGGGGTGCAGAGAGTGTGGCTCACCACTAGCTAAGTTAGAGATGCTTAGTCCCCTTTCCAGATGTGGAAGCGGAGGCCTGGGGGACACTAAGTAACTTGCCTGACACTGCACAGCCTGCTCCTGCCAGGCTCCAAAGCTCTGGAAAATTCCCCAAAGCAAACTTCCATTCTGGCTGGTATACCTCAGCCTAGGTGACTTTTTTGTTCGTTTGTTCGTTTGTTTTTTTTGAAAAATTGTCTCAGATTCTTTTTTCTAAATGTCCAATGTGTGAAAATACCAAGTGCTTGAAAGAGGCTTCCTGAAGGCTCAGCCCTCCTGTTTCCGTGCTTGCCAGGGTGTTACCTGTTCATGAGCATCCTGAGGGAGAAGCTGAGCTGTGAGAAGGACAGGAGAACGATCCCTGCTCCAGCCTCTTGGTCCTTCTCTAACAGCAGCAGCACAAGTGGTCTCTTTAGGTAAACATATGTGAATCATACTCATTCTTTCCTGGGTTCTCTACATTCCAGCCAGACTGCTTTTTATTTGTCCCTCAAACCCTCCCAGCTCGGTACGGAGGCCTTCTGCACTTGCTGTTGTTACTACACATTTTCCCCCGAGGTGCACGGGAGTGTTTTGTCCTTTGAATCCTAGTCCGAATGTCACCATCTGGATTGTCTATTCTAAGTGAGGTACACTCTTCAACCCAAAGCTCCAGTCACACTCAGCAACATCCCCCCTCTAATCTGGCGTTATACTGTCTAACTCCTTGATTATGTGTTGACTCTCGGACTCCTTTATTACCCCTGCCCACACATACACACTAGGTTGAAGAATGGGAGAACTTACTGTTTTTCTGAGGGCCTGGGACAGTTGATGTTCAGTTGAATGAATGATGATTTGGCATTTTCATATATTTAGATAGTTATTTTCAAAAATAGGTATTTTCTGTTGTGGCTGAAATGAATAATGTATAACTTAGTCCTTTGTACACTGTGCAGAAGATACGATTCTTTGTTTGGTTAAAAGTTTCATCTAGCCTGACCAGGTAGTTGCACAGTGGTTAGAGCATTGGACTGGGACATAGAGGACCCAGGTTTGAAACCCCAAGGTCGCCCGCTTGAACATAGGCTCACCTGGCTGGAGAGCAGGCTCACCAGCTTGAACGTGGGGTCGCTGGTTTGAACGTGGGATCACAGACATGACCCCATAGTTGCTGGCTTGAGCCCACGGTCATTGGTTTGAGCAAGGGGGCACTGGCTCTGCTGGAGACCCCCATCAAGGTACATATGAGAAAGCGATAATAAACAACTAAGGTGCCGCAACGAAGAATTGATGCTTCTCATCTCTCTCCCTTCCTGTCTGTCTGACCCTATCTGTCTCTCTCTCTCTCTCTGTCTCTCTCTCTCTCTCTCTGTCTATGTGACACACAAAAAAGAAGTTTCATCTGAGAGGTCTAGCCCTGCCACTCTGCACACAGGCTTGATTCCCACTGATACAGTGCTCATCATTTGTACCAGAAAAATTAATAGGAATTAGGAGGAAATGTTAGTGGTCTTTCTTCTTCTCCTCCTACTCTAGCATATGATCAACCACATCTTTCTCATCTGCAGAGGACTTATTACGGCTTGATTTTAAAAAGGCTTTGAAAGGGAGCCTGCAAAAAAGAAATTACATGACTGTCTGGACCTTGCCCTTTCTTACAAACAGAGATTGAAGTGGATAAGAGTGACTGTATCCTATTTACTATGTCCATCCTTTGTAACAATATGTTGCCATCAGTAAGCCTTTTTTTATTCTTGTTGCCTTATTTTGATTTACTCAGCTCTGTTCTATAATCATGAATATGACCTCTGCATTTGTCTGAAAGCGCTGCTTTTCCACGGTATGATGCTAAGTATAGTGATGGCATAGTGCTGTTTACAGATTAGCAGTGTGCCAGGACAGAGGGAATAAAAAGAGACATACCATCATATCACAGAGCTGGTTCTGCTACCTGGTCAGCTTGGACCTTGGGCAAGAATTGCCTGTCTTCTTTCCTTCCATACCTTCTTCCTTCCTTTTTCCTTTTTTCCTTCCTTTCTTTATTCAACTATTCTTTGAATCAGCTTTATGAGCTCACTTTCTCTGTTAACATTTTCTTCAATTTACCTTCAAATATCTCAGGAGCAAAGTTCAAACAGCTTTAACTTTAAAGCAGGGGTGCAGGATACTGCAGCAAGCCTGTCATAGTTAGTATGGCTGTGAAAGCAGGTGTGCACATTCCACTGTGTGTTTTGGTCTTAAAGGAATGTTTGTCTCTCTAAAGTCGCCTTAAGGTTAAGTGACGTGCAAGTAATATTTGGCATGTATATTTTATTCTAGGAGTAAAGTGAGGAGGTCATTTTGTTTCCCCCATGTAATCTGAAGTCTGAATATCTTGTTGCTGTTGTTGTTTTAATTTTCCATTGATTTGAGAGAAAGAGAGAGAGAGAAAGGGAATAAAGGTTAGGGGGTAAGGGAGAGAGGAGAGAGAGAGAAAGAAGCATTGACTCATTTTTTTTTCACTTAGTTGTCCCATTTAATTGTGCAAGCCATGTTGTTTTTAAAGCTTTTAGACTGGAGTGGAATGAACTGTGTCGCTGTTGTTACACAGGATGTCCGAGGGACCAGCTCTGGCAAACTTATGTTACCAAGTCTCTTAATATGTATTAAGTTACATCAGTTAATTCTACATTCAGGATAAACGTTAATCTTTTATGGTAGCTTACTTTATAAAAAGAATCATTTTAATTCATACCTTACTTAATGCCTTTTATGGCCTGTTAGTTTTTTAAAGAAAAACATTTTAAAATGCATTCTTTTCATGTGGAAATGTTCTAAAGAAAGATCTTAATGTAGAAGCTTATTTTTTTTCTACTTTCCTCAAACATAAATGAAACATTAATTCAAAGCACTACTACTTTTTATATAAATATATATTGAATAATTTTGGAGAGAGAGGATGGGAGAGAGAGAGAGAAACATTGATCTGTTCCTGTATGTGCCTCTAACTAACTATGATGCTCTAACTAACTGAGCTATCAGGCCAGGGTTAAAGTAACGGTACTTTGATGGGGGAGAAGGGCAGCTACAGCTGAGCAAGTGACCCTTTATTCAAGCCAGTGACCCTGTGATCAAGCTGGTGAGTCCGCACTCAAGGGTTTCAAACCTGGGTCCTCCGCTTCCCAGTCCGATGCTTTATCCACTGCGCCACCACCTGGTCAGGCAGTAATGATACTTTTAAAACATATTTCTGGCGTCAATGTTTTCTTATTTAAATTGGTTTATATATCTTTATACTTATAAAGTTTTTTACGGTTTATTCAAATAAATAGTGAGTAAGGTACATTTTATTCTTATTTTCTCAAACTATTCATAAGCTAAAAGAAAATGCTTAAATTGTACTTTTTCATCATTTCAAAACAGTTAATGTTATTACAGGCTATTACTTTATAAAGACCCAAAACATAAAGGGAGATATGGTACGCAACATTATTACAGATTATCTGTTTATGTAATTCACCACGTTAAAAGATTAAAGAAGGAAAAATAATGATCACATTTAACAGATGATGAAACAACTCCTATTCATATTAAACACAATCTGAGCATCTCGGAACAAAAAGAAATGTCTTTAATCTTTATGAAATGCTATATTTAGTGATAAAACACTAGAAGAATTACTTTAAAATTAGAAGATAGGTAAAGATAGTCATTACCATTGATTAGAAGTTTTCAATGCAAAAGGAGAAAACAAGAAAAATATATAATGATTTGAAATGCTGTCTATATCTGTATATGCATAAGTCTAATGATAGGATAAATATGCAAAAATCTAATGAAAATATGTGAGGTTTTCTCAAAAGAATGTTAAATTGGAAGTTCGGAATGAGTTGTAGATATAACAGACATCAAACACCAAAGAGAGCAGTAGACAAATCGACTGCAGATTTTCAAAGGAAATATTCAAAATGATTTCTTTCTCCTATCTGTTAATATCCTTCTTCATGACGTGTTTATTAAAAAATATAGAAAGGAAATTGTGAGATGGCAGAGACTTGTTAAGAGCTTACTGTGGTGAGACTTGATGTATATGGATATCTCACCCATCCC
Organism: Saccopteryx leptura; assembly: GCF_036850995.1. NCBI lineage: Eukaryota > Metazoa > Chordata > Mammalia > Chiroptera > Emballonuridae > Saccopteryx > Saccopteryx leptura. The sequence continues at coordinate 21,686,780 of NC_089507.1, forward strand.
CTAAAATGCAATTGATAAAGTGAGTACATCCTATATGTTGAGATGCCCCCAAAGAAGGTATGGTTTTTTTTATTTTTTTCAAACAAGATATTAAAAGTATAAACATCAAAGAACGTATGTAATGAATTTGAATTTATTAACATTAGAAACTTAAGTATAACAGATTATTCCATAAACCAAGTGAAAACAAAATGTCATAGAATATGAAGAGATATTTCTAATATTGGGTATATAAACCAGTTTTTTTTTTTAAAGTAGACAAAATAGCAGTTCATGTAAGAAAATATCTAAATAGCCAATAACCATGAAAAGATGTTCATTCTCACTAGTAATCAAATAAAGGTTGACTGAAACTACATTTAGATACTATGCCAGGCCCTGGCAGGTGGCTTTGTGGACAGAGTGTCAACCTGGCATATGGACGTCCCTGGTGCAGTTTCTGGTCAGGGCACACAGGAGAAACTGCTATCCTCTTCTTCCTCCTCCCTCTCCCCTGTCTCTCCCTCTTCCCCTTGGCTGGGGAAGAATTGGCTCAGTTGGCTTGAGTGTGGCTCCAGGCACTGAGAATGGCTCCATTGTAGCGCATCAGCCTCAGGCACATTGAGCTCAGTATTCGAGCATGGGCTCTAGATGGGGCTGCCAGGTGGATCCCGGTTGGAGTGCATGCAGGAGTTTGCCTCACTATCTCCCTTCCTCTCACCTGAAAAAATAAAAAATAAATACTATTTCAAAACCATCAGTTTCCAAAGAAAGCTAACATTTGTTAATACCAAGAACACAGTGAGGATGTGGAAATATCGAAATTTTCACACATTGTTTGACGAATAGCAGTTTGGAGTACACATTTGTAAGAAATTTGCCTAATGCTAGTAAAATTCAGATATCCACACCATACAGCACATTAATTCTTCTCCTAGGAAGACTTTGGAAAAGCTCTTTTATGTGAATACATTGAGACATGCTCAGAAATGTGAACTGCACCTTTGGAAAGAGGCCAAATGTCCATTGTCAGAAGACTAGATCAACACATTTGGCTGGATTCATACAATGTAATATTCCACTTAAGTTAAAATGAGAAGACCTGTAAATAAATGAGAATATGGTGCATAATAGGAAAAAAAATAATAGTAAAAAGAATACAAAATGATAAGGGAAAAGAATATAGTACAAAGAGAACAGTAATAAAAGTAAACACCCAATAAGAATGGCCATGTTGTTTCCTATACTTCATATAATCAACCCCCTAACTGCCTGTTGTTACCCAAGGCCTTACTTTCATAGCATAAAAGAAGGATCCTCAATGTAAGTTTAACTTAGGTACTCAATCCCTCGTGGTGCCTTTCATAAATCTTATGACTAGAAATTTTTATTTTTTTCACTTATTAAATTTAACGGGGTCACATTGGTTAATAAGAGTATATAAACTTCAAGGGTAGATTTGTATGTTGCATGAGCTGAATATTGTATAGTGTGCTCACCACCCAAAGTCCAATCTTCACCATATATTTGCCTTCCTTTACCATTTATTACTCCTCTACCTCCTTCCCTCTGGTAACCACTCTTGTCTGTGTCTGAATTTCAGTTTTACAGAAATATTTAAATATAACTGGATAAAGGCTCCTCTAACAGTAGTTACGCTAAGGAAGTGTTTAAGTTGAAAACGTCACTTGATTTGTTTTTTTCCCTACACATCTCTAGATATTCTTTACCTTGTTTAGTAAGTTGTGTTGACCAGAATATCTATTCTTTGGCTCACACTTAATGAATCAATTTTTTTTTTAAAAAAAAATAGTATGTACAATTATACTGAAAATGTTGACATATCTTGAAAAACTAAAAAAATGATGATACCCATTATATTTTTGGCTGTGATTAAAAATCACAATTAGTTTAGAAAAGTTATTAGTAAGTTAATAAGGTCCTATTAAAACCCATAGTATTTAGTCATTTGGTTTATTAAAAAACTTTCACTAGTAAATAAATTTTTCTCTAGAGAAAAAAGTTAAATGCTTCTAATATGATATTTATTTTTGTTTTACAAAGTCATCTAGCAAAGTTTGCTTGCAGAGGTAGGACCACAAAAATCTGAAAATGGGGGGTAAGTTGCCAAAAGCCTTAGCAATGGTATCAAGCTGAAATATAAGACACATAACATGCAATGTTTTAGAATAAAGAAACTTATTAAAGAGATTTTTGCTATTAAAATATTTATTTATACTATAGATTTCCAGAAAATTAAAAAGAGCTGCTTTCAAATTCTGTTTGGGTATGTTTTCAAAGTAGAAAGCAGCCTTCCTATATGTAAGATGCTGGATAGGATTATTAAATTATAATCAAGGAAATATTACCAACTATAATCTATTAAGCATTTATTTCTAAATTTGAGAATTTGTGTTTCTTTGATTTTTACCTAATTACTTGTGAATGACTATATATAGATGTGTTTTTTAGATGTGGTTTTATAAGTATAAAATGTGATAGATTTGAAGCATTGGATAACATTTTCTTAATATGGTCCTTAAATTTCTTTGGCTTAGAACACCGAAAGTCCTAGTATACACTCCACAGTGACTCATGTTTCTGTCTTTTTAATCTTGTAACATTATTATTTTAGGTTTTCTTATATGATTTTTGGCCAAGATAGCTGAGATTACATGAGCTTATCTCAAGAACGTTACCAAAGTTCATATTTTCCCCATTCTCCAACTTCTTATTTTTAAAAATTAGAACAATTGTAGAACTTTATGAGAAACCTCTTTACTATAAAACTAACTTGTTTAAGGAGAGCATTTAGTTCTAATTGCAAATGAATTTATGAAAACTGGATAAATAGACACAAAGTAGTACATAAAATGGACTGAACTGCCTTTGAAATTCTTGGACCACAGACATAAGCATTGAATTCACATGACTTCCAGGCTGAACATTGTCCAGTCTTATATTTTACAGCAAATTTCCTGTGTTAACAAATCACAGTTCAAATTTGTAGGGTTGAAACAAATAGTAAGATTAGTGTAAGGGGAAAACCATCTACTAAAATATGAATATGAAACAATATAGATTATCTTGATCTTTCTTCAACTATGCATCATGGGTTTTATTATGAATTACATAGAATAAAATGTGGTAAGATAGTGATTTGTCTATTTATACTTAACATAATTCAGGTATTTACTGGAAGTCTGGGCGTCTAGAAAGTTGGTAGTTAATGATGAGAAGGAGCTTTTAAAACAGCAAGGTCATAATAAATTGACATTATCAGAATCTCATTTTACATTAGTTTTCAATAAAAGGCTGTAATTAGAATATGTTTTGGTAGTTAGACATTAACCTTAATCTTGTGATATCTTTTGCATAATATAGATATGAGCTATAGCTTGTTATAATCAGTTTTAAGAAAGTTTTTTTTTAAATCATACTTTTTATCTTTATTAAGTACCACCTAAATTGTTTTCTTTTCCAAATCACCTTTTTCTTGAAAACTTACCTATAGACTATCTTTTTGCCATCCTTTTAAAAAGTGAAAAACCTAACTTCACTTCTGTGTGGGTCTGAGCCATATTTTAAAGGACTACGTTCGTTCTTAATCTTGACAGTCAAAGGAGACATCCTGCAATGTTGTAAATGTTCCAGCAGGATTAAGGAGAGAGACTGCAGTGTTTCTGAGAGCACTCCAACCTGCCTTCAATATGCTCATTTTTCAGTGGTGAGGCAGGGCGGGACAGAATCTCTAAGCCCTTGACCTCCTCAGAGAAGTCAGCTGTGTCAAAGTGTGACTACCTGTCATTTATTAAGTAACAGGAAGGGAACAAATGCAACATTTTTTTGCTTGTAACACTTTCTTCCCTAGCCTTATTCAGTAATGCTGAAATAACATATAGAAAATGTCTTATGTCATATAAATATTTTTCCTTAGAAATTATAAATGGAAATTAGATGACACTAAGTATAAAAAAACCTGTATTCACTTATTACCTATAGGCTGCTTTGGGACAATATATTATATTACATTAAAAGAATAAATGTTATCCAGGAATTCCACTTAAAGATTTGACATACATATTTGATTCAGGCTATTAAGAAATACTGCTATACATTCTGACATGAATGTATGGCGACAGAAGCAGAGAGGCTGATATTTATATTATGGGTATGCCAAATATCATACTAACTGGAAGTAAAAGTTTCATTTGATTTGTTATAATGAATATATGGACAGATTGCAGGAAAACATTTAAAAGTTGAGAAATATACAATAGGCTCATTTCCATGAACAAGAATTTAATTTCCCTGCATTAATAGCCCGATATATGAAATTAGTTAAATGTACAGCTATCAAGCTTTACTACAGTGAATGTAAAATTGTGGTTGAACACAATCATCGGGTTTCATCTAAGCAAGCGAAGAGCATTCTCATCAATTTTTCTGATTGGGCATTTGATGGCGCAAGTGTTACACCAACGTCTTGACTTGGCAACTGCTAAAATTGATCATAAAGTCAAAAAATATATTGTGAACCTACATATCAGGGTTATTGTTTTGTTTTGTTTTTTGGTGTTTTATTTTTTTCCATCATTTCCACTTCACTAAGAAACTGCAGGCTTTTGTCTACAAATGACCATGTCAAATCTGTTGATGGCACATTAATGCCCAGAAAGATGACACTCTTTAATGAATGCCAGAAAGTAAAATAAAAAAAGCGAGATAACCTGAAAAGGGGAAATTGTGGGTTTGGTGGCTAGAAAAGCATGAAGAACCTGACAGCTTTGAATCAGTTAATCCACTTCACTCATGGTTTTGCTTTGTTTGGAAAAATAGAATCTTTCAGTTGGAGCTTTACAGAGGCTTGCTGGAGGAAGCTGACAAATGAATGAGATTTGAGTTCCTACTTTCTGTGATGCCTATATTATCATTGTCTTTTTAAAATACATATTTTAAAAGCTTTTAAAATTGCCATTGACATACAATATAATATTAGTTTCAGATGTACAACATAGTAATTACAAATGTATGTGACTTATGAAGCGATCACCCTGGTAAGTCTGGTACCCACCATACCAAGTTATTACAATATTATTGACTATATTCCTTATGTTGTGCTTTACATCCCTGTGACTGTTTCTATAACTGGTGATTTGTACTTCTTAACATCTTTCCCTTTTTCACATAACCATCGATTTTTCTCTTTGATGTCCAAACCTATGTACAAAGAGTGGGGCGGCTGCTTTTATTGGTTATAAGTAAATGAATTAAAATTGTTGCAAAAAGCCTACTTTTGATCTATTGCATTTCTAAAGGTCTTTCGGGAATTTTGAAGAAGTCTGTGTTTGCATGCAGTTTGTATGTGTGTATGTCTTTGCACATGTGTGCACTCACCTCATTATGTATATAAACATATTACTCATATACATGAGGATTTAAAAGGTTTAAAAAAGGCTTATTCTTAAACATATTATTATGCATAATAAGCATCTTGCTTTGAGTTTACAAGACTTGAAAACTGATCAATATGCATATTATATGGTATGCACAAAGAAAAAAGTATGAAGAAAATTTCACTTTCAGAAAAGAATCAATTCTTGTAGAAATATTTGTATGTAAATGTCTCTATCTCTATAGATAAAGATATATTTTATATCTTGGACATCTCTCTTAAGATAAGGTGAAACAATAACATGCCTGGATCTTTGCATCTCATGCTAGATAGAAATCAGAATTCCAAAGGGGTCAAAGCAAATGCAAAAGGAATAATACATATTTGATCAAAATTCACTTGTCGGCGAAGAGATGATTGGCAGAAAACAAGCAAAATTAAGCACAAAGCTCTGCTCAGAAAAAGCACAGTGAATACATAGCCAAGAATACCATCTGTTGAATATGAAATTCTTGGATCAAGACATTATAGATACATTTCCCCAAACAGCAGGGACAGAAGTCTTTCTGGAAACAAAATCACAATAGGGCTTCAGAAACGCCAAGTGAAGAAGAGGTAAATAACTGTTCGCTGTATGGCGGGGAGCAGACTTCCTTACTGCCAGTGCAGAGCGTGATTAATTACATGACATGGTTCATGATGCTGGTAGTAAATAAACGTACAGCAGGTAGTCGCCCTGTTCGAATAATTTTTACATCAGTATGTCAACTACTACCCATGAATAGATCAAAATCTTTTTTACCATGTACATTGTCTGCACCTTTATTTACTCCCAGAATTCCCGTGCTCCTTGTCACTCATTATGTTTTATAAAGCTAATACAATGATGGCTGACTGATAGTCAATAGAAGACATATAAAAAGATTGATGAATAATACTAGTCCTTAAGATAAAATTCAGATACAATGGTACACTTTATATTTGTATCTGGTATTTTCATAAAAATTTCTATGTATGTGTATGTTTATATATATGTGTGTGTGAGTATGTTATATATATTATATATACTTCTGTGAATATATTATATATACAATATATTATATATATTATATATATGTGTAACATATACACACATGTGTATATATTACCTTTATTAGAATGAGTCTAAATATGAGCCGGCATCTTTTTTTAGGGAAGCAGCCTGGTTCTTAGGATAGACAATTGTTGACATGGAAATAACTTATGCTAATGAGAAGTGCAATAGAATGGCAGGTAGGAACAATGACAAAGAGAAGTAATAATGAATGGAATGTAAAGATGTTAATAAAAGGACTTTGATTCTCTTAACTGAACCCATTAAGAAAAATGGCAACCAATGGGAAAACAATAACTAAAATGTAGATTAATTCATAATTTTATGTGGTTGCTTTTCTTTCATTCAGATTATCATATGCAAATGTTTTATTTTCTGTTTATCCTGGAAGTTACTGTACTTCTCTCCAATTTTTTATAGTAATATAAGTGGCTCTTAAAACAATCAATTATTATTAACATATAGTAGGTGCTCAAAAATTAGTTAATAGAGGGACTAAGATGATGTATAAAGCATCTTAAAAGCACTTTTTAAAGCATTTTGCATGCATTACTCTTTTCATTCTTATAACTATTCAAAGAAGTAGATGCTTTAGAATCTCCAGTTGTTTCTGTAGGGAAGCAAGCAGAGCTTTTGCGTCAAATGTCATAGTTCACTCAGTAAATTGATTTGAACACAACTCTCTTTTTCCTGATCCTGTATTCCTAACCATTTTGTTATTGTATATGAAAAGAGTCATGGTTCCCTGTTAATTTTATGTTTTAGACCTGTAGTAGATCACTACTATGTATGCATAATGAGGTCGTTTGTTTTTTATGTTTGGGTAGAGCATCTGTTAGGGACTTTGCCTTATTAGTGTCCATGTAGAGAAGTCCACTTTCTTCTGGTAGTTTTGAGATATGCATATAACCTCAAAAATTCCTGTTAATCTTCTTATTGAAAGATTGTAAGCAACTCAAAACCATTATTATCATTATTTAGGTGAATTAAGATTTATAAAATAAAGTGCTAAGGAATGTTTAATGACTTTTATTTACATTTTCCCGAGCCTTTTTTTATATTTTATACACGCCATAAATTTTATTTTGTGTTATATTTGTATATGCCTTCTCTCTCTTTCTAGACTTCTGAAGGCAAGAGTCACTATTTAATGGTATTTATAATTCTAACTGTTGTTAGTAATAAAAATACATTAAGTCCAGGCTATCAGTGACAGTTCCCAGAATTAATAATGAAAAGAACTTCTTACACTGTGATTTTATGCAAAATATTACTGCCAAATCCTTTAAAACGCATATTTGAGAAAAGATTATTTTTTTTAAAGTGTAACAGCTCCCTGAGAATCTTTGTAACTATGTCTGCCATCTTTTCAGTGAGATCAACTCATGAGTCAATTTTTTAAAATAAGCAATCATAATTATTTCCATCTACCCATTAGAGTGTAACAAAAGCATCAAGTACCTCAAATGTTTTCAGTGACAATATTAAAATATGGTTTTATGTTCCAATATTTATTTCAGTTACATGATGCAATAAATATCATGTGTGACACCCCAAAATATCTTACACTTTAGGTATTTTATTTTTACTTCCTAATATGGTTATTTGCACTGCAGTTGGAACTATTTTGGACATGTTATCTTGTAATTCTGACTCAGTCTGGAAACAGCTAAGAGCGCCACTTACTTGCTTTAGATAAAGGAGTTGCTGGTCATTCATCACCTCTCACACTGAAAATGACCACACTGCAGTGACATTGTGCTGTTGGCTAAAGTTGGCAAAATTATATCAGTCAGTATAATTGGACTATGTCTTCACAACATTACTTTTATCATTTAAACTGTAAAACTGTTATAGTTTATAAGAAATATAATATAGTACATTTTAGGAACTGAAAAAGAATTTGTAATAATACAGGAAAGCACATATTGTTTAAAGACCAACCTATTTTAACAAATTTAAAAAATTTTTTGCTACTTTCTCAAAATATAACATGACAAGAAAATATTTTCTCTTTTTCTTGGTGTTTCTTGTGAGTGAGGTTAAATAAGATTGCAAATTAATATCTGTACTAATAGGTGCTGTACTGAATGCTGTATGCAAAATATCAAAATGACCTAAATTATAACTGTGTTTTTACATTGCTCAAATTTCAGTATAGAAATGTTATGGTTAAATTTAGAATAGTGGCATATTTAGATATAATTTTTTACTTGATAATCTCTTTGAAACAATTTATAAACGCTCTCCTTAACAATTTTCACTTTCCCCCCATAATTCCACTTAATGATGCTCTTTGAATAGTACTTTTAACTAATGGAGAAGTAACATTATATTCAGAGAACCATCAACTATCAGAGACTTACACTAAGGAAAGATCCTGAAAATGGCTATGGTAATGAGCTCAGCATTTTAGCTTTCATACGTTTCTGTTGAGTAAAGTGAGCTAATTTCCTTTTGCAAGCCTGAGATAACTTAGTACTGATTTTAGAGCTTCTTGTCAAATGTAATTTGACCTAATAATTATCCCTAAAGATGTGATTAAGAAACACCTGACTCAGATGTTGAGTGCATATGCAAACCACGAGTCATCACTCCTTCACTCCTTTGATTTCAGTGGCTAACCGCCAAGTCAGCAGGCTGAGAACTGGCCTTCAGGAGTCACCTGCCAGTAGATAGTTTATTCAGGTCATTGCACTTATGTTAAATGTGCCTAACAAGAAGAAGAAGGGGCCTTGATCTGTGCAAGCATTAAATGTATACATTGTTCTGAAAGATTTTAACAGGGAGAATAAGAACTCCTGTAAGCTATCTTCAATGTGAATGCTAACAAATACTTTAAAAATATTCGAACTAAGAATATTTGCAGTTTAACCAAAGTGGATATATACTCGGAGACTACCAAAACAGTTTTTCACCCACCTAGAAATTGACACCTGATTTAGTATATGAGAAGTTTGAGTTTTAATCTTTCAATTTTAAAAATTGATAAGAAGCATACAATTTTATATCAATTCTTTACTTTTTTTGTTCGAAGTTTATTATTTAATGCTTAAATAAAATTAAATTCCATGTCTCCTTTTCAGAATATCTATGGACAATATTATTTAAATATTTTTATACCTTCCTAAAGTTCATAATATATCAAAATGCTTAAGAATATAAAACATGTTCAGTTAAAAAAAACCTTATGAAATACACTTAACAGGTCATATTATTACAGTTTATCTCAGTATAATGAAAAATTTCAGTGAGAGTTGGATTAATAATTTTTCACTTTTCATTCTAGTTAATTGCATTTTTTTAAACTCCTTTACTTCAGAGAAATTTTCTGGGCAAATACTGTATTACATCCTGTCACCAATCTGAAGTCAACTTCCTGAGTTTTCTGGTGGGTTATGACCCATCCATGGGAAATAATGAAATGCCTATATTCACCCACTGAGCATATCAATGAAATTTATGAAATATATAAATTACAGTACATTTAAAGTACACTTTCATTTATTTTTTAGTTAAAGAAAGATTTTAAGATCTCTTCATGACTATATTTATATAATATATTTGCTTAGGAATTTCAATTATTTGTGGATTACTATTATAAAAAACAAAAATAATCAAAGAATATTTTTAAATTTGAAAATAGCTTGAATTTCTCTTTATTAGGTCAAGGATATGAAAATAGATGATTAAGTGAAGGTTAATTATTTTTATCTAATTTAACATGTAGATTCACAGTGATTTTTCACACTTTTATTAGTCAATGATTGGTTTGTGGTTTGTATTTTGAATGAACAGTAGTATTAAATATTACAAAAATTTAAAAGATAAAATAAAAATTAGTTTGGTGGAAAAGCCAGCTTTATATACCAGCTTAACTTTCATTCAATCTCTCAGTTATGAGAAAAGTTTACCCAACCAAAATATAGTATACATTTATATATTATATAATTCTCATTCCACTTACAAATTATGAATAAAGTTTCCCCTTAAGAAGAATTTCACAACTTAAAAACATAGAGTGAGATTCTGGATGTATATAATTAAAGAGTGGAGCTAAATGCTTGCATGATTAAAGGAAATGAAAAATTAGAAGTATTTATAATGCTTGGATTGTGAAATTATAATCAGACTCAAGCTGAAGTACTATGATTTTGATTCCGGTGGTCGTTTCAGTAATCTCTTGCCTGATGGAGTTACTATTCTTTCTCTATGCACGTGTTCAAATTTTCTGTATACTTCATGTTGTGGTTAAGGGAAACTGCCTAATTCCATGTTCTAAGAAGTGCTTGGTGCAATGTTGATGTACAATATAAGCTTTCTTTATGAGTAAGAAAAGGAATGTACAAATATATATATATATATATATATATATATAGAGAGAGAGAGAGAGAGAGAGAGAGAGAGAGAGAGGGAGAGCAGAGGGAGAAACAGAGAGAAGGGGGGGAGAAGCTGGAAGCATCAACTCCCATATGTGCCTTGACCAGGCAAGCCCAGGGTTTCAAACTGGCGACCTCAGCATTTCCAGGTCGATGCTTTATCCACTGTGCCACCACAGGTCAGGCCAAATATTTTTCATAGATGCATATTCTAAAAGATACATATTTCCAAAGCTGTAAGGGACAATGTTATCCTTTTCCAAATAAGTACAAAAAGTTAAAGATCAAAATCTTTATCTTTGTAATATATGTGGATGAAATAAATACCTTGTGTCGGTAGACAGACATTGAGGAAGGAAAAAATAAAGAATTACAAATGCTAGAAGCATAAGGTATTATTGAGATGAGGTTCTAATCTATCAATGATGGTAACATTTCTGTTATTCAGAGAGATTTGGTTACATTTCTCTTAAACAATTCATTATATTAAAATCACTGAGCATTACTTTTGGAAGGGCCAGTACTTACTAGTCCAGTGGATCTTTTCTGACTTGATTATGAGACTGCATGAATAACAAGAGTTAAAGACTCTCATTGAAAAGTTACACGTTTGCCCAAAACACACAGTTCTACATACATTTCTAGGTATACCAGTTAATCCAAGCCACCTGTAGGCACAATTTATTTATAATCACCTCTTATTAATCAAAGTTGATTTTATATGAGTTGAATAAACTAGAGACCCATACAACTGAATTGCAATTCCATTGACCTTTCAATATCTCTTCAATTTGTCCTTTTAATACCTCTCCAGTATATACCTAACCATCTGCACTGATAAATGCTCCAGACACCTTGTCCTGGTCATTTCCACTCTTTCTGTGACTGAATGGAATTGTGAATGTATGAAAAGAACTTCCACTCTCTATCTGAGACCAGTCCAGTTCTCCTACCTAACTCTGTCTTTGTAGGAGAAAGTTTTCTCTTTTCTCTTCTGTTTCTGCGACTGTGGTGCGCTAGTGTGTTTGTGTGTGTATGCATGTGTGCACATGTGTACACGTGCCACTATTTCAAACCTGTGTCTGACCCAGGCCGTCCCACATCTAAGTTTTTGCATCTGCATCTATCTGCCAAAGAAAAATGTGTAATAGGAAATTTGTTGTCCAGTGATAAGCAGTTGGATATTGTAGTTCCATTTCCCACAGATTGTACCTGACTTTGAAACAGGATGTTATGGTCTTTTGTTGCAACTGACAAGAGATTATTTTGAACCTCTTAGAATACGAGCTTTGTGACAACTGAAAAAGTAGTGGGAGCATTCATTTTCATCAGACTCATTACAGTGTAAAGGATGTCAAGGCCAGAATGGTTTGCTTTCCTTTTACGCTGAGTAGTAGTTAATAAGGAAGTTCTATTTTTTGCAACACTCTTATTTAAAAGTTGCTCAGTGCTATTCAGTTGGGAGAAAATGACTTACAGCCTTCTTCTCATGTTTCCCTGCTCTTTATTTTATCTTACTTTTTATATTGACTTTATCAGAGTGACATTGGTTAATAACATCATGTAGGTTTCAGCATATCATATGTAACTTGGATTTTCCTGAGTAATACAGGAAGCAAATAGATTTGTATGGAAGTTACATAAATAAAATGGCAAGGTCTGGTGAAACAGCTTTCTGTATATTTGTTGGAAGATAACTATTTAACTTAAAACTCAAACTTTTCTTAAAAACATTACTGCAAATACATTCACCACATTTTGATTCATTTTTGATTTCCTCTAGAACTGTTGATAACTGTGTAATTTTAAAGAAATTACACTTTTGAGATTTTGAGAAGCAATGACATGTGCCAAAGAATCAGGTATTCCCTCCATGGTGGTTTTGAAGATTAAATGATATAATACACAGGAAATCTTACTGTGAAAAAAATGAAATATCACGAGATAACACTGAAGCTCTTTATAAATCTTCATTAGTTTCATCTGAGTCCATCACTACTTAACAACTAAAATATTTAATTTGTCTTCCCACCTCCATTATTTTTTTTAAAAAAATTTCAGCTACAATCTATAATACTGTTATTTTGTATTAGTTTCAGGTGTGCAACATAGTAGTTACACAATCACATACTTTCAAAGTACTTCCCCTGATGTTTCCAGTACCCATTTGGCAACTTATTACAATATTAGTGACCATATTCCCTCTGCTGTACTTTACATGCCCACAACTATTATGTAACCACTAATTTGTACTTTTTAATCCCTTCGCCTTTTCACTGAGCCCCCAAACACCCTCTCGCCTGGCAATCCTCATCTTGTTTTCTGTCTCTATGAGTCTGTTTCTAGTTTCTGTATTTCTGTTCTTCTTCAGATTTCAAACATTACTGAAATCCTATGGTATTTTGCTTTCTCTGACTTATTTCACTTAGCGTAATACCCTCTAGCTCCATTCATATTTTTGCAGATGATAAGATTTTGCTCATATTTGTATGACTTAGGACTATTTCATTGTGTAAATGTTACACAGAATTTTTATTCAATTATCTGTTGATGGGCCTTTGGATGGTTTTCATATCTTAGCTACTGTGAATAATGCTGCAGTGAACATAAGGATTCATATACTCTTTTGATTTAGTGTTTTTGATTTCTTTGAATTTATAACCAGAAGTGGAATCACTGGGTCAAAATGCAGTTCTATTTTTAATTTGTTGAGGTAATTTCACACCGTTCTCTATAGTGGCTGCACCAGTCTGCATTCCCACCAGCAGTGCACAGGGGAATTTCTACACTTCCTCATGCCCTCCCCAGCGCTTGTATATTGATTGATTGATGATAGTCATTCTGACTGGTGTGAAGTGATATCTCATTTCCTACCTCCATTGTTCTTTTCTAATTTATGGTGGGCCTGTTGTTGGAAGACTGAATTCAAGGCTTATATTTGTCACTATCTTTGGGGACATCCTGCAACTTTTATTTATACATTTCCACACCCACCAAGTAGTGATCATAATACTGGTCTTTAGAGTCTTAAGAAGGATAGATTGAAATAATATATGCGAAACCATTTCTAAATTAGCTCGACTAAAAAGAAAATGACGTGATAGTCACACCCTTTAGAAAATCTCTTAATAAATAAAGTCTCAAAACTAATTCAATCCAGAACCAGATATTTGAGTCTGTGAAAATATCTACAAGAATCTCTAAAACAGAAACATTCCAGACATCCGGATATAAAGCTGAACCAATCCATTCAGATTTTACATTGAAAAGAGAGAGAGCTGTATGATCACCACTTCTCCAGCTATTATATATATATGTCATGTGGAAAAAAAATTAGTAAACAGCTACAGAATGAAAAAATAGATCTTCAAGAAAGAAAAATCTTCACAGTGGATTATGAGGAGCTATGTGTGTTTTCTTGGTCAGAAATGTTTTGGTTTACAGTGCAGATCCAAAGACAGGTCACACTGAGATAACCGAGGCTTTCTGATAAACAGAAGCGGACCAGCAAGACTGGTCCCGCACTGGGACTGGGACCGGTTTCCCGGCATCTGTTAGCAGCAAGTGGAACTGGGAAAGGCTTTAGCGAAAATCCTGCCCTTCATCCAAATGCCACTGATAGGGAACACAGAAACAGCAGAAAAGTACGCGTGCTTTAGCTGAAGGCTGCTCCTACGGAACACTGCCTGCAACCAACGCACACTTGCTTCTAAATCCTTAAAAAATTCAAATGAAAGTTTTATGATCAATATTACTGAAGCATTATGCTTTAGGGACAAGTTATTCAGAGTTAGCACTAAATATCAATTTGCTGTATAATTCTGTTATTTGGGGAAAAAACAGCATCTTTGGGCTTAAATATCGATAGCCGAGCTAGTAATCTTTTGAGTAAAGGTGTAGCTATAAGGTGAAAAATCAAACACAGTAGTTGGATGTATATTTTCAGCAACACAAAAGACCTTGACCTGTATGAAAGCCAAAGATATAATAGAGAACTGAATTATAGATCTGTTAGGCAGGGTTTGTTTTTTTTTTTGTTTTTTTATGGTTGGAATCTTAGCTTTAAATATCTCTGGTGCCATTTTCTTTGCCTTTTATTTATGCTATTAATTGTGGTTATAAGGATTGGGCCCATGGGAGATTTTTGTACCTAGCTTAAATTACATTTCCTTGGTCTAGTGATTTTCTACCTGTCACCCTCACCTTTACCCTGGAGGATTGAATCTGAGGATGATTAAGGACAAGAACCAAAGGGAACAGGAGTAGCTCAGTGGGGGCACCAGCAGGGGATATTATAACTTTTTAATTCCCAGTGAGGGTCGAACGGTTCCCTGCGAGGCCCTTTAAGGAAACCTAGTTTCTTATCAAGCGTCTATATTTGTTCTATCTCCCAAAATAACTTCTTTTGGTGTCTTTTGTCTGTCTGTTCTGTGATGCAGCATTACAAGAAATCATTCTTTCAATTATTTAAAAAGTGATTTCAGCATAAGTATTTATTGAACAATCCAAAACCACTCCTCTAGAGGTGAAAAAATTATTTTAGTCTTGACAAAGAACCAAATACTAGTGGACTGAGGCCTGGAAGGGAAGCAATGATCTGAGATTTCTGCAAGGGAAATAATATGCTTTTAAAACAGAAAAAGGAAAAAAAAAAGAAGCCTTGTACACTATTCCAATGTTTATGAAATTTTCTATAAATTTGTAACCTTGTTTTGTTTAACGTTCTTCTGATAATTATTACAAAATGGTTGTTGCATAGTTGGTCATTGTAAGGCCAGGAGCCACCATCGTGGCCATTCACATGCAGGTTCGCATTGGATTCGGACAGTCGGTAAAGAAACAATGGAGCCAAAAACTGATGGGCCATTTTCTTTAATTCTAGCTTGCACCCGGTGGGCAAGTAAAAATACACACTGGGCTCCAAAACCCACTCACATTCAGTGCTCATAAAGCCACTGACTTATCCGAGTTTCCTAGAATCAAAGGTTTCTAGCTCACCAGCCTTATTCTCCTCAGTTCCCCATCTCCTTCCTTATCTCTACACAAACTCTACAAACTGGCATCTCACTCAGTACTCCGCTATCTTGGATGCTTCTCCTGGCGTACACCACGTGAC
This sequence comes from Saccopteryx leptura, assembly GCF_036850995.1. Taxonomy (NCBI): domain Eukaryota; kingdom Metazoa; phylum Chordata; class Mammalia; order Chiroptera; family Emballonuridae; genus Saccopteryx; species Saccopteryx leptura. The sequence continues at coordinate 21,702,742 of NC_089507.1, forward strand.
CTCCTTCTGCTCTCTGCTCTGCTCTCTCCTCTAATGATCCCAGGAACCAAGAGCGCAAGCTCCCGCTCCGTCCCCATTTTATAGTGTAGAAATCCAAACTCTTAATCCAATATACAAAATAGGGAAGTCTCTAATACAAAGTCACTTCTCTGAGGCATGATTGGATTGTACCACCCCACATCAAAAAGGGTGGGAAAGGCTTAATCTCAAAACCAAGCCCCAGGCTACAATGATCCCCAACACACATTAATATCACCTGGGCGATGGCCTCATGTGGGCAGTGTCATCTTTAACAAAGTGAGCATAATACATTTTATCTGCCCAACAGTCATTTATTGAAATATGGTTGCTTTGTTAACTTAAAGCAGGATTCTATAAATTTGTACCCATTAAACCAGAAACAGTCTTGCCGTGGGGCTCCTATTATAGAATGCTGCATTTTACTTGGTGCTGGTGACCCAGGGTAAAGAGAAAACTGTGTGTGGAAATAACCTGCCTAACATTTCAGGCCCTTAATAAATGCTAAAATATTACATAAGTTCTTTAGTGATACATAATGTGTCATCCAGCACAGTCAAATTGCATGTGTAAAAGACGCCCACTAGCCCCCCAAATATTCTCAGTTTTTTTGTATCATATAAAATTGTCCTGCTGCCATAAAAAGTTTGGGGCAGGCAATTGGAATTATTTATGATATTTAAAAGTACATAGCTTAATTATTCAAGAAAATTTATTTTATATTTACCTTTTTCTAAGATTTGAATCATCTTTGCAATATAGAGAAAGATTGACCAAGTTTCCATGAAAATAGAAAGTTGGGTCTGCAGGGAAAAATTTAGGAAGCAATTGAAGGATATAAAAAGGACTTAAAGAAGAAACTCCTTTTCACCTTGTCTTAAAATGCAGGGTAAAATAGATACTCTCAATTAAATTAAGGGGTAGCAAATTTAGAAAAAAATTCTTTTTTTTGGTAATATATAATCAACCTGTGGGATTTACAGCCTCCTGAGGTTGAGTTAAATCTATGTCTAACGTTTTAAAGCAAATAGATAATTTCATGGCTGCAAAAGTTGAGGTGATGGTGTGGGAGTAATCACATTTCACATTTTTAGGCATAAAGCAATACATGGACAAAGGACACTTTTCCCCAGAGTTACACATAACTCTGGACATGTGAGCTGGGGACATGTGAGCTTCAAAGCTCAGTCATTTGCCTGTATGAGGAGAAGAGCAATCCAGGTGAGTAGAGGCTATGATCCATTTTCTCTGGTTGGTAATAAAATTTGTTATTGAGTTTATTGGAACTTAGTAGAGCTAAACAAGCAAAAAACAAAAACAAAAACACATTAACTATACTTTGTCTAAAAGTCCATAATTGGTCACTGTGAGAATATTTATAAAAACTAAGTACATTTCTTTGACTTTTTTTCTGTCAATATTTCTTTCTGTCAATGTCTGCTTTTCAACTGAGTTGTTTGTATATTGGTCTAGTGCAGAGATTTTCAACCATTTTCACCTCATGACACCCATAAACTAATTACTAGAATTCTGTGGTACACCAAAAAAATATATTTTTTGTTGATCTGACAAAAAAAATAGGTATAATTTTTTTCATACACACCAGACAGCTATTTGTTGACTTTTGGCTGTAGTGGGTTTTTTAATTTGGCAGTCTAAGGGAAGGAGGTCAGCACCCTTGGCTAAATAGTCAAATATTGCATGTTTTAAAGATTCTTGCGGCACACCAGTGTGTCTCTTGTGGTACACTGGTTAAAAATTGCTGGTCTGGGGATTTCCTGCTGGCCACTCTCACTTTTACCTTGGAGGATGAAATCTGATGATGATGAAGGTTAAGAACCAGAAGAATAGGAGTAGCTCAATGGCTCCCCTGCCGTGGATTTTATAACTTTTCGATTCCTACTGAGGATCTGATGGCCCCCAAAACTGTTCACTGCAGACCCTTCACTGAACCTAATTTTTTATCAGGCATCTACATTGCTCACAAAAAATTAGGGAATCAAGGAACGTGCAGACACTCCAGTACTTTCAGCCTTTTGTGTAGTGCATTTTCACCAATGAAATAAAAGTTGGTTTTGCATCTCATTTGCAAAATCAAACAACTTTCTTTGACTTGTTGTTTGCTTTTCTGATGTTCTTGTTTAATAAAAAAATGCTTCTTTTTATTATCACTTCATATTCATTTTGAAATATCCCCTAATTTTTGTAAACAGTATATATTTCTTCTGTCTTCCCAAGTAACTTCCATTGGTGTCTTTCGTCCAAGTCTTGCTCTCTGTTGGGTCATAACATTTGACTCTTTATATCATCTGTCCTTCTATCTATAGATTAAGGGAATTTTGTGCCACTATTATATAACTTTTGTTTTAGATAAAGCATGTTTTCCCCAAGTTGTTTCATTATAATATCCACTAATCTATGACAAATAGATGATATATGTCTGCTGATTTTTTAAACTATGACACACTAGTGAATTCCCATCTTTAAAAAAAGAAATTTTTTTCTCAAGTAACACATATGCAATGACTGTGTGGATATGATTTTATCTTTCTTCAAAAAATTGTAACCAATTTTTTTTTTGTAATTTCCCTAGTGAAGCTTAATGACTTTATCTTCACATTGTTATCTACCTGATAAACACTCAAGTATAAAAGAAAGTATAATGAGAAAGGAGTTAACCTAGTTCAAGGACAGATTAGGCTTTATGTATCTTTATATGGGCATTTTCTCTCCTTTCCAGAGGTTAACTATGATAAGTACCTGCTCTTGTCTTAATTGTGAAAGAGGAGATTTCTTTTCAATTAAGGTAAAGTTATCCGGGACCCAACGTACTGAAAATGTAGGGCACTGTTATTTTATACTGACTAAGGAAAGTTACATGATTCAAAATAAGATGATTCTTAGCCTAAGTAGATAATTTTCTAGAAAAAGTTCTTCTGACCGTGGATTTTCTTAATGGGCCATACATATTTGGGTAAAGTACTGTAACCCTCAATCCTTCATATGCTTTCTATTTAGGCAACCTTACGCTTGTTTCTTCATTTAGAGAGGAGAAAAATAGAATCATGATTTTGGAATTATGTTCCAGCAGCTGCTGATTCAACTATACAATGATGTCATTGCCCACATAGGCAGACCGGGGAGACCAGTTAGCCTTCCTGTTCCCATATTTAAACTGTATTATTACCTCTGAGGGTTTCTAGTTCTCATAGCTACCACTGGAAAAAAGTCAGGCTTAATCTTTTCTATTTTTGTGAAATATTTATATATTTCTAGCACAATCTGAGTCAAGTTTAGTAAACACCATCTAATAATAATAATAATTTTATATTGAGTACCTAGTGGTTATCAGTTTTCATATATTATTTTTTTATCTTCCTAATAACTCTGTAATGTAAATGTTGTTACACTCAACTCAAAGAAGGCTCAGAGAGGTTGACCAAATTATGCAGAGCCACAAAGCTCATTATTGCTGGAGTTGGTGGGAAATAAAATGGTGAGGTTATAACATGGGGTCTGATATCAGATTACTTGAGTCAAATCAATTTAGTCACTTTAACTTAAAGATCATTGCCAAGTTATTTAATAGGTAGATAGTAGACACATAATATCTATATTGGTTCTCTTTTATGCTTTAGTTACCAAAACAATTAACTTTTTTCTGATAGTCCCTTCTGCCTCTAAAATTGAATAGATTAGCTAGATACATAGTTGGCCAGCATTTTACCACAGAGCATATTACCTTGCTGTGGTTGCCATAACAAGAGACCATTGACTAAGAGACTTAAACAACAGAAATGTATTTTCTCACAGTTTTAGAGGCTGAAAGTCCAAGATCAAGGTGCAGGATGACTGGTTTCTCCCGAGTCCTCCTCCATTGGCTTGAAGCTATCTGCTTTTTCGCTGGGACTCAATACGGACCTTGGTGTGTTCACATCTCTGGTGTCTCTGTTTTCCTATAAGGATTGCAGCTCTATTACAATAAGACCCATCCTTACAACACATTTAACTTTACTTACACCTTTAAAGATCTCCATCTTCAAATACAGTCACATAGGGGATTAGGATTTCAACATACAAATTTGGGGAGAGCACAATTCAGTTCATAACACAGAGGAAAAGAAAATGATTTTATTTATCAGAGATGTAATTCTGGGCAATTCTGGGCATTGTTCAGAATTACAGAGCATGGACATAGCATTTGTTATGCAGCCTGAGAGGAGGTAAAGATAAAGTTGCATTTCCTCTATATTGTGTGAGTCTGAATTTGGCTCAGTCTGGACTCTGGGGAAAGTGGATTTTCATTACACAAGCAACATGTGTCTGCAGAAGGGATCTGCCTAAAGCTGTTTGCTCTGACTGGATAGGCAGATCATACACCCAGAAAAACGTCTGAGGAACCTGGGCAGGCCTATGTTTATCATAGGCAGCAAATTTTAAAGTATTTATTACATATCTACTACATGCAAGATACATGTTAGGGAAAGCAATTAATAACAGATGAGAGGCTTTGCCCTCAATATACATACAAACACATAAACTGTATACAGAGATTTACAAAAATATATCAAATTATATATATAATATATATAAATATATCATATGCAATTTATTTATAATTTACCATGTCAGGAATGTGACATATTACCTGTTTAATTCTTTCTGAAAGTTAAGGATGAGAATATTGTTTTCCCCATTTTACATGTGGGGAATTTGTGCCCCTGAGAAGCTAAGAAACGTCTTCAAAAGAAAACAAATAGTGAGTGGAATAGGTAGGTCTCTTACAATGTCTCCACTAGCATTTGTAGTGATGTGCAATAATTATTTATCTACCAGTGCCTGTCCCTTCTTGCAGGAAACAAATATGATTGACTCAAGTGTATATTAACAGTGTTTAACCTTGTGCCTATGCCATGGTGAGGCCAAGGTGAATGCTGGAGGGAGGAAGGGAAGGAGAGGAAGAAGGAAAGAAGGAGGGAAGAATAGAAGGAAGGAAAGAAGGAAGGAAGGAAGGAAGGAAGGAAGGAAGGAAGGAAGGAAGGAAGGAAGGAAGGAAGGAAGAAAAGAAGGCAGAAGACATGGCTGAGTATGGTTTTCACTCTTGTTCTCTGTCGTGGGTGTGTCATATAAACTTCACCACAATGACCATATACAAATAAATTAAAATTAATTTAAATTCTAGATTGAAGCTTAATCAAATAGTAGCTCAAAAAAAATTTTTTTTGTAATTTAGGAAATGTCTCCAGGAGAATATTAAAAATATATATATATAGCTGAGGATTAGTGGAGAAGTAGATTTCAATAGGTAGATTTAATCAAGAAAAGCAGTTTAACTAAGATATAGGATGCTGTAAGGAGATCAGTGGGGCTGACACAAGTTCGGAGACAAACAGTGGGAGCGGATTTAAGTCAGTGTCAAGTGAAAATGTAAATAAAAGGCCATGCATTTTTGTGCAGGCTAAGAACTTCAGTAAGCCTGACTGGAGATCACCAGTCCTAGGAGAAATGTGCTCTCATATGATTCTTACTACTTGAATAGATGATAAGTTCGCTCTTGGTTTCTGAAATATACCTACTGGAGAAATCTTGATAGAAAACAGGTCACTCTCTATTAAGCAAGACACTTGTCCCTTCTCACATGGTTACACACTGGAAGCCGGAAGCAGATTTTTAGAGTTCCCGGATATTTCAGCAATAACCTAGTTTCATCCTCTTATTTTGGAGACAACAGAGTTACAGAGAAATTAACAGGGGCTAATTCAAGTTTATGAAGTGGCCACAAAACTAGATCCCAGAACTCCAGACTCCCTCTTTGTTGTTCTTTGTACTCCAGTCCAATTTTCTGAACAAGTCATAAGTGAATGAGCCAGGGAAATAGAACTACAGCCTGATATAAATTGTTTGTACTTAAAGTTATAGAAAAATGCTCTTTTATCTAGATGATTTTGCACATGCATTTACTTATATCTTTGGCATGTGGAAAATTGGTTTTATAATCTCCAGAGAAAAATTGTTAATTTCTGCCTGGACCATTCTCTCTGCTGATTCCTATCAGAATATTTGCAACTCTAAAATTAATTTTACCCTATTTACAGTGTTGGTTGTAATGAATCATATTCAAAATCACCCCCAATTTATACAAAAGACTGCACAGGAGAGGAAAAATGCATTTGGTTTTCCCAAGCTGCTTCTCTGTTGATTATACCAGGTAGTTGTTTTTTTCCTTCTTCATTTCTTATTCTCATTTGTATGAAAATCCAGATAGAAATGAAAGTAATGTATTAGCTATTTTGGAAAAAAAAATGTTAAGTCAATTATACTCTTGCAAGATTTATAAGAACTAAAGTGAGTTTAAATTTGAATTGTCAAAAGGAATTTTACATGCATTAAGAACTCAGTAAAATCCATCATATATATTTAATTATGTACTGGATTTTGAACTGTTATATCTAAAATGGTATTTTTATTTAAAAAAGAGATTTTTCAAGAGAATTTATTTTAGGCATTAGTTTAATTCAGGTATGCATGTATTGTAGTGAGAAGATTTATAAGAGACGTGTGTATATGTATGACACTTCTAAACATATTTGGGTTTTTAAAAATTATTTTTGCAATTAGTGTACATAAGGGAAAACAATGAACAATTGAAAAGTCTAAGTGCAAGTGCTTTAAACGTTATATATTCAGTGTTCTGAAAAACTTACTACTTCTGTTATCATTTAGATTCCTACTAATCTCTGAGAGTTGACTTCCTGCATATTGGGGTGTTTTTCTCTAAATATGAAAAGTGTTATGTTAGCAGAGTAAGCATTGACCTTTAAATCTCCCCTTCAACCAAAATGTTTAAAAACTGAGCACATTACATAAATGCATTGGGCATGCTTTTTATAAATGCAAGGCACTGCAAAGCCTATTGAACGATTCAAAGATATATGAGATGGTCCCCTTGTGTGCCTGTTGCCTCTGTACATTCTCACAGTAAAATATGGATGAACCAAGCATAATTCTATATTACAAATGAAAGGACATGGTAGGGATTCTTTGCCGTAACAAACTCATCTCTTTATGCATGAAGAACTTCACATTGCTCTGACCCTAATGACTTAAATATTACCCATGTGGAACATTTCTCAAGCCCTATTAATGTTTTTATATCTGCCAGTAACAGAAAATAATGTAAAATGAAATAAGATATTGAGAATTCGAGCAGTAGGCACCGTTCTTAGAGTAGTTACTTTAAATGAAAACTGATAGGTATGATAACCCCCAATGTAGCCATTTTGGAAATGATCATTTTATTCTTTATTTTATTCTCCTCTTCCCCAAACAACATACTAAATGCAAAGCAGCAATGTCACCTAGTATCAGTCTAAGCCAAGTCAAGTGCAAAATGTAGAAATGAAATTTTCCTTTTTCTAGCCACTCTGGGGCTATTGATCTTAACAGAAGAGGCAGTATTCCCAGAGCCCCAGTATTTATACTGTTGAAGATTTACACTACAAGTGGAACAATGAGCAAAAACATTTGTAAGCAAAAGTGAGAAAGGCTTTTGGAAGGGATATTAAGATGATAGTCAAGTATAATGAACACCACTTCACTGCGTATCTGTATATGTAATATGAATATGTGATTTTTCATTTTCTGTGCCTTCTTTGAATTTTATATTTTAAAAGTAATAATAACGATCTACCTTTTGGAGATATAATTTAGACTTATCAGATCTACTAGATTATTTACATTTAATATTATCTCCTCTTTGTCCATGGTATGTTTTATAGATTTATCTAAAAAAATGGGTTTTTATCATGTACAATCACTGAAGGGTGTTAATGTTTGGGAATTTTTTTTAATTCAGTGCTTACGTTAGAATCCCATGTGTCAGACAAAAAAAATGTAATGTCTATAATGCAATAGTTATGGTTGAATTTTTTCTTTTATTTGTTTGTTTTTATTTTTTTGTATTTTTATGAAGTGAGAAGCGGGGAGGCAGAGAGACAGACTCTACCATGTGCTAGACTGATATCCACCCAGCAAGCCCACTAGGGGGCAATGCTCTGCCCATCTAGGCTGTTGCTCCGTTGCAACCAGAGCCATTCTAGTGCCTGAGGCAAAGGCCATGGAGCCATCCTCTGAGCCCCGGGTCAACTTTGCTTCAATGGAGCCTTGGCTGCGGCAGAGAGATAAAGAGAAAGGAGAGGGGGAAGGATTGAACCCAGAAGTTCCACACTCTGGGCTGATGCTCTACCACTGAGCCAGCTTGCCAGGGCATAGTTGAATATTTAATATGAGCTATAATAAAGATCTCCTTACAAGCTATATAAGTCACAGACTAATTGCCTTTTGATAATTATATTGCTTGAAAAATATCAAATTATTTTATACATCTGTTTTCTTATATTTCTCTGCACCAGTTCCAGAATTTGATAGTTTAGATGATGTTGTAGAAATTTTAATTTAATTAATTTATTTATTTGGGGGGAAAACTTGGTATAGTCCTTTTGACTCTGTATCAAATGAGTACCAGTAATATATTACTACTTTTATACTTAAAAAAAAAACTTGTTGATTTAGTCTTCTTTGACTCCTTATTCTATTTGGCTACATGTTTACCCAATTTTTATCTTAAAAAATGTTTTTCCAATTTCTCTGTTCCTCACCAGCTAGCTGCACTGCCGACAATCTCTTACCTGAATCACTAGAGTATCCTCTTATCCATTTCAGGCAATTCTTCTCTATGAAATAAGAATATTCCACTCAAAATATATCTCATCGTATCACATATCTATTTGGAAATATTTGTGATTTACCCCTTTTGATGGAAGTGTCTTAGCTAACACTAACATAGCATAAAAAACTATAACAACTTGCTTTTTTAATCTTACTCTCTCATTTCATCTGACAATCCATTGAGGACTAGTTTTAGAGCCTCAAGGGCATCACATCATTTCATGCTTCTTCACATTGACTTATGCTATTTTCTCTACTGGAATGTTCTGCTCACCCCTACTCCATTACTTGGTAGGCAAAAGCCACTTAGTGCAAATCCAACTTAAACGTCAACTCTTCAGGCAGAATTCTTCCTTCAGGTCTGGGCTTATATAGTACAACAGTTTATGAACATACAGTTTCTCAGTATTTGTATTATCTGATATAATATAGGCTCATAGAGCACAGACACCAAATTCTGTTTATTTTCCTACCACCAAAGCACCCAGATCAGTGACTGTAATGACGGAACTGCCCGAAGAGTGTTCTACAAAATGAACTGTGTGTGAGGTTTTGAGTACATGCATTCATCCCTTATTGTAGTAACTTATATTCCCCAGCAATTATATTTATAACAAGAGAAAAATAACCTAATTGTCTCATACATATCCCTTCTGACCTTTAACCTCCATGTTTGAAATTGAGAAGAAATCAGTTTGTTCTTATAGGTAAATGATATAGTACTTCATTGAATTAATTCTCAGTGCTTCTTGCCAGAATGTTATTGTTGGCTATCGCGCTGATCTTGCCCACAAAATGTTAGTTTTTGTGTATAAAAATACATTACATGCACTCTGCCTTTCCAAACTATTGTGAGCGACTACTTATAATGATTTAATTTGCAGGACTGTGTGCCTAATGAGCTTTCTGTTTCAAATCCTAGCACTGAGCTTCCTAAGAGCGATGTGGTCTACATGTAAACTCTTTGCAAACAGCATCTGATTTGCAGCAGAGACACACATTAGGAGTTGCCAGAATTGTGTTTGTTGTGGCTGCCTGGCTGGCTGCTGCTTGAACAGCTGAAGTATGAGAGTACTGATCAATTAGTGCCAGCTCAAACAAGGAGTACGCCAACCTAAAGGGAAGTCAGAGTTGTATGCAAAGCTGGGTTGATATATTTTGACTGGGATAGGTGGTGAGAGGGCGTGCAAGCTATGGAATATGAAGCCACCAGTGTACCTTACAAAATGTGTCATAATTTGTGTATTCTATTTCAAAGAAATCATTTTATTTGTACTCAATAAACTAGGATATAGGTTCATTTTAACCCAGAAGATGTGCCTGCCCTCATATAAAATAAGATGGACAATGAAATCACTAGTGGAAAAATTTCAGTCTAAAACCTAGCTTTCAAGTTAGCTATTCACTGTAACTAAATAATTGTCATGATTCATTTACCGCCTTGTGGATAAATAGAAGACACTTTTAATATAAAGTTATTAACAATTACTTTATGAGCTCTGCATAGTGGTCTGCATGTGTCTGTATATGATATATATGTGTTTTAAACTTGGGCAATAATCAGTGTTATATTAATACATATTAATGAGTAGAGAATTGTTAAGCTCATACTATGGAATGAGTCTGGAATGTATATTTTTAAAATTTCAAATAATATGTACTAGGAGTACTATGTTAATTTCATGTTCTTTACTGCAGCAACTAGTTACCAAAACAATCAAATCAACAAAGAAATAAACCTCAACCACATATGTCAAGACAATCCTCTATGTCCTGTCCAATTTTGATTTCTTTCTTCCTGAGGGTTTTTCTATTTCCCTCTGTGTCCACTTTCCCTGATCTGTGTCTGTGCTTGAAAGTGGCTTTCCTGAGTTGAACTCTTAATATTATTGCTGAAATGTTCCAACTCCCCATCAACAATTGTGCAGAAATTCCCTGAAAGTACAGCCCCTTTCTATCTGCTTCTGTGAAGGATCAGCTCCTCCTCCTTTGGTCTCTGCGGCACGCCGGCCACCAGGTACCTGTCACGCATAGAATAAAGTTTCTCTTCCTGTACACATGGCTCTGCTTTGAGTCTGATGAAGTGACAGTTCCCTGTGTCCTCTGGTGATGAAAAGGAGGTTTTACACTCTGATCCTCTGGACGGAGGAGCCACTTCCTGATTGAGTTCTGTGCTAAAAGTGGATCTGCCTTTTGGGCTGAAATATGAACACCATGTGACTTCCTGTTTAACGTTATTAACCTTACTTCCTGGCCCCAGCAAGTGGCCATTTGCCTATGTATTTCACTTCAATTATCATGAAACTATTTGTAACAGAAAAAAAAAAAAAAGATAGTAGGTGAAATAACCACTCTCATGTTAAAGGGAGCTCATGTAGATTGTCCTACTGGTTCAGATATGTGAACCTTTTAACATGGTATTCTCTTTCTGGAAGTGTCCTGCAGTGTGATTTATGAAAGCATGGGTTTCATCCTTGATATTAGTCAATAGATTAAGAAGTTTAATTAAGGATGACTATTCCAGTGATTCTCAGTAATCCGTTATAGTTTTCTAACCATTACTCTTTTTCTTCTCATCCTACTTACACTTGTGATTTCTACTAACACTTGGATAATTATTTGCTTAAGATAACTACTCACAGTATAGGAAGTTAATAGCATTTACTTACTTCTTTACTCCTTTTTTTTGTTGTTGTTTTTATACTATTTTTTCTGTACTGTTCTTTATTTTAAAGCTTAGCCCTACTTACAATCTTTATATAGTCTTAAAACAACATTATATATATATATATGATAAATTCTCAAAGCAGTATATATTCTCAAAGCATATAGCTGAGAAAATTTTACAGCCAATTTTTTTTTATAGCTAAACACTAAAGTGTACAGGTAATGATGTGAATACATGGGGTGATAGAATGTAAATTGAAGGCTAAACGGTGATAGAAATGCATTTTGCGTTTGCATATTTTTTTCTTTGTCACCGTGAAGCGGGGCAGGGCGATACAAATATATGTGATAGAAGGCCCATTAACTGGCATGCAACGTCGCTGAAGCAACGGCGCTCAGCAGAGAGACCGAAGACATGAAATGAGAGTGAGAAAGCGGTTTTGATAATTAGAATGAGTCCAAAGCAATCTCCTGCCTGCTTTAGCTTGCACAGATGACAGGGGAAAGAAAATATTCTTGTCTTCTGAGACAGAAACAGGACATCAGTCAAAATGATAAGAGATGTCAGTATAATATTCCTCCGAGTCAGGTACCACTGAGCGAGGCAGAGGGGACGAGAGTTTCTAATCTTTTCCTTTGCTTCAGTTTTACTTTGGGCTTTGGGCTATAGATTCCATATCAATATATATCTAAAAAGTTCGCAGTTCTTAGTTGAGAGAAATAAAACTAGTTGATAATCTAGTAGGAAAAATATAGCATTTGAAGTCAGTAAAATTAAAGACTTCTAAATTTTTTTTCTGTGTTAACTTGAACAAAGAATTAATATTCCTTAAAATGGGTATAAAATTACCATTCTCATAGGGATTTTGGATGTATTTATAATTAAATATATGTAAAATGCCATTGAGTGGAAGAACTCAATTACAAAGAATTTATATTAGTAGCTATTATTAAATTCACTGAAGGGATAACCAAAAATTCAGTAATTTATATATTAGTAAAATCGACCAGAGCTTATGTTAAGCCTTAACATGCAAAACACAGCCCTGCTTTATTTTTTTAGTTTATTACACTTCCAAAGAAAACAAAATTGTATATTACGGATTCCAGCCAAAGGAAAAAAGTTATCTTTAATATTTTTTAATCTCTAAGACTAAAAATAGACTACAGCTATGTTTATAAAATGAAATCAGTAAATATTCCCTTTATACTTCTGTCCTACATTATTAAAAATTGAACTTTTTAAAAATATATAATTTTGGGTAATAAAGATTTTTGAAAAACTTTAATAATGAGAAAAATGTAGAATATAACTGATACATACTGACATTCTAAAAATAGAGCTGTGAATACAGTAAACTATAACATAAGGCATCTAGTAGTATATATCTATATCTGTATCTCTCTATATATACACATATATACTCTCTATATATAGTGTATATATTCTATATATAGAGTATATATATATATACTCTAATTATATGAGAAAGAAGAAAGAGGCGCCAAGTAATTGAATAATCCTCTTACCTAATCTAACTGCTAATTCAATGATTCAGTGTATGTGTCACATGCATTTCCATCGTCCTCTAAAAGTTCCACAGCAAGACACAAACCCTCTTTTTGTGACTCTAGGCACCCAGCTCACAGCCAAAAAGGAAGGCCTCACAATTGTTATTTTTATTGGGAAAAAAATTAACTGAGATAACTTATGCAAAATGTTTGGAACTTTATGGGCTCAAAGTAACTGTGTAATAAATTATAGCCGTAATGTGTTAGAATTGATTGGCATCGATGGATTCATTCCCTTTACTCACAAATATATATGAACATTATGTGCATTGGTCATTTGATAAGAAAGAATAAACTCTCTCAGTCCTTTTTGGTTGTTGCTGTGCAACAAACCACCCCAACACGCGGTGGCTTCTGATGGTATGCCTTTCTTAGCCGATGGTTGGTTTTTCTCATCTGGGCATGATGAGCTGTTCTTGGTGGGCTCACTGGGCTCCTGTGGTCCACTGAGGGTTGTTTAGGGGTTGCTTCGCTGACCTTGGCAGGACTCTTTTGTCTGTCCTCTGCTGAGACAGCAGGGCGACTCTGTCCCAACAGGCTAGCTCAGGGTTACTCTCGTAGCGTGAGAAATGAAATGAGAGCAGAACACCCAGCAGTGGGAAGTGTTGCAATGTTGCCTCAATTGGTTCCAGTGGCTGAAACAAGTGCCACGGCCAGGCCTGCACTAAGTGTGGGGATGTGGGTTTCAGGACGCGACGCGAGAGGCTTCAAGGTGGCCTTGCAAAGTGGACTCGGAAACTGGGAAGGGCAGAGAATTATGGCCGCTTGAGAAGTTGACCATGAATCATTGATAAGCCTGCTTATAAAACATATTAACCACTTTTATTAATGTAAACTTGTTAGTCTCAGTTTTTTCCCACATACAACAAAACGGTGCAAAAAAAAAAAAAAAAAAAAGAATTGAGCTATTAAACAAAGTAATCAAGGATATAAGAGGATATGTCAGATTTGTTGTTCCAATGTTACATTACAGTTATTTATTTAGAGGTGAAAATACCATAATGAATATTAGCTGAGTCCTATCTCTAGGTTTAAGTCTGTTTATGTTTCAATATGCAGAGGACATCACAAATGTAAGTTCACTGTTGTGTGCTTCTCGCGAGTGTAACAGTGTCAACGGCTTATTGCTGGCAGTCCTAACCACATGGACAGTCCCTCAGTTTAAACTGTAAAAGATATGTTTTGCTTTCCCAAAAATGTGTTACTAAATACCAGTTCTGAGCTCTCTGCCCTGTCACACAGATAGTGCCATTGGTACATTCTGTGCTTCATCTGATATTGATAACCTAAGTGATGGATTCATAAATCCATTTTCCTATAAATCAGGAAAATTCCATTACAGCTTTACCTGGAGCTCAGTGACAGGCAGCCTGAAGTTTTAGCTTTAAGTATAAACTGACTGATGCAAAAAAAAAAAAAAAAAAAAAAAAACTGTGTTGCCCAGCTGTAGACTCAACATTATTGATCAGAAATGGAGAGTATAGATAAAACAATCACTGTTAAGAGTAGCATGTTTTCTTGAATACTCAACACATGCCTGGCTATCTAGGCCTGTTCTAAGTTGAGTCTATATATTGTTTATTTCTTTTAATATTCACAGAAACTATGGAATGTAGGCACTATTTTTAGCCCAGATTGTAGCTGAGGCAACTGAGGCAAAAATATTGAAAACTTCTTAAGGCCGCATAGCTTTTTGTAACTATGATTGCAACACAGACACATTGGTTCCAAAGTGACAATACTCTATCACCATCCATGATCTACAAATGTCGCCATGGAAATGACCACTTATGAAACCATCCTTTGCTATTGATGATTTAGTGTATATTTTCCTGCCATGGAAACTGATGTCGGATATTTATGTGTGACCGAGAGTAAGTTTAATAGTGGCTCTCTACTGTCATTGCAGTTTACCATGCCTGAAAAAATCAGCAAGAGGTATAGCATATAGAATATGTTTATTTGACTAGGCTGTGTAGTGGAAAGAGAAGAAAAGGCTAATCAAATATCTGATGACTCCTGTAGAGCCAGTAGCCAAGGCCAGGGCCACTATCACAGCCGCCGCCAGTCCCATGCAAGTTCGCATTGGATTCGGACAGTCAGTAAAGAAACAACGGAGCCAAGAACTGATGGGACTTCATCTGTAATCCTAGCTTGCACCCGGCGGACAAGTAAAAATACACACTGGGCTCCAAACCCAGTCACATTCAGTGCTCACAAAGCTACTGACTTATCCGAGTTTCCTAGAATCAAAGGTTTCTAGCTCACCAGACTTATTCACCTCTGTTCCCCATCTCCTTCCTTATCCCAAATACAAACTCTACACAAACTGGCATCTCACTCAGCACTCCACCATCTTAGCTGCTTCTCCTGGCCTCCTCCACGTGGCCTTTCTCTGCTCTTCTCTGCTCTCTCTTCTAATGATAATCTCAGGAACCAAGAGCGTAAGCTCTCGTTCTACCCTCATTTTATAGTGTAGCTTCACAACCTCTAATCCAATATATAAAATAGGGAAGTCTCTAATACAAAGTTTCTTCTCTGAGGCATGATTGGATTGTACCACCCCACATCAAAAAGGGTGGGAAAGGCTTAATCCCAAAACCAAGCCCCAGGCTACAAGGATTCTCAACACACATTAATATCACCTGGGCGACGGCCTCCATCTTTAACAAAGTGAGCATAATACATTTTATCTACCCAACAATTCACCCCTATGCTCACTTTACTACCCACAATCTGTACCACCAGCATCCCTGTGCAAGGAAACTAGAACACTACACAAATTACAACAGCAAAAATCACACAGTTTCAACAATTAAAAAGGTACACTTCACCAGTCTCTGAGCACTTTGCCCAAAGTGCAAAATGTCCTCGGCCTTCTTTCTAGCCATGGGAAAAGCTTCCCGGGGCAGGGGAGTGCTTCCAGCAAAGCCACCCCCCACCCCCATCAGGGTATTTCACATTGTCCAAAATCCGTAATCTGTAAGTCCATCCAACAAAGGAGCCAACGCTCACTCTGGTCGTAGTCCAGGGAATCTGTCCATGCATATGGGGCATCAGCCACCCCTGTATTATGCTCACTTTGTTAAAGATGGAGGCCGTCGCCCAGGTGATATTAATGTGTGTTGAGAATCCTTGTAGCCTGGGGCTTGGTTTTGGGATTAAGCCTTTCCCACCCTTTTTGATGTGGGGTGGTACAATCCAATCATGCCTCAGAGAAGTAACTTTGTATTAGAGACTTCCCTATTTTATATATTGGATTAGAGGTTGTGAAGCTACACTATAAAATGAGGGTAGAACGAGAGCTTACGCTCTTGGTTCCTGAGATTATCATTAGAAGAGAGAGCAGAGAAGAGCAGAGAAAGGCCACGTGGAGGAGGCCAGGAGAAGCAGCCAAGATGGTGGAGTGCTGAGTGAGATGCCAGTTTGTGTAGAGTTTGTATTTGGGATAAGGAAGGAGATGGGGAACAGAGGTGAATAAGTCTGGTGAGCTAGAAACCTTTGATTCTAGGAAACTCGGATAAGTCAGTAGCTTTGTGAGCACTGAATGTGACTGGGTTTGGAGCCCAGTGTGTATTTTTACTTGTCCGCCGGGTGCAAGCTAGGATTACAGATGAAGACCCATCAGTTCTTGGCTCCGTTGTTTCTTTACCGACTGTCCGAATCCAATGCGAACTTGCATGGGACTGGCGGCGGCTGTGATTATGGCCCTGGCCTTGGCTACTGGCTCTACAACTCCTTATGGGGTATGGATTTTGTTAATGACTTGTTGGTAACATTATGTTTTATCATCTTTTCCTGAAAAGCATCTGCAAACATTTTATTTGTTTGATCATAAAAACTAACAGATATTAAGTTTATTAGCTAGAAAATGAGTTTTGCTGATTAAGCTGAATGATTTAAAACTAGTTTGTCATCTCATATATACCATGAAAGATATTGTTGAGGGAATTACATTATTCTGATCAAGTAATTCATGACATTGCATATGAGATAAATCTTGAAACTTTGAATACCGAAAGCAATTTACCATCTGTGTAGGTCAAGTTTACATTAATGTAAGCAATGTTACCATGAAATTGTCAAAGTCATTGTTAAATTTATGTCTGTATGTATCAACAGAATTCCATATGGAGATTCACCTTACGGAATCATAGAATCTCCATGAGGGGTCTACTGAGGTTGAGTTCAACTTCAGTATATTTGTGATTTCATAAAGGTTCAGTCTAAAATATTTGGCACATATTTATCCTAGAAAATTAACTTATTTTTACAGGTGACGATAAATATTTTCAGTGTACCTTATGTTGTGACCTAAATCAGATTTTTGTAATTTGCAATATAAAACAATATTTACACAGAAGTTGAATAATTTTAGTGATTCACTATCTTAAATAATATGGATATTTATCTAAATATTCATGTGTGGACATAGTTTGTACTCATGATAAAACAAACAGGCAAGAATAACAACTTCACTCAGAAGCACAGCAGTGTGAAACACAACATATTTATACAATAAGCAATTCTGTGTTGTACACACCTTCAGATCATGCAGTAGAAGATGAGACAGTTCCTAACCTATTTGTGTCTTATGACGATTGTCTCAAAATTTACTTGTATCAAACAATTCCTGCAAAAGGCTATAGTTTTTATGTTTTATTCTTATATGCTATTGGTTTTCAATATGTTCAGTATGCCATGGACATGGGAGATATACTGAGTTCAAATTTAGGCTAGGACACTTACTAGCAAAGTGATTTGGCATGTGACTTAGCCTTTTTGTGGTTTATCTCTAAAACAAGGATAAAAATTAAATGGGCTAGAAATTATACTTGTTGGACCATGACTGGCAAATAATAAGCATTCTATAAATATTGTCATTGTAAATTCTAGAAATCCACTATGAGAATAGATGCATGTTAACTAAGATTTTTTTTTTTTTTTTAGGTTTTTTTAAATCCGTCATGACTTCCTTTTCTTCATTGACTAAACCAGGGGTCTGGAACCTATGGCTCGCGAGCCAGATGTGGCTCTTTTGATGGCTGCATCTGGCTCACAGACAAATCTTTAATAAAAAAATAATACCATTAAAAAATAAAACATTCTCATGTATTACAATCCATTCATTTCCTACCGTTCATGTTCATGGTTGCGGGTGGCTGGAGCCAATCACAGCTATCTTCCGGAACAACACCAAATTTTTATTGGATA
This sequence comes from Saccopteryx leptura, assembly GCF_036850995.1. NCBI lineage: Eukaryota > Metazoa > Chordata > Mammalia > Chiroptera > Emballonuridae > Saccopteryx > Saccopteryx leptura. The sequence goes on from NC_089507.1 coordinate 21,720,940, forward strand.
ATGCATAATGTTCATGGGTCATTGTATGGCTCTCATGGAATTACATTTTAAAATATGTGGTGTTTATGGCTCTCTCAGCCAAAAAGTTTCCCAACTACTGGACTAAACTGATTGGGTTTGGTGACTGTATGTATCTTTTCTTAAGCAGATAAGGTTTAGTTGACAGCATGTAGTACAGAAACCTTATAGATGTCTCACCGTTCTAAAAGTCAGTTATTCACAGTTCTGAAGGCTTGTGCCCAGAGTTGTGTCTTATCTAAATGTTTCCCTTGCACTTTATGTGTCATGGAAATAGAACTGAAGTGTTTGATTTGTACAATAATTTGCATTTCCATTCAAACTATTATTAGGACAAAAATATATAAAGTTTAGTAACTACTACTAAGAATCTAAGCCCTTTGAGTCTCTATTTCAGGGCTTTCATGAGGCAAAGTGTTTTTCTTTGTGACAGAGACAGAAAGAGAGACAGAGAGGGACAGATAGAGACAGACAGAATGGAAGGGAGAGAGATGAGAAGCATCAATTCTTCATTGCAGCTCCTTAGTCTCAGTTTTTCATTGATTGCTTTCTCATATGTGCCTTAACCAGGGGGCTACAGCAGAGTGAGTGACCCCATGCTCAAGCCAGCAACCTTGGGCTCAAGCCAGGGACCTTGGGCTTCAAGCCAGCAACCTATGGGCTTAAGCCAGTGACCATGGGGTCATGTCTATGATCTCATGCTCAAGCAAGTGACCCAGTGGTCAAGCTAGTGAGCCTGTTCAAACCAGATGAACCCACTCTCAAGCTGGAGACTTAGGAGTTTCAAACCTGGGTCCTCCGCATTCCAGTCTGATGCTCTATTCACTGTGCCACCGCCTCGTCAGGTGAGGCAAAGTATTTTGAAATGAGAATCTTTCTTTGTCATTTTTATCAATACTGAATGTTCAGCTGGCTGAACATGCTGGGAGCTCTTGGGATGAATAGATCTCGAATGCATGAAGCAGGAAGCTCTGTTGTATACAGTATTTAAAATAAATTGTTTCAGTTCTCTGTGGGATTGTTTCCTGTTGAGAAGAACTTCATAATTAAAAACAGCAACTGGAATTGAATTATAATGCAGGTATTTTGACAATGTGGGCACCTGGTATATTATATTGAAATAAACTGACCTATGGTTTTTACAGATAGTGTTCTTTCTAGGCAAGATTTGCATAACTACAGAGAATTAGTCCCTCTGCCCTTCTTTTTGAAAAGAGCATACAGTTTTTGGTGGAGAGGAGATAATTATGCTATTTGGAATAATAGTCAGATTTACTGTCTAGGACTGCTATTCTTTACACTACATGGATTTCAGGATAATTACTCAAATCTTGTTTAGATGAAAACTGATTTATTTTTTAGATTTTTCTTTATGATCTTGTTTACTCTTATTGTTATTTTTATTTTAGCATGCAGGGTTATCATTGCAAGCAAAAATGCTTTCAAATATTAAAATTGACTTTTTTTTGTACTTAGAAATCATTTATAAAAATATTTCAATTAGCATAGATCAAAATATTGTTCCAATTATGACTGCCTTTTTTGTCCACTATTTCATTACTATATTTGTCATTATCTAATATTTATGAAATAAGTTCTATAAATTCTTATTTTTGTACAGAATGTTTGGTAAATATAGGTGTGTGTGTGTATGTATGTGTGTGTGTGTATTTCTTCTTCAGAGAGAATCAAATACTCACCAGAAAAAGTCAAGTGAAAAGTATTCTTCATTGACTTTCTATTAAATGACAACAACAAAATATTTTGTTGCATTTTAATTGTAGTGATGCCTATGTATTATATCTTAACTTCAGTTAACCAGAAAAAAGAAATCTCATTCAGCAGAACATGTTACATAGTGCTTCCTTCTCTTCTACATAAATGGCTCTTTTTACTCTTTGTGAGTGACATAGGGGAGGTATCATACTGCATAAGCAAATTCAAAATTCTGCTTAAATACAATGAGTTTACTTTAACCAGTATAGTTTCAAGAATTATCTTTAATATGTTTTCAGAAATAAAATAGGATATCCTTTTTATTGAACTTGACCATATGACTATGAAAAATTTTTTAAATCACAAAATAACTCTTAGTGGCAATTTGCTTTACTCTGAATATGTCATCTCTTAATTCATGAGTGATATTATAAATTTGAAAATTAAGTATTTATAGTACTTAATTCTTAGTATATCTTACAATTTAAATGATTTTCATATTATTTTATCTTTTTCAAGTAAAAACTTTTCAAATCAATAGAAATTACCTCATATGGCTATAAATATACTATTCTGATATTTAATTGTGTTACTACATATTTTTGGGAAATAATATTTTGGTTTGGTATATTGACATTATATTAAATATACAAAATCCATTAAGATGTTGCCTCTTAGGTAAAATTATTGTAATATAAGTATTGACATTTAATCACCCCCAAATCTGTATTCAAAATCCCCTTCTTTTCCAATAATACAGCATTGGACTTGTTTTTAGGCCCTCCATTAATTTGCATCATTAAAGCATGAAGTTTAAGAAGTCTATTTTAGCAGTGTTTATTTCAATTCAGCCGCCTCAAACATGCACACACACACAAATGCGCGTGCGCACACATGTACACACACACACACACACGTACACACACACACACACACGTACACACACACACACACACACACAGTTCCTAAAAAGAAAGACAGAAGATAAGAAGAAAAAGAAAGAGGATGCAGGCGAGAGAGAGACTTGCGCATGTGAAACTATTACAAAGCAAAATTCTTCTTATGAAATCAGATTTCTTAAATGAAAATGTGAGAGCTGTCTTTCAAAGACTTCTGTTCAAGAATAAAATTGTTATATGGCATCCCAATTTAGTCAGTCCACAAAGCTATCTGTGATGGTAGAAAAAGGATCTTTCTTGAAATGGATGCTTCTTTCTTTTTATCCCAGGAGCTAGTCAACGTCCTTTGTTTATTTGTATTCATTATTGCCGCTGTAAGAACAGTGTGGGTTTTCAGTAGTTCATTGGCATGGGACGCACTGATTTCGATTTGCTGTCAGTTCTGACCCCTTTCCCTCCCCCACTTTGATTTACTGAAAATCCACAAATGGGAGAAACAACATACACAGACTAAGGCAATACAAAATAAACAGTCCATCACAAATTACATTGTCATGTTTAGCTTGAGTTTAACAAAATTGCATGTATTGAACGAAAAACACAAAGAAGCTTAGGAACAAATAAGATATTTTGATGATTTATTTTGTATGTAATGACTTTTTTAAAGAGTGCTAAATATTATCATCAATCCTCTGAACTTTTACTCTGTAATTATAGATAAATTTTATTCCCTTTAAGATATTCAATTAGGGAAGGAAAAGTACTTCAGTCGTTGATGTGATATATTCATAGTTTTGTTGTTAAATATGTGCAGCTATTCAGTATAAGTTTTTTATTTTTAGCTCATTTCTTACTTTTCCATGGCTAGCATGATTATCTAATAAATTTTTTTAAATGTTTCTCAAATGCATATTCTAAGCTATTTTCATTCACTACATGAAAAACTGCAGGACTCATTTTTTAAAAAATTTTTACTATAAGTAATAATATTAATAATAATATAATGAATTCTTTATATTGACATAACTAGAAAAAGAATTCTTTAAAAATGTATATTCTATGCTTTCTTCGTTCTTATTACCATGGAAAGATGCAAGTGTTATTGAATTTTAAAGCAGTTTAACAAAAGTAATTGGATCTCACACAACAGAAAATCAGTTTAAAATATACATTTTGTCAGCTCAGAGAATTCAGTCTGGTAACACTATTGAATTTGCATTTATTCTTTTTTCTTGCAAAATGGTTGAGAAAAACTTCCTTTGTATCTAAATACCTCAGGTATCGTTTAATGCCTCTCTCTTTTTCTCTCCCAAAATGATATTATTTACAAAGAACCTAGAAAAAAATAATGATGTGACAACCCTTTATTCTCTTATTCTGGGAGCTATAGAATTTATAAAAATCTCTCTTAGGTACAGTGTTAAAAGATGCTTACATGACCAGGCCTGGTTAGTGGAGAGGAGAGAAGTGAGGTTAAGAAGTCCTAGCCCTTTTCTTCAGTAAGTTTTTCTGACACTAAGAAAATCTGTCTTGTGCTCAAAATGTCTTGAAGCATTCTTCTATCCTTGTTGAGTTCCTGCAAGCATCATTGTATCTGATACCCTTAGAACAGCAATTCTCCGGAAAAGCATGAGGCATCATTGGTTTATAAAAAGTGGATTTGGTTGTAAAAGGGTCCATAAACATTGTTCACAAAGTTTTCTGGCTGTTATAGGCAGTAAACAAAATGGTGTTTATGTGAGCATTTTGTGTTTGATAGAAACTTGTAACATCATGAAAGCCTACCAACACATCAACAGTTTTCATGGGGCTGCATTGAGAGCATTACTTTACATGGGAGGTAATGAGGTAGGCAAAACATATGTCTGGACCACTTACTTGGCATTTTTAGTAGTGTTAGCACCACCATGGTTTGCACAGGCAGTTTATGGGGCTGCTTGACCCCACTCCATACAGGTTGTGATGATATTGTCATTCTGGAAAAATCTTGTTCCTTACTCTTTTCTCTCAATGTAGTTTCAAATAAAATTTGAATAGAGGAATCTGAATACAATTTCTTAAAAGTGAGCCTTAAAATAATTATAAAGTATGTACACCAAGGTAAGTGTGAGCACCTGTGGTAAATGAATTTTATGGCTTTCAGACTGAAAATCTGTGAACTATGTAATGTGTATCATATTGTGTTTTTAAATTTTAAGCAACACTCTGGTTAGATTTTAAAAGCACTTTGGCATCTGCATTGAGTAAAGATCAGTAAACCAGTTTACCTGGGCTAAGCTCTCACATGGTGCCCGTAGGTTGCGACAAAGTTCAGTGATGGATATTGTGAATTAATTAGATCTCTTTATTTCCTCTAGCTCTGAGCTTTACATTGAATTATACATTCAAGACAATCATATATATTTGAAGCATTTTGACAGAGCCATAAGTATTTTGATGCTGAGACATAATTAATATTTTAGAATTTATTAATTCATTTATTCCACAATTATTTATTATGCATCTAAAATGCACCAAGCAATTTTCTAGGAAGGGTATTTATCAAGTTGATATGTTGTGTTTTTTTTTCTTGTTAGTATATTAACGTGGTTATGATATTTCTAAGAGCATCAATTTTCCAGTTTGAATGACACTATAGCTGTTTCTCTATAGAATAGAATGACAGATGGAGAGAATTGGCTAAAAATTATAAGAAAAAAATTCATGTTCAACATAATCAGGGATGGAAAAATGGTTTCATCTTTCATCCAATACAGAGTAATGTTGTTTGGAAGGACTTGGAGGTCAGCTTCTGTTAGAAGGGTGGGTAGAGATATTAGCAATGGTACCTGTTGTGAATAGGGGTGGGGACTGTTGTAGACCATAAGTAACACTTTCTAATGACAAGCTCAATGACTAAAGCTAAGTTATACTTACTTTTATTTTTCCTTGTACACTTCACACAATTTTGTACTTCTCTTATGAAAGCCATTGCTCTCTAACAGGTCTAAAGATACTTATATACCTGTGTCTCCCTTTCCTAGACTCCCTGCATCATGAAGACAAGATGCATGTCTAAATTAATTGCACAATTCTCATAATTCTTTAGTAGGAGATACATTGTACAGGGGGTTCTTGTGGTTACGACAGTCTCGATATGTAACATTTCAAGTTTATGACATTCTCTCCCATAAAAACTTTCAAAAAATGAGACATGAATGTCTCAGCTTATGCTGTTAGCATTGTACTTATAGACTATACGGGTGAACTACTTTCGTTGTGTACGGAGGAAGAATACACAGTAACGCAGCATATGAGTGAGGGAGTTGGGGTCCCCGGTACGCTTACTTACGCCATTTAGAACTATTAAAAGAGCAAGTGTTCTGTTTGTATAAGGCTAGGGTATGTTTTGATTTACACCAAAATACAGGTTACATCCTGTCATAGGAATGGAACTGTGTCATACCAGAAGATCCCCTGTACTTATATGTTGAATAAATCACTGAATGCAAAATTCCACATTTGGGTAAGATGACCCCTCAAAGACTAATAAAAACCGATCAATCACTTCCAGATCTATGTCCAGCTTTGTAAGAAAGTAGCAAAGCTTATGTAAATTGTGATGAGAGCTCTGCCTTCATTACATATTCAGATTTACTTTAAAGGAAGTTGAACTCAGCCACTGGGAATGTTTTAGACTCTTTACTGATTTTAGGTCATCAGTTGTTCTTCTTGGACCATTAAGGAATTCTCAAATAACATTATTTTAAGGTTGTTCTACATATGTGCTTCTACCTAGCCACACTGTGTGGAAGTTTTTCCTTCCCAGGAAGCTAGCTAACCCATCATATTACCATTAAGAAGTATTTTAGTTGAAAACATGTTTAGTGTTTGGTCACCTCTTTTTTTTTTTTTTTTTTTTTGGTCACCTCTTAAAAGAACAAAACAAAGAAAAGAAACAGGGAATAAGGTGTCAACCTGAGCAGAATCTAATTTGCAACCTTGTTTGGCATGTTGAGCCCTCAACTTAAAGCTGTAATTTGGGTAGAGATGGTGCAAATGAACAACAGCTAAAGATAAAGAGGGGTGTGAGGACCTTCTGACCAGTAGTGATATGTGTTTAAAATACCTAAAACACTAAAATTAGAAACAACTCAATGAGTATGTTCTTCAATACAGTAAATAAAAAATCAAAAAAGACTGGTTAAATCATCCAGAAAACTGTAGGTTAGAGTGCATACTCAAGAATCAAACTAAAAGAAAGGAAAAGAAAAACTGTAACTCTCTTTATGTATTTAATAGGCAGCTCCTGTTGGCTTATTCCATTTTCTTATTCACTGGAGTGCTCCTAAACTTTTTTTGAAATTAGTGTAGACAATATAAAATGTCTTAATGTATTGTTGACGTATAGTTATATTTTTTTCCTTAATCCAGTTTTTAGTTTCTTGCTGGGCCCCTACTTTATTTATTTTTTATTAACTTGTCTACAATGTTCCAGTTTGCATATCATTTCATATTTTTCTTCTTAATCATAGGGAATGATGGATCAGCTCACTCATTCTGTTATTTTTCATGTGTTAATGTCCTGTAGAGTTCTTTTTTAAATCATACTTTAGCCTTGTGTTGCAGCCTTCACTCACACACATGTAAAAAAGAAAGGGGCCCTGGCCGGTTGGCTCAGTGGTAAGCGTCGGCCTGGCGTGCAGAAGTCCCGGCTTCTATTCCCGGCCAGGGCACACAGGAGAAGCGCCCATCTGCTTCTCCACCCCTCCCCCTCTCCTTCCTCTCTGTCTCTCTCTTCCCCTCCCGCAGCTGAGGCTCCATTGGAGCAAAGATGGCCCGGGCGCTGGGGATGGCTCCTTGGCCTCTGCCCCAGGCGCTAGAGTGGCTCTGGTTGCAACAGAGCGACCCCCCCCCAGAGGCAGAGCATTGCCCCCTGGTGGGCAGAGCATCGCTCCCTGGTGGACGTGCCGGGTGGATCCCGGTCCGGCGTATATAGGAGTCTGTCTGACTGTCTCTCCCCGTTTCCAGCTTCGGAAAAATACAAAAAAAAAAAAAGAAAAAGAAAAGGGAGAGCCCTCTCTAACATGGTTTTTGAGGGCTGGTTCTAACATAAATTAATCTGCATAAATTTGTAACCACTGAGAGAGTCAGTGTTTGAAATTAATCTATTTCTATACCTTAAAACAGAGCTGAAAGTCGATATGAAGTTAACGGTAAATATAAATTCTTCCACAGGTCACATATCAAGTTGAGACACTCATTATCTGCTCTTATGTCTTCCCCCTTTTCATTTTCTTCTCATGCTCTCCTGTTCTTCTTTCCTTTTTTCGTTCTTTATATCTTTTCTTCTCTTCCCCTTTACCTCTTCTTCCCTCCCACCCTTTATCCTTTTTTCCTTCTTCTTTGTGTTCTGTCATTCTTCCCCTTTTATTTCCTTTTGTCTTTTCTTTCCTAATATTTCCACCATTGTCTCTGCCTTTTAGACAGTTTTTTTCATTCTATTTTTTATTTGCACTTTTTTCAACCTCTATGCTATGTTTACCTTCTGTTTACTGAAAATTAATTCGATATAATGGGAAGAATAAATGACAGAATCAAGATCCAGCCTTACTTCCTTTATTCCTTTATTATTTCCTTTCTTACCGACATGCTTATTGAAAACTATTTTGCACATACCTAGGAATTTAAGGTGCAGAATCTTGTTTATTCTTTACTGTGTTCCTAGAATTGAGAAGGGAGGTAAAAGTCAGGCAAGTTTAATCAGCTTGCAAGAGTCCATACACTAAGTGGTAGGATTAGAAAGTGGGAAGGTATGTTCTAGGATCACTAGCTTAGCCAAATTCTTTAACCTCTTTCACTTTCCAGATTGTATTTTAGACAAGTCACTTTTGACAATGGGCACAACACTTGCCTCTTTCTCTTCTCATTCAGTAGAAAAGAGTCCCTAACTTGTGCCAGGCACACTCAATAATCCATTTCTATGATGATGATTATGATGATAATTGTGATAGCTTATGCTTAGATAGCCTTCTGTGTGCCTGAGGCTAGCCTTTCCACTTCTCGTGGATAAATGTAGACTATTCATAATGATAGCTTAGCCCTTTATCTTAATGAAGGGTGGTGTGCTTAATATCATCAGTACATGAGCACGATTCACAGGTCCATGTTAAGATTAAGAGATGTCTTTGGGAGGTTATGTCCTTCACACATTCTGTCCTCATTCTCTGTCCAGATGCTGCAAGAGGAAAACACATTTTCAACCAAACTTCATTCAGGTTTAATAAAATGTTTCTTTAAGACAAATTTTGAGGTGGAGGGGCAGCATATATAAATTAGCAGGCATTTTTTTTTTTTTTTAATATAAGAGAACATAGCACAAGGAAGGAAGAGTAGGAAGAAAATGTAAGCAGCTATGATTTGTTTCCTTGCTGTAAAGGAATGAATGAGAGGGGCTATCATCTGTAAATGATCGCTTAAAAATAAAAAATAATATTTATAATAATTAATTTAAGGATAATTTATTTAATGCTGATATCGCTGGTTTATAGCAAGCAGCGATATAATATCCTGTGTATAATATGTACAATATGCTTAGCCACTTGAGATAGTTTATCTCTATGGACTTTTCATAGTCAGTACTATGTGATTACTAATTGAGAATCGGTAGTTGTTAGCTCTACCAAAATATAGAAAAACACTTCCAAACTCCAAATAGGAACAGCATTGAACATTTTATTTTAACAATGATCAGGAGGAAGGGGAATACACGTCCTTCATACAAGTTCATTTATTTTACGATGTGCCACCTTAGTTTAAAATAACCTGCTCTAGAGAAAGGGAGGATAATGGCTTGGGTCTACCCATAAGTAGTTCCATTTTGAAAGAAGAAGAAAAATATGGGGATCTTTCTCATTTTCTACAAAATGGCAAATTTAATTATATATTTTTTTCCAGCTGAAGGCATCTACTTCTTGGTTGGTTGCCCTGGGGTTCAATATTCAATATGATTATTATTGCACCTGAATCATTGTTTATCCAGACATTTTTTTTTAACTCAAAGCCAGTCTGTTACTGACTATTTTAAAATATTTAGCCCTAACTATCTGGACACACTGTAAGAAGCATATTTTATTTGACTTCTTTCCCGTATTCATGAATAATGTATCACGAGTCACACTTTTCATATCATCTTATTCTGCATCCTCAACCTGACTGCAATTCTAAATGCACTTAATCCTGCCAAATCCCCGTGTGTTTTTTGGAAGCCACATAGGCATATCATGAGCAGATAATTAGTCCTTATTTTGACTGGACAACATTTTTAATAGTTGACACTTTTTACCAAGGCCTAAAGAATAAATGAGTCCCTTCAGTCATTGAGAGCTTTTATTCAGAGAGGCAAATTCTCCTTGACAGTTACTTTAAAAGACAAGTCATCTCAAGGTACTTGTTTTCCTTTCTAAATTCTCTTGCTTTTGTACTCTAAAGCTCTGCATTATTTAGACTAGTTAACATGCAGAGCAGGAAGCTGATTCTTAACTTTTCTCTTCTCTTTTGGAAGAAAATTTAATGCACATTAACTGGTATTCTGCACCTTTTATACTTCCTGATATGTTTCAAGATTCTTTAGAGTAAATTCTTTTTTTAAATGTTGGTTTACTTGTAAAGTCTACCCCAGTAATAGTTTAGAGATTTTCTTGTGTTGAAGGTACATGTTCTCTTTACATTTCTCAGATTAACCATCTTTTTCAGTCCACTTATTAAAAAAAATATATTAATATTTAAGCAGTAAAAAAATGATTTTATAATGTACAAAATAATAATTATGTAGAAAGTGTTTCTTTGGGGGAAATGAGAGATTATGCCTGGTTAAATAGATGACAGAGTACTAATTATTATTTATAGCCTTTATTATTATATACCTGCAAATCACAATAGATTAAGTTTCAGTTAACTCTGAGCAGCTAATGATTATGAAATACAATGTGGAGAGAAGAATCATTAACTTATATACACCTACTGTTTGAAATTGAATACTTTGCATTTCTTTTCCTAAGCTTACTGTAATATGCATTTTAAACGTTTATTAATTTAAATAAGTTTAAAATAAACAACAATAAAAGATGTATTTTTATCTACTAATCTGTGGATATATTTAAAGAAATTAATGTATTTGGCACTATAATTTATAATAAAAACACATGAATCTATAATCTTTCATACATGAAAAGTATTATTTTCCAGTAGTTAATTGGTAAATATTGTAAAATTTTATGGTTTTGATTCCTTTAATTTATTCTAAGAAGAGAAAGCAATGAACAAAATTATATAATTTTCAATAATTTAGAATAAAACATTCTACCATTCAAATATATGTGGAGAAGTCACTTAGGATAGTAGTTAGAACAATAGTCGTGATAAGAGGAAAAAATATATTAAGTGCTTCTATATGTAAATTATTTTGCGAAACACTTAATATCAATTTTCTTATTTAATCCTCAGAACGACCTAATGTGATAGTTTAATAACTTGTTCAAGGTTACATTTCTGGTGAGTGATAGAATGTGGACACAAGTCGGACTTCCCCTGCTCAGATCCCAGTGTGTTAATAATCACTGTGATTCATTGATTCTTTCCAATGTGGAGAAATGCAAGTAAGCGTATTCACAAAGTGAAAGTAGAGATGCACACAGTGTGCGATTCCTGGACTTTTGTGTTCAAAGATACAATTATGAAAAATACAAGGTATATAAATATATGTACTTGAAGACACCACTCATTTTATTCACTTGTAATATAGGTGGCTTTTACGCTGTGTGTACAAATTAAATCTCAGCTTTATAGATTGAAAATATAGATTCTCAAATAAATTAAAAAGTGAATATTAATCAATCAGTGGTTTAATACAGAAAATCAAGTTGGATAAGTACAGCCCACATATCACCCTGTATTCTCTTAAAAACTCGGTACAGTCATTTCTTTTCTCAATTTAACCAACCCAATTGCGATTAATATGTCCTACAGAATCTCTTTCATGCTTTGTTTGGCAGAAATAACTGTCCATACTTCTTTTTTCTATTCTTAAAGCTTGTATTTCCACTTCTCACATTCAATTCGCCAAGGAGTGGTTTAGCAACCCCGTGCTCTGAAGTCCAGCCCAGCTCCCTGTGGTTTCCAAACACGGCTCTCTGTCTCTGGAATGACAATGATCCAAAACCTCAAAATTAAGGTGTCTTTCTGCCATGTAGAATTAAAAATAAACCTATATGTGAAGATGAAACTTTTTTTTTGCTGAATTTGGCTTTAATAATAGTAGGAGTTTGAGGCTTTTTACTAACACAGTAATTTAGTCTCCTTATTTTGACTTGAATACCAAATTCTTCATCCTTTTTAAGAACCAACTAAGGGAGAGCTGTTTAAAAAAAAAATACAAAAAAGCCTAAGAAGAACAGCCATATCCCAATGTTATTCTAGCCATGGAACCTACACACACACACACACACACACACACGCGCCGAGTTTTTACTTTCTGTCTGTTCAAGAAAACAGTGTTTCCCTTATTTCAAACAAGATTGTTTTGATTGCTGTTTCTGACACCCAGGAACACTGCTTTTTCCAACTTTTTATTTCTGTGAATAGAGAAATGCTTTTCTGCTTTAGTTCATATTAAACAAAAATGATATTATGACCTCAGTTTGCAGTGCATTGATGGACTGACTGAGAGGTAGTATGATATAGTGGCTAAGAGCACAACTCTAATGTCAGATTGTTTGGGTTTGCAATCTCATTCTACCACTTACTAGATGCAAACTCTTAGGTAACTCACTTAACTTTTCTGTGCCTTAGTTTCCTTAAAATGGGGTAATATGCAACCTGTCCAAAGAGTTGCTGTGGGAACTGAAAGAGTTTTAATATATGTAAAGTTTCAGAATAATGTCTTGATGTGGCAATATTTCTTCAATAAATTAATGGATGAATTAAATAAACTTTTGCAGGTATGTTACCACAAAAGTGAAGCCTATCTTCCTTGAACCTAAAAGCTTCTTGCCAGCTTAGTGCAGTAAAGTTTATCTCTTATTTTCTTTCCCTAGCAAAATTTCCACTGAGTTCCCATGTCCTGCCATAACAAGTCCCAACCCCACTAGTCCTGAGATCATTTGAAAACCAGCGAAAGTTTATCAAAGTTCCCATCAAATGATTCACTTAGGCACTCATGAAGTATAATCCAGTGTTTAATGCAGTACATATAAATATTAAATATGTCATTTAAAGGAAACTCCCAAAGCATATGCCTTAGTAATGATTTCCATTGTTATCAGACTTATAGGTTCATCTTTTTTTGTTTCTTCTAGGTTTGGTTCACTTGAATTATACAAAACACTGGGCAAGACACAAAAACTTGCTAAAATTAATTCCTTCCAGCCTGTCTTCTTTGCCTAAGAACTGTGGAATAGCCAGTGAAGCTAATTCATTGAACACATGGGAAAATCTGTTTATACCATGAAACCTGTTTCTTTTTTTTTAATGTGATGCCCACTGCTGGCAAAATCAAAACTGAAAACATTGAAAGAAATATATTTAAATAAAGAGCATGTGTGGCAGATGGTAGAGATAAATAGTTGATCGTCACTGTCTGCTAATCTTACTGTATTCCCTTTCTTTATGTTTTGCAGTCTCAGAATTTTGCTACAATTATCTATGAAATTATGTTGATTGTTAAGCTCTGATTCATGCTTTTCCTGAGTCATCTGTGGAAGAGATGACATTCTAATTGCACTCCTGAATTTTTTACACTATACGTTTGTTAAGCACAGACACGTTTTACTAAAAAAAAAAAAGACAACTAAAAGTATGTAATTTGACATTGTGATGGATTAGTACTTAGGCATTAGATCAGCAGCACAATTAGACCGCTTAAATGTGTCCTACATCTTAATGTCTGTATGACTTTAAGAAGTCACATTGAACCCTCCTTTTTTAAAGGGTCTGTTGCCATTTAGCTGATTGAAATAAATCAAAGTCTATCAGAGGATTTAAGTGGATTATGAAAAGGCTCATCACAATTACACATAATTCTAGAAAATTAGAATCTAGGGAATTAACTGTAAATTCAGAATGTCTAAAGGTAAGAAATTATATTTACAGTAGACTTCCTGAAGTGGTTATTGAGGATGTGACTAACTCTTATTCCTTGAGAAATCTAAATTCCTTTTTAATAGGATAAAATTTAGTCTCTGAAGTATAATTTGAAATGACAGCTAAAAGTGCAATTTAAAATTTATATGACACTGTGTGCATATGATCATTATATTTTATATTAAATATCATATAATACAGACCTTACTCAGAAACAGCCAAGAATCCACAGATTTCCATGTGATATGATTTAGATATAATCCTTTTCAGTGTGATCCAGAATTTAAAAATTTATTTTTATGGAAACCTAGTACATACATATAAATATATAAACAGATAGTTTTAAAAAATTAATAAAATTTTCACAGAAAATATGAAAATGGTGTGAACTGCTTGACCCCTTAAATGGGTTCAACCACCATTAGTGGACCACAATCCTTAGTTCAGAAATCACTTCTCTAAAATGTCCATAATCCTACTTATTTAAGATGTATCCATCAGGTTGCTATCAAAAGACAAAATGAAATTTGATGAAATGAAATAGGCAAGCTGCCTGCAATAGTTCTTATTACGGCACACCCATATTACATACAAGAATGAGGGTAGACTTCTGCTTTTTATCTTTTTTATCACAAAGCGTACCTTCCCCTCATGACTACATTTTGAAAATTTTCATTTATGATACAAACTGTGTATGAGCCAAAAATAAATGTGATTCCTCAAGTGTATCACCAAAAGATTTGTGTAACTGCCAAACAAGGGTCCTGATAAAAAAATAAAATGATATTTATTGGCCCTGGCCAGTTGGCTCAGTGGTAGAGCATCGGCTCAGCTTGTGGATGTCCTCGGCTCATTTCCCTGTCAGAGCACACAGGAAAAGCAACCATTTGTTTCCCCACTCCTCCCTCTCCCCCTTCTCTCTGACTCTCTCTTCTCTCCCGCAGCCATGGCTCAATTGATTTGAACACAGTGCCTTGGGCACAGAGGTTATTATAATCCTTCTTTCTACTTGTGGCCTTCGTGAAGTTGTACATAATTGTCGAGGATGATATGCACCCTGTCTCTCTGCTGTTTTCATTCATTCATTGAAAGGGTACTTATTGAGTACTTGACTGGCTGGGTGCTAGGATTCAGAGTAAGCCGTTAAGTAATTTATAAATCCTGTCCTTTTACAGAAAAGTCTCATAGATAGGTAGCAGATTGCTATGCAATGTGTTAAGTGCTGTGACAGAGATAGATAGAGGATGAAAACTAAAGACACAAACAGAAATCAGAATTAGACAGCCTGGTCAGGCAAAATCTTAAATGAGACAGCTGGCAACTCCACTGTGAAGGATTTGTGAGAGATAGGTAGATGATAAGGCAAGGAATACCAGAGGAGGCAACACATATTATCATGAAGACCCGGAGCAGCAAGAGGCTTTCTAGAAATGACAACTCTGTTAGGTGTGTTGAGGTGGCAAATGGCAGCACATAGGAATGGAAAGAGAGAAGGGTTAGGAGGTAGGCAGGACTAGATCCTGAAGGGCTTTCCGTGCAAAAATATGGCGTTTGAAATTTATCCTGCACTTAATAACAGAAGGTTTTAAACTAGAGAAGGACTTGTTACTCCACTTATTATTCTGAAAATAATCCTACAGGTGCTATTTGTTAGAGTCTTTCCTGCTAACCACTAGGAGGAAGACAGGCAAAACAAGCCAACAGAAATGATACATACAATTCAGGAAGTCACAAAAGCACCATACATCTGACAAAAACCTTGTATGACTGTGCCTTGGTACCTGTCTCTACTACACAGATGTTAAGCCATATTTTCTTTTTTATCTTTTCTTAAGAACTAGCCTGACCTGTGGTGGCGCAGTGGATAAAGCATCGACCTGGAAATGCTAAGGTCGCCGGTTCGAAACCCTGGGCTTGCCTGGTCAAGGCACATACGGGAGTTGATGCTTCCAGCTCCTCCCCTTTCTCTTTCTCTTTCTCTCCTCTCTCTCTCTCTCTGTCTCTCTCCTCTCTAAAAAAATGAATAAATAAAAATTGAAAAAAAAAAAAGAACTATACTACCCACATTTAGAATGGCTTAAAATGGTTTCTTTGGTAGTAATCCCAGAGACAACTGTCACTGAGAGACTGAGGAGGAAGATGTTGTCACTAAGAAAAGTGGGTTGTCAGTACTTTTCCTGGCGGAAAAAAAAATTGAACTTTGTTGATTGGCCGTATACAAATAATTTGGACTATATACACACTAGGGCGTAGTAAAAGTTTTAAACGTGAAAAATAAAAATTCTTGGTCAGATGCTCAAAACTTCGGTGAACATGATTCAATGGGAACTTTGAAAATCAAAGTCTTCCCACTCCATTTTCTATAAAAGATGAGAAACGGGTGGAACCGAGCTAATGCACCAAGTCTATGCTGTCTGCCCTCTACCAGAAAATTCACGGGAGTATGTTGTAAGTTCCTTTTGCAACTGTAACAAATTACCAGGAACTTAGTATCTTAAAACAATAAAAATATGTTCTTTTAAAGTTAATGTAGATCAGAAGTTAGACCTGCTTGTTCCCCAGGCTAAAATCAGTCTCATCAGGGCTGCATTTTTTTTCTAGAGGCTTGAACGGAAAATCCGTACCTGGAATTTTCCAGTTTGAAGAGCCAGCCCACATTCCCAGGTTTAGAGCGGAGACCCCTGTCACCTCCCTGTGTTAAAATCCATTCATTAACAACCTTAACACCATCTGAAACCTTAATTCCCTTTTGCCATGTAACCTGCCATGTTCACAGGGTCTGGGGGTTAGGGGTAGACCACTTTACAGGGGACCATTATTCTGCCCACCACAGAAAGGTTACAGGAGTGACATGAGGTGACCAACGTGAGGACGGTTCCTGCAGTGTCACCCATGGAGCATGACGAGATAGGGGGCAGGCCCCAGAGGATCTCCGGAGCCTGTGTCTCTACCGATCACAGGCTCCAAGGGGCCGTTCCGCAGTGCAACTCGGCCGCTTTCTGAAGTAATTGGAAGTAAATAAAGGAAAACATTTCAATGAGCAGCAAAAATCAATGAAGCAAACGGATCCTGCGTTGCTCCATTGATTTTACCTCCACTTCACTCACTCACGGAGTCCTGTTTGCTAGTCATCAGAGGTCATTTTCTTCCTTTTCCTTTTTTTTTTTTTCAGCGCTGCTCTGCACTCCCGAGCCCTTTCGGTCCTAATTGTGATTGCCAGTTTAGTTTCAATTGATCACATTTTTAAAATTTTATAATAGACTTTATTTTTTACTTTTATTTTATATAATTTTTTTTCCTTTTATTGAATTTATTGGAGTGACACTAGTTAACAAAACGAATACAGAATTCAGGGGCATAATTCTACAACACATCATGTGTACACTGTGTTATACTGTTTCCCACTCGAAGTCTAGTCTCAGCTGTTCAACTTATCGATCCGAGCAAAGGGCCAACATTCTGTTTTAAAACTCTCCCCAGCAATGGCTTTTCAGCTCCTACCAAAAACTTTCAGAGCTTCATCTCTTAGTATGTCAAAACTCAATGTGTTCATGAACTCATCCTCAGTAAGGAACAAAAGGTGGAACTCACTGCCTTTCTCCCAGATTGCAGTGACTAATGCAATTCTGTCACCCCACAGCTTGTTATTACAGGAGCCTTTCCAGCCAGATAGACTTGCGAAATATTTCAATAGGTAATCCCATGCAAAAAATTTGAGAATGTGTTTCGAAAATAGCCATATGATGAGAATAATTGTGTAGTTTCTCAGGATCCCTAGCTTGAAGGAGGAAATGGAAAGTTACTGTGATTTTGGCTACATTGTATTACTTCAGTAAATTTTAATTGCAGTGATTTGCCTCTCTGCAAAAAGTAATTACATTTCTTCTTCATGAATGATTTGAGCTTTAACATAGTTCATTTTAGACTGTCACATAAAATAATACATAGAAAAAATACTTAGAAAACCTTTTATCACATTATGGCCACTGCAGTGCATCTGTTCTTCTTTAACACAACCCTGAACATGGACTTAATTTGCTATAATATTTAACATATTCCCACTAAGTACTTAGATACATAATACTGGATACTTATTACAAGATTTAGTGTTTAACTTTTCACTTTTGTAGAATGTTTTCCCATTGTTTATGGAGAGAAAAAAAATTTGAGAAAATAATATCTAATAATTGATTTTTTTTTGCCTTTTCTTTTTCAGCCTTATTTGTTTAGAATTATGTGTTATGTGGGGAAGCAAAGATAAAGTGAGCTCTTCCTTGAAGACTATAATCCAAAGATTGTATTTTTACAGTTAACAGTCTTTATGTATTATTTTTAGGATAAACATCTATTTCTAAAGACAATATTAATATATCTTGTGGGGTATACATTCTACAACATTATGACCAATAATGAAAAATTTGAAGACTTGAAACTATTATTGAAATGTGACATTTAATTGATACTTGCAACTAAAGTAGTACCCACATTATACTTTACAGTAAAACTAATAGAAAGTGGCTAACACATTTTATTAACTTAAAATAAAACTCATGTGTCTCATTACCATTTTTGTATAAACTTTCATAACTAGAAGAATTCATTAGTTATTCCCTCCTTATGGTAAGTAAGTTGATAGCAATTCAAGACACTGATTTAAAGCAAATACTGGATATAGTTTTGAGGGGAAAAATTTTTTTAAATTGGTGATCAGCAATCAGTTAAACCCCTCTCTGAGAGTTAATTTGCTATTTATACAAAACCGTATGTTACTGGGGGTTTTAGATTTAGGCATTTAAATGACCAACCTAGAATATTAATTAATAAACATAAATTATTTCCATACTTCTAAATATATGTTTTATATATATTTATAAAAAATTTAAATCATTTTGTCACTGTTTGAAGGGCTGTTAGTTTTCCATATGTAATTTTGATTTTTCAAAAATGGGTGTTGAGCCTGACCAGGCAGTGGTGCAGTGGATAGAGCATTGGACTGGGATGCTGAAGACCCAGGTTCGAGACCCTGAGGTCGCCAGCTTGAGCGAGGGCTCATCTGGTTTGAGCAAAAGTTCACCATCTTGGACCCAAGGTCACTGGCTCGAGCAAGGGGTTACTCGGTCTGCTGAAGGCCCACGGTCAAGGTATATATGGAAAAGCAATCAATGAACAACTAAGGTGTTGCAATGATAAACTAATGATTGATGCTTCTCATCTCTCTCCATTCCTGTCTGTCCCTATCTATCCCTCTCTCTGACTCTCTCTCTCTGTCTCTGTAAAAAGAAAAAAAAATGGGGGTTGAATTGTTAAATACTTCTTAATCGTTGATTCTAACTCAAAAGGGGAAAAAAGTCTAAAAATACATCCTTCTCCTATTCACCAGATTATTCAAAGTATTAACTTCCAACATTAACTGAGGTATCTTGAAATCCACTGAAATGTTATGTAAGTTTTGGGTACTTATCAGCATTTACAGAGAAAGGCAAGAATTCTAGTTTTCATCACATTGTGAAACCCTATGACACTCAAAGCAAATAATTGCTAATATAGAAAAACCCAAGAGACTAGAAAGAAAATCATGAAAGTTATGATTATTGCATTGGAAAATAAATATGAATGGCCAAAGACACCCAGAAATGGGTCTACTTTCAGTGGAATAATCAATTGCTAATTTGTGAAATAAATGCCTCCAGTCTCTTTCTGGATTTTATAAACTCTTTTGATCATTACTGGAGTGACTTCTCAATGCCAGCACTTCCTTCCTCTCCTCCATTCTGCTCCCTGAGCGCTCCTATAACCGCAGCCTCTCATTCTGAATACGTGGAGAGAGAAATCAAAGGGAAGCCGCATCTCTGATGTGCATAAATTGATTGCTCCCAAGCAGTCACCATCCATTTTTGTGCTGTAGTGCAGTTTTCATGTGCCGACCAGCAGATTCATGTTTGAGTTGATTCAGCAGGACTGCCTGAGACATGGCGTGCACAGCCTCCACTGTATATGATAATGCCACATTCAGAGTGACAGTGGTCTAAGCCTCAGGGCAGTAAATGCTTCTTGAGATACATTCAATTGCTATTTAACTGACTTTAGCCTAAGGTATGGAGAAAAGTTGCTGATGCTTTCAAACATGTTTAGACATTTTAATATTGTCTTGGCGTGTCAGCCGGAACTAGGGCACTCCTAGGTTTAACACAGTAAAATCCTGCAAGAGTGGGACCAGGATTTCCAGGGCTTTCTATGGTAGCCCTCTGTTTGATCTTCTTAATTGAATGTGTTTAATCTTTAAAAATGTTCTTTTGAAAAGTTGGACTTTCGGCAATATGGGTCAGTTTCTCATCTGTAATAAAATAAAAGAAGTAGAATGTATTGTTTGCAGACCTCAGGCTGTTCTTTAGAGTGGTTTATTTGTTGCAGATAATATAATACATTGGTGATCATTAGCTCAGTGATGTATGGCTGTTATCAACAACCCGCCCCCCCCCCCCCAAACAAACACAAAGAAAGGAACATAACTTGGGGGCTTCAAACAACAAAGATTGATTACGTCTCACATTTCTGTGGGTCGGCTGCACAGCTCTTCAGGTAGTTTTGTTCATTCGGTGTGGCTGTGTTCACCCGGAGCGTTGGCTGGGAGTAGGCTCTGCTGGGACAGCCGAGTCTCCTTCTCAAACAGTGTTTGATCTTCAAAGAGGCTGGATCATGCTAGCTCTCAGGAGGAGGCCGCAGGGTTCCAAGGGCAAAAGCAGGAGCTTGCTTGGGCTCTGGAGACCAGGTCTGGAAATAGCACACAGGATTACTTCTGCTACACTGTAGTCCTCAAAGCCAGGCCAGCTTCAAGGTATGCAGGAATAGAATCCACATGACGATGCTAGGAGCAGTGGCTCCCGCTGGGAAGCGTGGGGGTGATAGGAGATGAGAGGAATTTCTGACCGTATATTACAACTTAAACCCATCCCATACTTAGATTATGAAATCTACATAGCTCATGGGCTCAATGTCTTTTTTGTTTCTTTGCTTTTGATGTAGGAGGGATGCATGGCATTTTAGGTACTCATCTTGATTTTTGTTGTCATTTTTGATTTTCAACCTCTTAGTCTTAGATTAGTATACTGCTAATTTTTGACCTATTATTAAAAGAGAACTCCTTGTATTAGGCAGAGCATGATAGCAAGCCAGCAAACCACATTGTTTTCAAGTGAAAATGATTAGTTGTGAGGTTGAGCTGTTTAGGTTGTAAAGATAACTGCAAACAATAGAGCATTTGCCCTTTAGTTTTGAGCAACCATAAAAGCACATATTGAATCAATCCTTTTGGCAAAGTCTTTGTAAGTAGTAAGTAGTAAGAGATACTTGACATGGAGTCACAGGATATGGTGACCAGTGTGTTTTCCTAAATGCTTGGTACCTCTGGTGTTACAGACTCTATCAGCAGAAGCCCATTAGTACTACAAGAAAAGTTACTCAAAATGCATGGGTTTTAAATTAATGATTGGTATTAATTTCAAAAAAGTTATTTGAAACCCTTGGGGCCAGACGCACTTCAAAATTCAGGATCCTTCATATTTTAGAAAAGGTTAATATTATGCATATTTTATATATTATTTTTAAACATCTAAAAGAATCTAATATAGCGTCTTTAATTAAACATACTCTTTCCACAATAAAGCATAAATATACACACTATGTAAACTTAATAAAGGTGAAAAATAGCCTTGTACTGAAGGTCAGTTTTGTTGTAAATTTTTTGTAAAATAGATAACTTTTGGTTTCCCATGGTTTTTTTTTTACTTTTAATTAATGAAATATAGATAAGGGATTGTGCACCCGAAGTAGCTAATATTTATTCAGAGTCTTTGTGCCAAGAATTATTACAAGACTTTAACTATATTAGCCTTCATTTAATCTTCAGAATAAGCCTAAGTAGTTAATTCACTTGTATGTCCATTATACAAATAATGAAATCGATAGGAATTAAGCAACTTGTTTACAATTATATCCTTACTAAGTAACAAAGTTAGGATTTGAATCCAGGGATCCGGGCTCGTCAGGCCTTTTCCCTTAAACACAACCCATTTCACTAATGTGAGACTATCAAGAAAAGGAAAAATCTGTCTCCTAATCTACCCATGGGCATCACCTATTATTTACTGAACATCTACACAACATTAGACACCATGGGGTGGGCTTTAAATATACTAACTTTTTAATCCCCACAGTAAATGGTGGAGCAGGAATTGTAACTCATATGTGAGGATCTTGAGCTCAGAGAAATTATATCCAAAGCCACACAGTTTAGATATCACTGGCTAAAATACCCTATCTTTTTTCTGAGCTCACTGTCCCTGCAGGTCAGTGCTCAGAAGAGACATAGATGAGTCTAAAGTAAGGGTTGGGTGGATAAGCGATCTTTATATCCTCTTTTCATTTGGTTGGATCAAATGATTTTATGAAAAAGTGGAACACTACTTAGAAGTCTTAACCCTCTTGTAGCCCTGGGTGACACCTCCATAACTGTCTGTTTCCTCTGCTTCTGGAAAGTGGTCAGATATTTAGAGGCTCAAAAACCATTTGTCTGTGTCAGTGAGCCCCACCTCCTCCATGATCTATCAAATACTTGTCTTTCTAGTCTTTCCAAAATCCCCAAATGGCAAAAGGCAGGAAAGATCCTTAGGTTATTTATATAAAAGAGCCACGTTATTGCAAATAATTGTTAACCTTGTGGATCTTATCCTCTTGCACCTAAGCTTTGTGGGCTACAATAATAATTTTCCAAATAAAAAGTTTTGGCTAACCT
This sequence comes from Saccopteryx leptura, assembly GCF_036850995.1. Lineage (NCBI taxonomy): Eukaryota > Metazoa > Chordata > Mammalia > Chiroptera > Emballonuridae > Saccopteryx > Saccopteryx leptura. The sequence continues at coordinate 21,743,482 of NC_089507.1, forward strand.
AACCGTCATTTATTTGTTCTCAGTTTTATTATTTAACAACAACAACAAAAACTCCTTTTGTCACAGCTGTTTTAAAATCAAGTATTCCATTTAATCATTTGAATAAAAGATATTTTCATTTGGATTAAAGAAAGTGAAGGAAACGTTTAAATAATGGTGGGGGAAACTGTCAATTATTTTATTTCACCCTTTTGTAAAAATTTTTTTCACAGTCTACCCAATTTCACCAGAATTTAGGGGTGTTTCTAGAAAATGAAGTCATATAATAGAAAGTTGGGAAATTAGAAAAGAAAAAATAAATAGTTAAGAAAAAAAGTGTTATATGTGGTTTTTTTCCCTGCCCCAAAGAAGAGAATATTACAATTTTTCATTTGCAGAATTTTTGCCAAGTAACATAGAACAGATTGTAGGAGCAATATGAATTTCAAGGATGTCTACACATTGGAAAACAACCCATTTATCTCATACAGAGAAGGAATTCAGTAATTTATATATTAAACAAATAAGCAAAAGATGCATATAGCTTTTAAGTATCTGAGCTTTAAAAAAATCATTTGAAATATTTTAAAACTAAATGCTTCATTTTTATGCCTTTGCTTGGGAAACAGAAATGTCTTTGTGTCTTCAGCCCCAAACCAAGAGCCTGGAGTGGAGTGTGGGTCCAGGATTCTAGCAGCATGCATAACTCAGCACCTGAAAATCCTAGCTGATCCGGAGCTGTCTTCACGGGTTAATGATTCCAGTGCTTCTGTAGAATAATGATACCTCTGATGGTTTCTGAATTGTGTAGGACAGCTTCTGGAAACATTAAGTGCCTGTCTGAATCTGGGCTCTCCTTGTTATTTCTAATGATTCTACAGCATTTTGTCTGTCTGTCGCTTCTTGTGGAGGTCACTGCAGCGGCATCTTCCTAACAGCCACTCTTCTACCCTACTTTTTCAGAACGCGTATCACTTCTTTTTAGAGAGAGAATCGATGTCTGACATTAGTTATAATTTCCTTTACTTTAGGAAAGGTATAGTTTCAGGGAGGTAGTGCCACTTTTGACACGCAGGAGTAAACTTTGTGACTTTGTGGCATCTATTTTCTGTGCTGTTTAGATATGTTCTCCTCTTTCTTTGGAGACTATAGATTTTTTTGGTATGGTTGTAGGCAGCAGTGATTGACCTCTAAATAGTATCTGTTTTATTTTAAGAAGGAACAATATGGTGGAACGGGACATACTATATCAAAAGTCAAAACACTTATTCTTTGGCCTCAGCTTGCCCCTAGGCCGCCTGGATCCCTCACTGCTTTGACCCTCCTTGCCTTTTGGTTGTGATGAGGAGTAAAAGAGATGACGTGTGAGAAAGGGCTTTATGTGTTTTAAGTTGTTCTAAGAGTGGTTGTTATGATAGCTTAAAATTGTCCTTTCAATAGGGAAGTTAACTTTATGTCTGAGAAAGGACTTAAACTCTCCAAAATGATGTGATGAGTCTAGTAAATAGCATAACTAGGTAAGAATGGAGAACTCCACCAACAATGCTAAAAGCAAGGACAGGATCAGATGAATGCCACTTCCTCTAATCTTCTGTGACTGATATGACTGAGTTGGAGTGGGCTCTAAGCAACGCACCTGTTTTGGAAAATGCTGATAGAAAATACCATTATATTTCAATATACTTTACTTTTTAAATTGATATACATCTTACTCTTTTAAACTGATTTAACCTATCCCAGCTAAACAGAACTATAATTAACTGATTTTCATCTTTAGCCTGGTCAAAATTAAAGGGAATAATAGTAAACAAAAGCATAAGATAATGTTCTCAGATTTGAAAAAAAGCATCCATGAAAGACTAACAAAGATTACTAGCTGTGGAAGTTCTGCCTCTATAATCCCACCCAAAATAAGACATTTTATAGTGTAGCCTTTATGAAGGAAATAAAAAGTGTATTTAATGATTCTCTCTAAGACCCCATATAACCTTTATTTTTTTTAAGCTTTATGCCATATACTTACATAATTAAAATATGAAAATATAGAAACACAGAAAGATACTATTCCACTCAGGCCTTCCCTTTAATAAATAGTATCATAATAAAAACTGGGCTTGCTAATCATTGGCATTTCTTTCGAGGATTTGAGTCATCAAGATTGGAAGTTTTGATTGCTCATGATGAATTTCTTATAGCCTTTCTTGATTGTTTTCTAAATTTGATGACAAACACTGCAACATGTCTCAGCCAATTAGGCTTGTCAACTTCCAGTGTGGTCCCCAATCAAGTCTTTGACTTTGGAAATGACAGCAGTTCCTTATTAAAAGTCATGCTTGTTGGGTAGGGTTGTAGCTCCCACACATGGGGCTGATAGCAGCAAAGACAAGCTGCCTCTCATTAAAAGCAATAAGAGGAAATCAGTGTTAGCAGGAAGTAATATGGACTGTGAAGCAAATGCTGAGAGAAGGAACTGAAGAGTATCTCACTTCTATTTGACTGGAATATAATTTCTTATGAGCTACAGGGAGTTCAGGTACACAAGTTAAACAACAGGTAAGAAAAGTTGTTATTATTAGCATATAAACATAGGCTCGATAAGCCGTCTAAATGCATCTCAAACAAAGGAAAAACAAAGTGCTATGAATTTCAAACTGTAACAAAAATTAATCCCCCCAAAGCAGCAGCCTGTGTAAGCCATTGTGTAGTGAAATGACACACTGTGTGAGACTTATGGAAACTTAGAGAGATGGTCTCCACCATTTTGGATCATTTTTGTAGGGAATGACAACTACATTCGTAGATTTTTTTTTTCTATTTTGATAGCTAAATTCCTTGCTAGGCATTATCAGAAGAGAAGAAGAAACTTTTTAATTCATTAAAGCAGTAAGAAAAATAGGAGTGTTTAGAGTAAAAAATAGATCTGATCTTACACTTTGCATTTTTATAAGTTTCTTTTTTCCTCTTCAAAGTATTTATGTTAGCTGCAGATAAACAAAGTAACCCAAGACAAAAAAATTGTCCCAAAGAACTCACAGTTTGCTCACTTAGTCCAACGAGATTACAGAAACCATTCACAAAATTTGTCAATAATTTGATTTTTTTTTTTTTTTTTGTATTTCTCTGAAGCTGGAAACGGGGAGAGACAGTCAGACAGACTCCCGCATGCGCCCGACCGGGATCCACCTGGCACGCCCACCAGGGGGCGATGCTCTGCCCCTCTGGGGCGTCGCTCTGTAGCGACCAGAGCCACTCTAGCGCCTGGGGCAGAGGCCAAGGAGCCATCCCCAGCGCCCAGGCCATCTTTGCTCCAATGGAGCCTCGGCTGCAGGAGGGAAAGAGAGAGACAGAGAGGAAGGAGAGGGGGAGGGGTGGAGAAGCAGATGGGCGTTTCTCCTGTGTGCCCTGGCCGGGAATTGAACCCAGGACTTCTGCATGCCAGGCCAACGCTCTACCACTGAGCCAACTGGCCAGGGCAATTTGATTTTTTTTTAATAAATCTAAAATATATGTTTGAGTGACAAAGATGGAAATTAGCATAAACAAATGAAAAAAAAAGTACTTTTTTCTTTTGATGGTAAAATTAATACAATCTGCCCACTTAGAAGTCAAATAGCAGCATGAGCAACTACAATAAATAATTGTCTTTGCATTTTACCTTTGGGAGAGAAAAAAGTAATTTTAGATTTCCTTTGAAGAAGACTGGCATTTCCGTGTTGAACTCTCAACACACAATATAAAAATCTGAGGCCACAGTGATTCAAAAATCAATGGACTGACAAATGTCAATATTTCAGTTATCCATCATGGAAGGAAAAAATGACATGCAACATTGGACTACCTTATATAAAAGATTTGGCTGAGTAAAACTTGTAAAAATCCTATACAAATAATTGTAAAAAATAAAGGTATAATGTTAAACTACCACGGATGTGTGTGGAGACACAAACAGAGTATGCAAATATATTTGGAATAATTTCAACAGCCCCCTCTTCTATTTTAAACCAAAGCTACCGGGATTCTGTCTATGCAAATCTCACTAATTCCAATTGTTGTGAATATATTTGCAAAGGTCAAAAGCTATCAGTTTTTAAGTCTCAAGCCTTGTAATAAAATGATGCCATATAATATGAATGGGAGCATAGTCATACGATGTTCTTCTGTTTGTCAATGAAATAAACTATAAAATTGAGTAAATAAAACCCCAGAGGTTATTAGAATTTGTTGAGGTAGAACAGGTTTTTGTTTTTGTTTTTTTCTCTCTCACTCTCTCTCAAACAAAAACAAAATCTGTTTTAAAAAAGTTGTCATAGTAAGAAAATTTATAACTGTTCTTCAAAAACAGACACACATAATGATTTTAATTACACATACAAGTAATTTTTAACAGCCACCTCTAATGCTAATTCCTAAGGATTCTAGATATGACTTAGCTTTATAGAAATAGAAGACATTTTTCATTCTAGGCAATACCATTAAATAGGAGTACATGCTATTTCATAAAAACTTTAAGAGTTTGACTGGATATACCCAATACATTGCAAGTCACACAATATTTCATACAGCAAACACCTTCACAAATGTACTTCTATGTGAACACTCAAGATTATCGTACAGTACAGATATATTAGGTCATTTAACATGGTGAGGGGAGGGGATATGAGCTGGGGTGGGGTAGGTGGTAATATTGTTGGTATGCTCACACCTATAACTTACTTGTACTTAGCTTTTTAACTTTTTACCACATAATGTGCTGTCAATTTAACTTCTACTTCTGAGTCACTCTGATGTTTTAGAATGTATTTTAAATATAAGGTTTTGCATATTTGCATTCAATGAATAATGTATAAGCAGGAAAAAATCCAATTGGCAAAAATACATGATTTCTGGGATAATTTATAAATACAGAATATTATGTATTTGGATTTAATAACTTTTCTTATGCATGTGGAACACTTTATACTTATACAAATATCTGTATGTACTTTATTCCTACTTGAGAAAATATGCACGTTTCTGTTCTGTAACAGACGCATGTATACCAGTGTCCTCTACAAACTTAAATTTATCAGTTTGTTCATTCTTCTCTTTCCATAATACCTGATGTTTTTGCAAAACCTTATCTTTAATGGACATGAAATGAAAATCGTTCTATGGTGTGTTTAAAGAAGGGAACATATATGTACATCTATACATACACATATATATGTTCCTCTACAATTTCATATAGATTAGAAATACCTGTTGAAGGACATCCAACTTTAATGGCTCCTTGTCATTGAATTTCAGATTCAAGACCTCTTCCAGATGTAGCCCTGACTGGGAAGTGCACCCGTGAGTGTGATGAATACGGCCACTCAGATTCCTGCTGGATGCCGGTCCGCACTTCTCCGGAGAGGAAGAAGAGTCAGCCCAAACTCTCCACTTTCATGCCTGTTGATGAACGAGGAAGCCAGGAAAAGCTGGCCAATGGCGAGGCCGCCATCATGGGTGACCGCAATAGAAACCTCCTGAACAAAAAGTTGACCTCATCCTATGAGACCTTCAGTGCAGCTAGTTTCAGCAAAAATGAGGAAGCCAACCCTGAGGATATTCCCCTGACAAAAACAGGGGAATACAAGCCATCTCCTGTCAATACGCTCACTAGAAGAGAAGTTTACCTGTAGGCTATAATGAAGCAAGAGGAAAGTTCTTTTTCTGTATGAGAAGGAGAATAAGGGGCAAAAAACCTTACAAAGCAAAACCGTTTAATCAAAAAGAGGGGGCTACCAAAGAGACAAAGCTTTGCCTGCCACTTCTGCCTCCAGATCAGACCTTCAGTGATACTGTTGGCCTGATGGTAATGTACAATGTAGAAACCATCCTTGTTGCTTGCATGTCCGACCCCCTCACTGATTCCCAACACCCACACCCGTTCTCCCTCTTCCCCACCTCCCCTTGAAAAGAAAAAAGAAGAAAAAAAAAGGTGGTTGCAAGTTTCTTTCATGGTAATAAGCCTGATTAGCAGAACACGACACACTCTCATTATCCCTAAGCTGAAGCATGATTTTAGTCACTTTGATTTAGTTCAAATGTCATCTGACTGGTTCAGAAAGGTGGATCAAGTAAAGATATAGTGCAAATGTATTATTGGAATCTTATTAATCACCAGGAAAGGAAATCCCTCAAAAACAATACAGACCCTCTAAAGGCACAGTCTATAAGAAGCCTTTTAGGAAGATCACAGCTTTAATATTCAATCAAAGATAAAGAGCTAAACAATACCCAGTCGGAGATTCCATTCCGAAATTAAGCTATGTTGTTCTTTTCAAATCAAAAACATCATCTTTAATTCCATACATACACAGAATATTCTTATGATACACACAACCTTGACCATATGACCAATTACACTAATTATAATTTGTAAACATAATTTTCTCCAGGAAAGCATCATGATTATTAGCTAACTGGAACAATTTTGTCATTAAAAGGCCAAAGATCATGTGGCGGATCAGGGAAACCATGAAGTAGATTTGGTCTTGACTTGGAAATCCATTAGGCAACAAAAGCCACTGAAGCCATTCATGCACAGAAACGCTCAAACACTCGTTTATTTTACATTGACTCCATACCCAGAAAACACATACTTTCTTTTCAAATGGATTTTCTTTAAAGTTCAGAGAATACAACATTAAAGGAACGTATTTTTGGTATTACTATAGGCAAATTAGTTGAGGTTCAGGTTTACTTTCATAAAACATTATAAGGGGAGATTCTAGTTCTTAAAATCCTATTTGTGAGTAGGTAGGGAAAGAAAGATGTATCAGCACACCATCTGATAAATTCACTATTATCATTTCAGAATCCAGGTCATGCTTGCTGGTCTTAATTATCCATGTTTCAAATTACCAATTGCATTTTTTATGTGTTCAATGCACACTTCCATATAACACAAGTGCAATAATTTTGGATCCTGTGTAATACCACACTACTTGCAGACTAACGATATCGAAACAAGGCTACATCTCAATTGGCTTTGTCATGAATCTGTTTTGAACATTATTTAATATATGTCTTAAAATAAATTCAGACTGCACATGTAAGAAATGAGTTCTGAGCAGTAATATGTCTTACAATATGTACATCTCAAAGTTGAAAATTGTGTAGTTTTCTCAATGCAAAAAAAGAAATAAAAAGAAAGAAAGAGGGTATGCAGATTTTGAATCACTTGCTCTATAGAGGATGATTTCATGCGATTGGAAGTAGAGCTGGGACATTCAGACAAAAGTGACAATCCAGAGACAGAAGAGGGGATCACAAGGGAAGAAAGCAAACGTTCCCACCGTTGACTGTCTGTAACTTGGTTGAGGCAGAGCCTTGATGGCTGTCTAGCAAACTGTAACAACAATGTAGCTTTGGGTAGTTTCATGCTTTTTGGAATTTTTTAGACTGTAAAGTGAAACTACCTAGAAGATAGGTTGTTAATTCACTATAAGTCATCACACTGCTTATCTTTGAAAAACACTTCTCTGTTTGGTGGGGCACTCTTTTGGGGTCATTTCCTTATGACCTTCCTTAAATGGAATTTTCATTTTGATGTTAGTTTATGTATAATAGTTAGGATAAAAGAAGATATGTAATTGAAACAAAAGTGTTGGACTAAAATATCAATAATTGAACATGTTTATGTTTGATTGTTATTTACATTATGGAAAGACACAAAGCTAGTACTTTGTTAGGAAACTGCATTAAAAGCAGTTCTCCCTTGTATAATCTGTAAGTACCTATTAAGACAAAATACTTCTAAAGATACTTATGAAATGTATACATATTTTTTTCTTGCACGTTACAAAGGAAATACTCAATTGCGTAACACAGGTGTTCAACAAACTTTTTTAATGCATTTCTTTTCTTTCTATCATGAGACACTTGAAACCATTAGATAGCTCATTTCACTCTATCTTGAAACCCTTCTGTTGTCTATAAAGCTAATACGGGTCATACTGGACCTTCAGATTAATCGGATCCACATTCCCCAATGACATTTGCACCACATTTAAGACAGCCATGTCATTGTCATTTAACTCGTGAGCCTCTCTTAGAACTAAAATGGGTGTGAAAGAATAAAATTCAGTGTACTGTAAGTATCCGCAGTAATTCTAGTAGAATTAGCTATCATAACATAACATGTTTATTATATAATGAGCTGGCATGACACAGAAATATATTTTGTGTTTGTATGACTTTTATTTTGAATAGGTTAAATATGGTGCCACTCCATATATAGAGTGCTTTTGAAAAAAAAATTTTTTAAAAGAAACAAAAAAAATAAATGAGTGAATGCAAAATAAGCAACTGTGCCTTTTATACCTGTTGTTATGGTAAAAAACAAAAACAAAAACAAAAAAAAAGTTGTTGGGTTTGGACAATGAGGGGAAAGGGGCTATTCCCAACTTTTTGATTCTATATATTTATCCATGTTTATTTTCTGAAAATAATAAATAATATATTAAAAATTTGCCTTCTGAAAAACTCAGATAATGGACCAGTCTTAAATATTGTTCATTCATACACCAAAATTAAGGCATTAATATGAGCTGCTCAATTCAGTCTAGAAGGCTAAATCATTCGTTGTAATTAGAACACAGGAAGATACCATCAGGGGTGAGATCAGTCCATCTGCAAGATAAAGGATTGATTTAGAATTTCTATTCCTTATTTCCTATTTGTTATGTTTTGTTTTTTTTTTAGCTGCTGTTTGACTTTGGTTGTACAGTATATAAACCGTACTTGTTTTCTGTACACAGGAATCTCAAGTGAACTTTGCATGCCCTATACATTAAGACACATTTATAAATTAATGAGTAACTATATAAATTTATGTGTTTTAAAATGTCTGTAGCTTCAGTCTAAAATCATTCTGAACCTCCAGCTATCGTGTCTGGTTGGTTTGTGACTGGCCTGCTGCCTGAGTTTCAGAAAACAAGGGAGGCATTATTTTTATGGAAAGAGGAAGGAAGATGGTACCGAAGATGTCTGGCTGAGAGGCACCCTAGGAAGCTATTTTAACAGAGTAAAGTCAAACACACAAACCCGAAGAAACTGTCAAAACAGCCATTCTAAAACAGTCATGAGAAATCTGAAGACCCTAGTCGTTTTATGTATATTGTTATCAGTGATAAATATACAAGGTGTTCTTAAGGAGGAAAACAAAAAAACAAAGAGTGAAGGTGATCATGAATATCATAATGTTTGTCAGATGTGACCCAGGCAGAGGTACTTGTAACATCTGGAGGAAGGCATCATTTTTCCAGCTACCTAGGGTTTCCTTTCAGAGGACTTTTCCTACATTTTCAAGCACTTGCATTCAGTGTGGTACGATCTGTTTGTAATGTTAATCATTGACTATTGTTCTGCTACTTGGATGTTGATAGTGAAGCAGAGAACAATTTATCATCGTTTATTATGAGTCACTATGCACGCAACTATGCTAAACATGGCGAAATGTATTAAACACTCGTCCAACTATTTATAAAATACTTTACATAATTTAATTTGCTTTTGTACAGTTTTGTGTAAATAAATTGCTTGTCATTTTTGTCTCTGCAAATTAAAATATAACATGGTCAAATGGTTACACACTTGTAAGTGTGCTTCTCTGTTGACAGGTAATTCAGTTTTGATTGGACGAGCAGTGAACGAATGCATGTACCAGTTTGATTTAAAATAGCTTGATTTCCTCCAAATTAAGATAGAGTAAGGAAAATAAAGTTGTAGCAGTTGTTGATTTGGGGACAAGTGCGTAACTGTCATAATACTTTGCCTTGTAATGGATGGTGAGTGAATTCTTCAATCTCATCAAAAGCAGTCCTGAGACAGTTACCTAGTTGGCTTTTACATCTTAAATGTAGAACTTAATATCGTTAATGTAAAGATTTATTTTTTCAGAGAATTTTCACATTAAGATAAAATTAATTCTAAGTCAAAATGTATCTCTGGAAAGGCAATATTGGTTTTTGATAATAAAGCAATGACAAATACAAAAAAAAAAAATTTATATCACGTGAGATGCAGAGGAAATGCCCGACACACACACAAAAAATAGAGAATTTTTACCTTGCTCATTTTTTTGTTAATTGAGCTTTCCCTACTTGTTATAATTTTAAGTCATTTGCTAACTTTTTTAATTACTCCACTTGCTCTTTGTTATCAGATCATGCACCTAACTAGTATATAATGGCTGTTTTCTTTATCTATTAAAAGTCTGCTTCAAGTTGCAAAGAGATAAAGAAATGATGGGAAGAAATGCCTGCATTTGGCTTCTGCTTTCCTAGTGGTGAGAATCAAGCATCAGCACATGAGTCAATAGAGCAATACATAAAGTGAAATTACTGTGTCTTATTCCTTTAAATTCTCCATACAGATTTGACATAGTTCTCTTCACCCTAAAATTGCATTCTTAGATTAAAATATGTTTTGAGACTGACCTGTGGTAGCCCAGTGGATAAAACGTTGGCCTGGAACTCTGAGGTCACTGGTTTGAAAACTTTGACTTGCCCCGTCAAGGCACATACGAGAAGCAACTACAATCAGATGCTTCTCTCTTTTCGGCCTACCTTTCTCTCTTTCTCCTTTCTCTGTAAAATCAATAAATAAAGGACCTGGCTCATTGACTCAGCAGTTTACCATCAGCTTGGCACGTGGAAATTTCAGGTTTGATTCCCAGTCAGAGCACAAAAGAAAAGCGACCATCTGCTTCTCCCTTCTTTCTCTCTTTCTTTCTCTCTCTCTCTTTCTCTCCCTCTCCTGCAGCCAAGGCTCAAATGGTTCAAGCAAGTTGGCCCCAGGTGCTGAGGATGGCTCCATGGCCTTCCCTCAGACACTGAAATAGCTTGGTTGCCAAGCAATGGAGCCACTGCCCCAGATGGGTAGAACATCCTTCTGTAGGGGCTGAGGTGGATTAAGGTCAGTTGAGGCCCTGGGCCCAGAAGAGAATATTGGGCCTCTTAAAAAAAAGAGAGAGACAGAAAGGCCCTGGCCGGTTGGCTCAGTGGTAGAGTGTCAGCCTGGTGTGCAGAAGTCCCGGGTTCGATTCCCAGCCAGGGCACACAGGAGAGGCGCCCATCTGCTTCTCCACCCCTCCCCTCTCCTTCCTCTCTGTCTCTCTCTTCCCCTCCCGCAGCCGAGGCTCCACTGGAGCAAAGATGGCCCGGGTGCTGGGGATGGCTCCTTGGCCTCTACCCCAGGCACTAGAGTGGCTCTGGTCGCGACAGAGCGACGCCCTGGAGGGGCAGAGCATCGCCCCCTGGTGGGCAGAGCATCGCCCCCTGGTGGGCAGAGCGTCGCCCCCTGGTGGGCGTGCTGGGTGGATCCCAGTCGGGCACATGTGGGAGTCTGACTGTCTCTCCCTGTTTCTAGGTTCAGAAAAATACAAAAAGAAAAGAGAGACAGGGAAATTAAAAATACATGTTAACCATATCTTAAATAAATAAAAAATGTTATATACTACTAATGTTACAATTGCACATGTGAAATCAAAGTTGGTGTCATTAGAAAAAAGTGTAAAGTTTGGATTTTGTGGGGCCCTTCAGAATTTGGGGCCCAGGGCATGTGTCCAGTGTGTCCGCAGTTAAATCTTCCTTGGTGTAGGGGGCTTGCTGGGTGGATCCCTGGTCCGGGCTCATGCGAGAGTCTATTTCCCTGCCTTTCCACCCCTTACTTAATAAAAAAAAAATTAATAAACAAAATCTTTAAAATAATAAAAAAGCCTCAAACTTGTTAAAATAGAGTAGAACAAAGACAGATAACAAAAGTTGCATGTATTACTCCCAAAGGTTAGGTTTGATTACCCTTCTGTCTCTGAGTGGTTGGAAGTGTCTCATCCAGTTACTCATAAGCTTTCCTTAGCACAACAGTTACACAGTGTCTTACCTTTATAGTGCATGGTATGGTCCACAAATGGTTTTGTACGATTGATCACCACCTTCCCATAATACTTGTAATTGAAGCTGTAAAAACTGCTAGATGAACCACCCACCTGTGAAGGTGGATTGTACTTTTATTAAATAATTCTCAAATTGAATAAAAATTTGAACACAAAATTCTACCATATTAACATTCTCCCTCTCCTAAGTTGAAGACTAATCAAACATTTTGCATGATTTAGTAAAGTGACAAGGAAAAAGCACTCTCCCCATTTACTGAATAAAATAAGCACGTGGTAAAGTGGAAATCTGGCAGGAAGGTACTAATCATACAGATGGACATGTGGTTATCTTCACGATATACCCCGGCAGACACTATAACTCCTACAGGATTTCTGAGAGCAAACTGAAAATCCTGGAAACATCATGGCCTAATTTGTTCCTGCTGAATACCACTGGTAATCTATCTTTGGCTGGACTTTGGCTGGATAAATAGTCAGTATAGATTTGTGGACTTGAATAATCACAACTGACAGTCAGCACTATCAAAATTGATCAGGTAATTGTAGAATTCCCAAATTTAGTTCGGTTTCAACAGGCTGATTTCACAAAGAAATCCGTTTATTGAGTTTTTGTCTTGTCTCTTTTCTCGTTTTTAAACTTACCCTTTTTTGTGTTCCCATCTCAAAGTCCTCTGCCAATCTGTGAAAAGTTATTTGCTGGATGTTTCTTCCCTTTTAACAGCAAGCCTAGTTTTCCCTGCAGGTGGTGAGATGCTGGGTAGTTAAGCAGACTAGAGCATTTGCAACCCAATCAGCTTTGTTTTAATAGGAATTTACAGTACCATTACTTGAGCTCTTAGGAAGCAGAGTGAATAGAGACTGAACTTGCATTTGTTTATTTTCTCTTATCTTTACCCCTACTCTAATACTTGTTTATAAACTGTATGGAGGAAGGTGATTAACCGAGATAATATACAATTTTTAAGCTGCAGGGAGTGAGGAAAGGATATGAATGTAGAATGTAGAAAGTTAAAAATGTATGGTCTCCTTTAAACCTACTTTTATTTTTATTTTTATTTTTTTTTCCGAAGCTGGAAACGGGGAGAGACCGTCAGACAGACTCCCGCATGCACCCGACCGGGATCCACCCGGTATGCCCACCAGGGGCAACGCTCTGCCCACCAGGGGGCGATGCTCTGCCCCTCCGGGGCGTCGTTCTGCCGCGACCAGAGCCACTCTAGCGCCTGGGGCAGCGGCCAAGGAGCCATCCCCAGCACCGGGCCATCTCTGCTCCAGTGGAGCCTTGGCTGCGGGAGGGGAAGAGAGAGACAGAGAGGAAGGGGGGTGGTGGAGAAGCAAATGGGCGCTTCTCCTATGTGCCCTGGCTGGGAATCGAACCCGGGTCCCCCACACTCCAGGCCGACGCTCTACCGCTGAGCCAACTGGCCAGGGCTTAAACCTACTTTTATACTTTTTTTGTGCTGCTGTTAAATGTAAATTTCATTCATTGATTGAATTTAATATGTGTGACGAACACAGAAATAATTTTGTCTATTAATTGAACTTCCCGGAGGAAGATGTAGAAGATGCTTAAATGTTTATAAATGTAAAAAATTCCCCCAAAACTATCAGATGATTTTAAACAAAAATTATAGTTTACCGGTGATGTTCAGTTTTATTTTATTCCACTGACAGTTATAATTCATATGATCCATCACTAGGAAAGTCCTAAGAAAGATGTATGAGGTCAACAAAGAAATGCCAGATATAATCTTAGAGACTGAGTTTGGAAAAAAAAAAAAAGTTAATTAACGTGCCTAATTTTGAAAAATAGTCCACTAAAGAAACACTCAATTAAGCAATCTAAAAAAGAGAGATAAAAACAATGTGTTTTATTTGGCTAATTTAATTGAAAGTATATCATGCTAACCCAAACTCAGTGAAATTAGTAGTAACTTGATAGGATTATGGCAGTTTATTTTCTAAAAGTTTCTTTTACAATATTACATGGCATTTTTTTATTGCAATTTTATGGATGGTTGTAAAAATAATTGGCCATGTATTTAAATCATTTTATAATACATTTATGACGAAAAAACTAAAGGCCAAAAGTATTAGAAAAAAAAATAAATGGCGTGGTCATTTACTTACAGTTTTACAAACTGGTTTTCAGAGAAAAACAGTGATTTGAATGCTTTTGCAGATTAAACAGTACAGCTAAAATAAACAAGAAAGTATTTCTTAAATGGAGTTTGTGATCCACTGAGAGACTACGCAGTTTGAGAGATCCAGAATTTTTATAAAATTTTTTTAAAGTTTTATTAATATAATGACCAAAGTGATATTTTAGTAAAACTAGTTTTCAGTGATAATTCCCAGTTAAGTTGAATTTACTAGAATAAAATCTCTGATTTATAAGTAAATATTTATTCATTTATTATGTAAACAATTATGTTCTCTAGAGTCCAAAAGGATTTTTTTTTCCTTCACAGAGGTCCATATTTTTTACTCAGTTGTGAGGAAAAACAAGTCAGAGGATTGAATAAGAAGCAAAGTGTTAGTGTCAATGATTGGACTAGGAAATATCAACTTGCACAGAGTTAGACAAATGTTTTCTAAAAGGTCCAGATAGCAAATATTTAAGGCTTTGCAATTCAAGAAGCACAATAAATGATATTATGTAGGTATTTATATAACAAGAGAAAAAAAATTCCAATCATTTAAGGCATAAATGCCATTTATAACTGAAGAGACATACAAAAGCGGAGAGTCAGCTAGATTTGATCAACAAATTACAAATTTCTGACCCTGGTATACACCAAAACTATTTCAATTGATAAATTTTAGAATCCATCACTAAAATTAGTTCATGCAATAAAAATATTCCATGTAATATCTTAAGTGAGGTATTTTCTTATACCTCACTTAAGTTTGTACAAGTTTGTCCAGGACAGTGCTGATTTGTGGCTTTGTCTTGCAAAGTCACTAATAATCCCCCTTAAAGATTAAATTATGGGCCCTGGCCGGTTGGCTCAGCGGTAGAGCGTCGGCCTGGCGTGCGGGGGACCCAGATTCGATTCCCGGCCAGGGCACATAGGAGAAGCGCCCATTTGCTTCTCCACCCCCTCTCCTTCCTCTCTGTCTCTCTCTTCCCCTCCCGCAGCCAAGGCTCCATTGGAGCAAAGATGGCCCGGGCGCTGGGGATGGCTCCTTGGCCTCTGCCCCAGGTGCTAGAGTGGCTCTGGTCGCGGTAGAGCTTCGCCCTTGGTGGGCGTGCCGGGTGGATCCCGGTCGGGCGCATGCGGGAGTCTGTCTGACTGTCTCTCTCCGTTTCCAGCTTCAGAAAAATACAAAAAAAAAAAACAAAAAAAAAAGATTAAATTATGTGGTCACTATAGTTTTCAGGGAAATTCCTTCTCATTGACCAGCTTTGTAAAAATCTCATCCCGAGAGCACCAAAGGTTGACATTATCAGAGAAAAAGATCCAAGTACGCAAATTACAATTTTCAGGCAACTGTAAAAGAGCTCAGAATTTACTCAATATAAGAATTGTCCCCTGAATAGCCAAAGCAATCCTAAAGAAAAAGAATGAAGCTGGGGGCATTACAATACCTGACTTCAAACTATATTATAGGGCCACGACAATCAAAACAACATGGTATTGGCAGAAAAATAGACACTCAGACCAATGGAAAAGAATAGAAAACCCAGAAATAAAACCACATTTATATAGTCAAATAATTTTTGATAAAGGGGCCAATAACACACAATGGAGAAAAGAAAGCCTCTTCAATAAATGGTGCTGGGAAAACTGGAAAGCCACATGCAAAAGAATGAAACTGGTCTACAGTCTGTCCTCCTGTACTAAAATTAACTCAAAATGGATCAAAGATCTAAACATAAGACCTGAAACAATAAAGTACATAGAAGAAGACATAGGTACTAAACTCATGGACCTGGGTTTTAAAGAGCATTTTATGAATTTGACTCCAATGGCAAGAGAAGTGAAGGCAAAAATTAATGAATGGGACTACATCAGACTAAGAAGTTTTTGCTCAGCAAGAGAAACTGATAACAAAATAAACAGAAAGCCAACTAAATGGGAAATGATATTTTCAAACAGCAGCTCAGATAAGGGCCTAATATCCAAAATATACAAAGAACTCATAAAACTCAACAACAAACAAACAAACAATCCAATAAAAAATGGGAAGAGGACATGAACAGACACTTCTCCCAGGAAGAAATACAAATGGCCAACAGATATATGAAAAGATGCTCATCTTCTTTAGTTATTAGAGAAATGCAAATCAAAACTGCAATGAGATACCACCTCACACCTGTTAGATTAGCTATTATTAACAAGACAGGTAATAGCAAATGCTGGAGAGGTTGTGGAGAAAAAGGGACCCTCATCCACTGTTGGTGGGAATGTAAAGTAGTACAACCATTATGGAAGAAAGTATGGTGGTTCCTCAAAAAACTGAAAATAGAACTACCTTATGACCCAGCAAACCCTCTACTGGGTATACACCCCAAAAACTCAGAAACATTGATACGTAAAGACACATGCAGCCCCATGTTCATTGCAGCATTGTTCACAGTGGCCAGGACATGGAAACAATCAAAAAGCCCATCAATAGATGACTGGATAAAGAAGATGTGGCTCATATACACTATGGAATACTATTCAGCCATAAGAAATGATGACATCAGATCATTTACAGCAAAATGGTGGGATCTTGATAACATTATACGAAGTGAAATAAGTAAATCAGAAAAAACCAGGAACTGCATTATTCCATATGTAGGTGGGACATAAAAGTGAGACTAAGAGACATTGATAAGAGTGTGGTGGTTATGGGGGGAGGGGGGAGAGGGAGAGGGAAAGGGGGAGGGGGAGGGTCACAAAGAAAACTAGATAGGTGACAGAGGACAATCTGACTTTGGGTGATGAATATGCAACATAATTGAACGACAAGATAACCTGGAAATGTTATCTTTGAATATATGTATCCTGATTTATTGATGTCGCTCCATTAAAAAAATAAAATTATTAAAAAAAAAAAAGAATTGTCATCATCCAGATAACAAAAATATTAAAAAGGAAATATTACTCCGGAAGTTCTCAGATTACTTTAGTGGTAAGGAATTTTACATTTTCCACTGGATCAAAAGCTTCAAACATGCTTGCACATTTAAATGCCATAGAGAAGGGCTCATTGTACTGTATGAAATTAAAACATATTATAACATTTCATATTTAGAGCATTATATTCACAAAATAAAAGAAGGAAGTACTGTGATGAATGCAAAGACATTCTGTGAACGGGGTAACTTTTTTGGATATTTTTATTTTTTCCAAGTAGTATACATGAATATGTTTTACATTAACAATATAAAAATAAGTGAACACATAGATGTATTCTAAAATTATGGGCAGTTGAGTGAATAAATTTAAAAGTAATAAAAGAAACATTTACTTGTAAAACATTGAACATTTTTTATTTAATAATACTTTCAAAGAAATACACATTGTTTAAAAATCTTATATTAGCAGTTCAGTGTGACATTTGACATTAGTGATTTCTTATCTCAGCAAAGTGAATATGATATGCTGAACAACAGCAAAACTGTTGCTACCAAAATGGTGCTCAAAGAAATCCTTATGTAAAGCCTAAATATGAACACTGCTAAGTCTCTAAATGTGAAGTGTATATTTTGGGGAAAGTGGCATATAACCAGGCAGAAAAACATTAACAACTGTAATGAACCTAGAATTTGATCAACATAGAAAATATGGATGGGTGCTTTGGCATATAAATTGGATTAGTTCAACCTGAATTCTCCAATCTAACCATTTCTGAAGCTTCAATCTGGAAATTAATTGAGATGTTGGCTGTATAATACTCAGGAGTAGTTGGTTTCGTTAAACCTCCAGGAATGAAGCTATCAAAAAAGCTATAGTGAAAATCTATGCCTGGTCTGAGAAATAACTGACATTCTTTCTCATCGACTACATTAATCTGCTAACATAATTAAACAAGAACAACAAAAAAATTCTCAGCCTTGAGGGCCAGGTACTGTCAGCTATAGACAGTGTAAGAAATAAAAAGGGCAATTGAAAATGCTACCATATTGAAAAACTTGCTTCAAGGCTATAGATGTTGTTGGCGAAGCAAGGAAAAACAGGGTAAAGAATACAGCTCTTATCCAAAAAAATATCACATTTCAGTGAGCCATCTTTTTTGTAAGGCTAGAGTTATGCTCCGGCTAGGTCAATTACTGGGATCCGTAGAGAGATGTTTAGTATACTGCCTGTTGACTTCTTTCCTTAAATTGCCTGGAATACTCCAGGCTCATTTTTTGTCATTTTCCTCCATCTTTTATTGGATGAAAACAAACAGTATAACAGGTAATTTGATTTTTCTCTCTGCTTAGGATTTATATGTGCTTCACAGCTAGCATTTGTTATCTTCAGGCTTAAAGGCTCTAAGTCATCAGAGAAACACTCCCACTTGACTATAAAATGTAAGTCAGACGATTATAATGATAGTGTCACAGATGGAAAAATAATCTGCACTCTATTGTAATCAGGCCCAACACTGACAAAAGACTCATGCATTGCTGTGGTGTTTCAATGGAGATGAAAGCACCAATTTATACTTTAACTTCTCAAGAAGGGCAGAAAGATATGTAAACAGAAGGATACAGTACTCAGGTTTAATTTCAACCTGAATTACAAACATAAAAAGATTACTCAGGATAGTGGATTGAAGCCAAATTACCAGAAGTTAATTTGGAAATGACATTTGCATTGCTTATTTTCATCAGACTCATAAAGAAGAGGCCTTGATCTCTGTACTGCCTGTTCCCCACAGCCTCATGGCAAATTCCCAGAACTATCACTCCTTCTACACTGATTTAAAATAACCAGCGAAGAGGAATCGGTTGGAGCACATTTATTTTGCTTACACCACGGTCAACTCCTATCTCGAAATGTCTAGAGATTTCCATTAGCTCTCAATTTATTTTTTAACGGTAACTTGACTCAATTTTAACCAATATGTAAGTTTTTGTTATAATTGTCTGAGGCACAGCACATTTCCAAAATTCAAATCAGAAAATATCTTTCTTTTTTTTCTTTTTTTCTTCTTTTCCAAGTGAGAAGAGAGGAGATATCCAGCAGACCCTTTCCTGGGGCTGAGGTTCTGCCCGTCTGGGGCCATCCTCGCAACTGAGTTATTTTTAGTGTCTGAAGCAGAGGCTCCAAGGAGCCATCCTCAGCACCTGGGGCAATGTGCTCAAACCAATTGAGCCCTGGCTGTGAAGGGGAAGAAGGAGAGAGAGAGAGAAAGAGAGAGAGAGAGAAGGGTGGAGAAGCAGATGGTCTTTACTCCTGTGTGCCCTGAATGGGAATCAATCCTGGAACATCTACATGTCAGGCTGACACTCTACCATTGAGCCAACCCTCCAGGGCCAGAAAATGTATTTCAATTACATCTCAAAGATGTGATGCCAATTCTCAATCTTCTTCAGTTGTACAGGGAAGCAACCTTCTGGAGACATCATCTCTTAAAATTCTCATTCCCATATTGGCTTTCAAAGGTGTTTCTTGCATTTCCAAATCTATAAAGATAATTTAATCCAGAAGAAAATTTCTAAAAATGGATCATATCCTCACAGGAAAGTTGCTCATGTATCTTATTTCCCCTCAACTATTTAACATTTTGCATTTCCTCCAGGGAATGGGGATGTAATTTATTAACCTAACAAAAAATGTGAGCAGAATATCAAACACAATGTTGGATATTTGGGACAGAGTAGTGAGCAAGTTATGGGTGGCCCTTCTCTTATAAAGTTATAATATGATTGGGAGGTAGGAAGAATGGGTTAAAAACATTAAAACTGTTAATAATCACTCAATATTTGGTTCTTGGTATATTCAATAATGAGAAAATAATAGTTATTTAGGATTATTTGTGGGGCATTTATCTTAGATTTTTGTAATAGGAATAGCCATTCAAAGAGGCATCCAAGTTTAAGAATAAGGATGTATAGATGAGAATAAAGGATAAAGAGATTTTCAGGCAAAGATAACTGTGTATAAAGGCCAGGGAGTCTGAAAGAGCAGAAAATTTGCAGAATTGAAAGAGGCTCAGGATGGGAAGCTGAAAGAGAATGGTGTGTATGCTGCTATTTGGGGGATGTCTAGTTATTTGGGAATAGTGGTAAAAAGATAATGAATCCCAAAAGTTTGTTCCTTGTCTTCTTTCCTGAAAAAAGAAATCTGAATATTTTATGATTAAGTAATTGCATTATTTAATTCCTCTCTGTTTCAAGGAAATGAAAAATTTTCAGGTTATCTTTGCTGTTCTGAGAACTAAGAAAGTTTAGGGTCGATCTCAGTAGCTGAAGCACCATCCCTCCGGAGACTGAATGGTGATTCATTACACCGTCCAATTTCAGCATTTCAATTCATCTCCTGACAGCCATGGATCTGAGTACCTTTATTTTGTCTTCGCCATAGCTGTGACTTGGCTCATCTCTGCCTCTGCCGCCTTTCCTGCTATTGTGGCCCATAGTTGTATTCTTTAGACACGCTCTATCTAATATGGTAGCCTCTAGGTATGTGGCTTATTTAAACATAAATTTAACTCAACTGACATTCTTCCGTCTCAGTTCTGCTGTATGGTCTGCCTGAGTTAGGCAGAATGATTGTGTTCATAGGTTGATGGTCATTCAATTGACTGTTTCATGGTTGAGTCACTGCAATCAGTTGAGTCTATGGTGAGATAAAACCAAATGTGATCATTTAACCACAAAGAAATCCCTAAATTTGATGTTTTTAGTGGCAGAAGAAGCCTGCAGAAATCATACACTATGCATACATGCACACATAGATATATATGCACACACACATTTTTTTTCAACAA
Source organism: Saccopteryx leptura (assembly GCF_036850995.1). NCBI lineage: Eukaryota > Metazoa > Chordata > Mammalia > Chiroptera > Emballonuridae > Saccopteryx > Saccopteryx leptura. Next base: position 21,764,303 of record NC_089507.1, read on the forward strand.
ATATCTGCAACTGTGCTCAATACTGAAGGTAAAAAATTGAATAAGACATGTTCATGAATTCAAGAAGCATGTACATTGGAACATTGGTAATACTAAATGCAACTATAAATACCACAGTATAGAAATATATGTATATGGTTTTTTAGACATAAAAAAACCCAAGCCAGGTTGATTTGGGCAGCTACGGCTGATAAAGAATTCTTATTAAAGGTCAACATGGAAATATTAAAAGCAGTTAGACAATGAGAGGAAAATAAACATAAACATTCCAAGTAAGTACAGGAGCAACAAGGCTAAGGGTTAAAGGTAAGGAACACAGAAATCGGGGGTTGTATCTATAAATGTTGAGTATTCCCAGAGCATAATGCAGAGGAGGCATGTGAGTCCCCTAACACAGAATCCTCTAATACAACAACCTTGCAAGTGCCTTACTTGTTTTTTCTTCTTAATTTTTGTTATTGAATTTAGCAAAAAAAGAAGGGAAAGAAAGAGAGAGAAAGAGAAACATCAACCTGTTTCTGTATGTGCCCTGATGGGGGATCGAACCCACAATCTTTGCATATCACAGATGCTGTAACCAACCAAGTTTTTCAGCCAGCACAGTGCCTTACTTCTTTTTTCTTCTCTTTTTTCTTTTCTTTTCTTTTCTTTTTCTCCCCACAGATTATCTTAAAGAACTATTATTTTCTCAGAGACAGAGAGAGGGACAGATAGGGACAGACAGACAGGAAGGGAGAGAGATGAGAAGCTTCAACTCTTTGTTGCAGCACCTTAGTTGTTCATTGATCACCTTCTCATATGTGCCTTGACAGGGGTGGGAGGCCACAGCAGACCGAGTGACCACTTGCTCAAACTAGTGGCCTTGTGCTCAAGTTGGTGAGCCCTGTTCAACCAGATGAGTCCACTCTCGAGGTGGTGACCTCAGGGTTTCCAACCTGAGTTCTCTATGTCCTTGTCCGATGCTCTGTCCACTGCACCACTGCCTGGTAGAGCCTTAATCTTAGTTTGTTTTTTATACACCCACACTGTTTCTTATTTAATCTTTCTACCATACTGTGTGATACATCATTAATGGTAGACATCTGCTATTTTCACCAACCAAGCATTTCTTTGACCTTCTTTTGGTAAAAATCACTCCAGTTTTCCTTTGACAGTTGTCTGCACTCTGCACTTAAGGGTCTCCATTTTCCCATGACAGCGTGTAGACACCATGGGTTGGTGTCTCAAATAGGGCCAATCTGACTACCTCTTCAATTTGGAGGGAGGACCCAACAACAGAGAATGCTTTGATCTTATTGATTTTGATTGTGGAACCTTGAATATTATTTTACTGTGACAACAACCTAGAGCCACCTGAGCTGTTTCCAAAGAACTTTGAGTTTACCTATTACCTGCCTTTTATTAAATGTTTTAATCCTGATATCCCCACTATGTGCTTTAAAAAAAAAGTTTTTATTTATTGATATTAGGAGAGAACATAGACAAAAAAGGGGAGGGAAAGGAACAGAAAATATCAACTCATAATAGTTTATTTTTATATGTGCTTTCACTAAGTAAGCCCGGGGTTTCAAACCAACAACCTCAGCATTCTAGGTTGATGCTTTATTCACTGCACCGCCACAGGTCAGATCCCCAATATGTGTTAAATGATAGTGATTGAATAAAACAGATACATATTCTCAGAGTTTTATTCATACTGTATTATCTCCCTACCATTCCAGTTGTTTCTCCCCCAGTCTCTTCATGGTCACTCTGTGCCCTAGTTAGGTGTATTCACTGTTTCGGAAACTTGCCTTGTATGTATCAGTCTCCACATCATTTTGCCCTCATCCCAAAATGTTTTCCCTCAAACCCTGTCCAAATCCTGCCCATGGTACAAGGTCTAGAGCAGGGGTAGTCAACCTTTTTATACCTACCACCCACTTTTGTATCTCTGTTAGTAGTAAAATTTTCTAACTGCGCATCAGTTCCACAGTAATGGTGATTTATAAAGTAGGGAAGTAACTTTACTTTATAAACTTTATAAAGCAGAGTTACAGCAAGTTAAAGCATATAATAATAATTACTTACCACATACTTTATGTTGGATTTTTGCTAAAGTTTGACAGAATAAATCTTTATAAAACAACTTACTATAGTTAAATCTATCTTTTTATTTATACTTTGGTTGTTCTGCTACTGCCCACCATGAAAGCTGGAATGCCCACTAGTGGGCAGTGGGGACCATGTTGACAACCACTGAGAGAGCAATCTAAATTTCTTCCCACTTTTTCTGATTATTCCAGGTTAAATCATTTCTTTTTTCCTTGAAACTTTAATTTCTTTATTTCTCAATTCCTAATGATTGAATTTTATAAATTGCTCTTAGCTTCTTGCCGTACATTCTACTCTTCCTCACAGCAGAAGATTGAATGATTTACGGATGAGAAACAGATATATGTCCATTTTTTTTTGTTGTTAAACCTGGAGGATGTATTTGTGTATACAGGTATTGATTGACTTATGACCTATGCAACTTACGACCATTCGACTTTACGACCACAATCGCTAGCCACGACTGCTCCACATCTGGCAGTGCAAACATTGCCCAGCTGGGTGTATGACAGTGCGGACTAGCTTCCAGCAGCACTACCATGTCCACATGCACCATTTCACCATTTCAACTGTTATCCCAGACTCAGTACAGCAATTTGTGTTTTGTGTCTTGGATATTTTTCATCAAACTCCTAAAGACCTTTCTTTGGAGTGTGAAATGGAAGATGTTGAAGAGTTGCTAGACAAAGAATCCGGAGAACTTATAAATGAAGAGCTAATCAAAACTAGAAGAAGAAAAGATTGGTGGAAGAAGAAAGAAGAGAAGCAGAGAAAGAAAGTTCACCACTAAGGGATTATCAGAAGATTTATCTTTACTGAATAAACTTCTTATACATTTCAAAGCAATGAACCCAAACATCAAACGATTTGCAAGAATTGAACGGATGGCACACGATGTGTTTTGTCCATATCGTGAAATTTATGAAGAAAAAAAGAAACATACAATTCAGACAAAGCTCACCATGTTTATGAAAAAACCAACTCTGGTAACCCCAACTGCTGCCTCAGATGATGACATCAACGATATGCAGCCAAGCACCAGCGGCCAATAAAATGTTTTGTACATGTTTATATATAATATTTTGATATGTTTTGCAATTGGGAAGATGTTTCCAATGGTATTTTTTACACCTGTATTTTGTATTTTTGTATGCACCTGTATTTTTTAATTTTGTATGTTTTGCAAATATTAAACCAGTTGTACTGGTAATGCAGTGTTTTACTTAAACCTGACGAATGTAAAAATAAGAAACAAAATGGTGTAGAGTTGATACAAATGGCATAAAATGAACAAAGAAAATTATGATATATACAATAATGAAAGAAAATTATGATAAAATATGACAAAGATTTTTATAACATCATTTCACAGTGCTGTACATACGGCCTACTCAACTTATGACCAAATCGTGTTATGACTGGTCTGTCGGAACCAATCGTGGTCATAAGTTGAGCACTAGCTGTAGATGTATGTATGTATGTTTTTAAAATCAGAAAAACCCACAGGTGATTATTTATTTGTCCACTGGGAATTTTTTTCACTTTCCTAATGAAATATTTGCTTCTTGCATTTATTTACATTCCCATCCCTTTGATCTTTCTGTAGAGCCAAAGGCAGAACCAGAGCCAGAGAAAGGACTGGAGATAGAGATAGAGATACAAACTTCTCAGCATCTTTTCCAGATCTCATTTCACAGAAGTTAGTGAGAGAATAGTGCCAAATAGGACTCCCAAAATTGGTAAAATATTTACCATAATATCTTGCCTTTGCTCTTGAGGTATCTTTTTCTTAAAGAAAGTTACATTCCAATAATAAGGATTTCATGTGTGACATTGCATGTAGTTATGCAATAATAATCTTGGAAGCGATTGGGCACATTTTCTGCTAAATCATTCAGTGTATTTCAATAGTCTCAGTATTCACTAATGCTCTAATTTTGAATGACTGATTGGTGATTAACAGGTGTCTTTATTCATTGTTCATGAAAGGTATTAGATTCATAGTAATGCAAAAAGCCAAAAAAAAAAAAAAAAAAAAGGTTCATCATATATTTCTTTGAGATTAGCTTCACTATGATCTAATTTGGCATAACTTTCAGTGTGTGTTTAGGAAATGTACTATGTAAGAAATGACACGCATTCTTAGTGTTGCTTTGAGATTAATGTAAATTAATATATACCAGAATACTCTTTGTTTTCAACTTCTTTAGGATCATTACAAATTAACATGTTCTCTTTTGTATATAATAATCAATGACTATGATACAAACACTTATATCCTCCTCCTGCTCTCCTTACTGTTTTTTTAATGCAGCACCTTGATTTCTACATTCATGATCACATTCATAATTGTTAAGCTGCAAACAAAAAAGCCACCTGCATGCTGAGCTGTGAAACATACTGAGCTGTGAAACATTTTTTAAACTTAGGAATGACTAAGAAGTTTGTAACACAGGCGAAGACGCCTTGGTGAGATAGTGCACTGGCAGTCTGTTAGCGCGTGAAGAGCTAAAAGGAGTGGGGTTGATGGCGAGTCCTGTGCTGAGGATGAAAATCAGGTTTACTTAGAATCCCATTTCATCAGCTAATGTGAAGTTTAATTAACATGTGGAGAAAGGAGAGAAATTGGTGGAAGGCCTAAAAATCCCTTAACATGAATTTAATCTTTTGCTTTCAGAATGGTAACAACAATAATTAAAGTCCCGGTTATGCACCAACTATGTACATTCCAGGTTAAATTTCATACCATCCCATCATCATGTCTAAATAAATATATAAATTAGTTCCTATTATCCCCATTTTTAGATGGAGAGATTGAGTCTCAATTGAGTGAAATGGGTTGTCTATTAACAGAAAGATCTGCGAGTCCCAAACTATATCAGAGTGACTTCAGGGTCCATACCTCAATGTAGTTAACCACTTCCCACTCCCATCATTTTCCAGGGTGGACTTGCAGATCTCCTTCAGTAATTGTGCTTGTACAGAGAATTTTTTCTATATTAACTTGGCACACACTGTGAGAACAAGATAATAGGGGCACAGAGAACTAGATAGAGGGTGGCGAAGGACAATCTGACTTTGGGCGAGGGGTATGCAACATAATTTAATGACAAAATAACCTAGACATGTTTTCTTTGAATATATGTACCCTGATTTATTAATGTCATCCCATTACCATTAATAAAAATTTATTTAAAAAAAAAAAAAAAAAAAAAAAAAAAAAAGATAATAGTTTCTTTCTAGAGTAGGATTGCTCAACAGTGACACTATCAACATTTTGTCCCAGGCAAATCCGTGTTGTGAGAAGCTTCCCAAGACATTGTAGGGTGTTCAGGAACATCCCTAGGGGATGCCAGTAGCACCTCCTTTTCAGTCTTCACAATAAAAAGTGTCTCCGGACTTTGACAGATGCCCCCCTCCCTCCAAAGTAACAGGTGCCAAAACTGTTCTTAATTGAAAACCACCACTGTAGAGGTATGTATGTTCTTTTTTATTTCCATTAAGGCATTTTATTTGCATATATATATTGCATCTCTAGAAAAGGAATCTCAGGATTTCCCCTCCTGTGTATTTTTGTCCTGCTTCTTCATGGTCCGTGATGCCCACTGAAGCTGTCAGTGCAGGGAAGCCAAGCTGAAGGGACAGGGGCAGGTTGTTCTGCCATTTTTCCAGATCCTTGAGCTGCACATCCAATCTGGGCTGATCACTCCACACCTGCTTTACCTGCATGTGAGGTTCACAACAATTTTTCCAGCTCTGTAGTCACCAATTATTTTAAATTCACCTTGGTGATCATGCTTTTTCATCACTGTTAGAAATTAAATGATGACTTTGGAGCACGACCTAGTAAGAACCTAGCATTTGTCTCACTTTTCGCCACTGTTGATACTCTTGAGAGTATCAGCTAAGACATTCATGCAGATCATTATGGCAGCATGAAAAGATAGTGGAAAGAGTGGTAGATATGTCCTTTGATCGGGCCAAATTCCAGGTCAGAGTGTTGAGTGCTGAGGAATACATGCTTTGTGGTATCTTACATAGTATATATTAATGTAGAATCTTTGTGCATAAGCATAAAAATATCTTCCTTTTTAATTCAGTGTGCCAAATGAGACCAAGAAAAATGCAGAGATTGTTCATGTTTTGAACCAGAATCAACTGTATAAATGTACATTAAAGAAACTGTTATAAAGGAATCTCTTGTTTTCTTTGTGTTTCCCACTCATTGTGAGCCCTACTTTTCTCTTCCCTGTCTTCCTTTTTTCTTACCTTCCCTCCATTCCTCTCGCTCTTCCTTTCTTTTTTTTTTTTTCTTGTTCTCTCCCTCTCTTCTTGCTTTCTTTATTCCTTTCTGTTTTCCTCAGGGAGACAGGTTAAAAGGAAACACTATCACTTTTCAGCAGTAGGTGCTTTTAACTTAGTCTTGAATGTCCTAGTCACTATAGTAATTGAAAGAAGCAAAATATTTGAGTAACTGTGAATTTGCATGAAAATTTAGACTCTAGAATGATTCATATTGTGCTTGACTACAAATAACTTTGAAGAAGTCTTTTATTTTAACAGAAAATGACATACTGCCATTGAGGTTAAAATGAATCAATTGCTACAAATGATTCATGAATTTAAAAATGTATCTGTATTGGCCTTAATTTTGCATAGATAACATTTTCCTGGTATTTTTACTTCTTCCCCATAGAATAAAATGCCATAGAGAGTTTTAGGCCCAACAATTTAAATACACTTATTTAACACAATAGATCAAGAACATTCAGAAACATTCACTGGTTTAAAGAGCCTTTTTTTTTTTAACTTGACTGCTTTGAGTCATTGGGACCTCCAAGAAGTTATAATGAGAAGAAAAGGTACTTTTCTTTTTATTTTGCAGTCTTTCCTTATTTGATGAAGTCACTGAGAGTTTTTAAGTCATAATAGGAATCCATGTGCGGTAAATACAAGTAAATCAAAGAACAGGAGCCAAAATTGTTTAGAAATTAACAGTAAGATTTAAAGTCAGAAGAATATTTTGTGCATTGTTGATTATCTTAGCTACTTACTGTATTTTTAAGAAAAGACAATATAAATGTAACTGTCTTAAAATAAAATCTATAAATAGATTCTAGAAAACCATGCTAATCTCTGAAAATAATATGAAATCTTAGCAAGTTATTGAAGGGAAAAGAAAAGCCAACATTGTTTACAAACATGTAAAGAGATAACATAGCTCTATTCTTTTCATATCTGCTCTTATATATTTAGTGAATTTAGGTTTAGAGATAATTTCACTTACATCTTTTAGATGCGGCAGAAACAGAATTGGCTCTTTTTCTATACAAAAAATGACCAGCAAATTCCTTTTTGAAATTTTATGTAAATTTTGTTTATCTGTGCTTATGTCACAAGAGTGGTCAGTAAGAATATCATATTTTTATTTTATTTTATTTTTTGTGAGAGAGACAGGGAGAGGGACAGATAGGGACAGACAGAAAAGGAGAGAGAGGAGAAGCATCAATTCTTCATCGTGGCACAATAGTTATTCATTGATTGCTTTCTCATATGTACTTTGACCAGGGGGCTCCAGCAGAGCAAGTGACCTCTTGCTCAGGCCAGTGCCCTTGGGCTTTAAGCCAGGACCTTTGGACTCAAGCCAGCAACCATGGGGTCATGTCTACGATCCCACGCTCAAGCCAGTGACTTCATGCTCAAGTTGGTGAGCCCACTTTCAAGACGGATGAGCCCCCACTCAAGCCAATGACCTGGAGGTTTTGAACCTGGTTCCTCTGCATCCCAAACCGATGCTCTATCCACTGCGTCACTACCTGGTCAGCCAAGGATATCATACCTTTAAAGATTTTTTCCATTTACAGTTAATTAGGATAGCTAAGAGGTGGAACAATGCCTTTGATCTGCATTTGGAGGAAGAAAATAAAAAGAAGTTATCATTACCCTCAAGATAATTTTTTTTTTCAGGGAGAAATGCATGGTGAATACTCTTATAGTCAATACAATAAATAACCTGCAAAGTGGAGTTTTAAATGAACTTTTACTGTAATCTACATATGGTTTCTCTGTTGTTCTTGGTTATTTGACCTTAACTTTCTTCTTCAGCTTGTTTTCTTTGATACTTACATTTATTCGTCAGGTATGTCCAAAAAAAAAGTGAAGTCTGGACATGTGATTATTTGATGATTTCTGCATCTCTGTTCAATTCAATGACTGTTAATTTTCAAATTAGCATAACAAATTAAGTGATGCATAGACACATACACATATATATGACTTACTAAATTTCTAGTGCTATTTTTTTAAAATATTTATTTATTTTTATTTTTCTGCATTTTCCAAAGCTGGAAATGGGGAGGCAGTCAGACAGACTCCCGCATGCGCCCGACTGGGATCCACCCAGCACACCCACCAGGGGGCGATGCTCTGCCCATCTGGGGCATCACTCTGTTGCATCCAGAGCCATCTTAGCGCCTGAGGCAGAGGCCACAGAGCCATCCTCAACGCCCAGGCCATCTTTGCTCCAATGGAGCCTTGCTGCGGGAGGGGAAGAGAGAGACAGAGAGGAAGGAGAGGGGGAAGGGTGGAGAAGCAGATGGGCGCTTCTCCTGTGTGCCCTGGCCGGGAATCGAACCTGGGACTCTTGTACGCCAGGCCAATGCTCTACCACTGAGCCAACTAGCCAGGGCACTAAATTTCTAGTGCTATTTTAAAAGCTTCACTAATATTAACTTTTTAACCTTCAAAATAGCACTATGAGAAAATTATAATCATCTCTCTTTTCAGGTAAGAAAAATGAAACACAAAGTTTCAGTAAGTTGCCCAAGATCACCAAAAAGTGAATTACAAATTCAATTGCAAGCCGTTGTTCTCTAGAGTCTGTCCCCTTCACTGCTATGCTCTATAACCTCATTGATAAATGAAGTCACATTTACTCCACCCTTCAGAAACAGATAGTTGACTATTTGTAAACCCTGTCTCAGAAGCTAGAGATAGAGTTTCCACAGCTCTGGAAGAATACCTCCTGCAAAAAAAAAAAAAAAAAAAAAAAAAATTCAGAGGCATCATTATCTTGAATAACCTAGTGGCACCTCAGATGTCATGGAGAAGCTGACTTCAGAGGTTGTTCCAGATGAAGAGAGTACACAGCTTTGTGGTACTTTTGTGGTACTGCCTCTTTGCAAGGAGCGTTTAATAATATGGAGATTCCATGAGCACAGTTCTTGGCCTACTTAAAATACTGAATTTTTGTAGATTATAAATTCTATGTCTGCTTATAATTGATATAGTTCAGACTCTAAGGCTGAAATTCATAAAAATTCAAGATATAAGATTTGCAAAAATTATATCTAAACCAATCCATTTGAGTATTCAATCTTAGAGCTGTGTCTCAGAAGGTCAATTTTGGGATTATTTTGTGGCCTCATTTAAATATAAACAAATCTGAAGCAAGAATAAACTAATAAACAGTTATGTTCTTTCAGAGCTTGTTATACTTTTATTTTATATTTTTCTGAATCTTAAAGAAAACCTAGGAAGAAGACTGGGATTTAACTACTGATGAATAGCCAATCTTCGAGGTGAAGTAGAACTGATTTCATAAAGAGTTGATGTTGATTATGGATGATATTAACTTATTAACTAAAATCTTCACTAACTTTAAGAGGAAAGGTGTGATTTTCATTTTTTGTCATCTCTAAGATGGGTTCAATTGGCCATTAGAATCAACAAAATGGACAGACTCCTCAACTAGAATTCTACATTCCTGAAAAACAGACAACAACATGTCTGCATTGTTCAGCGGTGTGTCTCCAGAAACTAACCCAGTTCATGGCACATAGTTAATGCCCATGTGACAAGAAGAAAAGGGAAGAAGAGGATGGACGGAAGGAAGGAAGGAAGGAAGGAAGGAAGGAAGGAAGGAAGGAAGGAAGGAAGGAAGGAAGGAAGGAAGAAAAGGAAAGAAGAAAGGAAGAAAGGCAAAAGAGAAGAAGGGAAGAAGTAAGAAAGTCTTTTAACTAATTTACAGAAAGTATTATTGGAAATGCTGTTCTTAAACAATCTATTCTCTAATGTAATCTTCCTCCAAATAAATGGCTTTTAAATTTTAAATGTGAATATATTTTTAAATTTTAGTCTGTTTCAGAAAACAACAAGTTCACAAATTAATTTTTTCATTCTAAACTTTTTTTGTCTTTTAGAAAAGGGATTTTTCTCAAGAACATCTATAAAGATCTATGTATGATTTCCATGGGAGCCATATGAAATCATTTTACTGAAACACAATGCTTGCTTTTTTTTTTTTAATTTGCTTTGAAATTGTAGCTCTTAATACTCAAAAACTGAGGGAATTAACACGGGAGTAGGAAAGACAACGAATACAGCAATTTACAAATTAATGGGTTTTGGCCTAGGCTCTAGGATAATTCTTATTCCAGTTTTAAAACCAAGTTTGAGTTCTATATTTCAGGCAAAATTTCATATCTTATCCCATTCATTCAACTAGTTAAGCATCTTAGAGCATGCCCCAGATCCTCATCCAAGATTTGTTTAGGTTTTTTACAACCAGTTTCTGTCTTCTAAGATAGAGACTCTGCCTCTGATTAGAGACATTTAAGCAGAAAGATAATAGGCAAGTTCTTTGGGTCCATTTTGCATTCATAAGATTTTTTCAAGTCCTTTAGAAAGAATTCCATCTTCTAATCCCAGCATGACTAATGCTTTTCTGGGTTCTGGTCATGACACTCAGGCCAGAAAAAGTAAAAAAAAAATAAAAAACCTCTTAGCTTTAGATGTTTTACCTTGCTATGCCACCATTGAAGATCTTTTTCAAAGCTTGATCAGGATAGGGCTTGTTTTACACAAGGTTTTCCTGTGAAAAGGCAGTGGGTGGAGGGGCTTGATGGTTAAAGCAGAAACAGAACTCAGTTACTCAGCTTCTTCTGGTTTCCAGAAGCATTTCATCTGAGTTATTTATTAATAGATGCTTTAGGTGTCCTGTTATTCTGAATAAGGGTCTAGTTTTAATTAGGTAAGGTATATATGTGTTTTAATTAGTTATCCAAATATATCATCTGTGATTTTTCTCCCTCAGATAATAAAAATGATTTGATTTGATCTTCATTAAATATAAGGACAGTAAACTTTTATGAATAGACTTTCATCCTCAAGAGGTTGAGATCTTTTGGGTAGGACTGTAATATATGCACAGATTATTTCCTCTTAAACTTCTCGAAGCTAATGAACTGTATGAAAGTAATGAAATTAAAACACAACTTGTGCCTTGCCTGTGGTGGCGCAGTGGATAAAGCATTAACCTGGAAATGTTGAGGTCACGGGTTCGAAACCCTGGGCTTTCCCGGTCAAGGCACATATGGGAGTTGATACTTCCTGCTCCTCCCCCTTCTCTCTCTCTCCCCTGCCATCTCTCTAAAATGAATAAATAAAAAAATTAAAAAAATTAAAAAATTAAAAAAAATAAAACACAACTTGTTACGGCTGATGCAGTTTTCCAACATGACAAAAGAAAAGCATTTCTAGATTAATGATGATGCCTGGAATGAAAGCCAACTTGGCTCTCTTGTATTTTAAATTCAGTATTAAAAACAAACAAAAAAAAAGTGCAAGTATGTGTGTGCGTGTGTGCGTGTTTTATATGAGATAAAACGGGAAACAGCAAAGGGTCATACCACTGCCATATATCTGACCCTCTGTTTTTGTCACTATGCATGCAATCAACAAAACAATTGGAGCATAAGAGTAGGAGGAAAGATCCTTAACCATAAGATTGGACACTAGACCCTGCATTTTTCAGAATGCCTTTAATGTATGCAAATCACAAGGTTTTCCACATGTTTTTCATTTCAGTCAATCAACTAAAATTTGCTATGACACTGCTCATAATTCTCAGTTTTCTTATATAGAAGTTACACCCCACATGGTATTGCAGCTATAGCAGACACTGTCTTCTAAATGGGGTAGTGATTGGTGGGGAAAATCATGGTTATGAAGCCCAGCTCTGCTACTTACTGGCAGAAGGTCTGAGCCAAGTTAGTTAACCGATGGAAAACTCACTTTTTTATCCACAATATGGACGCTCTCTATTTGTGGTTATTGAGAGAGTTGTAAAGAATATAAAGAGGCATCTGGCATCAAATGAGTTCTTGTTAAATTGTAGTTGTTATCATTTTATCACCTTTGCTCTTCAATTATCACTTTCTCTTTGTCTTCTTTCTGCTTTCTCTTATTTCCATTGGCTCAGCCCCCAAACTAGACTACTCACATTTAATGAACAAAAGCATCTTTTTTACTCTAGTCAGTGGGAACCAGGATGAGCCATCTGAGGTTGTCTACTTCATTTTTTTATAATGTGGTTCATTTGAGATGCTTAACACATAGTTAAAGTTAAAACATAATCTTTAATAACTTTAAACATAAATTTAAAAATGTTTAGACTCCAGATTTATTTTTTAATGTAAATACTTGTCATATGTTTTTTGTATTTATCCAGTTAAATAATCTACTTTTTGTTTCATTCTTTCACAGACTTTACTAAATGCATCTTAAAAATCAAAAGTGTTTTTGCTTGACCTGTGGTGGCACAGTGGATAAAGTGTTAACCTAGAACAGGGGTCGGGAAACTTTTTGGCTGAGAGAGCCATGAACACCACATATTTTAAAATGTAATTCCATGAGAGCAATACAATGACCCGTGTACATTACACATTATCCAATAAAAATTTGGTGTTGTCCTGGAGGACAGCTGTGATTGGCTCCAGCCACCTGCAACTATGAACATGAGCAGTAGGAAATGAATGGATTGTAATACATGAGAATGTTTTATATTTTTAACGTTATATATTTTTTTGAAGATTTGTATGCGAGCCAGATGCAACCATCAAAAGAGCCACATCTGGCTCATGAGCCATAGGTCCCCAAGCCTGGACCTAGAATACTGAGGTCACTGTTTAGTAACCCTGGGCTTGCCTGGTCAAGGCACTTATGGGACTTGATGCTTCCTGCTCCTCCTACCTTTCTCTCTCTCTCTCCTTCTTTCTCATCCCATTCTAAAAAGTAAATAAAAACTCTTAGGAAAGTGTTTTTATGACTGAGAGCATTTTTCACATTCTTTGTATGACTGCATTGTCTTTATAGGATTTTATCTTAAAGATTAGCATATTTTCAAATGACTATGCATTCAGGTAAAATCAAATGTGATCATATCAACCAAGTGAAACTTAAATAAATTAAGTCAGATTTTACACTCTTGAGTTATTTTCTTTCTGATACATGGCTAAAGTCGCCTTGTCTAGTGGTAATTATATTGCATATATTTAACTATAACAGATCAGCATTGTGGATACCTTATATGTACTTACGCACAATGGTGTATGTTAATTGTATCTCAATAAATAGACATATAGATAGATAAATATTTATAATTAAAGTTTCCTTGCATATTAGGAATGGAAAGAGATATGGTTTGTAAGGGCCAAGTAATTTCTGGACATCCTCCTGAAATAAACATTATATATATATTATATGACACTAATTTTAAAAGACATTATCTTTTTTTTTATGGCCCAATTCAAGGGATATCTCTTCGAAGCTACCCTTAATTAGTAGTGAAGAATTAATTTCTCTTTGCTCCAAGTTTCTAAAGTATAATCTACATATTTTTGTTATAATACTTATTTTATTACACTTAAATGATTAAATACATGTATCTGTCTTATTTGCTTTGGTCTCTTATAGGTAGGTAATTGTATTTTTATTTTTCTGTCTTAGGAGGGCAGCTAGCCTGGAATAACTCCTCTGTGAATACCCATTTGTCTTGTTGATCTTATGGAGGTAAATATACTGTTTTCTTAAAAATTGATACACAACCTGTCCTAAGAGGGCAATTCTATAAGTGCTCACTGTGGAAACTTTTACAAAGAGTAAGAATTTACCCCGGATTTTAGAGATTGGCATGAATTATAGATTTAAAAATTATTTTACCAGGACAAATTTGTAAATTAATTGTATTTGCATATCTTCAAGTTCCCTCACCTTTTGCCATTTCAATAGTCCTATATATTATGCAAGCAAACTGAGGCATTTAGTTCCAATTCCTGAGTTAGATTGTTTTGTTTTTAATTTTCTCTTAGTTGCAGAATTAGTATTTATTAATAACGGAAAGAAAAAGTGCTCCTAAAGTCCTTTGGTTACTTCCTTGAACTACTTGCCTGGTAAAATCACTTGCTGCATTTTTCTAGAAGCTCCCCTTGAGTTGAAACAAACTAAAACATACCTGATTTTAGGGAATTTTTATGTTTTATAAAATTATTCCCGAGAGTACACATGCCCTTCTTCAAAACTGAGGCAATTAGATTTACTTGGAGGGGTCTCCGGCTACACAAAATTAGAATAAGATCTAATTAAACCATTTTGTTTTGCATGATGTGTCTTCCAAATCCTCTCTTTGTACCTTCCCAGTTGAGTTCCTCAAACCGTATTTTCTCATAGAACAAATTATATTCTGCAAAGTGAGATGTCTCAGTTTTTAATAGTTAAAAAAGCATACCTAAAATATTTGGTGGAGACTTTTCTTTTTTTTCCTTTAGATTTTGTAAGGATAAAATTAATTCAATTAGTACTGGGTAAATTTCCATCAGATCCTGTGACTGGGCCCCAACGATCTGCAGACAGACAGCAGAATATATATGAGCAGAATTGCTTTTGTGGACCACTTTAGAAAAGTATCCATTTGTGTCTGCTCTTCTCCCTTCGTTCCCTCATGTATGCATGTAGATGGGCGTGCCTGTCTCATGTGAAACATGAGAACATTCTTCTCTCCACAGATCAGCTAATTTTGTAAGAGATAGCAGCAGTCATAACATAAGGAGATATTTTAGGATTCAGACGCTAAAAAGCAAGCCAAATATTTCGTGTAATGCAGTATGTCCACACAGAGCTAGAAAACATAGCTTTATGTTTCATGGAGTCTCTTAAATGGAAGTAAATTTAAAGTAGGCTGCAAGGTCAGTAGAGAATATTATCTTTTTTATTTCTTTTTGTGTGCATATGGGATTCCAGGTTCACATAAAGGATCATCGTGTGTGCCTTGTAATTACTTCAATATATTAAGCAACTTAAAGACTGATGAAAAATTACATATAAAAAGGCAATACCAGGGGCAATTGCAAAGTACATTATTTTAGAATAAACTGAGTGATATGAAGATCTGAAGCTATGTTAAAGAGCTAGCAGATGAGTTAAAGAAAACACTGGTGGGGAAAGGAATACTTTTGGGAACTTTGGGAGAGTAAGGAGCTCTTATTTGTCAATTTTCAAAATTATTTTAAACTTTATATTTTTATTTCATTAATGTATTTTTTATTCACTCACTCATATAACAAGTAGTGTCCCAACACGTCTCAGAGTCAGGAGATACAAAGGTGAACAAAAGTAATATAATACTTGTTCTTACAGAATTTGCAATCATTAAATGTACGTGTGTTTGTCTATTTGCAATGATGATAAGAGATATGGCAAGAAAAAACAAAAGTAGAGGATGATTTAAAATAGTTTAAAACAGAAAACAAAAACCTTTCCTGGCCCAAGGAGGCAGGAAATCAAAGTGACAGTTAATCTGAGATTAGAAAGCTGAATGAGAATAGATCAAGAAAGGGTAGAAGGAATAATGTAAGGAGGAGGTGGATATAATTTGTTGAGATCTTGAAGTAGGAAGAAAATTGGCCCATTAAAGGAACAAGTTGAATTGAGGGCATTATGTCTGGACTGTAGTAATAGTAGGTAATAAGTTTGAGACAAGATTGGGAGAGTTAACTATTAATGCACCTTGATGCCATTGTAAAGTGGAAAGAGACAAAGTACATACATGATTTTGCATCTATTTTGTTTTTTGTAGTATATAGCAATTAACAATTACTCTTGTAAATTATGGATTACCATTTTATAAAAAGTTTTTCTGAAATTCCCAGGCATAATGTATCACTTCAAATTTAGGGCTACTTTAATAATTATATATCATATTTTTCCAGAGTCATTCATTTGTTCAATCATCTTGTCCAGACACTAATTTGTTCTAGAGACTATGCTAGATATATACTGTATATGTATGGAGATAAAGGATACATATAATAGTCTTCTGGCCCTCAAGAAGGTTGTAATACCTGTATAGAGGGACAATGTTTATCTCACTGTACAGAACAATTGGGAAGATATTTCAGTGAGTTCCTGTGTTTCACACCCAGTTCCTGCAGAATTGATTTTTCATGATGAATAAACTAATATTAATGCAGTATTATTAAGTAAAATTTATATGTTATTCAGATTTCCTTTGTTTTAACCTAATGTCCTTTTTCTGTTTCAGGGTCCCGTCCAGGATAACCACACTCTATTTAGTCCTCATGTTTCCTTAAGCTTCTTTGATAGTGAAAGTTTCTCATTTCTTATTTTTGATGATCTTAAATTTTTTGAGGTCTGGTCAGGTATTTTATAAAATATCCATCAGTTGGGATTTGCCTGCCGTTTCTTTCTTGATTAGACTGAAGTTATACCTTTCTGGAGGAAGATCACAGAGGAAAATTATCTGCGTCTTATCATATCTAAGGTGCATGCTATCAGCATGATGTCACAGTTGATGTTGACTGTGAGCACCAGGCTGATGCAGTTGTTGTCAGGTTTCTCTGCTATGAAGTTATTATTTTCTTCTATCCTGTACTTTTCAGAAGGAAGTGGCTAAGCCTAGTTCAACACTTACGTGATAAGTATTTATGCTCCACCTTGTTGGGGGAGGAATATCTACGTAAATTATTTGGAATTCATATGCATGAAAAATTTATCTTTTCTTCCTTGTTTATTTATTTACTTTTTAATGTAATCATTTGTCTCAGTACGGATTCATGGCTATTTACTTCATATGGTGGGTTATAAGTCAATGCTTCTTTAGTTATTTTGTTACTCAAATCTTTACAGCTTTGTTGACTGGGCACTTTTTACTTGGTCCCTGCTGCCACTTAGCTTACCCCCATTCCCTCATCTGTTCCACTCCCCTCACCGCTACTACTGTCTTATTCACTGGCACTAAAAGATGATTCAGATTCATCTTGTGTCTTTTCCACCTCAGTACTAGAATCAGTCAATTACACAGGAATAATATCTTCTTTGTGTTGTTGTTTTTTACATATATGTTCTTCTGTACTTTGAACCAGTTCAACTGAGGTTTAATTGAGGATTTTGTCATTTGTTTTTATCTTTATATCCTTTGCACTACAATCATGTTTAATACCATGGACTCGTTATGTACTTGTTTAAAAAATAAATTCATTTTGCAAATTTTGCAATGCAGAGGTAACTACATATTTATGTTTTCTTATATTTCTTTAATAATAGTTTTCATCAATTCTTATTATTTAGTAGGAACTATGCTAAAATATTTTCATCAAAGTATGCCATTAAACTCTTCAACTCCTATTGATTTGGTGTTATTTGATCCACTTTTCATTAATGAGGAAAATGCGGCACAAAGAGGTTAAATAACTTAACCAAAGTCACACAACTGGAAAGTGGTCTGCAGGAGACTTGAGTGGTAGATTTGATTTGAAGCCCAAAGTAGGTCCAGTCTTGAAAAACAGCACTCGCTCTTTAAGCTTAACAGCTGGTCTCCTTCACTACACATATGTCTTTCTGGTAATCATGAGTGCTTCTTGATTCCTAAAATGTCTAAACACTTCTCTTTCAGATATAGGGACTCACCATGCTCTTTTTCTCTCCCACCTTTTATAACTGCTTCCACCTAGATATAGTTCTTTAACTTCTCAACGGCCTTTCCTCCTGGTGGAATGCAGACTCCTTCATTTTTACCTTATTCATCCACAGCATGCACACTTGAACACAACCCTGCAGACCTTTCTTCTTTAAAGACGCCCCTGAATATACTTCACATAAGGAAAATATAGGTGATAACAAAATCAACACAGAGATTTAAAAGGTCATAAATACTGATTCTTTACATACTCCCCCTGATCCCTTCATGGAGGGTGAGTTGAAGCCACAGTTGAGCTCTGACATCCGATCTCTGTCTTCCATTATCACCTTGGTGAAGTCACAGTGTTCTTTCCCCCTTGATTATGCCACGTCTGAGATAAAGTCACTATAAAG
This sequence comes from Saccopteryx leptura, assembly GCF_036850995.1. Lineage (NCBI taxonomy): Eukaryota > Metazoa > Chordata > Mammalia > Chiroptera > Emballonuridae > Saccopteryx > Saccopteryx leptura. Next base: position 21,782,564 of record NC_089507.1, read on the forward strand.
GCCAGACAATCAATCATTCTTGTCTTTTAAACCAATGGCTAGAATCTCCAAAGTGTCCAGGTGAGCCAGCACTGAATCCTCTAGCCCTCTGCCCTGAATAGAAGTGATTTCCTTGTCCATTTCTTTATCCCCTTTTAAGGAACACTTATGAGTTTTTACATATCTAATCGACCTCTATACCAAAAACTTCTACCCTTTCCTCTGGGCTTTTGAAGTGCTCTGCCTTAGAATGCATGGCATTTTGTAAAAGGATGCATTTTCCCTTCTACATGTAGCTAATTAGGTTAAGCAACCAGACATCATTTTTACTTTGCCTTTTGTCAGGCATCCTTCAAAGTATCTCAACACTGCTGTCGATCTCTCTGATTGTTAGAGGCCTGACATGCATGGGGTATGTCAGGAATGCAACATTTTTGAGATTGCCAATTGATAAAACAGCTAATAACAAAGTTGTTGGGTTTTTTTTTTAATCCTGTGTATAAAAAAAGGTTTCCCTTATGAAACCTATTCAGCTTTTAATTTTGATCTGAGTTTATTTTCTTAGCTCACTAAGATGAGAATTTAATAAAAGACATTCTTCCAACTCCGTTCATGGAGCAAGGGATTGTTTTGATTTATTATATGAGACATACCCTGAAGAGCCAATAACGTTCAGGAAATGCATATAAACACACCAATAATCCTGAGTCTTATAAAAATCACCTGGCATATCTACCACCCCAAGAAACCTGGCCAGGATCTCTGACCTTGAGTGGGTTTGAGAATGTGCTGTGCTCTCCAGGGGGTTTGCAATGGAATGTGGTTCTTAATCCCAGACATATCTGGGTATTGATAAAAGTTGGTATGTGACATGGCAGTCACATGTATTTCAAGTATTTATTTAAGTGTCTTTTCTATTTTACACACATCTACTCTCTTGATAAAAACTATCAATCTAAAGGTAGCTGTTCACATTAATTAGAATGTTTTTTTTTCTTTTTATTTTTATTTTTCTTTTTCTTTTCTTTTACAAACAGTAAATATAAAAGAGCTAGATTAAGCCCCAAAGAAGAGGTTGAATCTGGTCTAAGAACATTGGTGAGTTTTTTGGAACTTAAAGAATTCAGCGCAGGAATGAAACAGGAAATTGCGAGACTTCCAAGACCAAAATCTCTTTATCCCTCTTCCCCTGCCCCCTTCCTCCATTGTTCCCACAAAGGGCCCCCTCTCCTCTTTGCTTCTTCCTGGGTGTCTGCTTCTTTCTCTCCTTCCAGATCAGCTTCCCCTGCTTCTCGGTTCATAAGGAGGCATTTGGCTCATTGTGTGCTTTTCCACGTCCACTGTGAAGAGACTAACCCCAGCGGAGACTAGCACTTCCTATTTTCAATTCTAAATCCTAAAGAAAGAATCTCAGATTGGCTCAGCTTGAATCATCTTGCCTCCCTCAGAGTTCAGAGACTCAGGTACAGACTTGGCATTTGGGATCCAACCTGGTGAGTCACAGCTTGGGCAGATCTTAGAAGCCAGTCTTGGGAGAGTTGAAAGTAAAGGCATTTACAAGTATTAGAAGGGAGGAGAGGTGAAGGTCAGACAGAATCCCTTTAATATAGGAAATAGTAGGAGCAACCAAAAATAGAGACTTTCATCAGTACCTTCTTCTTCTCCCATAGCGCCCATGTGAGTGTGTGGTGAGCTAGCAAACTGACAACTGCTTGATTGATTGATAAGCTGGCAGTGTTCCTGAAACCTGACTAATTGCGCTACATCCTTCCTGGTTAAATATAACTGGTAAATCATGCTGCCACAATTGCTGAACTAGTCAGATCTGAATCATTTGAAAGGCACAGGTCCTCACCCTTACAACAATCAGCAACTGATAATACATCACAGATCTTCAGTTCTAGATTCAGCTTCACAAAATGTTGCACAAAACAAATATGTGTAAAAAAAAGAAGAGTGTAAGAAATAAATGAATAAAAACAAAATAGAAAAATAATTTGGTACGATGAACATCATGCTAGATTTCCTAATTTAATTTTGTGATTTGATATTCGTGTGCCTGGAATTATGGGCTATCTACAGTGGAGATAGATTCTGTGTAGCTAGTAAATTGTTTTCAGGTAAAAATCACATATATGCGTTTCTTAATTTTACTATAATAAATTATTTATAAAAAACTTTTAAAAACAGTTTTAATCCTTAAAAATACACTTTATTTATATATGTATATTTGTGTATATATGTGTATGTGTATATATATATAAATATAACATTTACAAAACACAGGCATATATATATATAATTCCATTTGATTCTTGCACTATTTTACCTTTATTTTTTAGATGAGTAAAATTTAGAATGTTATCTAATTGACTTACTCCAGTAATAAGTAGTGAAACAATAGATTTTTTTTCTCCTTTTTTTCTTTTATTTTATATATTTTAATTTCAGGTACTTTTTAATAATTAGAACTTTTTTTTAGGGTAGCAATAGCATCATAGTGAAATTAAGGCAAAGGTACAGAAATATTCCATTTACCACCTGCCCCTACACACTCATAGCCTCCCCCTTTATCAACATCCCCACTAGAGTGGTGCATTTATTACAGTTGATGACTCTACATCGACACATCATAATTACCCAAAGTCCATAGTTTACTCCGAGGTGCACTTTTAGAATTGTACATTCTCTGGTGTGTATTTATTACTATGGTATCATACAGAGTATTTTTACTCTCTTAATAATGCTCTGTGCCCCGTCTATTGGTCTCTCCACTACCATCTCCACAAACCGGGGCAGCAACCGATTTTTCATTGTTATTTATAGTTTTGCCTTTTCCAGAATGTCATGCAGATGCAACCATACAGTATGTGACCTTCCAGATTCAATTCTTTCACCTAAAAATGTGCATTTAATATTCATATACGTCTTTGCATAACTTTATAGTTCATTTATTTTTAGCACTGAATAATATTCTATTATCTGAACATGCCACAGTTTATACATTCACCTAATGAAGAAAATCTTAGCTGTTTTCAAGTTTTGACAATTATGAACAAAACTGTTGTAAACATGTGTGTGTATGTTTTTGTACGGCTGTAAGTTTTTAATTTCTTAAGGTAAGTTCTGAGGTATATGATTGTTGGATTAAATGGCAAAAGAATGTTTAGTTTTGTAGAAAACCACCATTTTTTTTCCAAAATGGCTGCACTATTTTGTATTCTTTTTTTGTGTGTGTGTGTATTTTTCTGAAGTGAAAAGTGGGGAGGCAAAGAGACAGACTCCTGCATACCCCTTACAGGGATCCACTGGCATGCCCACAAGGGGGTGAGGCTCTGCCCATGGGGATTGCTTTGTTTCAACGGGATCCATTCTAGTGCCTTAGGCAGAGGCCATGGAGCCATCCTCAGCAGCTGGGTCAACTTTGCTCCAATGGAGCCTTGGCTGCTGGAGTGGAGAGAGATACAGAGAGGAAGGAGAAGTGGGGAAGGGTGGAGAAGCAGATGGGTGCCTCTCCTGTGTGCCCTGGCCAGGAATCAAATCTGGGACTTTCAGACACCAGGCCGACACTCTACCACTGAGCCAGCTGGCCAGGGCTTGCTTATTTTGCATTCTCACTATCAGTGAATGAGAATGCCTGTTACTCCACATTCTTGCCAGCATTTAGCATTATCATTGTTCCATTATAGCCATTTTAATAGATGCATAGTGGTTTCTTGTTTTAATTTGCATTTTACTGATGACAAGATGTAGACCATCTTTACATATCTTTAGTTGCCATCTGTGTATCTTCTTTGATAAGATGGCTGTTAAAGTCCTTGGCCCTTTTTTTAAATGTGTTATTTATTTTCTTACTGTCAGGTTTTAAGAGTCCTTTGAATATTTTAGATAGCAATCCTTTATCAGATATAAATTTTGCTAATATTTTCTCCTAGTCTGTGGCTTATTTCCCCCTCTCTTGACATTGTCTTTCATAGGGTAGAAGTTTTGAAACTTTAATGAGCTCCAGCTTATCTATTACCCAGTACCTTAAAAAAAGACATCAATGACATACAGTGAAGCTGCATCATTGTTGCATTTTCCTTATAAAAGGTAAATTATACATTAAATACACCCACATGCAATAAAATAATATATCCATCCTTTTAAATGGTGCAGTCTATTTTACCCAATATTCCAGTCAATAAACAGAAGTCTCTGAAGTAGCATGAAAACCAGAATGTAGTCACCTTTTATTAATGGGCCTCAGTTCCCACATATGCCTCAGAATGAACTGATCACTATACTGAGTGACTTTCTAGTATTTAGAGATAACTATTTTTGACAATGTGGTTTTTAAATACAATTCAACTACTTTACCTAGAGTTCAACTTGGTGAATTCACAATTTATTTTAATGATAGATTATGTACCTTCAACTGCATGCTGATTTGAACTTAATGAGAAGAAATGTCTAGGAATTTTCAAGGGTGTTATTGACTATTTGTGATATATATATAGTTTTTTCTTTCTATGATTTAACTGTAGAAACTATATATATATATAATATATATATATATATATATATTACATATATATAGTTTATTTTTCTCTCTATGAAAACCAGCATAACTACCAATCAATAAACTGTCAGAGGTTATAAGATGAAAAAAATGTATGAGGTACTATGATAAAATAATTCAACTTAGTTTTTGGCAAATCTATTTTGGGCATTTATAGACAAGTGTGAAATAGTTTCTTAACAGCTGGCACCTTATTTCAAAATTCATATATATTCAGATATTTTCTAATTTCTTCTTTTGAAATATCCTTTGAAGCTTGCTCAACTCGTTTAAATTCAATTAATCTTGGCATGTGGCCACTTTTCGTGAGTAGACTTGGTTTCTAGTAATAGTCAAAATTCATCTGATGTGTTAAGCACTTAAATTGGAAAGTTATTTTAAGACAAAAATGTGTTGTGCCTTTAAATTAACAAGACGGCTTCACTCTTACGGCTCATAATCTAGTTCTAAGAGCAAGTCACGGAAAATGAATTCCAAAATGCTGATGGGAGCTTCACTGAATTAAATAAATACGATGACCACTTTAAAGGAAACAAAACATATTTGGATAGTTTTTTAACACAATAGTTTAAATTTTCACTTTTTACTAGGCAAATCTGTTTTACATATTGAAAAGTCTTAGCTTTTTACAAAAGAGGAAGTGTGAAAGAACTTCACACCTTCACCTGCATGTTCTTTCTAAGCTTTTGGAAATGAGGCAATTATCGTCCCCTCTTAGTACTATTGTATTCTTTTAAGAAAGCCCTTAGTTCAGGTAATTACTTATTAATTTCTTTTCTTTTCTTTTTTTCCCCAGCTTTTCAAAGGACACACCACAATGTTTCCTCAAATGTCAGTTTTATGAATAATGTCCACTGAACATGTCTGGACTTTTTAATAAATCTTTGCATGTAAAATTAAGATAGATATATAGAGAATAAGACTGGGAAATGTTAAAGTGAGCTGGGTGCATACTGCTGGTACCATGTTTAAGGGGAAGGGACTAAATCATTCTGGAATCAAGATAAACCATATTGGAAAGCAAATTATAAAGCAAACCAAAGTTGATGCAAAAAGTCCATGATGTACAAAATATCAAAATGTTAAATAAAAATGGATATTTGTTTCTTTGTCTGTTCCTTTGTTTTGTGTGTGCATTATTGTACAAGAAATCACTTCTTTTTAATCAGCCCAAAGTTCCTGGACTGAGTAGATGTTATGTCTCCCCTGGGTGGGTTGATGAGTGTTGACAATGGTGTGAATACAGTTTGGATAATATAGATTATAATACATAGCCATAGTTTTTATTGTAGAACTTTCAATAATGTTTTCCAATCGGTTTTAAACATGGGGGAGCATTTTGATAGGAGTATATAAAGAAGAACATTTTCCTCAGGCTCCAATTTTTTCACAGCTACCTTTTACCTTTTGCTACCAAACACTGGTGGAGAGTCAAAATATTAGCACCTAAAAGGTTAAATGTGCAGTAGTCACCCTCATTCTGTGTTATACTATATAATGGATAGTCAGACAGAATTGTTGGTAGAAATCAACTTGAACGTCTTTAGAAAAACATCATTTTTTTATATATATTATTTTAGAATAATGTGAAAGTACATAAAGGGCAGAAATAATGAGAAAGTACAAGTATCAAGAGATAAACACTATGGTGTGCCATACTAAATAGAAAATTCTGCCTGCTCTTCAATATTTAAATAAGTTTGCTATTTATTCAGCACATGACCTGATTCACATTATTTACAATTCAAGTATTTGTTTCTACTGTGAATCTTGTTTTGGCTGTTTAGTCTAAAATGGTTTTCTTTGTTATTTCTTGTATACTGTATACAGCTTAGATTAGCATAATCACTGTGATTAACATTAATTGAGGAGCATAAATGAAAATGGTTTGTAAAAGTATTTTGGCTGATATGTACAATGGTAAAACTTTGTATTACATGAGTACTCTAATTTTAATATTGACTTTAGTTCTAAAACCTCTGAAGCATTAAGAGGGAGAATAAAATTGGGGGCATATGAATATACAAATATATGCTAAACAAATATGTAGATGTGATCTATAAAGGAATATACATTGCTAGACTAACTTATTTACTGGGAGGCACTATAATGTAGTTGTTAGAAATATCTATAATTTATGTATCATTTACATAAATATACTTATTAAAGTTAGAATTTATAATTATGCTAAGACATAAGTCAACCCTTCTTTTGTTATCTACATAATTATAAGTTTCTGAATGTCTTTTGAGCTCAGTTTTCTTGTGGAATATGTATAACAATGTACACAACTTAGCTAGTAAGGTGGTTTCAAGTAGGAAATAAAATCTATAGGAAAGATTTTTGGCATGTTATAAAAATGATAAATGTGTTCTAAATATCATCTTTGCTCTATCTATCACTTCTCTGATTTTTTCTCCTGTTTCCTTCCTTATTGTCATATTCTTGTTTACAGTTCTGTATTTTATTTCATACTCTTTACACTAATAGCTTTCACTGTTTGTAATGTTACTGACTTTCATAAGGTTACTTTCTTTTCATTTTTGTAGAGAGGTTTTGAAGTTTTTTATAAGTTTTCCTTTTCTTATATTTGTTCATATTGTTCCATTTCTCATCCAATGTTATTTCAATAAGATCCAGGTTTTTCTTTGGAATCATTAAATTATAACATGTTTTAAATTTAAAAAAATGGCCTGTTAATTTCATTAGTAAAATTAGTTAGGCTTACAAACAGTTCTTAATCATTGTCTTCCAAGACTATATCATCAGGCACACATTCAATTGCAAGAAACATTAAAAAATAATTACCATTAAAAATAAATTTTTTTTCTATACAACAATATGAAAGTGAGCAGTTGAATGTGTTGGTTACTTATTTGGTAGTATCTTTAAGGAACCAGGATTATTTCCATCTTTCTACTCTATGATTCTTAGAACTTTCACCTTTTAGTCTTAAATTTTCTCATGGTTTCAAGAAGGCTGCTGCAGCTCCAAATAACAAGACCTCATTATAAGGTAGAGATGCAAGCCATGGAACTAAGACAACTTCTCATGTTGCTTTCTTGTTTGTAAAATCAGATTTGAACAAAGACTGTTAGCAGAATCCTCCATTATCTCTTTCATAAGAAATGAAAAGTGATTATATTCTAAACAAGTTTTAGGCTCACTTTCTCTGAGATTAAAGAATATCTTCTTGAATATACAGATATATGCTATAAAATAGTGAAAATCAAGGAAAGACAAGAAAATCAAGGCTTTGTTATCATGATAATGGTGTGTGAGCACCTATTCTGTCTGCCACCTAGGCTTACACACACACACACACACACACACACACACACACACACACAGAATTTTATTCCGCAGGAGAAGCATGATGTTCACCAATAAACTATCATCTTGTCTTCACACTTATTTCCTTTTTTTCTTTTATTTTTTTTGTTTGGTTCTAAACATGTTAGAAACTGTTAGAAGACATTAGAATGCTAATAAATTACATTCAGGGTTTTTTTTTTAGATCAAAAGTATTTCTGAACGTGAGGTTTTATTGAAAATAGGGGTCACTTTTAAATACAGTTAATTCTTTCTGAGGTAACTTCTCTCTTATTACTACACAAATAATTAAGAAAAATAGAGAACAACAACAACAAAAAAAAACAGTTGCAGGAAACAAGATGGTGAATATATAAAATATATGTCAAACATATTCATCTCTTCTTAAATATTTGTCATGATGTTGGCTTTAAACCATGTTCTTGGAAACCAACAGGAAAGGAAAATCATTCAAAATGTTGATGGTATCCATAAGACAGAAATGAAGTCTTGGCTCATGGGAAACTCAACTGCTCCGGAAAAATCCAAAGGCACTTTCCTCATGATTCTGCTGTAAAGAACAACATATAACCCAGGGCATCACGGTTTCACTAACGTCCTTACTGCTAAGACATTGCTGCATGCTCAGGGGATATTTTGTATGAGCTTTTTCAATTTGAACTACAATAAACCACCTAAGTCTAACTGAGTAAACATGATTCTGGTCAAGAGCCATAAACCCAACAAATCCTGACACAAGAAGGATAAGTGACTAATATGTAATAAGCCTATTTTTCCCTCTCTCCCTTGCAAATGCATCTTCATAAATGACAGTAACAAACACAGGAAATGTACAAGCAAATATATCCTACTACAGGGTTGACAGCACATTTAGTCAGTTTTGGTTAGTTTATTACTTCTAAAGTTTTCAAAGTCTTAAAAACCTACTATATTTTCTTTGGTCTGCGCTGGTGGGATTCCAGCATCTACTAAGCCACACTAAAAAAGACTGAGGTTGAAGAAAGATCATAAGATTTAAATATTTTTCAAAACAAACTACGGGTGCCATTTCACTTGTTATTTTATTTGAAATATACTTTCTTTTAAATATTTTCTAAGAAAAAAATAAAAGATTTCAGTCATGCAAACCCTACTGTGCAATAGTGTGTCAAAAGATTACCTCTGATTCTGACCATTGACTTTTCTATCTATAAGTAATTAAATATTTAAGGAGTTAATTCATTTTCAACCATTAATTTTCAACTCAGGTTAAGTGGTTTGTCTGTTTGACTTCATTTCAAATTACCAAGACCCGAACTTGACATCACCTGGCAAAAGATAGAAGTCTCGAGGGTCCAGAAGCCCCAATTATTCATCTCTCCTGTGGAGGTGACCATTCAGGCTGCATAAAGAACATCTTTGCAGTGCAACCTTTTCATCCTCCATGCCACTTGTAAAGGCAAAAACAGAAATAATTTTCAACTAAATAGACATAAAATTCAGAGACCATGCTATTGTATTTTTAAATAACATTTTAATATAATAAATGTATCCAAACTTGAAAATTGATTTCTAAATTTGTTTCATTTGTAAAGCTAGTCCTTCTGAAAAATGTCATCATTTGTTCATGTTACAATTTAAAAAAATTCGCATTTTTGACTAAATCATTGTCAGCTCATCTATTGCCTGCCTCCAAATTCACCCTGGGAACACTAAAACATCTTTGAAGACGTAAGGCAAAAACTATTTGGTTAACTAAGTTAGAAATGTAAATAAGGAAATCCATATTAATTTCAAAAAGGTCACCAAAATTGCAGGTGCAACTAATTAACCTCTTGAGCAAAAAATTGGTTGATGGCAGGTACAATGAGTAAAACAGAAAAAAAGAAGGGATGGTAACGTTTTGTTAAAAGTTTAATCTCAGACTGTATGAGTTCTCAAACTATAGTGCAACAAAATTAAAAGTATCAACAATTCGACTGCTGGCTACACTTGACTTTCATGGCATCTGACTATTTTATAATAGCAAAGAAAAAAATGCTATTAAGAAAAAACAGGTTTTGCATATGCTGTCTTTCAGATAATCATTTAGTTCTTCAAGAACAATGTTTCTCTATCACCAACCATAACAAAAGACAATAAAAGAAGAAAGTTTGATAGCTGGATCAGTGCTTACAACCATCGGGAAAAATGCAGATCCATTAGACAAAATCTATTTTCCCTCATCACAATTTTCCTTTGTTAACTATGAAAATAAAAATTTAGGGCCTGCCTAAAAGGGCATAGACATGTAAATTATCATCTATCCCCTTTCCTGCCAGGAATTCAGAATTTAAAAAAATTCCATTTAAGTTAAACTAGAAGCAAGATATATAATTCATGAGTTTTTAAATAAAAGTAAGGCCTACTAAAAACATCTACCTATAATAGTGCAAAAAAATAAAAAATAAACTGGAGGAAGTAAAGTCAACTAAAAAAAATGAAGAGTAGAGAAAGGGCCAAGAGGTATAAAACTACATTGCTAGGTAATGTGTGGGAAAAAAAAGTTGACCTGCAATGGCTACTAACATCAAGATATATCAGCCTGACCAGGTGATGGCGCAGTGGATAGTGTCGAATTGGGATGCAGAGGACCCAGGTTTGAGACTCCGAGGTTGCCAGCTTGACCGCAGGCTCATCTGGTTTGAGCAAAGCTCACCAGCTTGAGCCCAAGGTTGCTGACTAGAGCAAGGGGTCACTTGGTTTGCTGTAGCCCCACTGTCAAGGCACATATGAGAAAACAATCAATTAGAAACTAAGGTGTCACAAAAAAGAATTGATGCTTCTCACCTCTCTCCCTCCCGGTCTGTCTATCCCTCTCTGTTCCGCCTCTGTCTCTGTCTCACACACACACACACACACACACACACACACACACACACACACAGACACACACACACACACACACACACACACACAGATATATCATAATAAAATAAAGGAATTTAAAGGTAGAATTTCTCTAAAAGGGAAGTTAAGGCCAGTCTTATTTTCCTATAGAAAAGTCCAACAATGAAATAACGAAGTAATATTTGTGTAATAATGATGGTTACTGTATTTTTAAGGGAGATAACAAGAAAGCTGGTTGCTATGTGACAGAGCTGAGAGGGCTTTTACTCTCTACATTTGACGCTGTGTATTTTTTTAAATTTATTAACTTTTCAAATAAATTACTTATTCAAAAAAGTACAGAAATATAAATTAAAGTTGTCACAATATTAAGATTGATGAGTACTGTTCAAGATACTTTATTTAAAGATCAATCAATATAGTTCATTCAATAGTTCAATCACTATAGAATTGTCCATCTAGTTTCCTAAGACCATTTCATGGTAAAGCAAGATGGAACACTTTAAATATGTATGTGATTTTGTTTTTATGTCTTAACTTTTGTAAAGGTTTGAGGAGATTTTTTCTGTTTGGATTCTCTGAATAACACCTAATTGTTTTGCTTTACGTTATACATATTTGTAGGAATTCCTTAGCCGACTGCAAACGTCACAGGGCCAGCTTTGCCTGTCATGCTCCTTGCATTTGTCTCAGGGCCTGGAAGAGTATCTTACACATAACAGAAGTTCAGCCTGACCTGTGGTGGCGCAGTGGATAAAGCGTCGACCTGTAATGCCTAGATCACTCGTTCGAAACCTTGGACTTGTCTGGTCAAGGCACATATGGGGAGTTGATGCTTCCTGCTCCTCCCCCCCCTCCTCTCTCTCTAAAAATAAATAAATAATATCTAAAAAAATAGTTCAACATAATGAAAGTGTGAGCTCACGTGGGAGTAAATGAACAAGGAGTTGTAATGCCCTGGGCAACGCAGGCATCTGGGAGCTGTTTGTTTTTCTCTGAGCCAGTCTCCCACTCTTTCTGCTAACAGTATCTTTCTTAAGATTTTATTCTCATCCCTTGGGTTTTACATTCTCATTTGCAGTAAACAGTATCCCTATTGAAAATCACCTTTATGTATGTCAATAGTTGTTTTGATAATCTAGCACATTCTAATATGATAATGGGGTAGGTCTAGAAGGGCATAGCTATAGTACTTATATTGTAGTCTTTTTTTTTTTTTAATTATTACTACATAGAAAAATATCAAGCCAGATAGAAGGAGAATTTAATGCACAACAGATGTATTTGGGCATGAATGTCAAATCAAAGTCTTCTGTCATCACTATTCTGTTTCATTTTGTTCTCTTGGCATGTGATTGACCTTATTCATTGTTAACCTCAATGTGATGGCATTTTGTAGGTAAGTCCCAGTATATCAGGATACTGGCCCTGACAGGACCCTTACAGCCTTACAAGGCAGCTGATTATCTGCTCACCAAATGCCATTAAAAACCCTCATAATAAATATAAGCAATTCCCCTGTGATTTTTTTTTTCTAATACTACTAGGGCTACTTTTTGCCCTTCAAAATATAAGTCCCATCCAAGATCAACTTTTCAAATATTCAAAGAAAGTATCCTGTCTCCTACTAAAATCTTTTCTTTTTCCCACTTATATCCTGTATTTATCTTTTTCTTTTTTTTAATTTCAAAAAAACAAGTTTTAGTAATTCTACAAATATTTGAACATATATATTCTTAATTTTAATTTATAAAATTTAATTCTATTTTGGCTAGTTTGGTTTCAGAGAAATTTTATATAGAAAATTCATACAGCCATGAAATATTGGTTCATACAGAAAAAATGCTAAGACAATTATGCATGCCTTCCTAAGAAAACCAATTTTCATTTGTATGCCTTCAATATCTGTCAAGGAATAGATCGATAGAAATACTATACTCTGTAGCTTATTCTTCACTTAGATGATTGAAATTTGCAGCCAATTAACAAAAGAGAAAGCAAAATAATTATAGTTCTAAACTATAGCTAGTAGAAACAAACACTAATGAAGAGGTACTTTATTATAAGCAGACCTTGAAAATGTTCTTAACATTAAATTTGTAAAAGACAGGAAGTAAGTTCTTAGTTTTAGAAATCTTACAATAAAATCATCTGTTCTATATTTTAATGTACCCTTAGTGTTCCCAGTAAATGACATAGCATGTGTTTTCAAAAACATTTTTGTATTTTGAAATCTCTGCATATCGTGTCTTAAGGTTAAAGACAGTTTGAAAACAAGAGGCAGTTCTTCTAAAAGTGTATTGTATATTAGGAAGCAGAGAAACTTTCATACTGGATGCAATGCCCGGGTAGTAACAGTGAAACTCTATAAAGAGAATTCCTTGTTCCTAGGGGTGTGGTGCCCGCCAGTCAGCTGGTCTGAGGCCCAGCTGGAGACCTGCAGTGAAAACACTGTGGTTTGGTTATGGCTCTGGGCCAAGTTTTTCAGAGAGAAAAGGAGACAAAGAGATAGCACTAGACTTTATAATCAGGCCAGCAGTACAGTACAACCTACTGTCTTCAGCACAATGTTTTTTTTTTTCAACTCCCAACCAAAAAACTAAGAGAGAAAGTGAGAACCTTTTAAAAGAACTCCTACAGCATGTCATTGGGAAATCTTTGGGATATGCCTTTAGAAGCCAGGAAGACAGATGACAGGAAGCTCAAGAAACGAAAAGGAAAGGGAAGGAGATCGCTTTGGAAAGCTTGGAAAAATACAGCAAATGCATTACATTATGTTATATAAGTAGTGAGTCAAAGGACAGTAAAGTTCCTGGAGCCCGCTGATATATACCCCTGGGTGTACTGAGAGAGAGCAAGTCTTTGGATATTTTATCGACAGGTATAGAAGAACATTTATATGACTTGTCTTCCAGTATCCTGATATGAGAAATAGCTTTGGACCTAGCGTAGACTCAAATAAATTCTGATTACCAAATTCTTAATACAATATTAGAGAGAATAAAAATTGTTTTTTAATAATCTAATAGACAAAGGCTATATAGATAACCATCTTATGTGGAACTTATACATTTAATTGAATAAACACTTTAAAAATATTTAATCTGTAAGGAACACTATAGTTATGACACAAAGTTGTTCTTGGGGAAAATGTTGATACACTTCTTTGTTTAGCCAACATCTATGCAAAAATTTATTTATACAACTAGATTGTTTTATATATTCCTGGCACTATAACTTGTCCAGTAAAATGCCAAGTTCTTTTAATTACTATTCAGAAGAGTAAGTTAATTTAAAAATAAGTTTAAAACTTATTTACATGAGTTTAAATGTAATAATACTGTGATTTGATTCAGTAAAGTTTTGGACTCATGTCAATGTGTCTTTAGCTCTATTTAATTTTCATAATTAGGTCCAAACATTGGACTCTCAAATATTTACTATATCTTTAGTATACTCGGTATACATTAAAAATTTTAATTTTATCACATAAAGAGTAGTATGAAAAGATCACAAAAGATGTATGTGAAGAAAAGTCAGCTAAGGTGATCAAAGAGATAATTTCTGATGTGAAATTGTACTGATATAATAACAATATAATCTATTTTGGCATCTGTCACATCAGCTTCACTTGTACCTTCAGTAATGTAAAACTTATCTCCGTCATTAACCAGGTTTTATAATGTGGAATAATTAAGCCTCTTTCTGTCCCAAAGGGCTACATGTACTTTAAGAATTTTTTCCAACTCTAAATATCTATTAGCCTAAAACTGAAAATGGCTCTGACTGTGGAAAATCTTGTGTATTTGCCATCACAAATGTCCCATTCTCACAATATCTGAAGGATCAAATTTATTTAGTGAGATAATTGTATTAGTAATTTTTAGTAAGAAAAATTCCATTTCAAAGTCCATTTCGCTCCTCTACCCCCATTAAGAGAGAGGTAGCCCATTCTATGAAGTTGTGTGACATTACCGTATTTCAGGTGAGACCACTGATTGCCACTGGAGAACATGAGACGTTGGAATTGAAGAGACCTAGAGAAATATGGGCATCATAAAGCAAGCTGAAGGAGAAAAACATTATTGGAGAAAAATAGAGAAAAAAAAAGCAGTATATCTTGTCTCATCAGAAATGAGAAACAACAAAAGAATAAAGTTGATATTTGACATAGATTACTTTTAGAGGCACACTTAAGAAAAAGTATATTTACAGTGGATGTCCAAGCATATTGTTGGTTTTCAGTAGAGCTCTTAGTGACTATTGAGTTCAATTAATTACAAAATATCATTAATAAGGCCAGGGTTTAGTCCCCTTGTAATTCAGTTAACTGTGCTACATACCATAACTGCACACCATGCTCCTAAATTTGGACAACTCTCTCCAAAATGCATGCTCTTTGTCATAAAAGGGACCAGTTATATGTGGAACAGTGGAATTCTATTCTCACCACTAAGAAAAATTCTCAAAGTAGATCAATAATGTCACTTTAATGTATGAAGTACAACATGTGTTCTCATATTAAAAAGTAGGTGAAAATTTGTCAGTTATTCGATTGTAATTGAGTATTTGGGCTGGAAATCCAATCACGTTTAGTTAAGACAAATCAATGTGAAGGTTTATGTGATTTACTAAAACCATTACTTCTTCAGGGTTTTAAACTTAAATGACTTTGGTGCCCAAAATGATACCCTGGCCTTCTACATCAAAACAGGAGTGGTAGAATTGGTGAGGAACTGGACAATTAATGCTGCACCTAATATGATTGAAAGCCAAAGTAACACATATTTATTCATCAGACTCTTGACATCTTTGAGCCAGTGATTCAGAGAAATCAACATATCATATTGTGAATGGATCTTAAGTGCTTAATGATAGGACAAATTATATTGATTTTATGTAAAAACACTCATAATTCTTAGTATTTTTTATTGTAATTATTTGTTTAAGTCTGTATTTCTCCACTAGATAATGAATTCCACAATGGAAACACAATTTCTTCTTTGCTTTCTCAATACAGTCTTCTCACCCCATCCATAAATAGTAAAAGTTTCTCTAGTGCATGGTTAGAGAATAAATATAAGATGATATAACAGTCACAGTTATTTATAATATTAATATCACTTTTATGAATATATTTAAATTCTAGTTTATTATATGTTTAAATTAGAAGTTCCTAAATTAGCATAAATAGATAGGCAAAAGCATATTCTCAGTAATAGAGATCCCAAAACCACAAGTTCATTTAATCTATATATATATTGCAGTTGAAAAGTAAATTTAGTCTTACTTTAGACTTTAAATGGACTTTGGCCTGGTGTACATTTCAACAGAAACATTAAGAAAAGCATTTGCTTAGTTGTTAGATTTTAACTTAAAGCAGATGAAGATAAAACAGAAATAAACAGTAATTAAATTACACAGAAATTTCTGGATGAAATAAAACAATTCTTGAAAGCTTCTAGGTAATGGCAAAAGTGTTTCTGGCAAGGAAAGCATAATTAACAGCAGTGTTAAAGCTGTGCTTTACATTCTTTTGGCAATTGAGTCTACTAAGTTGAAAGCTGTTAAGTAGAGAATTTGAGTTTCATATTAATTTGCATTTCACTTGACTGCTTTTTACTATTTCGTAAGCATGAAACAGGGAGGTCTGAGTTCAACATAACAAATTACTGAACAAAATAAAAAAAATTGCTACCCAAGCAGCTTTGTGTCTCTTCTGGGCTTGTTATGCTGTGAGTAAAAAAAGAAAGAAAGAAAAAAAAAAAAACAGAAAGAAAGGAAAAAGAACTGTTGATTCTTCAGAGGCATTTCAACACCAGATCTGCACTATCAAAAATAGTCCTCAAACATGGAGTCATCTAGAAATTCAGCAGTTTGCAAACATGTGCACTAGGGAGTAGATTTTTCACACTCAAATATTTTTGCTACACATCAGCAAGTCCTTGAGGACAGCCTGCTGGCTCCAAAGGCCTACAGTGTGCCACTGAAATAGAGAGCAATAATGTTAAGCCAGTGCTAACAGGGAAGCCATGATGTGTCCGCTCTTTGTAGTGACTACCACATTTAAGCAAAAATTGTTTAACCCCTGGGATCAAAATGCCTGACTTCATTTTGGTAGGTAAAATGGCTACTCAACCACCATCTTTCTTAAGAACAATGCAGCCCTGCAGGAGGAAGAAGTGCTTGCCTACTCAGTATTCCAGCTCAGACCTCCCCTGCAGCTGGATGCTGATAAGGGATGATTGGATTAGGTGCATACAAATTTGAGGAACTGTGGTGCCTCTCCCAACCACAAACAGAAGAAGGATGTTGCAGCCGCCTTTGCCCAAGGCCCTTTGATGAATCCACATAACCCCTGCCCATCCCTCCCTCAGGGCTGACACCCTTTGCTGGTCTCAGCCTGCTTGTATCCAGGTGTTTTTAAAATAAACATTCCTTTGGAACACACTAGCTTGGTGTTTTTGGCTTGGCTCGAGGTTTCTGCCTTTCACATTTTAATACTTAGTTTTGTTGTGTTTTTTTTTTTTTTTTGTATTTTTCCGAAGCTAGAAATGGGGAGAGACAGTCAGACAGACTCCCGCATGAGTCTGACCGGGATCCACCCGGCACGCCCACCAGGGTGCAACGCTCTGCCCACCAGGGGGCGATGCTCTGCCCCTCCGGGGCATCGCTCTGTTGCGACCAGAGCCACTCTAGCGCCTGGGGCAGAGGCCAAGGAGCCATCCCCAGTGCCCGGGCCATCCTTGCTCCAATGGAGCCTCTGCTGCAGGAGGGAAGAGAGAGACAGAGAGGAAGGAGAGGGGGAGGGGTGGAGAAGCTGATGGGCGCTTCTCCTGTGTGCCCTGGCCGGGAGTTGAACCCAGGACTTCTGCACGCCAGGCCAACGCTCTACCACTGAGCCAACCGGCCAGGGCCTTTAATACTTAGTTTTTAACCTTTCATATCTTTCTTAATTTTCCTTAGAGATGCTAAATATATATGTCACTTATTCTTTCCATAGGTGTTGATCACAAAATATGGAATGAAAAGGCAGTTAATTTGCAAACACAACAGAACCGTGTGTGTGTGTGTGTGTATGTGTTTGTGTGTATTTGTACTTGTGTGTTTGTGTATTATCAATTGTAGGTAGAGTGCAGAGCGCATTCCTAACAGCTGTGGCTGATGCAATGCTGTGAGAATACTCCAGCACGTGAAACCCCCCTAGGCACACCGAGGAGGGAGCTCAACCGCTGCAGGGAGGTGGCTTAGTACCAACCAGGCAGCTCCCTGATCTTCTCAGCCATTGGCTATGAAGGACACGCTGTAATACCCTATAGGCTGAACCAGTGTATATAAGTGTGAAGCCAGTATCCATGGCCATGACTACAGTCGCCCAGCCCATGCAGGTTCACATTAGATTCAGACAGACAGTAATGAAACAACAGAGCCACAAACTGGTGGGCCATTGTAAAGCCAGGAGCCACCATCACAGCAGCCTGGCCCATGCAGGTTCGCATTGGATTCGGACAGTCGGTAAAGAAACAATGTAGCCAAAAACTGATGGGCCATAGTCTTTAATTCTAGCTTGCACCCAGCGGGCAAGTAAAAACACACACTGGGCTCCAAAACCCACTCACATTCAGTGCTCACAAAGCCACTGACTTATCCGAGTTTCCTAGAATCAAAGGTTTCTAGCTCACCAGCCTTATTCACCTCAGTTCCCCATCTCCTTCCTTATCCCAGATACAAACTCTGTACAAACTGGCATCTCACTCAGCACTCTGCCATCTTGACTGCTTCTCCTGGCCACATGGCCTCTTTCTGCTCTCTGCTCTGCTCCCTCTTCTAATGGTAATCTCCGGAACCAAGAGCGCCAACTCTCACTCTGCCTCCATTTTATATTGTAGCTTCACAACCTCTAATCCAATATACAAAATAGGGAAGTCTCTAATACAAAGTCACTTCTCTGAGGCATGATTGGATTGTACCGCCCCACAGCAAAGAGGGTGGGAAAGGCTTAATCCCAAAACCAAGCCTCAGGCTACAACAATTCTCAACACACATTAATATCACCTGGACAATGGCCTCTTTAACAAAGTGAGCATAATACATTTTATCTGCCCAACACTGAATAAATCGGATCTGTGTCACTGAACCTGGTGTCCGGAGTCAGGTCTTTGCATCTCCGTCGTCCTCAGTCCTAGTGGGCCTTGTTCACATACTGGCGCTTCGAACAGGGACCCAGCCAGCAATCAAAGGAAGAGTGAGTGACCCTCTGCAATGGGAAACCTTCTCCCCCACTCCCGAGCCCCGCAGACTCGAGTCCTGCACTCCCTATTGCAGAGTAGGTGAGTTAAAGTTTGTGAAAAGGATCTTTGTACTTACTAGGAGATCCTTTCTGGTTTCAATTCCTGGCTTGGGGACACGCTGATGTGTTTTTTTTTTTGTTTTTTTTTTTAATTTTTATTTATTTATTTATTCATTTTAGAGAGGAGAGGGAGAGAGAGAGGAGAGACAGAGAGAGAGAGAAGGGGGGAGGAGCTGGAAGCATCAACTCCCATATGTGCCTTGACCAGGCAAGCCCAGGGTTTCGAACCGGCGACCTCAGCATTTCCAGGTCGACGCTTTATCCACTGCGCCACCACAGGTCAGGCCACGCTGATGTGTTTATTCGGCCGAAGTCCCTCTTGGCCTCACTACTAGCCATACATGCATGCCTGTCTGGCACTTCTGCCGAGGACCCTCCCCCTATCCTTTTCCTGTTTTCTATGCTAATAGACTTTTGAAGAAAGCCCCCATCACAAAACAGCCCCCGTGAGGCTGGCTCCTCGAGATACCTGTGCCCAGCACCCTGAAAAGCCGGGCGAGTGCTTGGAATTCTAGCAAGGCATCCACATGGCAGCCTGCCAGCAGCCCTGACTTTGACTTCTGGTCTTTCTATAGAGTCTCCCAGCTCAGCTGCAGGAGAGATTGGTGGGTTTTAGCAGTTTGTCTTGACTATTTTTACCTCTCTTTGATGCTGGAGGGACCCAACCATGGCACAGTGGTGGGGTCCACACCCCCTTCTAATGCAAGGGAGAGGCTATGCTATGCTTGTGTCTTTTCAGAAAACAGCCCTCAGCCAATTTGGATCCCAGGACGAAACATAAGGTTACTCCCGGTGTCCCAAGATGACCCTTCTGAGGAACCCCCCAACACAGGAGATGGCGAGTTTCCAGAAGAAGACCTCGTGGCCGGCA
Source organism: Saccopteryx leptura (assembly GCF_036850995.1). NCBI lineage: Eukaryota > Metazoa > Chordata > Mammalia > Chiroptera > Emballonuridae > Saccopteryx > Saccopteryx leptura. Next base: position 21,802,526 of record NC_089507.1, read on the forward strand.
TGCGCACCCCATCACCTTGGAGGATGTGGAGGCTGGTGGGGCAGGCCCAGAGAATGGCCCCTGATGGGCCCCCAGGCCCTGGTGCTCTGTTATAGTGACCGCTGACTCCCAGACATGGGTGGACCCCCACATCAGGGCTGCTTTTCCCCACCCTGGCATTGTCCTGCCCATAGAGACAACAACAGCAAGCTGTCATTCATTAAGTCCAATTGGCCCTAATTAAAAGAGAAGGGGGCAGTGTAGGTAGAGCGCAGAATGCATTTCTAACAGCTGTGGCTGATGCAATGCTGTGAGAACACTCCAGCACCTGAAATCATCCTAGGCACACCCAGGAGGGAGCTTGCCCATCGTGGGGAGGTGGTTTAGCATCAACCAGGCAGCTCCCTGATCTTTTCAGCCATTGGCTGTGAAGGACATGCTGTAACACCCTGCTGAACCTGTGTATATAAGCTAGCTTGCTTCCTGAATAAATTGGATCTGTGTCACTGAACCTGGTCTCTGGAGTCGGGTTTTTGTGTCTCCGTAGTCCTCATCTCTGGCAGAACTTGTCCACAATCAATTCTGTGTTTTGGTTAACAGTTGGTAATGATAAAATTAGAAGCAAAGAACCACTTGCTATAAGTGAAGATATTCTTATGAGAGTGTAAAGTCAGTAGCCACGGCCACCGTCAAAGCCACCTGGCCCATGCAGGTTTGCATTTGATTTGGACAGATGTTAATGCAACAATGAAGCCAAGAACTGGTGGGCCATTAGCTTTAATCCTAACTTGCACCCGGCGGGCAAGTAAAAATACACACTGGACTCCAAAAGTCACTCATTCAGTGCTCACACAGCTACTGACTTATCCGAGTTTCCTAGAATCAAAGGTTTCTAGCTCACCAGACTTATTCACCTCTGTTCCCCATCTCCTCTCTGCACAAACTGGCTTCTCATTTAACATTCTGCCATCTTGGCTGCTTCTCCTGGCCTCCTCCACGTGGCCTTTATTTGCTCTCCTTTCTCAGCTCCCTCCTCTAATGCTAATCTCAGGAACCGAGAGAGAGCAAGGTCTCAGTCTGTCCCACTTTATAATATAGAAACAAAAACCTTTTATCCAATATACAAGGAAGTCTCTGTGTTGGGAAGATAAAATATATTATGCTCACTTTGTTAAAGATGGTACTGCCCACATGAAAGCCCATCGCCCAGGTGATTGCTTGGGATGGGCGTGATTGTATTAATGTGTGTGTTGGGGGCGGGCTGTGGGCAGGCAGGATCCTTGCAGCCTGGGGCTTGGTTTTAGGACTAAGACTTCTTCACTCTTTTTTATGTGGGGTGTACTTTGTATCAGAGACTTCCCTATTTTGTATATTGGATTAAAGGTTTTGATTTCTATACTATAAAGTCAGGCAGACCAGGAGCTTGCTCTCTCTTGGTTCCTGAGATTAGCATTAGAGAGGAGAGCAGAGAAAGGCCATGTGGAGAAGGCCAGAAGAAGCAGTCGAGATGGCGGACTGCTGACAGAGAAGCCAGTTAGTACAGAGTTTGTGCAGGGAGAAGGAAGGAGATGGGGAAAAGAGGTGAATAAGTCTGGTGAGCTAGAAACCTTTGATTCTAGGAACTCGGATAAGTCAGTAGCTTTGTGAGCACTGAATGAGTGGATTTTGGAGCCTACTGTGTGTTTTACTTGCCGCCTGGTGCAAGCTAGGATTAAAGATGATGACCCACCAGTTCTTGGCTGCATTGTTTCATTACCGACTGTCCGAATCCAATGCAAACCTGCATGGGCCAGGCGGCTGTGATGGTGGCCATGGATACTGGCTTCACACTCTGATACAAAGCCACTTATCTGAGGCATAATGGAATTCCTCGTGATAGTGCACCACTCCACATCAAAAAGGGTGTGAAAGGCTTAGTCCCAAAACCAAGTACCAGGCAACAAGGATCCTGCTTGCCCACAGCCTGCCCCCAACACACATTGATATAATCATACCCATCCCAGCAAGAAGGGCAACCAATACCATCAACTTGATGACAGGCTTCCACATGGGCAGTGCCATCTTTAACAAAGAGCATAATATTTTTTTATCTGCGCAACAGTCTCTGTTCTCCATCTCCTTCTCCCTACACAAACTGGCTTCTCCTTCAGCACTCCGCCATCTTGGCTGCTTCTTCTCTCCTCCACGTGGCCTTTCTCTGCTCTTCTTCAGCATGGGCTCCTCTGCTCATTTTATAGTGTAGAAATCAAAACCTTTAATTCAATATACAAACAAGAAAGTCTCTGATACAAAGTCACTTATCTGAGGCATAATGAGATTCCTCATAAGAGTGGACCACCCCCTATCATGCAACAGTCAAGGGTATGGGGAAAAGCTTAGTCTTAAAACTAAGCCTTAGGCTATATGGACCCTGCCTTCTTACAGCTTTTCTCCCACACCCAATGCAAACTATAAGTGAGCAAGCATATATATCATATTTACAAACTTATTTGACCAACAAGTATGTATGGCCAGTAGCTGTGGCCAACATCACAACCACCTGACCCATATAGGTTTGCATTTTATTTGGACAGATGGTAATGAAACAATGAAACCAAGAACTGGTGGGCTATTACTTTTAATCCTATCTCACACCAGGCAGGCAAGAAATACACACAGTGAAAAAACACTTCCCTTTCCATTCAGGGCTCCCAAAGCCACTGACTCAATGAGTTTTCCTAGAATCAAAGGTTTGTACCTCACCAGCGTTATTCACCTCTGTTCCCCATCTCCTTCTCTCTGCACAAACTGGCTTTTCCTTCAGCACTCTGCCATCTTGAGTACTTCTCCTCTGCAATGCTAATATCAGGAACTGAGAGAGAGAGCCCCTGGTCTCCTTTATTTTATAGTGTAGAAATTAAAGCCTTTAATCGAGTATACAAATAAGGAAGTCTCTGATACAAAGCCACTTATCTGAGGCACATATGGGATTCCCCATAAGAGTGCACCACCCCACATCATGCAACAGTCAAGGGTGTGGGGAAAAGCTTAGTGTCGAGATCTTAGTGTTAAAAGAGTGGGAAAGGCTTAGTCTTAAAACTAAGCCATAGGCTATAAGGATCCTACTTGCTTACAGCCTGTCCCTCACATCCAATGCAAACTATAAGTGAGCAAACATATACATCATATTTGCAAACTTATTTGACCCACAGAGTATTTCAACTTTTTTTTTTAACCTATGTCACCTTAGTTCTACATATTAATATTGGCTTCAATGATTAGATGTTAATCTAATTAATTCATATGCCCATGAGTTAGCCCCAAATATTTTAAAGTTATTTGACTTCTGATATACTTATTTTCCTGTACTTATATTTTTCACCAAAAGCCAGCAAGAGAACAGGTATGTAAAAAATATAACTTTATGCCCCTCCCCTTCCCCCTTCCCTCTCCCTCTCCCCCCTCCCCCTGTAACCACCACACTCTTATCAATGTCTCTTGGTCTCACTTTTATGTCCCATCTATGTATGGAATAATGCAGTTCCTGGTTTTTTCTGATTTACTTATTTCACTCCATATAATGTTGTCAAGATCCCACCATTTTGCTATAAATGATCCGATGTCATCATTTCTTATGGCTGAGTAGTATTCCATAGTGTATATGTGCCACATCTTCTTTATCCAGTCATCTATTGATGGGCTTTTTGGTTGTGGTTACGGGGGGTGGGGGGAGGGAAGGAGGGAGGGGGAGGGGTACAAAGAAAACTGGATAGAGGGTGACAGAGGACGATCTTTCATTGGGTGATGGGTATGCAACAGAACTAAATGACAAGATAACCTGGAAATGTTTTCTTTGAATATATGTACCCTGATTTATTGATGTCACCCCATTAAAATAAAAAATTATTTATAAAAAAAATACAACTTTAATAAGCGAGGGGATAGCAAGTCTTTACTGAAGGAGCTTGCATATTGGCAGCCATCCAGATGGCAAATAAAGTTTAAATATTTGCTCATTAGTAAAATGAAATAGTAGCAATTTAATTTATTCCCATTTCATGTTTCCTGTGTTTCAAACCAACTTTTTAACACACACTCTAAAGATTTCTCTGGAGCTCTTCTGTTATAATTTGTTTCCTTTTTTTTTGTAACTGGATATAAATTAATGCAGTCATATTGAATGAGGTATTGGTCTCCTCCTAAAATCTTCCAACTCATTGAAGACTTTGGCTGTAAATCTCAGTGACTGTAAAATACAAGATGTTCACCACTAGCAGAACTCAGGGGATGAGGTATGTTAATGAAGGAGACTGTAGCTACCAGATTAGATAGCTGATGCATTCCAGGGCTATTTAGGGCAACTAAGAGCCTGTTGCAATAGGAGAAGCTGCTATGCAGCACTAGGTTTATCTTGAGACATTCAGACAGGGAGATAAAATGTATATTAATCCCTAAGGATAATCAGTCTTTGTTGTTGTGTTGGATAAGCATCTGTTTTGTCAGATTTAGCCTAACTGTGGGCAAATGGCAAAAAATCAGTGGTGAATTATTAGAGGGGTTGGGGTCAGAGATGGGGAAGCTAGAAGAGTAGTATAGATGGTGTCCAGCCATTGTATATCCCAGGACTTCCAATTTATTTCATTTTATTTATTTATTTATTGTGACAGAGACAGAGAGACAGAGAGAGGGACAGATAGAGACAGACAGACAGGAATAAAGAGAGATGATGTAAAGCCAGTAGCCATGGCCACCATCACAGCCACCTGGTTCAGGACAGGTTTGCATTTGATTCAGACAGATGGTAATTGTTGGGCAGTTAAAATATATTATGCTAACTTTGTTAAAGATGACGCTGCCCACATGGAAGTCATCGCCCAGGTGATATTAATGTGTGTTGGGGGCAGGCTGTGGGCAGGCAAGATGCTTGTAGCCTGGGGCTTGGTTTTAGGACTAAGCCTTCTGTAAAGCCAGTGGCCAGGGTCAGGGCCACTATCACAGCAGCCTTCTGGCCTATGCAGGTTCGCATTGGATTCGGACAGTCGGTAAAGAAACAACGGAGCCACAAACTGGTGGGCCATAGTCTTTAATCCTTGCACCCGGCAGGCAAGTAAAAACTACACACTGGGCTCCAAAACCCAGTCACATTCAGGGCTCACAAAGCCACTGACTTATCCGAGTTTCCTAGAATCAAAGGTTTCTAGCTCACCAGCCTTATTCTCCTCAGTTCCCCATCTCCTTCCTTATCCCAGATACAAACTCTACACAAACTGGCATCTCACTCAGCACTCCGCCATCTTGGCTGCTTCTCCTGGCCTCCTCCATGTGGCCTTTCTCTGCTCTCCTCTGCTCTCTCTTCTAATGATAATCTCCCAGGAACCAAGAATTCAAGCTCCCGCTTCGTCCCCATTTTATAGTGTAGAAATCCAAACTCTTAATCCAATATACAAAATAGGGAAGTCTCTAATACAAAGTCACTTCTCTGGGGCATGATTAGATTGTACCACCTCACATCAAGATGGGTGGGAAAGGCTTAATCCCAAAACCAAGCCCCACGCTACAATGATCCTGCCTGCCCCCAATACACATTAACATCACCTGAGCGACGGCATCTTTAACAAAGTGAGCATAATACATTTTATCCACCCAACACCTTCCCACCCTTTTTGATGTGGGGTGATACAATTCCATCATGCCTCAGATAAGTGACTTTGTATTAGAGACTTTCTTATTTTGTACATTGGATTAAGGGTTTTGGTTTCTACGTTATAAAATGGAGGCAGACCGGGAGCTTGCTCTTGGTTTCTGAGATTAGCATTAGAGAGCAGAGCAGAGAAAGGCCACGTGGAGGAGAGGAGAAGCAGTCAAGATGGCAGACTGCTGAAAGAGAAGCCAGTTAGTGCAGAGTTTGTTCAGGGAGATAGAAGGAGATGGGGAACAGAGGTGAATAAGTCTGGTGAGCTAGAAACCTTTGATTCTAGGAAACTCGGATAAGTCAGTAACTTTGTGAGCACTGAATGTGAGTGGGTTTTGGAGCCCAGTGTGTGTTTTACTTGCCCGCCGGGTGCAAGCTAGGATTAAAGATGATGGCCCACCAGTTCTTGGCTCCACTGTTTCTTTACTGACTGTCCGAATCCAATGCCTACCTGCATGGGCCAGGCTGCTGTGATGGTGGCCCTGGCCACTGGCTACAAAGTAATGAAACAACGGAGCCAAGAACTGGTGGGCCATTAGCTTTAATCCTAGCTTGCACCCGGCGGACAAGTAAAAAACACACTGGGCTCCAAAACCCACTCATTCAGTGCTCACAAAGCCACTGACTTATTCGAGTTTCCTAGAATCAAAGGTTTCTAACCTTACCAGTCTCATTGACCTCTGCTTCTCATCTCCTCTCTGCACAAACTCTACGAACTGACTTCTCCTTTAACACTCCACCATCTTAGCTGCCTCTCCTGGCCTCCTGCACATGGTCTTTCTCTGGTCTCTGCTCTCTCCTCTAATGTTAATCTCAGGAACGGAGAGAGCAAGCTCCTGGTCTGCCCCACTTTATAGTGCAGAAATCAAAACCTTTAATCCAATATACAAAATAGGGAAGTCTCTGATACAAAGTCCACCCCACAGCAAAAAGGGTGGGAAAGGCTTAGTCCTAAAACCAAGCCTCAGGCTACAAGGATCTTGCCTGCCCACAGCCTGCCCCCAACACACATTAATATAATTATGCCCATTCCAAGCATAAGGGCAACTAATATCATTACCTGGGAGATGGGCTTCCACATGGTCAGAGCCATCTTTAACAAAGTGAGCATAATATATTTTATCTGCCCAACATATGAGAAGCATCAATTCTTTGTTACGGCTCCTGTTGGTCAAATAAGTTTGTAAATTGATATATATGTTTGCTCACTGTTGGGTGGATAAAATATATTATGCTCACTTTGTTAAAGATGGCACTGCCCACTTAGAGGCCTTCACTCAGATGATATTAATGTGTGTTGGGGGTGGGCTGTGGGCAGGCAGAATCCTCGTAGCCTGGGGCTTGGTGTTGGGATTAAGCCTTTCCCACCCTTTTTGATGTGGGGTGGTACAATCCCATCATGTCTCTGATAAATGACTTTGTATTAGAGACTTCTCTATATGTATATTGGTTTAAGGGTTTTGATTTCTACACTATAAAATGGGGGCAGAACGGGAGCTTGCTCTCTCGGTTCCTGGGATTATTAACATTAGAGGAGAGAGGAGAGAGGAGAGAGCAGAGAGCAGAGAAAGGCCATGTGAAGGCCAGGAGAAGCAGCCAAGATGGTGAAGTGTTGAGTGAGAAGCCAGTTTGTGCAGAGTTTGTGCAGGGAGAAGGAAGGAGATGGGGAACAGAGGTGAATAAGTCTGGTGAGCTAGAAACTTTTGATTCTAGGAAACTCGGATAAGTCAGTAGCTTTGTGAGCACTGAATGTGAGTGGGTTTTGGAGCCCAGTGTGTGTTTTTACTTGCCCACCGGGTGCAAGTTAGGATTAAAGATGACGGCCCATCAGTTTTTGGCTCCGTTGTTTCTTTACCGACTGTCCAAATCCAATGCGAACCTGCATGGGCCAGGCTGCTGTGATGGTGGCCTTGGCTACTGGCTTTACACTCACTTATAGTTTGCATTGTGTGTGGGGGGACTGGCTGTAAGCAGGCCGGTAGTTATAGCCTGAGGCTTCGTTTTAAGACTAAGCTTTCCCCACACCCTTGACTGATTGCATGATAATATAGGGTGATGCACTCTCATGAGGAATCCCATTATGCCTCAGATGAGTGACTTTGTATCAGAGACTTTCTTGTTTGTATATTGGATTAAAGGTTTTGAATCTACACTACAAAGTGGGGCAGACTGGGAGCTTGCTATCTTGGTTCCTGAGATTAGCATTAGGGCAGAGAGTAGGTTGGAGAGCAGAGTAAGGCCACGTGGAGGAGAGGAGAGTCAGCCAAGATGGTGGAGTGCTGAAAGAGAAGCCAGTTTGTACAGAGTTTGTGCAGAGAGAAGGAGATGGGGAACAAAGGAGAATGAGGGTAGTGAGCTAGAAACCTTTGATTCTAGGAAACTCGAATAAGTCTGCAGCTTTGTGAGCACTGAATGAGTGGGTTTTGGAGCCCAGTTTGTGTTTTACTTGCCCGCAGGGTGCAAACTAGGATTAAAGATAATGGCCCACCAGTTTGTGGCTCTGTTGTTTCATTATCGTCTGTCCGAATCTAATGAGAACCTGCATGGGCCAGGCAGTTGTGATAGTGGCCGTGTATACTGGCTTTACAAAGTGCTTTCACTTAATGTCTCTGAAAAGGTTAAACAACTATATTTGTTACAATACAAAGACAACATTAGCCAGGAGGTATCAGCATAGGTCACTGTTACTACCAGAAAAAAAAAGGCAATATTTGGAACACAAATCCAAAGAATTATTCATTTGTTTTGAATACTACCCTAACAGTTCTGCTTAGAGAATGTTTAACATACTTCTTACTTTTTTTTTTCAATTATGCTTGCATAATGATAAATTTAGAGCCAAGGGGATTTCTGAAATACTGGCTAAATTCCTATGCAAACAATGCATTTTTGAAAAATGTGTTGAAATGACTCTTTAGAAGTTGTGCCCACTTTTGCAAGATTAACTCTGTATATACACAGTTGATAAATTGCTCTAGCAAGGTCTCTGATACCAGATATCGAGCAAATGATTTCAGGAGTTTAGATCTATTTCAACATTTATGTTTACATATCAAAAATATTCTATTTTTCATGATGTCTTCTGCATACTTCTCAGCCTTCTTCTCCAATGCAAATGTAAGGATAATTTTAGAGGAGAATATCAACCTATATTTTTCACTACCTATTTTAAATCATTTATGGATTGTGGGGGTTTTTCCCTCACTGCCTGTTGGAATTCATTTCACAGCTGAGTTTCTAAATAGTACATTTTTGTGTAAATTCAATATTGCTCACTGTGGTAGCCATTTTCAAGATGGCGCCCAGTGAAACTCACTTCCTGATATTCACTCCCTTGTATAGTCTCCTCATAAATTATATCAGGATTGATCTGTATGACCAATAGAATGTGGGTGAGGCTAATGAATTTGGTACTTCTACCTTTTCATCTGGATGGTTCACTCAGGGAGAAACCAGCCACCATATCAAGCAGTTCTACTGATAGATCCATGTGGCAAGAAACCAAAGCCTTCTACCAAAAGTCAGAACTAACTTGCCTGTCATGTGAATAGGCCATGATGAAGTGATCCTTCCAGGTCAAGTCAAGCTTGCTGATGACTATACTCCCAATATTTTGATTGTTTTTTCATATGATACCCCATGCTAGAATCCACCAGTTAAACTATTCCCAAATTCTTGATTCACAGAAATCATGAGGTAATAAATGTTTAGTTATGTTTAAAGTAATTAAATTTTGATACCCCAAATTTGTTACATAGCAAAAAATAGTTAATATACTAACATTAAAAAAATCTTTTCTTTCTGGAAGATTTAAGGAGAGATCTTTTGAGGTTTTTGTAAGGGAGAAGGACCATCATTCTTGGATCAAGAAAATACTGGTACATGAATAGTCACTGCTGTGTTTAATGGAGTAACACTTCCCCAAGTGAAAAAACATTATTTTTCCTGCTGTACTGAAACAAAAATTCTTCTTTTAAAAAATTTTAGTACCTCTCATGTTCATAATTTGGAAAATTAATATATTTACAGGAATTAGAATCAAACTAGGACATTCTGCTAACAAGAACCATGTGAACTTTTTAAAGCCCATCATGATAGGCAGAAGAAATGGTCCTCCAAGAACCCCAACATCCTAATTTTTAGAACTTGAAAATATGTTGCCTTTCACAGCAAAAGGAGGTTGGCAGGTATGAGAACCCGTCAAATTTTACTGGTAAAAAACAGGTAATAGTACTACTTGGCTATAGGTGGAGCCATGGGTTTGGAATCACAGAGGATTCTTCTCAAACATCTGCAGCAGAACAAGGTTTTCCCACCTGGATTGTAAAACTGTTTGGTACTGATAATTGCTTTTGTACTTTAATTTTTTTTCTCCATTTTTGAAATGGGAATATTTATAACTTTTAAAATACACTTATTCCATCACTGTATTTTGGAAGCTAGTAACTTTTTTTTTTTTTTTTTAGTCTCCCAGGGGAAGAGTTGTGCCCCAGATAAAATATACCTAGTACTTCACGCATGTAAGATTTAGATGATGTATGTGATAAGGTTTTAAAATTTTGGATGGATGAGATTTTCGACTTTGAGTTGAATGGATGATTTAATGGATTAATGAGATTTGAGGGAACCTTGGAATGGGGTAAATGTATTTTGCATGTGGTGCAGATATGAATCTTTGAGGGGTGGATAGTGATAAGCAGAGTAATGCCCCATCCAGAGAGATTCACTTCCTAATCCCCAAAACATGTTCATATGCATGTTACCTCACATGGCAAAAGAAACATTGTGGATGTGCTTGGCTCAAAGTTTTGAGATGGAAAGATTATCAAGGTGGATCCAATGTAATCACAAGATTGCTTATGTTAAGACAGAAAGTTAAAGATCAATGAGAGATTGAAAGTACAATGTGGCTGGTTTTTAAGATGAAGCAAGGAGCCATGAGCCAAAGAATGAAGGTGGCCTCTCAAAACTAGAAAAGGCAAGTGAACAGATTAATTCTTAAAACCCCCAGAAAGACATTGAGTTTTGTCCAGTGAAAGCCATTGTGGACACCTGACTTCCATAATTGTCGTATAATACATGTGTGTTTCATTTGAGACCTTATGCCTGTGGTGATTTGTTATAGTTCTAGTCTGTTTTATCATTTTTCATGCATGCATGTATTTTTGTTACAACTTTAATTTGGAGTGGGAAATTTAGAAACTTTGGATGAAAATATGACTAGATTATTTTACTTTTTATTTGGCCCTGAAATCAATCTCTCTCTCTCTCTCTCTCTTTCATTTTATGTGTGTATGTGTGTACATATGTCTATGTCTATATATTTTTAATAATAGTTCCATTAATGTTCCACGTTCTTTTCATTTATTTCTCTAATGATGGGCATTTAGTTATTTCTAACTTTTAGCTATTACAGTGTTATCACTGATCACTCTCTCTAAGTTTAGCCATCTGCTGTGGTTTCTGCTGCGCAGTGATTGTCATCATGGTCTGAATCCTACTCTATTATTATTACTATTATTATTATTATTATTTTTGTATTTTTCTGAAGCTGGAAACGGGGAGAGACAGTCAGACAGACTCCCGCATGTGCCCGACCGGGATCCACCCGGCAGCCCACCAGGGGCGACGCTCTGCCCACCAGAGGGCGATGCTCTGCCCCTCTGGGGCGTCACTTTGCCGCAACCAGAGCCACTCTAGCGCCTGGGGCAGAGGCCAAGGAGCCATCCCCAGCGCCCGGGCCATCTTTGCTCCAATGGAGCCTTGGCTGCGGGAGGGGAAGAGAGAGACAGAGAGGAAGGAGGGGGTGGGGGGTGGAGAAGCAAATGGGCGCTCTCCTATGTGCCCTGGCTGGGAATCGAACCTGGGTCCCCCGCACTCCAGGCTGACGCTCTACCGCTGAGCCAACCAGCCAGGGCCTTATTATTATTATTATTAAGTGAGAGACAGGGAGGCAGAGACAAACTCCCACATATGCTCTGACTGGGATCTACCTGGCAGACCCACTAGTGGGTGATGCTTTGCTCATCTGGGGCTGCTGCTCTGTTGCTCACCAACTTAGCTATTTTAGTGCCTGAGGCAAGGCCATAGTGCCATCCTCAGTGCCCAAGGTCAACTTCTAGAATAAGCCATGGCTGCAAGAAGGGAAGAGAGAGATAGAGAGAGAAAAAGAAGGGGGAGGGTTGAAGAAGTGATGATCGCTTCTCCTGTGTGCCCTGACTGGGAATTGAAACCAGGACTTCCACATGCCGGGTGATATGCTACTGCTGAGCCAATCAGCCGGGGCCAGAATCCTGCTCTCTAACACATGGCTGGCCACTCTCCCCTTATCTCTTTCCCGGACTTACCCTTGTGAGCCTTCCTCACCATGGTAAATGCTCTCAGGACAGTACTCAGTTCCAGAAAAAGGCACTTGGGGAGATTATCTCATTCGTATCCTGAAACTGAAAACTTCCTCAGATCTTTTTCAGATGAAGTAGGTTGTACAAAATCATGAATTAAATAAAATCATTATTACTTGTTATGGCTGTTAGCTGTTTCCTGCTCATCCAATGGCTATCAAAGTGAAATGTGCCATTTGTATGCCTTATTGAAGTGGCCTGGATATTAATCGCTGCTCTTATCAGTAACTTTCATGAATTTAGTTTAGAAATAAAAAATATTATTACTGCTTTTCCTCATATTTGATATTGTAATTGAATCCACTTTAAAAAAAAAGAAGAAGAAGTAGGCAGTCAGGCCTTGTTTGAACAACAATAGCTTCTCTAGTTCTATAATAAGATATGTGTGCATTTGTTACCAATTATCTATGGCCAATTCTCTCTGCAAAAAGAAAATAGAAATCAAAGGGGATCAGAATCACTAGGCCCTTACTATGATTGTGTTTGCATTATTAGACTCTTGTAATATTTTACCATTGAGTTTATGCCTGTGGTTTCTCTATTGGACTCCCACTCAAGTGGTTTAAGATTGAATATCTAAAAACACATGCCCAGGCCTTGAAACATTTAAATGTGATAAAAATCAATTTTACCTATGTGATTCCCAGCTGAATGCCACTTCTGATATACATCAGCTTCAAAAGAAATTAAAAGATAAGTAACATGATTACAATCAGATTAGCTTGTCTAGGCAGACAAACGAGATTGCAGAGTCATCTGAGTAAAGATACTTCCTAGTGAGACCAGTTTACATCACATTAAACAAAAATGAGTTTCCAATATGTATACTATATAACAAAGTGGGTAAATGGAAAACTGCACCCTTGTGACTGAATATGAGTCAGGGAAACTCTGTTATTTTGTGACTATTCAAGAACTGACTGCCTGTCAGAACACTTCATGAGGTATCTAAAAAAAAAAAAAAAAAAAAAAAAAACTGAATCAGTCTCGGAGATTTGTTGCTCAAACTAAAAGAAGTGTTCTTTGATTAATAGAACTCATGAAAGTCAAAAGGGAAACTCAGAGCAGGCAAAAGTCTTAAATCCCAACTTCTTCTGTATTGTAGAATAAGATGATGAAAAATATTTAGAGGGTAACTCATGATAAGGGTCACATTTAAACAGAAGAAAGAAACATACTTTAATGATTACTAACTAGACAATATACAAGATGTGGGGTTGGCTCACTTTCAATTAATATGATACCCATCATGGGGGAGAAAATCTCCTGACTCTATTTATCTTACTTATAAAATACTTTATTTCTATTATTAAAGTAATGGATGTTTTCTAAAATTCACTCAGCTTAATAACAGTAAACCCTACCACTGCTTTTTCCCTTAGAAAAATTTCTATTTATTTGATTTTTTTTCTTCTTTTTTGTATTTCTCTGAAGTTAGAAACAGGGAGGCAGACTCCCGCATGCGCCCCACCGGGATCCACCCAGCACACCCACCAGGGAGCAATGCTCTGCCCATCTTGGGGCGTGGCTCTGCCGCAATCAGAGCCATTCCAGCGCCTGAGGCAGAGGCCACAGAGCCATCCTCAGCGCCCGGTAAAATCGCTGCTCCAATGGAGCCATGGCTGCGGGAGGGGAAGAGAGAGACAGAGAGGAAGGAGAGGGGGAGGGGTGGAGAAGCAGATGGGCGCTTCTTCTGCATGCCCTGGCCGGTAATGGAACCCGGGACTCCTGCACACCAGGCTGACGCTTTACCACTGAGCCAACCAGCCAGGGCTATTTCTATTATTATCACTGTTATTTGCCTGGGAAAGGAGAGTAAAGTTGCATCGGGCAAGTTGAAAATAATTGAGAAATATTTATTGAAGCAGTGTGATAATGCTGCCCTCAGCTATTTTCTTTTTAGCCTGTAATCACTTTGGTTATACAAGAAAAAAAAAAACATGCAGGAAATGAAAATAATTTAAGTGCCTTCATGATTGTACACTAATATAGATGCCTTGATGATTGGACAATTCCATGAGTAAAACTGCTCTAGCAGCAAGTTTTAAAAATAAAAAAAGCCAAGCAGATGACAGAACTTATGAAGTGAGAGTAAGGGATACAAGAAGGAAAAGGAGTTGTGTGAGAGTGAGCCCTAAACATCAGAGCAATTTTTACACCGCAGTGGAACAGCCAGTTCTCCAAGTGTGTCCATCTAATGTGCTCATTCTCCCCAACACAAGTTTTGTTTTAATGTCTCTTGATGGCAGAGTTACAATACTTCAAATTTCTTCATATTGCACAGTGGAATACATCTCTGAACAAATAGTACCTTTTAGAATAATTTCCTGACAAAAATATTACCAGACTTCTGTCTAGAATTTAAAATATTTACTATCTGCATTATTTTAAAAAAGCAAACTCTATGTAGGTAAAGAATATGTCATTGGCTTGAATTGACCTTCTCATGGAAAGCACAACTATATCTTTTCTTTACACAAAACTTAAAAGATAAAGGAAAGGCAGAGAAATACTTGTCAGTTAGGGATCTTGGGGAAATATTTCAAGCAAACTTTTTTTCTTCTTCTAAATATAAAGTAGTACCTTATCGCCTTAATTTCAGAGAAGCCCCATTGTACATATAACCTAATATCAGATTGCAAAATGGCACCATTTTAGGGAGCCCTTAGATCTTGGTTCAGAGCCTCCTTTTTAAAATGGAGCTTAAATATTACCAGGGATATAGGAAGAGCTCAATGAAATGCTCATCAGCAGGAAGCAGCACGGTATTTTGAGAAAGCGCAGTAATCCTCAGGAATATGTTTTGACAAACATTGTATCAATCATTGATTACATCTATATATTTTATTTCTAGTACTTATTTCCAGAAATCAATACTTGGTTACTCTTCCTGAGAAATCTTTAAGTGGGAGTTATCTTAAAGCTAAATTTATTCAATTTCTATATAATGATGTATGTTACAAGCAGTTTCAAATTGGGTCAACCATCTTGGAATGTATTAGTTTTAAAGGAATAGTTTTTCTAAAAAATCAACTTTCATGGATCTTTGAACATAAATTCTCTTTCTTTTTCTGGGTCTATAGCTTTCTTTTTTTCTCTTCCTTGTCTTCTTTTTTGTATTTCCCTCGATGCTACAATTTTTTCATCTATTAAATTGGAGTTAATAACACTTGGTGTGTTTGGTTACTGTGATGATTAAAGTAGTAAACCTTTAGACAAGGCCCAGTGTTTTGTCTAACGCATAGTAAATGTGCACACAAGGTTTTTTAACGTTATTCTTTGTATCTAGCACACACCAGGCTTGTTATCTATAAAGTAATGCCAACCTTATTGTGCTATATCAAAGGTCTGTGTTATGGCACTGTCACTCAATTTCCTGAGATAACTAATGGTTAATTATTTTTGCCCAATATGTGTTAAATAGTGTTCATTTAGAACAACTTATATACTGAGGCTAAAATATTTGAGAAGCCTTCATAATCTAAAGTCTTCTTGAATTATAGATTGTCCAGTCTACTTAAAAAGCAAATGTGAAGTTATACAGTCTATTACTTCTCCAGGGCTTTGTTTTTGCCTCAAAAAATTAATTCTATCTTCTTTTTAACTCTCTTTAAAATTTCTTTTTATGTTTTGCATTGTATTTTATTCAACTGATTGAATGATTCTGTTTCTAAATCACTGTCTTGAGTCATAAATTTATCTAGGAGTTAGAAGTTCCCAATTAAGGTTCCTCTGCTACATTTAACCCACCCAAGTCCTACCCCCACTCTAGACTTTTGTGCAATTTTCTCAGGATAGAACTTTTGTTACTCTGTTTTCATCTGTTTTATGAAATATCAAGTTTAGTGAGTGCTTTGCTTTACTTATTGGCTTCTTCTTCATTTAATGCTTTCTATATGGTGCTGTCTGGCTCAGGATCATGATTCCAGCAGGAGATAACTATGGTCTCAGATTTCTGTCACATGCTAACTTGTAAAAAGTTATCCCTGCAAAGCAGATCCAGAGCTAGTTCTTGGTAGATTTGTTATAATATCTTGGTCAATCGCAAACTTAGCTTTTATTACTGAATATGTGTTTCTTGTATCCACACACACAAAAAAACCCCAAACACTTTTGTTTATCTGAATACTCGAGTCTCTAGTCAATGCCAATGTATTGAGTTACTTAAGTCAAGAGGAGTTCCTTCAATAAAAGGTAAATTATTTTCTCCCTACAATTCAGTTATCAGAAAGCATGACTGTATGATTATTACTTTTTACATGTTTTGAGTTTATTTGTGTTTTGAATTATCACCTTGACCCTTGCATATTCTATTAGAAATATTCTTTTCCATAGTAAAATTCTTGGTTTAAGTTATGTAGATTATTTCCTATTTCTAAAAAAAAAAATATGGTTTAAGACTTGATTTGCCTTGAATGTATAAAGCAAGTTCCTGTTCCTTAAGAAGTTTTTGGAATAAGTATGAAGCTGATTTCCCTCTGTCTGCTAGGTTATTAAACCCTTGAGACATAATTAGGGAGACTAAGGGTCCAACTGCTTAAGGAACTCTTAGTACTTAGCTCACTAATAAGGGCTTTTCCAGAGAGTTTCAAGGAGAAAAGTTCTCTGATTTTTACTATAAATACAGTCCTTGAAACATCCTCAACTTTTCTTTAAGAGAATGACTAAATACATCCACTGTAGTATTCCCTGCTGTGGAATATTGTGTGGTATTTTAAAATAATTATGTAAATTGGGATATAGGAGCATAGAGTGTTTCTAAGAAATAGTATGTACAAATAAAATATAAAAAATACATAACAGAGATATTATTTATATTATATAACATACATATAAATTTTATATCTATCATCTATTATCTATCTATTGATATCTATCAGTTATCTACCTACCTATCTATATCAAACCAAAATAGAAAGACTACATCTGTAGATGTGTGAATATATGGGTCAATACAGAAAGACCTCTGGAAGAATACTCAGCTAACTCGTGGAGCAGGTCCAGTGGTAGAAGAGTGAAAAGAAGTCTCTGAGATTGCAACTGGGAGACAAAGAAGAGCAGATTTATTTCTAATGCTCAAATACCCATCAGTAGATATGTGGATAAAAAGCTGTAGTACATTTACACAATGGAATACTATTCAGCTGTGAAAAAAAGAACATCTTATCCTTTGCAACAGCATGGATGGGCCTGGAGACATTATGATAAGTGAAATAAGCCAGTCAGAGAAAGACAAGTACCTTATGATTTCACTCATAGGTGGAATGTAATGAACAAAATGAACTAACAAGCAAAATAGAGACATACTCAAAGAGAGCAGGGTGTCAGCTGTCAGGTTTGGATTCTGGACTGGAGTAAAGAGACTTGAGCCAAAAAGAAAAAAAGCAAGAAAAAAACCTCATGGACAGTGTGGTGATTGCCAGGGGGAGGCGAAGTGGGGGAAGTGAAGAAGGGTAAAAAGAAAAAAGAAAGACTTTTTGAAAAAAACTTTGACTACCTGTGCCTGAAACACAAGACTTATGACTCAAATTTTCAAGATTGCATGAGTTTGAAATTTTGACTTAGGATAGTAGCACCAAACTCATTGAGGACCATGAATCCCTGGAAGAAAAAATTTTAATACAGAAATAAATGGACCATTTTTTTTTTACTATGGTGAAATACACAAACATAAAATTTACCATCTTAGCTATTTTAAAAAATAAAGAATTATGTTTTTATATTTACTTTTGTACTCAAGAATTGATTTTAAAAAAAGTGTTTCTATAAAAGGCATTATACTTTTAACTTTTGTTTCTCCCTCCTACCCCTGATATTCCCAAATAAAAATTAGTAAATATATGGTTTGCATTGGATACTAAACTTACAAGTTTAACTTAAAATGGGCACTACAAAATGATAAGATTCTGGAAGGTGGAATACATAAGAACCATACATTTTGGGACATTTACACAATGGAGTAATTGCAGCTATACAAAAGAAGGGAATTTTATCTTTTTGGGCAGCATGGATGGATCTGCAGGTTATTATGCTAAGTGAAATAAGCCAGGCAGAGAAAAACAAATACCATATAATTTCACTTATATGTGGAATCTAATGAACACACCAAACAGAAACAGAATAGAAACAGAGGCAGGGCCACAGGGAACAGATGACAGCTGTCAGAAGAAAAGGAGAAGAGGGGACAGAATCAAAGGTGAAGGGAATAGCCAAAATCTTATATACATAACACATGTATACAGACAACAGGGTAGCAATAGCCAGAGGGAAAGGGGGTGGAGGGAGTAGCCAGAGGGGGAGGAATGTGGGTAGAAACAGACTTTGCATGAAGCATTAGGAGGGATGATACTGTGTGTAGAGGGTATTATATTGAGTGGCACACTTGAAACCATGTTAACACAGTAAGTTAAAAATTAAAAACAACAACAACATGCATTTCATATAATCAGTCACTGTAATTTAGATCATTTTCTTATTATCAACATCACCCACTTTTGCTAATATCCTGTATAGAAATGCATTATATATATTTGTGCAATATATATATTTGTGCATGTGTGTGTGTAAATATAAAGAAGCTAGAAATACAAACAGTCCATAAATTATTACATTGTTTGGGGATGTTAGGACAGAAATTTAAATGTTAACTGACAATAAGGAAGAACATAACCTAACTGCAAAATGAATGATAGCCAGCCACACGTATTATGGGTGCTCTGAACTATAGGAGACAGATCTAATTGCAGAGTGGTCCCACAAGTGATACTTCAGACACCAGAAACACTTTCACAGGTAGAATGAATATAAATGTACTTTAGGGAGAGGATATGCAAGGGTTACTAGGAGGATGGCATATCAAATGTTCATAGAAATGTTAAAAAGACATTCTGATATATCCTAGGTATTTAGAGTCAAAACATTTTAAAGTCTCATATCAATTAACTATTGAATGATAGTTGATAATATTTTTCATCTAAAGTCAGTGAATATACTACCACAAAGTGGAAAAACAACTTTAAATCCCAGTGTTTTATAAACAGTAAATTGTTTCCTTGGCCACAGTTTTTCCTTATCTAAAATGTGAATTTTTAGCAGTTATTCTTTGTGTTTGCTTCAAAACAGGCAATTTCAAATAGAGATTTGGTTCTGGGTTTTGTTTCTAGATTCTCAAGTTTTGGGATATTAATCAAGGCCCAGTCTAGTCTAACTTTGATGCAAAATATAAAATAAAAGAGAGAAAAATAGTCCAGAAATCAGGAGATTTGGGTTCTCATTTCATTTGGCCCTTAGCAGCCGTGAAATTGAGGTGGAGTCCTAAACTCTTTGGATTTCAGTTTCTTCCCTTATGACTTTGGGGAAATAATTTCCAATGATATTTTCAACATGTAATATAAATCCACAATATAATATATGCAAACACTTGGTAAATTTGTAATGTTCTTAAATGTAAAGCATTATAATATTAAATTCAAACATTGGCGAGAAAAGAAAAATAAACCACCTTATGCATACTGTACTCTTATCATTGTTTGATAATGATAAGCAGTATCCAATCTCTTTCCTGTGCATTACTGTACCGGCTATGTCTGGAATGCTCTTTGACAGGATTATCTGCAGGGCCCATTCTCTTACTTACTTTAAATCTCTGCTGAAATGTCACCTTATCACAGAGGCCTCCCTCTCCTGACATCTTATATCAATTAGCGACACTCACCCAGGTACCACTATCTCTCTTACACTGCCTTCTTTTATACCAACTGAAACATTATCAGGTTATTGACATACCTAATTTTTTCCATCTGATACTTCCTTCCCCCATATACACATGGGTGTAAAATCCATTAGAAGAGTGATTTTGGTGTGATTTACTGTGTATTTCTCGTTCCTCAAAAAATACTTGACCTACAATAGGGAAACAATGAGTATTTAATAAATGACTGAACAAATTCTTTGATGGAGACTTGAATTTAAAAATATAAGGAAAATAAATTTTGTGATTTTTTAAAAATCTTATAGTAGCTCATTTAATAAGCCTTTATATATATTTACAAGAAAATCCTGAAAACTCATATAATAAATGCAGCATGTCAAAAATTCCTTTGACTTTTACCAATATGAATTATTTATAGAACTGTGTAACAATGTCTCCTGTAAGGAAATGGATTGGTGTTTATGTCATGTCAACACATGAGACCAATTGGTGGAACTTCATTTAACTATCCTGAAAAATCCAGGGTATAAAGGCCAATTATCTAAAAATAGAGAAATCCTAGTTAATTGTACAACCAGTGTAGAAACATATAGAAAACAATAATATATAATCACATTTATTTTATCCACTTGTCTTGTGTGCCATGTACAATATAGACATGCACATCTCAAAACCATATTATATGACTTAAATGTTGTAGCTTTTACCTTAAGTTTCTTCAGGAGAGTAGAAAAATTAATAAGGTTAGAAAAAGTTTATTCAGAAGAATGTGAAGCAAACCACAAAATAATATGTTGATAAGATAACAATTCTAATAAATTAAAATGTGACTATAAATAACAATTATTCTATTTTGGGGGGTGTACTTTTAGAAGACAGCAACTGAGAGCCACACATCTCTGACTATGTACTATTCTTGAGAATAATGAATTATTAGGAAAGTCACAAAACCTTAAACATATTATATGTTGAATTAAAAAACAAACCTTTTGGCAATTTGTAGCAATGCCACCAGAAATTGCTTATCTCTTCAATAAAAATAGTTTTGGCATTTCCAATTGAGTCCTGCCTCTTCATATTAAAATATTCCAACATTTTTAGAAACACAAAATTGAAAATGCCAAAGTCTAAACTGATATATGATGGATACTGTTCTTTTTCTTTTTTTTTTTTTTTTTTTTGGCTTTTTTATTTTATTTTATTTTATTTTTATTTTTTTACAGAGACAGAGAGAGAGGGATAGATAGGCACAGACAGACAGGAATGGAGAGATGAGAAGCATCAATCATTAGTTTTTCGTTCCATATTGCGACACCTTAGTTGTTCATTGATTGCTTTCTCATATGTGCCTTGACCGCAGGCCTTCAGTAGACCGAGTAACCCCTTGCTTGAACCAGTGACCCTGGGTCCACGCTGGTGAGCTTTTTGCTCAAACCAGATGAGCCTGCACTCAAGTTGGCAACCTCAGGGTCTTGCACCTGGGTCCTCGGCATCCCAGTCCAACGCTCTATCCACTGCGCCACCGCCTGGTCAGGCGGATACTGTTCTTTTATTTATCAAAATAACAGCAAATAAAATCTTTTCAATCTTCATATAGGGAATTTAATAGTACTTGAAGAATTCGGTTAGTGTTTATTTTAACATGAACCTTTTGAAGACCTGAAGGCACTAAGAATACTTATATTTAGGTAAAATAATGGACTGCATAAGAAATTTGACAGTATCCTTCTGGAACTTAAAAAAAGTTTAAAAGGCCATTGAAATAATTGATATAAGTTGAGCCTCAAATCCAAGGAGTTTTAATTTTTTTTTTAAATCTAAGTAATAATAGAAGTTCTCACATGAAATCAGAGGAAGAGTGAATTTCCTAATGTCATCAGTGAGCGTCTCATTAACACCATCAGCTATAGCTATAAATTCATTTTGGTTTACAAATGCTACAAAGGTGAAGGTGTGTGTGGACAGACAGAGGGGAGTGGACAAGATATTACTCATATATGGACACAGCCTTGGGTCTATCCAAAAGAAGTGTTAACCTAATTGCTAATATATATATGGTGGCTTCATCGAGTAAGTAGAAAAATAAGTCATCAAGACAAACTTTTAAAGGAAAGAACTTAGAGTTTCAGAAGTGATGAACTTCCCCTTGAAATCAGGTCCATTACCAATACCTTTTCTTTCACTCAAATTCTTTGGGGCTGATATAAATACAACATCTAAAAGAAACTCAGAGTAGATTGTTGTTTGTCCATAGAACAGAGGAATAAGACCAGAAATATGTCCCAAAACAGTGTTTGACAACAGCACAGTATAGCTGTGTTGACAAACATGTAATGGAAGGGTGTACCTCAAACTTCTCAGACCTAAGTAAGTGAAGGATAAGTGGATTTAACATTGGGAATCTGGGGACATAACATCATGTATGAATATTGCTAACTAGATGGTTCTGTTTAAAAAAAAAATTTCATGCAAAACATGTGATGTTTGTTTTAATATATAATATTTTAAGATATCAATATATCTTAAATAGGTGAAATGTTTCCTATTTATCTTAGTAATAAATGGAAGATCAACTGCTGTATTGAATGTGTCAACTAAAAAATGGGCTGGGATTTTAATAAGTGACATCATTCTAGCAAGTATTTTTCCTTGTTATATGATCACAATATCTGGTTAACTTGGCCTTATACAACTACAAGTAATAATAGTTATTTTTTCCATTCAATATGATTAGGTAATTACTAGGGAGTGTGGCCTAAGAAACTGACCAATAAATGAATCATTAGTGGACATTTAATGTTGCGGGGTTGAGGGTTGGGAGATAAATGTAGCACTGTTTGTTATGTCTTTGATCCACTGGTCAGTCTTAGTCAGTGCTTCAAGGCAATAATTAAGAAAAAATATTTTTAATGAAGAAAATAATTGGTGTTCTATTCCTCACCTTCCCATTGAAGCTATAGTTTAAATCACCTATAAATGAATTAAGAATTCCATACAGATCACAATCACTATAACCATTTTTCCTCATCAAATTCTTATACTTTATTGTTTCATTGCCTTATTGTTTTTTTTGTTTTTTTTTTTAGTTTTGTTTTGTGCCATAAAATTACTTATAGTTTATGCCTTGGGAGTTGTTCCTTAGGAGAATTAAACCTTGTAAACACAGCCAGCCACAGAACTACCCAGCTTGGTGGAGCATTGCTCAAAAGAAGAAGACTGCATTGACTTCATTAATTGAGTTTTAAATTCTCTTGTGTCTCCTTATTTTTTTTCTTCATAAGAAAGAAACAAATCAGCAACAAGAGTTTAACTCTGCATACAGAAACTGTCAGTACCTTCTACTGGCTGACAGGGGATAACAAGGTGCCTTTGCAAATAACCTTTCTACTTTTTATAAAGTTGTTTCAAACAAGCATGTTAGAACCACAGGTTTGTCTCTGCACAAGACTTTAATGTTATCATTGCATTGAGCTCCTTGTGACGATTGAGAGATGACACCTTTGAGACATCACTGGTCACTGGCGATTAATGCAGGCAGTAATGTGGATTTATAAAAAAAAATTGTTATGCAATACCACTCACATTTTTTGTTCCCCATGGATTTAGCTTCACCTAGGCATGGTTCCAGCATTTATTATTATTATTTTTAATGCTCAGCTTTGCTTGAACAAAATTTACATATCTTGTTAAAATATCTTTAACATCTATCTTTTTTCCATAAAGCAATTTGCAAAATGATTGCTCTGTTCAGATTATCATTATAAATCTAAACAAAATATAAATGTCATAGCTACTATGAGGTAAGGAACTGTCTTTCAATTAATAGCTCAAGTACACCCTTTAAGATCATTTAAATGCATCATCAACTTTTGAAAATAAGGTCATATGTTCTCAGCTATGCTTTTTTATGCAAAGTTGATCAGCCTATAAAGAATAAAAAAGCAAATTTTCCTCTATTACAGAAGCTTTTCCTAAAAGATCACAAAACCGATAAATAAGAAAATTTGAGCTTTTAAAAACTGGCACGTTGAATTAAACTTGTAAATGTATTACTTCTATGAAAGCCATCTTTTATTTTAATTGAATAAAAATTTTATTTTCATTCAAAGTCCTCTTTTTAATAAAAATGACTTTCACGTGCTGCCACAGAGCAATGATTTCATAAATGTTGTGGACTGTTTTCAAACACAACTGCAGTAACCCCTCCTGCTTTCTTGTTGACCCCTGTGCATGGTGACTTTGCTGTTCACACTTCCCATCAGGAGGGTCAGGCTGTATCCTGTGGCTATGGTAACACATTACCATAAATTTGGAGAAAACAAAAAAAATTTGTTCTCTCATGGTTTTGGAGGCCAACAGTGCGAAATCGAGGTGTCAGCAAGACCAGGCTCCCTCTGAAGACTCTAGAGGAGAATCTTCCATTGACTGTCCCAGCGTCCAGGGCCGTCAGCATTGCTTTGTGGTTGCTTTAGGCCCATCTCTACCTCTGTCCTCTCATGGCCTCTCCCCTTTTTTGTCTGTGTCTTCCCTTCTGTCTGTTACAAGGATCCTCATATTGAATTTAGGGTCTGATCAGGATATCCAGGATGGTCTCATCTCAAGATCCTTAAATTTAATTTTATTAAATTTACTTATATTCACAAGGTCTTGTTATTAGGACATGGATCTGTCTTTGTGAGGTCATACAATCTACTAGACCACCTTGACCTTATGATGAGCTTTGACCATTATTTTATAGCAAAATGAGCATCTAGCTTCTGCTTTTACCCTCTTTGACTGGAGTCCTGAGTGTGTAATGTAAAAGAAATCTTGACTAGCTATTGGAACATAAAAAGCCACATAGAACAGAGTCAGAGTTTTCTAGCAGAGATGCCCTTGAACTACATCGGTAGCAGCTTCTAGTTATGCTACTGAAACCACCATAGCCCATCCAGCCTCAGTCAAATGTCGGATGACTAGCTCAGGTGGGAACAAAGGCAGTACCAGCAGAACTTTCCATCTAGGTCCAGACCAGATTGCGGACAGAGCAGTGAGCAAATAATACTGTTTGTTGTAATTCATTAAGTTTGGGGTAGTTTAGTAAGTATCAATAGATAACTAATACAGAAATAAGTACCTAAGTGTAGAATAGTGCCATAACAAAATAATAATAATAATAATGATAATAATAATAATAATCAGCATTGGATTTGAGGCAGGATGTTGGTAATAGGCTAGACATATTGCAAGTTTGGAAAAATAGCCAACAAATTGATGGGTACTTAAAAAACAGTGAGGAAAAAATGTTAATTGAGGTGACCCATGTTATGTAATGCTAAAAAAAAATGGTTGAAACTCTCATTTGTAGTAAATTGGAAGAAGAAAATCCTTGTAATGAAGATATGGATCTGACTAAGAAGATTTCCAAGCTAAATATTAAGAGGGCAATTGATTTATTTTCTGTGAGTGCTCACATGGTTTTCATGTCTCATAGAAGATATCAAGGTTTTGAAAGCGTACTTAGTAATAAATATATTGTGTAAGTTATCTATTGCTGTGTAACAAAACAACCCGCAAACTTAGAAATTTAACACTGTAACTATTATGTTAGATTTCCAAAGGCCAGCTTGGATTGTTTTAGCATGACAGGGCTTCTGCTGGTTTCCTTTAGGGACATTTACACAACTGTGTTTTTGACAGCTTTAATTGGACTCAGTCATTTACAATGGCTTCACTTATGGGTCCTAAATTTGATGCTTGCTGTCATTGAAGGTTGCTTTAGAGAGCCCCAGCTGAGTCAACTTGTCTTGCTCCATGTGGTCTCTTTGCCTCCATTTGGCAAGTTAGGCCTTATATATATTTATAGAGAGAGTAACTATATCAAAGCAAATTTCCAAGAAAGGTTGAACAAAACCTGCAAGAGTCTTGATGACAAGGCTTAGAAATTGCACAATATCTCTTCCATTGAATTACACTGATTTGCATCTCCCATGTGTGTATGGGTATGTGTGACTGCGAATAAAAATAACAGCACTGGTTCATAAAATGACAAAGTAAATAAAAATGCTGTTTGTCTCCCATTTTCAAGCTCATTCGATTGGGCTCGGATTAGATATTACATCCAGGGAAATAATACAATACATTCTGGCTGAATCAGGACCACAGTGCTAATGCTGCTGCTTTGCCCAGCTTTTGAAAGCATAAAAAATACCCCATCTTTGAATACCTGATAGCATATAAATAATATTAGTGTATTCATGAAAGAAAAGAAAAATGAGATTGGCAAAACCAGAGAAGTAGGTTTCTATAATTTTGCTTGCCCACAATATTAAAAAAAAAAATTCCCCTGAGGTATATGAGTAAAACTGTTATTTCCTCAAGATTATATATTAAAATCCTATGGCCTTTCTTGCCCTTAGGCTAGCCTCTGAGCTCCTTTGTCTTTAGAATACTCCAGTTTGAGAACCACAGCTTTAGAATATGAACCTAGTGGTGGTCTTCATGGAATACTTGACCAAAAAGAAATTACAGCTCTGAGATTGGTTTCAGAGGGTAGTATAAACATAGAACACAAGCCCAAACCTAGAATTGAGCAAAATGCACACATGTGTGTCCAGAGTCAGTGCAATGGCAGTAACAACTGCCACAGTCACAAGGGCATCAGAAGCGGGATCTTCTTTTATAACTGAATCTAGATGTTGAGGTTAAGTTAAGGGTAACCTGTCTTTGAGTTGTGTGTGAACTTGGCTCTGTTGCTTCGCTGCTGTTCTCTGAACCATCCTATTCTCTATCCTGGATTTCTGTATATTCTTGAGACCTTATATTCAGCTGGTCTCAATCTCTAACCCTAATTTTTAGACATCTGTATTAGTTTTCTGTTGCTGCCATAACAAATTATCATAAAGATAGTGACTTAAAGACAATGTAAATATACTTTTTCAAAGATCTGGTAGTCGTAAGTGTCCCAGGGCAAAAATCAAGGTATGGACAAGGCTGCATTCCGTTCCAGAGGCTGAATGAGAGACTGTCCGTGTGCTCTCCAGCTTCTAGAGGCTGACCATACGCCTTGGGTTCTGGAACCCTTCCTGCATCTTCAAAGCCAGCAAGAGTGGGTTGAGACCTTCACATCTCATCACTCTGATGTCCTCTTTGGCTTCTCTCTTCCATTTAAAAATATTATGGAGATTACAATGGGCCTGTCCTGAAAAGCGAGGATATCATCCCTACTCCAAGGGCAGCTGACTTAGCAACCTTATTCCACCTGCTATCTTAACTGGTCCAGGCTCTGAAAGGTCACATTTCACTGGTTCCAGGGTTTGGGATAAGGACAATTTCTGTCTACACATCTTCGACAGTTGGTTTCTTTTGCTAGGTTTTGACATATCTGGACCTCAGTCACTTGTCCCTTATTTACACAAAGCATTTATGAATATAAAAGACTATTATAAATGTTTGGGGTGACAGTATATGTGGATAAAACCAAACTATTAAAAAATATTAAATGTTGTTGTTTCAGAAAAGTAACCTCATGAACACTGGAAAATAGCCAATTTTAAATGCTTACATTGTAAAAAATATGTATATATATGCCTATTTCTTTAATAATTCAGAATAAAAATTATAGAGAAACCGTGAGAACCAGTGTCATCTGATTACTGTGCTGAACAAACATCCTGGCAGCTGGGGAATGGTGCCACCTCTGTCCTGAAGAGGAGTGTGGATCACACATTCCGCAACAGATTGGCAGGGTTCCCATCGAACGGGTGTGAACAGAAATTAGCACCGTTTGAAACATTCTCACAGAACTTCCATTTTATAATGAGGTAAAAGACACCTCACTTGAATTGAACCCTCATCTAAGTCACGTTGGTCGAAGTGCTGATGTTACTTTGTTGGCAGCCACTCTGACAGTGAGCTGTAGTTGATAATCTGATGTGATAATAGACCGCACTTCGAACAATGATGTTAGCCGAAACCCATTTTGTTTTTATCAATAGAATATCATTGAGTAGAGAACCAAGGCTCAGACTAGAAATGATTATTAGTCAGAAGATCATGGCAATGCCACTTCTCATTGCCAACGGCCTGATTTGGGGTGAAGATAGGACTCAGTTTATTAGGAAACAAATGCCTTTGTTGCCCAACCTCCTTTTATTTGGTATCTGAGATGGCTGCCAGAGCATAATCAATGATGCCAATTTCTACTTAAAACAACCAGAAACATTAAAATGCAGAAAATGCAAAAATCTGGAAAAAGCTGTTTTAGCTCAGTCTGTCAAACAGATACCAGAGACTGGCTTAAACAGAAGTTTATTTCTCACTGTTCTGGAGGTTGGGAAATTCAAGGTCAAGGTGCTGAGTTGGTTCCCGGTGAGACCTGGAGTCCTGACCTGCGTAGGCCCCCATTTTTGCTGGGCACTGCCGTGGTCTTTCCTCTGCCATGTACAGAGAAAGCACAGGTGAGCTCTCTGGGCTCAGAGCTCCAAACCTACAGATCCAAGCCAGAGCATCATGACTTCATGCAACCATATTTATCTCCCTCCAAATTCAGTCACGTTGCGGGTTAGGTATGAACATGAATTTGTGGGGCGAGGAAAGACAAAAAACATTTAGTCCATAGCAGAAACTAAATAAAAAAAATGTTCTACTAGATTTAGTAAATTTATAATGTAATCTAATATAGTAAATTATGTTTAATATGGTATAACGTGTATTAGATATCATAAACAGCAGGTCCGCAACTAAAACAAAAGTTTTGTCCAAGGTGTTTCATTATAACATCGATGAGATATTATAGAAACTTAACTCTAATTTTTATCAGTTAGCCTATGGTAAAATGGGCTTTGTAATATGTCATTTCACTTAAAGTCACAGAACCTACCTATGACATTGAAGATTTACTGCATTACAAGAAATAATATAGTAAAAATAATATGCAATATATTTTATATGATAAATAATATATAATATATTATATTTTAGCCTAAAAGATAAGTGTTTATATGGAACAGGTAAAAGATTATGTATAATCTATTATCTATTACATAAATTGAATATATTATATGTATTAATTAAAATGTAATAATAACCAAATTTATATATTTTACTTTTTTTAAACTTGAAAATATTTCACTATAATAAAAAGTAGTTTTACTTATTCTATTTAGTATATTTTGGTATTAAAATAATAGTTGAATAAAAATGGTATATACACCTTTATATGTATCTCTGTATACTATTTTCTTCGGGTGAATTCCTAGAAATAAAATGAAGACATTTTTACAATTTTTGAAGTATTACCAAATTTATTTTTTAAAAATAACCCTGGGGAACAATTCTTTTTTCATTTTCTGTTGCATGAGATTTTAGAACTGTTTCTGTATATTTCTACATCACTGATTCCAAATCTGAAATTCATTTTTTGGTGTATGCTCCAGTTTTTATGCAATTTTAATTTCTTTTTGTTAGAGTTAATGGCATGCATTGGTTTTTAAATTGGAGTTAAAGGGCAATGACTCTTGGATTGAACATAACCACAAGGCAATTAATGTTTTACAAACATCACTTTTACATAATTGTAGTTGTTTATAATATAAAAAATTATTATCTGATAAAACACTCTCTTATTTTGTTTTAAGATTAAATCATGGCATTTTTGAGTAGGTGTAAATGTAGGAATAGTCCTGACACCTTCTGTTATATATGTGGCTGTTACACACTTCAACGTCAAAGGCGCAATATTTCATCATTTGTGACACGTGCGTATATTGCCTATTTTCAAGTCCCCCCTGGAGATCAAGACAAGAATTGGGCTCCTCATATTGTGTGTCATAATTGTGAGGAAATGCTTCATGACTGGACAAAAAGAAAACGCAAAAGAATGCATTTTGATATTCCCATGCTTTGGCCTGAACCTAAGGACCACAGCAGTGAATGTTATTTCTGTCTGACCCGTACAAAGGGCATCAGCAAGAAAAACAGCATATGATTGCATATCCTAATATTCCTTCAGCAATACAACCTATCCCACACTCTGAGACACTCCTGGTTCCAGTTTTCAATACTTTTATTTCTTCTCAGGATGAAGAAAGTGAACATGGTGATCAAGTGTATTTTGACAAGATGCATGAGGAAATAGTTGTAGAATCTGAAGGGTCTTCTTCTGATGCCAAGCAGTCATTAACCCTTCAGCAGTTTAGCCAACTCGAATTGAATGACTTAGTAAAAATGACATAAAAATTGTCCTCGAGTTTCTGAAGTATGAGGAGCAGCATAACTGGATCTTTTGTGTGGATCTTAAAATGGTAAATTTCCTGCTGGGACAACAGAGAGGTTTCATGAAGAATCCTTGCTTTCTGTGTTTGTGGGACAGCTGAGTTCAGGAGAAACACTAGGCACAGAAGGAGTGGCCCAAACGTGAAGCTCTGGAAGTAGGGGTGCAAAATATTGTGAATAAACCTGTAGTTAATCGGGACAGGATCATTTTTTCCCCACTTCACATCAAACTTGGCTTAATGAAGCAGTTTGTTCAGGCTTTGAATAGAGAAAATGAATGCTTTCAACATATTATTTCTGCTTTTCCTGCCTTGTC
Organism: Saccopteryx leptura; assembly: GCF_036850995.1. NCBI lineage: Eukaryota > Metazoa > Chordata > Mammalia > Chiroptera > Emballonuridae > Saccopteryx > Saccopteryx leptura. The sequence continues at coordinate 21,832,858 of NC_089507.1, forward strand.
TTTTGAGAAGATAAAAGCAGGTGTATTTGATGAACCTCAAATTTGAACCCTCATACATGACAAAGAATTTGCCAGGAAGATGAATAAGGAGAAGAAAGCAGCATGACTGTCTTTTGTAGCAGTTACAAAGAACTTCCTTGGCAACAAAAAAGCATAAAACTATGAACTTCTGGTTCAAAGGATGCTGTTGGCTTTCTGCAACATTGGATGTGACATGAGCATTAAGATTCACTTTCTGAATAGTTAGCTTGATAAGTTTCTCGAAAATCTTGGAGCTGTTAGTGATGAACAGACTACTGCTGGAGCATCAAACGAGATTGTCCTCAACAAGTACACAAATGCAAGAGCTACAAATGCAAATTTTTTCCTGAATAGAATTTAAATAAGTTTTACACAAATTTTATGATTAAAATAAGTGTTTTAATATGTTCTATTTCAAAATTGTAGACACATTCTGATGCAATCATATCTTTTAGTGTATTAGTGTATATACTGCATTATATAAATTATTATAATTTCACAAAGATGATGCCCAAGAAGACATTCTACTTCATTATGTTAAAGTAAATACTGAAAATTTTACAATAAGATGAAAACCTAAAATTTTGAATTGCAAAACAATTGTAGCTTACAGAGAAAAACTGTCAGATTTGAAATCAGCATACTCGAATTAGGTAAGAACAAGTGTTTTTGTGGATGCAATGAAAATTTTGTTCCCCAGTGTAATTAATTTAGCCCTGGCCAGTCGGCTCAGTGGTAGAGTATCGGCCCGGCGTGTAGAAGTCCTAGGTTCAATTCCTGGCCAGGGCACACAGGAAAAGCATCCTTCTGCTTCTCGACCCTTCCTCCTTTCCTTTCTCTTTGTCTCTCTCTTCCCCTCCCGCATCCAGGGTTCCATTGGAGCAAAGTTGGCCCAGGCGCTGAGAATGGCTCCATGACCTCCACCTCAGGTGCTAGAAGGGCTCCAATTGCAGCACAGCAATGCCCCAGAGGGGCTGAGCATTGCCCCTGGTGGACATGCCGGGTGGATCCTGGTTGAGTGCATGCGGGAGTCTGTCTGTCTGCCTCACTGCCCCCTTCTCACTTTGGAAAAAAAAATTATAATAATAATTAATTTATACAACCACTAATGGTGTTTGAGGTCAACCATTTTCTGCCTCCATGAAACTATTTAAATTTTTCTTATTTTAAACTTTTTATTTACTTATTTATTTTTAAGATTTTATTTATTCATTTAGAGAGGAGAGAGAGAGAAGGCACGAGAGGAGCAGGAAGCATCGACTCCTGCATGTGCCTTGACAGACAAGCCTAGGGCCCCAAATGGGCAACTTCAGCCTTCCAAGTAAACACTCCATCCATTGAGCTACCACAGGCCAGACTGGCTTTTTATTTTGATAGCAATAAAATAGCATCTCATATTTTTTTATTTTTATTACTTTAATAGTTATGATACTGAATTCAATTTCATCAGGTGGGTGTTACTTTTATTTCAATTTTTATATATATATATATTTTTTTTATTTAGAATGTTAAATGTCAGGGAGCTTTCTGAGATATTTAAAGGATGAGCTATGGCCTTGATGTTGCTGAAGAACTTGGCCCAGATGTTTGTAAATATTCTGATGTCTGTAAATATTCCCTTGAACAGAAGCACATTGCATTCTTTTGCATAAGTTCAACTGGCAACAATGTAAACCTGAGTATAAAGTGTGGTCCCTGGTAATTACTGGACTGTATTCTTTCCTCTGGCAAGACCAACACTCATTTCCACAAATAACAAATTGTATGAATTAGAAATAGCTGCCTCCCCCTCAGGCCACCCCACTGCCTACCATCTGCCAGCTGATTGTCAACTTTACAAATGTACAATATTCACATCTACAAATTTACAAGGACTAGTATTGTAAATTTTGTCTCTTGGAGTTATGTCAGACACAATTTAGACATATCAGGATTAATTAAGGCTTTAAGCACTTAGTCAAAATAGAGGTTTCAAATATTTTCATAGATGTTGGTCTTTTAATTTGTTTATGCATATATATTATATATATGCATAAATGTAAATACAGGCATACACATATATCAATGTACATATATATGTGTGTAAATATGGACTGAAAGTTTGGGCTGACTGTTTATGCCCTCCAAAATTTATATGTTGAAATCTAATCCCCAATGTGATGATATTTGAAAGTGGGGCCTTTGGGAGGTAGTTAGGTTATGAGAGTGGCATTCTCATGGGATGGGTGCCCTTATGAAAAAGGGTGAGAGAGCTAGTCATTCTTTTTCCACGTCATGAGGACACAGTAGATGTCAGCCTGCTGCAGCCCTGAGAGGGCTCTCATTAGCTCCTAACCATGCTGGAACCATGATCTTGAAATTTCAGCCTCCAGAATGCAAGAAATAAATGTGTGTTCTTTAAGCCACCCAGTCTACGGTAATTTGTTATAACAACCCGAACTGACTCTCTCTCTTTCTCTCTCTCTCTCTCTCACACACACATACATATGCATACATACATACATACATATTTTTTAATGCACCATACCTATTAATCTTTTCTTGAAGTTTCTTATCTTTGTGCAGTACAAAGAAAAATACTTTCTCTGCCCATGAATAAATGTATGCAATTTACTTCTAAGTCCTTTATGGTTTCTTAGTGAAAATTGGAATTATTTTGAAAGAAAATAAATCTTAGAAATTACTTCTTTTTTGTCCTTATTTACAGTTGCTGTTTAAAAAGAATTAGTTATAGAAAAATTTCTCTTTTACATATGGACATGAAAATCTTACTCTGTCTTTCTTTAAATAAATATATTTACCTATATCTATATCTATCAGTTATACATATGGTGAAAAACTTTAAGTTCTCTCTTAACAAATTTCTTATATAACATAGTGTTATCAACTATAGTCACCATCTAATACGTTAGATCTTTAGACCTTATTCATTTTATAGCTGAATAAATACTGCTCACAAAAATCAGAGAGTATTTCAAAATATATACGAAGTGACAAAATATCCTCTAATTTTTGTGAGCAGTATATAAAGAATACACATAATTCAATAGCAAAGCAAGAAACAATTCAACTGAAAAAAAGTCAGAGGGACTAAATAAACCTTTTTCTAAAGAAGACATACATATGGGCCACACATAAATTAAAAAGTGCTCAACATCACAAATCATTCTGGAAAAATAAAACTGCCTTGAAATATCACCTCACACCTGTCACAGTGACTATTATCAAAAAGGGGAATGTCATGGTGACAATGTGGAGCAAAGGGTGGTGAGAATGTGAATTGTTGCAATCACTGTGGAAACCAGTATGGAGTTTTCCTCAAATAAAAACAGAACTAACATAGGATTCAGCGATTCTAATGCTAGGTATGAATCCAAAGGAAATGAAAACAAGATATCAAAAAAATATCTGCACCTCCATGTTCATTGCAGCATTGTTCACAACAGCAAAGATATGAAAACAAAATGTCTATCAAAGATGACTAAATAAAAAAATGGTGGTATATAATAAAAGATAAAGGTAAATATTGCATGGTATCACTTTTATGTGAAATCTAAATTAAAAAAAAAATGATTGAACTCATAGAAGCAGAGAGAAAGGGCTCTTCTTTTATAGGGAGGAATAAACAGGACTAGAACGGCTGGAGTAGAGGAATGAGATGGCAAATATTCTGTCTAAAGTCAGCTGGTTTCTGGGGGGAGTGCTCCATTTTCCAAGGGCTGTCAAGTCCCAGGGCCTGTGGGCCGGAGAGAAGCATGTTAGTCAGGTTAAGTTCATGAGTGTTTTGTCCAGATTGTTTAGACATTTAGTATTTCTTTTGATCGTGATCCAAGTAAAATGGAAATACTATTACCCCAATACAAAATATTAGAAATAACCCACTTTCACATATTCTTTTACTTCATCTTAAATGCAATGAGAAAACAAAATAATCTAAAACAATCTGTGTTTCTACTCAGGGACACAGTATAAGCAAGATAGTTTACACGGTACACAAGTGTATCCAGCGATACGTACAAGGTTAGACAGATATACAGCCATCTAAATAAATTTTTAAAAATTATGAAATCACATTTAAAATACTAAAAGCAGGCAAATTATTTTACTTTATTCTCTGTAATTTTATTTTTCAATGCTATCATAACACAATAAAATTATTTCAAGATCCTGTCTTTAGAGGTGTTCTGCAGTTTAAAATTACTGAAATGAGAATACTCTGTTTTCATCAATCTAGAGAAATTTTAATCATTAAAAACATTTGGAGACCAGAGAGGGGATTGCTAACTGTGATTAGGGACATGCGGCGGTGGGGGCTGATGCCGGACTTCAGCTGAGTCTCAGTGGGAAATTCTGGTGAGTCTACCACTTTAAGTAGCCTTCTCAGTTTATTGAGTTCCCTGGGGTATAGTGAGCATACAGATTGAGTTGATGAGGAATCTACTCACATCCCCCCTCCTCCTTAATAACATTTTCTAGGAAAATTCCCATTAAGCTTTGCCCAAGGGAATTCTCACAAACCTTAGAGAAAGCGATGGGCCCTGTCTTAAATAGATTAGGTACCCACGGAAGGAAGGATCGCAGGGAAACAAATGGGAAGACACTTTAAGCATGGAATCAGGATTTATTCTTTTTCAGTGCAAATTCATAGACAGCTTTAGCAGTGTATTTCTAACCTTAAGTTAGAAACCTTTTAGGTTCTTAGGAAATTAAATTAAACTATCTCAATCAGCCTCATGTTAAATGCATTAGAAGAGAAAATATCAGTGAGCATCACACATTATTATTTCAGAAGAAATTTGGTCATTTTGCATGAGTATGTGTATGTGTGTACAAAATCATGATGTAAAGTGTTGTTCTCATTTGTATATAGTGCTATCGAAGTTTGAAGCCCCTATTTTTATAGTATATGGTACAGAAAGTTTAAGACCAGTTTGCTTCAGAAAAAAAATATGCATGGTATTATTTCCCTGAATCCCATGAATGAAGAAATAATTATATGGTAAGAGCCGGAGAAATTTATATCTGCATTTTGGGTACCTCCCCCAAAATCCTGCATCTCATATGACTTATGTTTTGCTAACGCATTGTTTCCTTAACTTTCTTCCCTAAATCTAGCCTTTCCTCCCTGACTGCTAACCTTCAATTTCAGGCTGTATATTGGCAGCCAATCTTTTATCTCCAGCTTCATAAAGTACACGCTTTGTTTAACTTCATAGGAATCTCTAAGGAGACGCTACAGAAATTTCCTCTCTCTCAAGTACTATGTTCTTTTCCTTCTATTCTGTTACTTCAGCTTTTTTTATATTGATTTTTCTCCTTTCTTTTCTCTCCTCTCTACCCCCTTGCAACCTATTCTTGAACATAATGAAATCTATCTCACTATTCTATTAACCTGCCAAATACTGTAAGTGAATTTCCCTTGATTCCTTTAAATATTTACCTAGATGGTGATAGATCTTTCATATCAGATTAAAAAACTGAAGAAGTAATGTATGTAGGTCAGTGTTAACACCTTGGAGATCCACAGCCTGAAGAGATTTGGAATAGAACTGTAGAAAGGTCATTTCTTAATAGGAAAAGGTGTATACAGATCTTATGTCTTTGTAGGTCTGTTTCCATCCTATACCTTACCAAGCAGAAATTTATAAGAGATTGAGAAAGTAGTGCTATATTTGTCCCTAATAATTTTTTTATGAAGATTGTTTTTTCATTTCTTATTTTCAAATTTAATGTTTGTTTTCATAATTTTGGTGGGGTGTGGGGGATTACATATGTTAAAACTTTACCATTTTTCTGGAAATAATGGTTATTTTCAGTGTGTATATACATATGCTTGAGCAAAATTGATCACAATGCACAAATTATCTTGTTTATGAGAAATTTTGTTACCTATGGTTTATTTAAAATAGTTTTCCGTATTACTTCTCAGAATTTTAAACCCATAGCAGCAGCAGGATAAATGCAATTGGTGTCTGGCACTCTGCTAAGCATTTTACGTTCTGGTGACAAGAACTGCCAACTCTCTGTTTGCAGTACCCTTTCTCCATGTCGGGTTGTGGATTATATTTCCCAGAATTCCTTGTAGGTGGTACAGATGTGTGATTAAGATCTCTGTGTAAGTAAAAGTAAGGTGCCACTGTAGGCCTGACTCACAAGAACCTGCCATGTGCACTTCTCTCTTCTTTCTCTTTCATTTACTGACTCAACTGGGTTAGCCTACCTCTCTGATGACCACAGGATGGAGAGTCACTCATTTGACCTGCACACTCATCCAAGAACTGTACATAAACATGAAAGAACATACCAGGATTCAAAGCCACCACAATTGGACCTCATTATCTTCACATCTCATTGCATTCTCATGATAATATTGATAAGTAAGTGTTATTACACTAATTTTACAAATGAGGAACCAGAATTATTTAAGACAAAGGTACATTAGTCCATGTGTCAAGCCTAGTTTGCTAACTCCAAACCCTGTGTTCTCACTTCCTCATTTTATAAGTGACCCAGATGTTTGTAACCATCCCGCTGGGAAGTATTAACTTAGGAGAGCAGAAACACAAAATTGCTTTACTTTTTCCTTAATACTTATACTTGGGCTCTGTGAAATCTTTATTTCTTTACAAAGTATTAGAAAGGCTTTATAATATTTCTTTCCAATTCTGTATTTTCCTAAATACTGTCAGTTATAAAATGCAGACTTTTTTCATTTTTAAACATTTATTCAAGTCTTTTTAAAAAATTCGAAATTAAATCAATTCCATATATTTCTCCTGTTTTGTTCACTTCAGTCTAGTTGTGGGACTGGTTTTAAGTGAAGAAGGGCACTGGCTTCGACTGGCATAACTGGTCCTTATTCTAGGAGGGAGAGTGTTTGGATTTGACCCCACCTCTTCTGCTTATTAGCAGTGTGACCAAGTGGTCAATTCTCTATGCCTCATTATTTTTCCTTGAAAATATTGGTAATGATTCTACCTGTTTAATTAGGTTAATTTTTCCCTGTAAAGATTGAATGAATAAACTAAGTATAGATCAAGCACATTTTAAAGCCCTGATCAATGGGAAGGTTTTACATTTCATGGTTGTCACCTTAGCTAAGGGCATCGGGCTGCCTTCCTGGGTCACCGTTATGTTGTTCCCCTGCTGTGCTCAGACAAGACAAAGTTTTAGATCACAATCCTGTCACTCTCCAATGCCAACCCCTGACTTGTGACCTCATGCAGGACTCAGTCTCTCTCTCTCCATCACTTAGGATCTGCTGCTCCTTTACAGGGGAGTGCTGTGCACCTGTTCTGCTGTCACTGTCCCTAACCTAAGTTCCAGGACGTTTTCCTCCTCTGCTCAACATCAGATGGAATATGACCACTTCTATCCACTAGCAGAGGAAAAATGGTTGCAACTCCTTAAACTTATAACTATTATTATTATTATTATTATTATTATTATTATTTTGAGTCCTTTATTCTGGACCTTGAATGGTTACAGAACCTCAGATCCTCTTTGGAAAAGTAAGAAAACAAAATGGCCTCTCCACCTCAAAATCTGACCTTCTGTCTCCAACCGTGATTTTTGTTTATATCACAAGGAATGATGCAGTTAGGGGAATGAATAAACAGTTGTTCTCTTAGAAGTTAGTATGTGGGAAACTGAATGTCTTTCATTCTTAACTGGAGCTCGGTAGTAGTCAGTTTCAGGGAAATAAAACCACGACTCAGCACTACCACCACCTGGTTACATTTTAATCAAATAGCTTGGTCAGATCAAAGTCATGATATTAGCTTGTGATAAGCAGAAGCTTAAAAACCAGGCTCTTGACAGGATATTCTTTCTAGAACTTTGAGCACTTCTATAATGTTTTTAAATAGAAACAAAAATATACATACACGTCTCAATGCATATATTTTATATACATGTACTTTACTTTTTTTTTGAAGAAACAAAATGTATCTCCACCTTTAGACCACTTTACTGGGGAAAGAAAGGACTCCTCCCCATAGAAGACGGCAGTAGGGAAGCAAGGGATTTTTGAATGTGTCCCGGGAAGAAGGAGCAAAGGTGAGGGAAAGTAAATGTCACTGTGGCTATGATGTTTTTCATTAGCTCTGGAGCACATTTTTAATCTGGTAAATTTTGGGATCAAGTCATTTCTATAATAGACTTTAATATGGATTTCAGCATCATAATATTCACATACTTAACCTTTGTTTCTGAGGAGAGTTTCAGAGAACAGTCTTTTTAAGCCTCTCAGTGGTCTGTGCTTAATGTCAATTTGGGGTTAAAGCCGCCACCATGGGGGCAGAGGTACCAGTCTTTTTCATTGGATATCATAGAGCTGTAGCTTTTACCGTTGCTCACAAATGCAGCACCTGCATATATAAAACTTAAGATCCACAGAGGGTAACCAAAACTTCGCCTTTGGAAACATGCTTTTAATTCACATTTCTTCACAACACAGCTATACGCAAATTGAGGAGCTGGTGGTTTAGCGGGAGAATTGGGATTTATTCCACCGTTTTTGAGAATTTTGAATTGACAGTGTTTTCCTCTTTTAAAATTTGAATCACTCTCTCAAAAGTAAAAATAAAGTAATAAAATGTTTCCTCAAATAGAAGTATCACTAAATAGCCACAAGGTTTTGTTTTTTAATTCTAATCCCAAACCCAGTCTCTGATAGACACTAGCGACTATTAAAGGAAATAAATAGGTTAGGCCAGTGGTCGGGAACCTATGGCTTGTGAGCCAGATGTGGCTCTTTTGATGGCTGCATCTGGCTTGCAGACAAATCTTTAATAAAAAATAATAGCATTAAAAATATAAAACATTCTCATGTATTACAATCCATTCATTTCCTACCGCTCATGTTCATGGTTGCAGGTGGCTGGAGGCAATCACAGCTGTCCTCCGGGACAACACCAAATTTTTATTGGATAACGTGTAAGGTACATGGGTCATTGTATGGCTCTCACGGAATTACATTTTAAAATATGTGGTGTTCGTGGCTCTCTCAGCCAAAAAGGTTTCTGACCCCTGAGTTAGGCTATATAACATTGTACTTCAATACCCTTTCCTCTCTGATTTATGAGTCATTTAAGTATTGTTTTGTGGAACATTTGTTCATCTGGAGTTGAGAAGCATTCAGCCTTCCAATCTTCTCTCCTTTGCCTCAAACTATCTTACAGAAATAAGCATACTTGGTAGGTTTTGATTTTACTGTTAGACTACTCCTATTTCACCTTTCCATTTTCCTTTAGTTTTGATAATTATGGTGTTTGCTCATATTAGTTGGGAAAAGATCACATGAGGGTTGAAAACATATTTTGTGGAGAATTTTAAAGAAATCACTTTTAATGAAACCCAGAAAGAATGAATGTGAGTTGCTAATGAGGATTTTTCCCCTTTGGTTGTACACTTTGGTATTTAGAAAACTCCTTGTGTAGAAAAAAAAAAATAAGACAGCAGTAAGAAAGACACCTTTAATGTATCATCTTACAATAACCATCAGTAAGCCAATGATTATAAAGAAACGACACAAATACAGTATTCTGAATTGAACACCGTTTACTACAGATTGTGCATTACTGTTTATGGGAGACATAAAATAATTCCTTTAAATTATATCTTCATAAATTTTATGTACGCATGAAGTCTCATGCATTTTAAACTAAGAGATCCTATAATTAAATGACTGGGAAATAGTTACCATAAAGCAAACAATGTCTGTTCAATGAATTATTATATAAAAAAAAATGTTAGCATTGGCCATATAGCCCAGCTGGTTAGAGTGTCGTTTGGATATGCCAAGGTTGCAGGTTTGATCCCTAGTCAAGACACATACAAGCATCAACCAATGAATGCATAAATAAGTACAACAACAAATTGACATCTCTCTCTCTGTCTTTTTCTCCTCCTTTCTTCCTCTCACAAATTAATCAATAAAAATTTAAAAACAGAAAAAAAAAAAGTTAGGTGAAGCTCATATCTAGAGTTTGTTTCCACAAGTTTGGGTGCTTAAAGTTTTTAGTGACTTCCTATTACTCTTAGAATAAAATCCCAGGCCCTGGCCGGTTGGCTCAGCAGTAGAGCGTCGGCCTGACGTGCGGGGACCCGGGTTCGATTCCCGGCCAGGGCACATAGGAGAAGAGCCCATTTGCTTCTCCACCCCCCCTTCCTCTCTGTCTCTCTCTTCCCCTCCCGCAGCCAAGGCTCCATTGGAGCAAAGATGGCCCGGGTGCTGGGGATGGCTCCTTGGCCTCTGCCCCAGGCGCTAGAGTGGTTCTGGTCGCGGCAGAGCGACGCCCCGGAGGGGCAGAGCATCGCCCCCTGGTGGGCAGAGCGTTGCCCCTCGTGGGCGTGCCGGGTGGATCCTGGTCGGGCGCATGCGGGAGTCTGTCTGACTGTCTCTCCCCGTTTCCAGCTTCAGAAAAATACAAAAAAAAAATCCCAAATGTTGAGCATATATAGAAGGTCCCACACAGCTTCGATCCTGACTCCTATGTCTCCAGTCATTTAAGGTGTTGTCATGCTCATCAGTCTTTTCAGCTCCTGAAATGCACCAGTTCCCACTTTATAGAAGTGCCACAGATATTCTCTCCTCGACCTGGTACTGCCTTTCCTGCACCGTTCCCTCCATCACCCTCGCCTACATTCACTCCTAATGCACCCTTCCATTTCAGTGAAAAGAAAATGGGTTTCCTGAGATCCTCTGTGATACTCACTCCAAGTTCAAATTTGCTTCTCCTGGAAATGTTCTTTCTTAACTTTCTATATTTTATATTCTAGCACATAATTTCATATTTATGTGTAATACTGTGTGTTAAAAAAAATCGTTGATTATTAGGAGGTAAATTTCTTGAAGGCAAGAAGCCTGTCTATTTGGCTCATCAGTTATTCACTTAGTGCTTGCCTTGCACAGAGGAAGGAGCCCATGCTTGTACTAACTAAGCCAGAATGGGACCGCACTTGAATTACTGAAGTGATTATTTAGAAACAACTTGAGACCCTGAAATGTGTGATGGTTGAGATAGCAAAGGAAGCAGTGAGATCTCTAGATGTGAGAGAACTGAAGTTGGTTGACCAAGAACAATGATCAGCTTGGAGGAGGCAGGCTTTTGATGTGTTCATGGGATACCAGCCTTCCGAAACTCCATCTGTCGGGTCACACTACTGACCAAGGCAAGTTTGTGCAAATGTTCTTAGTGGACTGCAGACAGAAACGTGTGAGCACACCTCAATGAGCAAAGTGCAGGTGGTTTCCAAGGTTAGCACAGAATAGACAGTCACAGATTAAATATTAAGACAAACTACCCAGTGGCTTTCTTTTTAAAGATTAAAAAAACTAACAAACAAAAAGAAAACAAACAAACAAAAACAACAGATTCTTTCTTAGCACAAACAGATTTAGCCAATTTCTCCTTTATTCTCCTTATCTGTGAAATGGGGGCAATACAACTTTTAGAGGTAGTGAGAAGATCAGCACAGATAGTGGATGACGGGCATCCTCCAGAGTAGGAAAAAGATACACATTTATGTTGTTTTCCTTATGATTTAAAGGTTTCTTATTGATCAGCTATAGGTAATGTGAAGACTATGTGTATGTTGTTTCAAACTACATGTATATCGACTCAGATTTCCCAAAGCACATCTTACTTGTTTAAGGTGAGGCTACTTTTGCATTTCCAGGTTTATTTATAAGCATCTGCCTCCCCCAGTCTCCTATCACTGTAACCACTTTTCAAAGTAATGGCTCATAATTTTCCAGAATGTGCTTGTACCTCCCTTCTGGATATTATCTCTGCTTGAATTCTCTCTGGCTTCTTGCAAATAATTCTCTCTCTATAGCCTGGAACACCTTTAAACTGGAACGTTCTCTGCTCTGCTCCCAAGCAGGTTAGCCCTGTCAGAGCACACATTAGCTTTGCTTAAGGGACACTGAATTTCTGTTTTTGTTATTTGGGATAGATGATCTTATTTTGGAGTGGCTATTTCTTAGCCATCCATGTGCGCCATCTACCATCCAACACAGTGCCTGGCACGTGACAAGTATTTAATGAATGACAAGGTCTTGTTTGAATCTGGTCTGTCCACTACGGGTATAGGTTAACAGGAATAATTCCATAAATAAACTGTAGTTTAAATTTGTTGTTTAACTAAAATGCTTTTAATTATTATTTTCATTCTAAAAATGAAGAACGGTACCTAAGGAATGCAAATGATAACATGTAAACAAACAGTGGTTAATATGTATTATTTTATAATTTTTTCATCTGTATTACTTTTAGAGCACTCTATCATTAAAATATATTAAATATTTATGAGCCCTGACCTGATCCAGTTGGAAGTAAATGAGAATGAATGCTGGCAGGTTGGCTCAGTGGTAGAATATCGGCCTGGTATGTGAAAGTCCTGGGTTTGATTCCCTGTCAGGGCACACAGGAGAAGTGACCATCTACTTCCCCACTCCTCCTTCTCCCACTTTTTTTCTTTCTTTGTCTCTCTTCCTCTTCTACAGCAATGCTCAATTGATTCGAGTGCATTGGCCCGCTTGCTGAGGATGGCTCTGTGGAGCCTCCACCTCAGGCACTAAAAATAGCTTGGTTGCAAGCATGGCCCAAGATGACATAGCATCAGCCCCAGATTGGAAAAATTTTGTTATCAGGTGGATTCCAGGGTGTATGTAGGAGTCTGTATCTCTCTCTCCCCTCCTTTCACTTGAAAAAAAAAAGAAGTAAATGAAAATAAAAAATGTTGACTTTGGTAATATTGATTCTCAGATATAAAACTCATCTCCACATTTGTTGTACTTAGAATCTTATAATTCCTCTAAGACTTTGTATTTTTTCTTGAAATTATTAGATGTTTTATTAAAACCAAAAAACTTTAAAGGGGCTATTATCACAATCAACATTGAAAAGCCTTGGATATTTGTCTCCCAGAAGTATTACTTGTTTGTTAAGATGGATCATTTTTTAAATATGAATATATTGTTATATTACACAACAGTACATGATTTAGAGAGAAAAGTTAAAGTTAAAAAAGTAAAAGTTGATTGAGCCCAGTGACATCTAATTTGATTCTTATAAAATGATAAAAGTATAGTTACATTAAAAGTGACATTTAAAGACCATTTCTAAAGTTTTTTTTTTTAAGCTATCATATTTGAGAATGAGAAAACCTGATACTGTTTACTGTAGTGCAGGAACCCTGTAGTCTGCTTGAACCTGGCCTGCAGCTTTTTGAAATGGGTCCAGTTGCTGCACTGTAATAATGATTTGTCTTTATTTATGCACCCACCCATTGTCTGTGAAGTCAGGTAATAGCCGCAAATCAAATGGCACATTCTCATTCCCTGTCACATATCCCGCTCCCTAAACATTAAGATAAACAGATGTGGCTTCACCAAAGCTATTGTCAGCAGTACATGACTTTCAGTGACAATAAATCTTTCCATTAATGATATTAGGGAGCAAAATTGGTCTTTTGCACTTTCTTCTCCCTCTGCTCTATTTTAAGGCAATGCCTCTGTAAACAAACGCTGAAATAGTGCGAGGTATTACACGGTGTGAAATAAACTTGATCCATTAGTATGTTGTGAGGCTGGGGCGTAGAAATATAAAAGGAAATAATGTGATCAGTACAGAAAGCAAAAAGAACGCTCTGTACAACATAAGCAGACTGACAAAAGGCAGAATGGCTCAGTTTTATTTATAAAAGCCTTTACATGTTCCTACATTTATTAAAAAGTGACCCTCTTGAACTCAGTCTGAATGGTATTAAAACGCTGACAGAGAAACGAGAAGGGAGAGTCTGCCAAAACATTTTTCTATCAATGTTGATGTTACTCATTTATTTTACACTAGATGAAAAAGAATAAGGGGATGGGAGAATTTGCTGCCTGTCATTTCAATAACAAATAAACACCTAACTAATGACACCTCTGAGAATGCTGTTAGAAATGTTTTTTTTTATAAGCTCTCACACCATCAGGTGAACAAAGTTAGTTTACTTTGAGAAATAGAATTTAAACCACTTATCTCTTTATGTAATAAAACAAGAGAAAAATGTTGTTCCTTGAGATTTGATCTCACATAAAAAGTAATGAACACAGGGGTGGGGTGGGGACTTTAACTTACCTTGAGCCACTTCTGTAGCTTTACAGAGCAAGTGTTCTAGATTGGTTTTGCAATTTTCCTTTCTTATCCTCCTCCTTTCAAAGGCACTCATTTTTACAAAATATTTTATTTATTTCTTCTTCTTCTTCTTCTTAGTATTATTATTATTAAAGTGAGAGGCAGGGAGGCAGAGAGACAGACTCCTGCATATCCCCCAACCAGGACCTACCCAGCAAGCCTCCTAGGGTTATCTGTGTCTATTGCTCTGTTGCTTGGCAATCAAGCTATTTTAGCACCTGAGGTGAGGTGATGCCATCCTCAGTGCCTGGGGCCAACTTACTTGAAAGAGCTATGGCTGCCAGAGGGAGAGAGAGAGAGAGAGAGAGAGAGAGAGAGAGAGAGAGAAGAGGGAAGGGGAGAGAAGCAGATAGTAGCTCCTCCTGTGTGCCCTAAATGGGAATCAAAACTGAGACTTCTACACACTGGGATGACACTACCACTGAGCCAACTGGCCAAGGCACAACATATATTTTTAAATGTATTTTTATTTTTTATTAAATTTATTGGAGTAACATTGCTTAATAAGATTATATAGGATAGGTTTCAAGCATACATTTCTATGATACATTGACTGTACAGTACATGTGATTTTATTTCTGGACTCTGAACTCTGTTTCATTGGTCTATAATATGCTGTGTTGCTGCCAATACTGTGCTGTTCTAATTATCATTGCTCTGTAATATAATTTAAAGTCAAGTTATGTGATAGCACTAGCTTTGTTCTTTTTTTTTCTCAAAATTCCTTTGGCTATTAAGGGTCTTTTGTGGTTCTATACAAATCTGATGATGTTTTTTTGTTCTATTTCTTTAAAAAATGATATTGGGATTTTAATGGGGATTGCATAAAATCTGTATATTGCTTTGGGTAATATGGAAATTTTAACTATGTGATTTTTTTAATCCATGAACACAGAATATCTTTCCATTTCATTGTGTTTTTCCAACCTCTTTTAATAATGTTTTGTAATTTTCAGTATATAGGTCCTTCACATTCTTTTGTTAAATATATTCTTATGTATTTCATTCTTTTGGTTGTAATTGTAAAAGGAGTTTATTTTTTTTCATTTCTATTTCTAAAGTTTCATTTCTAGTATATAACAAAGCAGTGGATATTTGTACATTGATTTTGTATCTTGCCACTTTATTTGTTTATTGTCTCTAACAGTTTGTGTGTGTGTGTGTGTGTGTGTGTAATCTTTCAGGTTTTCCATATACAGAATTTGAGAATTTTAAAAGATAAAAATTAACCAAATTTTTTAAAAAGCAATGACCCAATTCACCTATATGCTACTTTCATTTTTGCTTCCTCTGCCATTAAACCTTTTCTGCCTTGGATGTTTCTAGCTTCTGTTCATCATTCAAGTTCAGCTGGAGAACTCTCCCAAGGCTGGAGGACATGAATCTGCAGTGAGCACACGTGGTACTCAGTGCTCATTCTCTTCAGAGTGCCTGAGACACAGACATTGCTTTATTCCTACGGGTTCCTTCTCCAATGACAGGCTGAGAGCTGAAGACAAAACTGGTAGGGACATTTACATTTGAGATGAGGGAGACTGTAGTAAAGAAGAAACAGAGAGATGAGAGAGGAGAACCAGGATAGGGTCGTATTTTATGGGATCCAAGGACTAAACAGTTTAAAGAAGAAAAAGGCTGCAGCGAAATCAAATACTACCAGGAAATTGAAGAACCACCATTGCATAACCACAATCAGGGGACATTATCTCCCTTAGGAGAGCAATTTCTCTTGTGGTAAGGTGCCAGAGAACTGTAAAACTTAGTATTGGCAACACCATTTTAAAGAGGAAAGGTCAGGCTTTCTGTGCCATCCTTTCTTTGAAGAATGGAGGGAAAAGAATATAGAAATCTCCTGAATTACAAGGACAACTGGGTCATTTAATTTTAGTTCTCTAAAAGGATTAAGGTTATCTAAAGAACTTCCTTTCCCTTTCAATAAGAGACAAAATTTACATATCACTCTGCACTGATTTTAGCTCTCCCTCCCTTCCTGGAATCCTGGGATTAAGGTGTACCTCTAGACAAAGGAGGAGAGATAGACACTGAAAGGTATATAAATGTATTTTGATATGTAAAATGACATCACCATTGTGTTACCTTAAAAGTGTTAAACGTTTTTTAAATCCCTAGACAAATGTTATAAGCTTATTAATGACTGTGTCATGCTGTCATGTCCCCCCCAACCTGTATGTGGTCAAAGAGTATATCACCAGCCTCTGAGATACATTTGGTGCCACACAATTTGGGTCAGATATGCCCCATGTTAGTCATATGTGGCCGGCATATTAATAAATCTCCTCCTTTAATAAAACTCCTTCAAAATTCATCTGAACTTCGTGTCTTTATGTAAACCCATGGAAGTGAGGTACAGTACTTTACAGCACTCTCTGATAAGTGGAAAAGATACTGTGAAGTTTAAAAAGTAAGTGAAGGAGAGATAAGTGAGACATTGAGAGCAGACTATTCTTTTACAATATTGGGTGGTGAAAAGAAATGTAAGAATGAGACGGCGGCACTTGAACACTAGATGTGCAGGCTTTATTAGAGGAGAAAGACCTGCTGGGGCACTTCTCTGGGAGCAGGGCACCGGTACAGACTAGGGGAAGAATTTTATAGGGTTTGGGAGAGCCTGAGGAGATACGGAGTCAGAAGTTCTGGTATGTCCTCTCCTCTGGATTTATGGTTTCGGCTTTCTGGAACGCTCCTCCTTAGGGCAGGTGACCAGCTTCTAGGAACTCTTCTGCCTCAGGGGTGATTATCCAGTAAGTAAGGGTGAGGTCAGGCAGTCAGGCAGAACAACCAAAGGGCAGTTGGAATTTCTGGAAAATTCATATATCTATCATTTCTCCCCTCTGTGGTATGATAAAAAAGGGAAAGAGGTGGGGGATGGAGAGGGTGTGGGGTTCAGGAAGGAGGTTTGTCTCGAACCAGCTATCTACTCGAGTTACTTTCTGCTGTTATCTCTATAGGGGGCCTCCTGCATGAACCCCTCCCAGGGGTAGTTGAAGTAGGAGTTGTAAAAGCATTTGACTGTAGATAATTCTGGAGATTTCTCTCATTCAAGCCTGCAGGAACTTGATAAAGAAAGGGGCAAGCATTAAAATTAGGATTGGTCCTATAATTGGTGCTAGCATCGAGAACAAGGGGTTTTTCCACCATTGTTCAGAGTAGGGGTGTATTTATAGGTTCTAGATTTTTCTGTTTTGCGAGAGCAGGTTTCAGGGTTGGTGTGTAGGGTTAGGTAAATTTTTCCAATTTTCTGATTGGCGAAGGTTGGCATGCAGTTCTGTAAGAAACTAGTGAACAAACATAAGAGGTAGGGTCCAAAAGTTAGAAAAATAAATAGGAGAGTGAGTGGACCAATGAAAGGCAATAGTCAAGACACCCAGTTTGTACGAAACCACTGATTTCATGACTCGGTTTGTTTTTTTACAAATTCACTGGGCTTCAGAGAGAGAGAGAGAGAAAGAGAATAAGACAGGGCAGTGGCCAGTCCCCCTGCTCCTAAACCTATTTTTACAAAAATTCTTAAAGCAACAAGAAGAATTACCAGTATAGCTTATTTGGTCTTTAGATTGACGGGTAGTGTATTAGGAATTGGAAGAGGCTCATGGAGTGGGATTAGGTTGATATTTGGGGTGAGATAGATTAAGGTACAGGTTTCTGTCCAATTAATAGGGAGACACATATAGGTGTCATGCTGTTTTTCTACTTTAGCAGCAGTGGGAGTTGTCAGGATCACCATGTGTCAGTTGACCTGTCCACGTGAAAGTCAGTCCTTGGGTGATATAATGCTAGAAGTGCCTCTCAGACAGTCTTTGAACAGTTTACTGCATAACCTGTAAATCGTGCAAGTACTTAGGGAAAGGGTGGTTACATTTCTACACTTTGCAGCTAGAGTTTAAGTCCTAGTGACCACTGTTTCTAGCTGGAATTAGCAGCAGGTCCCAGCCTACAACAGGCATGGAGCATTGAGATAAGAGGAATAAAGAAGATGCTATACATTAAATAAAGTAACAAAATCAGACTGTCAGTACTCACAGTAGAGATCTTCAAGGAATAAATAAAACTCAAATATTTAGGCAAGGCATAGTAGATGGCCCTTGTGTTTCCAAGAAGTGAGATCAGCTTATCTGCTACTTGGAAGAAATACCTAAAGCTCATGAACAATGTCCTTGGGCCTTCAGTGGCAATTCCCAGCATACTGGGCAAGGTCAAGTTACAGGTAGCTGGAGCAGGGCTAGAAGAGACTGAACCCTCCATCCATGGAGTAAGGGGGCAGCTTACCTTCTTGTATCCCTCTTTCCACAGCAAAGATGTGTTCCTTGATGGGGCCAGGAAGCATGGCAAGCTTCAGTTCAATGACCTTTCTTTCCACTCTTGAAACAGGGCCCTGATGGAATCCTATGAAGCTCTTTAGGGTGCTGAAGCCTTTAAGAGCATATGCCAAAAGCTGGTATTTCCTGACCTCTTTTTTGGGCCTTATTTGCCTTTTTTGTTACTCCCTTGGCCATTATAGACCTTAAAAACCATGCTCAGAAGATCTCACTGAGTGGCTTGACTAAGAGAGTAAAATTGGGAATCCAGTGTCTAAAGAAGCCTATTAGACCAAGGAAAGAAAGGATTTGATCTGTGGTGGTAGGTGGTTGGAGACTGTGGAGGGTCTGAGTTTGATCTATGGTGAGACCTCAGGTGGTGGGGGTTAAGGTGATGCCCGAATAGACTACAGACTGAGAGTGAAGTTGAACCTTAGCAGAGAAGACACAATATCCCTTCACAACAAAGAAGTTAAGAAGGGTGGTGGTGTGTCTCTATGAGGCAGGCAGGGAGGGGCTGCAGAGGAGTAGATTATTTAAATTATGTAAGAGAGTACTAGTTTTGAGATTGAATGCTGCTAAATCCTGAGCTAGTGCCTGCCCAAACAGGTGTGGGCTGTTCTTGAACCCTTGGGGTAACAGAGTTCACGTAAGTTGTTGGGCTGCATTAGTGTCTGGGTCAGTCCAAGGCAAACAGAAAGTAAGAGTCAGCATGTAGAGAAATGGCAAAGAAGGCATTCTTGAGGTCTAGCACCATGAAGTGAGTGGTGTTTGAAGGAATGTGTGACAGTAACTTGTAGAGATTAGGGACTATTAGATGGAGGGGAACTATCACCTCATTGATTAGGTGTAAGTCTTGTTGTTGGGCAGATAAAATGTATTATGCTCACTTTGTTAAAGAGGCCGTTGCCCAGGTGATATTAATGTGTGTTGAGAATTGTTGTAGCCTGAGGCTTGGTTTTGAGATTAAGCCTGTCCCACCCTTTTTGGTGTGAGGTGGTACAATCCTATCATGCCTCAGAGAAGTGACTTTGTATTAGAGACTTCCTTATTATGTATATTGGATTAAGGGTTTGGATTTCTACACTATAAAGTGGAGGCAGAATAGGACTTGGCTCTTGGTTCCTGAGGTTAGCATGAGAGACGAGAGAGAGTAGAGCCAGCAGCAGAAGGAGGCCACGTGGAGGAGGCCAGGAAAAGCAGCCAAGATGGCGGAGTGCTGAGTGAGATGCCAGTTTGTGTAGAGTTTGTATCAGGGATAAGGAAGGAGATGAGGAACAGAGGTGAATAAGTCTAGTGAGCTAGAAACCTTTGATTCTAGGAAACTCGGATAAATCAGTAGCTTTGTGAGCACTGAATGTGACTGGGTTTTGGAGCCCAGTGTGTATTTTTACTTGCCCGCCGGGTGCAAGCTAGATTAAAGACTATGGCCCACCAGTTTTTGGCTCCATGGTTTCTTTACCGACTGTCCGAATCCAATGCGAACCTGCATTGGCCAGGCTGCTCTGATGGTGGCCCTGGCCGTGCCTGCTGGCTTTACACTTGTACAAGGCAATAAGCCTCTGAAGATGTATGAACAGGAAGGATGAGGGTATTGCAGGGAGAGTCCATGAGGATGAGTAAGCCTTAATTTAAGAGGTGAATAATTATTGGTTTAAGACCTTAGAAACAGACACAGTTGCACATTAAATTAAGAAATTTAAATGAGCATGCTTTACTTGTTTCAATTAAAATTATATTAGAGCTATTTTCTGACAAAAAAAGACAAAACAGATTACTTACACAGCTTAATAGATAACTCATCCCTTTTAAGTTTTTTGAGATGGCAGGGAGTTGTCAGCATAGAAGGGAGGAAGAGAGAAAGCATACGGATGGACAGTGTGAACAGCTAGATCAGGGGTCGGGAACCTATGTTTCGCGAGCCAGATGTGGCTTTTTTGATGGTTGCATCTGGCTCACAGACAGATTTTTAATAAAAAAATTAATAATTTTAAAAATATAAAACATTCTCATGTATTACAATCCATTCATTTCCTACCATTCATGTTCATGGTTGTGGGTGGCTGGAGCCAATCACAGCTATCCTCCAGGACAACACCAAATTTTTATTGGATAATGTGTAATATTCATGGGTCGTTGTAAGGCTCTCACGGAATTACATTTTAAAATATGTGGCATTCATGGCTCCTCAGCCAAAAAGTTTTCTGACCCCTGAGCTAGATAGAAAGAAGGAGGGCGGTCAGAGAAATGGCACCGTGAGGAGCACTACCAATAAATCTCCTCAAAATTTCAACAAATTCTTCAACCAGAGACAGAAAAATCTATCCTTGGAGTGTCTGGGAGTCCCACACTCTGAAAAACAAGTGCAATCAACAAAACTACCCTCAGATGTCATTAAGGAAAAGGAAATCGAATATCATGGATACAAAAGATAGAGAAGTAGCACAGATAGATGTGGAAAAAATCTATGGAGAAAAAATTTAATATATTGGAAACCTTGGAGCTAAATGACAGAGAATTTAAAATAGAAATCCTAAAAATATTCATAGATATACAAAAAAAAAAACAAAACACAGGCAATTTAGGGAGCTCAAAAACAACTCAATGAACACAAAGAATATATTACCAAGGAAATTGAAAATATAAAAACAAATCAAACAGAGATGAAAAACTCAATTCATGAACTGAAAAATGAGGTAACAAGCTTAGCTAATAGAACAGGCCAGATAGAAGGTAGGATTAGTGACATAGAAGACAAGCAACTTGAGGTACAACAGAGAGAAGAAGAGAGAGACTCAAAATTTAAAAAAAAAATGAGAAAGCCCTACAGGAATTGTCTGACTCCATCAAAAAGACTAACATAAGAATAATAGGTATATCAGAGGGAGAAGAGAGAGAAAATGGAATGGAGAACATATTCAAACAAATATGTTCCCAAGCCTGTGGAAAGAACTAAACACCGAGTTTTCTTAACCCCAACAAACCTACTCCAAGGCACATCATAATGAAATTGGCACAAACCAACGACAAAGAAAAAATTCTCAAGGCAGCCAGGAAAAAGAAAAATATAACATATAAAAGAAGGCCTATTAGAATATCATCGGATTTCTCAGCAGAAACTCTACAAGCTAGAAGAGAGTGGACCCCAATATTTAAAGTCCTGAAAGAGAGGAACTTTCAGTCAAGAATACTATACCCATCAAAGCTATTCTTCAAATACGAAGGAGAAATAAAAACATTCACAGATATAAAAAAGATGAGGAAATTTATCATCAGAAAACTCCCACTCCTGGAAATACTAAAGGGGTTTTCCAACCAGATACAAAAAACAAAACAAAATAAAACAAAACCACAAGAAAAAGCTCCACAAAGAATATTAGAAAACCAAATTTAAACTGTGACAACAAAAAACAAAAAAAAGGAGGAGGGGAGGATGGAGATTAACAGTAGCAAAGGACGATGGAGCACAGAAGCAATCATAAGATAGTGTATTACAATGAACATGTGGCCAAGATGTGGAAACAACCAAAAAGCCCTTCAATAGAAGACTGGATAAAGAAGATGTGGCACATATACACCATGGAATACTACTCAGTCATAAGAAATGATGATGTCGGATCATTTACAACAAAATGGTGGGATCTTGATAACATTATACAGAGTGAAATAAGCAAATCAGAAAAAAACAAGAACTGCATGATTCCATACATAGGTGGGACATAAAAACGAGACTAAGAGACATGGATGAGAGTGTGGTGGTTACGGGGGCGGGAGGAGAGGAGGGAGAGGAGAAGGGGTGGGGGAGGGGCACAAAGAAAACTAGATAGAAGGTGACGGAGGAAAATCTGATTTTGGGTGATGGGTAGGCAACATAATTGAATGACAAGATAACCTGGACATGTTTTCTTTGAACATATGTACCCTGATTTATTGATGTCACCCCATTAAAATGAATAAAAATTAATTTAAAAAAAGAAAGAAGGAGGGTTAGAATCTGCAGGAGGAGGGGGAGGGGATTAAAGTGCTGGTGGTGGCGCCACGTGGTTAGAGGATTCCAAAAGATTTAGAGCTCTGAGGAGAGGGGAGAGGACAAGAGGGAAAAGGTATAGGTGCCTGTGGGGAGAGGGGAATATAAGATACAGCAGAAGCCTGTGGGTTGGGGGGATTTGTCAGAGAAGAGGGAGGCAGTGTTGCAATCAGTAAGGAGGGAGGAGGAGTCAGAGAAGAGTGAGGCAGGGCCTGTGAGGAGGGGGTTTTGGGCGAAGAAGAGACAGGCACCACCAGAGCCAGTGCTTTTAAAAAGGGGGAGGGGGCCCTGGCCGGTTGGTTCAGCGGTAGAGTGTCGGCCTGGCGTGCGGGGGACCCGGGTTCGATTCCCGGCCAGGGCACATAGGAGAAGCACCCATTTGCTTCTCCACCCCCCCTCCTTCCTCTCTGTCTCTCTCTTCCCCTCCCGCAGCCAAGGCTCCATTGGAGCAAAGATGGCCCGGGCGCTGGGGATGGCTCCTTGGCCGCTGACCCAGGCATGAGAGTGGCTCTGGTCGCGGCATAGCGATGCCCCAGAGGGGCAGAGCATTGCCCCCTGGTGGGCAGAGCGTCGCCCCCTGGTGGGCGTGCCGGGTGGATCCCGGTTGGGCGCATGCCGGAGTCTGTCTGACTGTCTCTCCCCGTTTCCAGCTTCAGAAAAAAAAAAGGGGGGGGGAGGGGACGAAGGAGAGACAGACAGAGCGGCAGCCTGTGAGGGGAGAGCAGGGGTTTAAGAACACAGTGGAGAAGGGAGGGGCCCCTGTCCAGCAGAGGAGGAGAAAGATAAAATGGTATTTGCAGGTGAATGAGAAACATAATCCTGCGAAAAGAGGGGAGGGTGCTCTTGGAGGGAAGAGACCTGAGCAGAAGTGGTCTGCAGAGGGACCAGAGAGGGGTCCCAGGAGAGGGGTGCCCTCGGGGGTCAGGCAGGAGAGGGAGAGAGTTGGGAGTCCGCAGAGAAGGAAAGATTGGGAGTGGAGGTTTTAGGTGAAGTTTCTCTGGCCAAAAACAGCCTGAGTGTAGAATAGGCAGCACAAAAATTAAGGATAAGAGTGAAGGGAAAAGAAAGCCTGCACATAAGGAATCTCTGAGACCTTCCCAGTCCGGTGGCAAAAATTATCTAGGTCCCTCAGAATACTGTAATTGAATGTTTCGTTTTCAGGCCAATGGGAGTCATTGTCTAATTTGTATCAGGGCCACACCGTGATACAGAAGAAAATGAGTTTTTTTGGTTTAAGGTCAGAGAGGCCCAACTTAATGAGGTTTTTTATGAGACATCCTAAAGGGGTCTGGTCGGAAGGCTTAGACT
The DNA here is from genome assembly GCF_036850995.1 of Saccopteryx leptura. NCBI lineage: Eukaryota > Metazoa > Chordata > Mammalia > Chiroptera > Emballonuridae > Saccopteryx > Saccopteryx leptura. The sequence continues at coordinate 21,856,716 of NC_089507.1, forward strand.
CTGAAGAATCCATAGTGGAGACAGGTGAGCAAGAGGAGGAGTTCCCGTTTTTTGTCACTGTCCCAAAAGGAGAAAATCTCTGTGTGGGGAGTTGTCCCTGTTATAGGTCATCACCACTTGTCAGGGAGCTCTGAGAGAGAGAGTGGAGAGGTTTGGCTAGGCGCCTAGTCTTTCCATGCAGTCTACTGAGACTGAAAGTCAAACCCCTCAAAAGTTGAGGTGTGTCAGAGAAAACTGTCCGACCAGAGAAAATTTTGTGGAAAAGAAAAGCCAACTGGGGAAGGGGAAGGGGAAGGGAGAAACTCCTTACCTTCTGGTCTGGCAGGGGTTCAGGACAGGGTTAGACTGCTGGCCAATCAACCTACAATTGCTTGTTTAGGCTTCGTTTGGACTGCAAAGAGTGATCGTCCAGGCAGTTAGTACCCTGTCCTGGGTTTTGGCACCAGATATAAGAATGAGACGGCACTCAAACACCAGATGTGCAGGCTTTATTAGAGGAGATAGACCTGCCGGGACACTTTTCTGGGAGAAGGGCACTGGTACAGACAAGGGGGCGAATTTTATAGGGTTTGGGAGAGCCTGTGGAGGTACTGAGTCAGAATTCTGGTATGTCCCCTCCTGTGGATTTATGGTTTCGGCTTTCTGGAATGCTCCTCCTTAGGGCAGTTGACCAGCTTCTTGAAACTCTTTTGCCTCAGGGGTGGTGATCCAGTAAGTAAGGGTGAGGTCAGGCAGTCAGGCAGAACAACCAAAGGGCAGTTGAAATTTCTGGTAAATTCATATATCTATTAAGAAAATGATGTGTGAGCTTAAGGGAGACAAGGAATGACCTGCCCTCTCCAAATTTCTCTAGGGCATAGAGAACTCAACATGTCATGGATGATGGTGAAGAAGCCAGTGATAGGAACTGAAGCTCCCATCAAAATGGAAGGTAGCTGAGGAAGAAGGTAGAAGAGTTGGCTTTCACAAGAAAGAAGAAAATTTGTTTCTCAGATTTGAATATACAAGGGGTGTCAAGCCAAGATGGTTTGAGTTGCAGAGAAAGGACAAAGCTCTCACACAGTTCAATTAGCTATTGATTTTATATAAGGACAGGAACATTAGGAATGTACATGAAGGTTTGAGGTGAGGAATGAGAAAGTTTGAGACTTTTTTGGGGATGGTGAAAGAAAGGTGGTAGAAAATTGACAGGCGCCACAAAGGGATAAGCCAAGGTTAGAAAGCAATCAATTCAAATAGTAGTATTTTTGGAATTTCTAGTAATACCAGGACACTTGGAAAGAGTATTAGAAACAGAAAATGGGGGCTTTCCGGAGTTGTCTATTAACAGCATTTAGATTCTAAGATATAGTGAGTGTATTTTTTAAAAGGGCCTTCATTTGTATAATCTGGAGGCAGAGTGAGGCACATTACAGGTCTTGGCCTGAAATGGCCTGAGGCTTTGAGACTCACATTCTCTCTTTCCATTCCAGGTGTGGATCTAACCTCTGGTTATTGGGAGATTTCCCTGGCCCCAACATGGATTTGCTAATTCAATAGGAAGAAGGTGCATCCAGGTTTCTGCATTTTAATCAGTGCCCCAGGTGATTCTGAATACTTTGACTCATGAATTGAGAAATATTGCTAATCACATATTGAGAAATACAGGACCAGGACAATAGGAAATAGATCAAGAGACTACAGGTCACAATAATAATGAAGAAATTGGGCTTAATTAAAGAATAGCTAAGGAAAGGAATGGAGTTATAAGAGAGAGTTCATTTTTAACTTCAAAGAATGAGCATAGGAAATGGAATTTTTTTAATAAAAAGCTTGTATTTTGGAGGAAAGAAAAAGCTCTTCTCTCTCTGCCTACCTCTCTGTCTTGTTTGCTGAAATCCAAGAGGGACTCATTTTCAGAATTTCCAGACAGTAAAATAGCCACATTTAGTAGTCACTGAAGCTATATTGCATTAAACATTAACACACTTGGTTATAGCTTTATTCTTCTGCTTTCTCCCTCCTCGTGGCTGACAAAGTAAGAGACTCGAGGCCCTATGTAAAGCCAGTACCCCGGCCACCACCACAGCTGCCTGGCCCATGCAGGTTAGCATTAGATTTGGACAGAAGGTAATGAAACAATGGAGCCAAGAACTGGTGGGCCATTAGTTTAATCCTAGCTTGCACCCGGCAGGAAGAAGTACACACAGTGGGAAAACACTCTCCTTTCCATTCAGGGCTCCCAAACCTACTGACTTATTCAAGTTTCCTAGAATCAAAGGTTTGTAGCTCACCAGCCTTATTGACCTCTGTTGGGCAGATAAAATGTATTATGCTCACTTTGTTAAAGATGACGCTGCCCATGTGGAGGCCGTTACCCAGGTGATATTAATGTGTGTTGGGGGCTGGCTGTGGGCAGGCAGAATCCTTGTAGCCTGGGGCTTGGTTTTGGGATTAAGCCTTTCCCACTTTTTTTGATGTGGGGTGGTGCAATACCATCATGTCTCTGATAAGTGACTTTGTATTAGAGACTTCCCTATTTTGTATATTGGATTAAAGGTTTTGATTTCTACACTATAAAATGAGGGCAGAACAGAAGCTTGCCCTCTCTTGGTTCCTGAGATTAGCATTAGAGAGCAGAGAGCAGAGAAAGGCCACGTGGAAGAAGCCAGGAGAAGCAGCCAAGATGGCGGAGTGTTGAGTGCGAAGCCAGTTTGTGCAGAGTTTGTGCAGGGAGAAGGAAGGAGATGGGGAATAGAGATGAATAAGTCTGGTGAGCTAGAAACCTTTGATTCTAGGAAACTCAGATAAGTCAGTAGCTTTGTGAGCACTGAATGTGAGTGGGTTTTGGAGCCCAGTGTGTGTTTTTTACTTGCCCGCCGGGTGCAAGCTAGGATTAAAATCATTGCCCACCAGCTTTTGGCTCTGCTGTTTCTTTGCCGATTGTCCGAATCCAATGCAAACCTGCCGGGCTGCTGTGATGGTGGCCCTGGCCACTGGCTTTACAACCTCTGTTCCCCATCTCCTTCTCTCTGCACAAACTCTACACAAACTGGCTTCTCCTTCAGCACTTGGCTGCCTCTCCTCTCCTCCACGTGGCCTTTCTCTGCTCTCCTCCAGCATGGGCTCCTCCTAGAACATAATCACTTTTCCCCAGAACAACGTGATCTCTCTTCCTTTTAAAACCTTTTGGCGCGAAAGCCTTCCTCTAACACATATTAACATAACCACACTCATCCCAAGCAAGAAGGACAACTAATATTACCACCTGGGTGATGGGCTTCCACGTGGGCAGCTCCATCTTTAACAAAGTGAGCAGAATATATTTTATCTGCTCAACACCCTACTAAAGGGGTTTTGTCAGAGAGATCTGCATTTAAAAAGAGGCACAACCCCCTTTTAATTATAGAAGTTGTACTTGTATTATCCACTTCTCAGCGCTCTTTTTGTGTGTGGTTCTTCCCCCAGGAAACTGCATTTGTAAAAGGAAAATCACGAATGTGTGGTTTTTTGATCTGCTAACAAAATTCTATTTATGAAAATCCCAAAGCACTAGATACCTGTATCAGAAGCCAAAGACTTGTAGGAAAATATGAAATTGCCTTCTTCTCATCAATATTTTCATTATTCTCTGAAAGCAGTGCATTAGAAGAGATTAAGTGAGAGGGAACATGCAAAGCACTTTAATACAAGAGATTGAGCACTTGAAAGAAATATTGAAAGGCCTGGTGAAATAAGTTGCAGGTTGAGATTCCAGTAATGTCTCCCCAGTGAGGTCGCAGGTCTTTCAGGGAAGTTGCTATTTCTGTTACCCTCTTGAAGCTGAGACTCAGGCTACTGGTGTCTCAAACGGACTCCAGAACAACCCAACCTTTACTCTTAACCATATGTATTAATTTCCAAAGTTTCTTTAACAAATTACTACAAACTAGGTGGCTTAAAACAACAGAAATGTATTATCTTAAAAACTAGCATGCTAAATTTTTAAAATCAATGTGTTAGCAGGGTGGGTTCCTTCTGAAGTCCCTGAGGTAGAAAAAGAACCCTAGCCTCTCTCCTGGCTTCTAGAGGTGTTCAGCAAGCCTTGATGGTCCCTGACTTTTCAATACTGACTTTTTACTCCAATCTTTGCCTTCATCTTCATAACACCACCTTCTCAGTAACCTGTGTATTCTCTTCTGTAAAGCCAGTAGCCATGGCCACCATTACAGCTGCCTGGCCCATGCAGGTTTGCATTTTATTCAGACAGATGGTAATGAAACAATGGAGCCAAGAACTGGTGGGCTATCAGCTTTATCCTAGCTTGCACCCAGTGGCCAAGAAATACACACAGTGGGAACACTTCCCTTTCCATTCAGGGCTCCCAAAGCTACTGACTTATCTGAGTTTCCTAGAATCAAAGTTTTCTACCTCATCAGCCTTATTCATCTCTCTTCCCCATCTCCTTTTGTCTGCACAAACTGGCTTTTCCTTCAGCACTCCACCATTTTGGCTGCTTCTCCTCTCCTCCACGTGGCCTTTCTCTGCTCTCTCCTCTAATGCTAATCTCAGGAACCGAGAGAGAGCAAGCTCCCAGTCTGCCCCATTTTATAGTGTAGAAATCAAAACCTTTAATCTAATATACAAACAAGGAAGTCTTTGATACAAAGTCACTTAGGGTAGGAAAGGCTTAGTCTTAAAACTAAGCCTTAGGGTGTAACAACCCTGCCTGCTTACAGCCTGTCCCCCACACCCAATGCAAACTATAAGCGAGCAAACCTATATATCATATTTATAAACTTATTTGATCAACATCTTCCATTTCTTTTAAGGATATTTGTATTGGATTTATCGCTCATCCTAATCCACTATGATTTCAGCTTATATTACCTTAATTATAACTACTATATTTCTGAATAACTTCATGTTTTGATTTTCTTGGTGGACACAATTTTTGGAAGGATACTATTCAATATACCACACCATACCACAAAAATGAATGTTCTGTTTTGTGTTCTGAACATCTATTGATTTAGTTAGCCAATATTAGGTCTTCTATGACTGCTGCCACAGAATTTAAAAGTTTACTAACTTTATCTACCTATACAGTAATGTTGTGTCACAAACCATCCTAAAAGTCAGTAGCTTAAAATATCAACTATTAATTATTGCATAAGGGTCTATGAATCTACTAAACAGGTCTACTGATTATTTTGTTATTTATTATTTTAGTTTAGACAAAGAGAAAAGGAGAGAAAGTGAGATATATATATATATATATATATATTTGTTCTTCTACTTACTTATGCATTCATTGGTTGATGCTTACACGTACCCTAACTGGGGATAGAACCCAAAACCTTGGTGTATTGGTAAGACACTCTAACCAACTGAGACACCCAGCCAGGGCAAGTCTACTGATCTTGACTAGTCTTGACTGGACTCTCATGTCTAGCAGTTCATTTGTGAGTCCGTTGGAAGCTGATTCATCTGGGATGGTTTCTGTTGGGATGAATAACTCTCATCTAGAGTCATATGTTTCATCAGACTAGCACAGATATATTCTCATAGTGATCACAGAAGTTCAAGGGAAAGAGCAGAAGCCGGAAATACCTTTGAGGTCTAGGTTTAGAGCTAACACTCATACTTTTATACAGCATTTTATTGGCCAAAGAAAGTCATAAGGCCAGTCCAGATTTAAGAAGTGGGTGAACAGACTCCGAATTTGATGGGTAGAATTAAATAAACACACTTCAGAGGGTACTGAGAAGGGAGAATTTGGGTCATTTTGTCTTATACTTATCACAGCTTAGATTACTTTGCTTGTTAGCAAAAAATAGCAGAAACTGTTGAAAATGCAATATATAAAATACCCACATGTATAATACATGTGTACATATACACACATATAAGTATATAAATACATACATACATATAGTATACATACAGATGTCGGAGTTAAGTTAGTGAAACGGTAATATTTGCCACAGGCAAGATTCAAAGGTGGTTGATCCTATGGCTCTACAATACTTGTCAATCATCAGACTCTCTTACAAAACATTTCACTGATATAGATACATAGTGTTGCTGATCATTCGAGGCTTTTCTTTCAGCCCCAATGCATCAAGTAGTTATTGATCATTTATGATTATTTCATGCCCCTGGGTGTTTCTCTTATCCTGTGGGCAGGGATCTTCTCAGGATCAGTCTATCTGTTTACCTTTTCTAGAGTCCACCTCTGATTCAGGAACCATGTCATTATTCTGCCAAATGCTAGACGCACAAGTCATACTTACGGCTTCTTCTCTTTACAGTCAACCGATAGTCTTTATTTGTCAGACTCCTCTACGTTGGTGAAAATCAGAAACCCAGCACTATGTTTTTCTTTCTTCAGGGAGACTCTATAAAGCTTTCCAAGATATTTTTCTCCAGTTTCCATCTCTTCGATTGAAATGAGAAGAAATACTCTCTCTCCTTCTCCTAAGGCAAAAGGCATTGGAAAAACACAGAGTATAGTAACAAGCCTTTCCAAAGAAACCGTCACCTCTGGCCTTGTTAAACTCCAAAGAGTGCTTCCTCCTCTCAAGTAGCCTCAAGGTACAGGGCAAGTGCAGACAGACTGAGCTCTGTATATATCAGCAAGTATGTAAAGACAGGTGCGAAACTCACATGAAGATGTAGGATCTGGAGAACTGTCCTATTGTTCTCTACCTTTGACATCTCTGTAAAAAGCTGAGATAGCAAGAACAGGTTACTTTTAATAATCAGTTACATAAACATTTAATGGTGCTATTGTTACTAAGTTTTTTTTTTATTTTATTTTTGAACTACAGTTTGCATTCATCATTATTTTGTTTCAGTTTCAAGTGTACAGCATAACAGTTAGATGATTAATGTTACTAAGTTTTACTTATGTTTATTTTTTATTGAATTTATTGGGGTGACATTGATTTAAAAAATGATATAGGTTTCAGGTGTACAATTCTATAAAGTATCATCTGTGTATTGCATTTTGTGTTCACCACCCCAAGTCAAGCTTTTGTCCATTATAATTTATCCCCCCTGTACTCTTTCACCTCCTCCCCATTTTCCCTCTTGTAATCACTATACTGTTGTCTGTGTCTATGAGTTTTTATTTCCTTTGCTTAATCCCTTCACCGTTTTCACCCAGACCCCAAAACGCCTTCCCTCTGACAGCTGTTAATCTGTTCTACATCTATGAGTCTGATTCTATCTTGTTTTTTAATTCATTTTATTCATTAGATTCCACATATAAGGAGAATCATATGGTATTTGTCTTTCTCTGGCTAACTTATTTCACTTAGGATAATACTCACCAGGTCCATCCATGCTTCAGCAAAAGGTAAGATTTCTTTTTAGTTTTTTGTTTTGTTTTTAATGACCAAGCAATAGTCCATTGTGTAAATGTATCACAGCTTTTTATCCACTCATCTACTGATGGGTATTTGGGCTGCTTCCAAATCTTGGTTATTGTAAATAGTGCTGCAATGAACATAGGGGTGCATATACTCTTTTGACAAACTATAGAATAGAACCCTGAAAATAGAGTCTTTACTTTTTCAAAGTAGTGCTTCAGCCTTCTTTAGATATATTCCCAGAAGTAGAACTGCTGGGTCATAAGGCAGTCACAATCTTAATTTTCTGAGGTAACTCCATATAGCTTTGCACAGTAATCACACCAATCTGCATTCCCACCAGCACTGCACGAGGGTTCCCTTTTCTCCACATATTTGCCAAGACTTGTTTGTTGATTTATTGATGATAGCTATTTTGAAAGATGTGAGGTGTTTTCTTATTGTGGTTTTAATTTGCATTTTTCACAGCAAAGGAAACCATCAACAAAATGAAAAGACAACCCACTGAATGGGAGAGCATAATTGCCAAAACGTTTGATAAAGGCTTAAATTCAACATAAAAAACAAACAAACAAACATCCAACAGTCTAATTAATAAATCATTAAATGACCTGAATAGACACTTCTCCAAAGAGGACATATAGACTGCCAAGAGGCATATGCAGAGGTATTCAGTATTACTACGTTTTAAGTGAAGTTTGCCCATCCTGGTAATTGGGAAGTATTCATATATAAGAAAGTCTGGCTTTGGTTGCGTTTGGATCCAGGAATGAAAATGTTACCAACAGTTGTCTCTCTGGAGCTTCAGGCTCAGTCTCGTTCTCTTCCTCATTCATTGTTGTTTCCACTCTCTATTTTCCTTTTCTTTCACTAGATTCTGCTTCTTGATGAATACTGGCCCTATTATAAAAAAAGGTTTTTTCAATATGATGTAGAAAATGGTTGCCCCTAGGTTTAGATTCATTGTATTTTATGTTTGTAATAAGCAATTTTAGAAACACACACACACACAGACACACACACACATCTTTTTCTTAACATCTTATTGAATTCATGAAAAGATTCTGTTGGATCTTATTTGACTTATGTATTCTATTTGAAACAATTAATATTCCAGGAATGGTAAGACTAATTTAGATTGAGAAATACATCCCACTTTTGACCAGGGAGGTTAGGGCACCATGACTGAAAAATCCACTTCTACTGAATGGTGCTGTAGGAGGAAGTTTCCAAATGGTTACAAGAACAAGAAAATTAAAAAGGATTGTTGGCAATAAATTACAATAGATATCACATGTATACAACATGTTTTCATAATACATATACTTCAGTCATATTTTTCTATTCACTTTTTCTTATCAAATAAATAATTGAAAGAATATGGTACTATCTTTTTTATTTAGTATGCTGAATGAATAGATAAAAGTGACTGAATCAGTAAATAAATTATCTTAATTTTTCCACAGAAAGGAAAGATATCATTAAAGATAACTGTTCTCAATTTTTTATTTTACAGAAATATTATTCATCTTACATATTCTTTAGGAGAACCATATTTCTTATATATGTAAAAAAAAGAAGAAGTTTAAATACTTTTCCACCAACCAGGCAGTGGTGCAGTGGATAGAGCATCCGACTAGGTGGCAGAGGACCCAGGTTCAAAACTCCGAGGTCTCCAGCTTGAGCACAGGCTCATCTGGTTTACACAAGGGTAACCAGCTTGAGCCCAAGGTGGCTTGCTTGAGCAAGGGGTCACTCTGTCTGCTGTAGGCCCCCGGACTAGGCACATATGAGAAAGCGATCAATGAACAACTAAGGTGTTGCAAGGAAGAATTGATACTTTTCATCTCTCTCCCTTCCTGTCTGTCTGTCCCTATCTGTTCCTTTTTCTGTCTCTCCTTTCCTTGTCATTAAATAAATAAATAAACAAACAAATACTTTTTCAAAAGAGCCAAAAGAAGAATAAAAGAGAAAAAAAACCAATATTACTAACATTAATAGCATTTGAAGGAGAAAAAAGAAATCATGACATTTCATTGTGTTAGAGCATAAAATACTGTTTGATTACCAAAGGTTACCATTGCCTAAATTTTCTATTAACTAGGAGAAACTAGGTTCCTGTCATTATGCTTTCTATTGCTTTATATCAAAAAGATAATATAAATTCTTAGCAATGCATTACATTTAGGTGTACTTAATAGTGGACAGTACCTCAGTGCACTTATTAGAAAAATGCAAAAAAAAAAATTGTACTAAATCTGTCCTGCTGCTCTTTATGTAACTATTTCTACTGAGATTCTCATATTATCATATACACATATTTGCTTACTGTTTGGTCAAAGAAACGTATTATGTGACATCCTAAGTATATTATACCCCTGAAGTAGAATTTTTCCCCAGTGAGGGTTCACTGAAATGATTTTGTTTTCAATATAGGGGGCTTTCTTCCTCTTCTTTTTTTTTTTTTCAACATAGCCTGTAGGGTGGAAGCATTAGTAACAATAGTCCCTAAAGAGAGATACAATATGTCAGAGAAGAAATGAACACCCCTGGAGTTGTTTTTGTTTTGACTAAAGAGACACTTTGATATGCAGCTAGGGGGAAGAGTGTGCAAGTGAAAGAATGTGGACAGTGATTAAAACCACTCTTCCTTGTCTGCGGGGGTTTCTGTACAAGTTGTATCACTGTTTCTGGAGGTAAAACAAGAAGGTGTGTGACCTTTGTCTCCCACCACTCACAACATTAATCTCACCTGGAATGAAGACAGAAGGGCCCAGTGTGTGGTGCCCAGAGAACAGCTATATTTTAATAGTCCAGAGATTGATGCTATCACAAACATGAGCATTTGCCAAGTTTAACTGGAAATAAAATCTAATCTTACTAATAACTGAAATAGAACAAGATGCATAAAACATCTGTTTTAAAATAATTTTAATGTCTGTAAATTGAATGAGCTACTTCCTAACTCAATCAACTTGTCCTTGTGAGTTAATGGCCCATAGGTACCAATTTTTTATAGTAAAATCTATTTAAGGTGGTTCTTACAACCTTTAGCAGCATGATGCTTCTTTAGAAAGGACAGTTTATCTCCCAGAAATTTTCATCGTACCTGCTCGCTCAGAAATATTGCATGTGGTTTAGCAAGTGTATGAAACCTAGTCTTGCGTATTTAATAACCTGTCTAAAGGAGATATTAGTAAGTTATCATTTAATGCAGTGGTCCCCAACCCTTGGGCCATGGACTGGTACCAGTTCGTGGACCATTTGGTACTGGTCCGCAGAGAAAGAATAAATAACTTACATTATTTCTGTTTTATTTATATTTAAGTCTGAATGATGTTTTATTTTTTAAAAATGACCAGATTTCCTGTTACATCCATCTAAGACTCACTCTTGACTCTTGTCTCGGTCACGTGATACATTTATTTGTCCCACCCTAAAGGCCGGTCCGTGAAAATATTTTCTGACATTAAACCAGTCCGTGGCCCAAAAAAGGTTGGGGACCACTGATTTAATGCATATATTGGGGAAGAAAAATATTTTTTTCTACACATTTAGGTTCTCAATGATAAAGTTTTATATATCTTAGGTCAGGGATCCCCAAACTTTTTACACAGGGGGCCAGTTCACTGTCCCTCAGACTGTTGGAGGGCCGGACTATAAAAAAAACTATGAACAAATCCCTATGCACACTGCACATATCTTATTTTAAAGTAAAAAAACAAAACGGGAACAAATACAATATTTAAAATAAAGAACAAGTAAATTTAAATCAACAAACTGACCAGTATTTCAGTGGGAACTATGCTCCTCTCACTGACCACCAACGAAAGAGGTGCCCCTTCTGGGAGTGCAGCGGGGGCCGGATAAATGGCTTCAGGGGGCCACATGCGGCCCACAGGCCATAGTTTGGGGACCCCTGTCTTAGGTCCTTGACTGAGATCTCCTTGTAATAAAACACAGATTAACAAGAGAAAAACAGACCAAAACTTAATAACATGTATACCATTTGGATATCTGGAAGATCCCCAGAAATACTGAGTATCTCCCTGAAATGGCCCATGCTGTCACCTTAAATAAAATCTCCAGCTAAAGACAAAAAGATGTTGGGGGTTGGGGAGCCAGTGATGAGAGGTTCTCAGGCAAAGCACAGTAAAGGAGAGGGAGGTTATGTCTCAGTCTTCTCCACCGATGAGTTTCCGAGATTCAGTCATTTCCCTCTTCCTGGTACAGCCTGGGAGACACCCTACAAATGTAAATGTCCCTTACAGAAGGTTAATTATTACTCTGCTTTCTGAGCATCTCTTGTGTCTGCAGTCTTTAAAAAATAGTCAACCTAAAATAAATGTATGCCAAAGAGCCATATGTTGGGGTGACAACTTCTTCCTTTCACATAGCTAACATTGGGGTTTGGATGAAAAAGAAGAGCTTTTTAAAAAGAGCAAGGTTTATATTCTAAATGCTTGGTTTGTGAAGTCTCATTCACCCTTGCTATCATTTAGATATTATTAATATTATCTCTCTATTTTACAAAATGAGAAATAAAAGTTAATGGAAAGCTTTACATAACTTAATATAATTTAGTTAATTAAAAACCAAAGTGTTGTCCTAGATAGTTGGCTCAGTGTTAGAGCATCGGCCTGCATGTGGAAGTCCAGGATTTAATTCCCAGCCAGGGCACACAGAAGTGACCATATGCTTCTCCTTTCCCCCCTCTGGCTTCTCTCTCTCTCTTCCCCTCCCATAGCCATGACTTGATTGGTTTGAATCATTTGGCTTCAGAAGCTGAGGATGGTTCCATGGCCTTGCTTCAGGTGCTAAAATAGCTCGGTTGCCAAGAAACGAGACAGTGGTCCCAAATGGGCAAAGCATCACCCCAAAGGGGGTTTGCCAGGGGGGTGTGTGGGGATCCTAGTTGGGGCACATGCAAGAGTCTGTCTCTGCCTCCCTTCTTCTCACTTAATAACAATAATAACAAATTTTTTATAAGAGCTAAAATATAATCTAAAAACTATGGTGAACAACTAAGAAGACTAAGGAGCCACAATGAAGAAATGATGCTTCTTATCTCTCTTCCTTCTTTGTCTCTGTCCCTCTCTCTGTCTCTGTCACAGACAACAACAACAAAATACCCAAAAAACTATGGTGAAAACAAACCCCATCAGATAAAAATTACCCACAATGGATGAGGATATCAAAGGCCATGAAAACGTGCCCTTTCTCCAACTGTGTAGTTCTTTCTGCTTCATTCCATTGTTAGACTATTGGCCATGTTAGAATCCAATGCTACTCATTAGGTTGCCTACTGTAAGGGTTACTGTGGGAAGAATATTCTTAGCTCTGTGTATGAACACAAAAAGAGCAAAGTTAACTACAGTCATCTCCCCTTCTCCACTGTTTTGTTTTCCACAATTTCAGTTACCTGTGGTCAACCAGTGTTCAAAAATATTAAGCGTAAAGTTCCAGTAATAAACAATGCATACATACATTTAAAAAGGCATGCCATTCTGAATAGCATGATACAATCTTGGGTCATCTCTGTTCATCCTCCCAGAACATGAATCATCCTTCTGCTCAGTGTATCAAGGCTGTTTATGTGATAGGCAGTTAGACAAACATGAGTCACGCAAAGACTATCAGCCAGGCTCAGAAGGTCACCAGGGAAGAAAGCCCCAAGTGCCTACCAATGGGCAAAACTGAAATGACAAGGATCTTGCTCCCAGGGTGACCTTTCTTACTCTAGCATTTTGTTAGTCATGTGGGTTAAATCCCTTAGCAGGGGAGTGAACGAAGGGAATGGGAATGGCCCTTCAGCACCGACTCTTAAGGATAGCATCTAGGCCTCAGGTGTTTTTCAGCTCCAGGCCTGGAAAAGCAGCGTAACCAATCAAGCGGTGTCATGGTGGAGCTCAGGACCAGCTCCATTAACCAATGACCCCCTTCCCTCGCACCCACCAATCAGCGGTGACCAAGACCCTAAAAGGACACACGTGGAGAGCTAATGAATATTCTCTTGAAATCTTCCCCTGGGACCTCCTCTAAAATCTCCACTTTCAAAAGCCCTTAGGATGGAAGATCCAGGAGCATGCCCATGCCTTCTCCTTCCTTCTTTCCTCACATTTTTTATACCCAGACATGTTTTCCTTCTCTCTCGCTCTTCCTCCTAAGATCCAAGGGACCCCAACCACAAGACTTGCAACCAGGAGAGCATTGGGCTGCGGTGGATCATCCCAAACTAACCCGGTGAACCTGACTCCAAGGCCTCTTTTCCTCTGACTTTCCCTGCGTGGTCAATGGATTGTTGCTTTACTTGCTGCACTTTGACTCTTGATGGAATTCTCTTATTCAAGAAGACAAGAATCAAGATTTCGTCATTTTGCCAGTAACAAACACATAGATTTACCCACCTTTTAGTCATTTTCTATGTGTTTCTGTTATTAGATTTGCTGTTGTCGTATCACACTGCTTGTGCTTATGTAACCATTATGCTACTTAATAATGTCCCAAAGCCATTCACATAACTTTTATCACAGTATATTTTTATAAATAATTCTATTTTATTGTTGTTGTTAATCTCTTACTGTGACTAATTTATAAGTGAAACTTTATATGTGCGTGTATAGGAAAAACCGTCTATAGAGGGTTTGATCATATCTGCAATTTAGGATATCTCTTGTGGATAAAATTACTGTATAATTGTTTGCAGGTATTGTTGAAGGTATCCAATGACCCTGTCTGCATTAGCCAGGATAGGTTAGGTACTGTTGCGATTTCAAGTGGGGCTAGTTATTCAGGCATTTCACCTGGTGACTCAGATATCTACACTGCTATGATCTTGCCTGACTTTCCCCCCAAAACATTCCCTTCATGATGACTGTGGCAGAGGAAGAAGATGCTAAAGTATGACTTGTGTTCTCATCTCATTGTCTAGAACTATTACACAGCTGAATCAGCTGCAAACAGATTGGAAAATGTGGGAAAGCGCATAGATGTTCAATAAGTAGAAAATATTTTGGCTCCACCAGCCTTGTAGCAAGGAAATACTGATCTGCTTAGGGGTACAATTGTTGAATCTACAGTAGTTTTAAGTTAACATTTTATAATTTGAGTAACAGTTTTTTTTAAAGTAATAGTAGTAAAACTCTGATGTAGAGAGTATTTAAATAAATGGAAAGAAACAAATGTTTGAGTATTTAAAATATCATTTTCTCACTTATTTTTAATTCCTGGAAGGATGTTATTTCAAAGGAGCAGCCATGTTCCATACTAATTATTAACATGGCTTGCTTTAAATTTTAAAATTTCTATTATTTTAAGCATACCATAGGTTTTTAACTGATAGGAATATGTTGTTCAGGTTTGGTTAACTAGAATATCTATCTTATATTTTAATTCAGTTGTTATATATTTTATTTTTTAAACAAATATTGACTAATAAATTTAAGTTGTTTAATTATGCAAAGTGATTTTAACACATATATTAATATTTTAATTCAATTTACATATATAAGCTTTTGAGTATTTCAGAGTTAAATAAGGTTATTTTTCCAATTAATGTTACTAGTCAGAGCTTCAGATAATAAATATTCTAAGACCATAAATCTCCTTTCAGAATAGTTCTTATATTGTTATAAAAATAATTCAACAGAGAATTGTTTTTGATTCTTCATTAACATAGCAGCAGCTACTTAGTGCATACAGTGCAAAGAGAAGGAGAAATAAGAGAAAGGATAAAATCAACTTATGTTTTAAATATTGTATCAGAAATTATAAAATATTTATTATATGAAAATAATACTAATGCAATAAAAACCCACATAGATGAACTATTGTAGGGTGATCAAACATCTTTATTAATTTTCTTTAAATAAAACAAAACAAAACAATTCACTTAAAATTTAAAAGCAATGTGTTACTTTTATTATTTTGAGAGAATAACTTATTTCACCCATTTATTAGATTTTATATGTTCTGAATGATTGTGGTAAATTGATTTTTATATATATTAAATTTCATTTTATAAATAACAATGATGATAATAGTGAAATATCATTTATGGCAAGCTTACCATATGCTAATTGATTTTAAATGTTGCTTATGAATGGCATTACTTAATCTTTAAAACAATGTCATGAGCTTATTATTACCATTTTTGGTTTTAGGGAAATAAAGGCATAAAGATCAAATAATAGTGTTGGAATATTGGAAAATATTAATGTGATCTATGTTAACCTAAAAATAAAAAGCCAACCTAAAAAATAACAAGTGTTTATTTAGGAGATCAAATAATAGTGGAAAATATTAATATGATCTCTGTTAACCTAAAAATAAAAAGCCAAAAATAAAAAGTAACAAATTTTTATCTGATATTAAAAAATGCAATTCTGGGAAACACCAATTCAGGCAGAAACACAAATAATGTTCTGATTATGGTGTAAAGACAATGGGTTTTTATGAGAAAGGGAAGGAATATTATTTTAATAGAACAAAGGAATTTCTAATGGTGCTCATAAGCTGAGTTTTTCTTTAGCTGTACATCATGGTGTTAATTCTAAAAAAAAAAAGCCTTACATTTCAGTCGTCATAGTCAGAATGTCTGCTTTGCTGTTAGCTTTACAAACAGGTGTTGGGACTAAGATGTTGGTTTGGCCCAGTCTGAAGGTAATCTGACCCATTTCAAGCCATCTGAAAGTTCAAGGAGCAAGCTATGTTAGACCTTTCTTCTGGCATGGCAGCTCCAACTCCATTTTAAATGGTTCTGTTTTTATCAATTTTCTCATCTATATTTCATTCAGTGATATATAATATGTTCTTGCAGTTTTCTACTGTTAGGGCAAAACCCTGGCCTTATCACTTCAGGCAAGGACAAGGTAATTCCATCCAGAATAAATTGCTATGTCTACTTTGAGACTTAGAGCTAACTTTTTGGTGTGTCTATATTGAAACAATATCCATTTAAAAAACCAGGCTTTTGGAGAGAATAAAAATGTATTTTTTAAATAAACTTTAATCTGCTTGCCTCCTATTTGGATCTGTCTAAAGATTCCAATCATAGATATTGACTAGAAAGCACAGGTAGAGAGAACTCAGATTTTGACTAAAGGTAAGGTCTCAGTCAATAAGAAAATAAGCAGAAAAGCCACGCAGATAAGTTTTGTGGGACATGTAAAGCAAGTAGGTTCTGATTGGGGATATTTTCAGCAGAAAATTGACAGACCTCCCACCCTAACTCATTTTTTTGTAACATGAAGTTACATTTCTGTTATACGAATGAGCTGGAATGGTTTATTCATATTCTAGGTTGAAACTCAAATGCCTGACCAATAAACTCAAATTCTATACAGATAGTTTTTTTTGTGTGGATACATATAGACAGTGATGTTACTGTCTGTGTGACAAAGGGATTCTCAATGAGAGGGGAAATTAAAAAGCAACAGGTGATGGAAACAGAACGATTACATCTTCTCTGGGCATAAACAGTGGCAACACTTGATAATTGTGCAAGACAGTCAGTTCTGTCCAATAAATATTTGTGTCTGTTCAATGGAAACAAAAAATTCTATACAGCTAGTTTTTTGAGAATAGCTGAAATTAATACCTACTTGCTTCATAAGTCCCGTAAAGCCTCCCCCAGTAGCTCTTATCCATTGGTAAGTTAGAGTCTTGTATGTAGCTGTTTGTAAGGTTGCACGTCATCGCAGTCCCTCAAAGTCCTCTGACCCTGAGACTCCCAATGCTGCTGAGGAGCATCCATCCCCTCTATTGGTGAACCCCCTCTTCCCTGGGAATTCCCTTACCTTCCTCTCCTGCCACTTGCCTAAGCCTCTGGACAATAACGTCACACTGTGATAAACTATCTCTTATGCAACCTGGTCCAGGGGCCTCCCAATAAAATTAATGTATGTTACTGCCTCTTATGGTCATAGCTTTTTCCTTAATCGGGCTATTTAGGAAATAAACTAAGGCATATTAAAATTTTTAAGAGCTTATTTGAGCAAAAATTGATTGGAATGGGGCAACACAAATTCAAGTAGTGAGTCGTCATGGCAGCTAGAGGTCAGAAAAAGACTTGTACAGAGTAGGTGCAGAAGTAAAGAAAGGAAATCATTTAACTATAGCTTAAAGCCCGGTGATTGTTTGCGATTGGTTGTCCTTAGACGTTGATTTCTTAACCTTGAGGCATTTGCAGGCTTAGGCTGTGGTTTGCTGATGTGACCACAAGGCTTTAGAGCCACTTCAGTCTAATGGCCTCCTTGTTTAATTAGTTTACCAGCCTCAAATCCCTCAAACACCCTATAGTTTTCCATTTCAACCACCATAATCAACACTGCATTTCTGTCAGTAGTAAATTATTTGGTAGGGAATCAGAACCATCTCTTTCCATAAACATTCACACCATTGAGTGTTACTATTAACATTTATGTATTTATATTATGGATATTTAGCATTGAGTGAAATTTACCAAGTGCCAGACACCTTGCAAGACCGTTTGCAAATATTGTAATTCAATTTTCAATATAATAAGGCCAGCAGGTGCTATCATTTCTATTTTACATATAATAAAATGAGTTTAAATAGTTAAAGTTGCTCCAAACAAGGTATAAAGTATTAAGCTAGATTGACTAATGATGAAATATGTTTAACATTTTTTAATTTCCTCTATTTTATTTTGCTTCTCTGTTCGATTTTTATTATTTTTGTAATATTTTTTAGGTTTGTACTGTTTCACTAATCTGAGATATACCTTGCCATTTCTAATTATCCATTATAATATCCAGTGTTTTCTCCTCAACTTTTGGTATTAAAGATAGAAAACTCCTTGAGAATATTGCATTGACTCTATAGAAAATAAATACCACTTTTGTTTTTGTCTTTGTATTCTATTTAATATAGTCTTCACAAATAATACCCTTTTCATTGATTTTCAGTTAGTCAAATTCTCAATGATTATAAATATAAGTTATATACACATCTGGAGTAAATAACAAATAAAATATGTTGCAACACATGATGGTGTACAAATATTTTAATAGGGTATACCTTGCGGATATTAAACCAGGAATATGTTGAAAACATTTTAAAAATATTTGTATTGGTGTAACTAGGCAAATTAGTGGCTAGACCAAGTAAAGTTAGTAATGAAATATGTCCTTTTGTAACTGATGTTTGGTAGATGAAAACTGGTAGAACTTGCTAATTGGGGAGACCAGTGGATAGTGAAGTGCATCTATAAATGGCAATCATTTGGCCCAAGGAAAGGATAATGGAATGTGGTTCTTGAAAAGTCCTTACAAAATTTAGTCAGTATGCAGGAAAAATCTGGCCATAAGTGGCTGAATCACACAAAACTAAAAGCCTAGTGAGGTTGACATAGATATCAGAATGAAAAAGCTATCACATGGACCAGAATATCTGTGTAACCAAATGCCAAGAACAATAATCACATAATCAATAAAAAGCAATGTGTTTGATTTTACATAAAAAACTCTGGAACATAACATTGGCTAGGAAGCTCCGCTGGTGAGCATGTCATCCTGATATGCCAAGATTGAGCGTTTGATCTCTGGTCAGAACACATACAAGAAGCAACCAATGAAGGCACAATTAAGTGGAATGAAAAGTTGATGTTTCTCTCTCTCTCAAATCAATAAATAAAAATTTTTAAAAAAACATAAAATAACTCAGGAATGTAGAAGTAGGAAATACCAAAATATGAATAATAAGTATATCTAGAAAATATATTTTATGGTGATTAAAACTATATATTGAACAAAAACTGAATATTCATGGCATTAAGTGAGCAGGCCATAACCAGCTCATGATATGTACCATCTCGTCAATAAGTAGGAAATAATATTTACTGACTCCTGTGATGTATATTCAGCTCTTTGTGATAACCTTGGCATTAGAATGAGAAATATTCAAGTTTTCAAGGGAAATACTTCTAATACACCTACTTTTATAACCAATGACTAAATTAAGCAATAAACTCAAGTGTCTCTCACATTTTCCGTGATTTCCCCTTTTAATAAAATAAATGCTTCAATTACATATGAGCGTTTTCAATGGGATCCTACTTCCCAGGGAATTTCTTCCTCCTCTTCCTTTCTCTGATACCAAGATCTATTTCTCAAAGGCTGGTTATCTTTCTCATTTCCTAGCTTTCAAAGCCATTTGCCAGACTCCTTTCTCTCATGCTAACCAATCCTCTGCTTTGGTCCAGTAAGCACTGACACAGTATTTCATGTAATTATTCATCTAAGGAGTGGTAACTCATAGACCAATTATGCCACTTATTAAATGTTGCCTCAACAGACTTACATGAATCTTATATGTCAATTATTCTATCTTTCTTCTTGGGTCATAAGCTTTCTGTCATTACTTGTTTTGATATTTCCTAGTATACTGAGCACCATGTTATGCTCTGAGTATACATTTAATTAATGGTTGCAAAAATAAGTAGAAATACTTGCAAATAAATGGTTGAAAATCAACTAAATTATTTTTAGCCAATTCCAAAAAGTTGAATGGAGGGAAAGATATGTTCTTTTGCATATTTTGATATAGTATAAAAGCAAAGATGAAATAGTGTTTTAAGTTCAATGTAAGTATGGTAGATCAAAGTTTAAACAACGTGGGTAAGGTATGTACTCTATTTTATCTTGCTAGTAATAAGGGAAAATGTCTATTTCTCAGAGTTTCAGGGTATGTACAGCTTTCAAAGTTTAATCTATAAAATATTTTTAAAATATGTATATTATTTTGGGAATATTTATTTTCATGAAGAGTCTTGTTTCAGGTTTCTTGTGTTTGTATGAAATTGATATACAAAATACAAAAAAAAACCCTGAAAACATAAAGTATTGCAATAAATATACTCTTTCATGGAATTTTTTTGTGGTTATTGAGGGTAACTTAGCAACAAAGCACTGACAACCAAGACGGAGACAGAGATTTAAGGAGAAAAGCTTTTGATTATGTTAACCATTAGGAGATTTGCAGAGTGAGAAGTGTAATAAATGACTGCTATCCACTTTTATTCACAGCTGACCTTTTTTTTATGTGAGGCAAGAAAATTTGAAAGAAGCTGACTCCCCAAAAGTACAGCTCACTGCTAGAAAATTTGAATTTCATTTTTGTTCCAATTTCAAAATGTCATTGGAACAAAGCATATCTTCATTGTTAAAGGATTTCTCATTGTAACTGGACAAATGTGCAAGTGTGTGACATTCAGCAAAATAACCTCTGATGTTTCAGCTCTGAGATCACTACATCGAACAACAGGAAAGGGGAATTGTATCATCTCATCCGCTTTGAGTGGCAAGTCCCCAGAATCTTGTTCCACAGGGGAACCACATCACTAAAGCTAACTACCATGGCCACAGAAAATGCAATAAAATACTTAGCAAAAGCAACAGATTCTCAAGATAGGATGGGGGCACACTTATATTACCATAACTATGCCTGCATAATCAAACTACTTCGGAGCATGGTCAACGCTCTAAATCATATCTTTTCACCAATAAAAGTTTATAATGAACTGAGCATAAGCTATCACTAAAATATACGAAGAGCAAAACTACTTAAATACATGCTGCATATTAATGAAGGCAGAAAGCAATTCTTGACTTCTCCAGGGTACAGCTTATAAAGCTGTTGCCAGCGGGCAGATTCCAGTGATGAAAAGTAACAGCAAACTAAGGGCTGGAATAAAGTGAACTCTCATTTTAGTAACCATGTCACTAACTTAATTTAGACAAATTCTTACATCAGTTTTTTTATTAATATAGTATTTATCAAACTTCTTTTTGTTGTGAATTCATCCAGAGTCACTGAAACAGATACCATTTCTTGCCTATCCAATGACCACCTTGTCTATTATCTCTTGTATATAAAACTGAGTTTTTTGAAACATCTATCCCACTGAATTGAGACTCCGTTCTTCTTTCTGGTGTGAATCCCAAAGAATCTGTTCAAATTATGTAAATGTATTTCTGTTGTCAATGGCTGGGTTAGTAGTAGGGATGGAGTCAGATTTCCTCAATGCCGTGTGAGTACATGGTCCTTCTGTGGATGACTTGTATATGAATACAAGGCCTTGAGTCAAGCATGACCATAGTCCGTGGTAGTCATTTCATAGCCATGGATGGAACACAGGGTTGATTGAAGACAACATCTAAAGTTGGCATAAGGACAAATATAAAGAACCTAAGTTTTTGAAAATACTAGTAAACTGCTGAATTAATTTACCCATGAAATTCTTTTACTGTGAGATAAATTTTCTGTGCTTAAATTAGCTAAGTCTTGATTTTCCTATTAGTTACAATTAAAATAATCTTCACTGATAGATACAAGATTTTCAAAGGGGAGTCACAGTTTATAGAAAATGCTAAATTCAAAAACAATTACTTTACACTTGTCAATAAAATCTGTGGTATTTTGATACTACAAAGTATATAGAAGACAGTGATAGCAAGCCCTAAATTAGATACATGGACAAACAGATTAAATTATATGGATTCCATATTGTATTCTATAGAAAGTATCTTTATAGCATACATTTTCATTAACTCTTAATACCTTTTTAAATTTTAGAAATCAGAAATATAACAGAATCTTTAGAAAATAAATACCAGAACATTTTAAGATAGAATTTTGAAAAAACAAAATTTAACAGCCCATGTGTCCGTCAGTGGATGAGTGGATTAAAAAGCTTTGGTACATATATACTATGAAATACTACTCAGCCATAAGAAATGATGACATCAGATCATTTACAACAACATGGATGAAACTTGATAACATTATACTGAGCGAAATAAGTAAATCAGAAAAAACTGGCCTGACCTGTGGTGGCGCAGTGGATCCAGCATCGACTTGGAATGCTGAGGTTGCCTGGTCAAGGCACATATGGGAGGGAGTTGATGCTTTCTACTCATCCCCCCCCCCCCGTCTCCTCTAAAATAAATAAAAAATAAAAATAATTTTAAAAAAAAGAAAAAACTAAGAACTATATGATTTCATACATAGGTGGGACATAAAAATGAGACTCAGGGACATGGACAAGAGTGTGGGGGTTATGGGGTGGGGGGGAGGACAGGGAGGGGGTTGGGGGAGGGAGGGGCACAAAGAAAACCAGTTAGAAGGTGACGGAAGACAATTTGACTTTGGGTGATGGAAATGCAGCATAATCAAATGTCAGAATAACGTGGAAATGTTCTCTCTGAACATAAGTACCCTGATTTATCAATGTTACCCCATTAAAATTAATAAAAAATATTTTACATATTATTGTTGACATTTTCTAAATTTTTAATCTTAAAGAGTCAAGTCAAAGAAATACCTTGAGTTTCATAGACATTTTTCTCAAGTATGATATTCTAGTGGTGGGTCATTCTCTCTTACCTATGTACATTTTCAGAGCAACAAACTTGTACAATTTTGACAAGTAAATTACCAACATCTATATCATAATTAATTACGTATTCATACTTAGGGATCTTGATAACAATAAGCCCAAAACCCAGATAGTGCCTAATTATGAAATTTCTCAGAATACCAACATGAAGTTGTCAGTTGAAGTCATGACTTTTGTAATCAGGGAATTATATAAGGCATGGCCTGAGATGGGTTTATTTTCTTTTAGTCTATAATTTTCATATATCATCTTCAGTGAAAATGTTAAAAATGACAAAGATGTCAAAAAAGAAAAAATATGTTTTTCTAGATGCAATCATTTGAAACATAAATTTGGAAGTTGATTTTTGAATTTCTAATTAGAGGTTTTCCATTGATATTATATGGCAAAGATGATGCTTAGTTCATAGATCTAAAAGAATATATTTTGTATTTATATAAAATAATGTACCTTCATATTAAATTAATAGCCTTAATTTAATATTTCTGTTTTGAAACTATATATGGACAAATAATTGATAGACTTAACTTATTAATTCAATAATTATTATCATCTATCTATCAATTATGTACCTATATCTATTTTTCTGTTACTGTCTATGTATCTATTTAAATCTATACCTTCGAAACATAAGAGAGAACCTATGGGTATAAGTAATGAACAAGTAAATAAAAAATTATAAAATATGATAATCACTATAAATAACTATACTTTTATTTAGGAAGTAACAGGAACTGTGAGTTAAAGAGGAGAGTGCACTTTGATAGGCTTTGCAAAGAAGGCCCGGTGGTTGAAATCCGATTTCTGGAACCCAGATATTAAAAAGATGATCACGCAGGAGCAGAGTCATTGACCTGAGATGTGCGAACAACCCATCCAAAGGTCTGAGGCTGAAAACGACTTGGAACCTTTGAACACAAAGGAGTTCAATGTATGTGGATCATGGTTCTTATACCTCTATGAAATAAATCCCTTCCTTTCTCCCTGCCTTTCTCTTTTATGCTCTCTTTTTCATCATAAAAATAAATAAAGCCAATCAGTTCAATTTTTATAATAATTATATGTTTCAGGTGTCAAGTTTAAATGAGAAGAGTGAACAGGTCTGGGCCAAGAACATTTCTCTCCTTGCATTTTCAATCAAGTTCCAAATGTATGACCCTATTTTTACCTGAATGCCTTCCTTATGTCTGCCGTTTCCTTAATCTTGCATGAATGTTTAAATTTAGAACCGGAATTATGTTTTTCCCTACCAGGATTGCATGAGATTTTTTCCAGTGCATGCCTTGTGGAAGGAAATGTCTTTTAATTATGGTAGAGATTTGAAACCAAAAGGAGATGCAGACAAGTGCTTACCTTCACAGGCAGATAAATAGTATTTGACCCTGATGTCTACATTATTTCAAAAAGAGTGTGAAATGCACAGATAAGAGTTGAAGAGATTAGCCATGCAGAGTAGAAGATCCTCACAGACAGAGGAGGTAGCATGTGCAAAGGGCAGGAGGCAGGAAAGAGTTTAGCATATTTGAGGAAGTGAAAGAATACCTAGAGTAGCTGGAGTCGGAACAAAACTGAAGTTGCAGAGAAAGGGAAAGCAACACATATAGCACAGTTTATGAGGTCCTTTAGCAGATACTGTGTCGTCAGACTGGGCCTGGGACTTCACCTGCAATGACACATTGGTTTTTTGTTTTTTCCTTATTCCCTATCTTGCTCCTTCCAGACCTTTACTAATTTTTCCTGGAGACTTTCCCTTAATAAAACACTTATATGTGAAACCTTAGCCCAAAGTAAGGTTTTAGGAGACTAACCAGTCAAGCTCCCAGTAAACTGCATAGAACTGTATAGATAAATGGTGAGGCAATATTGTTTTTGAAGTATTACTATTAAGTGTCAGAGTACATTATAAGATTAATAAATCTTAGACTTCTTAACAAGAAGTCCATAGTGACCTGGCTAAAAGACATAGAGTCATACAACTTTACAGCTGAGAGAAGCACCTTTGAAATAATCTAATGCAAGCTTCTCATTTTACCAATAAACTAAGGCTTGAGCAATTTGGGAATTCCTATCAAGAGCTTGTCAGAAAGGTCACATTTTATGACCTTGTAGTACCCTTTTTGTGGAATATAGCCTAGGTAAGTAGTCATAAACTCAAAGATTTATGGATAGAGATTTTCATCTGACTATTATATATAATAGTAAAAAATTTGGAAGCCGTCTAAATGTCCAAAATATGAGAAAGGATAAATGCATTACAGAATATGTGTTGGCATATTTATTCATATAATAAAAAGCACACTCTAAAAGAATATTTAAGAGATGTGAAAAAGCTCACAGGTTTAAGTGAAAGAAAAAGATGTAAACAGGCACATTCATTAGAAGAAAAGAATAGATTGAATATATCAAAATATTAATAGTGGTTATCTTGGGGTGGGTGATTTATGTTTTCTTTTTGTTCCATTATTCATTTTCAGAACTTTCCACAGTAAGCATACATTACTTTTATCAGCATTTATTTAAAAAAATAACCAAGAATATAAATTGAGCCTTACAGAATTAAAATGGCATGTTCCAAGGTCAAACACACATCACTGAAAAGCTAGAAATCCAAGAATCTTGATTTTTTAAAAAATAATATTTTTTTATTTATTCATTTAGACAGAGTAGAAGGGAGGGAGAGAGAGAAAAAAACCCCACACATTACCTTTACTGGGAATAAAACCAGTAACCTTTACATATCAGGATGATTATCCCACGAGCTATCCAGCCAGGGCAAGAATCTTGATTCTTGATATTGGATTCTATTCATGCATACTAAGTCAATTTTTTAAAGTGGATCAGAAAAGTTTAAAAGTGAATTATTTCGGCTCTGGTCAGTGGCTCAGTGGATAGAACATCAACCCGATGAATGGATGTCCTGGGTTCAACTCCTGGTCAGGGCACACAGGAGAAGGGACCGTCTGTTTCTCCCCTCTTCCTTTTCTCCATTTCTCCATGCCACAGCCAGTGGCTCAGTTGGATCTAGCATGGCCTTGGGCACTGAGGGTAGCTCTGTTGGAGTTCATCAGTGTCAGGCACTAAAAATAGGTCATTACTCGAACATCGGCCCAAGATGAGGTTGCCGGTTGTATCCTGGTCAAGGTGCATGTGGGAGCCTGTCTTACTATCTCCCCTCCTCTCACCTAAAAAAAGTGAGTTATTTGGTTCACCCTGATGTAGTAACTTCAGGGCATAAGTAGGGTCTGTATAAAGTATCTAATGACTTAGTCCTCCCTTTCTGCCTTCTTTATCTCTTCTTCTTTTGCTCTTGCTTTTTTCCTCTGTCTTACTTCTTGTTTTAGTCCTTTCATCGATTTTCCTTACTAAGTTTCTTTGTGCATCACAAGTTTTTTTCTCAAAGAAAGATATCACTAGTAATTTTTCCACGTAGGTAGTTATTTGTGGTTATTTTGGAAAAAAATATAACTTTTTTTCTTGTCTAAATTATACCATCAGAGCCCATCTTCACTAGCAGTTAAGTGCCATTGCTTGGCAAAAAGATATATGGAAGGAATACTGTGGTTAACTCTGCCAAAAAATGTTTCAAAGTTCTCTCTGGAAAGGAAGTGGGTATGCTTTCACAAGGCTCGAGAAGCTAATGGAAAGAAATTAAAACTTTTCTGATGTATTATGATTGTTTCAACCAAATTTTCACCTAACATTTGTGGGTCTCAGAGGAAAAGAACAATGAAGGCTCACTAGCTTATGTCTTGAAATTTAAGGATTATAAATCAAGATAATAAATCTCACACCTTGGTAAAATTCACTGTTGTAGTGACTTGAAAAGACAAATTTGTATTTATAATTTTTGTGACCACATGAACAGAGCTAACACAGAGACACACTTCACCCCCTTCACCCCCTTCTCTAACTGCTGAAATTTAAGGATTATAATTCAATGCCCGCTGGGGAGAATGTCATTCACATAGTGGAAAACTAGGCTATGTATTTAAGTCTATCCATACACCCTCAAATGGCCTTTCTCTTGGTCATTGTTAGGTTGAGGCGTTTGACATGGATGGTGTGATCTACATTTCAGAGGATGGCCACAGAGAGAATACCCAGATAGGTCTTGGAAGACTGTGCTCTTTGAGAAAGTATGCTGGGGTCTCAGGTATCCAACCTGGGTCTTCTTTGCTCTATGGGTCAGATGTGTACAGAAGAGGGACAGAATTATTATGCTACTATCCAGGGTAGGGTGATTTTTCTCAGGCTTAACATTTAGTATATCAGGAAAATTGTCATCGTCATTTAATACCTGTGTCTAATAGATGTTTCCTTTGCTTTTTAATATTTTAATTGGAATTTTTACAGAAATAAGTATAGATTTACATTTATTGGGACTAATAATACATAGAGATCCTGTGTACCCTTTATTCAGTTTATCCCAATGTTATCCTTTTTAAAAACTACATTAAAAAATATATTACCCCCACGATATTGACATTGGTCCAATGAACTGATCTTAGGCAGTTTTCTGTTTTACTTGTTCTCATAGTCAAGACATTAACAGGCCCATTAACAAGAGTCACATTTTCTTTTAACAAAACAGAATGGTCCAGACAATTATCACAAAATAACACAAAATGATGAAGTCTTTTTTGTGGAGTCACTATAAGGATTATGGCCTATTTTCATTTTGTTTTTAGACATATTATTTACATAGTAATTACTGAGTTTGAGAAAATTCATGCAAAAATATCATCATCTAAAAGAATATAGTCTGAAATTTCATTATAAAATCAATTTCACTATCCTTGGGCTCTAGACTCAGTCCTATCTGTCTGTTTGAATTATTTTCTGATTCATCTAATTACATCTAATTATGGTAAAACATCTTCTTCTGACAATTTTTCTTTCCTTTGTCCTCAAGAGCAGAAAATAACAAATTGTGAATTTGAACTGTGTTCGATGAAAGCCGAGAAGCAGAACACCAATACGGTACTTTCAGTCTTCTTTTACAGTTTCTTCTTCTGACGCTATACTTTGTCTAATAACACTTAAAAGCATTGAATTAGTGATAACTTATTTCACAATTGTGTCTTTTTTTTTTGCAAGACTACATCATTCTGCTCTCCTATTGTTTTAGTCATTCTTAGTACAATTTGGAATAATTTATAAGTAATGATTAAATAGTAACAATAATGATTAGTAGTAATAGTGTTTTAAATAGAAAATACAATTATAAAATAGAAAAATGTTTCAAGGTGTAGAGAAATAACTAAAACAGTATAATGTATACAAGATATAATGAATCCTTATGGTAATTGCAAAATAAAAACTTTAATTTTATTCTATTGAATACAAATAATTATTTTTCTTTTAAATAACTCAAAGAAAAAATAAAATTCATAAATATCTATTCTTACAAATAATTAAAACTGCTCAAAAAAAGTTAAAATTAGGCTTAATGGATTTTAATGTTAACTTGAATGTAAATGAAGATATGATTTCAACTGATTTGCAGTTGCAGAATAGAAAATAGAGGACTTTATCTGGAAACTTAAAGGACTGGAGTGTGTAACTAATAACTTTAATTTGAGTATAAGTTATAGTTTAGAACAATTGCCTTCAAAACTCTTTGAAAAAGTTTGAAAAACTTAGAAACTTCTTTGAGCATTTTGAAATTTCATTTATATCCTTTGTAATATGTTTATAAATATTCAAATGCTATGTTTTTTTGGAATATTGTAAATATTGATAGTTCAAATAAACCATTACATTATTATTTTACTCCAACCAATAAAACATAAATGACATAGTAATTTAATTTCTGAACTATCCTTTCAGAATTATGAAAATTTTAACCCTTAACATTTAAAAAGTGTTATTTTTTCTTCCTTTAACACTTATTTTCTCTCCATTTTTCTCACAAGAGTTAGTATTAATTTTATACTTAAATATTTTTTATTAATCATATTTTTATTCTTCTCCAGAGCTATCTATAATTAATTTTATCTTAATAACAGTTAGCATAGTTTCCAACTGTTATTTTATTTCCTTCTACATAAAGTAAATCTAAAAGAAAATTACTGTTAGTTAATTAATTAAAGCAATATAAATAAACTACATATTTTTACAAACAATTAAAATTTTGTCATGTTGATTCTCTTAATGATTTGGATGGATTTGGGATTTATATTATTTTGATTAAAATATAAAGACATATTTCTGGGTGGGAAAAGACAGTTTGAATTCATTCATTTTTCAGAATAGACCTAGAGAATAAGTACTTGAATCTGACCAGATCTTAAAAGAAAGAGGGATAGATAGTGTGTAAGTAAAGCCGTGACATAACTGGAGCTGTGCTGTCTAAAGCTGACTTAATAAATATGTAATAAAGTGTCTGATATGACCTTGATACCAGTCTCCTTCTATAAAGATACCAATATTTATTTGTTGTGCAACTTGTATTGTTGACATGGAGAACTACAATAAACCAAAATTTATGGCATGAATATTATATAGTAGATATCTTGAGAAACTGCCAGATATGTCTTAAGTTTAGAATATTATAATATTAATGGACTAAAAGCATTAATATTGAAAATGAACAACAGGCTGTTAATTTCATCTATAGTCTTAACAATGATTTGTATTTTCACTTTTATTTTCACATTACAATATTTAATGGTATGATTTTCAATTTTGTCAATTCCTTTTTAAAAATTTACATGAAGAAAAATTAAACTACATACTTAAATGTTATTCAATATCAC
The DNA here is from genome assembly GCF_036850995.1 of Saccopteryx leptura. Taxonomy (NCBI): domain Eukaryota; kingdom Metazoa; phylum Chordata; class Mammalia; order Chiroptera; family Emballonuridae; genus Saccopteryx; species Saccopteryx leptura. Next base: position 21,886,226 of record NC_089507.1, read on the forward strand.
TATATTCATGATTTCCAAAGAACAGAGAAACAGAAAAATCAGCTGCCAGCTATGTTTAAATGATTTCTTTTTTTAACAGAGACAAAGAGAGTCAGAGGGATAGATAGGGACAGACGGACAGGAACGGAGAGAGATGAGAAGCATCAATCATTAGTTTTTCGTTGAGACACCTTAGTTGTTCATTGATTGCTTTCTCATATGTGCCTTGACCGTGAGCCTTCAGCAGACTGAGTAACCACTTGCTCAAGCTAGCGACCTTCGATCCAAGCTGGTGAGCTTTGTTCAAATTACATGAGCCCACGCTCAAGCTGGCGACCTCCAGGTCTCGAACCTGGGTCCTCTGCATCCCTGTCCAACACTCTATTCACTGCACCACCACCTGATCAGGCTGTTTAAATACTTTTTAATAACAATGTTTATATTTTTAATCTATTAAGTTTGCCAGGATTTCAGTCTATATTATTAGAACTCTCTTTTTGTCTAACCTAAAATATTGAGGTATCACTTAAAATTTCTTTATTCTAATATTAAATTTTATTTTTTGAAATTGAACACTAGGTGAGTATATATTTTATAGTTTTTAATATACTATTAAACAAATACCATAATGTACTGTGGTAGGCGGAATAAAAACTCTAGTCTCTGGCACATATAGCTATGTCACTGTACATGAAAAAAAGAACTTTGTAGATATAATTGAGATTAGAGTCCTTGGTGAAATTAAGAGCATCGGCCTTGTGTGCAGGAGTCCCGGGTTCGATTCCCAGCCAGGGCACATAGGAGAAGCACCCATCTGCTTCTCCACCCCTCCCCCTCTCCTCTCTGTCTCTCTCTTCCCCTCCCGCAGCCAAGGCTCCATTGGAGCAAAGTTGGCCTGGGTGCTGAGGATGGCTCCATGGCCTCTGCCTCAGGTGCTAGAATGGTTCTAATTGCAACAGAGCAATGCCCCAGATGGGCAGAGCATCGCTCCCTGGTGTGTGTGCCAGGTGGATCCCGGTCAGGCGCATGCGGGAGTCTGTCTGACTGCTTCCAACTTCAGAAAAATACAAAAAAAAATGGTGAAATTACCCTGATTATCCATGTGGACCCATTCTGATTGCATTAGTCATCAAAAACAACAAACATTCTCAGTTGTGGTCAGACAGTGCTGTAACAACACAAAATGGGTCAAAGAGAACCACTGACCCTGTACATTACTAGCTTTGAAGATGAAGGAACAGGCTGGAAACCAAGGAATGCAAGTTGGAAAGGGCAAGGAAGTCGATTGTCCCTCTGAAACCTCCAGGAAAGAATGTATCTTATCAAGACCTTCACTTTCATCCTGTGGGAACCATGTCATCTTCTTGACCTCCAGAGCCATAATATTATACAATTATGTTGTTTGAAGTCACTGTTGGTAATACTTTGTTGTAGCAACAATAAAAAGCTATTACATTCATTGTAGTGTTTGATTGAAAGAAACAATATATTTATTTCATCTGTTATTCATTAAAACTCATAAATTTTGAGGAATCTCAAAAAAAATGTCTAAGAGAAACAATAATTCTTTCTTTTTTTTCTTTCTTTTTTCTTTCTATTCTTTTCTTTCTTCTCTTTCCTTTCTTCCTCCCTCCCTCCCTCCCTCCCTCCCTCCCTCCTTTCCTTCCTTCCTTCCTTCCTTCCTTCCTTCCTTCCTTCCTTCCTTCCTTCCTTCCTTCCTTCCTTCCTTCCTTCCTTCCTTCCTTCCTCCCAAACCAGGATCCATCCCGCAAGCCCACTAGGGGGCAATGCTCTGTCCATCTGGAACCCTTGCTTCATTGCTCAGCAACCGAGTCATTTTTTAATGCCAGAGGTAGAGGACATGGAGCCATCCTCAGCACCCAAGGTCAAGGACAACTCTCTCAATCCAAGTGAGCCATGGCTGCGGGAGGAGGAGAGAAAGAAAGAAAGAGAAGATAGGGGGAGGAGTAGGGAAGCAGATGGTTGCTTCTTCTGTGTGCCCTGACCAGGAATAGAACCAGGGACAACCACATGCCCGGCAGATGCTCTACCACTGAGCCAACTAGCTAAGCACTTTTTATTATTTTTTGTTTTGGGGGGGTAAGTTTTTTTTTATTTACAAGCGCCACATTTCCTTGTGTTTAATAGTATCTTCATAAAATAGCTTAATCTTCTGACTAACAGTGTTATGGATGTTTTTCACCAAGTAAAACATTATTAATATCATAATAGCATGTTCTGGGAAGTAATATAATTCTATTAACACCAATACCAAAAAATAAAAATAAAAATAGCAACCTAACTTTTCAGTATTAAAAAAAATAAAAAGAATCTGATCTGAAACTTTTCAGTTTCTGAGAAAAATCAAATCAAGTTATGTATTAGAAAGTATGATATGCTTGTAGGTTATCTTAAAGGCTTTGCATTTATGGTGAAACTTTGCAAACTTCTTTCTAAGCAAATCTGACTGGACAGAAGGAGTTGTGAAAGCACAGACTAAAACTTGGTTAACATTTTAGAAACTTAATCTTTTCTAACACATTTCTTACCCTCTAAGTTATCATCACTTCAATTTTCTCTAAAATCCAAAGTTATGTAATGAATGATCTAAATATAACAACCTAAAAAAGGAGAAACATGTTTAGCAACTTTTATAGCTCTCTATATTTATAGTATATTCTTGTGTAACAAATCATCCTAAAATTTAGCAGCTGAAATGACAACCATTTGATTTACTTATAATCTGAGGGTCAGAAATATGGGTCCAAGCACTAGTGGGACTCCTCTGTGTGTTCAAGTTTTCTTATAGATGGTTGTCAGGGTTGCCATGTTATCTCAGGACTTGATAGTTGAATGATCTGCTTCCAGATGTGTGTTGTTGGCAGGTTTCAGTTTGTCACTGACTCCCGGACCAAGGCCTCAGTTATCCACCATCACTCATGAGCATCTTCGCAGGGTTCTTTACAACATGGCAGCTACCCTGAGAGTGAGCGTTCCAAAGAGAGGGGGTAAGAGAGCACCAAAAAGAGAAAGCACAGTCTTTATAATCTAGCGGGTCCATCAAACCTGTCATGTTCAATGAGGGTTCAAACATCAATATACCTTTTTTAAGGGGATCCAGTTCAACCCCAAGCAGTCTGTGCTACATATTTTTATTATTATCATTCTTGTACTAGGAGATAAATCTGCTTCTAGCAGTCATGCCGTGCCTCACACTGTTTTACGGGTGGACCCCAGATGGTCAAAATCTGTATTCTGTGAATGCCGCAGAGGAACAAGAGATGAAAAAAAAAAAAAGGCAAAGGATAAAAATTTCTTCCAGAACTGTTAGAAAACAAACTCATTGTTCAAGAATTGGCACACAAGCCTGCTAGTTGCCTCTGATTCAAGAAACAGTTTGTGGTCACAGCACCTTTGCCAAAGCCTAGTAGACTGCTCTAAACGTGGTAAAGGGTGAGGGTGGCTGAGTTTTAATCAAGAAGATCAAAGTTGTGGTGTTATTCTACATTATGTAATGGCACAAAAATGGACTTTTCTATTAGAAAAATGCTTAGCTTGTTATTCTTTATTAATTTCACATTTCTTAATATAACAGTGTCACAACACCTTGAACATAAGACTGAATGAGGTGGTTTATTTAGTGGGGAAGCCTGAGCACCTCCACCCCACATAAAAACTTTGCTCAACACTGTCTCCTCACGCTCTGGTATCTTGTGTTCCTTTGTCCGGATGCTTAACTGACATTTGACACCAGGCACCTAAATGATTGTACTTAAATGATTGCATTTTTCACCCTGAGAAGGCTCCGGCCCTTCACTCTGGTCTTTCCAGCCTGGTTCTTCTTTTTCCATCAACCCCAGTATAGACAGCTTGGTAACATTTAATAATAATTTAAATGTTAATCCTTAGAAAATATTCTCTCTCTCTCTCTCTCTCTCTCTCTCTCTAATGCAGCAGATATTCCCAAAAATGGAAAAATAACTGATTTTATTAAGGCAGTTAGTGAATCAGGACCCAGAGTCAAAGTGTTGATATCTAGATGAAATGAGAAGAAGAAACATTATGTGATCCAAAAAATATTTAATGCCTTAACATTGTATAATAAAGTCCAATAATATGAATAAGGTTTGAGAAGCATATATATCTTATCCAACCATCATTGAGCATACAAATCTTTTGAGAATATTCTAAGAAAAAAACTATACAAGATCTTTTTTTTTTTTTTTAACAGGGACAGAGAGAGAGTCAGAGAGAGAGGGATAGATAGGAACAGACAGACAGTAACAAAGAGAGATGAGAAGCATCAATCATCAGTTTTTTGTTGCGACACCTTAGTTGTTCATTGATTGCTTTCTCATGTGTGACTTCACCATGGACCTTCAGCTGACTGAGTAACCCCTTGCTTGAGCCAGTGATCTTTGGTCCAAGCTGTTGAGCTTTTTGCTCAAGCCAGATGAGCCCAAACCCAAGCTGGCGATCTCGGGTTCTCAAACCTGGGTCCTCAGCATCCCAGTCTGATGCTCTATCCATTGCACCACCGCCTGGTCAGGCTACAAGATCTTTTTGAACAATTAAGGGACCTAAAAATTTACTCTTGTGTATTTACTTGTTAAGGTCTAACTTTTGCTCAATAACTACAAATAAAGGAATACATTTCATAACAGAATCATTTATTCCTTCTTTATTTCTTCATTCCCCAACAAATCTTTTTTTTTTGAGAAACTATTAAATGAGAAGTATGCTGTTTTAGTTTAAAAGTAAACAAAATTTTTCAGATTTCATGCTGTTGACTTGTAATGGGGTGAACAAAAATAAAAGAAGATAATAAGTAAAATTTATAGTATGTTTGATAGCTATAATTTCTTCACCATAAACTAAAGCAAAGAAGGGTCATATGGAGTGTCAGCAAGCACAGGTGGTAATCTACATCAATTTTTTTTTTATATAAAAAATGCTGCAACTAAGAGTTGAGGCTTCTTTTTTTTAAGACTTTATTCATTTTAGAGAAGAGAGAAGGAGGAGAGAGAGAGAGAGAAAGAGGGAGAGAGAGAGAGAGAGAGAGAGAGAGAGAGAGAAGAGGGGAGGAGCAGGAAGCATCAACTCCCATATGTGCCTTGACCAGGTAATCCCAGGGTTTTGAAACGGCGACCTCAGCATTCCAGGTCGACGCTTTATCCACTGCGCCACCACAGGTCAGGCTACATCAAAAAATTTTTAAATGTTGTAGTGGACTAAATAATTATTTACATAGATATTAAATTCTAATCACTGGAATCTGTAAATGTTATTCTACCTGGCAAAGACTTTGCAGATTAGATTAAGGATCCTGAGGTGGAAAAACTATCTTGATTATCTAAGTGGGCTCTAAATTCATTCACAAATGTCCTCATGGAAACAAGACAGCAAGAAATTGAACATACACAGAAAAGAAGTTGATGTGAAAACAGAGCAAAGAGACTTCTGAAGAATTTGATTTAGGAGATTAGAGGGATATGTTCACAAGTCGAGGAATGCTGGCAGCCCTTAGAAGGTAAAAGAAGCAAAGAAGTGATGCCTCACTAAAACCTCCAGCAGGAGGGTGACCCCACCCAATCTCAGATTTTTGCCCAGTGAAAATTATTTTGGAATTATCTGGCCTTCAAACTGTGAGAGAATAAATTTCTATTGCTTTAATTTACTTAATTATGGTAATTTGTAACAACAGACACAAGAAACTGCTACTAATTGTCTTTGGGTAAGGCTTCTCTGAGAAGGTGATAATTGTATAAATATCTGGTATTATGAGGAATTGAAGATTAAATAAATCAGTAGTTGGGGTTAAGGGAAAATAATGCAAGATTTTTTTTCAAAAAATATTTTAAATGTTCATTCTTTACATTCATAGGGAAGTGGCATTTGAGCTGAGTCTTGAAAAAAAACAGTTTAAAATATTACAGGAAGAGGGAATAATCTATGTAAAGGCTTGAAAGCATGGAAATTTAAGAATACTCTAAGATATTAAAAGATTTAATACCTTTCTGCATGCACCTATCAATTAGAAAGAGTTAAGAGCAAAATATGTCTTTTGCTATATGATAGTTTTAACCCATAAAACATGCATACAGCAGTTCCTTTTTCAACTTGGAAGTCTACTACTTACATGGAAAAGAAGTGATCTATAACCTGTACCCCGATGATTAAGTGGTGTTCTTAAAAGGTAGGGACTCTTCTTGGCAGGAAGACTAGGAGTTATTTCATCTGATTAGGACTCATACCGTGGCTGACATCTTACCACATGTTCAGCTGCATTATGATTCATTTCTATGGAGTATAAAAAAAAATTAGCAGCAGCCAAAGTTCTAAATTTAAGGTTCATAACATTTCAATAGAAGGATACATTTATATCTATCTATCTATCTATCTATCTATCTATCTATCTATCTATCATCTATCTATCTATCATCTATCTATCTAATCTATCTATGTATTTATCTGCCTACCTACCTGTCTAGTGGTTAAAATATCACTCTTAGTGGATAAAATGTTGAAAATCATGGTTGTTGATGTATGATACTTTTACTGGTATATATACAAGTACTTCACTTGGAGTGCTCAAATATTCTCCAATTTTTGTGAGCAGTATATTTTATATACATATAATCTTAAAGATCTTATTGGCTTTATTTAATGATTGCTGAATTAGACAGTATCTCATCTAGCAGATAAAAACTTTAAAGAGTTATACAAGGCAAGAAAGTTTATAATTACAGTATAAGGGAGCAGAAATAAGGTCGTTATACTAAGCAAAAAATGGGTAGGTTATCGCAAAGTCTCTTACCTTTAGGGGTGTCAGGAGTTTCTCAGGCAGACGACCCAATGAGTGCAGATTAGATAACTCCTGATTGAGTGGCTTAAGATTCCATTTCTGGGAGAGCCAAAAGCCTCATAGACATGTCTCTCAACAAAAGCTTATATTTTATTTTCAAAGTGAAAGCAAAACATTTAAGATACAATATCATTTGAAATGTCTTAATTATTAGCTTGTAATAATATATGTAGAGTAAAACAGGACAGGGCTAAAAGAAGGGCTGAGTTCTTATGAAGCAGCATTAGAGTGTTGAACATGTTGGGAAGGACAAAGACCAGCCGTGGAAATGGAATCTTTCTGAATAGTTGAACTGAATATGCCAAGAGCTAAATGGAGTGCTTGTCCATTTCAGAGCTATAAGCACAAGGTAATATCAGACACCAGCAGAGTTAAACAAGCTACCAAGACGTTAAGACTCAGTAATTACATATAGATGGTATAATTAAATTCCACTTGACTACAACTAGTTGGTGCAAGGTCTTCTTTGAATTGGTGATTAAGATGTCTGAGCCTCTAGATGTTGTTCTTGGCATGAACATTGTGGTAAGAAGAGTCAACACATAGATAAAATGTGTTAAGTCTAGTAAAGACATATCTATGTTATCTCTGGCATTTAACATGTTTGATATAAGATAACTTTTAACAAATGGTCTGTTGTTTTTCTCCAGTTAGAGAGTCTAGTGACAGTCTCAGTTGCTAAAAGTGAAAGTTTCAGGGGTGAAAAAAAATTAGCCTTCACTGTTGGCTTTATTGCATACACATCCATGCATTCATTCTTTCCATGGATCCATTGTGCCAGCACTGAGATGACCACCTCATGTCACTCTCCCTCCTGTACAAACTAGATAGTCAAGTACACATCTCCCATCACCATGGTGCTTTAAGTCTATGCAGCAAGAATTGTTCATTTTTTGGCTAGCACCAACCTTTAACCCAATGTAGCCTAGAAGCCAGGATCAGGCTCTTTCTTCTATTACTTGGCTGGAAGAAACCCTTACTTCCACTACATATAGGTAGGAGTTGAAAAAGAGTCATCAGTGTAATAGAAAGGGCTGACAAGTTACCTGTCTTACTATTCATGCAGTGTACTTTTGCATGACCTGTTTTGTACTTCTTGACCTCTTTTGACCTAATCTCAAATATACTGTTGTACAGCACTGTGGATCACCACTGTGCTTACTTAACCTCATTGTTTTGTGGGTTTCATAATTGCCAACTCAGGAATGGGCTCCTTCAATCTCATTGACGGTATCCCAAGAATAGTGGCTTTGGTAGCTCTGACACCATAGAGTAAGATCCTGGTCAGATTATTTTTTAAAATGGCAGCTGAAGGCAATTTGACTTAAATTTTGCAAAATCTGCAAAGTGGTCCTTTATAATTTACCTAAATTGGCAGTGAGATGCCCTTAGCTTACCACAGTGTTGTTTGTTACAAGTCTTTCACTGCATTTACATTAAACCAGTCTATTTTAAACCCCTTATGTGATCCCTGTCCATGCCTTGAAAGTGATATAACTGTCACAGATCCCAATGTCTAACTTTTTACTTTAATATTATTTCCATCAACCACAGGTTGTGATGCCACTATACGCCAAATGTTATCACGGGACCACTAATAGTGGTTTTCCTTATATCCATCAGAATATGGAAAAGTCAATTCCAATATCCCATTCTGAGGACCTGTTTTTGCATTTAGTTCCCCAGAAACTAGAACAGCTACCATGCTATGTCATTATATGGAAGTATTACTTTCACAAAGGAAAAGTAAAGAAGTCAAAAGAAGCCAATGAGACTTATAATGTCTCTATCTTTTCTCATTGCCTTTTTCAAAGAATCTTATAATTATTGTATACTTTTTTCTAGATTTGATTATAAGCTCCATGGAAAACAGGAGCCCTGTCTTGCTCATGGTTATATCCCAAACACCAAACACAAGGAAGGCCTGTGTTTTTATTTTATTGTTTTTAAATGTTTTTGAGTAAATAAATATTTGTGAAGTGAATAAATATTAGGGCTGTGTTCAAAATTTCAAATGAGTAGTGCCATAAAACAGAATGTGTGCTCCCTGGTGTGGGAAGAGAACCGTGAGGAGGATCCAGGAGGTCAGGGCAGATTCAGCCACAGAATGAAGAGCTGTGATGGAACCAAATTCCTATATCAAAGAAATCATGCAAAAATTGAGCCATGGTGCTTATTAAATGCAGAGGAGCACGAGTCAAAAAGACTCTTTGTATCTCATTTCTCCACTGAAATGAAGAGTGGTGGGTGAGCGGTAGGCAGCAACTTGAAAGCACGCGTGTTCTTAGGGGAGGATAAAAAGGCAAGGGAAAGAATTCATAAATTACTCTGCGAAGATGAGCTCCTGGAGCTGCTGGAGCCTTTTGTTGCTAATAAAAATGTGCCAATGAAAGCTTCAGAGAGCTGTGTTGTCTTGCTGAGAACCAAACCACTCAATTTACCTTGCCTTGCCAGGAGAGTGAATGCTGTTTGTAGTAGTCTCATTGGGAAAACAAATCATTTTATCCTGTTTAATGTTTCCGTGGCTAAGAACTATTGCCACCAACCTCTCTGCAAAGAGCACAGTTCAACAGTGCCTTCCAGCGAGACCTGCGCCTTTGTTATTGTGTTAGCTATTGCTATCGAAGGGCTTCAGCTTAACGGTCATTTTCACGTGGGGCATTGCCTCTCTCCTCGAATGTATCTTCTGGTTCACATGACAGCTCCTTGATAACACAGAGGTCTTAAAATATAAGTGTGCCAGTATTTATTAAAGAGACACATTGCCTTGAAAGTCTAAGTAGAAAGAGTGACATTTACCGAGTAGGTTTTGAAGTGTAATGTTGCAGTGTAAAGTCAGTCACTTTTTCTGGTTTGCTGTAGATGAACTTGGACAGACAGACAAATTGCCTAGACCTTTCTTTTGTGAAAGTTCTAGGACCCACCTCTTTATCCTACAACCCTATCTGAACTTTCACAATCTGATTTAGAGTTTTCTGACCTCCTACTTTTCCTTCTGCTTAGACTTTTTAAACTCTTATACTGTATTCTTCTTCTATAGACTTAAATTCTTTCAGGCTTAAATCTATACCTTATTCATCATTGCATTTCTCATTCTTAATGTGGTGTTCACCAGGGACATATAAATACTTAGTAAATACTTGCTGAGAAAATAAAAGGATAAATCTCAGATGTATAGAGTCCTGATTACTTTTGCAAAAGCACTCAGTATTCATTTTGTTTCCCCATCCTTACAAGTTGCTTTCTGAAGGTCTCCAAGTACTGTACCTCCTAACTGGTTAATGACAGAAGGCTTCATTTCTCTGGCATAGGGTTTTTATCCTTGGCATCTTTGTTCAAATGTATATTCCATTGTGAGATATAATACTTTAAGCCATTTCTTTTTAAAAGTTTGAGCAGCAGAATCCCTTTGCTGCTCTGGCTAAAGTGAAAGCTACTGGCTTAAAAGATTTAAGCTTACAAACTCCAGTTTACTCATACTGTTTTTCAACAAATTACTTATCCCCCTAACATATGTGTATGTGTGTGTGTGAGTGTGTGTGAGAGAACAAGAATTAAACTTAAGAAGGGATATCACACAAAGGAAAGCTGAAGAATTCCACATTGATAATTGGGGTTAAATAAGAGCAAACTTTTAAACTGGGGTTTGTGTTGCTTTTGTCTCTCTTTCCAAAGCTCTTCACCACCAGACAAAGCTTTCTCAAGGATGAGCAACCTTGAGTCTCAGAGGATCTCAATAAACCTGTTGCTGTATCTCTTTGGAGAAATCAAAAACAGCACTCGATTTATAACCATAACTGGTTCCAAAAGTTTGTAGGTAACTTAAGTGTTTGAAATTCAAAATGCATTTTGCCTGGAGGAATAGTTTATCTATCTTGGTTACATTCTTACACTAGCTCACAGGAACCAATTTATCTTCCTAAATGCCAGAAGTACAGCATAGCTCACATAACACTATAGACCCTGAGCGCAAGGAAAACAATTTACACACTTCCAATGAATCAAAGTCTCTCCCTTTCTCGCTGACTCTCTCCTTACAGCCAGGAGAATAACCATCATGGTGACCATGGTTTGATACCATGGGACAGGGATATAGGAGTGCAGCTCTAAGACAATGAAAAGACTTTAGGAAATACTGAACGAAGTGGGATAGACTCCAAGAACTTGGGCTGGTAAAGAAGGAACCGTGAGGATAATAACCTCATTCCTCAAATTCTTCCAACTCTGCCAGGTCAGACATATAATATTGTTCTTTTCTTCTCACTGCATACCACATAAAATGTCTAAGCTGACTTTTCTGTCAACTTTGGAAGTGTTTCTCATTCATGGATTAAAATTGCATCAAAGTAAATATAGAGTAGCATACCCCCCCTCCATCCTTTAACATTTTACGTCATCTTAAATATATTTTTAATAAAATATACTGGACTAGGATTTGGAATTCGGGAGTAAAGTGATAGAATGTAATGAATACTTGTCAAATACGTATACTGATAAGTATTCAACATAAACCAGGTACTCTGAGGAGCCAGCAAGGTGTTCCTGGGAAGTTGTAACACGACCACAGGTGGGATAGGAGAGCAGTGGAAAATTAATGGAGATGCAGCTTCTCTCCTCTTCTTCCTTTATTTTGCCCCTAATAACCAGCTCAAGCCTAAGGTCATGAGCTCTTCTCATAAGTCCGACGAAGAAGTAAGACCAGAAGTTCCAGGAGTGGGTTCTGGTTGGAAGACAGAAGATAATCCCTGTACGCATTATCTTGCAGAAAAAGACAAGCAGAAGACATAAAAAAGATGCTGTGGGGAGAGGGCCGTGGATTTTCTGAAGACACTGGTCATTCTTGGTTGATTATTTGTGAGTAATGGACAGCTAAGCCACCTAAGTCAAGGACTGCCTGAATACATCCTAAAGGAAGCAATGGCCTACTTCATTAAATGCAACATAATGTTCTTGGACTGGTGTGTCAAAATAGAAAAGTAATTGCTAGTCTTATTATCTTAAGTTGCATATGCCATGACCTAGAAGTCAGTAAGTAACAGGAGATGTTTTCTTAAAGAAGTGAATATAATTTCCTGGAAAATTAACATAAGTGAATAAATTAGCAACCAGAGTAAAAACACACATTCTTCATTTTTAAAAACAAGACACTTGCTAATAAAGACAAAATAATTAGTATTTAGTATCACAAACTGAATTTATCTATACTAAAGTATGCTTATTTTATTCTGAATATTTTCTCAAAGCAAAAACTGTACAGGGACAATGAATGTATAAAAACTTGAGAGGTCAATCTGTTTAAAAGTAGTACAGACTTATCTATAATTTTCTCAGTTAAAACAACATTTATTGCACACAGAAATGCTTTGTTTGTTGAAAGTCGTGTATCATACTTTACAAAAAAAAATAGAGAAATTACAATAGAGTTTATGTTCTCAGCTAGTTTAACTAATAAATGGTCTTGAAAGTTTTATGCTTATAGTAATAAAGTCAAATTATATTTCAAATTAATTTTTTTGAAATTTTTGTAAAATGTTTTGGCATTTTTGGTATTTTCCTTATAATATGATCATTAATGTAAGAAAAATCCATTCCACAACTATTTAGTCCAGATTCTCATGACTTTTATGCTTTGAGATCTTAACAGTTTAATATATTATTAATAGTTAAAACACATTCATTAGACTGCTAATATTATGGCAAAATTGGTAGGTTAGCTGCTAGTCATTGGTTGTTAAATACAAGAAGGCTTGTTCAGACACATATTATGAGTTGAGGCTTACCAATTTATAAATCAAAATGACCCCCTCCCTGAATAAGGTAAAAATAAAAGGTACGAAAGCAAGCATATAAGTTTACTATTATAGATTTTAAACAGTGTCTTGATAATAACTCTAATTAAAGTTGTCGCTGCTTTGACCTGATAAGACAGAAAACAGTAATACTGCTATTCTTTGTCTACCTTAGGATGGTAAGCAGCTGATGATACATAATATCTTTTGACAGCCACGTTAATTATCACCTAGCTGAATATATTTCTTTAGAGTAGAATTTTTTTTTAAACAAAAGAAGAGGAAATCGTAGTGAAAGCTGTCAGAATATTTCTGACTATTGCTAATGACTGTATATAATAGCTAAAAAATGTTAATTTTCTAGAGCTTTCCCCCTTATTTCTACAATGTGCTCAACATCTTTTCCACAGAATCATTTGCATAAGGACATCAGAGTCACCAAAGTAGGTCAAAATAATGACCAGTTTTTCCCAAACAAAAGAAGTCAAGATTAATTGTTTTGTTTTGTTTTATTTGGCAAAGTGAAAACAAATACCATCTCTCTATCAGTTAATGAGTTTAAAATTCCTCCATTTGGCTTTGTCATGTACTGCCATATTGGAAGCAGTCTATTTTTAGCTTAATGAGTGAAAAGCATATACTAGGATTTTCATTGTAAGACCAAACTATGTCATGGCTCTACGATGCTAGTTAAAGAATTTTGAATATTACCTTCCTTAGCCCCCAGTGCCAACACCTCCATTAAGCACAAGTCATGTATAAAAATAGTATTGTTAAACTATAGAAATTTTAAACTACTGAGTGTATTCCAGACAAATTATGTCTATGGATACTTTGACTGTCAAAAATTTTTTTTTCTGATGAATATTTTTTAACTGGAGATAATTTATATGAAAATGTTGAAGCATCTATATTTTCAAGCTGTAAGTCAAGTCTAAGCCCTTTAGCCAAAACAAAAGTTAGTAGTTATTCTGTTTTTAATTATAAAAAGTTTTATTTATAGCTATAGGGAGTAGAAATAAAGCATTAGTTGTTTTTTTATTCTCTAGCTCTCTTTCATTAATTATCAGAATAAAGAGTGAGTTTGACAGTGAGAAAGTCAGCAGAGGAAAAGGGAGGAGTGGAATAAGAAGGTAAAGGGGTCATGTATGTGAGGGGGGCCTGATTCTGGGTGGTGAACACACAGTGCACTATGCAGATGATGCACTATGTCATTACGTACTTGAAACGTACATAATGTTATTAGCCCATGTCACCCCAATATGTGTAATTAAAAATTAAACAGTAATTGGAATATATATTATCTCGTTTGATTTTCCACGGGTCTGGCTTGGAGCAAGTTTCAGATGACTGATTCAAAATGAAAATTAAAATGGAATATTTCTTCACTAATTGTCGTGTGTGTGTGTTCCAAGCTTGATACAGTGTCACAACTTATGTTCAAATTTATATGTTGAAGCTAGAATTTTTGATGTGATTGCATTTGGAAATAAGGATTTCAGGAGGTAATTATGGCTAAGAGAAGGGTTCTAATCTAATAGAATCTGTATCTTTATTAAAAAGAGGAAGAAATTGATTTCTCTCTTTCTGTCATGTGAGGACACAGCTAGAAAGTGGCCATCTGCGAGCCAGAAAGAGGGCTTTCAGCAGAGCCCAACCATACTGCTCTTTGACTTCGAATTTTCGCGTGAATTTTGTTATTTGCATGACCCAGGCTATCGTATTTTGTTATAACAGCCCACAATAATGAATGCATGTGGGGAATAAACAAATTGGTCCCTGTTCTTCAAGAATAACATAAAGAGAAAAAGTTATATAAATTCACTAAAAATTTTTAACATTCTATACCAATATTTAAGCATTAGCATTTTATAGTCAAGTACCATGCAAACATACAAGCCCAAATGCAGTTTATCAAGTGTAAAAAGAATCGTGAATTCAAAGTCACATTTTCTATTTAAACCCTTTTTCTATATCCACTTACTAAAAGAACAAGGTCAAGTTGTGTAAACATTTTGAACCTCTTTTATTTACCTATAATGTGATGATAATTTTTGCTACACTTAACATATATATACTTCAGTGAAGCTAAAGCCCAATGACGTAGTGCTTGAAGAATGACGTTTTCAATTGTGAGGTGCTTATAGTAGGTCAAATTCTAATGGACCTCCAAGATGCCCCATCCCTTATACACATTCCCTGAATAATCTTCGACTATAAGCGTGATGAAAATCTGTCTGTGATTAGATTATGCCATGCTGTACATCTGACTTTAAGAAAGGGAGATTATCGAAGGAGACCTAACATAATTGTATGAGCCTTTTAAAACACAGCTTTCTCCAGCTGCTGGTGGAAGAGGAAGTTGGAGGTTGGAAGTACACAACGAGTTCAATGCTCTGAAGATGGAGGAGTCTACTTGGAAGGGAAACAGGACTTCATTCTACAATCACAACAAATTCAATTTTGGCTGCAGCGACAATGAGATTGGAAGTGATATTTTTCCCAGAACCTTGACATAAGGTCTCAGTTTGAGTTATATTTTCATTTCAATCTTTTGGTAAAATGAGAGAACCCAGGCCCTGCATGAATCTGACTTACAGAACCGTGATGTAATAAATGGATGTTGTTTTAAAAGTTTATGGTAACTTTTTATACAGCAATACAGATTTGATACACTCTAAAAATAAAGGCAGACACTATGATTGCTAGAAATATGGTAGTATAATACATTTGAAGCAAATGCGAATGCTAATTACAAATAATGAAAATATAGGAGGACTTCATGGAGAAGGTGATATATAAGCCATTTACTTTTAAATATAGTTTATATCTATTTACCTAGCGAACTATGCTGAAACAAATTCTAGTCGGGGGAAGTATGACCATCTCAAAAGAATCAACAAGATGATTTAAAACTTGAGTCACAGAAAAATTAAGGTTGGGTTGTAACTATGAGTAAGGTTGACAAAGTTTCTGGCTTAATTTTGAGGAATATATGTTTATATCCTTAAATATTCATTTAAAAAATTCTAACTTTATAAGGTAAAAAAAAAAAACTAGAGAAATGGGGAACAAAAAAGGAAATATTGTGACAGGAAAATGGACATTATCTTAGTAAGTAATGAAATTGAGTGACAACCCTGGCCAGTGGTTCAGTGAATAGAGTGCTCTGGTGCACCGAGGTTGCTGGTTCAACCCCAGGGAAGTATGAGAGGCAACCAATGAGTGCACAACTAAATCGAATAACTAAGTGGAACAATGGGTTGATGCTTCCCTCTCTCTCTCTTCTTCCTTCTCTCCAATTAGTGAAAAAAAAATTAAATTAAAAAAAATGATTGGGTCACTGAGAAAGAACTGCGTGTGAATACTTACTACAGCGGCTCCTCCTCTCAGTCCTTTTGTATCTAATATGTTATGTTGGCCATGAGAGAAAAAGGAATGTCAGGTACAATAAAAGCATACAGTCAGGGAGGGCTAATTATTGTTTAAGAAAAAAACATAAAAAAGTCAGGGATTAATGCTAACAAAGTTTATTTTGCTCTCATATTCTCTTGCAATTGCTTCATCCCTCAGAGTCTCAGAGACATCTGGTGATTCTCTGCATCTAGCGCACTGGGTGAGAGAGCGAGAGGGCTGAGGATTGGACGGGAGTTTCTAAATGGGAAAACTTAGAAGCGGTATGTAGTCTTCTCACCCATATCCCATTGGAGAGGAGTTAGTCCCACAGCCTAACTTCACCTAATTACAAATGAGGCTAGGAATTGAAATCTTGCTGTTTTTGAGAAGAAATAAAAACAGGTTTGGCGCAAACTAATAAAGATTCAGTGAAACAAACAGTTTATAGAGATAGTCATTTCAGTTTGAAAATGTTGCTACCAAGTAGCCTATTGAAGTATTGCTAGGAAAAACAAGAAATCGGAAACATGGTCCTCAAACTAGGAAGAAAGAAATCATAACTAAATAGTAGAACAGCAGACTCTTCTACGGCGTTGTCCATTTTGTAAAATGACAAGTATTTGAAATCTTGTCTAATTTTTAAATAGTATAAAATATGAATAATTGGAAGCAAATCTAACAATTTCTGAAAAGGGCAACAATGTAATTTTTCCTTCAAAAGTTTTTACATTAATGAAATTTTCAGCTTCACTGAAAATAATTTTAAAGGCATAGAGGTTAAAATCAATCTTTCACGTGGTTGTTGCAGAGTCACATTCTCTCAGGAAAAACAACATAATCAGTTTTGCATGTGATCTGTCTTGTGTGATAAGATTCTGTTTGCAGTTGAGTTTTCTATGCCTCATTAAAGCCACAAAATGTCAAGATATATAGTTACCAACTGAAGCAATTTATTTAAGCATTCCTAATTAGCTAACAAACAAATAAAAAAAAGAACCCAAATACCTACAACACATATTACTTCACACATTAAAAATAAAAAAGTGTTACTTTTATTTGATAATTTGGAAACAGATTTAGTTCTATACTTAGAATCTCTATAGGTTAGTGGGTAACTTCCAAAAATTATATAAACCACAAAATACTTTGTACAGTCACAGCAAGCTTGAGAAAGAAGAACTAAGTTAAAGGAGTAACAATACCTGATATCAAACTATACTATAAGGCCATAGTAATCAAAACAACATAGCACTGGCATAAAAACAGACAAAGATTAATGGAACAGAATAGAAAACCCAGAAATAAACCCAAGTCTTTATGGTCAATTAATATTTGACAAAAGCAAAAGAGTATGAAACAGTATAAAGATAGTCTATTCAATAAATGAGAATGAGAAAATTAGACAGATACATGAAAAAACACACAAAAAACTAGACCACCTTTTTACTCTATACACAAGAATAAACTCAAAATGAATTAAAGACATAAATGTTAGACTTGAACCATAAAAATACTAAAAGAAAATATTAACAATAAAATCTTGGACATTTCTCATAACAATATTTTTTTATATACCTCTTCAGACAATAAAAACAGAATAAAAAATAAACAAATGGGATTACATCAAACTAACCCAGCAAAGAAAGCCACCAATGAAATGAAAAGATAGCCCATTGAATGAGAGAACATATTTATCAATGATATAGCAGATAAGGTGTTAACATCTAAAATTTATTAAGAATTTATAGAACTCAACACCAAAAGAAAAATAAACAATCAAATTAAAGAATGAGCAAAGGACCTGAATAGATACTTCTCCAAAGAGGACATACAGATGGCCAATAGACATATGAAAAGATGCTCAATATCACTAATTATCAGAGAAATGTAAATTAAATGACAATGAGATATTACCTTGCACCTGCCCAAAATGCTATATTAAAACTCAACAACAACAACAAAAACTTGTTGGTGTGGATATGGAGAAAAAGGAACCCTTGTGCACTGTTAGTGAACATGCAGATTGCTGTAGCCACTATAAAACACAGTATTCAGTTATCTGAAAAACTTTTAAACAGTGTAACTGCCTTATAACTCCGTGATTCTACTTCTGGGTCTATATCCAAAGGCACCAGAAACACTAATTCAAAAGAATACCGCTGTATTCATTGTAGCATTATTTACAGCAGCCAAGATTTGGTAACTGCCCGTCAGTAGATGAGTGGATAAAAGAGTTGTGGCACATGTACACGATAGAACACCACTGAGCCATAAAAAAGAGAAAACTTTACCTTTTGCAACAGCAGAGATGGACCTGAAGAGGATTATGCTAAGTGAAATATGTCAGTCAGAGAAAGAAAAATACAATATAATTTTGCTTATATGTGAAATTTAATAAACAAAATACAGTCAACAAACAAAACAGAAAGAGAGGCATAGATACACGGAACAGACTGACAGCTCTCAGAGGGGAGGAGTTGGGGGCTGGGAGAAAAACGGTGAAGGGATTAGGCACAAACAAGCAAACAAACAAAACCTCATAGACATGGACAACAGGATGATGATTACAGAGGGAAAGGGAGGGAAAGGGGAGTAGGAAAGGGTAAAGGGGACATAAATGGTGAGGGAAGGAGAACTGAATTGGGATGGTAAAAAATAATACAGTGTATAGATTATTGATTATAGAATTATACATTTGGAACCCATATAATTTTATTAACCAATACCACTTCAATAAATTCAATAAAATTAAAAAAAAATAAAATAAAAAAGAAAACCCCACACATCCTGAACCTTCTTAATGAATGTTCTTTTTCATTTCTAACTGAAAGACGCATCTCCTTGAAGTTGCCTTTAAGTGGTAGTGTTTCCCTCCCACCATCTCAACTAGGCACTTCCAGGGCTTGGTTCGACCATCCTCTCTACTCATGCCATCAGGCTACACTCACAATTGTATATTCTGATGTGATCACCCACACATCACAGTTTCCATGGAACCCTTCTCCACCTCTTAGTCCTTGAAAATCTAGTAACCATCTGTCCACATACAAAGTTATTAGAATATTATTGACTATATATTATCAACTCCTTTTTTCTGTAGTGCTTAATATCATCTGACAAAGCATGTATTCACTTGTTTATTTATCTACGTCTATCACGGTTCACTATAATAGAATATATATATAAAATATATATATTTGCTTCTATCAGAGTACTTGGTACAAAGTACTCAACAGTATTATTTAAATGAATAATTTAAAAATTAAAAAATGATAACGTTTACCACATGTGATTTCCAGTCTTACCAAACCTTATAACGTGAGTCATTATGGACATTTCTCTGACTTGCTTTATGAAGATTAAGTAAACATTCTTTCATAGAGTAAGCAGTACTACTTATTACTCATATCATAGAAAATGATAAAATGTTTTGTCCCTCTCATTCTTTTATTTTTCTTTATTTTCTTACATGTTATATTAATTGTTTAAAATAATTCAAGAATTATAATTGACGTGGGCATGTTAATCTATTTGAGCAGACTCGAATCATTTTTTTCTCTGGGAAAAAAAATAACACCAATATGCTAGATCAGCACACACACACACACAGCAGAGAGAGCATAGCTAATGTATAATGATTTTCATACAATTTTTTTTTCTGGGGTAATAAGAGAATCTTTGCCAAGAAATCAATATTTGCAATGTGTTTAGATCATTATATTTGAGTGACTGCTACCATCAAATGCGCAGAACAATAGGTCTGCCAAATATAATCATGAGAAGAAAGCCTTTTTTTTTTTTTTTTACTGGCATTACTCCATAATAAAATTTAGTAGCATGACAGACCAGTAGATACAAGAGCTCTGTCAAGCCTTAATCTACTGTCCAAGTAATACACAAAAGTATTTGTCCCAAGTAAAGTAATTAAAACTCTGGGACAATTTTTAACATGTATTTGACTTGTTTTTTTAAATTATCTACCTATTAGAAGCCACTGTGCTTGGACATACGTGATGTAAGCAGCACCGTTTTGCATCTTTATAATGTTACTCCTGGCAAATGAAATAATTGTCTTAGTTTTGTTTTCGTCTTTTAATAAATATGGTCTGTTGGAAAAATAAAAATGAATGCTTCAAAAGAAAAATTTCAAGTCCTAGAATATTGTTAAAAGTATTCTCTCTTAACAATCAACTCATATATTGAAACAAATACAGGGAAAAACCATATCACTTGGGTAGCCATATTATCTCATCACCTTGCAGTGTAGTCTTCAATGACTATTCTTAATACAGAATAAGTGGTGAAAAAGTGTGAAGTTAAAGACAGAGCTTTGTCGCATAAAAGTACTCAATAAGTTGGACTGACACACTGAAAGTCCAAGTTGGCAAAGACATTTAAGATATAAATATCAGACTGAAATTACATGTCAGTTTCTCTTTCCTTCTTGTGTCTGATTTTGATGTAATTACTGAAAGGCAGCTGCTCTTTTTTTTTTAATGATTATACATCCAGAACCATTCATTTCCAGAAAGCATTTACTGAAAACCTAGTATACTCTAGGTTCCGTGCTGGGAACCACACATTTAAGGATAAATACAGTGAGACTCCTAACATTGATCACTCTGATATTATGTAGGAGAGATTGACATAGAAACAGAAAATTACACCAAAGCCTCAATACCCAACAGAATCACGATGTGGTGATTTATTATATTCTTGTATGTGAATGAATCCACTAACAGGAAGAAACATTAGCCGGCACTTGATTGATTTTTATATTCCAGAATAATAAATTTATTTTTTAGGCATTTAAAAACAAAACAAAACAAAAACACCTGATGAATCAGAAAACTTCATTGTTTTCAATTGTGTGTCAACTAACTGAATAGCTATTTAATTAATTTGTTTTCTGAGAACTTTCGTAATCCTGCTAAATATACTTTGTAAAGCAATTTAATATATTGTTTGCATTTCCACTTTTTTTATTTTGAAATGAGGATAGTATTAGCCCCATAGTTTTTCTAGCCTTCTGAAATGGGATCATAAATTTGAGACTGGAGACTGGTGGTGGGAAAATGTTACCCTTGAATGCAGCGGGGTGCTCTCTGTGTTAGCTGGCTCATCTTGAATAACTCACTAATGTATAAGGACCTATTAAAGCGACACATTTGGTTGATGATTGCTAAGGTCACTTTTTGAAATGTATCAGCTTCTTAATTTAATATATAATCACAATAAAATGTAAGTAATTCTAATAATGCAGGGTATCTATGTTGTCAGCAACTGTTTGATTTTCATAGTACTTGATAATGTGCTATTGTCAGGCAGTGCATAATGAACTGGTCTGCTGGTGGTTGTTAAGTGACTGCTTGAGTGTTTCTGTATGTGGTGCCTCAGAGACTCCAGTCTGAAGAACTCCTGCTAGCATGTCTCCAGTTTCAAAAAAAAATGTATTAGCAATTTTTCTGAACAACCACAAACTTGCTTTTGCCTCCAACACACTATTAATCTGTGAGTTTTAAAAATCTACAAGACCCGCGAAGAACAGAATGAACTGAATTCAGTGATGTTCCTGAAAGCCCGTCTCCAGAAGGCACTGTTTCCAGGAACCGCGTCGCACCGTCAGCTCATCTGTGTTTGTCGCCACCTCGTTCCCAGAAGAGCATCTGCGGGCTTTTGGAGAGAATGCTGTACTTCTGGGAATGTCGCCCAGAACACACAAGCTTCCATGTCGTTTTAGAAAGTCAGAGGAGGGACAATAAAATCTTGATTTTCTGCAATCTGTATGTGAAGTCATCAGTCCTAGAGATAAAGGCTACAATATTCATGGATTCTTATTTGTGGAGTTGTTTGTTTGTTTGTTTGTATCTTTCTGAAGCTGGAAACAGGAAAGCAGTCAGACAGACTCCCGCATGCGCCCGACCGGGATCCACACGGCAAGCCCACCAGGGCGTGATGCTCTGCCCATCCAGGGCTTCGCTCTGTTCTGACCAGAGCCAGTCTAGCGCCTGAGGCAGAGGCCATGGAGCCATCCCCAGTGCCCGGGCCAACTTTGTTCCAATGGAGCCTTGGCTGTGGGAGGGGAAGAGAGAGACAGAGAGGAAGGAGAGGGGGAGGGGTGGAGAAGCAGATGGGCGCCTCTCCTGTGTGCCCTGGCCGGGAATCGAACCCAGGACTTCTGCACACCAGGCCGACGCTCTACCACTGAGCCAACTGGCCAGGGCCGAGTTTTGTTTTTTTTAAAAGATTGTTTCTGTGATGTGAGTGTGGACTTTTTGTAGTTTCTCCTTCTTCAAGCACTTCCACTCTGTTCTCTTTTTACTCACAAAGCGGTAACACTAGCGTTAACAGTGATCTGAGCTATGATTTACATACGGAAGCGATAGGAATAAATCAAACCAAACTCTTATCACCTCTCAATGCAAAGGAGCACCTAGACTTATTAGAAGAATTTTGCGGGTAACTTGTCCATTTTATAAAAGCTTCAGCCTTACATATAATATGTGCAATCATTATTCTAAATTTTGGTATGTGTTTTAATGTGAATTAACAAAATGTAATCAACACATCATGGATAAGAGTTAGTAAATGTTTTGCTGCTTTATGATTCAGTAAACAGTGACAAAGTAATCTGTATTATTATGACTGGGCTAATTACACACATAGTGCTCAGAAAGTTCAAAAAAGAATTGAGCCTTTAAAATAAAATGTTTTACCATTGTTGTTTGCAAGTATGGACAGTAGGATGATGTATCAGGAACATGCTCTTTATATGTACATGCCGAACTGACATGGTTAATATTCAGGGTTTTTTTTTAATCAGGATTTTAGAACTCCTTTTTTAGAAGTTAATGTTAAAGTATGTGTAAATAAAATAAGCATGAGTTGAAATTGGTTTTATGCACTGTTTTTGTATACAAATATATATATATGTATTTGTATGTATTGATTAAGGAAGAGGATGTTAGTGTGTAAAAGGTGAAAGCTATGCCTAACCAGGTGGTGGTGCAGTGGATAGAGCATCGAATGGGACGCGGAGGACCCAGATTGGACACCCAGAGGTTGCCAGCTTGAGCGCGGGCTCATCTGGTTTGAGCAAGGCTCACCAGCTGGAGCCTAAGGTCACTGGCTTGAGCAAGGGGTCACTTGGTCTGCTGGAGCCCCCGGTCAAGGCACATATGAGAAAATCAATGAACAACTAAGGTGCTGCAACAGTGAACTGATGCTTCTCATCTCTCTCCCTTCCTGTCTGTCTGTCCCTATCTGTCCCTCTTTCTGTCTCTCTCTCTCTTTCTGTCACAAAACAAAAAGTTAAAAACTATTTAAATATGATATGAAGAGTCAAAAAGTTAATATAAGGGCTCAGAATAGTATCAGACACGCAGTGTAAATATTATATTACAGCTAATACTATTGACACTAACAGTACTATTAATTTGTTAGGTTTGATTTTGAAGTTTGCATATATCTTTAGCGAGACACACTAATTATCAAGCTTAATTTTCTGTTAGTGTTGTGGAAGTAACAGCGGCAAAATAAATATTGAAAATATTATGAAAGATACTTAAAGTCTAAATCTTCATGGACCTGTAAACAAGGACTGATTTCTGTCCGCCTAGAAATGCTTCCAAATTCTGATCTGACACTATCTAACCTCAAGCAACATTGTGAACTTCCAAAGAAAAAAAAAAGAGTAAAAAGATGGTCAAGAATTTTAGAAACTTAAAAACTTATAACTGGACAAAAAAATGCTAAAACTTTAGATTATTCCTTTATCTCTAAAGCTTATATTTGCTGGAGTAATTTGCATATAACTACCAAAAAAGTTTAAATAACCAAAAGGGACAATACAAGGCAAAGAATTGGGAGGATGCTTCTGTCAAATAAAACAGTTCATTGTGAAATTACAGATATAGCTAAAAACTTAAGACAGTAAATATTATCATGACTATAAAACTATTCTATTCATTCCAAATAGATAATCCTCTGATAATGTGACTTTAATTTGTATTTGGTGTGAAATATATGCATTAAATACTGCGACCACAAAAGTCTTTTGTTTTACCAGTCTTTGCCAATTAGTATAACTGGAGTAGAAATTTTAAAATGTATTAATAAGCTCATGACATAGTCTGCATAGCCTGGACGTGATTTATAAGGATAAGTGCAAAGAATACTGAAGTTACAGTTGGTGCAAAATAAGAGATGTTCCATATAGTCAATCTATATCAAAGGAAATAATGCGCCATATTCCAGTATCCCTCCACACACCACCCTAGATGTGCAGAATACATAAGGGCATCCATAAAGTGCAAAACAGCAGTTATTGTAAACAAAAGAATGCTGAACTCTTGAAATGTTTTCTAATATTTGTTTAGAATCAGGAAATTACACCAAATAAAGATGGTTTTATGCTGAAATCTGTTTTATGCTGAAAGTCTCTTCTTTTTGATTAAGACAAAAGAATAATTATAGTGGTTTTTTTTATTAATGGTTAGAACATTTAACATCTGATGTTGTATGCATAGTAGACTGCCTTTGCATAACAGAATATTTTTCAGATCTATTAGCTCAATGGGCAGTCTTAATCTACCCTTACAAAAATCAATTTGTATCAGTATTATATATGCAAAACAGAACTCATTGATGACAAAATTGGGCCAACATCTGTAAGATGTCATCATCCAGACCTTATGATGGTGTGTTAGATTATAAAGACATTTTTGGAAGATACAAAAGCATAAGGTCTTCACATGTAATTTCTCAAATTAGACATCACTTTTGTTTTGCTAAAACAAGCTTTTGTCACCTGCTGTTGCAAACACTACCAAATTACTTGACACATTAGAAGAACAGAATTGGGAAAACACCTCAGGTGATCTCTTGGAACAAAAGTCTGTTTTTAAAAGTCATGTATCTTATTTTGATTAATAAGATATTCTCAGCATCCAAACTTATCACAAAAAACAACTAAATAATGTTTCTACTTTGCATATATGTATATTTTTCAGTTGAGTTTCTCAGAATTGGTAAATATAGAAAGCAAGAAAATTGTCCTATCAAACTGACCTTTATCTTAATTTTTAAAAATGTTTAAAAAATTCAAAACTTATTTATTGGGAAATAAAAAAATTCCATTCTACTGCTGAAAAAATTAATTTTAAGCATATAAGTTTAATTATAATATATCAATGAAATTAATTACTATTTTTGTAGATTAAAAATAATTTTTTAAAGTTTTTATTATTATTATTACTATTATTATTATTATTAAACAGAGAGGTGGGGAGGCAAAGAGACAGACTCCCACATGCACTCCAACTAGAATCCACCCAGCGAGCTCCCACCTGGCAATTCTTTGCCCCTCTGGGGCTGTTGCTCCATTGCTTAGCCACTGAGCTATGGCTGTGGGAGGGAAAGAAGGGAGAAGAACAGGGGTGAAGAAGTATATGGTGGCTTCTCCTGGGTCCTCTGAGTGGGAGTTGAACCCAGGACTTCCAGACGTTGGGTTGACACTTTTCTGCTGAGCCAACAAACGAGCCGGATTAAATATTTTTTAACATTTAATAATGTTTGGTATTATTACAGTGGTAATAAAAGCATACTTAATGCATTTTAGGCCAAAAATAAGATTAAAATACTAAGTAAATAAAAGTACAGCTGGTACATAAATACTGCGAAAAAAGTAGAAATTGTATGTAAATAATTTGATTTTGAGAACTACTACCTTAACTAAAACAACTTAATTAGATATAAAAGAATAAATTATTCTTAACTTTTAATCCATTTGGAGTTTTGACTGAATGTGCATGGTGAAAAATTTAGCATAGCATCTATAAAGGGGATAAAGAATCTGGATATCTAATATTATTCAATTTCTGTCAAATATCAGTCACCAAAGAGACAAAATCTTTTTAAGAAAGATCATTTTTTAATTCAGATTTTAAATTTTATGGATCTTTGTTTCTCATTTGTCATTTTTTTAAAGTTAAATTATCTGCAAACAATATTTATATAATTTTTAATTTTATTGTAATAAATCTATTACTTGTTGATAATTAAAATATTACAATGCTTTATTTCAAAACAAGTTTTATTTATAATCCTTATGCCAACAGGGAGATATAATTGTATTCTCTGGAAGAGAAAATTTTTTTTTTTTGTATTTTTCTGAAGCTGGAAACTGGGAGGCAGTCAGACAGACTCCCACATGTGCCCAACCGGGATCCACCCGGCTCGCCCACCAGGGGGCAATGCTCTGCCCATCTGGGGCATCGCTCTGTCGCCTGGGGCAGAGGCCGAGGTGCCATCCCCAGCGCCCGGGCCATCTTTTGCTCCAATGGAGCCTCGGCTGCGGGAGGGGAAGAGAGAGAGAGGAAGGAGAGGGGGAGGGGTGGAGAAGCAGATGGGCGCTTCTCTTGTGTGCCCTGGCTGGGAATCGAACCAGGGACTTCTGCACTCCAGGCCGACGCTCTACCACTGAGCCAACCGGCCATGGCCAGGGGAAAAAATATTAAGGAATCTGACAAAATTTCCTTAAAGATTTAGAAGTAGTCCAAGTTCTTGGAAACAATTGTTTAAAGGATTTGAAACTAAGACAAATTACTGTTGTCACATTGGGTTCCTGGACAGATTTCATTAGTCCACCTACACACACAACCTACATACCATATTTGACATCAAATGTCAGGGCAGGCTGTGATAATGTTTCTAACTGACATTCAGAAACATAGGAACTTCTGGGCAGGTCAAGCAATAATTTTAGTGCTTCAACAAAAAGACAACAGCTGAACAGATCAGTTATTGTTTTGGGGGAAGAGAGCTTGACTCAGAGAAACAGTTAATAGCTAAAAATACCCCTGAAGAAATGTATTATCAACACTTGAAAGAAGATAAATATCTACAGAACCATTTGGTCAGTCTACTTGCAACAGTATCTAGCATTACCTGATTACTGGTTATGGGGAGATAACGACCCTGATTATTCAAGATTCTTTCACCTCTTTTTTCGTAAATGAACTCTCAAGCAATATCTTCTAGCTCAAGTATTTGTCCCACGGACAGATCTTTGGCTCTGCAGGCTTTACCGGAGTGATTTGATTTTTAAGAGGCTCATCTTAAAAGGTTTAATAAAAGGAGAAATAATTCTGGGTTTCTAGCTTAGCAGATGCAGACATCCCAGCAAGCACCTGTGTGACCCCCTGAAATCTGACCACACATTAGTGTTTTTTTTGTTTTGTTTTTTATTAATAGTATGATCCCAAAGTAACTAAGTCTCATCATGATCACTGTTTGGATAGCAGTGATTGAGCAGTATTTGCTCTGATTACTTTTGGTAAGATGTGCCTGTATATGAATCACAGGCTGTCACAGTTACTATCCTGGATTATTAGGCCAAAAGGGATCTCATGAATCACTTAATTCAACTTGTTCATTATACAGCACTGAAATTGAAACTCAAAAATTTTAAGTACTTTTTCCAATATTGCCGTAACTACTTACTAGTAGAGCTAGCTTTAAAACTCAATCTTACAATTCTCAAAGCAGTGTTTACGCTGTCTTGAAGGGTTTTTTAAATTCCTGAATTTAGTTTTTATTTATATCAGAAACTTGGCCATATGTTTGTTATATAATCAGTTAAGGGTAATAGCGTTATGTCAAAAGTCACTCCACTGAAGACTTTAAACATTGGCAACAAAAGCTACTTAACTCCTTAGTGGTTGATTGAGAAGATATTGCCTTGTGTGTGCATTATTAAAGCTAAGTATCAATATTCAGTCTTTTACTATGTAGCAGACATGGTGATAAGTGCCTGACATATGGTAGCTTAAACAGTAATTGGAAGAGACACAGAGTTGAAGGGTCATCCCTGTATTGAATATTCATGTTCTATATACCTATCAGACTATAGTTATATGGTCACCATAGGAGTGAGTGACTTGTATATGATCGTCATTTTACAAAGAGGCAAATTTGATTTCCAGAAAAGAATTTTTGTTTTTCCTTAGAAACAAAATTTTATATGAGAAAAATAAGGCTCAAAAAATTTAACTGTGGTCAACTGTCTAACCTCAGTTTCTCAGCAATAACCTTCTCAAATTATACTTATTTTCATGAATGTGCAGCTTATTATCTCATGCTTTTAACAGTGTCTTCAGCGCATGCCATCGCCTCTGCCTGGAACATGGTCCCCACCATCTCTTTCTCTTACTAGGCTAGGAATATCACAGATTTCTAATTATCTTTCACATGTGTTTCAGAATGAGGCAAAGTATTGAACATAGATGTACTCTCAGCAACATATTTTTTAAACACAAATCACATTTTTCACTTCTGCAGTTGTTGAATACGCTAGTGAGCAATGACTAACAAATATCCATTGGATGTTTTCAATTATTTTCAGCTGGCCTTAGTCATTTAGGAAGAATTTTTTTTCACAGAAAATTGATATCACTGTTGCTTATTTTCGATATTGTATATCAGTTATCACTGACCTCAGCGGTAAAAGTAGAATTCCTCTGTATCAGTCATGGGTTCTGGAGGAAAACAGAATCAATGGGATATATGTATAACCATATAGCAGATTTATTTTAAGAATTTGGCTCCCATGACTGTGGGGGTTGGCAGGTTTGCCAGCTGGAAACCCAGGCAAGAGCTAGTGTTGCAGTCATGAGTCCAAAATCCATAGGACAATCCAGTATACTTTGAAACTCAGAAAGAATTTCTCTGTTACAGTTTTGAGGCAAAATTTTGTCTTCTATGAGAAACTTCAACTTTTCTCTTAAAAGCTTAAATCGATTATATGAGGTCCACTCACACTCCAAAATACAATTTATTTGAAGTTTGCTGATTGTAGATGTTAATTACATCTACAAAATAACTTAATAGAAAACATCTAGATTAGTGTTTGACCAATAACTGGACACTGTAGTCTGTCAAAAATTGGCTAGAGGGTACATAGAGGTCAACACTATCCTCAAAGCCCATGTGTTTGCATAAATATATGAGGTATAATAGAGAAATACTGGGTATTTTTCTATAACTCACAAAATGTGTCATTGCTAAAATGGATATTTGAAATTAAGAAAGGAGGAAATTCTCTGAAACTTTCTGAGAAACCTAACTATGCTTAGAAAATTTTTGCCTGAAATTGCTTTGTAAATATGTATGTGTGTGTGTGTGTGTGTGTGTGTGTGTATATACATATACATATACATATTTGCTTATTTTCGATATTGTATCAGTTGTATATATATACATACATATATATATCTTCCAAAGTATCCGTGGTCTTTTGAAAAGTAGCTGCCATTATTGAGTTATACCCAAGAGCTAAGAGTCTAGTAAATTTCTATTTATGTTTTTAATTTGAAACTGAGTGCTTAGGGCACAAAGCATAATACTTAAGCAATGATTTCTTGTGAAGAAATCCTGGGTTTTTCAAATGGAAGACATCCATAATGATGTATTATCAATTTTTAAGAAATACCATCTGATTTACAAAGTATACCCTTTATAGGCAGAAAATTGAGGTTGAACATGCCCTACAATTGACCACTCTTTGCATATCATGGAGTGATTACTCAAGGTGATAAGCTTGTTTCAGACAATTCTTATATTATCAAAACTTATAATGGATGTGCTATAATAGCATAATTTATAGACTTTTATGAAAGGATCCATTAAACATACCTTTCCAGAGAAATGTAGCATTTCTGTTGATATAAATAAGAGTGAAGGATTAACATAAGATCATAAAAATGTTTATAATGTACTTCACACAAGGTAAAAGTATGGTTATAAAAGTAATCATAGAGTTTCTTACCTCTTTTAACTAAGTCATGCTGACCTGAATTTAACTCTAATTTAGAAAACACCTCATGTCTCAATTCCAACCAATATATTTGTCACTAAGAAAACCAATATTGTAAGGTAAATGAAATAATAACACATAATGTCAGTTTATTGTCACCACCAGGAAGAAATGATGGCTCAAAAGTCAATAGCTATTTGACATTCTCTGTATTATCTTCATGCTGGCATATTTGAATTTACCATGTGTCTGTTTTTAGTAAGTTTGTAGGAAGAACCCTTTTTTTAGAGTGATCTGTTTTGTTTATTTTCAATATGGAATAAAAACAATATATGTGCATTAGCATAATAGTTGCTAGACATTTTTTCCCCAATATGCCTTAAGTCAATTATTTTTATTCAAAGGGGCAGTTCATATTTCAGAAAAAAGACTATAATCTAATCTCAGACGGGAGCATAGGTTTCAAATCTGTTGACTTCTGCCCCTCTAATGATTTTCAAGGAGGTTAGAAAAGGCCGCTAGTTAGATTTATTAGAAGATCCAACCTGAAGAACTCTCCACCTTTTCCTGCAATGATTTGAATAAGTAATTTAGCCCAAAATCTTGCATGAATAAAAAAATATATTGCAAGACTCATTATTACTTGAATTTTTATTTGAACACTTCCCGTGGAAGTTGTTTTTGGTGCTTTCAATTATTCAGCCTCTTTTTTTTTTCTTAATGTGCACATTACCAAGAAGAGGGGCCCTCTCTTTCAGTTTAGAATGAATTTTTTTTCTTGGAAGGCAAGATAATAGAGACTTAGCGTACATGTTTCCTTTGAATTCCCTTTATGTACATTTTTAACCTTGCAGTGAAAATGAACCACACATACACCGCTCTGGAGCCTCTTTTTTTTTGCAATTTCAAATTACCAATTTGAATTACACATGTTGAGCTTTTGCTAGCATTGGCCGCTTGCCTCAGGGAGTTATTGTTGAAAGACAATTTTAAATCATTGACTCTGAAGAGTTATAGTGTCTTAGTATAGCAAACATTTATACATTAAAATCTTAAGTTTTTGAATTTTAGAATAATATAGCAACAATTCTAAGAGCAAGCTTTCTTAGAACCACACCGCTGCTTGACTCATGAAATGTTATTTGTTGTGGATGATCTGTATGGAGGAAACAGTGTTTCTTTTTTTTTCATTTTTATTGTGTATTTGTTAATTTATTTCTAAAGGTATTATGCTAATTATAACACTACTCTTCACATTCAGAATCCAAATTGCTCATTTTCAAGTTTTTCTTTTTTTCAAATTGTAATCTGTTAATTACTTGTTTAATGGAGTGTGTAATTACGTACTTTAAGTTAGGAAACTGTTTCCATTTCAAAGAGAGAAACCTATTTTAGAAATGAAAGAATATAAATGCAATGCTTTCTGATGCTAAATATAACTCTTTACTTCCCTTAATGGTTCTAAGTGAGAAAATGAGATTGAAAAACAACTCATTATATTTTCTCTTGATGTCTTTGTGCAAACCACAAGAAACACAGGTGAAATTTATGACAAAGGTAACAGGTTGCCATTTAGCAAAGTAATTTTACTCTCCATTCATGATATTTAAATGACTAATAGCCACAATAGAGAGAAAACCAAGTTACTAACCTAATACATTTAAAAATGTGTTTTCTTTTTCAAATTCTTGGCCAGAGGAGCAAGCTGAATATGTAAAGTGATAAAGTATGGAAACAAGATAAAAGAGAAGTGAGACAATTTTGTAAGTACAATGTAATGAATGATGTTCAGACTGGGCATATATATGTCTTATACAATTTAAATAAAAAGTTAAATTTTTTCTAAACAATATCAAATATAAAGAATAGCCAGGATGTTTTTATGTCACATAGGAGTTAGTCTTATGGATATCAAACAAAATAAACTGTTGCCACTCTAGAGCAGTAAAAGCTTCACACTTTAAGACATTGAAACCAAAC
This sequence comes from Saccopteryx leptura, assembly GCF_036850995.1. Taxonomy (NCBI): domain Eukaryota; kingdom Metazoa; phylum Chordata; class Mammalia; order Chiroptera; family Emballonuridae; genus Saccopteryx; species Saccopteryx leptura. The sequence goes on from NC_089507.1 coordinate 21,918,048, forward strand.
AAACTATAAGCTACTATCATAAATATAGTTGTGTTTATATAATCTTAGGGAATGACTTATTCAGGATATTTTGGTGATGAACATTTATTATCTTGACAGTCTACACAGAAAATTGGAAACTGATCAGAAGAGCTCTTGATAAAAGCTCCATATTGGATAGGAAGAGATTCAATACAACAAAGCTCATCTTCTCACTGAAAGTGTTTGTAATATGAGGAGAGCTGGCTGGGACCTAAGAGAACAGCATACAAAACTAATGGTTAATACAGTTACATTAGCAAAAAATCCTGCAAATTAAGAAACTCCAAAATTTTTGTCCCCATTAAAGCAAGAAAGAAATAGGAAAATTGACTATATCAACTTTTCCAGGATGTCACAGAAGTGTTGATGAGTTATATATTCAAGAAAAAAAAAAAGACTAATCTCAGTATGAACAATGAAGTCTGGCATTTTATTTTAACTTTCTGTGCTTCTACAACACTTTCTCCAGCTCTGTGTTAGACTTCACAATCAGTAGCCTGCAAACCTGGTGAAATCCACCATCCTGTCAGCAGGTAGAAGAGGAGTAAAGGGTTTCATCTCCATAGAATTGGTAATTGTTGTCTGATGGTTCTTTGGAAAATTTGGAACATTCTACTTGCAAGGATGTCTTTATTTGACAGTAGTTGAAGCTCACCCAATGTGAGAAGGCTTTTCTCTGGAAGCATGATTTAAAAACATGTTGAAGTCACTGTTTAGTTTCCAGAGCTGTCTGAGGCAGTGGATGACAGTTGGCACCAACAATGAGTTAATGAAATGTTTAAAATGAAAAACTGAGGGATAAGGTTCATAAGGACCTTGCAATACTCTAATACATTATTGTTAATCTAGCAGGACATGCAAATGCATAGAGCTTTATGCGTGCTCAGGAAAAATTTGAAAATGCCTTAAACTCTCAACTCAACCTTGAGGCTCCGAGGAAGTACAATAGGAAGTGAAGGCAATAATGTCTACTGCCTAGTGAAGGTATGCACCAACATAAAAAAAGTGTTTTTCAGAAAAGACTAGAAGACTTATTAAGAAAATATCTATCTGTTTAGTAAAAAAAAAAAAGACTACTAAGCTAACCACAGACTTCAATAGCTACACATGACAAAGGATATCAATTTTAAGAAATTACTTTAAGATTGTCAATTAGAAAATAAAAAAAGAGCAAAGCAGCTGTATATAGCAATGACATATTCTCTAAGAAAACAGAAAACTGATTTCAACAGTGGTTATATTATATTATTTAAAATATTCCATTTGCAACAAATAATTATAAGACATTCAAAGAAACAAGATAGTATAGCTCATATACAAGGAAAAAAAGTAATCAACAGAAACTATCCTTGAGGAAGCCCACATGTTGGACTTTCTAGGCAAAAACTTTATATCAGCTTTTAAAGATACATTTGGAGAACTAAAAAGAATAAATCCTTAAAGACATAAAAGAAAGTATGAGAATATCATATTACCAAATAGAGAATAGCAATAATGAGATACACACAAAAATAAAACCATATAAATTCCAAAATTTAAGATATAATAACTAAAATTAAACATTCAATACGGAAGTCAGTAACAGCTTTATGAAGACAAAGGAATCAGAAAACTTGAAGAAGTTCAATTGAGATTATATAGTCTGAGAAACAGAGAGAGAGAAAAAAAGTGAAAAGAGCCTTAGAGAGTGTGATACATCATCAAACATACCAACATGCTCAAAATGCAAATCCAGAAGGAGAGAAGAATAAAAAAAAGGTGGAAAAATATTTTAGAAATAAATGGCTTTAAACTTCCTAAATTTTTTTTAAATTAGTTAACACCTATCAGAAGCTCACTGAACACCATGTAGATTAAACTAGAAGCTGTCAGTAGATGAATGAATAAAATAGCTATTGTACTTTTATTCAATAGAATACTATTCAGCCATTAAAAAAAGGATATCTTGCCTTTTCTGATAGTATGGATGGACCTGAGGAGTATTATGCTAAGTGAAATAAGTCAGTCAGAGAAAGATAAATACTTTATGATTTTACTTATATGTAAAACTTAATGATAAAAAAAGCCTAACATATAAAATAGAAACAGACTAATTGATAGAAAACAGGTTCACAGCTATCAGAAGAAAGAAGAGTTGTGGGACTGGATAAAAAAAGGTGAAAACATTAAGCAAAAAAATCATAGACATAAACAACATATAATGATTAGAAGAGGGGAAAGGGTGTGGTGATAAGTAGATGAGAGTAAAGGGGAGATACATGATGATGGAAGGAGACTTGACTTGGTTTGGTGAACACACAGTAGACAGATAATGCATTATATAATTGTATACCTGAAACCAATGTCATCCTAATAAATTCAATTAAAAACTAAACTAGAAGAGATCCACACCTTAATCTTTCATAATCAAAATGTTAAAAGCAAAGGAAAAGACATCATCTTGAAAGCAGCAAAAAGAAGTGACTCATTACATATATTGAATCATCAATAAAATTAAAACTAATTTCTTATCGAAACAGTAAACTCCAGGATGCAGTCAAAAACTATATTCGAAGTGTTGAAAGAAAAAGACTGTCAACCCAAAATTTTATATCCAGCATGAAAATTGTTCAAAAATGAAGGAGAAAATAAGTATCCTAAAATAAACACGGAAAGACTTATTTACTAGCAAAGCAGCCATAAAAAAATACTCGAGTGAGTCCTTCAGGCTTAAAAGAAATAATATAAGATAGTAGTATAAAGCCATATGAAGAAAGAATTACATAGGTAAATATGAACATGTAAACTGTTATAATTTTGTCAATCAGTGTCACGCGAAGAAATTGAATAAAAAGGACAATGTAAAACATATTTTGACTCTTATATAATAATACAATAATTATAAAATACATTGATACATAAAATATATAAATATATAATTTGTATGGAAATAACAAAGAAGAGGGAAGGGAATGGAACTAGATAGAATTTTGCTTACTATTGAACTTAAGTTGGCATTAACCTGAATGAGATATAGCAGATATCTATAGACAAAAAGTAGCAGAGTAAACATTCTTCTCAAAGACCTATGGAAATTTTTTAGATAAAACCATGTGCTAATGCATAACATAAATTTTGATAAATTTAAAAGAATTTAAATTAAACAAAGTATTTCTTTTATTCTTGATGGAATGGAATTAGAAAGCAATAAAAGAGGCACTGGAAAATTCACAAACAAGTAGAGATTAAATATACTCTCAAGCAGCCCAAAAATCAAAGAAGAAGTCACAAAGAAAATGAGAAAATATTTTTTGATGTACAAAAGTAAAGGTAATAACTTATGAGCTGCAGAGAAATCAGTTCTCAGTGGGAAATTTATAGCTTTAAATCTCCACATTAAAAAAGAAAAGAAGTTTTTAAATGAATTACCTAATTTTCCACCTTAGGATACTAGAACCTGCAGCTCAAACTCAACCTAAAGCAAGCAAAGAAGGAAGTGATAAAGATTAGAGTAGAAATAAGTAAAATACCAAATAGGAAACTAACACAAATAAAGCTGGTTCTTTGAAAATGTCAAAAAAAACTGACTAATCTTTATCTACACTACTAATGAAATTATTAAAATCAGAAATGAAAGAAGATACATTACTATTAGCCTTACAGAAATAAATTAAATCATAAGGAAGACTATGATCAACTGTATGATGATAACAAATTAGATAAACTAAATGATATAGACAAATTCTCAGAAGACAAAAAAATCAAAACATAAAATGGTCCAAGTGAAAAGAACTATAACGAATGAGGAGACTGACTTAATAATCAGAACAGTATCTACAAAGAAACTCCCAAGACCAGAGGGCTTCATTGTTGAATTCTATCAAACATTTAAGAAAAAAAATTAATACCAATTTTCATAAACTTATAAAAAAATACAGAGGAGGGTAACAGTTTTTAACTCATTTTATGAGGCCAATTGTATCTTAATACTAAAAGCAGGTAACATTCACAAGAGAAAACTATAGACAAATATCACTTATAAATACAAATAAAAAAAGTTTTCAATATTCTCAACAAAATATTCAAAAAAAATCCACTTACATATAAAAGGGATTGCATACCATGACTTAGTGAGCTTTATTGTATGAATATTGTTTGAGCATTTGAAAATCATTGGGATATAGTATATTAATATAAAAAGCAAAATACACTTAATCATGTCAACAAACGCACAAGAAAGCATTTGATAACATCTTATGTCTTTTAATGATAAAGACAGTTAAACTCAAAAGAAAAGGGAACTTCCTCAACCTGATGAAAGGCATCTGCAGAAAAAGTTTTGTTAAGGCTAAAAACTTCCACCTGATCAGGCAGTGGCATGGTGGATAGAGCATGGGACTGGGATGCGGAAGACCCAGGTTTGAGATCCCGAGGTCGCCAGCTAGCTTGAGCGCAGGCTCATCTGGTTTGAGCAAGGCTCACCAGCTTGAGCCCAAGGAGCAAGGAGTCACTCATTCTGCTGTAAACTTCCACACCCCCCGGCTCAAGGCACATATGAGAAAACAACTAAGGTGCCTCAACGAAGAATTGATGCTTCTCATCTCTCTTCCTTCCTAGCTGTTTGTCCCTATCTGTCTCCCTGTCTGACTCTGTAAAAAAAAAAAAAAAAAAAAAAAGCTGAAAACTTCTTATCTAATATAAGGAGAAAAAAAATTCAGGTTAGAAAGGAAAACCTTGTTATTTTTATTTAAAGATAATATCATGTTATATATATGATGTTATTTAAGTATAATATGTTGTAAGAGATATATAAAAAATACAAAACACTATTAAAGCTAATAAATGAATTGAGCAAGGTCACAGGATCCAAGATCAATATACAAAGAGCATTTTCACATGGGCAATAAGCAATCTGAAATTAAATTAGAAACCTTTTTAATTTACAATTAAAAAATAAAATGGAAATAAACTTAACAGAAGCATTATGACACTTGTGCACTGAAAACTACTAAGCATCACATATTTAAGAAGATCTAAAAAAATGGAAATATATCTCAATTTTTATGGATTAAAAATATTTAATATTGTTAAAATGACAATACTCACTTAATTGATTAATAGATTCAATAGAAGACTTACTAAAAATCCCAGTTAACATTTTTTCAGAAATTGATAAGCTGATCATAAAATTCATATGAAGATTGAAGGAACAAAAAATATTAAAAATAATTTTCAAAAGAGAAAACAAAGTTGAAGTATTTATACCATTAAATTTAAAAACTTACTACAAAGCTCTAGTAATAAAGACACCATGGTATTGACATTAAATAAAAATTGAATAGACTTGAGAGTCCAGTAATAAACCCATAAATTTAGAAGCAATTAACTTTTGACACTACTTTCAAAACAATTCAATCTTGAAAGAATAACTGTTTTTGTCGGTTTTATTTTTTTTAAGATGGACACGATTCTTTTTTTTTTAAAGGTTTTTTTTTTATTTTATTTTATTCATTTTTAGAGAGGAGAGAGAGAGACAGAGAGGGAGAGAGAGGAGAGAGAGACAGAGAGAAGGGGGGAGGAGCTGGAAGCATAAACTCCCATATGTGCCTTGACCAGGCAAGCCTAGGGTTTTGAACTGGCAACCTCAGCATTTCCAGGTCGACGCTTTATCCACTGTGCCACCACAGGTCAGGCCTGTTTTTGTCGTTTTTGTTGTTGTTTTTTAACAAATAATGCTGGGACAACTAGGCATTCATATTTAAAAGAATGAATTTGGAATCCCACCTCACATTACACACAAAAACAACCTCAAAGTGGACTAAGGCCTAAATATAAGAGCTAAAACTATGAAACTCTTATAAGAAACCATAGGAGTACATATTTTTAACTTTGATTCTACCCATAGATTCTTGGGTAGAATACCAAAAGGACAAGCAACAACAAAAAATAGATAAATTAAACTTCACAAAATTTTTTTTTTTAAATTGTGCCTTAAATTATTAAGAAAGTGGAAAGAAAATCTGTACAATAAGAAAAAATATTTAAAAATCATATACAGTGTGTCCGTAAAGTCATGGTGCACTTTTGACCAGTCACAGGAAAGCAACAAAAGACAATAGCAATGTGAAATCTGCACCAAATAAAAGGAAAACCCTCCCAGTTTCTGTAGGATAATGTGGCAGCATGTGCGCATGCGCAGATGATGACATAACACCGTGTATACAACGGAGCAGCCCAACGGCCTTGCCAGTCGAGATGTGGATGATACAGAGGAAAGTTCAGTGTGTTCTGTGGCTTGCTAAATTCGAATCCGTGACCAAAGCACAACGTGAATATCGGCGTGTTTATAACGAAGCGCCACCACATAGGAAAAACATTACTCAGTGGGATAAGCAGTTGAAGGAAACCGGCAGTTTGGTGGAGAAACCCTGTTCTGGTAGGCCATCAGTCAGTGACGAGTCTGTAGAGGCTATATGGGATAGCTACCTAAGGAGCCCTAAAAATTCTGTGAGTGAGCCCACATTGAACTGCACTGATAGGTATGAAACTGGGAGAATTTTCCTTTTATTTGGTGCAGATTTCACATTTCTATTGTCTTTTGTTGCTTTTTTGTGACCAGTCAAAAGTGCACCATTACTTTACGAACACACTGTATTATATAAGGATTTAAAATTCAAATTACATAAAAAACTCCTAAAACGCAATAACAAAATTAGATAATGGGGCTTCTTTGGTAGTGATGAAAATTTCTATAATCAGAGGTGTGGTTGTACAACTTATGAAAATACTAAAAACAACAAACCGTACATTTTAGCAGGGTCAATATTAGGTATGTGGTTTACATGTCAACTAAAAACCCCAAAAAACTAATGGTAGTTTTCTATTGCAGAGGGGTATCTTATTCTCGGCCTCACCTCTGTGAAATAGACAATAAACAACCGGAAATTTATGCTGTGTATTAACTGGGTTTGTGAGAAAATTGAAAGTTGTTTTTTTTCTTTTAATTTATTCCCTTGTAATGAAGGATATATTTTTCTCCTAGATCTGTTTGCTTTGCTGATTTGTTTCATCAGAATTTATTATTAGATTTATCTTTTGTTTGTGCAGCATATGAGCTGAATAAAAGGGATAAGGAAGCCTATGTGCAAAGTTTGTGTAATAGGTCAAGTTATCTTTTTGGATTTTAATATATTGAAGTAAATACATAAATAATGGAAGAAATTATTTTGATTAATAATTAGTACTTACAAAGTCTTTTATAGGAAGAAAAACACTTTTTACGTTAATGAACTGCTTTTGTTGTAGCTAATCATATCTCCTATTTCATTGTTTTAGACATTCCATTTTAGTTGAATGTGTATAATGAATGTTGTGTTCATTGAGAATCTCAATCACTTTCCACATTGTGGTTTGATTTACGCCAGATTATGGGGCACAGACACTTGGTGTATTAAATAATTATGGTTTACCTTTATAATTTGTTCTGATATAATTCTATTTTCTCTTCTACTTATATATACCTTCACTATAGACTTTCATAATTTGATTTCTTTTTAATTCTTTTCTTTTTCAGTTATTGATTTTGATTTTTTCCCTTACTTGTTGTGTGTCACGTAGAAAGTTAGTATATTCATTTCTCAAAACTTCATAGGTAAATTTAAAACAATTTAATTTAAGCAACAGTGATTATATTTCTATAAAAGACATTTAAATATCTGTCATGGCTAGAAAAGTAAAATCTTTGTTCATATAAATTGATGTTTGACAAATATTAACATCAAAATATCACTTGGTATTTTCTGATATTCTGTTTGGTAAGTTGCAAAGACGTTGAATACGCTGCAGTGTTGTAGGTACCACCCACATGATGCCAAAAAGAGTTCTTTTATAGGTAAGAAACAAGGCTGAAATGAACTGAGTAATGAAAGGATGAGGTGGTCAGATGGTGGTTCTGAGAACTTTCTACCTTGCAACCCATCTATTGGCAGTTGTATCTGTTAAGGACGGATTGAAGTTTCATCAAGCTTCAAGGGCCTGAGCAAAGTAAGTAAATTTAACCAAAGTTTGGCCAGAAAAGATTTTCTTTTGACTTATCAGTGATGACAGCAATTCACCTAATTATGTATGAGTCAAATAATGGGAATTTGAAAAATCTCTGCCTGGCCTTGTGATAGGTAAACCAGGATGGCATCTGTGAGTCTTACTTAACTCATGCAAAGGGTATTTCTTTGCAATAAGAATGATGGGGGAGCCTGATCTGTGGTGGCACGGTGGATAAAGCATTGACCTGGAACACTGAGGTCCCAGGTTCAAAACCCTAGGTTTGCCTGGTCAAGGCACATATGTGAATTGATGCTTCCTGCTCCTCCCACCTTCTCTGTTTCTCTTACTCTTCTCCAAAATGAATAAAAAATAAACAAATAAAATAAAATTAGATTTTACTAACCTGTTATGAAGGACTGGATTAACTTTGGCCATTATGAATATTTCAGCTTACAGGGTAATTATTATACATATTTTATTGAAAATTAACCATTTGACATTTAGTATCACATATCAGACTAATAAATTCAATTAACAAGAGCCTGTCCTTGATAATGTGACTGAATTTTTAGTTTCTCTACAAAAAATGTTAATAAGTTTGAAAGACTGAGTACAAGATTTTTTGCTAAAGTCACAAAAGTAATAAAATCTCTTGGGACTAACACCTACTGGTATCAATCAATTCCCCTTAGCATCACCTTTGCTGCGCAAGAATTTTGTTGTTGTTATTTAGTTTTCTATAGTCTACATCAGAGGTTTTCAACCTTTCTTATCGAATGGCATACATAAACAAATTACTAAAATTCTGCAGCACACTGAAAAGTATGTCTTTTGCCAATTTAACCGAAAAAAAGTAAGTATAATTTTGATACATTTACACCAGATGGCTATTGTTGTATTGACTGTTGTAATTTTTTTTTTTTAATTTGACAATCTAAAGGAAAAGAGGTCAGTGCCCTTGCCTGATAAGTATTGCATTTTAAAAAATTCTTGTGATATACTGGTTTTGAAAATTGCTGATCTATGTCATTGTGAAAATGAGTTTGGTGAGTTGACTGTGGAATCAATTTGCACAAGTAAGAAGAGTAATTGAGGGGAATGAGCTATAAATGTATATTATAAATGAAAATGATTAATTGTCAGAATGCCACAGGTATAGGCAGAAAGCTGAATTTTCACAGTGAGCTACAACTAGATGTTCAGGAAGGACCAACATTCACATGCACTGAAAGTACAACGTGTGCAATGGGTTGACTATATGGAAAATTGGCATATTTTTTTCAAAAAGTAAATGTTGTTGGTTTAAGATGCTTATAGTTATATGATTTTTTATAGGCTGAAACATCTGTGTGCTGGAGCCATTGGATTCTACATTCAGCGAGTAATCAAACCTAGTTCCAGTGCTTTGAAGAAAGTATTTCTGAATCTACGGAAATTCATAATGCCTGCTATGGTAGGAGAATGATGTTTGGGTTAAATATTTTCCATTTCTATAGATAAAGAACCAGTCTGCTGAGTTAAAACTAAATCAACATTTGTACCTTGAATTTTAATTAGTAAGCAGAAAAGCAGACTACATACTATCCTTATATATATGTGTATATCTGCATGTATATTTTATACATAGTTTATATATAAAATATACAGTATTTGAGTATACCGACTTTAATAGCTCACATATTTCATATATATTAGGGTGAATTTTCTATGGATATTTGAGTATATATATAAGAATCTGTGTACATACATGTATTTGTATTTAAAATAACTGAGTTGATACACATAAAACTATACTAGAAAGTTGAATGTGGGTTAGACTTGTAAGAGAACGACCAAAAGTAATTACATTTGTATCATATCCTACTTTAAATGAAAAGTTATCAGTGGAGTCTTTGTAAAATTATTTTATATGTGTAAATAAATCTATAGATAGAAGATAGATAGATAGATAGATAGATAGATAGATAGATAGATAGATAGATAGATAGATAGAAAAGATGTTTTTAGTACAAGTATTTTGGAACATTAACAGAGTTTAAATCTGAGTGATAAAATTAACACTGTTTTGATAGTCTGAATTGTATCCCCGCAAATTCATCTGTTAAAGTTCTAACTTCACATTGAGACTCTATTTGGAGATAAGGCCTATAAAGAAGTAATTAAAGATGGTCATATGAGTGATCTTAACCCAATCTGACTGGTGTCCTAGTAAAAAGAGGTTAGGATTAGGAGAGAGCGCTGAGATGTTCACATACAGGGAAAAGGTCACACGAGGACACTGCAAGAAGGTGGCCACCTGCAAGCCCCGAGGATGAGCTTCAGAGATACCAAACCAGCCAACACCTTGATCTTGGATTTCTGGCCTCCAGAACTGTGAGAAGATCAATTTCTGTTTTTTAAGCTACCCAGCCTATCGTGTTTCTGTTATGGCAGCCCAATATACAAATCTTGATTTCTACTTCCATATTTAAATGTTTCTGAAGGGGTCCTGGAAACCCTGTCAGGAATTCTATGGGGGTAACAGTAACGCTAAAACATCTTTTATTTCCCACCTTCTATTCATATTTGCCAAAATGACAAAAAAGCAGCCATGAGCAAAACTTCTGGTGCCTTAGCGTCATTCAAGGTAATGGCATCAATAGAAAAAGAATAAAATCTTACCATTTTGACAACGTGGATGGGGGTTATTATGCTAAGTAAAATAATGCAGACAAAGACAAATATCATATGATTTCACTTATATGTTGAATAAAAAAAAAAACCAAAATAAAACAAAATAAAGAAACAGAAACAGACTGGTAGATACAGAGAACAAACTGATGGTTGCCAGGTGGGAGGGGGCTTGAGAAACAGGGTAAAAAAAGTGAAGAGATTACTAAGTATAAACAGGCAGTATACAAAACAGTTAAAAGGACTGAGAGTACTGCATAGGGAATAAAATCAGGAATATAATAACTATGGATCATTCCAGGTGGATACCAGATTTATTGAGACAATCACTTTTTAAGTTATAAAATGTCTAACCACTATGCAGTACACTGAAACAACATAATATTGAATATCAACTGCAATTGAAAAAAATACATAGCAACACCAACTAGTAACCACTGGATTATGCAGCTCTACATTCGCACAAGAAAAATGATCATAGAAACAACCAGCAACATGATAAAGAATTTTATTCACATATTAATTTTAATATCAATAAATATTGATTCTTGGTGCATATCATTGTAATATTTGGTGTGACAATGTAGAAAATAAGCATAAAACAATTTTGTTGCATACCACAGTAAAATGATTGTCCCCAGGAATATAACTGGTGATTATTTGAATGCAAGCAAAGTAGCAGCTCTTACATATTTATGTATTATTATTTTTTTAAGTTTACTTTATTAGGGTGACATTTGCTAATAAAATTACAAACTATTTTCAGGTGTACAATTCTATAATGCATTATCTGCGTATTGTACTGTGTGCTCACCATCCCTAGTCAAGTCCCATCACCCTTTATTTCTCCTTTACCTTCTTAACCTCCCCCCATTCATTTTCCTTCTTGTAATCACCACACTCTTATCTATGAGTTGTTTTTCTCTTTGCTTCATTCCTTTCTCTTTTTCATCCATCCCCCCAACCATCTTTCCCTCTAACAGCTGCCAGTTTGTTCTCTGTATCTATAAGTCTGTTTCTGTTTTGTTTGTTAGTTGTATTTGTTCATTGGATTTCACATATAAGGGAAATCACATGGCATTTGTCTTCCTCTGACTGGCTTATTTCACTTAACATAATTCTCTCCAGGTCCATCCATGCTGTCGCAAATGTTTATCCTTCTTTTTATGCTGAGTCGTATTCCATTGTGTAAATGTACTACTCATCTACTGATGGGTACTTGGGCAGCTTCCAAATCTTGGCTATTATAAATAATGCTGCAATGGACTTAGAAGTGCATATATTCTTTTGAATTAGTGTTTCAGGTTTCATCGTATATATTCCCGGAAGTGGAATCACTGGGTCATAAGGCAGTTCCATTTATAATTTTTTGAAAAAACTCCATACTGTTTTCCAGAGTGGCTGCGCCGCTCACCAACAGTGCTTTAGGGTTTCCTTTTTTCTACATCCTCAATGTAGAAAACTTGTTATTTGCTGATTTATTGATAATAGCCATTCAGGTGTGAGGAGATATCTAATTTTGATTTTAATTTGCATTTTTCAGATCATTAATTATGTTGAGCATCCTTTCAAATATCTGTGTGTCCTCTTTGGAGAAGTATCTATTTAGTTCCTTTGTCCATTTTTTTTAAATTCACATTTTGGTGTTGTTATGTAAGTTCTTATAAATTTTGGATAACAATTACTCTTCATAAATGCACTATTAGTGAATATGTTCTCTCATTCAGTGGATTGTCTTTTCATTTGTTGATGGTTTTCTTTGTTGTGTAAAAACTTTTTAGTTTGTTGTAGTCCCATTTGTTTACTTTTTCTTTTGTTTCATTTGCCCAAAGAGATATATAAGAAAAAGAATATTGCTCAAAAAATGTCCAAGATTTCACTGCTTTTATTTTCTTCTAGAATTTTTATGGTTTGAGTCTTTAACACATTTTGAGTTTATTCTTGTGTATGGTGTAAGAATGTAGTCTAGCTTTATTTTTTTGTACAAATTATTTGTTGAGTAGACTGTCTTTATTTATTGTATGTTCTTGCTTTCTTTGTCAAAGATTAATTGACCAGAAAGGAGTGGGTTTATTTCTGGGCTCTTTACTCTGTTCCACTGATCTATAAGTCTGTTTCTTGGCCTATATTATGTTGGGTTTTTTACTTTGGCTTTGTACTATAGTTTGAGAGTGGAGCTATTGCTTTCCCCCAGGCCAATGCCATATAAAAGGGAGTGCTCCACTCAAAAAGATGGAGAGTGACTCAACACAGAGATCATGGCAGCTGTCTCTTCAGCTCTCTTGCCAGAGTCATAAACCCCAGGTGCTCCTTATGCAGCTCTATTCTCTCTGTTCTCCTTCTACTGGAGCTCAAGGTGAGTAGCTGTGAATGAGATTTTGTGCATTGTTCCTTTAAGAGGGTGCCTGTGTCTCCAACAGATCTCCTGTCTTTCCCTTGAGGACAGAATCCCTCCTGATTTCACAGCCAGATGTTACATGAGTGCCTCTTCCCAGCTCTGGTGCTCTGGGCTCGGAAGTCTGGTTTGGGGTTGAGATCCCACGTTTCTCAGAGGGAACTTTTGCAGCTGAGAGATTCTTTTGAAATTTCAGCTGCATTCATGTGGATGGAGTTAGCTCTTTTTGTATTTTTTACACTTCTTACTAGTCTCGATTTAGCTTCTTTTATAAATTCTTGGTTGTAAGACTTCTCTTCAGGTAGCTTCAGTTGGTTATTCAGACTGATCTCTCTATATTTTAATTGTAATTCCAGTTTGGTCCAGGGAGCAGGTGAGTGTACCCTTCCCTTCCTCCACTACCACCTTGAAATAGTAGCACTTTTGTTTTCAGGGTTTCTTTCTTTCTTTTTTTTTTTTTTTTGTATTTTTCATGGAATATCAGTTGTTCTTGAAAGAAAGATTGATTTGTAGATTATGTTTATTTATAGTTGGGTATTTGGCAAGTATTTTCTCAAAATTAAATGATGTGAGCCTGCAGGTTTGAGCAAAGCTCACCAGTTTGGACCCAAGGTCGCTGGCTTGAGCAAAGGGTTACTCGGTCTGCTGAAGGCCCACGGTCAAGGCACATATGAGAAAGCAATCAATGAACAACTAAGGTGTTGCAATGAAAAACTGATGATTGATGCTTCTCATCTCTCTCCCTTCCTGTCTGTCTGTCCCTATCTATCCCTCTCTCTGACTCTCTCTGTCTCTGTAAAAAAAAAAAAATAATGATGTGAGCCTGTCACTTCATAAAAGATGACTGACAGTGTTGTGTGCCAATATTAAAATTTGAATGTTCAAAATGAATGTTAGAATTTTGGACAATTTGAATACACTACCATGAGTCCAACAGCTTCTGAATACTTAAACCTTTTTCTGTTGAGACTGGAAGTAATAATATAAATGTGATTTTTTTAATATTATAAAATGTAATGTGTAAACAGATATAGTATTTTAGTAGTTTAATGAAACTGTTTATACTATACTATTTTTAAAGTTTTGTTGTAGTATAATAGAAGAATATCAATAATTTTATAAAAGCTAATTAAAACATCCTTATCTTCCTTAATTACATATTTATATGAACGTACATTTTCTTCACATGTCAACCAGAACATCTTGCAATAGATCAAATGCAGATACAGATATGAGAATTCAGTCAAACACCAAAGAGATTTGCAAAATGGTAAAACAATGTGTTATTCTTCTTGATAATTTATTTTTGTTAAAATATAGGTGTTTGTCATAAAAGTCTGTTATTTGTTTTTAATAGGCTTATTATTATTTTAACATGGTTAATACATATTTTAATGTTTTGAGTACAGTAAATTTCTAATATAGTAAATATGGTTAATTATATCCTACCTAAAATAAAATTATTAGCATTTTTCAATACTTTTTCATGTGTGTGAAGGGTTCTAGAGACCAAAAAGTTCCATAACACTGAAAGTGTTATTTCCATGAGAAGACATTTTAAAGAAACCTGGATAGCTCTTTATAATTAAATATCTCAATACTTCTACTAGCTTTATGTAGGTAGAATTTATTCATATTGTAAGCAGTTATAGTCTCTAATTCATTTCTTTATTTAGCCAATAAATGCTAGCACTACTTTAGGTGATTGAGATATGGCAGAGAAAAAAATAACAAGAACTATTTTGCTTTCATTGAGCCTGTGTACTAATAATATAGACATGAGTATATAAACAAATATATAAAATATAATACTTCTATATTATAAATATACTCCTAAGTCATTCATAAAGAATTTAAAAGTATTTATATCACACCCAGATGAATTTTAAATCATAAAATATGAGAGTAGATTTTATTACTCTTTGAGATAGGTTAGCTTCTAATTTAAACCAGTTTGTCTGGTTCATCTGTATATGAATATTTGGATGCAAACCAGAACTTTCATTAGCCAAAATGGTGCAAAAACCATATCATTTAGTCTCTGAAATCTACTCCATATGGTCTTCTAGACAATTAAGTCAGCTGATTTCATTTCCTAGGCATTCTAGACTTGGATGTTATCACTTGTCCTGCCTCTTTTAGTTCAAGGTATTGTGTGATCTATTAGGACCACAATCTAACTGTAATATATTTCAGGCTGATGGAAGGAAATGAGCTCTATTTAATATTATAAGCTATGTAGGATTAGCTTTTGCCAGTTTTATCTTCTTCTTTGTGCTTTCCCACTAATCTTCTGAGCTGCGATCATCTTCTTGCAGTTTTGGCACCACTAACCTACCTTTAATTTTCATCTCAAAGATTCAAATTTTATAACTCTTCAGCAACTCTTTTTCAAATTGGGACTATTTCCATATTCTCTTACAAAAATGCTGGTACACGTAATAGTCAAGTTAATTATTTTTGCAAGTGTGGTCACAGAAACAGTGTATTTTAAAATCCATTTATAAGGGATCAATTTTCACCAATTGCTAAGTTTGGTTGGGTCAAAAATTATAAAATATTCTATAGGTAATTAAAAAAAAGTTTTTAAAGATAATTGGAAGTTTTTAAACACAAAAACATACACACACATACATTGCAAAGCTTGGGGCACAAAGGTCAGGATGACTGTTTCTAATGTTTAGGAAATAAGCTGTGTAAGAAATGTCAGAAACTGATGTGGGTGACCTTTGTTTTCTGCAGCACCAAGTAGATGATTATTTAGACAAGCATCAGAAGCTATAAGAAAACCTGGTCTAGGATCTGCTCAAGATCATGAGATGCTTTTTGTTGTTTAAAGGAACAATATTAGCTGCTGTTGCTCTTCTGCCTTACAAATCACATGAAAGTTCTTCTGATTGGTTGAATTTAATCTCTTACTGTATACGCAAGTGATTGTAGGAAATGTAGTTCTCAAGTTTCCACACTCTGTAGAGGAAGGCATAGAAAATTTTGGGGATGAGGTTGATTATTGGAAAATAAAAATAATATCCAAGCCCTGGCCAGTTGGCTCAGTGGTAGAGCATCGGCCTGGCGTGCAAGGGGTCCCGGGTTCGATTCCTGGCCAGGGCACACAGGAGAAGCGCCCATCTGCTTCTCCACCCCTCCCCCTCTCCTTCCTCTCTGTCTCTCTCTTCCCCTCCCGCAGCCAAGGCTCCATTGGAGCAAAGATGGTCCGGGCGTTGGGGATGGCTCCGTGGCCTCTGCCCCAGCTGCTAGAGTGGCTCTGGTCATGACAGAGCGATGCCCGGCGGGGCAGAGCATCGCCCCCTGGTGGGCAGAGCGTCGCCCCTGGTGGGCGTGCCGGGTGGATACCGGTCGGGCACATTCTCTCCCCGTTTCCAGCTTCGGAAAAATACAAAAAAAATAATAATAATAATAATAATATCCAGCACATCAAAATAGTAAGTATGTCAAGTTAAAGACTCCATAGTTAAATCTGAAGATAAAAAGTAATAAACTATGCCTTATGAAGTATCTGGTTAGCAAATAACTAGATATGTTAGAAAAATCTTTTTGTGATGATAGAAGAAGTCAAACGTCTTGGAGAAAATACAATTTTAGTAAAGGGTAAGAGAACATTAAGTTACAAAAGGATAATAATAAATATAAAGTACTGACAAGGGTAGCGATGAATGCATCAGTCAGTTCAAGGAAGAATGATTGTGCCTGGCAGTGTTGTAAGCTTTGGAGTCCAACTACTATAATTACATGTTCCCAATCTCAAGAATCTTACTTCTTCTTCAGAGGAGGTAAATAACAAAACAAACAAACAAGACAATCTTACTTGTGAGTAAATAATCAGTTTCATGATAAGGAATAGCAGGAAATGAGATTTAAATAGAGTGGTCAAGAAAAGTCTCTCTGAAAATATAACAATTGCGCTGAGACTTAGAGTTTGAAACAAGTCTTACAATAGACATGGAAGATGGCTTCAGTGAGTGAGAATAATAAGCCTCAGACACTGAGAAGTGAGGAAAGTTTTAAGGTGTTCAAAAAACTGAATGAGGGTTACTATGGCTGGAATATACTAAGTACGGGGAGACAAGAATAACTTTACGTTAGAGAGGTACACAAAAGTCAGATCATGTGAGGTCTTGGCATAAGCAGTAGAGCTGAAGAAAAGTCATTGTGGTTAGTGAAGGTGAGTGAGAAGCAGAATGACATATTATGAAGACAGCAGTAGGCAAGGTGAGCTCACGTAAGCACCTTTAGTTCTCATAAACATTGGCGAACTTTTTAAGATGTATGAGAAGCCACTAAAGGATTTTAAGTATTGGTAAGTATTGGTTTAGAGATTGGTAATACCTGATTGGAGAACTATTTAGAATTTGGATGGGACAATTTCTAAAAAGAAAAGAAAACAAAAATGGGAAATTTTATGAATAAAAATGTTAGGGGAAACAATCAAACTGTTATGCAAAGATAAAAACAAACAGAAAATACTCTTTTTTGAGAATGTGACTACACTTATGAAATAAGTAGAAGATAAAATTTAACCAAATCCTCACTTGCCCTTTACTTCATTTAAGGTGTCACTTATGATGAATTACTTACCATTGTATTTGTATTTCTTTTTTATGCTTTTAAACATTATGTTTGCATATTTTTTTATAATTGGTTAAATCCCTTTATGTAATCAGTTTTAAATTTATTTTTAGTTATATCACATAATTTCATTGCTCTTTTTGTTTTTAACTTTGTTCATTGCTAAGGTGATTTTTCAGCCTTTGTAGTATCAAAAAGAAAAAAAAAACAACTTTAAATTATTGGAAATAAAAACTGTAAACTATAAAATAGCCTGCACAATTCTTTTAAGAGAGGAATAGAAGGATTATATTTTACATAGAGGGAAGATTTAGATCAAAATTTAAAGAGAAAACCTTTGGCATGTACTTAAAGAACTTATGATGTGCTAAAGCCATGAAGTCATTTATTTTGTAAGACTTTGCATTCCAGTCTACTTATTATATTATTCAGTTTTGTAATAACTAGTAGTTATCACTACTTTAAATTATTTTAGGACCTATTTCTTTGTAGATCAGTGTGCCAGGCTGTGAGAAGAACATGATATTTCTTCTGAAGTCAGACTTAGAAGAAAATTTTCCTTTAGTGATATAAACTACATTTACTTTGCAGGAATTTAACATTGAGATTTCAAATCCAAAATGTAAAAGGTCCAATCTAAATTAAATATGGATTGAAGACACACATAAACAGATGTTAGAAGAGGCACAGAGTAAAGATAAATTTTGAGAGAATACACTAAAATTTGAAAGTTTGTATTTGTTTATGCCACAGATGGGGAAATTGAGAAATTGCTATTTTAAAATACAATCTCTTATGTTTGCACAATACTTTATAGTGTCAAAGATTTTATGCTTTAATATGCTTATAATGAATATCAGAATAATCCTTGAGCAGCCAATTTCCCAAGTGTGTGAATGGAGTGGGAGCCAAGTAGATGAGACAGTGGCCCGTATCTTATATGTGACAGGTGTGAGCTCGGACCTTCTCACCTTGTAATCTCCTTTTCAAAGATCTTTTCACTATGCCATGCATAGTAAGAAAAGGAAAAGTAAGTTCAATCTTTCCATTACTAAAAGAAATTAATTGTGATTCTTATACTTATGTATAAATAAAGTAAAACTCACCAGTGTTGTTTGGTGCCTTTTTGGTGACAGAAATGACACAGTTTGGTTTTGTGAACAAGTTCAGTGAAGGTCAAATATCAGCAGCTCTCAGTTAGTATGTACTAACTATGACCCAGATAGTTTCTTCATGCATATTGTAATTTCCGTTTTAGAAATGAGGAAATCTCTGTGTCTCTACTATATTAATCAGGGGTCTGAGTTGTAATCCACAGAAGCTACTCTGGCTAATTTAAGGACTTTATTTAAGAATATTAATAATTCCCCAGTTCTCTGGGAACACTAGAGAGTCTGGTTTAGAGGTTGAGTAGCCAGGACCTGTACCAGCCTGGCTGGCACACTTCAGAGACTCCACTGAATGTGACACGGGCATAAACCATGGGAGACCACTGGGGTGTGGCCATCTGTCTCTCTGCCATGCTCTACAGCTTCACCAGAAAGAAATGACTCATAGTAACTTCTCTAGTTTGAGTGAAATAATCTCACAATAGTGCAAGTGATTTTTTAAGTCTAGATCACAGGCTAGAGTCACATCACTCCATCTCATGAGTGAATTGAAAGGAAGCTGGGAAACCAAGGTGTGTCCCCCTCCTTTTCCCTTGAAACTAGGGTTGATAAAGTGGTACATTCTCTAAAAAGGACTTATGATTAAAATGTATCTGGATGCCAAAATCATGACATATATCCACTATCCCACCATGGTGAATTTCAAAAAATGGCCTGAAATTCTTCCTTTACAATGTAAGTAGTACAGCTCTTCCTAGCAAAAGGTAATGCCTCCTTCCAAACGTTGAACACAGAAGGACGTGTGGCTTCCTTTCACAATGCAGTGACCCAGAAGTGGTACCATGCTGGCTCCAAGCCTCGGCTCATGAACACCCATGCTTCTGCTGTCCCTCTAAGTACTCTGCTGCCACAATGGGGACAATTGCCAGATAACATCCTAAAGAATGGAGAGATAATGAAGCTGACAATATTGTCACAGACTTGGCCCGGACTCATGAGAGAGCCAAATAGGAGACCCCAGGCAACCTGCAGTTGAGTAGAGATGCATCCGTGAGTTCCACCGAGTCAACCAACCTGATCTACACCGAAGAAGCATCTAGCTGACCTGCCAACTGTGAGTCATTTATTAATTTATTTTTATTGGTTTATTTATTTATATATTTTTAAAAATTAAATGTATTAGAGTGACATTGGTTAATAGGATCATATAGATTTCAAGTCACGAGCCATTTCTGCTTGATATTGTAAGTGAGACTTGAGATGGTTTATATGCCACAAAAGCGAGGATACACTTACAAAACTGATATCTGTTCAAGGCATTCCTGTGCCCCAGGGGCTCCACATAATTGAAATTCCTTGGAAGGTAGATGTATGTACGGTGAACTTCTTAGATCATACTATAGAATATAGACAATTGGTGTGGCTCTCTGCATGTATTGATAGATGTTTGTGGTTCCACTGTGTGCTGTGAAGGGACAGCCCCAAAGGGGTTTCCTTCACAAGGTTTCAAATGACTCTAATGCTAACATCACAGCCTTTTGATGTAAGTTGATTTATTTATTTGCCCATTCTCATTGAACTGCACATACTTAGAATTGTAGTGTTCTTCTTACCCGAATACACCCTCACTAGTTGTTTACTGTAAGATTTGCAACATTGGCACCTCCCTCTGACAGCAGGGTAATGCAGCTTAATGAAATATTTGAAAAGTCCGATGAACTGCACAGAAGAAATGTGCTTTTTTTAATTCTAAATTATGTTTCTTAATAGCATTTTTTCCCCACATCTGTGTAGCTTGTGGCTTCATTCAACCAGCCATCTGCCTCATAGTCACATCAAATGCACCAAACACTAGGTCTGCGAATGACTCACAGAGACAAATTGTCAAGGTGTGATACAATGTGGAAGTTGTTCTCCATCAGTTTGGCAAAATAATGCAAATTACTAACAATCTTTTTCAATAATGTTTCTTGTGTTTATGATGATTGTGATACTTTAAAATCTCTTTTCACCAGGCATCAGAGAATATTATTAACTTCATCATATTATTACTAGCATTCATGACTGTATTTCTAAATTTTTCTCAAGCTCTGTCATATTGGAGACCAGGCTGAGACCAGTGAACATACATCGTTAAAGCTGAAAGGAACTCATTTTTGTAAATTTATTGATTTTTCAGATAGAGGAAGGCAGAGAGGAACAGCGAACCTCAGCTCCACTTAACCACGCACCCACTAGTTGACTCCTGTATGTGCTCTGATCAGGGATCAAACCCACAGCCTTGGCATATTGAAATAACACTCCAGCCAACTGAGCTCTCCAGCCAGGGCAAGCTGAAAGAAACTTTTAAGTTCATATATATTAAGTGCTTAATATGATGCCTTGAAAGTAGTAATTAGCCAATAAACATTAGCTGTTATTATTATTACTATTACTACTACCATGAAATTCTCTCATTTTAGAGATAAAAAAACTGAAGCTTCTGCATAAATATTGCCAGTAACATATAACGTAACTTCAGCAATTTTCTGCTTGTGGTCCTTTTAAAAAACTCACAGGCAACATAGATCTATCAATGAACTTATACTTTGTATTAATGTGCAGTGCATAAAAAACCCTCAATACTTGTTGTCTTGACTGTTTTGCTAGAAGGTACCTACTAACATAAGGTTTTCTTGCTCCCATAATATTTCCTGAAGTCCTTTATTATCACTACTTCTTCAGATGAAAATCAAATAATTCAAGAAAATATCTACTCTATTCCTCTTTTATGACTGTGTTTATTTTTTTAATGATTTTTATTTCTTTTGCCAAGTTTAAACCCATGACGACTTGACTAGGTACTAAATACAGAAAGGCCCCAAACAAATTGGACCTGTTATATTATATACAAAAAATATTAAATTTTGAGAAATGATATTTTCAATGTAATAAGTATTTTTTTAAAAAAACAAATGACACTAAATTTCTTTTTTTACATCATTTTTTAATTTTTCAATTATAAGTGACATGCAATATTATGTTTCAGGTGTACACCCCAGTGATTAGGTATTATAAAACTTACAAAGTGATCATCCGGATAAATCATTCTTAATTTTTTTCTTTTAAAATCAATAGCATCCGTAACCATGTAATTTATGGAATGTCTTATTACAAACTACCTGATTATGTTGGTTAACAATACCTCTAAAAATCCATGGAACAATATTGAATCAGTTTCTGTTAGCAAAACTCATCACTTTTGATGAACTGTTTGCAACCCAGTTCTGCACTCCAGCTTTGCCATTGGTTTGTTCTGCTTATTTACAACATATCTATGTTCTGTCTCTTTACATTTTGGCTTCAGTTAGAGTAAGATTACTTGGAAGAAAAGACCTCCATTTGAAACCAAGCAAACATAAAGCAATTTTATATTTACTTTTATTTTAAAAGTTGTTTAAAGATATAAAAGGTCAGTATTTTAAAAAAGTAAATCTCTCTAAAAATGTTTGTTATAAACCTCTATTTATCAAGTTTATCATTATGTTTCCTTTTACAATGTATTAAGAACCTGGAAGGCATATTATCAGGTATATTGTTATAAAGTCGATGTGAGATATTGAGTTTTCTTGCAATCGCCTTGTCTTGCCACAAGATGGTGGTAAAACTAGAAAGGCATTCAATGTGAATGGGGTAAAAAAAAAAAAAAACCATAGAAGGAGCACAAAGAAGTGGAGATTAGGGTTTTTTGTTTTTGTTTTTGTTTTGCACATGATGTAATAAATAAAATAAGTAACCTATGACAACAGGGAATTTCTGAACTCAAAATAGTAAGGTATTTTCTCATTCTTGTTCTTGTTTCTTAATTTTAACTGAATTGTTTACTTTCTTTATAAAGAGTCTCATTTTCAAACTTAACAGCCAATTGAGCTTTCAAAAAATATATGAAAACATTATTTAATTTATCTCTTCTCCTTTATTTGTATAATTGCATTATTACTTTTAAAACTGTTTTTAGAAGATGGGCTCTGTTATGTCATTTAATTGCCATATCTATGTATCTCTTATATATCCCCAACTTACAGATTTTAGAAATTAAATTACTTTCTCTTTTATCCCCTACAGCAACTGTTACTGACATATAAACATAGCCAGTTGTATTAGTCAGGATTGTTCAAAGAAACAGAACTAATAGGATGTATATTGCTATATAGAAAAGGCTTTATAAGAATTGGCTTATATTATTGAGGCTGAGACGTCCCATGCTCTGCCATCTACAAACTGGAGGCTCAGGAAAGCCAGACCCCTAGTTCCAATCCAAACCTACAGGCCTAAAAATCAAGAGAGCTTATGTGCAAAAGCAGGAGAAGATGAATGTCCCAGCTCAAGCAAAAACAAAGAGCAAATTTTCCCATTTTTGTTCTGTGTAGATTCTCAATTGATTGGATGATGCTCACTAGCAACGGTGAAGGCAATCTTCTTACTCAGTCTACCTATTCAAATACCAATCCTTTCCAGAAACAATCTCACACACAGATCCAGAAATCATCTTTTATCGGGTATCCGGACATTCCTTATCCCAGTTACAGATACACACAAAATTCACCGTCTTACAGCGCTCCATCAATGCTCATTGAAAACATGATGCTCTGACTCCTGTTCAAAGCTTCAGGAGTGAGAAGCTTTGATGCTGAATCTATTTTAACAGGTCATCAGACCTTAAAGACTTTGGACAATTCTCCCCAGAAAATCTACAGGTAAGGACCTCTAGGAGAATTAACAAGGACAAGACTTGGAAGCTACGGTCTCATTATCTCCTCGGCTTAGACTCTTGAGGCAGGATGTGCTATAATCTCTACTGTCTTCCTTTAGAGGACAAAGTCCTTTTCTCTCTTCCTGTCGCTCCACCTCTAGGTTTCATTGTTGACTGTTCTGTTTTGCAGCCTTGTTCCTTTTTAGTAGTGGGCTTTGTCTTTCTGTAGTGGGTGTCCTTAGCTGAGAATAATTACTGACTCTCCCGCACATCTTTTCATCGTGTCTTCTGATATACCATAAGTTGCTAAAGAAAGTAGGGTGTGAGTGGGTGAGCTCTTAATGAATATCATCTGCAGTCCCATATGTTCTAGAATAATATGCAAAAAAAAAAAAAAAAAAAAGGACAGATCTTTTGTGCAGCCAAATATTTAACAAAATAGCAACCTTCACTGAGATAAGCCACGCTTAACCCAGGAAACATGAGAAAAATCATGTGCATTTTCACTTTTTGGTCAAACCTTCTTCTTTTACAATTTGATAAAAGAGCAGTTAAAACAATGAAATATAAATGTACTTTTCCTTCATGAGACTTTACATTCTCAAAGACAGGAATTTAAAATGTTTATCCCTATCACATTGACCAGGAGTCCACAATTAAGCTACTTCAAGCCTAATTTGGCATGCTTTCTGTTTTTTAAATAAAGTTTTATTGGCACAAGCCACACACATCCATTTATGTTTTGATGGTGACTGCTTTTTCACTGGGAGGACAGAACTGACTCATTGTGAGGAGAGCATGTAGCCCACATATCATAAAATATTTACTCCTTTTCTCTCGATAGAAAAAGTTTGCCAACACAGATTAAGAGCTTTAAAAATGTTCATTACATAAGTCAATTAATAGAGGATATTACCTTTATTGATGCAAATCTTGACTCTAAAAAATAATGCATTAAAATTGCACTTTTGCTTTAAATATGTCAAAAGATCATTCGTGTTTTATCTACTAATACAAGATGAAATGCTTTACATTATTACATCAGTTTACCAAAATAACTGGCTATATATAGTAGCTTTTGTTTCTTTGTGGGTTTTTCTGAAAACTTAACATTTAGTGTTTAATTACATTACCAAGTTGATTCATTTTGTATCACATAGATGAAATGTTCCTGAAATATTTTATCAAGTTTATTAGTTCTATGAAAAAAAATGATTTCTTGACAAGTCACACAAGTGACATGAAAGATTTTTTAAAAATATTTTATTTTTTACAGCAGTTTTTAGTTTACTGCAAAATTGAGCAGAAGATACAGATTCTCCGTACACCTCCTTCCCCACACAAACACCGCCTCTTCCACAATCATTCAGTGCACCCACCACAGTGATATATTTGTTAAAACTGATGCACCTGCAATGACATATTACTCGTGCCCATTATAAACATCAAGAATCACTTTTGGTATTGTACAGTTTGTAGGTTTTGACAAATGTACAATGACATGTGACATGTGTCCAGCATTGTAGTATCATAAAGAATCGTTTCATGAAAAGTCCTCTGTTCTGCTCATTTATTTCTTCCTCTCCATCAGCCTAGGGAACCACTATATTTTCATTCTCCACAGTTTTTCTTTTTCCAGAATGTCATGTAGTTTGAATCATATTATGTAGCCTTTTCAGTTTGGCATCTTTCACTTAGTAATATGTTTTTAAGATTCCTTCGTGTCTTTTCATGGCTTGATAAATCCTCTTCCCTTCCTTTTCCTTCCCTTCCCTCCCCTTCCCTTCCCTTCCCTTCCCTTCTCTTTTCTCTTCTCTCTTTTTTTTTGAGAAAGAATAAAAAAGAGAGAGAGAGAAAAAAAAACATCGAGGTGGTGTTCCACTTTTTTATGCATTTATTGGTTGATTCTTGTCTGTGCCCTGCCCAGGGATTGAACCCACAAACTTGGTGTATCGGGATGATGCTCTAACGAACTGAGCTACCTGGCGAGGGAGATAACTCATTTCTTTTTAGTGCTGAATAACATTCTCTTGTTTGAATGTACCATGGCTTATTTATCCATTTACCTGCTGAAGAATATCTTGGTTCTTCCCAAGTTTTGCTAATAACGAATAAAACTGCTATAAACACGCACGTGCAGGTTTTTGTGTGGACATATGTTTTAAACTCATTTGTTAAGCTGGATTGTATGGTAAGACTATATTTAATTATGGAAGAAACTGCCAAATGGTATTCCAAAATGGCTGTACTATTTGTATTTCCACCAGCAGAGAATGCTAATCCAGTGTTTGGTGTTGTCAGTATTTTGGATTTTCACCATTCTAGCAGCTGTGGTTTTGTTTTAACTTCAAGATTTTGCAGTGCTTTCAAGATTTAAAAAAATTGGCTCTGGATATTTGGGGGTGTGGTAGAATATACAACATTTCTCAAAATAAAGTGATCGTTGTAATGTTTTATAATGGGATAGCTTATAAAATAAACGTTCCTGTGCAATTGCTGTTAGCATTGTATCTCTGGTGCTCACATAATACTCCACAATAGCAGCTCTCTGTGGATCTTGGCTGAATAAATGAATACTTGAGACTGGAGCACACAGGGAGATCTGGGTTGGCTGAAGTTTGAATAAATTCAGTTAGAAAGGGATAATCTTGAGCCACGTATGGAAAAAGAAGCCAGCACTCATATGCTACATCGTTCCAATACTTGAGCTGAAGGTATTCTGGGACTGCCGTATTTTGATAAAATGGATTAATTAAATAGTTAATTCTAGCATTCCAATAGAAATAGACATATGATACCAATTTGCTTTTTTTGTCAGTCCATATATTTGGCCAATATCTTATGATAATGTAGAATGTTTTAATAGCCAGTAGTTGATGGTAGTGTTCTTTGTCAGTAGTGTTATCACACTGTGCTATTAAAAGAGATTTATTTGATTAGATCTGCAGCAAATAAGCAGGCAGTCCAAGCTGTTGTCTAACAGAAATTTGAAGAGACCTTACCTTCTTGGCTAAGCTACGATTTACTATATTTTGAATATGGTTTGGGCAAGCTTCCCTACGTTTATCTCAGACAAGCAGATATTTAAGCTAACATTTTATTTTGAAAAGAATATTTATATAGCTTTGTATTTGGCTTCATATATTCATTTCATTTAGAACTTTGTTGACTTTTTTTTTTCTTTCTTGTTCTTACTCTAAATAACAAATGTATGTTCTTCTACTTAAAAATGGGGGAGCTAAATTCTGGAGCAAATTTCAATTCTATTTTAACATTAAGAGTATGAAATAGACTGGTGTTTAAGAATCCAAATATTGATATTCTTTTTAAGCCAGATTTGTTTGAGAATTTAATTTTATGGCTTTAAATTTGTATATAGAATTTTTTATGGCAATAAACATGATTATTTTCCCTCTCTATGTAAAAAACTTCTTAAATAATTTAGCTTTATTTTTTCTGCTCAAGTTGCAAGAGGGTTGTAGAATTACTTATTTCCACTCTGAAAAACTTAAAAAGTATGCCAAGTATGATAAAAAGTAATCAAATCTTTGAAATTTTTTTTATATTATTATTTTTTAAGATTTTATTTATTTATTTATTTTTATTTATTCATTTTTTTTAGAGAGGAGAGGGAGAGACAGAGAGAGAGAGAGGAGAAACAGAGAGAGAGAAGGTGGGGAGGAGCTGGAAGCATCAACTCCCATATGTGCCTTGACCAGGCAAGCCCAGGGTTTTGAACTGGCGACCTCAGCATTTCCAGGTTGACACTTTATCCACTGCGCCACCACAGGTCAGGCAAATTTTTGAAATTTTACATTTGATCATAAAATTTAAATTTACAAGAATGCAATTTTAATTACCATAATTCTTATATTAGCACATAATATTTTCAAAATATGTTTTTGAGCAATAAAAACATTATAATTATGTATGTGGAGGTCATAAAAAGTCAGGATTCTTTCATATATAATATACAGTAGACATAAGTTTTATAAAGCAAATTTTTTTAAATGTTTTCCAGAGTAAAAATTCTTTATTTGTCTTAAATTAAGTTCTAATGGTAAAGGCCTACAGAATACAAAAGTTTAAGTGTTGGCTGAAGTTTAGATAATGTTATTTGACCACTTTGGGTATATTTTACGTTTTGAAAAGCAACAGTTTAAACATATTGGGCTTATAAAAAACAGCTTAAGGAAGTTTCTAGCCTACAAATGTTAATTTTTAGCGAATGACTTAGCAATTCTATACAACTCTTTGAGGCAGTATTTGTTTTGAGACTGCTACATTATCTTTTCTTGTTTTCACCACAGAGATGGGGACTAAATTTAAATTGGACCACATACAATTTAGTTTTATTTTTTAAGAAATCTAAAAACTGCATAAAGAATGGACTCTGCTGGACACTAAACATACAACTAGATCAATCATAATATATGAAACTCAATCCAAACCAAAACAAAAGCGTTCTACATGATTGTCAACAATTTAAACTGTTAACTCCTAACACTGCATCAGAAAACTTGGAGCCCAGAGAGTTTAAGACGTTAATTTGTAAGCATGTTAAGGAATTTGTAAAATTCCTTTTTCAGAGGGAGAAAATAAACACTTTCTGAAGCAATCTTGAGGCAAGCAATAATTTAGAAATCCAAAATAATATCCACCTGAGAACAGAAATTTAAGATGTGCCCTTGGCCATCTTCGGAAATCAAGAGAATCATTTGCAAAGCAGTCCCTGAATCAATGTGGATTGCACAGTTCACAATATGATGGACTGAACACAGCAAGAGTCCACTTTTGTTCTGCAAAACAGTCTGCCGAGGTGCTCAACATAAGCAAGAGGGTTATTTTATCAGTGACATTATCTTACAAAAATCATCAGCGGGCTCTCACATGAGCTTGAAAGCCTTGTAAGCCTTCCTGGGGAATGCAAAGTTGAGCCAATTGAATGGTTGACATTCACTCAAGCAGCATAAAGTAGAGGGCTGATAAATGAATCAGACCCGTGCCTTCAGCAAATTGCAGCTACCTATTCAGTTATAATTAGTATTTTGGAACTGCCATCCATGTTTAACTCTGATGGAAAGGATTTGATATTTGCTTTTTTTTTTTTTTTTTTTGCTTTAAAAAAATAAGAGACTGTCTTTTTTGTTTTATAGATGTAAAAAGCATGTTTTCAAAAAATCCCATCACTCATAAAATCTCTGGATCTGTCAACGGAATCTCAGCCAGTTTCAGGCTGTTAATGAACAGGCATCCATACCTGCATCTTACACCTAATGTCAGATGTCACAGTTAATGTGCACTGAGTATTGTATATTCCAAGAGATCTTACAACACCCTCCAATAGCAGCACCCTGTGGTCCCTTCAGTACCAATGAGCATCAAGGAATTGAGGTGGTTTCTTATGTGATTCCAACCCAACTGGCTGAGACGTGCATCAGTCAGGCCCGTTTTACATAACATTTGTTTGAACATTGTATAGGTAATACTTTTTTTTTTTTTTTTTTTTTTTTTTTTTCATTTTTCTGAAGCTGGAAACGGGGAGAGACAGTCAGATAGACTCCCGCATGCGCCCGACCGGGATCCACCCGGCACGCCCACCAGGGGGCGATGCTCTGCCCATCCTGGGCGTCGCCATATTGCGACCAGAGCCACTCTAGCGCCTGAGGCAGAGGCCACAGAGCCACCCCCAGCGCCCGGGCCATCTTTGCTCCAATGGAGCCTTGGCTGCGGGAGGGGAAGAGAGAGACAGAGAGGAAAGCGCGGCGGAGGGGTGGAGAAGCAAATGGGCGCTTCTCCTATGTGCCCTGGCCAGGAATCGAACCCGGGTCCTCCGCACGCTAGGCCAACGCTCTACCGCTGAGCCAACCGGCCAGGGCTTGTATAGGTAATACTTTAAACTAAAAATTAGACTGCATTGTTCGGCAATCTCATTCAACTATTTTAATTTCTTAATCGATTTTGTATCATTTTTGCATTTTTAATTATATATATGTGTGTATATATATCTATATAAATAAAAATGTAAATGTTCGTTTGTTCAAAATCTTAAATCTCCAAAAGTTCTTCACTGATTGCTTTGAAATTTTGACACAATGTTGCATTCAAATATGTGCATGTTTTTATATACCTACTATAATATAGATGTCACACCTGTGACAGGTAAAAGCATGCTTTTTTTGAAAAACAGCGCCATCTGTTGGATGTAAAAGTAACACACAGTATACTAAATATTTTATGATTCCATTTCAATGTTTCTGACTTACGATCCATTTATGATTTCCAAATTTCCAACTTTATGTTTTCATTTCAGTGTTTCTGATTGCATTGTTAAATTGAATTTTCATAGATCTTGATTTATTTTCATTTTGATTTAATTATTTTGTGTGACACTGCATTGAATTGAGCTGTGTCATTTACCATAGCATTCATTTTGTGAGCATAGTTTATTTCACAGCTGCAAATGTGCCACAAATAGCCCTGAATCCACTGGCTACAACGTTAACTGCTTTCTTCACCTTATGTCAAAATGATGCATTTGCGAAAACACCGCTGTATTTGGAAGTTTTGGAAGTGTCTACGTATTACATATGGAATGTGAGTAGAAAATCATTTGAACGGTGCAAACGAGGAGAGCGAGTTGACGGACAATCTGGCATATTCAAAGAAACTACGATAGGCATGCTGTACACCATGCATCCCAATCAAGATGAATGCTTCTTTCTTCGCGTGCTGTTGGCAAATGTGCCTGGTCCAACATCTTTCCAGCAATTGAGAATTGTCAACGGCGTTACACAAGCTACTTTCCGCAGTGCATGTCAAGCTCTGAATTTATTGGAGAACGACCGACACTAGGATGTATGCATTAATGATGCGTGCAACACATCACATCCAAATCAAATTCATGTATTGTTTGCAATCACATTGACCGTCTGCTCTCCTTCATCTCCATCAGAGTTATGGGAGAAATACAAATCGCACATGGCTGAAGATATTTTCTGTCGAATACACAAGGAAAATTCAAATATGAACATGGATTTTACAGCAGAAATCTACAACGAAGGGTTGATAATGATTAAAGATTTGTGCTTAGAAATCGCGAACAAAGTTCTCAATCAATTGGGAATGCCATCACTGAATCGATCTGCTGCTGCTTCATTCGATGTAGAATTGCATCGTGAACAAAATTACAACACGGGTGATCATTTGTCGTACGTACAATCAAATATTCCTAAGCTATCGCTTGAGCAAAAAGGCACTTACGTTCAAATAATGCAAGCTGTCAATAATGGGGTTGGAGAAATCTTCTTAGATGTGCCAGGATCGATTCTGAAAGCAATTCGATCCCAAAATGATGTAGGCTTAGCTCTTGCATCGTCCGGAATGGCTGCGACATTGCCACCAGGTGGAAGAACTGCTCATTCTGCTTTGAATTGCCATTGAACATGCAATTCATTGAAACTGCCATGTGCAACATTTCCAAAGCATCCAGCAAGGAAAAGGTATTGCAGAAATGCAAACTTATTGTTTGGGATGAATGCACAATGGCGCACAAAAAGTAGCTCGAGGCTCTGTGTCGATCATTGCAAGATTGCGTGGAAACATCAGACCATTTGGGAATGCATTAATATTGCTTGCAGGAGATTTCAGGCAAACATTACCTGTAATTCCTCGATCGACACCAGCGGATGAAATAGATGCTTGCCTGAAATATTCTACTTTGTGGAGACATGTAAAGACATTAAAATTAACTACAAATGTGTATGTCCAGCTGCAAAATGATCGATCAGCTGAGATACTCTCACATCAATTGCTGGTAATTGGGAACGAAAAGATGCCGGTTGATCTGACCTCAGGATGAATTTCATTGCCTCATAACTTCTGCAATTTAGTGACATCAAAAGAAGAATTGGTTGAAAAAGTATTTCCCAATATTCAAACCAATTATAAGAATCACGATTGGCAGAGTGAACGAGCTATTCTTGCGGCCAAGAACAAAGATGTCTATGAACTTAACATTATTATTCAGTCTAACATTCAAAGCGAGGCAGTCACATACAAGTCCGTCGACACTGTTGTGGAAGCAAATGAAGTGGTTAATTATCCAACAGAATTTTTGAATTCACTTGATCTGCCAGGGATGCCACCGCACATAACTGCAATTGAAAATTGGTGTGCCAATTATCATGTTGTGAAATATCAACCAGCCAAAGCTTTGCAACAGCATGCAGCTTGCAGTAAAAAAATGAATGAGCAACGTCGTAGAAGCAACAATCTTGACAGGACTTTTCAAAGGTGAAGATGTCCTCATTCCTCACATTCCTATGATTCCAACTGATATGCCATTTCAATGTAAGAGATTGCAATTCCCAATTCAATTGGCGTTTGCAATCACCATCAACAAAGCTCAGGGCCAATCTTTAGAATTGTGAGGTTTAGAACTAGATATGGATTGCTTCTCACATGGACAATTATATGTTGTGTGTTCTAGACTCAGCAAACCAGACAATCTCTATATCTGCACAGACAATGGAACAACAAAAAATATTGTATACCCACAAGCATTGTGAAATTAAACATATTAGAAATGTGCACTTTCTCTTT
Source organism: Saccopteryx leptura (assembly GCF_036850995.1). Lineage (NCBI taxonomy): Eukaryota > Metazoa > Chordata > Mammalia > Chiroptera > Emballonuridae > Saccopteryx > Saccopteryx leptura. The sequence continues at coordinate 21,950,188 of NC_089507.1, forward strand.
TCTTTCTTTTCCATTTAACCAGACTGAGCCACAGCAACGCGTGACTGGGTATAGCTTGTGTGTGTGTGTGTGTGTGTGTGTGTGTGTGTGTGTGTGTGACACACACACAATAAGGAAGATTTGCCTCTGTCAATGAGCTAGGAAACTTACATATAATAGTAATTTGACATGTTTATGATCATGATTAGTAAAACATTTATGGGAGGGAGAAATAGTCCTTAGCCAGTAGCACGCCATTTTGCCTATAGGTTGGATGTGCCTGTGACGGTTAATTTTATGTGTCAATTTGGCTGGGCCACTGTTTCCAGATACTTGGTCAAATAGATGTTCTTGGATAATATTAACACTTAATTAGGTGAACTCTGAGTAAAGTAGATGGCCCTCCATAATGTGAGTGGAAATTATGGAGGCCTGAACTCAGCAGAGACCTCTGCCCTGCAAGAATCTACCAGAAGGCTGACTATCTTTGCACTCGACAACAGCTCTCCCCTCCCCCTCCATCCAGCCTGCCAGCTTACCTTGCATATTGCGTACTTGCCTTCACAGGCACGTGAGACATTTCCTTAAATCAAATCTCAAGTGCAGCTCAGTCAACATAATACCCTTGAAGTCCATCCATATTGTCACAAATGGCAGGATTTCCTTCTTTCTCATGACTGAATAATGTTTCATTTTCTATTCATAAGTGTGTGTGAAGATATATATATATATATGTATATATAAAGATAAATATATATTTACATATATGTCACATTGCTTTATCCACTCATTTATTGATAGATCTTTATTTTCACTTGAAACACATACAGAAAACATAAACTGATTATGATGTTTCCATAATGTAGTTGGCTTTAAATGTGAAGTCTAATTAATTTATGTAATTTACTCTTCTATTGATTGATGTCCAGAAATGTATCCAAAACCTATAGTATTATTTATGTATTTATGATAATGGATAGTGGTTGCTAATATATATTTTTAAAAATTTCTTAAAATATAAAATAAAAACTTTACATTTGTTCGATATTTTAAGAAAAATTTAAAAATAAAAACAAAGAGAAATAAAAGGAAAAAAATAAATCAGCAACCCAGACAATATCAGAAATACATAAACCAGTAATAGGATGAATATGAGAATTTTGTCTTGGCTAGTTTCCTATGCAATGCATACATAGATCCAAAAATAACACAGATACGCAGTTCTGGAAGCTATTATGAGATGAAATACTACAAGGATATTTGTATTATTGCCAATACAATCCCTTCAATGTCTTTGATTATTTTGTGTCTTGCCAAGTTCTCTCTTCTAAATACATATAATCAACCGGAAAAATTAGAATTTTTCTATGGCTTGTAAGAAATTAGAACATTGGCTTGAAGAAAAATGGAAAAAGTATTCTAAAATAAAGTTGTTAAAATTCTCCATTTTAAGAAAATAATATCACCTAACACAGGGCTTTATATGTCGTCACTTAAAATATGTCTGTTCAATTAAAGTAAATGGGATTGAATTGAAGAAAACCACTTCCATTTTGCTATCTTTCAGTTGGGTTCTATTGAGAGAGCTCCCGCTGTGACTCACAGACCTTCTATTTCACTATTTGCCATTTACCAATTCCTTTACTCTTTCATGTCGTAGCACTAATTTTTTTTTTTTATAGAAAGACAGATTGTTAGCAGAATTTCATCTGCCTGCTTATTTGTTCTTTTATCATTACATTTTAAACAAACTATAAATATTCTTTGAAGAGCTTTTATTTCTTAAACTGTCTCCATTATGCATGTCATGCATTTTTGAAAGTTTTATTTATCTTAAAACATTTTCTTTTACTTTTTTGATTGTTTAAGTAATAGTTAATTGACTAGGCTGGAGCACTACCCTTGCTTAATAAAAATTCATGCTTAGAGACATAATTTTATAGCACGGTTCTAGTTCCCCTAAAGAAAACCCATAACTACTTTTTATAACCAATAAAAATTTTAATTGTAGGATAGACACATAAAATCACAGACAATAAAAGTGCACACTCCATGAATTATCATTTCAAAACCCACAGTTTATTTTATTTTTTAAATTTATTTTTAAATTGCGATCCCATGAAAAACCCGCATTTTATGTTTAACCTCGATATTCCATTTACTGGCATCCTTTATTGAAAAGACAGACTTAGCCCTGGCTGGTTGGCTCAGCGGTAGAGCGTCGGCCTAGCGTGCGGAGGACCCGGGTTCGATTCCCGGCCAGGGCACATAGGAGAAGCACCCATTTGCTTCTCCACCCCTCTGCCGCGCCTTCCTCTCTGTCTCTCTCTTCCCCTCCCGCAGCCAAGGCTCCATTGGAGCAAAGATGGCCCGGGCGCTGGGGATGGCTCTGTGGCCTCTGCCCCAGGCGCTAGAGTGGCTCTGGTCGCAATATGGCGACGCCCAGGATGGTCGCAACATGGCGACGCCCAGGATGGGCAGAGCATCGCCCCCTGGTGGGCAGAGCGTCGCCCCATGGTGGGCGTGCCGGGTGGATCCCGGTCGGGCGCATGCGGGAGTCTGTCTGACTGTCTCTCCCTGTTTCCAGCTTCAGAAAAGAAAATGCAAAAAAAAAAAAAAAAGAAAAAGAAAAGACAGACTTTGCTTTGCAGGGCCATCTTTATTATCAATTAAGTTATTTATACATGCACTTGTCTTATCTCTTTTCTGCTTAATTTGATTTATTTAACTATCGTTGTGCCAATGCCACTGTCTGACTTTTAACAAATTTCTTCTCATTTTTCTTCAAATGTGTCTGGACATTCTTGGCCACTAGTAATTTCATGTAAAACTTTATATCAGCTTACAATTTTTAAATACAGTTGTGCAGTGACTTTGGTTGGGTTGATTTGTGGGAGAACTGACATCTCTTCAATATTCACTCATCCAATCCATGAACAACTGTCTTTTTTTTTTTTTTTTTTTTGTATTTTTCTGAAGCTGGAAATGGGGAGAGACAGTCAGACAGACTCCCTCATGCGCCAGACTGGGATCCACCCGGCACACCCACCAGGGGCGATGCTCTGCCCCTCCAGGGCATCGCTCTTTTGCGACCAGAGCCACTCCAGCACCTGGGGCAGAGGCCAAGGAGCCATCCCCAGCGCCCGGGCCATCTTTGCTCCAATGGAGCCTTGGCTGTGGGAGGAGAAGAGAGAGACAGAGAGGAAGGAGGGGGGGTGGAGAAGCAAATGGGCGCTTCTCCTATGTGCCCTGGCCGGGAATCGAACCCGGGTCCCCCACACTCCAGGCCGACGCTCTACCGCTGAGCCAACCGGCCAGGGCCAACTGTCTTTTTTTATATGGGTTTTTACTCAGTAAAATTTTGTTAAAAGTTTCCAGGTTTATATATCTTTGATACCTATTTTTAAGTATTGTCTACTTTTTTTTTGCTACTATAAATACTCTCTTTTTATTTATTTTAACAATCCTGGCTAGTGAATGTAGATACTTTAATACTTCATATTGATATTATTTCTAGCAAGTTTGCTAAACTCTCTTTTTAATTTTAAAAGATGAGTTTTTCACATACATATTTTATCTGCTAATAATGAGTGATTGTTTCTTTCTTTTCCATCCATATAACGCCTGTATCTTTTCCTTGTCTTATTGTACTGGCAAGAATCACCTGCAGGATGTTTGATAGGAATCTGAAAGAGATTATTTTGAACATTAAGTAAATAGTTGGCAATAACATTTTTGTTTGTAACCACTTTTAATCAAAATAAGGATGTACCTTTTTCTCCTATTAACAGTGATGGTATTTTATTAATTAGTTATTATTATTATTATTATTATTATTAAATTGGGATTATGAAATGAAAAACAGAGATAGTGAGGCAGACTCTCGCATGTGCCAAAACCTGGGATCCACCTGGCAAGCTAACTAGGGTCAATGCTCCAGTAGTGAGCTATTTTTAGCACCTGAGGCTGTTGCACTCTGCCAAAAGTATCCTCAGTTCCTGGGGCCACTCTTGAACCAATCAAGCCACTGGCTGTGGGAGAGGAAGAGAGAGAGGAGACGACGAGGGAAGAGGGGAAATGGTCACTTCTTTTGTGTGCCCTGACCAAGAATTGAACCCAGGTTGTAGACATGCTGGGCTCATGCTGTATCTACTGAGCCACTGGCCAGGGCCTCTACTTTTTCTTGTTTAAAAGTAATCTTTTCAAATATTTTTGAGTTCAGTCTGCTACTAATTTGTTCAGTATGTTTATCTAAAGTCATGGGTAAGATTTGTGATTTATCTTTCTTATTATATTTGTATTTTTGTATCAAGATTATAATAGTCTAAGACAAAACAAAATAAAAATTTATAAATTCATGGGAGATAAATCACTTTATTATATATCATAGAGACCCGGGCCCGGGCGCTGGGGATGGCTCCTTGGCCTCTGCCCCAGGCGCTAGAGTGGCTCTGGTCGCAAAAAAGCGATGCCCCGGAGGGGCAGAGCATCACCCCTGGTGGGTGTGCCGGGTGGATCCCGGTCCGGCGCATGAGGGAGTCTGTCTGACTGTCTCTCCCCATTTCCAGCTTCAGAAAAATACAAAAAAAAAAAAAAGACAGTTGTTCATGGATTGGATGAGTGAATATTGAAGAGATGTCAGTTCTCCCACAAATCAACCCAACCAAAATCACTGCACAACTGTATTTAAAAATTGTAAGCTGATATAAAGTTTTACATGAAATTACTAGTGGCCAAGAATGTCCAGACACATCTGAAGAAAAATGAGAAGAAATTTGTTAAAAGTCAGACAGTGAGGCATTGAGACTTAATTTTCTTATAAATTCTGGTTTAGAAAAGTTGCCTTAAATTTTAATTTATTTGATGTTAGTACAGTATATGCACACCACATCTTTATTCTTGTGTTGCTTTTGATGTGATATATTGTTTCTAATCCTTTTAATGTCAATTGTCTTTGTCTTTATATTTAAGGGTGTCTCTGGTGACAGACATTCTCATTTCATTAGTTTTAAAATACACTTATTTTGCATTCATTTTTGAAGGATATTTATGCACAGAACTCTGGCAATTATTTTCTTTTGAATGTAAAAACTCTTAGTTTTCATTATTTCTACCGAGGATACAGTTGTTGCTTTAATTTTTATTCCTATGAAAATAATGTCTTCTTTATGTTTGGCTACTTTTAAATTTTTTTTCTTGGTTTTTAAAAATATTTTATGTGCCTAATTGTGACTTTGATTATATATATATTAGTTTTATTCTGATTGGTATTAAACATTTTCTTAATATGTGGCTTGCTGCCTTTGTTAATTTTGGAATATTTACTATGTCTTCAAATATTGATTTTGTTCTATGCTTTGTTCTCTCTTCTCTTTCCAAGATTTCAATTATGAATATGCCATAACTTCTCACTCTATTCAGTAAGTTTATTATTTTCTCTTGTTTCTGTGTTGTTTTTTTTCTTTTCATGCCATGCTACATCATAAATATTTTCTTCTGACTTATGTTTCAATTAAATAATTCTCTCTTCAGATGTGTATGTTTTGGACATATACAAGTAACTACTTTTACACTCTTTTGTTATTCTATTATTCTGTTGGAATTTTCAAACATACATTTTATTTCCTTGAAGATACTAAGCATGTTTAATTAAAAGTCGCTTTCTGATAACTTCAGTTTCTGACACTCCTGTGAGTCTGTTCTAATTGCCTTATCTGAGTTTTCAATAACAAAGTCTTGCCTTATTGCATGCCGAGTTCTTTACTTTTCTTGGAGGCCAGAAATTATATTTGAAAAAAAATGTAAAAACAATGTGATGGCTAAGATGATGTTCTATTTTTCAGAGAGGATTTATAATTTGATCTGTTAGAAGTTCCTGAAAAAACCAATTCAATTTTTAATCAACCACTGAGATAATTTGAAGATGGACTTGTTTTCCCAGGAGGGCTGACTGATTGCTGGTTTTCACTTACTATTATGGTACACCTGCTTAGAATCCTGTTCCGAACTGCGGGGGGTTATTAGTCTACTCACCTCATTGGCAGATTTTAGATTTAAGGTGTTATTTTTCTAAACCTGCAAGAATAGCAACTCTGCTTACCTTCTCTCTTTCCTGTTCTAGATTGTCAGAGGCCCTTAGGGAGAAATATTAAGTTGTCTCAAATGTAACGCTCATGATTTTTAAATTATTATTCTGTATTAGTTTCAGGTGCACAGCACAGTGGTGAGACAATGATATACTTTACAAAGTGGTCTCCGCAGTATTTGACGTACCCACCTGGCTCAAAATCATGAAGCTCATGAGTCTGATATTGCCTTTCACTTCTTGGCCCCGTAGTCCTTCACTGTTAGTCTCCCTCTCCCTCTCCCTCTCCCTCTCCCTCTCCCTCTCCCTCTCCCTCTCCCTCTCCCTCTCCCTCTCCCTCTCCCTCTCCCTCTCCCTCTCCCTCTCCCTCTCCCTCTCCCTCTCCCTCTCCCTCTCCCTCTCCCTCTCCCTCTCCCTCTCCCTCTCCCTCTCCCTCTCCCTCTCCCTCTCCCTCTCCCTCTCCCTCTCCCTCTCCCTCTCCCTCTCCCTCTCCCTCTCCCTCTCCCTCTCCCTCTCCCTCTCCCTCTCCCTCTCCCTCTCCTCTCCCTCTCCCTCTTCTCCTTCTCTTCTTCTTCTTCTTCTTCTTCTTCTTCTTCTTCTCTCTCTCTCTCTCCTGACTTTATAGTTGTTGTAAATTAGAGAATTACTTTGAATTTCCTTTGTTGAAATTACTTAAACTAAGAATTATATATTTACTTAAAAATTATGTTCACATTTAGGACATGAATATATATAATATCTTGGTGTTTTCAGGTTTATATGAATAAGCAAATTTGCTTAAACTTAACAAATAAAATTCCTAGATAGCAATAACAATGGCAATCACTAGTGTTTCTTGTGAGCTTACTTGTGATGAGAACTATTACAATTTCTTTACAAAAAATAAATTCTTTGATATTCTTACCTAAACTGTTGGCTGTATTCTGTTATTATTCTCATTTTTCTGATGAAGACTGTAGCCTAGAGAAGAAGAACTAGCATTTAAAAGCAGCATTTTGGTTCCCAAATTATCACATATTTAGGGCACACTGACAGTTTCTAAATACTATTGACATAAACATGGCTGCACAGACACGTGTGTTGCACATGCACAGCGTACGAAGGACAGTTGAAGTTAAACCAAAGTAAAGGGACAGGCTATCTCACAATTACACAGGACCTTTGATACGACCAAGATCAGTTCCTCTGAATTACTCATTGGTGAGGAGGGTAAACTGAGCTAATAGTCATTAACTCCTAACTCTCCTTAAGTGACACCTTCTTGAGTTTCATTACATGAAAAACTTCAGTCACCATCTTCCCTTGGCCCCTGGGTTTTATAAATCTCCTTTAAAAATATTAGAAAAGGCCTGACCTGTGGTGTCGCCATGGATAAAATGTTGACCTGCAATTTTGAGGTCGCTGGTTCGAAACCCTGGGTTTGCCCAGTCGAAGGCAAATAAGAGAGTTGATGCTTCCTGCTCCTCCCCTTTCTCTCTCTCTTTCTCTCTCTCTCTCTTTCTCTCTCCTCTCTAAAATGAATAAATAAAATCTAAAAATAAAAATATAAGAATATCAGTTTGTGGAAAAGTGTAATTTTTTTCTGTTTCTCCATATTACATTGGGCAAGTTTGCGTTTTCAAAAGGAATTATCCTAAATACATTAGGAGAACAAAAAGAATGAATAATATACAAGAGGCATTAAAAACTACATGGGCTTAGGAAAAAACAGTTTACTGTTCCTGTACCATTTAAGTAGCTTACCAGGTCAAAAAGTCCCTGTTCTATTCCCCAGGCATGTTACACTCCAGCCGCAAATGACTGCAGCCACTTTGCTAGCAATACCTGGCTAAAGCCTCTTTTGCCTCCTTGGTTTTCTCCATAGGGCGAGAGTCGTCTTTTCTGCAGGGAGCTGGTCAATTGCCCAACATGTTTCCTCCGTAAAAACTGCAGAAAGAAAACATTCCAACCCTGCGGCTGACCTAGGATGCTCCCACTCAGCACTCAGTCCTAGCTTCCTTGTGATTGGCAGGCCTACAGCTTTCATGATGGGAGGCACACATGGGCAGCAGTAAGAGGCTTATTCTCTCACCATTTTTCAACCGTGTGGGGGGTGGACTATAATTAGGCGGTTGACGCTGAATCTGTATCTCAGCTTCCCAGCTACAGGAGAGTGAAACTTTCTAATTCACTAGGAATAAGTAGATCCAGGGGCACGGATATAACCAAATTAATTTCATGAGAGACTAATTTATAAGCTTTAATGGTAATTGCATAATTTCAGCTGAGAACAATAACTATGATCAGAGTGACCACACTGTCACAGTTCTCATCAGCAACACATTAAAAATTATCACAACAAATTGACAATTTCTTCACCATGTCCTCAGATTTTCAAGATATGCACAGTTGGAACCTTCTACCTTCATGTATAGACATTTTGTCAACTGTTCTTATGATTCTAAGACATTGTATAGTACTAACAATTAAAATGCATGATCAGAGTTACACATTCCTATTTCCTTTCTAGGTCATAGAAAACATGAGGACTGACCAGTGGTGCTGCCGTGGATAGAGCAAGGACCTGGGTCACTGAGGTCCCAAGTTTAAAACTCCGAGGTCGCTGGCTTAAGCATAGTCTTGCCAGCTTGAGCACAGGGTCACCAGCTTGAGTGTGGGATCATAAGCATGATCACATGGTCGCTGGTTTGAAGCCCAAGGTCATTGGCTTGGGCAAAGGGTCACGGGCTTAGCTACAGCTCCCCACCCTGCCTGTCAAGGCAAGTATGAGAAGCAATCAATAAACAAAGTGATGCAACTACTAGTTGATGCTTCTTGTCTCTCTTCCTTTCTTTCTCTCTTTTTCACTAAAAACAAACAACAACAACAAAAAAAACATTATGGGGTCGTTATTTTTTTTTCCTTTTTCCTTAAGAAAAACATATATACCTGTATTTCTTTTACTAATTAGCAGTTTTACAGAAAATAAATTCACTGACTCTACTATTTCAAATCTATTTCAAGCTGGTAACTGGTATAAAAGAATAGAGAAGTTTATTTATCTAACTAATTATCTAAGTGTATGACAGACAAACCAAGTAATCCCAGTCGTCAGTGAACATTCTGAATTGAATTGTCTAGATTAGTGGTCCCCAACCTTTTTTGGGCCACGGACCAGTTTAATGTCAGAAAATATTTTCACGGACAGCCTTGAGTGTGGGACAGATAAATGTATCACGTGACCGAGACAAGCGTCAGGAGTGAGTCTTAGACGGATGTAACAGAGGGAATCTGGTCATTTTTTAAAAATAAAAGATCATTCAGACTTAAATATAAATAAAACAGAAATAATGTAAGTTATTTATTCTTTCTCTGTGGACCAGTACCAAGTGGCCCATGGACCGGTACTGGTCCGCAGCCCAGGGATTGGGGACCACTGGTCTAGATAACAACTATGCAGAGTCAATAAAAATTTTAAGGATATAAAAATTTCTGAATTTGTTTTCTTAGTTCGTTTTTGTTTTTTGTTTTTTTTTTTACAGAGAGAATCAGAGAGAGGGATAGATAGGGACAGACAGGAACGGAGAAAGATGAGAAGCATCAATCATTAGTTTTTCGTTGCGACACCTTAGTTGTTCATTGATTGCTTTCTCATATGTGCCTTGACCTTGGGGACTACAGCAGACCAAGTAACCCATTGCTCAAGCCAGCAACCTTGGGTTCAAGCTGGTGAGTTTTGCTCAAACCAGATAAGCCCGCATTCAAGCTGGCAACCTCAGGGTCTCAAACCTGGGTCCTCTGCATCCCAGTCCGATGCTCTATCCATTGCGCCACCAGGCTCCTTAGTTCATTAATGCATATACCTCCACATCATTCTACCTGCACATCTAGAGTAATGATCACAATTAAAAATATATAAGAACTAGCATTTAATGACTTCTTATTATGAAGTAGTCAGTATGGTAAGTGCTTTCTATGCATTCTCATTTAATTTTACAAGCCAGTGAGGTAGACACTAGCTACCTGGCATAATATAAAGCCTGCAATTCCCAAATATCTCTTCAACTTTATCTTTGTAAACAGCTTTGCACATGGCATTACTCAAATATAAATCCTATGTGTGATGTGTGGGCTTTTTGACTTAAGAGTTTTTTCTTTCTCTCAAAAGCAAATGAATTTCCTTTTAGTCACCTGTGGCATTTTTCTGATTCTCATATCCTTTCCTTGACTCTGATTGCTATCTTGAGTACAATGCCTGTCCCCGATGTTGAATGATGCTGAGAACCGGGAATTTATATGTGATATTCGGAATGTTACCTAAATTGTTATTCCCTTACATTTCACAGAAACTGCTGCTTCTTTTAACAACTAAGAAAGGAAATAACAAATTATAATAATGTTAAATGATGATGACTTCTGCACACCTGGGTAGATGAGGGCTGGGGGCCCCCAGAATGCATGGCATGCGAATGGTTACTTGTTTAGGTAATAGTCACTGTTGGCAAGGAATGAACCACTGAGTAATATAGTTCTCTTACAAGTAAAAACACTTTGACACTGAGCATCCCGACTTATTAAAATTAATGAGTAACAGATGGCTGTTAAATGCCCAAACAGGTTGTTAAGATGACACTTTACAAATGATGCAGTGAAGGTTGTATGCCTTCTTCAGCCTGTTGGAACATGTTGATCTTTAAGGTGTTCCTTAGTTTAACGGAAAGTCATAAAATAAGGGAACATAAGCAGTGTTTGAAGTAAGACAGTCTTGGATTCAAACCTGCAATTCAATCATTATTGGCACTGTGACCTTGAAAAACATATTCGGTTCTTATAATTGCAAAAGTAAGATAAGTCCTGGCTGGTTGGCTCAGCAGTAGAGTATTGGCCTGGTGTGTGGAAGCCCTGGGTTTGAATCCCAGTCAGGACACACAGGAGAAGTGACCATCTGCTTCTTCACCCTTTCCTCTTCTCCTTCTATCTCTCTCTTCCCTCTGCCTCCTACAGCCATGGCTCGCTCAATTGGCTCAAATGAGTAGGCCCTGGGCTCTGAGGATGGCTCCATGGCCTCCCCTCAGGCATTAAAGTAACTCAGTTGCAGAAAAACAGAGCAGTGACCCCAGTTAGGCAGAGTATCAATACCAGACTGGGGTTGCCAGGAGTTTGTCTCTCTGCCTCCCTGCATCTTACTTAATTTTTTAAAAAGTGCAATAATAATACATCTATTCTCGGCTTAACATTTTTAATCTGTTCCAGAAAAACAAGGTTTGCTGCTAGTGTCCTCATGGATACATTTTTCCTTTTTCCTTAGATACTGCATTACTTGTTCCTTCTAGCAAAGTTAAAAGTAGATTGTTTGAACAGAAACAAGTAAAATTAAATGGTAGCAAAAACCAAATGTCTTAGATTTTTCACCTTGGTTGTGCAAGCAGAGAAAAGAGTGGGGCTGGAGGAATTCCAATAGTAAAACAAATTCATTTAGAGCAGGGGTCCCCAAACTACGGCCCACGGGCCGCATGTGGCTCCCTGAGGCCATTTATCCAGCCCCCGCTGCACTTCCGGAAGGGGCACCTCTTTCATTGGTGGTCAGTGAGAGGAGCATAGTTCCCATTGAAATACTGGTCAGTTTGTTGATTTAAATTTACTTGTTCTTTATTTAAAATATTGTATTTATTTCAGTTTTGTCTTTTTACTTTAAAATAAGATATATGCAGTGTGCATAGGGATTTATTTGTTCATAGTTTTTTTTATAGTCCGGCCCTCCAACGGTCTGAGGCACAGTGAACTGGCCCCCTGTGTAAAAAGTTTGGGGACCCCTGAAGAGGCTTACATTTTAAGGATCCTTCCATTTTCTTCTGTTCAGTGTCACCATTGCTGAGGTGAACAGGTAGAAAAGAAGCCTTAGTATCAATACAGAAATTTATAAATTCCTTGCTAAATCTATAAGGAAGAGAACAAATTTTGGAATGAAAGTCCTAAAAATGGAAAGACTTCAATGTGTCTAAACTATCAAAAAAAAAAGTCACCTAAGATAACTATTATGGGATCTAAGATCAAATGAGTAAAATAACAAGGAGCCTGAAAATATACTCAAGTATACAAATTCACTTTCTTTTCAGTGAAAGCTCAGTCAACGTAAATCCAATAGGGTATTTTTATGCCCTTAGCAGTGATTTAACGATCAGAGACTGTTGACATTACTGCGTCACATCCCAATATTTATACCTTAACCTCATGTTGAACTGTGACTAGACAAGATCATTAAGGTTTTAGATTCGACTTGAAAAAGAATGGAAGAAATTAAGGGATTTCTTATTCTTAGACTATATATTCAAGCAGAACTGAGGAGTCAAGAGTTTGTTGTGAAATAAAAGAGTAGAAATTCGAAGCCAGAAAAAAATTACTCAGGTATTAAGGAGAGCAGTGCAAGGTGCAATGCAAATATGCTGTGGTGGGTTTTTACCATTTATAAATAAGGGCGGCTCACAGACAAAATGATATTTTTGGATAAAAATGGATAAAAATGTTGAGTGTTCCCATAAATTCTTTATATCTTTATCTTCTGGCCATATACAACTTTTGGCAAAATGTTCTTATAAAATGTATCTTTATATTCAGTGTTTTCATTACTTATTTCTCTCACATCAAGATCTCTGGAGATCTCCTACGAAGAGTATTTTATTCTCTGAAGAAACATCATAGCATTTCTGGTTGTGCCATTAAATCCAAGTCTTGCAGTGGAAAGAGGCCACTTAATAGGTCGCAAATTTAGTCTTTCAGATAAAACATGGAACCAAGTGAAATAATTAAAATTCTAAAATAAGATATTTTTCAATGTCTTAGCGTTTTTCTTATTTTTAAACATTGGGATAGGATTTTGTCTGACTCAAACTAAAATCATTCAAAGGTTCAGTGCAAGGATTTATTTTTACAATAAATCACAATCTGAGAAGTAATTAAAGGAATAAATGCATAATTGGTTTAGGCTCTTTCTAAAAGATATTGAATTGGTGCCTAGCTGAAATTCTAGGATTATAAAACCTGATCATTTATGACATATTTGGTCTTACAATGTCAGATTTTTGGGAGATGAAAGGACAAATATATGGTAACCATATTATTGCTTATTCTTATTCATCTATTAAGAAAATATTTGTCAGTAATCTATAATACACTAGATTCTGCATTTGGCAAGCAGTAAAGATGAAATGAAAACCATTTATATTCCTGATATAAATATTTTGTCTAATCAAAATATAAAAATCAAGGTGTTATATGACTAAATCATAAAGTATTGAGGAAATGAGGAAGCAAGCATGCGTAATTTCTTCAAATAATAAAAAAAGTAAAAGGCAACTAAAAGTCTGAAAAACAAAAGTAAAGGAATTTGCATAATCTGCATATGAAGCAAACTGTAATATTATGTCATTTCAAAACTTTAAGAAATGGAGACAGCCTGACCAGGAGGTGGCACAGTGCACAGAGCATTGGACTGGGACGTGGACTAGTTCAAAACCCTGAGGTCACAAGCTTGAGCCTGGACTCCTCTGGCTTGAGCATGGAGTTGTCAGCTTGAGCATGGGATCATACACATATGAACCCATGGTCACTGGCTTGAACCCAAGGTTACTGGCTTTGAGCAAGGGGTCACTTGCTCAGCTGTAGCTACCCCCCTCCCCGTCACGGCACATATGAGAAAGCAATCAATGAACAACTGAGGTGCCACAATGAAGAATTAGTGCGTCTCATCTTGTTCCATTCCTGTTTATCAGTCCCTCTATGTGACTCTCACTAACTCTCTCTGTATCTGTCAACAAAAAACAAAACAAAGGAAATGGAAACAACATTGGTCACACTGTAGGTATTTAACAACTTAAATGAAAATAATTACTTCATATAATAAAGAAAAATATACATGACCTATACTTTGGGGTCATTTTCTTTTTGAGTGGCATAGAAATTATAAATACAACTCTAACAAACATATACCCAAAACATATAATTGAGTGTCTACCCTGTTTATTTATTCGGTCCCCAACAACTGAGTTTGCAATACCAGTAGTTACATAGTAAAAGTAATATAGTGTTCAGTGTAAACAACTTTTGAATGAACCTTCACAAGCATGGATTATTATAAACTGCAGTTATTAAGGAGAATGTTCATGTGATCTCTCTTGGAAATATATTTTTTAGTACTTATTATGTATATATATAAATGCATAAGTGGCAGATATTTAGAACTATAAGTGGAGAGTGTGAAGAACTGTACAAAATAAACAAGTATTGACATATTTAGCTTACAGAGTTCTTGATTACTGCTCACTGTTCACAAAAATAAAAAATAGACTGAATAGATTATTAAATTCATAAAAGTAACTTTTAGAACTAAATATAAAAATAAAGGTTTTTAAAAATTTACACTTCAATTTGATGGGTTTTTTAACCAAGGAACTGTATTGATTTTAAATATATATTTAAGTAAATATTAAAAAGGCATACTGTAGAAATTTCAGAAAATATAGAAAAGAATGCACAGAAAAAAGTATAAGGGCCCTGGCTGGTTGCCTCAGTGGTAGAGCGTCGGCCTGGCGTGCAAAGTCCCGGGTTCGACTCCCGGCCAGGGCACACAGGAGAAGTGCCCATCTACTTCTCCACCCCTCCCCCTCTCCTTCCTCTCTGTCTCTCTCTTCCCCTCCCGCAGCCAAGGCTCCATTGGAGCAAAGATGGCCCGGGTGCTGGGGATGGCTCCTTGGCCTCTGCCCCAGGCGCTAGAGTGGCTCTGGTCGCAACATAGCAACGCCCTGGAGGGGCAGAGCATCGCCCCCTGGTGGGCGTGCTGGGTGGATCCCGGTCGGGTGCATGCAGGAGTCTGTCTGACTACCTCCCCGTTTCCAGCTTCAGAAAAATACAAAAAAAAAAGAAAAAAAAAATATAAAATAATAACTTTGTAATCTCCTAAATCAAAAATGAATATTACTAACTTTGGAGTTTTTTCTAATACTTAAATATATAAATAGGGTTTGGTTTTCCAAACTGGTGATTGCACTTATGTAGAATTTTTTTACTGTCAAAATTACATCAAATATTACCTCAAAATATGTTCCTCCTTCATGTACTAGTTGATTATATGTGTGAAAGTTCAATATTGTGGTGACAGAGGAATGTTATGCATTGCATTGAGAGGCCGGCTCTATATTCTTCACAGAAGTGGGGCTTATCTACCCTGAAGTCAGGTGTCCATTTTGAAAACTGCATAATATTAATTCCACTCATGTTAGATTATACAGTTATAGTTAATCATCAGATATGGTTTTGTTTCTGGCATATAAGTCATAGCTCTTACACACAATATTAAGGCTTATAAAACTTACACTTCTTTTGTATTTTTCCCCTCCCGATGTCTGTTGTAATTTGGGATACAAAGAAAGTCATTCCAAAACACTGGTTTCTTCAACACAGAGAGTTTTCCAATGAACAAGAAGCAGCAGTTTCACAGCTGAGCTCATAAGTGCACAGAATTTTACCTATTTTATTATTTCCTAAAGTAGTTAAGTGCTATAAGTGTTTGGTTTTAAAATTGTAAAAATGGAGTAAAACTCTGCAGATATTAGAAGTATCCTGCTTTAGAGTTAATCAGAAAGCCTTTTGTACTAAACAAGTCTCAAAAGCATAGTTTATTAACACAAATAGTCAAAGTGCATTCCTGTTTTGGCTATCTATTCATTTTAAGGTACTTTCTGCCTGGCTTAATCAAATTTAACTTGGGAGACTTTTCCTGGCTACATAATCAACATGTAAAATTAAAATTCACAGAGATCTCCAAAGAATAAAAATGTTAATTATTTAATCATTTTTTACCATCTATGTATGAGGTTGAGAATGCTTAATTAAAAAGAGAAAAGGAAAAGAAAGTAAATATATGTTTAACATATGTTTATTTCCTTTCTATGAAATGTGGCTATAATTAATATAAAAATGACAACATAAAATATTGAACTTACTGCCCAGTTTTAATAATTGGAATTTAGACTAATCAAAGTTGTCATTTTAATTGGAAAACGTAATTGATGGTGACTTGTGTTTTCACAAAATATGGATAATAAAAATAAAGTATCCCGCCTGACCTGTGGTGGCGCAGTGGATAAAGCATTGACCTGGAAATGCTGAGGTCGCCAGTTCGAAACCCTGGGCTTGCCTGGTCAAGGCACATATGGGAGTTGATGCTTCCTGCTCCTCCCCCCTGTCTCTCTCTCTTTCTCTCTCTCTCTCTCTGTCTCTCTCTCTCCTCTCTAAAATGAATAAATAAAATTAAAAAAAAAATAAAATAAAGTATCCCAATTATATAGTTAGAATGTATGCATGTGTTTGTATTTATGTATATATGTATACATGTTGTATTTATATATATACTGTATTCATATATAGATATGTAATAAATACATATATGTATTTAAATTTATGTTTATTTATATTTAATTCATATAAGGAGAACAAATCTTAGCCATGAATATTTTTGAAAGATAACACAGCAGCACTGTGTAACTCAATGTGTGTGTGTGTGTATATTTAATTTATCAAATACTTATACCCTTATATGTTATTTACTACCCTCAATAGCCCTATGATCTACATATGATTTTTATCTCTACTATACAAATAATAAAGCAAAAGTACAGAGAGTTTAAGTAACTTAAGTTACTTGCACAAGGTCACACAGATAATACACAAGGGAACTGAGATTTGAACCCAATAATTTGGCTCCACAATTTGTGTCTTAACCTTTGGCTAGACCACTTTCCTTACTGTTACTACTGGCACCCAAGTTGGGATAAGTTTGGGGGAATTATGGAAAGAATAGGTACATAGGAAATAGCTGGAGCTAAGCTTTACTAAGGAAAAAGGATTAATCATACAATCAGAAGAACTAATATTCACTGAGCAGTTAGTTTACATTTTGTATATTATCATGCAGTTAATTGGCATCTAATTAAAAATTAAAGTATACACATACATCTTTGTTTTATACTGATGTTTGTAAGTTTTAAATTTAATTATTTTACTAACATTAATTGATGAGACCTAAGCTTTCTTAGAAAGTTATACATTTAACTGCTTTTCTGGACCAGTCAGACTATCTACTTAAGTCACTTCCAGTAAACTTAAGAAACTTGTAACTCTGAAGTGCTACCACATTGTGGCTTTAATCCAAGGACACATTTAGACAGGCCAAAGTACAGTGAGAGTTAAGAAAATAGAGGCTGAAGACAGAATCATAAGTCCTGATCCTGCTGGTCAGGTGACTATGAACAAATAGCTTGCCTCTCTGTCCTTTAATTTCCTCATCTGTAAAATGGAGATATTGAAAACATTTATCACTTTAGCTTAGTGGTTCTCAGATAAGGGTGATTTTGCTGACCAGAAGCTACTTGGCAATATCTGGAAACACTTTGGTTGTCACAACTGAGAGGCTACCACTAGTATTTAGCAGTTTGATGTGGCTAAATACCTACAGTGCATAGGATAACTCTTCACAGAAAAGAATGAACTTACCCAAAATTTCAACAGTGCTGAGGTTGAGAAATCCTGCTAAGTTATTGTAAGCATAAATGAACTAATACATAAAAATTAGAATAATGTTTGGTCTAGAGTTCTTGATAGCTGTTATCTACTATATTTTTATTATAGAGGGAAATATCTAGAAACAAGGTTGATGTAGTCTGGAGACAAGTGGAAGACAGTCTTACTTGACCAGATAGGGATCTATAATTCCATCCTGCAGGGGAGGGGAGTCATAACCTACTTTGAACATAGGAGTGATAAGCCCCAGTATGTAGTTCAGAACTAAGGGCAGTGTGCTATGAGAAGATGGGTTTCTCAGTGCTGCAATCTGTAAGATAGTCACAATGGTCTTATTTAAATCTAATATAATTATCTTTACTTCGGGAGTGGTCTTTGAAGTAAGAAATTAATTTTTACTGAAAAACATTAAAAAAACACAAAGACTTAACACTAAACAGCCTCAAAATGATGTTTGGTTTTAGCAGACTAAGGAGTACCACTCTGACTCTTTCTGAAAATAAGGTTAAGCAGACAAGTAAATTTCACATTAACAGTGAAGTATTATGGCTTTTTTTTTTGTTATTGTTCATCATTTGCATGTATAAATATTCATGAATTGTATAATTCCACATGGATCTAGGAGGCAACATGAAAAAATATTTGTATTTGCTGTTGGTTGACCAAGTTGAGAAATCCTGGAGCAGGAAGACATTTCTTAAGGGGATAAAAATGCAGTTCATGCTAACAGATATCTATATGATATATTGACTGATGGAAACTTTTCTTTTGGTCATTTCATTTTTAACAATTAATTTTGGAGTTGGAAGCGTGCTGTCAGGTGATAATCTGGTCTTAGGTTTTCAGATTCACTGGCAAAGGAGTTAAAAACTAAAACTTTTCAATTATACAGGACTCATAAAAGCCACAATTTCATATTATTTACCCCCCCAAAACAACATTTTTAGAAGAAAACTGTCAGCCTTACTAATGAAAAATGTAAATTCTAGCTTCATGCGTTATTCATGAATGCTCTGATATCACAATTGTTATTTTCCAGTGCTTAGTTACAGTGGAAAGCATCTTAGGCAATGATGTCGGATGTTGACGGCCGAATGTCAGAAATAATGATCTGCTTGCACTGTAATCTTTGCTGAATGAGGTCTATTTGTGTTACATTTAGAAAAATATTTGTGTTGCTGAATGATTTTTAAACTAATTATCTAGTACTGGTTGTATGTCATAAAATAAAACAATAATCACACACAAAAAAATTATTACTGCTAAATCTAATTTTAAACATTATATTTGAGAATGAAACTAAAATGGACATATTTGTAAAATTCATATGTGTGTGTATATATATATGTGTATATATATACATATATATATATATAAAGAGAGAGAGAGAGTGTGTTATTGGAATGTGTGAACCGCATATAGATGGTTTTTCTTGCTTTTAGAAGAATTGAATTCAGATTCCCAAGTAATGTCATTTTATTTTTTCTGTTACAATGATTATGTTGTTTTCTTATGAGAACCTTGAGTGTAAACAAAATAAAATAGCAAGGGTTTCTTTAGAACGTCTTGGCTATTCTATTGCCTCTGCTAGGCAAACTGGTTTATTTAGATTGTGGTCTGTTCACAGACATGTGACCAGCAAATAAGCTGATTAGCTAAATCTAAGCCTTCAGAAAAATTTATTATATTTGCTTAACATTATTTATCATGCCAGAGCATAAGTATTCAAATAATTATTTTCTAACTTTCTGTTAAAAATAAACCAGTTGTATTGTTGTCATACTTTTTTTTTTTTTTTTTTAATTTTATTTTTCCGAAGCTGGAAACGGGGAGAGACAGTCAGACTCCCGCATGTGCCCGACCGGGATCCACCCGGCACGCCCACCAGGGGGCGATGCTCTGCCCCTCTGGGGCATCGCTCTGTCGCGACCAGAGCCACTCTAGCGCCTGGGGCAGAGGCCAAGGAGCCATCCCCAGCGCCCGGGCTATCTTTGCTCCAATGGAGCCTTGGCTGCGGGAGGGGAAGAGAGAGACAGAGAGGAAGGAGAGGGGGAGGGGTGGAGAAGCAGATGGGCGCTTCTCCTGTGTGCCCTGGCCGGGAATCGAACCCGGGACTTCTGCACGCCAGGCCTACGCTCTACCACTGAGCCAACCGGCCAGGGCTGTTGTCATACTTTTTTAAAATCTCAAAACTTAATGAATATTTACTGTTTTCTTGGTTGGTGTGTTTTTAAAAGTGAAAAACAATGAAGAAAAAAGAGTATGTGTTGGATCATGCTTTTCTTGAAAAAGGAGTGCACTTGAGTGTCAGAATTTTTATCTACCTTCCCACAAAGCCAGCATGTGATATTAACTGAGGAAGAAATGATTGCTGTTGATGGGGGCGGGGGGTCACATTTGTGCTTTAGAGAATTGTAGAGGTGGACTATGAGAAAGACGTAAATGTTTTGCCTTGGATTTATTCACAATGAAACTGTTACACTGATGAGAATAAAAAAAAGAAAGTCCAGTACAAGAAACATTTCCTGCATTTCAGGAAACCTCCTTGGATGCAATGCAAGGGTTACTACCCAGTGGTCTCCCTCATTAGAACGCACGCTGATTCTTTAGAAAATGGCATTCAATTATTTTTGAGAATCCAAACATTATTTAAGTATAAGTAATCACAAGTTAAAACATTACAGTGACACCCAATTCTTTTATTCCATTTAGGGCACTCACTGCCAATGTTCACTCTGCATGACCATACTTGAAGAGACTTCTTTTTTTTCTTTTTTAAATTATGCTGGCATCCTGGTATAATTAACAACAGAGTTGGCATGAACCAGGCCCAGAATGCCAGTCAGTTTTGATGCTGACGAACAACAGAAAGGCAGTGTGCAGGACAAGGGCTCAGTATGGGGACACATGCAGATGCTCCTGGTGATGTTTGAATGTCAGGGATGGACAGTGAGCTCTATCATGTCTATGCAGAACTGAGGAAGAGAACATACACTCGGTGACATCACCGGACAGCTGTTGCAGCTCTACTTGTGTTAACAGATCTAATTCATTTTTTCATGGTAACATAGGTTTTATTGCTCCAAATCATGTACAAAGATAAGATAAATGGATCCTGATGAGTATATGTGTGTGTGAGAGAGAGACAGAGGGATAGAGAGAGAGAGAGAGATACAGAGGCAGAAAGACAGACACAAACCGACTGGCAAAGATAGAGCTACAAAGCGATCAACAGTCAATGATTGAGATTATGTTGGTGTATGTGCTGGGTGGTTAAAAAAGAGTGGAGTCCAAAAAAGGAAGGAAATGTGTTATTTACTTCAGTAGAACCTTAATAAAATTATTAGATTAACCAGTTTTCACTTTCCCACAGATCATTTTGACATATGTGAAAGACTATCATAAGAAGTCTACTAGTAAAAGCACAGAGACAAGGAAAATGATCCATATTTAAGGTTCAGGTCTGACTAAAATTAGACTTTTATTTATTTATTTATTTATTTATTTATTTATTTATTTATTTATTTATTTATTGTATTTTTCTGAAGCTGGAAACGGGGAGAGACAGTCAGACAGACCAGGATCCACCCGGCACGCTCACCAGGGGCGACGCTCTGCCCACCAGGGGGCGACGCTCTGCCCCTCCGGGGCGTCGCTCTGCCAGGACCAGAGCCACTCCAGCGCCTGGGGCAGAGGCCAAGGAGCCAACCCCAGCGCCTGGGCCATCTTTGCTCCAATGGAGCCTTGGCTGCGGGAGGGGAAGAGAGAGACAGAGAGGAAGGAGGAAGGGGGGTGGAGAAGAAAATGGGCGCCTCTCCTGTGTGCCCTGGCTGGGAATTGAACCCGGGTCCCCCGCACGCCAGGCCGACGCTACACTGCTGAGCCAACTGGCCAGGGCCAAAAATTAGACTTTTATAACCCATTGCCAGATATATATGCATTATGCAAACTAATGCAACATTGTAGTTCTGGAAACAGGTAATCCACTTTGCATTGTTCTGTCGATTACTACTTTAAACACCGTATTTTTTGATATTTAAAACAAATGCAAATACCATTACCCCAGTAAACCAAAACACAAGCACGCACGCGCCCGCGCGTGCGCGTGCACACACACAAGGAAACGGTTTTTCTTCTTTACTGGGTATACACAGTACTTCTCAATAACTCTCCTTGGTCTTTTTTTCTGATAACTTTTTGATTTCTAATCTGTACTTAATATGAAAAAATGTCTATTTAAAATTAAAACTAGGTATAGCTATATTTTCTATGAGGACAATATAAATATTTATTAAATCATCCAAAAATTCCCAACACAAGTATCATAAATAAAACTTAGCTATTCCCAATTAGATACAATTATAAATATCAGAAAATAGACACACTTAAATGCATAATTCTAGGGATCTTCTTCTAAAATAAGGTCAATGTAAGGATATACAAATATAGTCATCCTTACAGATTAGTCTTTAAAAAGCTATATCAGTTAACAATCATCATTAGTCGTTAGATATCAACTTTCTACTGTAGAATAACAAAACCAATACTCCAAACAATGGAATCATGCACTTACTGCTTGGTAAGCCTGTGAACAGTTGATTCACTGAAATATTCACTTTTAATCAGTTGGTTAGTGTCCTGCAAATACAGCAAAAGCCTAAAATTACTCTTTAGTTTATGCAAGAATATACACCAAAATAGTTTTGGACAGTTAATTTTTTGTTAGTTATATAAGATGGATAACTTATATATGAAGAAGATAAGCATTAGTGCGGAGTAAAATCTAACTCTTATGTAAATAGCAAACAAAATTTTCAAAAATTTTTTAGTTTTTTTATACTTTGGAAATAGCAGAACTTTAATGATTAAAGCAGAAATGTAGAGGAATTAAATGTTATCCTACTTTGCCCTTCTATTTTACTCCCTTAGAATATTTTCCATAGTTGTACTAGACTATAATTTACATATATCAAACAAATTTACCACATTTGCAATTGCAATTAAATTACAACAAATAATAAGCTCTTTCTGGATATATTTTAAGAATATAGTGGATAATAGATATTTAAAATCAAGGGATAAGACATACTATTGTTTCAATGAATGGACAAGAGCTAAGAATGAGTCATGTCTTTTTTCAATGGAATAGTGCAAGGGCTCAGAGGATTACAAATAAAATTTAGTTTAAAAATTTTCCATCTGGACTGACCTGTGGTGGCGCAGTGGATAAAGCGTCGACCTGGAAATGCTGAGGTCGCCGGTTCGAAACCCTGGGCTTGCCTGGCACATATGGGAGTTGGTGCTTTCAGCTCCTCCCCCCTTCTCTCTCTCTGTCTCTCTCTCCTCTCTCTCCCTCTCTGTCTCTCTCCTCTCTAAAAATGAATAAATAAAATAAAATAAATTAAAAAAAAATTTCCCATCTGGGCCCTGGCCAGTTCGCTCAGCAGTAGAACATCGGCCCGGCATGTGGAAGTCCTGGGTTCGATTCCTGGCCAGAACACACAGGAGAAGCACCCATCTTCTTTACCCTTCCCCTTCTCCTTTCTATCTATTTTCCCCTCCTGCAGCCAAAGCTCTATGGGAGCAAAGTTGGCCCAGATGCTGAGGATGGATCCATGGCTTCTGCCCCAGGTGCTAGAATGGCTCTGGTTGCAATGAAGCAATGCCCCAGAGGGGCCAAACATTGCCCCCTAGTGGGCATGCCAGGTGGATCCCAGTCCCCTGACTGTGGGAGTCAGTCTGTCTGCCCTCTTCATTGCACCGGCTTCTCACCTCGGAAAAATACAAAAAAAAAAAAAAAATCCCATCTGGAAAATTCCCATCTGAAAAGAATAATAAAAGAAAAAAGTTTTAATGCAATGTTAATTCAAGTTGTGTAGAGAAGAACGCATATGCATTTCTCAAAAATTTCTGTTAAAAACTCAGCATTTTAAAGTGCTTTTCATCTTGCTATGGAAAGCATATGGTGACTGCACCAAAGAGTAAATATAGTGAGTGATCCACCTGTGCAAAAAACAAATTTAACTATACCAATAGCACACTATTATAACACACACATTTACAGGTACACGCATACACACCCACATCATAGTGTTAAACCTAAAAGTGAGTAGTTCATTAATTCAATTTGAGCAATTTAAGCATGTACTGGAAATTTATTGTCTTCCACAGATTCTTTTATGTCCCAGAAATAGAACTAAGAAATTTTCCCTACCTTTAAGGGACTCTCATTGGATTCAGGAAAAAACACATAAAATCAACTACTATACATTGTAAAAAGTTTTAGAGTAGAATTAAGTACAAACCACTATGATAACACAGGAGCACGAATAATTAATTCTGCCTGGTTCTTGTCATCACCCTGATGTGTGTCCCTTGTAAGTTCACATTGCAAGCCACACATGACCACAGCCTCAAATAATTTTCACTTTCTTATCTAGTTCACCTCCAGTCACATGATCTATAAATTCGTTGACACCTCTAGCCTTTGGCTGCTCTACTGCTCTCTCCTCCCATTCCATCTTCACGTTGTGCTCCAACAAGATCTTTACCTGGATGATTCTTCCTCTCTCATTATTGATTCTGAATCACCTTCAGAGGAACTCGCTTGGAAAACCCCAACTCTGGCTCAGTACTAACAAAGCAATAGACTAACGCAGCATCCATCTATGGTTCTCAAACTCTACTTAGTCCTCAATACAGCACTCCACAGTTTATTCATTCTAATGGCTTCAATTGTTGTATACATGTTTATAAGTCCTAAAGCTGTTCTCCGAGTGAAAGCGATTGATATATTGATTTTATCAATATATTTGACAAACTTATTAGTTGGCAGGGGTCAGGTCAATAAAAGTAGCACTGTCAGCATGATTATTGAATACTTGCACTTTTTTTTTTTTTTTTTTACAGCAAAGCTTCATTAAATCAGCACATTTGAATATGTGCTCCAGAAACTCAAGTTTCAAACTTAACATTCCCAGATTGGAAATAAATCCCATATAAATCAAGTGTAGCTTTGATGTACAATCCAGGGAATACTGATCTTTAAAATTTTCAAGATCATCTTATTTGAGTCCTAAGAAAATCTAAATCTATGTATCATAAAATAAATATGCTTTACGTTAGCCTAATCTATTAATTAAATTATTTCTCACAAATTAGCAAGATGGAACAGAAAAAATTCTGTTGACTAGAATGTTATCTTGAACTTTATATGGTAATAATTTGTTAATTAGTGGTAATAGTTAATTTTTTGTTTAACATTATTTAAAACATTACTCAGAATTTATTCAAACCATGTGAAAGAATGTTTTGTGTATATATATATATGATATAATAATTAATAGTGTCTCAATCATTTGTTTAAATTTGTAAGTTGAGAAAAGTTTGAAAAGCAACTGGAAGCAAAATATTGATGAATTGTGCTCTTTATTCTCATGTTTTTTAATTTTACTTTAGTCTGTCAGATTGTTAGGTCATGCAAAAACATGACCAGTTAATAGTGATATAAATACTTAATTGTATAATTTTTTACAAACCTTTGCTTTTTTCTTAGTTTCCTCAAAACTGTTGGAAATTATCATGCTGAATTTACTGCACTGCTTCAGTGTAGCTATTTTATTTAATATGCTAGATATCCGACATTTTTTGGAGGTAACAAAGGAAATAGACCACTTACTTAAAAAAAATAGTCTCACAATCACATCGATGACACCACAGGAGCAAATTCAAGTCAATATTTATATCTTATTGAGTTGCCTGGTGTTAATAATAATGTGCAAAGATGAAAGAAAAAACATCCTTTTAACTTCAGCTTTGTAAAATATTTTCTGCAATTATTTATGAAAAAAGACCCATCGTATAACATTAGACTTGTTTTGTCTTGGCCTGACGCATTGAGAGTGGTGTTTATATGTAGTTTATTATGTGGATTTCCACTCAAGAAAAGAAGATGTGCTTTAGGAAAATCTAATTACATGTGTAATTAGGTTCTTTAAAGAAAGAGCACAATTTGTCAACATTTAATATGTGGCCAGGATAAATGTAGTTTAACAACAGCAAGGTCAGCGGTGAATGTGCACACATTAGAGTGACTGGTTACAGGTAGAGCATCAAATGCTTTGTGGAAGCAATGGGAAAAAAAACCTCACAATTTAGACAAAGCCAAAGCCACAAGTAAGTTATAAAAGGTCTTTGCTCTCAAGTGAAATCAATTACAACACAGCTACAAATGCTGGTTGCATTTTGTTTATTCCAGAAAGAAAGCAAAATGATTTTATTTTTCTTCATCCTGACCAGCAGAAAATTGTTTATTTGTTCTGGTTGCATGGCTTATCAGTTATTTGTAATCTTTCAATTAATCTAAAAGTTGCTATGGAAACTCTCTACACTATTCCCTCTATCCTTTGAGTAAATATTAAGCTTAAAACAGCATAAAGTTCTATACATCACTATTTTGTCCACCCTTGGGTTTGTTTACAGGTGTAAGGACTTCAACACTCAATAGATTTTATGAAGTAGGTAAATATTTCAATTCTTTTTTCAGTGAATTCCATGTTGCTTCTGTGACACTTGTCTCAAAATGTGAAAACTAGACAAATGGGAAACACAAAGCATCAAATAACCTCTGAAAATAATTGTCCCGATGAAATATTTACTTATCTTAAGGACTTTCCAAAATATTATGAAGGTAACCAAAATACAAAGTCCAGAAAGACAAAAATTTGGTATGTTGTGTCCACTACTGTGTCCTGAGGGCCTAGAACCACGCCCAGTACACTGTAGATAATACTAATTTTAAAAACACAGAATAAATGACCAAATCATGTGGATAAACTAGTCTGAAATTAAATGGGACTATGAGTTATTTCTATTTTTCTTTAAGATACACTTCATGTTAAGAATTAACAGTCTGACAACATTCCTTCAAAGGGTAAAAATATGGGCAGAAACAAATTAAAATACTTATAGTGTGTGTGTGATAGTTTTAAATTCTCTGATTTATAGAGTCATTGAGGACTTACCAGAGATTAAAGAAAAATCCTTCAGACTTTTTATAGAACATGAATAAAAAATATTCAAATCGTTTTGCAAGTTCTTGATTTAATAGAATAAAGAAAATCCATGTTTTAAATATGACTATGGAAAGCAATCATCACAAAGTGATGAGAAACTCTGAACTGTATTTGCATAGGTCACAAAAGTCCTGCAATTGAAAATAGACAGGAAGTTAGAGGTCATGTACTCTAATCTAATATCTGAGGAAACGGCTCTTTCTTCAATTACAATACATACAATTTGCAGTACATTTTCGTTTATCTGAATCTGAGTAACTCAAAAGCTCAACTCACTAATTTGTTTTCCCACTTGACTCTTATGAGAAAGAAAGAAATTACGAATAATAAGAAAGATAATTAATACACTTAAAGATGACTCTGGGTTACTTCAAGACCCTGAAGTATCTTTTCATTCATTAGGAAAAAATGCAACTATGTTCAGTATCACTTTACTGTTAATGCTTTGATTTTATACCCAGGCATGGAAACCGTACCTTATATGGGATTTGCTGTGAAATATGTGTGTGATAGATAAAGAGGGAAAGAAGCAAGTCGAGACTACAAAGAAGATAGTAAGCAGAGTGTAACCTGAGGAATCCAAGAGAAACAAAGAATAACAGAAAAACCAAATTTGAAGAAGCAGATATAGCAAGAGACAAAAGAGGAACTGGAAAATGCCTGATCATAGGGGTACAATGTAAATGCTCTGTTACTCTATTTCAGACTCTCTTCCCATTCTCTGAGAGAATGTGATACAACTTCTGTTTCTTAACAAGACACCATTCACCAAGGTAACCTTACAGGTGTCTCTTCCTACAACTGAACTTGTCTAATGAAAGTATGCTGACCAACAGCTAGATAAGACAGAATTTTTAGAGCTCATTTCTTGGTCTGATAGTCAGAAGAGTCCTGACATGTGAAATGATAACTTTTGCTTTAAATACTTCCAGTAATTGGAGGGCCTCCATGACACAAACAATCTTTAAAAATGCTCATGAAGGTTTTGTATTAAGAAGCTTAGATCTTTACCTATCTCTCTTTTTCCTACATTTTTTTTTTTTTTACCACGGACTACTCAACCTTTCCTCATGTTATTTCTGTCTATTTCTCCTTGCCTTTCTTGCCAATTCTCTGTCCTTCCTCCCGTTTCCTGCTTTCTGAACGTATACAGTGTTGAAATACAGTGCTACAGTATAGAGTAGAACAAATAGTACCAGGGTGTTAAATGTAAGTTGTAGACTGTGTCACGATAATTATTCATACCTGTAGTTAATGCATTCTGAAACAGAAATCATTACTACTTGGTAAGAGCAGGTAAAGCTATTAAGAGGAACACATCTGAGCAATAAAAGACTTTGTGGCACAATTTATGAGGTTTCAAATCTCAAATCCTCATTTTGAGAAAAGAGCCTTTTGGGTGGTATTTTCTACTCTCAAAGGAAAGACTATTACTACTTTTATATTTCACTATTATTTGAATCACTGCTATAAAATGGTTACTTCAAATGAATAGGAGTAGCATAGATAATATTTTTCCTGAATTTTCTTGACTTAAATCATGCTTATGAGCTGAAGCACTTTTTATAAGTCATTTCTAAACATAATGTATCAGAAAACTGTGTAGGCTTTGATTGCAGCCCAAATTTTGATTTAACATTCAATATTGCCTCTTTCTAACTTGTGACCTTGACTTCATCTTCTTGACTACAAGTTTCTCATCTGTAAATAGGAGCATTAGAAACTGACTTTTCAGGGTTGTGGGTAGAATAAATCGAGATATTTTAAAAATGTCTATCAAATAACATATTCATACATATCATAGAAGGTATTATAGAAGCAATAATATATTAATATAGTGATCATATATAATATAATGTATATGCTATGTATAATGTGTATATAAATATATAATGTATAATGTATATATAATATATATAATATATAATATAATGATCATGTTTATATAATATAGTGATTATGTTTAAAAAACATACACAGATACATACACAACCAGGTATCACTGTTAACTTCATGTTAAAATATACTTCTTGTTTCTTCTTATTGCATGAAACATGGTTTATTTGTGTTCTCAATTGCATTTCTAAGTTCCTCAATTTGAAAATATTGAAGGCCTGCTTTGCTATGGCGGTGATCCCCTCGTACTCCGGGCAGCCTCCCAGGGAATACTTGCAGGCTAGCAAGGGGTCCATTGTGCTGAAGCTGTACTGGCAGCATTTGCCAAAGACCTGTAAGAATTTTGCTAAGTTGGCTCCTCAAGGTTGCTACAATGGCACTGAATTCCACAGAATCACCATAGACTTCATAATCCAGAGAGGTGACTTAATAGGGACAAGTGAAAGTGTACATCTATCTATGGCAAGCAGTTTGAAGATGAGTTTCATCCAGACTTGAAATTCACAAGGGCTGGATGCTTTGCAATGGCCAATGCAGGACCAGATACTTAAGGCGGCCAGTTTTCTGTGACCCTAGCTCTCTGCACTGGCTTGACGGCAACCACACCATTTTTGGTTGTTTGTGCCAGGGTATAAGAATGGTGAATCTAGTAGGAATAGTGGAACCACACTTCCAGGACTGACCTGTGGACAATGTAAAAATCATCAGGCATATCTTTCTAGGTAGTCTTGCTGCTTTCTTCAGTTCACCAGGTTTTTAAGACGGACTAGCGAACCAGCTTCCAGATGATCTAGAACTCCATTGCAAATCATGGAGCTAAGGTGGCCTCGCATCTTGGGTAAATTAGAGGTGGAAGTGTATTTTAATAACATGCTTATATTCACTTTTCCCTGAGCCTAGATTGACCGAGAATTTGCAGAAATGCCCACACATGATCTTAAACAGGTTACTGTTCACTGCTTTTTCTTGCATTTATCTGCTTTGATACACTCGGAACAAAATGAAGCCAACTCCGTCATTTTGCAGTATCCAACCATACTTCTTTCTGGGAAGATTTATATTCTAGCCTACACTGCAGGCTCTGGGGGCTGATGGCCACCAAAATCAAAACCAAGTGATGGCCATCAGTCTTCTGAATTCTGTGCACACCCTATTTCAGTCTCTTACATGTGTTTTTCCTGAGAATGTCTGCATCTCTCCATATATTTGCCCTCTTTAAACAAGGACATCAACACTGCCGTTTCTGACACTTAGACATCCCACACAAAGCCACATTTGATTTTTGCCAAATGAAAAATGTATCCAACAATCAAGTTTGTAAAAAGATGTCAAGTGGTGAATGATAATGTATAATAATCAAATAGTTAACTTATTAAAAGGAAGAAGTATTGACCAGTTTTCCCCCCAGGAAGGAGTAGTCATCTTTAGTGAGCATAAGGACAAACTATGAATTCTCCTTAAATAAGTAGCATTCTCATAAAGAAGTATCACTTCAAGTTTTTGTTTTTTAAACCTAAGGCTTTAAAGAAACTACAAGATGTTATACAAGTTGTTGTTTATTTTCAATCTTTCTGATTTTGGTGGAGGGGGAGATGAGAGATTGGAAATTAATGCCTATGCAATACATAGAAATTTCCTAAATAAAATCTTATTGATGGTTGAAAAAATACTGAAGACTCTCAAAAACTAGTAAAATTATTTTAATTATCTAAATAATACAAAATAGATATTGATTTGCAATTTGTTAATTATGCATGCCTTTCAGCCTTTTCCCCCAGAATTCACCAATTCGAGTCAAAAGGAGAAATTTTTCTTAATATCTCAGATGCTTCCTTATTTATCTTTTCAAATGCAGGTCCAGTTTGACATCAAATGTCATTATATTTGTGTATGTGTGTTATATTTTTGCAAGAAAGTTATGCTGGATTGAATAAGGCATGCACATAAACACAGAAAATATTAGATAGCATGATTTCTTCATTTGTTATGGCTTTTTCATCATCCATTCACTTTGCCACTGATTTACTATTTATAGTAAGAACATATTGGGAAAAACAGAAAAGGATAAATAGTTTCTACTTCCAAAGAGCTCAAAATTAAATTACTTGAGCCTGTTTCACAATAAACTGAATTTAAGAGAGTTTGTTTAAGGACCAGAGTGTACAAGGAAATATATTGAGTGTTGGAGAAGATACAAAAATTAAGACAACAGAATACTTCTTTCTTAGAGCTTTGTATGATTGACAATTACTCTCTATGTAAGTAATCAGTGTATTCCAGATTCTAGGTTCTGCTAACACTTATGGTAACTTCTAACAAAATAGAGAACTTAGATTCTGCCAAATATGCCTCTAGGTGTCTGTGCATATTGTCTCAATTTGATCATCTTATAAATCCTCCGTGTTAAGGACTATTATTTTAATTGTACAGATGAGGAAACTGAAGTGCAGAGGTACATAATTTGTTCAAGGTGCAGGGAAACTCACTATGGAGATGCAAATGACTCTAGCAGCAAAGGCATCTGGGAAGTGCTGCATTTTCTGTGACTCCGCAACGTATGCTTGGCTGACTGCTAAGGAAACCAAGATACCTCTCCAAAACAAGCATCTGCCCCAAGAGGGAGATCAATAAATGCATAGAGGGTAATGACTACCTGATGTTATCTTTTAACTTAGAAATGACTTTTACTTTCTTTTTTTTATTATTAAATTTAATGCAGTGACATTGATAAATCAGGGTACATATGTTGAGAGAAAACATCTCCAGATTATTTTGACATTTGATTGTGCTGTATACCCCTCCCCCAAAGTCAAATTGTCTTCTGTCACCTTCTATCTCGTTTTCTTTGTGTCCCTCCCCTCCCCCACTCCCTCTCTCCTTCCTCACCCCCTCCCCCCTCCCCCCACTCTCCATCCCCGTTGCCATCACATTCTTGTTCATGTCTCTGAGTCTCATTTTTATGTCCCATCTATGTATGGATTCATATAGTTCTTAGTTTTTTCTGATTTACTTATTTCACTCCGTGTAATGTTAACAAGGTCCATCCATGTATTGTAAATGATCCGATGTCATCATTTCTTATGGCTGAGTAGTATTCCATAGTATATATGTACCAAAGCTTTTTAATCCACTAGTCCTCTGACAGACACTTGGGCTGTTTCCAGATCTTCTCTATTGTGAACAATGCTGCCATAAACATGGGGGTGCATTTCTTCTTTTCATACAGTGCTATGGTGTTTTGGGGGTATATTCCTAACAGTGGGATAGCTGGGTCAAAAGGCAGTTCAATTTTCAGTTTTTTGAGGAATCTCCATACTGTTTTCCACAGTGGCTGCACCAGTCTGCATTCCCACCAGCAGTGCAGGAGGGTTCCCTTTTCTCCACATCCTTGTCAGCACTTATTCTGTGTTGTTTTGTTGATGAGCGCCATTCTGGCTGGTGTGAAATGATATCTCATTGTGGTTTTAATTTGCATTTCTCTAATGATTAGTGATGTTGAGCATTTTTTCATATGCCTATTGGCCATCTGTATGTCCTCTTTGGAGAAGTGTCTATTCATTTCTTTTGCCCATTTTTTGATTGGATTGTTTGTCTTCCTGGTGTTGAGATTTATAAGTTCTTTATAAATTTTGGTTATTAACCCCTTATCAGACATATTGTCAAATATGTTCTCCCATTGTGTAGTTTGTCTTTTTATTCTGTTCTTATTGTCTTTAGCTGTGCAAAAGCTTTTTAGTTTGATATAGTCCCATTTGTTTATCCTGTCTTTTATTTCACTTCCCCGTGGAGACTTTTACTTTCTGATGGGCTATGTGACTACCCATCATATGGTTTTGCTATTAACCGCCTATTAAAAAGGTACTTTTTTTTTTTTTTTTTACAAAGACAGAGAGAGGGACAAACAGACAGGAATGGAGAGAGATGAGAAGCATCAATCATCAGTCTTTCATTACGACACCTTAGTTGTTCGTTGACCGCCTCCCCCCACATGTGCCTTGACCAGGGGTCCTCAGCAGACCGAGCAACCCCCTGCTCGAGCCAGCGAAGCTAGTGACCTTTTTTTTTTTTTTTTTGCTCAAGCCAGATGAGCCCGCGCTTAAGCTGGCGAGCTCGGGGTCTTGAGCCTGGGCCCTTCCGCATCCCAGTCCGACACTCTACCCACTGTGCCACCGCCTAGTCAGGCAAAAAAAGGTACTTGACTCTAGAAAGGGCGTGGATTCTTCCCAGCCTGCCACCACCAGGAGCAGCTGCTTTACCCATATATGTAAGTGTCTCCTATTAGAGCTCTTATGAGTTTGAATAAGGCTATGTGTCAGTTCTTCAGAATCGATCCTAAATTTAGACTTTTGAGGCTTTCCCCCAACAAAAGTCAACCAGCTATTCAGTTTAGCAGCCCAGATTTGAGCACATGTAATTAAAATCCATACGCCACCACAACCCCAATGCAATATTGCGCCTTTTAACTAATATATGTAAAAAGAGAAATCTCATATGCACATCTAATTCAACTAGAATTAATTGCAGGTCCTGGTAGTTTTTTTAAGGTGGCGTGTGGGTTGTACTCTGAATAAATATGATTTGAGGAGCTGAGATGGAGGGTAGAATTGACACAGGGAGAGACAGATTCTATTTCGAGGAAATAACACGGACAGCGTTGTCGCAGTAAGATACTGCAAGGGATGGAAAGATCATGTACAGGCAAGAAGAAGAAATTAAAACTGGGAGATAAGAGTGAAGAAATTCTATAGCAATGAGGAAACTGTACATCTTTTAGAAAGCTACAGTTCTGAATGCTTAGGCCACCTGACAAGGTACGGCAGTATAATCTTTGTGAAGCATTTGAAGAGGCCACCATAGCTGTCTGAACCGGAAGAACTGTGTTTCTCCAGTCCCTGGAACAGTCTTGCTCAGTGTCAGGCAGGCTCCGAAGGTTCTGCTTAAATGACTGCATGAAATCATTCTTAAAGTAGGGGCCCCGAATAACGCTGTGTGTGGTCACAGACACCAGTTATAACCGGTTCCCAGAGCAAAGGTAAAAGCGTTAACTACACCGCAGATCATGGCTTTTTTTTGAGTCCTGTCACCGTCAGGATCCATGCAGAAGCTACTGAACAAAATGGTTGACTTGAAGACCTTCATCCTTGAGAAGGTACAGTGGACCAAGAAAATCATGTTTTAATGTGCGGCAGGGAAAGGGAAAGGTGAGTTTTGAGTTTGCTTTTACACAAGACAGCCTCACTCCCTTCTGAGAGCGTGACCATCAAATGATTGGATTAAAACTGACGCACATTTGGTAGTCATAAAGTAAAATGACACTTTTTAAGAAGAAAATTTCAACAGTTTGGTAGAATTATGTCCTTGGCCTTCAGGAAAAAAACACCGAAGCCAGGACAGAAGTGTTCTGAGTTCCTCTGGTCTTTTCTTCTCTGTGTTCTGGGTTATTACTTGCTAAATCAATTGCAGCTGCTTACCTCGGTCCAATGCTCTTAAGCCCTTTCTTGGAGTCTCCAGCACCCTGTGAGGATTTCACCATAACTCCTTACCAATACCCTAAGCTGTCTTGACTTCTCTACCAGAAAATTGTTATTATATTTATAACAGCATTCAGAGAATATTTCACCAAACTGCTAAAGCCACTTTGTGTAATACAACCAATGAATTACACCTTCAATGCCTTTTTATCTCTGCACAAAGTGCTAGATTAATGCTCTGTATAATGTTTGTAAATGCAACCATGCTTCTTCTTTAAAAGTCATTAAGTGGGTTTTAATAAGCATCAAAATGATCAATGTCTTAATTGTTCCAGATAGTATTTATTAAATATTTAGGAAGAAAAAATAAAATACTCTATGACAAATAATTCAACTCAGAGAAGTAATTTTATTGGAAGAGATATGCTTTAACAGGGATAGAATTTCAACACTAAGAGTTTATAAAAATACAAATGGGAAAAAGAAGCAAGAATTAGATTAATTAAAAGTTAATGGGACATTAGGTTTGCAAATTTAATTGAACAAGGTTAGAAATTTTGAAGTTCCTATTATAAGGATAAATCCAAATAGTGTTCTTTGGTTATGAGTGATAGATCACAAGGATTTTACCTTTATTCATATTATTTGGTACCAATAATGTTCTGCACTGGAAAACTGGTGATCTAAAAGTTATTTCTCCTAATTTTGTATCTGAGGGACTTTCTGGTGAAAGGCAGGGAAGTTATATAACATGGGTCAAATTTAATCCTTATCTGAATTTATTCCTGCTTTCACATCTTTAATGAAGGAGAGTACAGATACAGATATGGAGAGATGCTGAGGTTATCTAGTGATCTGTGCGCTCCTCTGTGCTTCTCTGTCCTTTTTGCACACTGTCCAGCAAGGACATTTCAAACTTTTATGAGAAATTTAAATTTCAAGCCATAGTAAAAATTAATGGGTAAAATAATGCATATTTGATTTTTCCCTTGAATGTCACCGTACAAACAGAACAAAGGACAAGTTTTGGTGAAGGATAGCAGGGTGCAGCTGTTGTTTGTGCTAAAACTCTACAGGGGAAGCAAAGAATAAGTTTAAGAGCAGGGGAATAATAAGAGGTCCAGGATCACCTTTTACTATCTAAAAGTGAGACAGCATTTCTATTGTGAATAAAAATGCTTAGGTTCCCAAGAGAGCAGCAAAGTCTTTCAGTCTCTGCATGCTTCCCGGCAAACAGCTGTTACAGTTTATAAGGGAAACTTGACTTAATCTCTATTGAACAGTCATTTCCAACTTTGTGTCATTTTTTTTATAGTCTAATGAAGGCAAGGAATACTAGGATTTTCTAACTAATATTTGTCCATTGCACTCACATTTTATTTTTACATATTTTTGCATAATTCTGTTAAACTAACATTTAATACTGAAGTTACACAGAACATGAAATGGGAATTTTTTTTTCAGCAAGTGTATTGTTACCGAGGAATTCAGGATTAGAGGAGACACGAACTGCAGAATTTGCAAAAGAATAATATGATTCATGTGAGGGAAGTCATGAATGAAAAACATTGTATTGAATTTATTGGGGTGACAATGGTTAATAAAATTATACAGGATTCAGGTGCCCAATTCCATGCACTACGACATCATCTATATAGTGCGAAGTATGTTAACCACCCCGAGTCCAGGCTCCCGTCCTGCACCAGCTCTCCCCTCTGTCCCCCTCTCCCTCCCCACCTCCTTCCCCTCTTGCAATCCCCACACTGTTGTCTATGTTTCTTTTCCTTTGTTTAATCCCTTCACCTTTAAAAATGTGAATTTAGCAGAAGAATAGCATAAAAGAGAATTCTACATTTTAAGACTTGAAGTTTCATGGAATTTTAATGAAATAAATGTCTTGAGTGATACAGGGAAAGAAAAATAAGGAGTAAAACTAAGTAAATCAGATTTAGCTCTGACAGAAACCCTATATTTTATTATACAAGTTATTACTGAATTTTCTTGTCAGACAAACATGTTAAAGGAAAAGAGATTCTTGAAAATATACATTATACTTAGGTCACATAAATTGTGATTATTTTAAAAGTCATTATTCAATATATATTTATTTTTAACATCACTACACATTTAAAATACAGTTTGGTTTTATGATACAAATTATAGCTCTTGGCATATTCATTCTTTGAGCCATGGGCAATCTAAGTCTAATGACCACAAATATTTATTTGGGTTATTATTTGTGTTTACCTGTTTATGTTGTACTAAAGACACTATCAAACACTGTTTCTCTAGTCTATTATGATGTGTGCTGCATAACACCAAACAACTTCTCCAAGAAGAATAAAGAATTGAAGAAAACTTCACCTTTGCTAGAGAATTACATCCACAATTATGTTAGGTTTAACATAATTCTGAAAACACGAGGCCATTACATAGTTTTTTTTACACCATAAAATGAGGTGTAGCCTGATTTATCTTTTCCTCCCTTGATGAAGGAAATGAGCAAGTTTTCTGTGCCTCTGACTTTTCAATCAATAGAGTGAAGGAAGTAAACCATCAAAAGCACTTTGAACTACATCACCATCTCTGCCTCACCAAAGCCAAGACCGCATGAAACAATTAAAAGGGCAACAGAGAAGCAGAATAAATATTTAGTTGAAGGGTGCAGCTGAAAAGAAGTGTAAAGGTTTCCAAAATATCAAGACAGCAGGCTTAGTTGAAGAGGGCTTTGTGCAAGTTAGTTAAACATTTTTGAGCCTCAGTTTCTTTATTTTAAAAGTGAAGTTAATTATATTTATTTGTAAAAATTACAAGGGACAATTTATTTCACAGGTTATTTGTTTGACACATAGTGCATATTCAGTAGATACTACATTTTAGTTGGTGTAACCAGAAACAATATGCACTTCTCTATGACATGTGTATGTATAAATACCTTAAGTGTAAAAGTACACACACACACACACACACACACACACACACACACACTGCATCTTATTTAAGAGAATGCAAACTGACTGTAGAGTTTAGCTTAATTATTTGTGTTTTAATAGGTCAATAGGAGAACACAATTTGCTTAATAGGTCAGTCATAGTTTATTAAAATTTAATTTAACCATAATAAAAAGGTTTTTTTTTCTTCTTTTTAGATAGCATGCTTAACAAAACTTAGTGGAACAATGATGACTGTAAGCCAACTTCAAAGTACACAGAAGATGAACTTTTATACTTCCCATAGAAATTAATATTTTTAAAATTGCTACTCACACAGTATATCATTTGATCCTCACAAAGTCAAACAGTGTAAAGAATGGAACCCAATTTCCATGTGTCTGTTTTCACTCCTGATTCCTCCTCACTGCTCCATAGTGGTGGTTCCTGCTACCATTTATGCCTTAGGTAAAGACAGAGAAAGTAATATGATAGCCTCTGTGATACTTTTATATTGTGGACTGTGAGGACTCTAATAGTGAAAAGCTAGGATGTGAGCTCTGGTTCTCATGAGAGACTGCAAGCAGCCCCAGCTCCCCTGACTTTCTGGGCTGCGTGACCTGGTACCAGCTCCCACGCATATCTGGGCGAGCTGACTTAGCCTTGGTTCCCAGGCATCCAGGTCAGCAGCCTGGAAGCCTACCCTTTTAGATAGAGGCTAGCTGGCTCAGCAAGGTGACATCACCACACTGATGTAATTGTTAGTATGATATTGACGCCATGCTGCTATTGTCCCTAAGCCCTATATCTACCTGCGCTGGCACTGCTAGGGAGGAGACATCAGGATTCAGAAAATCTAGAAGACTTCAGGACTGAGAATTCAGGAGATTTGAGACTTGAGACTGAGGAGACTCGGGGAAGGGGGAGCATCAGAAGCAGAAATAACAGCAGCAGCAATAGGAGCAGAAGCAGCAGAGGTGA
This sequence comes from Saccopteryx leptura, assembly GCF_036850995.1. Taxonomy (NCBI): domain Eukaryota; kingdom Metazoa; phylum Chordata; class Mammalia; order Chiroptera; family Emballonuridae; genus Saccopteryx; species Saccopteryx leptura. Next base: position 21,988,157 of record NC_089507.1, read on the forward strand.
AGCAGCAATAAGGCATTGAAAAATGTTATCACCTTCTTCTGGCTCCTTGTGCTTTTCTTCCCCTTGGGGATCTCACTGACGAAGTCATCCCTTTCGGAGCGGGCGTGCTCTGACATAGATAGAAATGACTGACTCACTGATGTTATGAGAAAACATCCTAGAAAACACTTGGTCTTAAAGTTAAAACTGGCTGACAGATTGAAAATACAAGATGGGTTGTGTCACAGGTGATGTGCTCAGTTGCACTAAGGCCACAGAAAGAAAAGCAGTGATTTCGGAATGCACAGAATATAACCCTGACTTTGTGTCCGAAAGATTTGCATTCATTAGGAATTTTCTTTGATGTTATTAGTGCACAAAACCTACTGATTGCAGGGAACAATGCGAGTGAAGACTAATCATTATTTTTCACTGTTTGCAACCTAAAAGTGAAGGTAAGATCTGCTGGTCAAATACAAAGAGTCCGCTTTACTCCAGAATCCACACGCAAAAAAAAAAACGTAGTGTTATTATTATTGAAAGTTTTGGGGAGAAGTTGCTAATTAAAAAATGGTTTATAAACCTTTAAATATTAGCTATATTTTGTAAATACAGTATAACCATATCCATATGTATAAAAAGCCTTTGAACTGTTTCTACTATTTATGCTGAATATTGTAAATACCTATTGATTATGCACATGTCTATGAGGGAGTGAGTATATATAGTATCTACTAAACTTATAAATATTAGTAGTGGAGATGCTTGTAAACTTTAAAACCTCCTCTATCTACATTTTATATAGAAAGGAAAGAAAATACAAACAACAAAAATTTTTATTCCCTAATAAGCACTGAAACAATGTCTGTATTTTAAGACACACACACGTACACATGTACATATATTCATATTATTCTTTATTTTAATATTTTCAAGTCATTTTCAGAAATTTTTAGCAGTCAAGTGGAGTAAATTTTTCTTAACACACTTGTGTGATCCCAAGCATAAAACACTGATACGAAAGTTAAAAGCTTCACCAGCTGCCAACATACCCTCTCCAACTACCAACCAGTTTGCCAGCCAGAGAATTGAGAACCCTTTTCTTTAATATTTATTTTATTTATTTTAGAGAGAGAGAGAGAGCAAGAGAGAGAGAGATAATCAGGAACATCTGCCTGTTCCTGTACATGCTCTGACCAGGGAATCGAACCAGCAACCTCTGCATTTTGGAACGATTCTCTAATCAACAGGGGTGTCTGGCCAGAGATAGAATAATCCTTTGAGAGTCTGGTGGTAAAGAATTAATATTTTTTTAACTATTAAATATCTTTTCTCAGAAGAAAAAAAAATTATGTAAAGTTTCTGGGATGTCAGTGTCATTAAGCAAATGAAATACCTAAGGGAATTTTAGTTGTATTTGTAATTTTCCACTTCCAAACAGTAGAATGCAAGATACAATTTGTTTGCTTAATTCTTCTGTCAGTCATGTGTTTATTTCAAAATAAAGAGATTAGATATTTGTTCTGAAACAGCTGAAATACTTTTAAATTCGTAGGTGCATTTACCTTGGAAATAATTGAACATTTACACAAAAGCAGTTCTTTTGTTCCCTACTTTGGATATTAAAAAAATTAATTTGGCCTCTGACTTTCCGCCTGTCCATCCAACATGCATACCAACTTACACTTCTAGGCTCTGTTTACCGGCAACATAAAATATGTCAGAAATGTTTCCAGTTTAATTTATTGAACTAAATCAATCTGGATTTTGAGAATTCTTTCTATTTTTCTTTTCTTTTTAATTTTTTTATTTATTGATTTGAGAGAAAGAATGAGAGAGTGAGAGAGAAACACAGATTAGTTTTTGTCCTTTGTTTTCGTGTTCCCTAAGGAGAAAGCTTAGATGATTGATTTTAGATTTTTCCTTTCTAATAATATATGCATCTACTGCTGTTTATTTCCTTAGAAGCAGTTATTTCACAGCATCCCACAAATTTTGACAAGTTGGTTTGTCATTTTTATTTAGTTCAAAACATTCTTAAATTTTTGACTTATGTGTTCTTCAGAAGTATGTTGTATAATTTCTAAGTATTTGAATTTTTTTTCTTTACTAAATCTCTTTTTCATAGTGTATTTAAAATTTTTCCTCCTGAGTTCCATGACTAAAATAAACCATTATTAGGCACATTTTATGTCTACATATTTTTTTATAATATCTTTCAAAATTTATGCCTTGATTTTTCTTTGCTGATAAAGGTAGAGATAGCATTTGATCACATAACCTTAGCTAGCAGACGGTTTATGAGGTATATGTTAATTGAGACAGGAAATGGGATTGCACATTAAAAATTTTATGGATCTCATAGAGAAACTTCACACTTAGCACCACATGTTTTTAATCCCCCCCCCTTAGAAAAAGCAGAAGTAACCTATAAGGTAAATATTATTAATTTTATAATATAATTCAGAGAAGCCTGTTATTAGAGTAGAACAGTTTTAAGTAAAAAAGCCAAGATTTAAACCCTGGTGTTAAAACTATTTTTATTTTGCTCACTGCTTGTTAAAAAGAGCAAACAAATGAATACACACCATGATGAACAAATGCGTCCAATGCTTCATAAGCAAAATCAATGGTTAAATAGTGAGAAAAAGAGTTTGAGTATTTTTGTTCCTGTTATTGATCTTTGTGCGATGTTGTTGACAAAGACAGAAGTTTATGTTTTGCATTGATTTTGTTATATTACTAGCACTATAAAATAGAGCTGAAAAGTGAGTCATGTATATATTTTAAATTTTATATTTCTTCCATATAAAAGTAAAAAGAAATAGAATTAATTTTATTAATCTGAAAAGTAAAAAAAAAAAATACTTTCCCTGTCACCTACTAAATTTTTTTAGCTGAGTTAATAATCAAATTAATAGAGACAAATTAACAGGAGAAACTGTACCAAGTTTATTACAAGTATATACTGCAGAGAGTGTCATAATGTATGAGACCCAATGATACTTTGTCAGTTGAGGTTTATAGCCCGTTTTGGACAAGAGAGGAAAGGAACAAGGGTTTGCGATTTCAAAGACAGTAGGTCATTTACAGGTGTTGAGGGAGAACGTGCATCACACACAACAGACAAATTCTTTGTTTTGTTGTAATTTTAATACTTGGCAGCAACAATATAATACAAAAGCATAAAATAACCAAAGAAACAAAAGCAAGAATAAAAAGAAAGCCAGGACTATCGTTATGTTTATTGCGATGACTTGGTCCTATTCTTGCTTTTCAAGCACAAGTTTCTCTAATTCATTTGAAAAAAGTGAATCAATAGCATCTGATATTTTTGTTCCATTTCTCAATTCTTTTTGTTTTGATTTTTAAATTGAATTTGTTGGGGTGGCTAGTTAATAAAGTTACATAGTTTTCTGGTTTACCAGTTCTTAACACATCATCTGTACATCGCACTGTACACTCACCACTCCAAGTCAATTCTCCTTCCATTGACCCCTCCTTACCCTCTACTATTCAACACTTCCCATCCTTTCTCTTTCCCATAGTCACCATGCTGTTGTCTGTGTCTATAACCTTTCTTCTCTGCTTAAACCTTTCACCTTCTTCACCCAGTCCTCAACTCCCTTCTCTGACAGCTGTCAGTTTGTTCTCTGCATCTATGAGTTTGGCAAATTCTTGCTAGGCAGCTCAGAATCAATGGGACATCGGATGAACTAGTTAACTGGGTCCCACTCAGAGGCTTTCTGTCCAGCACACTAAGGTGCCTGCTAAGATTCCCTTCTTAGAATGTTTTTATTCATCTGAGTGTCTTAGGCAGGAAGAGGTGAGGTCAGATGTTCTTTCAGAGGTTTTTACTTCTCAGTGACCAGCTTAAAAATCAATATCCCAAAAAAGGAAGTTTTAGGGTGGCGATACTTTGGTTCCCTTGATAAACATATGTTATGTAACTCAGTAGATCTTGTGGGTGGAGCGATTTCTAGCAGCTGTGGCTAATGCAATGCTGTGAGAATACTCCAGCTCCCAGAACCCTCCTGGGCACACCCAGGAAGGAAGCTTGCCCGCTATAAGGAAGTAACTCAGCGCCAACCACACAGCTCCCTGATCTTTTCAGCCACTGGCTTTGAGGAACACGCTGTAACACCCTATAGGCTGAACCTGTGTATATAAGCTAGCTTACTTACTGAATAAAGTGGATCTGCGTCACTGAACCTGGTCCCCGGAGTTGGGTTTTTGCGTCTCCATTGTCCTCAACCCCGGCAGGACTTGTCCACAATATCCAAAATGTTATTATTCCAATACAAATCAATGTAAAAATATAAGACATGTACATTCACTTTTGTATTGTCTTTGAAATTCAATGTCTATCATACTTATAGCACATCTCATTTTTTTTTTTTTTTTTTTTTTTTGGTTTTTTTTTTTTTTTTTTTTTTTTGTATTTTTCTGAAGCTGGAAACGGGGAGAGACAGTCAGATAGACTCCTGCATGTGCCCGACCGGGATCCACCCGGCATGCCCACCAGGGGCGACGCTCTGCCCACCAGGGGGCGATGCTCTGCCCCTCCGGGGCGTCTCTCTGCGGCGACCAGAGCCATTCTAGCGCCTGGGGCAGAGGCCAAGGAGCCATCCCCAGCACCCGGGCCATCCTTGCTCCAATGGAGCCTCGGCTGTGGGAGGGGAAGAGAGAGACAGAGAGGAAGGAGGGGGTGGGGGTGGAGAAGCAAATGGGTGCTTCTCCTATGTGCCCTGGCCGGGAATCGAACCCGGGTCCCCCGTACACCAGGCCGACGCTCTACCACTGAGCCAACCGGCCAGGGTGCTCATCTCAATTTAGATGTTAAATTTTCTCTTAGGTTTCATAAAATTTTCAGCTGAATATTCAATTTCTTCCAAATATGCAGTTTTTCAATAAATAATTATCAAAATTTTTTATTAATATTTAATTTATTTGAAAAATGATTTATTCTTCAAAAGATAATTGAATTGCCTTTGGAACAAAAACATCTGTTTTAAAATAACATTTATTCAATTACAATATCTATTTCTTGAGTTTATAAAACATTGATATTTGAAAGTTTTTGAGAAAAAAACATGATTTATCTAATACTAAAAAAAGAAATTATAATTTAAATTTTGAATCAATTGAGCTTTGATATTGTTTAAAAAAGAAAGTCTTGTGTTCTAGTGGCAATTGCAATTGTTTGGTGTTTAATTACATTTTAAAAGTCTTCTTAACCTTTAACAATTAAAAAAATTAGTCATAACTTGTAGTAAGGTATTTGAAGAATTTCCTTGCTCTTTCAGTAGGAGATAGAATTTGTATATTGCTTTCTTTCTCCCCCTCTTTGAATCCTAGGAATAGCATGCCCCTGGGCAATGGAGGGAGGGGAGAGACATTGGAGGAACCTGTGAAATGTATGTCTTGTGAATCTCCACCTGTATGTAGTTGTAAGCTTGTGTCATGATGTTATGCTTCCCCCCACCTTCAAAGAGTATATAAGCAGCCTTTGAGAGGTAATCAGGGCTGCAGGATTTGGGTAGGAGGATTGCCCTGTCTATGCCACCGGCTTCTTCATAATAAAACTCCTTAAAATTCGTATTGGACTTGGTGTCTCTACATGAACGCACAGAAATGAGGTACAGTACTTTATAACAAACTGAAATACTATTTTTTATGCCATCACCCTTAAAACAATTTTTATTATGTATTATGCCCTAGGGTGGTCTTTTTCTATAATAAAGGTCAGTGTCTACATCAATTGATACCATCTGTTGTTTTCTGGTATCAATGATAACATACCTGAAAATATACTTTTAAAATGTAAGAGTAGGCCCTAACTGGTTGGCTTAGTGGTAGAGCATCATTCCAGCATGTAGATGTCCTGAATTCAATTCTTGGTCAAGGCACACAAGAGAATCACTCGTCTGCTTCTCCACGCCTCCCCTTTCTCCTTTTCTCTCTTCTTCTCCCTGAGCCATGCCTCGATTGAGTTGAGTGCATCACTTGGGAACTGAGAATGACTCCATGAGCCTCTACCTCTAGTGCTAAAGTTAGTAACGTGTCTTTGAAATGTAAGAATATTGTTTTCCAGACCCTTCAGGGCACTAGAGCATAGACCACAAATCCCTTCATTTGCTATTATTGCGTTAATTGTTAACTATTTTATACAACTATGTAAAAGAAGTATGCATCGGTACATTTTACTTTCCATCCAGTCCCAGAGATTTCCCGCTTCGCTTTCTCCTGCCTCCCTAATCCATCACCAGTCAATGTCATGTGATCCCTTTATGTCTTCCACTTTGATTCTGATGTATAAAATAAGTCGTGAAAGTGCCATTTTCCTAAGCATTTTCTCAATCTGTTGAGATTTTGCTTCTTGGCAATTGTGGACAGTTAGGGTAAAAAAAACTCATAAAAAGTCTTACAGGTTGGGATGTTTCTTATGTTGATAGCACCATGCTTATCCCTCTTAGCAAATGCACTATTTGATCACGAATTTTGTTGATGAAAAGGGGGTATGTACATATTCAGTGACTGAAAGTACCCTCACAGAACCATCTGCTCATAAATTTCTAACTGGGCAGGTTGTGATGAGCACTCACACTCCAATCCTCTAACTGCTCCAGTTTAAGCCAGCACTTCCCATTGTTTTTGTACATCTAGAATAACGCATTTGAAAGGCCAGAGTAGTCCTCTTTTTCGGACTAGTTGGAGACATAACCACCCTCGCAGGGGAAAAATAATCTTATTAACTATCCTGCACCTTGCTTCCTCCCACCTTCCTGTAATCTTTCTTTCATTCCCTCCCTAAAAAGACACTGCAAAACTGAGACTTTGTTTCCCAGTACATTGTCAGTTTGGCTCAGGTAAACTCTTACAGGCTTGGACATTCTTACAGTAATAATTACCAACATTTTTTAATAAAAAAAACTAATTTATTTTTTTCTCCTTATCTTCATACACTCCCCAACTTGCTGTGTATTCACATGCAAAATGGTCATGTTATTAGTCAGGTTTCAAAAAACTCATGCTCTTTACATCAATAAAATTGATTTCTATTAATATTCCAAGGAACATATTCATTAAATCTACTAAATTACCCTGATCAGGTGGTGATTAAGTGAATAGAATGTCAGCCTGGGACGCTGAGGATCCAAGTTCAAAACCCCGAGGTCGCAGGCTTGAGCGCAGGCTCACCAGCTTGAGTGTAGAATCACAGACATGACCCTATGGTCACTGGCTTGAGGCCAAAGGTTGCTGGCTTAAGCCCAAAGCACTGGCTTGAGCAAGAGGTCACTGGCTCAGCTGGAGCACCCTGGTCAAGGCACATATGAGAAAGCAATCAATGAACAACTAAGGAGCCACAATGAAGAACTGATGCTTCTCATCTTTCTCTCTTCTTGTCTCTCTGTCCCTGTCTGTCCTTTCAAACCCATTCTCTTTCTAGCTAAAAAAAAAAATCTACTTAACTGCCAAAATGTATTTACTCAAACAGGGTTGCTGTTTGTATACAATGTCTCAGAATATAATTACAGATATCTCTGTTAAAAATTTTGTTTGGTCTCTTTCATTTTAGTGTTGAAAATGTTACTTTCATTTTTTGAACTATCACTTTAATAACACCAGTAATCAAAGAGATGGTATCTTGTTTTTCACTCCTTAATCAAAATGTAGATAAGCCCTGATAGGTTAAAAGAAGCCAATTTGCTTTTGAAGAGTTAACTTACCTTTAAGATACATGGTCCATTATTTAGTAATCACTGACCTGCATTCTCATCAGATCTTTAAGAAACTCGCATTAGAAGAAATAACAGATTTGACCTCAAAACCTCTCTTTGGTCCTGCATGTAATGATGTTTTTAAACCAGAAAGACATTCCATGGTTAACATATCTCATTCTTAAAATACATGACTAAACATTTACAATGATTGAAGTCATGTTTCTCATCAAAGAGAAAACTTTTATATATGCTAAGTTTTATTTTAATAGTCAAATAAAACACAACTTTATCACTTCTTTCACATAGCAGACAGTGTTACAGATCCACATTCTTTTTCAAACACCTGTAGTCTCTTTCAATCCTGTTTCCACTATGTTTAAACTCCATAAAGATTCTGAATTGTCATAAGTTTGTTTTCTTTTGTTTAAGGTGGGTTATTCAAGAATTAAACCGCTTCAGGCTCCAGCACTAATTACCAGAAACGATCTTGCTTAGGATGGGAGCTACTTAGAAATAGGATCATTTCTATAATCCTTCATAAGCAAGCAGAAAGCACTGTTAAAGTTTAAATTTCAAAAGTTCACCTTCCACGGGTCTGTGGGGGTGCTAATGATGAATTTTACATGAGATTATCATTTTTTCCCCATTAAAAAGTGAGACATGCTGAAATCTTGTGAGAACAAGTCAGGACTTCAGCCACCCAAGTTTTTCTGAAAATCTTCAGCTCGGTAGAGGTAATTCCAGGAGATCTTGTCAGTAATGTCAATCTTTCTTCTTCTCTATTCAAATTGACATTTCCTGCTGTTCCAGAGAGAAACATAAAAATTCCATTTCAATGCTCATTTCTTTAAGTGTTCAAAATGAATTCCCTGGAGATCTCTGATTCTTCATTCATTACTTTTAAAGTTACCACTGAATAGATGTTAGCTATATGTCAGAATCCTTCCCACACTATACCCTTATATGAGTTAATTATTGATATTTGTATCTTAGAAACAGAAAACTAAAGCTTGAAATGATAGTCTAAAAATCATATAATTCTAAAGAAGTGGCATTTCATTACAAATGCTTCCGACTTAAGTAGCCATGAAATTGTTCAGTTCTTTATACTAAAATTCATCAATGGGCATGATACTTGGAAAAAGGACTACATATTTCATACTCCTGTGTCAGTGGGGGTCTTCCAAGAAGCAAATGTCAAACTGGATTAGATACGGAAAAGAAAGATTAGGTGAAATGACTGTGCAGAAAAAGGGGCCGAAGCCAGGGACGCCGTCTGGTCTAATGCGAGTCTGACATCTCTGAAGCAGAGAAGGAAAGAAGATGGACTGGGTATTAAGTCGTGGGTGACAGCACAGCTCCAAGAACGGCTCATTGAGGCAGATGGATGAGTGTTTACTTGAGCCAAAGTTGCCTCACCTTGTGAGCATGGGCTCGCCAAGCTCAAGCTCCTGGCTGAGAGCAGCTTGAAGGAGCAAAGCTCAGCTTGAAAGTGATGGGGATGTCAATTACACTGATTGCAGCAGGGGAGCTAAGCGATGCGTTTTGATGGCTGCCAAAATTTCCAAAGAGTAAAAGATCACAATTCTCATAAAAATTCAGGAAAAGGTGTTATCGGTGAACAAGCATGTGAATTATGTACTATGTATTTTCTTAAATAGTGCATGGAGTTGTGCAGGTGGCTGGGTAGGAGGCAGAGGCCACAGAACCAAATGCCTCTTCGTCAGCTCTGTACACACGAGTAGCAGATAAAGGAGTTAAAAAATTTTAACTTAAAGAAGGTGGAAATAATTGATATGAAGATCTTAGTTCAGGAAATTGCAGCAGAGTCCAAAATGTTTTCTTAAACCACAAGAGGCCAGAGACAGAAACAAGTTTCAAGACAGAATTTGAAACAAGATGAATCTCATATTTAGGAGCAATGGGTCTGCTGGGCAGGTGAGAAAACCTTGGTGAGCCTGGGATGGTTGAGCATGAAAAGCATCAGGTTTTGCAGGCCAATCACATGTAAAGAGGCAAGAGCATAATGCAAAGGAAAACCTAGAGAGACTGTTTAGATTCTGATTTGTTTGGAAAAAATCTGATATAACTAGTGCCAGTAACAGCTTTAATGTTTGTAACTCAAACTAACCTTTCATGATAGAAGTTGAAAATCTGAGGTTTTTTAAAACATGTTTACTAAGGTCAAAATATGATCACATGATGTAAATGTGTGTGTGTATGTGTATGTGTGTGTGTGTGTGTGTGTGTATTTTTTAATCAGGTACTTACGCCTCTCATCCTCTCATGAACCTCTCCTCCATCTCACGTTTTTGTCTTCCCGAAGTCGCTGATTTTTGCAAGACTTCTTATCTTCTAATCTAACCCTTCCTCACCTGTTCTTTGACAAGGATTTACTATTTATTAACTGAAGTTGGAGAGAGAGACAGTGTTTGTTGTTGATATTTTACCCAGGAGACTGCATTATCCTAGGCTATTTTTTGAAGTCTCAAAACACTCTTTTATGATTCAAAGGAAAGATTCTTAAAAGCAAATGAGCTGTGATTATTTACCCAACAATGTAAATAATGTTAGAATAACTTGTGACTCTAGAAACTGATGCTTATTTGTGCTATTTTCTTGCCGTAAGTATTGTAGGGGAAAAACAGTTAACTTGTAAATGAAATTTTGAACCACAGATAATACAAATAAACACACTGAAATTCAGTTTTAAAAACTTAAACAATTCAGAGAAGAAAAAGCTACTGTTACAGATACATGCTTGATCTGATCTTTGACCTAGTTCTTAGCTTGAAAGTCACTCAGTCTGCTTATGTGTCGCCACAGTGTTTGTTGTGCACTGTTTGACAGTTGCATGCTCTCATCTGCATTCCTCTATGTCCAGAATACAGTGCAGCTAATCTTTTACTGTTATAGCTAGTTTTTCCTCTTAAGCAATTGTCTAAGTGTCAGGTATCATGAAAGTGTTTTAAAAAAAAATTAAAATCAGTTATAAATCCAAGGGGAAACATATTAAAAGGCTTTAGGATGTGATTTATCTTCACTACCCTCTGGGTTCCTTTCCAGTTCTCACTGCTGGCTACCCTTTAAAGGAGTAAGAAGCCATATTAAGCCTTTTTCTCTTTTTATAGCTCCCCACACCCTAGCCCAATCTATTATTTAAATTATAGGCCAGGGCTTTCTCCCCAAATCTTCCCCTTTTCTATTTAAATTTGTAAAAGAAAGAAAAAGGATCAGGCTTAAAAACACGTGTTTCTTTAATGTGACCTTCATATAGCACCTTCATATAGTAGCTCTGTGCCACTTTTTTTTTTTTACATTGTAAATGTGAGTAGAGACCAAATGATATTGAAAATTAGAGGGGTCTGTGGCATTTGAGTATTTATAAAGTTTCTCTGCCATTGAATATAAAATCAGGTATATTTCACCAACTGATTAATCTAAATTCCACTTTTGCAACCATCACGTTTCCTGAATAAATGATCAACTGCCCAAGATAGATTGCTTGGATAGACGTAGTTAGAAGATTAAAAATTTTAGTCTTAAATTTGCGTTGTTCTGAGTGCTGCGTTTAACCAATCCTCGTGTTCTGTTTTGTAACTGCGTCTTCTTTCCTCCATTAGTTGTTCATTTTTCACCAGTTACACCACGTTGAAAATACACAACTCCTTAGTAATCAACTTAATCCATTAATGCATTCTACTTTGATTTTTATTCTCTAAAGTAAAAAGAAATATAACGTAAACTTTACTATCCTAGTACAATATCAAGTTGTATTGTTTCAAAAGATGTATCATGTTGCTATAAAGGAACCTCTTCTTTAAAATATTAATATGGAGTCATATAGGACAGACAGGACCCAGTGGCATAGAACAGATGGACTGCAGTTGCAGGGGATAGGAAGGGGACTGGATGAAGGAAGGGGAAGTGATTAGCCAAAGTACATATGTACCCAGGACATAGACACAGACCACAGGGGGCAACAGCCAGAGGAGGGAAGGAGGTGTGGGGGTAGGTGGAGTTGGGCAAAGTGGCAGAAACTGGGGACAGAAAGAGATTTTGCTTGGAGCATAGGGTACATGGTACTGTGTGCAGACTGTATCATATTGAATTGTACACTTAAAACCTGAATGGTTTTGTGGACTAATGACATCTCAATAAATTTAAATTAAAAAAAAAGTTTTAATTAGGACTCACATAGGACAGGCAGTACATAGCTGCATTGACCAGCCCACTGAGAATCAGTATGTCATGTAGTATGCATTTTTCAGTCACATATTCATCTGCTAAAACTTATAACTCTGAATCGTGTTAAAAATTTTGTTTTAAGACAGTCACATAGTTTAAACACCTACACATAGCCTGTATTTCCATTCCCTTATTGGAAGTCTCTATTCAGCTGTATAGATACATTTAGAAAGCTCAAAAGAGAAGTAAGTCTGTGGGCAGTCTTCCTTAGTTATTTTCATTTGAGCCCACATACTGTCTGACCTATTTTACTTATGGTGCAGAAACATTACAAGAAATTCTTTTATTTTTATTATTGTTTCTATTATATATTATTAAAATATATAATTATGTATATATCACCGATACTTGTGTATCAGTTTTTAAAATGGTACACTGGCAATCACTTTGGAATCTGTATTCAGCCTTGTAGGGTCCATCTGGACTTGTCTCTTCCCCCTCCCCAGTCCCTGGCACCATGGTCATGGATCCTGACTGTGGACCATAAAGGGTAGTGGAAGTATAATTAAAGTTTTACTGAGAACAATAGAACTGAGTCACCAGCGATTACCAAGGAGAAACAGCACAGACTGGTGCCTGTCTGCTTGTTTGCTTGCTTGCTTGCCTGTAGACAGTTTCCCTTGAATTGCCCAGGGTTTAGCTAAAAAAGCTAAGGCCCTTCTCAAGGGAGTGTGGAGTTTTCACCGACCCTCTACCATCGGTGCTGAATACATGTGAGTAATATACACTAAGTGTGCTCCATCAGGTCCTCTTTGTGGTTTCTTTGATATCCTGCAACAGAACCAGGCTGATTTTCCAGATCTGGACCTTTTGCGTTACAGTTACAGTCCTCTATTTTGTCATTCTTTTCTTTGAAGTTTACTGTTTGTATCCACAGCAACATAAAGTCTACTTTTGCACCCATATGATCTTTCTATAGTTTCATTACAAACACACACACATACATCCATCTTGAAGAATCACTGCTATACTATCTTCATTAAGAAATTATTTTTCTATGTTTTTTTAATTTATTGATTAGACAGAGAGAGAAAGAAAAAGAGAAACATCAATTTTGTTGTTCCATTTATTTATGCATTCATTGGTTGATTCTTCTATGTGTCCTGATTGATTATCAAACTCACAACCTTGGTGTGTTGGGATGATGCTCTGACCAACTGAGCAACCTGGCCATGGTTCATCAAGAAATCTTTTTAAATCCTAAAAGAGCTGTTGTAAAAAAAATTATTGCAGACACACCTATAGACATACACACACCAACACACAAAATGGACAAATGGATGAAGTTACAAGTACCATACATTTTTTTTGCTAATATTTGAAGTACAGACATACACACATAAAAACTATTGGCAGTCCTAAAAATATCAAGGACTCCTTACCTATAAAAAATAATATATGGTGTATGGAATGCACTGAGTCGATTCATTGCTTTTCAGGGGAACATCACTATTTTGACCTCTGAATAAATCAGCTAATGGTTTAAAAGCTAAACTTGAACTGTCCTTTCTTTAGCCTAAGTATTAATTTAATTACTACAGAAATTATTAGACTCAATATTTCCTAGATGTAGGGACTTCTACAGGTTGATACTGTATGAATAAATGTTATATTTATATACTCTGACATAAACTTAATTATTTAAAAAAATGTGTTCTCTTTTTTAAGCAAGTATTAAAAATATGCTGCTTTTTTGAAGAACTCCCAACTTTACCTTCTTATTTTCATAGAAGATATTTGTATAAAATTTTCAGTCTTACATATTATATTTTTAACTGGTTCAAGAAATTTTTAACTGTTCTTGTGTTTTTGATCCTACAAACAATATAAGTAATGCACGATAAGTTTAACAAAATTTTATATTTGAAAGCATAATCATTTTGCTACTTTAAACTCCAACATGTAAAGAGTTTGGAAGTTGTCATTCTTATCCTTAATGCAGCAACAAATTAGCTATACAGATAATCATTACCCATTAGATTGTTCTTGTACCCATTAGAGAACTGAGGTTGCAGAACAAACTGCCACCCTAAAAACTGGAGAGACAGTCCCATCCATTGAGAGACAGCCCAAATCTGACAGTTTGAAGCAAAACCCACTGGAGACCTGAACTTGTAGAAGTACATAAATGGTAATTCTGCCTAATTGCTGGAGACTAAAAGAGGACTCGCAAGAGTGAAGACATGCTGAAAGTTGCAGTCTTACTTGTATGTGTTTTACTTCCAGGAACGACATCACACTTATAATGAATATCTGAAAAAGATTCCCCAGTGGCTTTAGCAGAGTCATCATTGTGAAATATACTCAGAGCCTTCTCAATAGCACATGAATTACCACTGAAGGAAAAGACCTCGCCTCAACCTTATTCCAGCTGGAGAAAGGAAATTCCTCCCAACCCAGTTACCTCCAGCCTTCTTGTCCCACCAAAAGGAAAAAACAAAACAAAACAGAGAAAACATAATCAACAGGGGTTGGAATTTCAAAGAAATATATTGGGGATACATGGAAATTTTATACTCAGGGAAGAAAATAGGGAACAGGATGAAAAAGCTTTACTACTCAAGAAACAGTTCTAGAGGTCACATAGTCCAAGGACAGTGGCTGATTTAAAGAGTGAGATTATATTAGATTATAGAATGCAGTTCCTTCCCCATACATTATCAAAACATCAGTAGTACTTCAAGATAATCACAGTGCGTTACATCTGAAAAGATTGTAAAGTAAAGGTTCTATGTCTGAGGAGGAATACTGAGTGAAACCCAAAGTCAGCGAGGTAGACAAACCTGGAAGAGGAAAGGAATGTGAACCCTCTGTCACCTGTAGCTACAGCAAACATTAAACACACCCAACTTCTAGTCAGGTTAACATTAAATCTCACAATAAAGGCTTCAATACTTCAGTTTCTAGTACCTCATATAAAACTTCCAGCTTTTAACAAAATAATTACAAGGCATGTCAAAAAAAATCTGAAGTCTGAAAAGTAAAAGAAATTATCATAAACAAACCCCAATATAACACACATGTGAAAATTATCACACAGGAAATTTAAAATAACTATGATTATTATATTAAGGATTCTATTGAAGAAAGTAAATCACTCAAGAATAAATGAGTATTATAAAAAGCAGTATGGCCATTCTAGAGGAAGAATTAAAAGAAAATAGTGGAAATAAAAAAAAAATCATCAGCACATGACATGGTCCAAGAGGGAATAAGTAAGTTTGAAGATTTATTTATTTAAATGGAAATTAATTTTTTAAAAAAATGAGAAAGAACTGTGAAAAAAATATATAAAACGTACAATGCACAAAATTGAAATTACAAACTCAAAATAGTGATCCAAGTGGTATACTTTTCTGAAGTTAATAACGGCCAAAAAATTTTAAACCATAATGATAGACATTAAACCACAGATTCAGGGAGCTAAAAGAGTGACAAGTAGAATATATACTAAAACAAACCAGTAAGATGACAACCGTAAATTCTATAGTCAGTAGAATACTATTTCAAATGTGGAGAAATAAAACCACTCCAAAAAGATAAAAAACCAAATACATGCTTAGGGAATTCACTGCCCACAATGTTAACTCCAAGGATGTTAAAAGAATAACTAAAAAATGGCCAGAAACTTGGATCAACATAAAAAAAGAAGATCAAATAAAGAGTAAATAACAGTTAAATAAAGTCTTTAACTTTTTTATTCTTAATTGATATAAAAATAACTTTGTTTAAAGCAATGTTAGTGATAGTAGCAATGTATTAGTTGATTATACATATGAAGAGTGAAATAAAAGACATCACTGTCACAGGGAAGAAGGAAGAAGTTAGGAATGCTCTGTTATAAGGTACCTGACCTACATATGAAGTAGAATAGTGCTATGTAAAAGTGGATTTAGATTTGGTAAACATGTGTATTTTCAATAGTACCTTGGATGAGATCCTAAAAAAGAAAATAAACTTGAACACTAAGAAAATCTAATAAATATTATTATATTAATAATAATATTTTCATTAACTATCACAAATATACCACACTAGTGTAAAATGTTAACTAACACAGACAGCGGTTTTTAAGGTTTTTGAGAACTCCCAATGATTTATATAATTTCTCTCTAAATCTTAAAGGACTTTAAATGTTTATTAGAAGACACAATATGTGAAAAGTGGCATTTAATATGTAAGAAAAACATTTAAAATTACTTAAATCAATAAAATTATATATAACATCTAACAAATCTATGATTCACTAACAAACCTCTACTTGAATATTTTGTAAAATTGTAAAATAAGACCAAATAAAAAAAACTCGATGTATATCTTAATTATCAAAAGATCATGCCCAAAAGGATATGGTATTTTGTTATTAAACTGATAGTATATAAAAAAGCTTTAAATTTTTTTGAAATATATATATATGTATATTTATTATTTTTAAGTTTCTCATAGAAACTTAAAATGCAATTTAAAATATATTGGGTCAATTTCCAAAATTAGGGTCAATATATGGAAACACAGAAAATATTTTAAATGATCATTACAAAATACTTTTCTGTCTTAAATTATTTAAGACATCTTTGAGATTGCCTAAATTCCAAGAACAAGCTGCTTACTTATCCTCCTTTGGAGGTCTTTGAAGTTTTACTTATGGCACTAGTATGATGAATGCATTTCTGCAAGTAATATGTATACAGGGGTGGCAAAAGTAGATTTACAGTTGTAATACAAATAAATAATATAATAATTAATAAATAATAAAACAAGAATATCTCTGTGTTTCACATGCTCACAACTGTAAACCTACTTTTACCAACCCTTCTGTGTGTGTATGTGTGTGTGTGTATAATAGTCAAAGCATTGAAATAAGGAAAACTAAAACAGGCAAACAAAAATACTTTTATGCTATTACATTTCTTTGGCTTCACACAGATCTGTGGCAAAGTAAGAAGACATTAATTTTGCCTTTCTTCATATATAATACTTAATAAATGTTTTGCCTTATATGAAACTAACTTGGTCAAAATGATAAAATTCAAGGGAAACTTATCCAAACGTTCTCTCATTTGAATAATTTAAAAATATATTTATGCCCAGCCTAGTGATTCAGTAGATAGTCATCCCAGCATGCCGAGGGAAGGTAGGAGAAGCAACCAATGAGGACACAACTAAATGGAGCAATGAAGTGGAACAGTGAGTTGGTGCTTCTTTCTTTTTCCCTTTCTTCCCTCCTTCTCTCTTTTTCTCCTTCTCACTCTCTCAAATCAATGAAAAAATTAAAATATAATAAAAATGTTAAAAAATAGAAATATATTTAAATGTGTCATGTTTCTCTCCAGAATCATTTTCAATGTTTTTCGAATTGCTAGCACATTTTTTAAATGTCCACTCAAATGGCTAATTTTAGGTTGATTTCTGACAGCTGAAAAGAATCTTTAGTCAGTAGATCTGATGCATCCTTAAAATTCTTAGTTTTAAAAATGCCAAATTGACAGGTCACTTCAAATGTCTCTAGATAAAGATAGACAGTCATATACCATTAAAAAAACCCACAAAACATTTATGACTAGGACCACTGTGAGAAATTCTGGGTTTTGTTTTGACTTATCTGAATTATTCTCGATAGAGGAGTTGGAAATTTTCTAACATAATCAGATTTTTGCACTTTGTTTATTATATCTCTATTACAAATTTGTTTTTTACTCTTATTACTATTTGCTTTAAAAAAAAAAAGTCCTGGTGTTTCTGGGGTTTAAACGCAATGACTCAAAGACAGCTCAATTTGGAAATCATTTTCAGAAAGCAGCTAAGTCCTATAAATCCTTAGGGCTACAGATATGCAACAGTGAATTACTTAGCTTATTTAAATGGTCATTTTGCTCATGCACTAGCCTAACATGTGTATAATTTCCTTTGAAAAAATTGTATAATCTCCTGTATATAAAAAATTTAAAGAAAGTCAGAAATTGGTAGCCTTTATGATTATTGGGCCATAACTTTGGTTTTGGGGGGCTAATATATATATAATATTTGTTGTTTGTTTAAGTTGCCAAAATTTAAAAATCAGAATATTTACCATAAAAATCTGAATTTCCAGCATTTTTGACAGAACATACTGGTCACTAGCAATCTCTGAAACAATGTTGAAGCTTCTTGGTTCTAACAGCATCTTATAAAATTTTGGGGCTACTTGAAAACCAGCTCCTAGAATGGATTCTGTGAAATTAATGAATGATGTTGGTTATCTGTAATATTTAAGGGGTAAAAAGTCCATGGCTTTCATGTCTATAGCTTCAGAGAAAAAGAGCACACTCACTATAAATCATGTTAAAAATTAAGTATATTTACAAAGACACTTTCATTTTATCCCTTCTTTCCATTCTTTCATCCGCTAGCTCTCTATTCCAAAAATGCTCCTTCAACAAATAAATAAGTATTGATAAGCCTTGACTCACAAAATTGTTAATCTTTTCTGAATAGTTTTCTTGCCACAGAGAAAAATATAATTTAATCTAACATTTAATAATTTTCTCATACTGACTTTTTCTTTTGTTTGAACTATGGCTATATCTTCACTTTTATACTACAAGCATCACATGGTTTTAAGATTCTATTTTAGAATCACAGTTTACCTATTTTTTGTGATGTGTGACTTTTAAAGTAATGATAACACGAAATAGTGAAGCATCAAAAATAAATAAAAATATAAATGATTCTTTAGTTCATAGGTCTAAAGTATGTAGGTTTTAAAAATTTCGTTAACAAAAGTATAGTCATTTGATAAGGTCACATTCACTAATCCACATTTCACCTTTTTAATTCTTGTTACTGCCCAGGTGTTCCTTGCATTTCCTTCATACAGTTTGAAATCTGAGTATCAGTTTTAGCTTTTCTATTTGCCTCACAAACCATACAGAGCCATTTCCCTATGCCAGTAGACTTGTCCTAATTTAACAAACTGTCAGGCAGAATTTGTCAAAAAAAGTTTATTCTTCACTAAAATTTTGGATTCATATTGAATAAATCCATTGACTCATATTCCAATTGGCATTGGAATTGTTTTTCTTTTTATAATTTGGTCAGAAATCTAGTGTGACATTTCCAAAATAGAGGTACCCAAATTTAGTGTAACACTGCTTAAATTAACTCTTGAGATGTGCTGTTTAGTTCCAATGATTTACCATGTATAATATAATAAAACCTTTATATAATAAAACAACATTATAATTGATGTATGTGTTCCAGTTATAACAAACTTCTTGTTTAATTTGACTATGGAAAACAATATTTGAAGGAAATCATATGTAAAATCTTGTCTAAAAAAATAGACCAGATAGTGCTGTAACAAAAGAGTAGAACAAAAAATAATTATCACTCACTCACCCATTTCCTCTCCATTGTGCTCCCTCACCATATTCCCAGTAGAATTGGAGGAGTTTAATTGAAAAAACAAACAAAAAAACCATTGAGCTAAATCACAATTTTTCAACCACCAGTCCATGGACTGGTGCTGGTCTACCAGAAATTTCATGCTGGTCTCCAAGAGTTAACCACTTTGGTTTTGTCTGAAAAATATAGACCCAAAATTCTCAGTCAAATTTGTTTATGCTCAGGGTGGTTACCACTTATCAGCCTGTATTATCAATGAAAATACTATTGAGGTTGTCTTAGATGTCTTTGAAATTTGTAGGCTCCTTTGAACAACCTTTTGCACCTCGCAGAGCATTTAGAAATCATGTGCAAGTATCCCTGCAAAGAAGCAATGGCCGACTTTGCACTACTTTTACTTGAATTAAATATTGCTCTCTAGAAATTTTAATTGTATTTTATTAAAAATAATTTTTTTCTTGTTTGGCTATTTTAGAGACTTTTTATTTTATAGTATTAAAATTAAAACATAATGCACAAAATACTAATAATGATTTTTATTTCTGCCTTAGCGGTCTCAGAAATAATTTGCCTATTTTTACCAGTTCACAAGTGTGAAAATGTTGAAAACCACTGAGCTAAATGATAGTGTTTCCTTGGGAAAAAATAACTATTTTATTAATGAATGTATAATAAATAGGTTATTAATTTCAATATTGCTTATTAATAATAAAGTAGTTTTACTCTATGGGGACATTGACAGCACTTGAGAAAATGCCTCCATTATAATAAAATTAACAATAGCTTCTGGTCTTTGTTTTTACAGACTTTCATTATTTAAAAATCTTTTTCTAGCTATTATCTCTTTAATCATCATAACGACTAAGTTATGTATATACGTATTTCCCTACCAATTGCAGAATTGAAAAATATCTTTAAGAAGTTATGCAATGTGCCTAATGTCTTATTAAAGATAAGTTACAAAAACAAGCTGGTTTTTATTTTTATTATGTATGTTTTATTAGAACAGCTATTTATTGATCATCTGCCATTTGCCAGTTTTGCTGAGTTCTGGGAAGTAGAAAAAGAAATTCAAACACTGACTTTGTCCTCAGTGTGGTCACAATTTCATAGAAGGGGATGATTTTTTTATTGTAACTCTTGGGAATAGGATATGTACCATACAAAGTTATGTATAAAGTCATGTTATGCTGAGAAATCAGCCCTGGAAGGGTGGCGGTGAAGTGGCAGGAGATTCCCAACATGCCGATTACTATGGTGTAAATATTCCCACCATAACTGATTTCAAGCTCCTTGCAATTTAAAAATCAGCTTGAAAACTTCTGAATATTTAATAATCAGCTCTCAAAAATAGATATAAGATGACTTCAATTCAGCACTGGAAGTTTGGTGAAAGCATAAGAAAAGCAGCAATGAATTCTTCCTGAAGGCCTGGCCTGACCTGTGGTGGAGCAGTCGATAAAACGTTGACCTGGAATGCTGAGGTCACCAGTTCAAAACCCTGCACTTGCCTGGTTAAGGCCCATATGGGGAGTTGATACTTCCTGCTCCTGCCCCCTTCTCTCTCTCTCTCTTTCTCCCTCCTCTCTCTCTAAAAATGAATAGATAATAATATTAATAAAAAAATTCTGCTTGGAATGAAGATGGGAAGAGATTCAGTACAGGGAGAATTTGAGCTCATCCGTGAGGATGAGCGAGATTTTAGGGCTAAGAAGAAGAATGGCCAATGTGGAGGGAACATTATCTGCAAATGAAGAATGCTGAGAATTCATAGAGTGCTTGGGCTCTGGAAGCTGAGTGTTGCACTGGAACCAGATTGTTAAAAACCTTAAATTCTGGACAAGTAACTTTTATTCCTTTCAATAGAAAATAGGAGTCTCTGGGGGGCCCACAGAACCTATTTGAGGAACAACTAACAAGACAGCCCAAACACAGATGGATTCTGCCAAATGTCCAGACTTTCTACAAATATGGCAACCTAGTTGTTTTTAACTGGAGCTTAATACTCTGACCACCATCTAGCTCATCCTTTCTGTTATGTCCTCTACTGTACTTATCTGATGAAGCAACATAGTGGATAAACTATATGGTGTGAGATATAGGAGAACAAATTTGATTCTTAAAATACACATTAAAGTGAAAAGTTAATGAATGCAAAATTTTACCAACTTAGAAGAGTTTTTAAAAATATATTTGTTCTAAAATATTTCTTTAGACTGAGTGGTTTTAAACTTCTAACAGTTATCTATGTAGATGACATTTACTATTCTAAATTTTATCATATTGGTAAATAATACAGTCTTAGATCATTCATATTACCTTAGTAAAGTCAGTTTTCCTTGCTTGATACTCTCTCTTTATGCCACATTTAAAAAAAAATATGTTGACAAAGATGCACTGTATCTGAACCTGATGTATTAGTCCTTCCTGAGGCTAAATTGTAAGGCAGGAGAAAAAATATTCAGTATTGAATTGTGGTGAACTTTTTAACTGGGCTTCATATTTACACATAGACTAAAAGTTTCAAACATAGCGATTTTATATATCTTTCCATCTAGAAAAAGACCACCTCTTAACATATTATAACAAAACCATCTGCATTTTAGTAACAGTTTTATTGGTCAAATGTTTTTCTTTTTCTTATTAATCTGTTGATCTGAAATAAAAACAGATTGCTATAAAGGCTTACAAATAAAACATCCAATACTATATATAGAGAAGTGTAGAATCCAGCACCTAAAACCTATATAATTATGTTAACCAGTGTTACCATAATAAAATTCAATTAAAAATAATAAAACCCTCAATGTAGGAAACAATTTTACTCTTGACATAGTTTAATTTCTATTACAGAGTTAATAAAGCAGGGTCAAGCACTCAGGATTTTTACCCCTGGGCAAATAATGTCTGTGGTTGAGCATTTTATGGACTACCACTAATAATATTATGTCTTGTTTTATTTCAGCAAAATACTAGGAAGTTGATTTTTTTAATGCAGTTAAATAAGTTCCACAAAGAAAGGTATAACTAAGATCAAGTAAAGGCCATTTGTCACGACATATTTTCTTTTCAGCTTAGGTCAGTTGGCTCAGTGGTGGAGTGTCGGCCTGGCATGTTGATGTCCCGGGTTCCATTCCCAGACAGGGCACACAAGAGAAGCGCCCATCAGCTTCTCCACCTCTCCTGCTCCTCTTCTGTCTCTAATTCTCTCTCTCTCCTCCTGCCTTCCATAGTCATGGCTTGATTTGTTTGAACAAATTGCCCTTCAGTGCTGGTGTTGAGGATGGCTTCATGACTTCAGGTGCTAAAAAAAAAATGGCTCTGGTTGCCTGATGAATCCTGGTTGGGGCATATGCAGAAGTCTATCTCTCTGCCTTCTCTCTTCTCTCTTTAAAAATAAAAAAATGAATATTTTTCTTTCAATACTGTGGTTCCTCCGTATAGTTTTTCCCCAATGACTCAATATCTTACTTCAAGTCTTGCTAGTTGACAAGTTGAAGGATTTATAAATCATCTCTAAATGTATCTCCTATATGTTTGGAGAATTTTTATTTTCTATCCTTTTATTTATGCTTTTATCTCGTCTATTTGGAGAAGTCTGAAGTTTAATGGTCATTATTGCAAGGACCGCAGAGTTGCTAAAATTGTTGTAGGGTAAATATAATTATGAAACTACATACACATAGTTCCCACAGAAGCAATAGTGAACAGTTCACTCATTAATTTATCCTTTAGTTCCTTTTTATTTCAATAAACGTAAATGCATCAAAGCTTACTGAACTCACAAAATTATGAACAGAAAAGTCCTACGAAGCAATCTGAACTTCTTAAAACATTGAATCGTAGTCATAATGCATCTTTAACAGATTATCAATAAAATATTTTTAATACTGCCAAAATATAAAAAAAATTATGATATAATTCTAAGATGATATATACAAATATCTTCAACTAAGAAATTCAGTTCAAGAACTTTACACTATTGCATTTGTTAAAGAGATAGCATATTTGCTCTTATTTTAACTGTTTTAGAGTGTTATACTGTGAGATATCTTCTAAATGACTCACTTTTTTCCTCCTTAAGTGATCAAAATTTTATAATTTTATGTATACTATTTTTAAAAGCCAAAATATTTTCATCTAGATATTCTGTGTGAACATTTATCTCATAAGATATTTTTTTCTTGTTTAAAGTGAGAAGTCAGTGGTTTGGGACATATTAAGTCCTTTTGAGCAGAGACCTGTGTTTGAAAGGGTTTTTTTAAGGATGGAGTTAGGCTCAGTTTTTACCTTTATTTCAACTTTCATGTGGCCATTAATAGACAAATATTTTATATAACTAAACACTTTAATAAAAGAAATGTACTAAAGATATGGTAGTAGAAGAATGTTTCTACATCTGCTCAATATTAAGTTTTAATCTAAATACCTGTTATTTTAAGTATGACCTATTCTATGTGAAAAGCATCAATGTATAAGCTTCCAAACTTTTTTATTATTTGCTTATATTTCGTGCAATTTCAATGAAAACCTACACAAGTTGTTTTTCCACTTTTCCTCCTAATGTGGTATGACTTATCAAATACCGACTTTTAAACATTCACATGTATAATTTCTATAACTTTTCCCAATAATTACAATAAATATCAAAATTATAAAGTTCTTTTTAGCTATGTATGTGTGTGTTTGTGTGTGTAAAAGAGGGAAATTGATATAGAGACAAAGACATTAAAAAAGACTGGAATGAGAAATATTGTTTAAAATATGATAAATGTCTGAAATACTTAATACTAATGTTTACCAAATCAGGCAATGTAATATATTTCAAATGACTTGCCTGTATTAAGAATAGTATTTCAAATTCTGCCATTCTAGACTATGTCTACATAAAACACTTTATGAAAAACCTTAGCTATCAGTTTAGGATATTAGAATAGCAACATTTTGTCATTTATTGCTATAGTATGAGAATGCCTGGCATAAACAACAGGGTGAAAAAATTTTTTTAATCTTGTTTATTGCATTTTAGAGAGAGGAGAGAGAAAGAGAGAAGGTCAGTGAGGAAGGAGTTTAAAGCATCAACTCATAGCTGTTTTTTTTCGTATCTGCTTTGACCAGGCAAGCTTGGAACTTCCAAGTGGTGACCCCAGTGTTTCTGATGGACAGTCTATCCACTGTACCACCACAGGTCAGGCGGTGAACTATTTTCTTATAATGTTGATTTTCATCTTTTTGCCTTTACCTTTTCTCTTGTCAACTTCCATTACTAATATCATTATTTTGAGAACTATTACTTGTCAAGTGTTGAGGAGTTTGATAGTACACACACAAATACAGCATTTCCATATGATACATTGTCTGATGCTCTCAAAATATCAGTGCTTTTGTATTTATCTTGTAAACCAAAGGTGATTTGATGCTGTGCAGCTTTAAGTCTTTAGAATCAGATGGCCTTGTGTTCAGATTTAAGCTTTGCTATTTTTCATTAAGCTTTATGAGTAAAAAATGCTTTATTCTGATGTAATTATATATATAATAAATTCAGATATAATTTATATGCAATAAATTCCACCGTTCTGAAGTATTCAATACAGAATAACCACATCACTGTTTAACTTTAGAACATTTTTATCACCCCAAAGAGAGAACCCAAACCCATGTGTTATCAATCTTCATTCCCAACCCCCATCCCCACCTTTTTGAAATTACAAATATATGTTTGGTCTATGTCTATATTGAACATTTCATATGAATGGAATCATAAAATATGTAAGCCTTTTTGACTAGCTCCATTCATTTAGCATATTTTGAAGATATATTCATGTTGTCGCAAGCATTAGTACCTTATGAATCAAATCTATTTCATTGTGTTTCATTACTATTTATCTCAAAGAATTTTTCCAATGTTTCTTTTGATTTATTTTATCATATATTGGTTATTAAAGAATGTTTTGTTTATTTTCTACCTATTGTGAATTCACCAAATTTCACTGGAATTTCATTATTATCCAAGAACATCCTTTTTATGTAGTTTTCTTTTATTCTTGTATATATATATATGATATATATATGCATTTTGCAATTTGATAACTTACACAATATTATATTACAGTATAAACAACTGAGCAACATCACTTAATGTTAATGGCTATTGACTAAAATGGTGGTTTAAGGTTCAAGTTACTGTTGCAATTTCTTAAAAAAAAAAGACAGCGATGAAGTTCGCAGCATGGATTAACTCTTCCTTTCATTAACAATTTTATCTGTAGCATGTAATGCCATTGGATAACATTTTATCCACAGTAAAACTCCTTGGAGTCACTCTTCTCAATACTTGTCACTGCTTTATCAACTAGGTTTATGTAATATTCTAAATCCGTTATTTTCATTTCAACAATCTTCACACTAGCCTTTTAAATGATCTAATTCTTTAAAACATATTGAAGTGTTTTTTTGGTCTAATATATAGTCTTGACCAATGCATCAGTAGACTTGAAACTGGGTCCTTCCCCCATCACTATTACCGTGAGTGTATGTGTTCATCTTTTAATATTTCTTGGCCTCAGTTTCCTCAGCTGTTGTAGTTGTTGTTGAGTTGGAGTCCTATGTTTCTATAACTAAGAACTAATATGTGTTTTCTAGAAACCTTTTAGTTGGCTTATAGTAGAACAGAAAAAGATCTTCCCCCAAATTGTCAAAATGATGCTTTCTTATGAGGAAATTTGATTTCCCTTCTTGCATTTTTATTATATTTTATCTTGCAGCATCCAATATTCATTATATTTATGATGGCATACTCTGTGGTTAAGAAGTATACCAAATCTCATGAGGAGTGTAACAGTGTATTTTTAACCTAAGCATATAGATGTATCTCTAGTAATCTATAAATATATTTAACATGTTTTATTTTAATTATAATCAATTCAGAATTGATTGTGGCTCTTTCTTTTCTCATAAGTGGCTTTGGCATAAGCTGTGTAAAGGAGACATTTTCCTAAATATGATCACATTTTTATCAAATGAATATATCATTTAGACTTCAGCAAACCCCAAAATGTTTATATATTCTGCTTTTAGTTTTGCCTGATGATATTGAGGTTGAAAATATAATTGCAAAATTTGGTGTTATTTCTAAGAAGGTCACCTTTAAATAAAAACATTGTTTGCATATGTCTATTTAATTTGCTATTTATTTGCTTTTTTCTCTTTTTTATACACAATATTACTGACTAGTGTACTTTTTGAAAAAAAAATTGTATTTTTCTTTGGTGTCTTCAGCTTTATTCAGTTTTTTTTTTAAATTTTTGGTGACTTGAAGTTTAGAAATGGAGAGATTGAGCAATTTTTATATAGAAATAATATAAATTGACTGTTGCTCTCCTTGAATTTTTAGACATAAAATGAGATACTTTAAAAAATAATAGATATCTCTAATATTCTTTGCTAAGATTGTAAGAGTTGAGAATACTAATGCTAACAGCTAACTTTCTTATAAACTTAAAATGCTGCCTGGCACCATTCTAAGTGTTTTACATTTATAACCCAGAAAGTAACCCTGCATGCTTTTCTCGATCTCCACAACGATCCAATAAGGTGGGTCAAGTTATTCTCATTTTACAAATGAGGCAGCAAAAGCATGTTACAGTGAAATGTTCTTCCTAAGGTCACACCTTAGACTCCAGAAGGGGCGCTCATAACCCCAGTGGAAGAAAACAAACAATAACAATGGAAGGAATGAGAAAAAGAGACCAACACAGAGTCATTGTCCTTCTTGGCCTGCGTTGCTGTTTCCTCCAGGCTGCTTTTGGATTTCAGGAAAATCCCTTCTCTACCGCATTCAGGTGTAAAACAGGCTGATCCTCAGGCTCTGGCTGCAGTGTAAGGTCATGTTTTCCTTGCTCTCCATCTTTGCTGAGTTTTAAACAAATAGGTGGAGTGGAGAAATCTGGCTGATGGAACTTTCCCATCAATTTTGAACACTTCTAAATTTCCAATTCAACATTCATTTGCGTACTGCTGGAGGCACATTTAAACTTTTGTATTGTAACGTATTCCATAGATTTTTTTTATATGAGTTTAAGTTGATTTGGGAATAAAAATAAACAACAAAATGATTTTTCTTCCTGTTTGTCTCATACTGGTTCCATACAGTGCTACATTTCTTCCTCTACCTGTGGTACTTACTGCCTATATTAGGCTACCCACTATTATATGACTTTTATTGGCTGAGAAAAGGAAAAATGTCAGTATAGTTCATGCAAATACTAGAATTCATTTGATAGGATGGTACAGACAAATTATCACACACACACACACACACACACACACACACACACACACACACATTTTTCTCCCCAGAGAGTTAAACCATGATAGAAGGTTGCAAGGTGATTGGGCCTCAGGAAATCATTGCCTATCAAAATAAACAATGGATTCCTAGGCTGAACCTACTTTCCTAAAAGTGCCTGCATAAGAAATCTCTATGCTTCCAAGAGAATTTACTGTTTGCTGTGGCAACATCTGCAGATAGGTGGGAGGGCATGAAAATAGTACTTTTTAAAAAAAAATTTTTTTGGGAGGTGTATTTTTCTGAAGTTGGAAACTGGGAGGCTGTCAGACAGACTCCCGCATGCACTTGACCAGGATCCACCCGGCACGCCCACCAGGGGGCGATGCTCTGCCCATCTGGGGCATCGCTCTGTTGCAACCAGAGCCATTCTAGCACCTGAGGCAGAGGCCACAGAGCCATCCTCAGTGCCCAGGCCAACTTTGCTCCAATGGAGCCTTGGCTGCAGGAGGGGAAGAGAGAGACAGAGAGGAAGGAGAGGAGGAGGGGTGGAGAAGCTGATGGGCGCTTCTCCTGTGTGCCCTGGCAGGGAATTGAACCTGAGACTCCTGTACTCCAGGCCGACACGCTACCACTGAGCCAACCGGCCAGGACGAGAATATTACTTTGAGTGCCCAATGGGTTTGACAAGCACTTCCTTCTTCTTGTAATCTTTCACTTCCTGATTCCACTCAAGCCCTGCCTTTCCTCCTCCCTTGGCTCTTGTTGTCCCTTTCAATGCTCAGTCACCTCTGCACAGTTTAAAATGAAGCCCAGTTCTTTGTTTATTGTCAATAGTTACCTGAATAATGTCTGTTTCACACTTCTTACTCCTCTGGATATGATCATCTTTGAGAGAAGTAGGACGTAAAGTCAGATCCATTAGGTAAGACCCGGGTCACACCGAGGCTTGTAACAGATGATAAAACTCTAGATTTTACTTAGAATTAGGTAATTAGAGGCTTTGAGCTGAGAAGAGGAATAAGACTTAGGTTTTCAAAGAAAGCATCTAACTGATGTTTGGAGAAGCACCTGCAGATGTACAAGGGAAGAACCAGAGAGACCAGAGAGAAAGCTATCTATTTCAGTGATCCCAGAAAGTGAGAGCGGTAGGTTGGTTTGAGTTAGTAGTGGAGGAAAAACAAGGTAAAATGATAAACTTCAGGTATGCTTGAATACAGTGCTAGCTGGATTTGCAAATACACTGTGGGAGATGGATTTTAATATGTGAGAAATATTTATGCATATAAGAGAAAATGAAATACAATTTTAAACACTGCTCAATTGCCTGACCGGGCAGTGGTGCAGTAGATAGAGTGTTGAAATGAGATCCGGAGGACCCAGGTTCGAGACCCTGAGATCGCCAGCTTGAGCATGGACTCATCTGATTTGAGCAAAGCTCACCAGCTTGGACCCAAGGTCGCTGGCTTGAGCAAGGGGATACTCGGTCTGCTGAAGGCCCATGGTCAAGTCACGTATGAGAAAGCAATCAATGAACAACTAAGGTGCTGCAACGAAAAACTGGTGATTGATGGTTCTCATCTCTCTTTGTTCTTGCCTGTCTGTCCCTATCCCCCTCTCTCTGACTCTCTCTCTGTCTCTGTAAAAAAAAAAAAAACACTGCTCAATTATCTGTATCAAACTTAGGTGATGATGAAGAAAAGATATCAGCAGATAATTAGTAAAATCAGATACTCAGTATGTATTTTCCACTTGACTTTTTCAGATTATTCAAAAGTGGTAACTGAAGAAATACAAATTCAGTGGGAAAATGATCGGGTGACCAGGAAAGCACAAGACTGTTGAGGGTTCTTTTATATAAAATATCCTATTCTGTTCCCCAAGATACACATGATTTTTCCAGACATTAAGAAAAATAAGAATATGGTTTAATGAGCTGTTTTGTTTTAAAAAAAAGTGTTATTATATGAAAAATAAGTTCCATAAGCCAGTTGTATCACACACTGGAAGTCTAGTTCCTAGTCTTGTAGTCACAGCTTTGGAAAGCAGAACAAATTACTGAAAGGTCTAGAAACTTTTAAAGAGACAATGCATGCCAAAAAACTTTGCTTTCCTTAATTATTTTTAGTGATTTTTGTAAACAATATCCAACATTTTATTAAAGAGCACACATTTATGATCCTCTTCTGGGCACTAAGAATAATTACAAATCTTTTATCAATCTACCCTTCCAATATGATCTAATAATCATGAAGATTGGATTAATGTATTTCTTATCTTTGCAGTGGAAAAGGCATATATCTGAAACTTAAGTAGGGCATAGTTTGAAATAATATGTTTTATTTATATGTGAATAATTGAAAAACTGTAGTATTTTTGTAACACAAAATATAGGAAAAAATGTCAGAGAATGTGTCTCAGATGTTTAGTTGAAAGTCTGTGAATTCATACCAACCAAGAAGTTTCTTCAAGAAAGTGGAAGTGTAGGAGTGTGCCATTTTTATGTTTATCCAAAAAACAGACATCTAAGGATTTCATGCACTTGACGACAGATGGACCTAAGTTGGAATCCTGTTTCTATCATTTATAAATTCTGTCACATTAAATATGATATGTAATTTTTCTAAACCTAGGTTTTCTCAGCTCAGAAATGGGGTTCATAATATTAATCACATAAGAAACTTGTAAGAATTTAATAAGATATATAATAGAATGTTTTCCTATTGAAAGGTTGTAACTCAGTAAATATAATTTTTTTAAAAGTGTGTTTTAAGCACTGTCCAGTATATTTAACAGAAACAAATAAATAATACGTTACAGGTTTTCTAATTACTATATCACTGTTCACTTATTTTAAAAACGGCCTTACATTCACGTTTTACGGGAGACATAAAACTAGGTGAAAGGACATCAAAAGATAAAAAAATAAAAACTAGGAATTTCTTTACTGAAGTTTATTCTTCTGTTGGGTTTCAGTCACTGGGCTTATTGCTAGAGAGACAATGAGGTACAGACATTAAAACAAATTTGCTTTGTGCTTGTCAGGAGCTGTTCTGAAGGACATTTTGAAAGCCCAATATTCTTTTTATGACCTGTGCTCTTCTATATGTTTCTTTAAGGTGCCATCTAAAAAAAAAATAAAACAAACAAACAAAAAAACAACAGCATTTTGAAGGACAAACCAATATTCCCAAGTTGCATTCACTTGTCTTTTATAAGTGATTTTTCTCAGCCAAATTTACTCATGGCCTAATGGAATTATAGATAAATTCTGCTTTCTTTAAATTTATGGGGAGGTATTATCACTTGGCCAGTTCTAAATTCAACTGGTAGGGACGCATTGTATTTTTATTGCTCATACAAAAAACTCACTGAAAATAATTAAAGAAAGCCAAGTTTTTTGGCACTGTATGAGCAATCCCAACTGGTTGTAGGTACATACAGTGGACATTGTATTCTTTTCCTTCACTGATGTTACAAGTTAAATCTTCATTCCTTAAAGTTTTTAGAGTTCCAGGTTACTTTCAACCATTAAACATACATGCAGTTAAAATTCTCATATTCTTTTTGTTTAATCCTCCTTCCTTCTACTTGACTTGAGGCTCAGCAGCTAAGATCTTCCTTCTCCCTCCATAATTGCCTCACCTGAGCCTTGACTATTTCCAAGCGATGAGACAAGTCATTGGGAGAGAAAAATAATGCAGCTCTTTAGGAATATAGGTTCCTGCTGAAACTCTTTCTGTTCATTGTTGTTGTCATTCTTGGTTAACACTGGTGTGCTCACAGAATAGCCCGTAATACCCTAACTCTCCTCTTGAACACACTTCAGAATTCCTGCGAAGGCTCTGTAGGGAGCTTCTTCACTATAAGTCCCTAGGTTTTTTTTCCCCTTCATGGGAGTGAAACTAGGGCAGCTCTACAAATTTAAAGAAGAGTTAACAACTAAACTTCTGGAAGTCAGGATGAAACATAAGGTGCAAATCTTTTCTTATCTCTCTTCTTTATTCTCTATGGAGGTTGCTTTATGCTTTTTCCACATGTCATAAATTATGGTTGCTGACATCTCCTTAATATTACCATCTTAAAATTTCAGTGGCAATAAAGAGAATGTTGTGACTCTTTTTGGAGTTTAAAAATCCCTAGCAAAATTTTTATTGGTCAGGTAGATTCAAGTGCTTACTTCAGAACAAATCAGTTGTGGTCAAAGGTTGAGATAATGTTATACTAAATAGAGGCTCTCATGATAAACTTGTGAAATTAGTAGTGGAGCATAGACATTACTATCGGAAGGTACAATCTATTACAAAAAAAAAATCACAAATTCCAACCAGTACATACTCTTTGCTAGTGATGGACCCTAATAATTTGGTATAATTAATCTGCACAAAAATGTGAAGTCATTTTTTTTATTACCTAAGAGTGTCTTCAGATTAAGAAACTTGAAAAAGCTAACTATCAAATTGTCAAGACAACCTATAAAACTATGCTTTTTTTTTAGATCAGATTCTTTGACTATACTTTCTCTGGGTCTATGGTTAAAATGAAAGACAGTTCTTTACATGTATTAATACAGGTTCATCCTCTTTAAAATAAACATCTTCTTTCTTCACATCTTAGTCTTGTTTATACTGAAGAGACACAAAATACAACCCCATATCCATAAATCCAGAAGTCATATCAATTTTTTTTTACTTTCACTAACGTTGTAAACCCTAGTAGGAAACTAATTTGAAAAATGTGTTTCTTAAGACTTTTATGTACTGATAGGCATTATTTATAACAAACATTTGCAATATCAGAAGTTTGCTACAAAGAATACTTTTGAATTAAAATGTGCACATAATATGGCTGCTCTATAGATACAAAGAATTATTATTTGGATGGGAAAATTAGGCTTTGATGAAAAGCTCATAGTTCAATGAAAGAATAGGATAAGACATGTGTGCAGGAATCAAATATAAAAAGCACAACAAAAAAGAGGTAAGAATGTCAGTTAAATAAAGCCCTGACTCTTGTCAAGAAGTTCGAGATGCATATGGCTAAAATGTCAAGTCAAGCTTCTCCTGTATGTGAGCAGCTCACTAAGTGCCAATGAACCTGAAAAACCATAAACTTTCATTGCCTTCGTTTTTCTCTTTTCTGAGGCTCTGTAGCATTAAGTGAGAAATAATGCCAGATTATGGAGCACAAGTCTCAGAGTAAAAAAAAACAAAACAAAACAGACTTTTTTTTATTTCTTGTATCTTCTTCTACCAGGGATTTTCAGAAACAGAAAAATAAAATTTACATATATGTAATTTTTAAAGTTTTATATAGTGTAAACTGTATGCTAAGCATTTAAATTTAACCTTTTCAACACCTACAAGGCAGATAATTACTTTTATTCCCATTTTACAATTAATGAAATGAATATACCAAAAATTAAATAACTAGTACAATGTCAACGTCACATAGTAAGTGACAGAGCGCTATTTCACACTCAGACCTGCTCTGAAGTCCCTTCTCTTTACCCCTTTACCAGTACCTCTGTATATATGAAAGTTCATGTACTTATCTGTACATATACATTTGAACCAATGAAAGAACTTATATTTTCTTTTCTTAAAATCCAGAAATTATTAGCATGCTATTTTTTTGATTTAAGGGATGCATGTTTGTTGTTTTTAATTATTTTAAACTCATATGCATTTTTCTCCTGCTGAGACTTTATTTTCAAGCCCATACTAAAAGTTAATAATAAGATCCCCTCCACAGAGTTTAGTTTCACTCAAAGACTTTTGATGATATATTGGTTGAGTAATCTTTTTAAACTGTCTTTCATTGTATTTTCCTAAAAAGAAATTATATATATTCTTTTCCTTCTAAACTGTCTTTCATTGTATTTTACTAAAAAGAAATTATATATATCCTTTATTTCCTGGACATAGCAGGTCTATAAATCAATTTTTTCCTAAGATATTTAATAACAGAATTTGCAGAAGGATCAAGAAACTGTTTAACTCCGTTTTTATTCTCATTTACACTCATATTAAGAATAAAATTCTAAACTGTGTTTTGACTAAAAATCTCTTATCTAAACTGTGTTCTGGCTCTTTTTTCAACATCTGTTTTGTTTTGTTTTTTTCAGTGAGAGGACGGGGACCCACCTGGATAGCCCACTAGGGGGCGATGCTCTGTCAACCTGGGGTCATTGCAACTGGAGCCATGTTTTAGTGCCTCAGGTGAGGCCATGGAACCATTCTCACTGCCAGAAGCCAACTTGCTCAAGTCAACTGAGCCATGGTTGTGGGAGGCGAATAAAGAGAGAAAGGGTAGGGGTGGGGAAGCAGACAGGCATTTCTCCTGTGTGCCTTGGCCGGGAATCAAATCGGGACTTTCACATGCCCGACTAGCACTCTACCACTGAGCCAACCGACCAGAGCCAACAACTATTTTTAAAACAGTTTCAGAGTGATTTTCATTTAATATCACTTCTGTGTACCAAATTGTACAGTTCATTTGACAATTTGATATCTTGAAGTTCATATTTTTCATTTTTTTAAGACTGAAGCCAAATAAAATGTGTAAATATGATATATGTGTGTGGATATATAGTGATAAACATTTAATTCAAGCAAAAAATGCTTTTAAAAATTATTTAACTACATGTTTAGGTCAAAGAATTATGAGACAGTTTTTTCAAATATCAATGACTTTGTAGAGCTGAATGTATATGTTTCTATTTCTTTTTCTTTTTTTTTCTTTTTTTTCTTTTTTTTTTTCATTTTTCTGAAGCTGGAAACAGGGAGAGACAGTCAGACAGACTCCCGCATGCGCCCGACCGGGATCCACCCGGCACGCCCACCAGGGGCGACGCTCTGCCCACCAGGGGGCGATGCTCTGCCCCATCCTGGGCATCGCCATGTTGCGACCAGAGCCACTCTAGCGCCTGGGGCAGAGGCCACAGAGCCATCCCCAGCGCCCGGGCCATCTTTGCTCCAATGGAGCCTTGGCTGCGGGAGGGGAAGAGAGAGACAGAGAGGAAGGTGCGGCGGAGGGGTGGAGAAGCAAATGGGCGCTTCTCCTGTGTGCCCTGGCCGGGAATCGAACCCGGGTCCTCCGCACGCTAGGCCGACGCTCTACCGCTGAGCCAACCGGCCAGGGCCTCTATTTCTTTTTCTCAACAAATAAAATTTAACATTCATAAATAGTAACAGATATTTAGGATATAGAGTACCTCTTAAATAAATAGTTCAATAATAAATTAATCTGGTAGACTGTCAGATATGACAGTCATTTTAGCAAAACTGTGTTTTGTGTAAAATTGTTCTAACTAGTATTCAAAATTTAATGGTAACTTCCAAACACAGTTTTGCATATACCATGTATACCCATATACCTGATTTGTAGTGACAACCTTAATATTTATTTCATTAGCAATTGTGTCCCCTTAGTTTCAGTGACACACTGCTGAGCTTATAAATGAGTGTGAAATCTGAGACTCCTGCAATTCTGAACAAATCCAAGCTCAGTATCTCCATTCTTGGTTTTAGCAAATGTTCCAGCTCATGAGTATATTATATCTAAAGGACGTAAAAGTTACCTAACACTGTCTCCTCTAACACAAACCTTTTACCTTATCACTACCTGGTGAACTACTCTAATTCACCCAATCCTCTTATATCTACATTTTCTCACATTTATCATATAACATGAAAACATTAACACAGTTCATTAATCTTGTTTTGTTGTGTCCATCATTAATTCTACTAATTTTTTTTTTTTTTTTTTTTGCATTTTTCTGAGGCTGGAAACGGGGAGAGACAGTCAGACAGACTCCCACATGCGCCTGACCGAGATCCACCCGGCACGCCCACCAGGGGCGACGCTCTGCCCACCAGGGGGCGATGCTCTGCCCATCCTGGGCGTCGCCATGTTGCGACCAGAGCCACTCTAGTGCCTGAGGCAGAGGCCACAGAGCCATCCCCAGCGCCCGGGCCATCTTTGTTCCAATGGAGCCTTGGCTGCGGGAGGGGAAGAGAGAGACAGAGAGGAAGGCGCGGCGGAGGGGTGGAGAAGCAAATGGGCACTTCTCCTGTGTGCCCTGGCCGGGAATCAAACCCAGGTCCTCCGCACGCTAGGCCGACGCTCTACCGCTGAGCCAACCGGCCAGGGCAATTCTACTAATTTTTTTGTTATAATATTTTCTTGCCCAGTTTACCCCTTTATATATATATATATATATATATATATATATATATATATATATATATATATATATATATATATATATATCCTATGAATATCTGATGTCTCTCAATGTATTTAGAACTTTATTTTTTCTCAGTAATGTTTTATAAGTTTTGCACTGACTTGATTCTTTTTTATCCTATCACAAACGGAGTTGAATGCTTCATTTTCCTTTTGGATTATTCATTTTTAGTTTACATATACAATTAATTTTATATGTTGACATTTGTCTTAATTTCCTGAGACTGCTGGAACAAATAACTACAAATGTGGTGGCTTAAAACAACAGAAATTAATTCTTTCACAGTTCTGGATGCCAGAATTTTGAAATCAAAGTCTTGGCAGGCCCCTCTCCCTCTGCAGGTTCTCAGGAGAGAATCTATTTCTTGTATTTTCTAGCTTCTGGTGGCTGCCCCAAATTTCTTGGTATGTCCTCATTTGAGGCAGTTGTCGCTCCAATCACTACCTTCATCTTCACATTACCTCTTTGTGTCTCTCCTCTTCTGTCTAACTTCCCTATGCATTTCTCGTATGAGCATGTGCAGCATTGCACTAAAGATCCACGCAGGTAAAGTAGGCTAAACTCCCTCTTCTCAAAATCTTTACATCAATTACAGCTTTTATAATATTAGCCATATAAGGTAACACTTAAAATTTCCAGAGATTAAAATGTGAATTTATTTGAGGAACTACCATTTGGCATACTAAAATATTGTGCTTGCGATCTATCTAAAATCTGTTATTACTTCTTTTAAGTTTTTTAAACTTTTTTGTAGATTCCTTACAAATTCTTACATATTGAATCACATTACCTATAAATTAAGAGTTTTACCTCTTCCATCTTAAATTACTACGTACACAGACACATGCACACATAAAACCAAGGATCCCTATGACATTGATTAGTTTTAAATTCTAGTTCTGAAGAGTAATCCCTCTGTGTGAGTCTTTACCCCTCATAGAAAGGCTAGCCTTTCCCCCCAGATAATTAGCAAAGCACAGAGCAGGAGAAGATGCTAGCCCGGGCCTGACTGATTGTCACAGGGAGGGACCTCTGGCAGGCTAAAAGTAACATGTTGAGCTAAATTATCTTTCAGTTCCTGTGCCTTAAGGATGAACAACTTGCTTAGTTGCTTTCCCAAGAGACCAGACAGAGGGACACCGGAAAAGAACTCAGAGATCTTCTCAAGACCTGAAAAATGATTCATTACCCTAACCTCACTTCTGACCAATCAGCTCTCAGCACAACCCTCAATCCCCTAATCCAGTGTTTTTTTATTTTACCCTATATAATTTGTAACCTACATGCCACTGGAGCATCAATTTTTAGGGCATAAGCTTCCTGCGTACATATGCCAACTCAAGAGTAAACTATTTTTTCTTTTCTCTTTTTTTTAATAGAGGCAGAGAGAGGAACAGACAAGCAGCAAGGGAGAGAGCTGAGAAGCATCAATTATTCATTGTGGCTCCTTAGTCTCCTTAGTTGTTCATTGATTGCTTTCTCATATGTGCTTTGACCAGGGGGTTCCAGCAGTGCCACTGACCACTTGCTCAAGCCAGCGACCTTGAGCTCAAGTCAGCGGCCATGGGGTCATGTCCATGATCCCATGCTCAAGCCGGCAACCCTATGCTCAAGCTGGTGAGCCCATGACCTCAGGGTTTTGAACCTGGGTTCTTTGCGTCCCAGTCCAACACTTTATTCACTGTGCCACCATCTGGTCAGGCTATTCTTTCCATCTATACTGCAAACTTCTGCTCATGCATCTCTTTGAGACAATGTGCACAGGCAGGTAGATTCAAGGAAATAATGCTGGGATTCCAGTACTACAGACACACATTCTTTATTAAGTAGATGTGGTAACTGTTGATAACCACTTAAACTGCAGCCTCAGACAAGCAGAGTCACTGTCCTCTGCTTTCTCCTGCTACAAAGATTGCTGCTTTTGTTTACAATGCACTTGGGGTGGCATTTCTTTTCCTTTTGCTCAAAGTCCAATGACCTGTCTCTGATTGAAAAACTTGTAGTTTTCACAGCTTTTCCTTCCCTGGTAGAAAAAGCTCTGACTAAGGGAGTTAGATGAGAAATCACTGGTTAAGAAAAGCAAAGACTCTCACTGTCCTTAACTGAAAGTCAGCTAAGTCTCAAGTAAAAACATTTGTCAATTTGTTTTATGCTGTTTGTCCATTTCCAGAGTCCTGGAATTGTTGTTTTTGACAATTGTGTAAAGTTTTGTAGTTGCTTTATAGGGAAAAGATTTGCCAAACTCTTCATTTCATCATACTGAAAGTGTCTAATTTATAGTATTTTACATTCAAATCACATTGAAAAGAAGGTACATAGGCCCTGGCCGGTTGGCTCAGTGGTAGAGCGTCGGCCTGGCGTGCAGGGGTCCCGGGTTCGATTCTCGGCCAGGGCACATAGGAGAAGCGCCCATTTGCTTCTCCACCCCCCCTCCTTCCTCTCTGTCTCTCTCTTCCCCTCCCGCAGCCAAGGCTCCATTGGAGCAAAGATGGCCCAGGCGCTGGGGATGGCTCCTTGGCCTCTGCCCCAGGTGCTAGAGTGGCTCTGGTGGCGGCAGAGCGACGCCCCGGAGGGGCAGAGCATCGCCCCCTGGAGGGCAGAGTGTCGCCCCTGGTGGGCATGCTGGGTGGATCCCGGTCGGGCGAATGCGGGAGTCTGTCTGACTGTCTCTCCCCATTTCCAGCTTCAGAAAAATACAAAAAAAAAAAAAAAAAAGAAAGAAAAGAAAAGAAGGTACATAAAGAAAGATGGTTAAAAAATGCCTACAAATACAAGTCTTCCTTTTCTCATCCAGCCTGCAAACCCTTTTTTCCTCTGACAGCTGTCAGTATGTTCTCTGTATCTATAAGTCTGTTTTTTGTTTGTTTGTTCATTTTTGGTTTATATTGTTCATTAGATTCCACATATAAGTGAAATCATATGCACTTGTTTTTCTCCGAGTGGCTTATTCCACTTATTATAATACTCTCCAGGTCCAAACATGCTGTAACAGAAGGCAAGATTTCCTCCTTCTTATTTTACAGCTGAGTAGTATTCCATTTTGTAAATGCACCACAGTTTTTTAATCTACTTATCTACGGATGGGCACTTAGGTTGCTTCCAAATCTGGGCTATTGTAAATAACATTGCAAAGGACATAGGGGTGCATAGATTCTTTCAAGTTAGTGCTCTGGGTGTTTTGGATGTATTTGTAGGAGTGGAATTGCTGGGTCATTAAGTGAAAGAAGAATAAACCTCACAGACAGAAAACAGTGTGCTGATTACAAGAAGACGGGTTGGGAAGAAGTAGAAGAAGGTAAAGGGAGGATAATGGGTGATGGAAGGAGACTTGACTTGGGTGGTGAACACACAATACCATATACAGATAATGTATTATAGAATTGTACACTTGAAACCCATATAATCTTATTAACCGATGTTATCTTAAGGGAGTTAAATAAGAAATCACTGGTTAAGAAAAGCAAGGACTCTCACTGTCCTTAACTGAAGGCCAGCTAATTCTCAAGTAAAAATATTTGTCAATTTGTTTTATGCTGTTTGTCCATTTCCAGAGTCCTGGAATTGTTGTTTTTGACAATTGTGTACAGCAGGGGTCCCCAAACTTTTTTCACAGGGGGCCAGTTCACTGTCCCTCAGACCGTTGGAGGGCCAGATTATAAAAAAAAACTATGAACAAATCCCTATGCACACTGCACATATCTTATTTTAAAGTAAAAAAACAAAACGGGAACAAATACAATATTTAAAATAAAGAACAAGTAAATTTAAATCAACAAACTGACCAGTATTTCAATGGGAACTGTGCTCCTCTCGCTGACCACCAATGAAAGAGGTGCCCCTTCCGGAAGTGCGGCGGGCCGGATAAATGGCCTCAGGGGGCCGCATGCAGCCCGCGGGCCGTAGTTTGGGGACCCCTGGTGTACAGTTAAGTTAATTAACTTAAATATATAAAATATGCTGAACAATGAAAAAGAATAAACACATTTATCAAACGGTACTTCAGACATAGAAGTTTGTAGTGTGGAAAAAAAAACTAATGGAACTAGATTTCAATGTGATACCTTATTAGCTATGGAATTTAGAAAAAATTGACTTAAATTATCTGATCTAAGTTTCTTCCTCAAACCTAAGAGAAAAAGAGAATAAAAATATTTATACTGTACACTAAGTTTGTTTAAGTATTAAATAATACTATCAAATAGACTGTGCTTATATGAATGCACAGTAGTCATCAAAACATCTATATATGTGCCACATCTTCTTTATCCAGTCATCTATTGATGGGCTTTTTGGTTGTTTCCATGTCCTGGCCACTGTGAACAATGCTGCAATGAACATGGGGCTGCATGTGTCTTTACGTATCAATGTTTCTGAGTTTTTGGGATATATACCCAGTAGAGGGATTGCTGGGTCATAAGGTAGTTCTATTTTCAGTTTTTTGAGGAACCACCATACTTTCTTCCATAATGGTTGTACTACTTTACATTCCCACCAACAGTGTATGAGGGTTCCTTTTTCTCCAGCCATAAGAAATGATAACATCGGAACATTTACAGCAAAATGGTGGGATCTTGATAACATGATACGAAGCGAAATAAGTAAATCAGAAAAAACCAGGAACTGTATTATTCCATACGTAGGTGGGACATAATAGTGAAACTAAGAGACATTGATAAGAGTGTGGTGGTTACAGGGGGGGGGGGGGGGGGGGAATGGGAGAGGGAACGGGGGGGGGGAGGGGCACAAAGAAAACAAGATAGAAGGTGACAGAGGACAATCTGACTTTGGGTGGTGGGTATGCAACATAATTGAACGACAAGATAACCTGGACTTGTTATCTTTGAATATATGTATCCTGATTTATTGATGTCACCCCATTAAAAAAATAAAATTATTAAAAAAAAAAAAAACACATCTATATAAAAGAAAGTTAAACATATATTAACACTTCAATGTTTGATGTTATTAAGTTACTTTGTGTTCCTTTAAAGCAAACCAGCACTACATTGAATGTAGCAGTCAGTAGGGCTGGTTACAAATATCCCCTCTTCCCTTTCTAACACATACTAAAACTGTACCTCCCCAACCACCTTGAGGTTATTTGCTTCTCCCACTACTTGTTTTGTCTAAGAAAATGAGAAGGGGATGAAACATGATACTTTGAGACTAAAGTTTTAAAAGCCAGGCATGATTGGTCACATCCGATGTCCTTTGTCTTGGGGACCTGGAAATACAGGATTATCTGAAATAGAGTGCCCCGCCAATTCACAATGGATATGCTTTTTGGATGAGAAATAAGCTTTTGTTGTACAAAATCAGTGTAATTGTGTACACGCTAGTGTAGCATAGCTTAGCCTGGTCTGGACTAACAAAAGAGTTCTCCAAAAGATAAGATTTATTGGTTTAAACCCTTTAATGTAAGTAATATCCAGTA
Organism: Saccopteryx leptura; assembly: GCF_036850995.1. Classification (NCBI taxonomy): domain Eukaryota; kingdom Metazoa; phylum Chordata; class Mammalia; order Chiroptera; family Emballonuridae; genus Saccopteryx; species Saccopteryx leptura. Next base: position 22,029,463 of record NC_089507.1, read on the forward strand.
ATAAGCTTTAATGGATTCACATACCTTGAGTAGGATTTTAAACAAAAATCTAAAAGTATGAAAAAGTTTTGTAAACTCATTTTTGGAAACCCAGTTATAGGGCTTATGTTCCATGGCAGACAAATTCTGCATTTACAAAATAATGGTAAACGTAAACTGGTAGCTTAAAATATCCAAGGTAAAAGTCTTTAAGCTAGAATAAGCACTTGAAAATGAATATAGACTCAGATAAATACATATATTTAATCAAACATTTCTAAAGGTACTTTTTCTAACTGGGAAATTCAGAAGCACAGAAATAAATGCAAGTAATTTGAGTGCTCTGCACTGGCATTTAAATACAAGAGAAAAAAAAAATGTTAATAGGATAAGTACCAGAAAGGATTAAGTGACTCAACACCAAAGAGGATTAGTTATTATCCTGCCTTTACAGGCACCCAGGTTTCATGTGGCCAAGCAGATAGGAAAAGGAAAGCCAGTGCTACAAAATGAAGCGGTTTTTTCTTTCTGCAATAAGCGTATATTAAAATCAGTTTTATTATGCCACATAACTAAGCAAGTAACATAATACCCAAGCTTCCCTTTGCATAGTAAAATGTAGTATACTGTTCAATGTGTTCGAGATCAGTTTTGAAATTTTTTTCTCATCCAAAGATTGCTTTTTAAATAACCACACGAGTTTGTAATTAAATCATGGACATTCTCCTTTTGAAACTAAATCATTCATACCTCTACATTAATTTAGAGCTTTCTCCATTGTTCACACCAATAGTAACTACACAGATTTTCTGTATTTTATTACATTTACCGACTACATTTTATTGTAATAAGGTGATACATGAAATATGTACATGCACATGCATATATAATAACCACACACACATAAACACATTCCCTCACACACATACAGACTTTTAACATTTTTAATATTTAAGTACCTTCCACTGGTGCAAAGTCATTGCGGCAGTTGTCCAGTTAGCTCTGGTCATTTCCTATGCATATAATTGGTTGTTATTCTTGGTAGCATGACTGGACAATTGCAACCTTCTATTATTTCAGTCAACAGACCATTTAAAAATTGAGAAAAGCGTGAGAACCCTAACTGTTTTATAAGAGACTTCAGTTGATATCTTAAGCAGATCAACAACACACCAGCATTAAAATTTTATAGAAAAGGTATCAGTGACTTGGAAGAAAATATTAGAGACAGTAGTAGAATATTTTTTGGAAATACTACGTCACTCTTGAGACACATGACCAATGTTTCATGTTATGATTCTGTAACAAATATCTACCACTAACAGAAGTTTAAGTAAATATATATTGTTGCATGTAATGGTAGATTCTCAATAGAACTAGACTGGACTGATCACATTCCTTTGTGTGTTCAGCTAATTCTCTTAATCTCCACACATCTTGTAATAGCATTCCTAACAACTTGGTCGATTTATATCACAACCCCCATGTTCTCAAAATCTGTCAGGCTAGTCATTCAGTTAACAGAAAAACAGTATGACTTCTTTCCTTGTGAGTAAGGAAAACTAGACATTGACTGATGTGTCCTCACTAAGTACTTCTGGGTCCTTGGTAATGTAACAAAGACTTCTGGGGCCTCCGTTTCCTCATTTGTAAAATAAACAAATTAAATTCAGTAATACTTAAAATTCTTTCCTATTCACACTTCTATAACTCTGCTTCAAATATTACTTCAAAGTAAACTTTATAAGTTAAAATTCTTGTCATTGCTTGCTTCATTCATAACAAGAAAGGACAAATCCATTTTATTGATCTGTATTTATTTATATAATTGAGGTCTGTTTTTTGGGTTTTTTAAAACTTCTTGTAAAAATTTGTAAGGTTTTATTCTTTCTGAAGCAAGTTTATTTTGGCTTTTCTAGATTTATTTCCTGATGAAAAAAAAATAAAGCCCTTATTGAAAGTTATCTTAAAATTATCATTTCCCTTACTATATCATTTCTTCTTTCATCATTTCATTTTTCTAGAATAATTAATTCTTTTATTTATATGCCTGATTCATACTTTATTTTTTTGCATGTTTTTGAGTCTGATAATTTTGACAGTTCTCATCAATGGTTTATATATATTTTTGTGCACAGATTTCAAATTCTAGTTTTACTTCTGGCTATGGACAATGATGCTGCTTATTCAACAAAAAAGTGTTAAAAGCATAGCCAAGTGAGTATGATATAGGCATTTATTTAATCAAATTTTATTTTATACTTTTTCCCCCTACATCTCTATTATCCACTAATGATACCTTTTCCTTCATAGCTTTGGTTTTCTTGGTGCTCTGTCTTTTCTCCAGGATGCCTGCCCCGCCCAATTCTCTGCCTCGACCCATTTCTCCTGGCTAGGCTGGAAGGTACGTATTGAGTCAATTTTCCCAAATATCTTTCTTTGATGGTTTGTCTCATTTTTTTCCACACTCTTAGATATTTCTTCTCAGTCTTAAAATGATCAACAGTTAGTTTTTTGGTGTGACTTTTTATTGATAGGGAAAAATGTGCTAGATTTACAGTTGGAATGTGTGGGTTCAATCTTATCATTTATTTATATAAGACTCAAAATGAGAGTCTTTTTCTGCAAAGTAATGATGATACTGCCTCTTAGTTAAATTGTGGAACTAATTTCCATGAGTACGTGTTAATTGAAGAGTACTAATAGGCCCTGGCCGGTTGGCTCAGCGGTAGAGCGTCGGCCTGGCGTGCGGGGCACCGGGGTTCGATTCCCGGCCAGGGCACACAGGAGAGGCACCCATTTGCTTGTCCACCTCCCCACTCCTTCCTCTCTGTCTCTCTCTTCCCCTCCCGCAGCCGAGTCTCCATTGGAGCAAAGATGGCCCGGGCGCTGGGGATGGCTCCTTGGCCTCTGCCCCAGGCGCTGGAGTGGCTCTGGTCACGGCAGAGCAACGCCCGGGAGGGGCAGAGCATCGCCCCCTGGTGGGCAGAACTTTGCCCCTGGTGGGCGTGCCGGGTGGATCCCGGTCGGGCGCATGTGGGAGTCTGTCTGACTGTCTCTCCCCGTTTCCAGCTTCAGAAAAATACAAAAACAAAAAAAAAAAGAAAAGAAAAGTACCAATAAAAACATTAATTATATTATTAGTATGACTACTACTACTTTTTTGTTTATGTTACATTGTACACTTGAGAGTCAAACCTTGTCTCAAAGTTCTGGCTCAATGTCATATTTTTAACAGCCTTAGTACACAAATTAATCTTTTGGTCTCATGAAGATTACAAAATATCAAAGAATAAAAGAAAATAATTTTCTGTGATATTCTTATGCAGAGATAAGTATTATTGATTTTTTGATGCATATTATCTTCCTGTATATTTATATGCATATGAGTACAAAAGTATACTTTAAAACTAAAAATGATAATACATCTAATGATTTGCATGTCAAAGAGTTAATGCTTAACCAAAAAAGACCAGATTGGAGACTAAGAAAAAAATGAATAGTCATTGTCAAGGAAGGGGTGTATTGTGAAACCCCCACAAACAGTGCCGAGCCGCTCAGCCTCCGATGCACTATCTCAGTATACTCATGAGAGCTCATTACTAATAAGACCTGAAACGGTGTCAAGGCAAATGAAACTTTCAGAGTGAATTCCTAAAATTAGTCAGGGTACGTGCATGCAAGCAGCTTTCCACAAATTAATTATATGTTTCAAAGTGCTATGACTTAACAGCATTAAATGTCTTTAACAGACACAATGTGACAATCATATGATTGAAACTGGACTCATGGGTTCAACATTTCAGAAGAGAGATACTTTATCATCTGTAATGTAAGTATAACTGAGTGGAATTTGTACCCCTAGATAGAGAGGAGAGACTGCATCTAATTGGGGATGAACCAATGCAGAACCATTTAGTTGCTTAATTTTTTAAAATTATGAATAGCTCATCTTTAACAGTGTCACCATATAATAATAGGGGTCTGATTATACTCAGTAAGGATCTCCTTAGAATTCAAGATATTAAAGTATGTAGTTAATTGTATTCTGGTACAGGAATCCCTGCAAATGCCTTAAGGCCATTTCTAAAGGATATTTATCAAAGTGTAAATTCAGGTTATTGTTATAGTAGAGAAAACAAGATAAGTTGGAATCTGGAGAAAGTATGGCTAGAAGACAGGCTAATGGATGTGGCTGTCAGAATTTAAGGGACTAGGCAGACTGCCATGAGGTAGCCTTGGCAATATTTCAGTTTCCTACTATGGGATATAGCAAGAAAATAAATAAATGAAAGGGTTTAAATCCTAGACACCTAAACAAAGATAAACAAACTATATTTACAATGAGCAAATCTGTTTCTCTAGTATATATTTGTTTTGTTTGTGTGTGACACAGACAGAAAGAGAGACAGAAAGAAGGATGGATAGGGACAGACTGGATGGGAGAGAGATGAGAAGTTTCAATTTTTCATTGCAGCTTTTTAGTTGTTCATTGATTGCTTTCTCATATGTGCCTGACTGGAAGAATATTGCAGACAGCAGAGAGAGTGATGCCTTGCTCAAGTCAGAGACCTTGGGCTCAAGCCAGCAACCTTTGAGCTCAAGCTGGCGACCACGGGGTCATGTCTATGATCCCATACTCAAGCCAGTGACCCCACACTCAAGCTGGGAGCCTGGGCTCAAGCCAGCAACCTTGGAGTTTTGAACCTGGGTCCTTTGCATCCCAGTCTGACACTCTATCCTCTGAGCCACCCCCTGGTCAAGCTACATATATATTCTTAAATTTTTTTTACTATATATTTTTAATATCAAAGCCTCTGTCTTATTCTAGCACTCACTTTAGTTTTGAGGGAAAAATTACTTGTTTAGATTCCACATTTGAGTGAGATCATGCAGATATAATTATTTTTAAATTTTAAGTCTGGCTTACTTTACTAAGCCTAATGTTCTCCATTTTTATTCACATTGTTACAAATGGCAGAGTATCCTTGAATGCATAGAAGCAGAGAGTAGTCCCGGGGGTGGGAAGGTGGGAAGAACTTGGAGACATTGACCAAAGAGTATAAGGCTGCAGTTAAGTAGGATGAATAAATTTAGAGATCTAATGTATAGAATGATGACTGTAGGTAACACTCAAATATTGGAAGTTTGTTAAGAGAGTAGATTTTTGGTACTCTCATCACACACAAAAAAATGGTAACTATGTGAGGATATGCTATACTAACTATATTGACTGTAGTAATCAATATAGTTGATTTTACTATATATATGTATAGCAAATGATCATGTACATAATAAATATAGTTTTTATTTAAAAATAAAATACATAAATATTTTAAATAAGTTAGTGTGTAGATAAACTAATGAGTAATTACTTGAACGGGTCTTTACTTCTTAGCAAGAGCAGGAAGTTGCCTCTGTGTTTCTTGGATATTATTTTTAAATGTACTAAATTAAAAAAGAGAAATAAGAATTGACTGAGAATTGCAATATACATATTATACTATAAAACTGCAGAGGAAGTACAATATTATTCTCAAGATCACTGATTTCTTCCACTATTAGAAAACTTCTTTAAGACTAAAAACTGAATTTTTATATCCCTTATCAAATTTCTTTTTCTTTCTTTCTTTCTTTTTTTTAAACTGATTGATTTTAGAGAGACAGAAAGAGGTGAAGAGAGAGAGTAAGAGAGAAGCATTCATTTTTTGTTCCTCCTAGTTGTACTTCCCAAAAATGCCCTTACTGGGGATCGAACCCACAACTTTGGTGTTTCTGGACAACGTTCCAAATGACAGAGTCTAGGACATCTTTTCATATTTTTAAGAAAAACAATTATATTTTAAAGATATTTGCAAAGATGAGAAAACTATATTATATTAAATATAGTGTATTGCTTGTGAAGTTAAAACAGTAAATTTTGTTTGTTTTTAATCTTGCTTCTACCACCTAATATTTACAAGACAGGAAAAATAACTTTGTTGTCCTATACAGTAAAATAAAAGCAGAAGATAGGAAAGATAAATATTTATTTTTTTGTCCCAGCCATGTGAGTTGGTACTATGAGAGGCAGTATAGTACAATAGTAATATTCTGGGCCGTGGTGTCAGACAAACCAATACCACCAATAAATGCCAGTCGGTGTCAGATTCAGGACTGCCTAATTGAAAGGTGCATGTCTGTCCTACTGTAACTGTCTATGGCCTTATAAAAGAATGCCCAGGGGCACTAGTAAAATAACACTGGAGAAAGAAGAACTATATCCATCTTTTAACACTGGTGATATTTCTGGTTATCAACAATATTGAGTCAGTGAATGTTGTTTTTCCCTTCGGTTGAATTCAGGATTTTCTTCTACACTTTTTGGTGCATGATACTGGAATGCTATCTATAAAATGAATATTTCTAGTAAGAAGTATGTTTTTGTCACATCAATTCAATTTAGCTTTATCAGAAAAAGTTAGATCAAAGGTACCATTCAATAATGAGAAACATGTGTGGCTTACTGTCACACAAATATAACTGCTTCTGGATGATTTACAGAACGACTGGAAAAAACAATGTTTTAAAACAGATATGACAGCATGAAAATGATAAAGAAAGATATAATTCCTCCTAAAAATATATATTAGAGTTTTTTAAAAGGATATCTCATATATATATATATAATATATATATATATTTGAAAGAATGTATCATTGTTTTCTGGTTATTTTTCCTCTTTTTTTGAGAGGAAAGTTAATAGGATATTAACTATTTTTCCAGTAAAACTATTACATGAAAGTATGAACGATGAGTTAACAAGCACAAAAAGTATTTGCCTTCAAATGGCACCAAATGTTTCTGGCTGCATTTTTTCCATCTTGGATGGACATTTACACAAACTTCTTACATAACTATCTCGGTATCAGCTAATTTCAGCAAATATCTTTTCTGTGCTAACTTTCACCGCCTTGAGACACTAAACCAGTTTAACATTCTATTCCTTTTAAAATAATATCCAGCAGTCCTGTAAGTCAGACTCCCATTTCTGTCCTCTCTGCAGAGTCTGTACTCTTTCATCTGATAACTGGCTCAGCTGCAAATCACCTACAATGAATAGTCTGTCTCTCCAGTCTTTCTTTCCTTATGCAAACTTCTGCCTTGAATAATGACTCAGAACCTGGTTTCCCCCGTGGTAAAATGAGAACATCCTCTCTGCTCTACCTAGTCCAAGGGAAATTAGGTCCAAGTAGAAAAACAAATTCTCTGACACCAATATGTGCCCTCTACAACTCTATAGATGTAAGACTTAAAATTTAACATTTTTCTAAAAGCATATTTCTTTTAATAATATGGTTAAGTGATTTTTCTGCAAAGGTATTTTTATTTACCTTTTGTTATTTACCTTATATATCATTTTTTTTTCTGTATTTTTCTGAAGCCGGAAACGGGGAGAGACAGTCAGACAGACTCCCACATGCGCCCGACCGGGATCCACCCGGCACGCCCACCAGGGGGCGATTCTCTGCCCCTCCGGGGCATCGCTCTGTCGCGACCAGAGTCACTCTAGCGCCTGAGGCAGAGGCCGAGGAGCCATCCCCAGCTCCCGGGCCATCTTTGCTCCAGTGGAGCCTCGGCTGCGGGAGGGGAAGACAGAGACAGAGAGGAAGGAGAGGGGGAGGGGTGGAGAAGCAGATGGGTGCTTCTCCTGTGTGCCCTGGCTGGGAATCGAACCTGGGACTTCTGCACGCCAGGCCGACACTCTACCACTGAGCCAACCGGCCAGGGCCCTTATATGGGACTTCTGCACGCCAGGCCGACACTCTACCACTGAGCCAACCGGCCAGGGCCCTTATATATAATTTAATAAGAAAGTAGTGAGCAGATTACTTAAAAAATAATAGCAACTATTATTTATGGACTATTTACTATGTACTTAACCCTGTGCTAAATGTTTTATATATCAGTGTGTTATTTTAACTTCAAACAGCCCCATGAGCTAGATATTTTTATTTAATTTTACATAAAATTTAAAAAAAACAGTTTCAGGAAGGATAAGATAGCAGCAGCCTAGCTCTGTGTCAGAGTGAAGATTCTAAGTCAGTCTATTTAACACCAAAGTATGCTTGACACATCTCATTAAAAAAATCAATGAAAGGTATGTGGTGTGATCAATATTTGAATTTCTAGTGTGGGACATAACTGGATTGGAGACTTCCCGTGGGTGAATCTTAGGTTTGTGACCTGGGGAAGTCTCTTTATGGGTGTGGAACCTCCTCTTGAAGCAACATGTTCTCAGGCTCACAGGAGATAACGTATCATATTTCCCCATGTATAAGATGCACCCTTTATTGAAAAATTTGGGGTCTAAAAACCGTGCGTGTCTTATACAGTGGTTGTAGTTTCTTTACTTGCATTTCCCATTTGAGGAGTTGTATGAATTTTATAATGAATAAAGCTTGAGTTCAGGCCCTGGCCAGTTGGCTCTGTGGTAGAGCAGTCCTGGGTTCTATTACCGGTCAGGGCACACAGGAGAAATGCCCATCTGCTTCTCCACTCTTTCCCTTCTCCTGTCTCTCTACTTCTCTCTTCCCCAGCCACAGCCGAGGCTCCATTGGAGCAATGTTGGCCCAGGCACTGAGGATGGCTCCATGGCCTCTGCCTCAGGCATTAGAATGGCTCCAGTTGCAACAGAGAAATGGCCCAGATGGGCAGAGCATTGCTCCTTGGTGGGCTTACCTGGTAGATCCCGGTTGGGCACATGCGGAGTCTATCTCTGCCTTCCTGCTTCTGACTTCATAAAAATTAAAAAACAAAACAAAAAAAGTTCAATAACTTCATGTAATACATTTTTTTTTTCAAATTTTGGGTCCCAAAGTTAAGGTGCATCTTATACATGGGGGGTGTCTTATACAATATTTGTGGAAATACAAATATATTCAGAAAGCAGTTGATATTATTCCCCATGCCAATACATACACAATAAATGTTTGTTTCTTATTATTAAATATTTTTAATTAAATGTTCCTCATTTTAATAGTAGGGATGAAAATAGCACCTACTTTAGAAGGGTGTTGTAAGTACTAAATGAGATCATCAACTAAGAGAGTATACAGGGCGTTTAAGTGGTCAATAAATGATTGTTATTTTCATCATCATTATCCTCATCACGTCAAAAGTTTATTTGTATTTCTTTTTTGGCAGACCTGCTTGCTTAACATCTGTAGATAATTTAGGCAAAAAGAAATCCTGACACATTTGATGAATTTTATTCTTGCTTGTTCTTGCCATAATGGAATGCACAGAAGCCCCTCCAAGTCTTCTGGAAAATGATCTATCCAGTCGAGTTCTGTTGGTGCTCTACCATTAAATGCGAAGATACATATTTGCTTAAAATTCTGTAGGTTGTGGATATCTGTCACTTCTCAAACAACACTAAAGAACTCCCCATGGCTCTGATAAATTGTCTGGAATTTTCTTAGCACTGATTCAAATCTGAATAGGATGAGAGAATATTTTTATGTTCTTTACTAAGCCCCAAAGAGACCAACAAAAGAAAAGTCAACGTTTGAGAGCAGGACTTACACATATTACTTTGTACAACATTCAGAATTAAGCAAGCATCCTTAAAATAGGCATTTTGGATAACTTCTCAGACAACTGGAATAAAGAAAATAGACCTGGAATGGGTAATAGTGTGACATAAATGGAGACCAAAATGCCTAAGATATATTTGCAACATGTAGTCTATTTTTGGAAAAGTTGCTTTCTTTAGGTTAAAATTTGATATATTTTGCCATGAGGTTGGAATTACATTGAGAAACATCTAGAATGCCATGCTCAAACATCTCTTTAATATTTAAATATATTTTTTTCTTTTTGTATTGAATCAATTAGGATGACATTGATTAATAAAATTATATAGGTTTCAGCTGTACAGGTCTTTAATAAATCATCTGTATAACGTAATGTGTGTTCACCAACTCAAGTCAAATTTCCTTCCATAACCATTTATCCTCCTTAGATCATTTTTGTCTTCCCACCCCCGTTCTCCTCTGGTAGTCACCAATGTAGACTTTAAATTTCCCCATCAGCAGCTGAGTAAAATGGACAACATTTTCTTTGTTGTTAATTTATAATGGTATAAACAAGAAATGCATAAGTATAAAATTGTCAGGAAGGAAAGAGTGGGCATAGGCAAAGAGTAGAACTAAGAAAAGTAATTTTATTAACTCTAAATAGGCATTTCAAAGACAGAGTGTTAATTACATTTCTTGTTTAAGGAATTTAAAGTAAGAAAAAGGTTAATTTTTTTTAGTCTCCAAATCCCATCAACCAACTTTTACTTTTTACATTTGAAAAATGAAAGTCAGCCATATCTTCCTTGAGGTTAAGGGTGTATGTGTAACACATATGTACATACACACACATGTAAATATGTTGTTTTTCTCATCCTCAATATTTTTATGGTTCTACCCTAAATGTAGTAATTTATTCAACAATATTTTTTTCTTACTACCTGCCATGTGAAAGTATTGCTGTAGGCATTTGGCAATTTATATAGGTAAATAAAGCAGTAGAAGATACCCTTCAGCACACTGGCAGGGGAAGGCAAAAGTAACTGATATCATAAAACCAATAATTGTACTAATAAGTAAATATTGTAGGTTGATTCTAATCAGCACTTTTCTAGAATTATGTGTGATTTCAATACCACAGGACCTCTCTTACTCTTACTATATTTGATTTCTTACTTTTGGAAAAGGTATGCACATTTATCCAAATGGCCAACATCTATAAAAGGACAACATCACACTACTTTCTTGATAGCTGCAACTTACAGATTTTTGCTATTTTGTCTCCTCTAAATTTTCATACTTTATGCATTAAAGGTTTAAATAAATCTACATTGAGCAAGCATGTTTCTGGGATATGAAAGAAAGCATGTTGCTCAGGCCATTTGAAGGCCAGCGGCCTTCAAGATTTACGTCCACATAAATACTCAAGTGCTTTGTATGAACACTACACATTTTTATCTTATTATTGTGGAATTTATCAATATGTCTTATTATTACTTATGCTTGTGAATTTCTCACAGACAGAAACTCTGTGATTCATCATTAAACAGTCTAACTGCCAGCATCATGATAGAGAGTGGTTCTTAGATATAAGATTGAGATTAACTTCTTATGGGAATAAGCCCATAACTATTGTTTAGCTTTAACACAGTTCGATGTTTTCTCTGTCTTCCCTGTATCAGTTTATTTCACTCATTAACAATTTAACATTGGTTTTTATTTATCATTTAGACTATTAGTTTGGTTTCCTCACTGCCTCTCTTCTATTTCTCTCTGGGATCTTTCTTTTATTCTTCACAACAGTCTTTATTTTCCCTTAATGAATTGGCTCATAGAGGAGCCCTCAATCTCCTGCATCTTATCCTCTAGTATAAAGCTTGTCTTTGCAATATGGATACCTGAAGTTTACCTCATGTGGCAAGTTTGCATCAGAGTAAGGAAAGAAATAATTTCCTCACTTATGAAGTAATATGGCCAAGCACTATGGTCTGAAACCTGCCATAGTAAAGAAAATCTTGGCATGACTGGCTTTGTGGATTCTCCTTGCAATGCTGTTATTGAGGGTCCCTGGCCAATCCCCACATTGAAACTCCATGCTTATTGCTATTCCACTGAGTTCTAGGATTCAGATCAGTTTGTATCTTTATTTTACTAAGGTTTGATCATTTCTGTTTAAGATAATAAAATTATAGATTTCAATTTAGACTAACATTTTTGTCATGTAAAGATAAGTCTTAGGAAGGCCTGGCTGCCATTTTTCTTTTCTTTTTTTTTCTTCTTAAAGCCATTTTTACATGCTCTTTCACATTCCAATTTTATAATTGAATTTCTCAGATAAAAAGGATTTACTTCAAAAGATAGTTGCAATCATGTACTTGAAATAATCTAGGTGTGGAAAATGCTCTTTGAAACATTTCTGGGCATCTGAACAACTGACTGGTAGGGTTTCTGACATCAGTTCAGGCAACTGTCAAAAGCTCAGACTTTACATCAATAAACTCAGACTCTGGGACACATCTCAAAGGCGAAGGGAAGTGCCAGTCTTATCTTTTGGAGGAAAGTCCAAACTGATAACTAAAGCTATGTGTGTGATACATTCCTTAGGTAGGTAGTCAGTAACAGGTGTAAAAAATAAGATGGCCAAGTATCCCATTAAGTACTATTGAGTCAAAGTAATTAATTTCAGTATGTGACTCATATTGGATACTTATTTATACTACATAATAATAGTGTGGCTTTAGGCAAACAGTTTTTCTGACCCTTGAGTTTTCATACCTAATCTATAAAGACAATAAAATGATATCATAATCTATAAACAATTTTTATGCAAAGGAAACTTATATAAATGTTTGAATACAGAAGACATCCTGCATATGATCTAAAAGTCTAATAATAAAAGCAGACAAATAATGCTAACAGCAAATATTTATTTTGCAGTACAATAGCAATGCTTTACTCTTCTTCAGGGCTTCAACATTTACAAAACAAATTTACAAACACTTCCTTAAATCCCTTCACAATGAAAAGGTCATAGTTTATTATTTAATTTAAAATTAAGGATTAAAAATCTAAAAATTTAAATAACTCTATTAGGAATCTTAATTTGAAAAAGAACTTGCAATCTACCATGACTTGAATTAAGAGATTTTATTGACTTACATAATAACAGAGTATGAAATTAGGTAGTGTTTCAGGTATGATTAAATTTAAAGCTAATAAGAAAATAGTTTTATATCACTTATAAAAGTAATGTCATTACTTCTTATAATTTGTTCCATTCCCAAGCACTGAGTGGTATCCCCAAGTGACCCTAAACATATATCCTATGGTAAGAGTAAGGCTGCTACCTCTCCAAATATAAAGTTATCATAAAAGTAGATGCATTTTTAAAATTATGTCTGTAAAATTTCTGAAAGTAATCTAATTCAACAGGCTAATGTTACCTGTTTAGTCATCAACCATCAGATGGATATAAAGAAATAAGATTTGTTGTCTATAAAGGGCTTAATACATGGATCAGAAAACTGGGAGGTAGAACTCTATCACTTGGAACACATGATCAAAGAGTTGTGGATAAATGGATGACCAAGTAAAATTTGGGGCTGATACTCCAGAAGAAAATGATCTTGGGTATGTTAACTGAAAAGCCTGCCTCTGTAGATAAATAGTTAAAGGTGTATGATGTAGGCAGCAATAGAATGCAGGTACTATGCACATACACAAAAGAATGACTTTTACCTGACCTGTGATGGCACAGTGGAAAGAGCTTCAACCTGGAGTGCTGAAGTTGCTGGTTTGAAACCCTGAGCTCACCTGGTCAAGGCACATACCAGAAGAAACTATGAGTTGATGCTTCCCTCTCCTCCCCTCCCCTTTCTCTCTAAAGTCAATAAATAAAATCTTTTAAAAAATAAAAAGGCTGTTTTTTTTCAAGATAAATAAAAGACTAAGAAAAAGATATGTGCAAGTATGAAGTGATTGAAAAGCTAAAAAAAAAATGATTGAAGTTAGTAGTATAACTAAAGTTTCTTGAATTATATCAAAGGCTTAAATTATTAAAAGCTTCATGGAAGGCAATTTACTTGGAGAATTATACAGGCTTCCTTTGGAGTGTCCATTTGATATGTTAAATTCTAACTGAAGGTATGACCAAATGAATTCAATAGCTTATATTTCAGGGAATGACATATCAGGGAAACTATTTTTCTGCTCAGTGTACTTTTGGCTGCTTCATTTCACCAGAGTACATGCATTAACAGGCTTAAACACTATTAAACAGTGATACAGATATGCATTCATCTTTGAAACTCAAGCATAGCTACTGATATGACCTGCTGAGAAGTTATCAGCTCCATAACTCTGCTTAAGTTACAGCCCATAAATGTAGGACTGACTCCTCAGTAATTACTCTTTCCTTTTAGATCATCAGAGGAAAAATCACGTTGTGTATTTATAGCCAACTCTATTAGGTATTCAATAATTATTTGTTGACTCGTGCATCGATTTCTCATACAGGATGTTATTAGAAAAAATGTGCTCATGGGAAAAGATATAATTGGATTGATTTTTATAGGCAGCAGGGCCTTCACAAATAGTTATTTGTTGGCATTTGGAAATGTAGATAGGAGAGGAGAGAAAGAGGGGGAGAGAAAAAAACAAAGAAACAGGAAGTGAAAAGGAGGGAGAAAAGAGTGATAATACTTTTAGCTTAGTTTATTGATAATCTGTAGCTTTGTCCAAAGTTGATATCAGGGCACAAATTTATTGTTTAAAATAATATGTTGATGTAAAATAGATATATATCTACATATCATATATTTTTATATATAATATATATGTAAGCTGCTGTCAATGTGATTTATTATTTTAAGTAACCAAATTAGTTCCAAATATATAAAATATATCTATATTATCTATCTATCTATCTATATATATATCTTTATGTGTAAAATTTGGTTACTTGGAAAGAGAGAGAAAGAAAGCAAGCAAGAAAGAAAGTGGAGGACTATCTTATACCATACACAAAAGTTAATTCAAAATGGATTAAAGACTTGAATATAAATCCTAAAACCATAAACCTCCTAGATAAAAACAAGTAATAAGCTCCTTGATATTGGTCTTGGCAATAATTTTTTGGATATGACACCAAAAGCAAAGGCAACAAAAGTGCTAATGAACAAACTAAAAGGCTCTATTCAGTGCCCTGGCTGGTTAGACTGTTCAAATGTACCAAGGTTGCAGGATCTATCCTCTGGTCAGGACACACGCAAGAATCAACCAAAAAATTCATAAATATGTGGAATGACAAACTGATGTTTCTCTCTCTCTCTCCTTCTTCCTTTCTCTCTCTCTAAAAAAATCATATATATAATATATATATATTTCAAATTTTGGCAAAGTATATACTGAATAGATATAATTCCAAATAAGACATACACATGAAAACATGTTCAACATTACTAAGCATCAGGGAAATAAAAATCAAAACTGGATGAGGTGACATCAGAGTAATGGTACCATGAGGGGTACTCCCAATATCTCCCCCTGAATTTCAACAAATTCAACAACTAAAGACAGAGAAAAATTCTCAAGAGCATCTGAAATATACACACACCAGACAAAGGTATGATTGGGCGAAAAGATAGCTGAATATATAATCCACTCTGAAGGAAATAAGATGGAGAACGGAGTATTTTGCTTTCTTCATTGATCTGAGGAAGGGCAACTTGTGTCTGGAACTGAGAGAAATGGAGGGTCTGGGGCAGAGGAAAGAAGCTGGGATAGGATGGATGATCAAGCAGAGGAGAGAGCATGCCAGCTCGGCCTGAGATTGCAGATGTGGGGCTAGCACAGGCGGCAGGCTCCGAAGGAGGTTACCGGTGCAGGTTGCCTGTGGAGCAGGCACCAGAGAGTCTTTGTGTGCTGCCAGGTCCGCGATTGCAGGCAGTGTGCGAGTGGCTCCAACTGGCACCTCTGGTGGGGGCACGTGTGATCGCAGGCAGAAGGACTAGGTCTGAAATTGTCAGTGGTGGACATGGGCGTGGGCTGTAGTCAGCATTTCTGTGTGGTCCCAGCTCCCTGACCAATAGCATGAGAAGTGCACAAGGGCTGGGATCCCTAGGCCTGGACCTGTCCAGGCAGGGCACCTCCGTGAGCCAATACAGGTTACAAAGCACATTCTTGCATTTCCAGCACTGACTGAGATCACAGGCATTGTGTGCCTAAGAGGGCAGGAGCAGACCTCCGTGTGCACTGTGGAAGTTGTGGGGGATGGGTGTGCACATGGTTTGCTGCGGCTACCAAAGAGGGTACAAGGGAGAAACCTGTGGAGATTAGACCCATGGAGCACTGAGGCATACTAGACATGCCTTGGGTCCCTTAGAGAGACGCTTGATCTGCAATTGGCTCCCACCCGGAGACACACTGAGACATGCTGGACCTGTCTGCCAGCCCTTAGAAAGGAGCCAGCTCTGCAGGCGGCTCCCAGCCCAGCTTGCTCTCACTGGTGGCTCTGGTTGGCAAAGCCTTAACCAGAGCTGTGCTTTGGGCAGTGCTGGAGGAAGGACCTGGCTGGTCTTAGAGCCTTTTGCTCTGTAAGCAGTGGCTGGGCGAACCTCACAGTTAAGTCCCCAGGCTGCTAGCTCAAGCGGGAAATTGAAACTATGTAAAGAAATCAAACAGAGATGAAAAAATACATGAACTGAAAAACAAGGTAACAAGCTTAGGTAATAGAACAAGCCAGTTAGAGGAGAGAATTAGTGACATAGAAGACAGGCAACTAGAGATACCACAGAGAGAAGGGAAGAGAGAATCACAAATTTAAAAAAAATGAGAAAGCCCTATAAGAATTGTCTGACTCCATCAGAAAGAGCAATATAAGAATAATGGGTATATCAGAAGAAGAAGAAGAGAGAAAATGGAATGGAGAACATATTCAAACAAGTAATACACAAGAACTTCCCAAGTCCTTGGAAAGAATTAGAGCCTCGAATCCAAGAAGCAAACAGAACACCAAGTTACCAAACAGGCCTACTCCAAGATACATCATAATGAAATTATCACAAACCAATGACAAATAAAAAATCCTCAAGGCAGCCAGGGAAAAGAAGAATATAACATATAAAGGAAGGCCCATTAGGCTATCATCAGATTTCTCAGCAGAAACTCTACAAGCCAGAAGAAAGTGGACCCTGATATTTAAAGTACCGAAAGAGAGAAATTTCCAGCCAAGAATACAATATCCATCAAAGCTATCCTTCAAATATGAAGGGGAAATAAAAACATTCACAGATATGGAAAGATGAGGGATTTTATCACCAGGAAACACCCACTTGAGGAAATACTAAAGGGGGTTATCCGACCAGATACAAATAACAAAACAAAACAAAATTACAACTAAAATCTCCAACAAGATCACAATAAAAACAAAAAAGGGAAGAGAATAATGATTAACAGTAGCAAAGGAGGATGGAGTGCAGAAGCATTCATGAGATAATGTAGTACAATAAATATGACATATATCCTTTTTATTACCTAATGGAAACCACCCCTGAAAAGAAAACACTACAGAAACACATAGCTTAAAAAAAAAGAAAGAAACAAAGAAAAGGAGTATAGAATACAACCAAAGAAAAGCAAATAACGAAAAAACAGAAGAACCAAACAAGATACAGAGTTATCAGAAAGCAATATATAAAATGGCAGTAAGAAACCCTCAAATGTCAATAATTACATTAAATGTAAATGGATTGAACTCACCATTAAAAAGACACAGAGTAGCAGAGTGGATCAAAAAAGAAAATTCAACTGTATGCTGCATTTAAGAAATTCATCTAAGCTATAAGGATAAAAACAAATTCAAAGTAAAAGGTTGGAAAACAATTCTCCAAGCAAAGAACATGCAAGAAAAGTCAGGTATACCCATACTCATATTTAACAATGCTGACTACAAGACAGCAAAGGTAATTAGAGACAAAGATGTCATTTCATAATGATAAAGGGGACATTGAATATTAAGACATAACACTTCTTAATATATATGCACCAAACCAAGGAAATCAAAGTATATAAGACATCTACTAACTGATCTAAAAATAAAAATTGACAAAAATACAGTCATATTTGGAGACCTCAATACACCATTGAAGGCTCGAGATTTTCATCTAAACAGAAAATCAATAAAGAAATATGGGCCTTAAACAAAACACTAAAACAACTGGATATGATAGACATCTACAGGACATTTTATCTCAAAATGCCAGAGTACACATTTTTTTCCAGTGTACATGGAACACTCTCAAGAATTGACCATATCATGGACCACAAAACTAACATCAACAAATTCAGAAAGATTGAAATTATACCAAGCATATTCTCTGACCACAGAGCTTCAAAAGTAGAATTTAACTGCAAAAAAGAAGTAAACAAAACCACAAAAATATAGAAATTAAACAACATACTTCTAAAAAATGAGTGAGTCAAAGAAGAAATAAAAGCAGAAATCAAAAAATACATAGAGATAAACAAAAATAACAATACAACATATCAAAATCTCTGGGATGCAGCAAAAGCAGTAATAAGAAGGAAGTTCATATCATTACAGGCCTATATGAACAAACAAGAGAGAGCCTCAGTAAACAACTTAACATCCCATCTTAAGAAAATAGAAAAAGAAGAACAGAGGCAACCCAAAAACAACAGAAGAAAGGAAATAATAAAAATCAAAGCAGGAATAAATGAAATAGAGAACAGAAAAACTATAGAAAATCAATAAAACAAGAAGCTGGTTCTTTGAAAAGATCAACAAAATTGACTAACCCTTGGCAAGACTCACTAAGGAAAAAAGAGAAAGGACTCATATAAACAAAATCTAAAATAAAAGAGGAGAAATCACCACGGATATCATAGATACACAAAGAATTATTGTAAAATACTATGAAAAAGTATATGCCACCAAATTTAACAATCTAGAAGAAATGGATGAAAGCCTACAACAATACAATCTTCCTAGACTGAGTCATGAAGAAGTAGATAGAATAAACAGACCCATAAGAAGGGAGGAAATAGAAACAACTACCAAAAACCTCTCCAGTGCTCGCTTTGGCAGCACATATACTAAAAAACCCTCTCCAAAAATAAAAATCCAAGACCAAACAGCTATACTAGTGAATTCTATCAAACATTCAAATAAGACTTGGTTTGTATTCTACTCAAAGTCTTCGAAAGAAATTGAAGAAGAAGAAATACTTTCTAACACATTTTATAAGGCCAACATAATCTTCATACCAAAACCTGGCAAGGACAACAACAACAAAAAGAAAACTAGAGACCAATATCTCTAATAAATACAGATGTTAAAATCCTAAACAAAATACTAGCAAATTGAATACAATAACACATTAAAAAGATAATTCATCATGATCAAGTGAGACTCATCCCGGAATAACAAGGATGATTCAAAATATTTTATACATAAAACAGTTAACGTAATACATTATATCAACAAAATAAAGAACAAAAACCATATGATCCTATCAGGAGATGCAGAAAAGGCATTCGATAAAATACAACACGCTTTTATGCTTAAAACACTCAAGAAAATGGCTATAGAAGAAAAATATCTCAACATAATAAAGGCCATCTATGATAAACCATCAGCTAACATCATATTAAATAGCATAAAACTGAGGACTTTTCTTCTAAAATCAGGAACAAGACAAGGTTGTCCACTCTCTCTCCTCTTATTCAACCTAGTGCTGGAAGTTCTAGCCAGAGCAATCAGACAACAGAAAAAAATAAAAGGTATTCATACTGGCAAAGAAGAAGTAAAGGTTTCACTTGTTGCAGATGATATGATACTGTAATTCAAAAACCCCAAAGACTCCACAAAAAGACTATAAGAAACAATAAACCAATACAGTAAGATCACAGGATACAAAATTAATATACAGAAGTCTATTGCCTTTCTATATGCCAACAATGAAACATCAAAAAACAAATTCAAAATAATAATCCTTTTTACAGTTGCAACAGCAAAAAAATTAAAATACCTAGGTATAAACATAACAAAGAATGTAAAGGAAATATATAATATATATATATATATTATATGAAAACTACATATATAATGAAAACTACAAAGCATTGTTAAGGAAAATCGAAAAAGATACAATGAAATGAAAAATATTCCTTGTTCTTGGGTAGAAAGAATAAATATAGTCAAAATGACTATATTGCCCTGGCCGGTTGGCTCAGTGGTAGAGCGTCGGCCTGGCATGCGGAAGTCCTGGGTTTGATTCCCAGCCAGGGCACACAGGAGAAGCACCCATCTGCTTCTCCACCCTCCCCCTCTCCTTCCTCTCTGTCTCTCTCTTCCCTGCCTGCAGCGAGGCTCCATTGGAGCAAAGAAGGCCCGGGCGCTGGGGATGGCTCCGTGACCTCTGCCTCAGGCACTAGAATGGCTCTGGTCACAACAGAGCGACGCCCCGGATGGGCAGAGCATCGCCCCCTGGTGGGCAGAGCATCGCCCCCTGGTGGGCGTGCCGGGTAGATCCCAGTTGGGTGCATGCGGGAGTCTGTCTGACTGTCTTTCCCTGTTTCCAGCTTCAGAAAAATACAAAAAAAAAAAAACCCCAAAAATTTCTATATTACCCAAAGCAATATACAAATTTAATGCAATTTCTATAAAAATTCCAATGTCATTTTTTAAAGAAATGGAACAAAAAATCAAGTTTATTTGAAACTATAAAAAAACTCCAAACAGCCAAATTAATCCTAAGGAAAAAGAATGAAACTGGGGGCATTACAATACCTGACTTCAAATTATAATTTGGAATATTATATTATATGTGGTCTACAGGAAAGTTCTGTCCATTTTTGGAATAAAACAAAATACAAATTTTTCTTGCTGTCAATAAACTTTATTAAATAATATAATTGCCATTATTATTAATGATTTCTTGCCAGTGTGAGGGCAATTTGTATATCCCATTTTTGAAAAATGTTTTATCTTTTGATGCGAAAAATTGAACCAGTGCTTGTTTGATATCTTCTTCATTTTTGAAATTTTTGCCCTTCAAAAAATTTTGTAAGGACAAAAACAAGTAATAGTCGGAGGGTGCTAAGTCCGGGGAATATGGTGGATGTGACAGACATGCTTCTGTAGCATTTTTTTCTTGTTGAAATTCGTAAAAATTGCAGTGGTGTAAATGAACTTTATCAGTAGCCATGGGTACACTATCACTTCACACATAAGACTAACGTGAATCAACTTTGTTTTAGTTAATTTGCTACATCAGTATGCAATTAAGTGATAAAAATAGAGAGGCACACATGCACCAAATAAACATGTGCTTACGTGTCAAAACTTGTTGTGATAAAAACGGACAGAACTTTCCAGTAGACCTTATATTATAGAGCCACAATAATCAAAACAGCATGTTATTGGCAGAAAAATATACACTCAGACCAATGGAACCAAATGAAGAGCTCCAGAAATAAAACCACATATATATGGTCAAATAATCTTTGATAAAGGGGCCAAAAACACACAATGGAGAAAAAAAAGCCTCTTCAATAAATGGTGCTGGGAAAACTGAAGAGCCACATGCAAAAGAATGAAACTCAACTACAATGTGTCCCCTTGTACCAAAATTAATTCAAAATGGATCAAAGACCTAAATATAAGACTTGAAACAATAAATTACATAGAAGAAAACATAGGTACTAAACTCATGGACCTAGGTTACAAAGAGCACTTTATGAATTTGACTCCAAAGGCAAGGGAAGTGAAGGCAAAGATAAATGAATGGGACCACATCAGACTAAGATTACACACAACAAAAGAAACTGACAACAAAACAAACAGCCAACTAAATGGAAGATAATATTTTCAAACCGCAGCACAAATAAGGGCCTAATATCCAAAATATACAAAGAACTCACAAAACTCAACAACAAACAAGCAAACTACTCAATAAAAAAATAGAAAGAGGGCATGAACAGACGTTTTTCCCAGGAAGAAATACAAATGGCCAACAAATATATGAAAAGATGCTCATCTTCACTAGCTAGTGGAGAAATGCAAATCAAAAATCAAAATTATAATGAGATACCACCTCACGTCTATTAGATTAGCTATTATCAACAAGACAAGTAATAACAAGTGTTGGAGAGGCTGTGGAGAAAAAGGAATCCTCATCCACTGTTGGTGGGAATGTAAAGTAGTACAACCATTATGGAAGAAAGTATGGTGGTTCCTCAAAAAATTAAGAATGGAACCACCATATGACCCAGCAACCCCTCTACTGGGTATATACCCCCAAAATTCAAAAACACTGGTACGTAAAGACACATGCAGCCTCATGTTCATTGCAGCATTGTTCACAGTGGCCAAGACATGGAAACAACTGAAAAGCCCTTTAATAGATGACTGGATAAAGAAGATGTGGTACATATATACTATGGAATACTACTCAGCCACAAGAAATGATGACATTGGATTATTTACAACAACACTCAGTATAATGCTATCAATCTATCAAGCATTATACTGAGTGAAATAAGAAAATCAGAAAAAACTAAGAACTGTATGATTCCATACATAGGTGAGTCACAGAATTGAGATTCATGGACATGGACAAGAGTGTGATGGTTACCAGGGAGAGGGGAAGGGATGAGAGGGAGAGGGTGGGGGGAAGGGAAGGGAGAAGAGGGAGCGGCTTGGGGAGGGGAACGGATGAGAGGGATTGGGTGGGGGGAAGGGGAGGGACATAAAGAAAACCAAATAAAAGGTGAGGGAAGGCATTTTGACTTTAGGTGATGGGTATACAACATCGTCAAATGTCAAAATTATCTGAAGATGTTTTCTCTGAATCTGTGTACTCTAATTGATCAATGTCATCCAGTTAAAATTAATTGTCTAAATAAAATTAAAAAGAAATTGTAAATCAAAACTATATGAAGACATTTCCTCACGCCATTTAGAATGGCTGTCATAAAGATAAGGTATATCAAGTGTTGGAAATATTGTGGAGAAGAAAGTGTAGTGTTAGTGGAAATGTAATTTGTTACATACACTAATAAAAACAGTGTGGAGGTTTCCCAAATTTTTAAAAAGAAAACTAACATATGAGGTAACAACTACACTTCTGGTTGTATGTAAATAAAATCAAATGAAAGCAGGGTACCAATTCTTCACTCCCATGTTCATCACAACATTATTCACAATAACAAAGATATAAAAATAACCTGAGTGTTATCAACAGATGAATAGACAAAGAAGATGTGAGTTAAACACACATACATACACAATGGAATATTTTTCAGCCACGAGAATAAAGAAATTGTGTATATTGCCACAACTTGTGTAGACTCTAAGTTCCTCAGGCTTAGTGACATAAGTCAGACAAAGAAAGAGAAATGCTACATTGTATTTCTTATATCTGGAATCCAAATTAAAAGTTAAACACTTAGAAACAGAGAACAAAAAAGCCAAAAGCTGAAAAGTGGGGGTGAGAAGAATAAGAAGAGGTTAACAAAAGGTATAAACTTTCAGTTATAAGATAAATAGGTCTGAGGGTGCAAATTTTCAGCTATAAATGAGTAAGAAATGTCTAATGTCTAAAATGGTAACTATAGTTTTTAACACTATTGTATAATAAATAGTTGCTAAGAGATTAGAACTCACTTTTAAATAAACATATAAGCATGTAAGGTGATGAATGCATTAAAATGTATTGATAGTTGATCTGGAACAAAAAGTCTCGCTTGACAAAAACTGTGTACCTTGCCTGTGTTATATTCTCAAAGGTTAAGTGGAAGGATACTTTCTAAGTAAAGTATAAATTAATCCGGCACATGCCAGTAAACCTGAGCTGCAAATTCACTGAAGTATCTGGGAATTAATATTGAATGAGCAAATGCCAACATGTATTAGTTTATAGTCAACTTATGCATTAATTCATTTGAAAAGGTATGAAATCCTAATTATCAAACTTATGCCTATGCAGCTAAATTCATGTTTAAATCATCCAAACATTAGATCTTGAAGCTAGGTCTAAAATAACTGTCAAATAACAGGTGGAGCATCCTCAATATGCAATGTAGATCGGCTAAGAATTGAGCATAATTGTGGTTTTCTAATACTTTGGTTACTCTTTCTCGTTAATATACCTACTTCAGTACCAACTGCTCTCATCCACAGAATTCTGTGATGCAGATAGGTGTGTTTTCAATAAAAAATATTCTATTATAAAATGTAAAATGATAGCAAAATTTATTGCAATAAATACACCAAGAATAGAAATAAAACCATTCAGAATAATGCTTTTGGAATTGAGTTATACAAATATGAACATTTGAAAGACTTAAAAGTTTCTCATAATCTGAGTTAAAGGTGGTTGAAAAAAATAAAGTGAAATTGATGATTGATAGCTTCTGTTACAGAGATTGAGCTATAGTGTCATATATCATCACTTTTGAGTATCAAGAATAAATGAAAATGATTTCTAGGGGAAATACAATGATTTACACAATATAATATTTATAGTACAATTTAAGTATAAATAGATTTTCATTATAGCCTTATGTTTTTATTAAAAGTGACCAGTGAGTTGTACTTCCCCCAAGTGTAGGATCCTTATTATACTTTTAATTTTAACAAATGGAGATATTAATTACCTTTAACTCACATTAGAATCACATTTTTAGAAACTTGATTTAAGTGATGCAGCTGTTTAAGCTCAATGTAATTAATTGTTTATTTTCTGGAAATCAAAAAATCTCTTATTTGATCAACAGAGAAAATTATAACCAGGAAAAATATCTTAACATAATGTTAATAAAATAACCAGAGAATAGCCTATGTAACTACAAATTACTATGCTATCAGAATGTTTGGGGAAATGCCATAGTTTGTAAGAAATTGAAGAGATGATGTATGACTAAGGGAATACGGACCATTTCCTCAACAATTGACGCCCACTTAAATATCACTCTATGGATGGACTTTTAAGTAATTAGAATACAACTCATCCAGGGTAGCCATTATAAATTACTTTTTAAACTACTTAGAAATAATTAATTTTAAAAGTCAAATTTTAGGCCCTGGCCGGTTGGCTCAGTGGTAGAGCGTTGGCCTGGCGTGCAGGGGTCCTGGGTTCGATTCTCGGCCAGGGCACACAGGAGAAGCGCCTATCTGCTTCTCCACCTCTCCCCCTCTCCTTCCTCTCTGTCTCTCTCTTCCCCTCCCGCAGCGAGGCTCCACTGGAGCAGAGATGGCCCGGGCGCTGGGGATGGCTCCTTGGCCTCTGCCCCAGGAGCTAGAGTGGCTCTGGTCCCAGCAAAGCGACGCCCCGGAGGGCCAGAGCATCGCCCCCTGGTGGGCAGAGCGTCGCCCCCTGGTGGGTGTGCCGGTGAATCCCGGTCGGGCGCATGCGGGAGTCTGTCTGACTGTCTCTCCCCATTTCCAGCTTCAGAAAAAAAAATAATAATAATAATAAAAAAAGTCAAATTTTAGATTGACATTTTAGTTTAAGTACCAAAAAAAGAGAGATACTGAATATGACATTCAATACATAGCTGAATCATCAACTGAACTGGCACACATTTCAAATACTAGATAAAGATAATACTTGATTGTCCTGATGTAAATAAACTTCTCTCTATAAAACTACTATTTGTCCAAGGTAAAATAAAAAGGTTATTTTTCTCAAGACGCTATAGTACAGCATGTCAAAATAGAATTTTTCATTAAAACTACAGTTGTTTGGTTTGTGGTTATAGTAATATCATGTCATTGCTACAATGAAACTCACTAAAGCAAAAAGTACAGAATTCCCAGTTGGTCAAAGGAGATGTTGAATGTTGATGATTGATTGATAACTCTGCAAATGCTACTGGGATTGAATATTTTGACAAGGAGAGTACATTGTATCAAATTACTGAGAAGTTAGAATAACATGATCATAATAGTTACTCTTTAGGGAGTTTTTACCAAGAGTTCTTAGGTATTGTGCGAAATATTTTACATGATAATAGCCAGCACTGAATATCTACTACTTGCCATAATCCCTGCTAAGCATTTTTCTTTACAAAAGTAGCAGTCAAATTTACACTCCCATATATCCTTTCTTTTTTACTCTATACACATAACATCCCTTGAGTTTGGCTGGGATGTGTGAGTGTGACTGGATATCATTATCTCACAGATGTAACTGAAGACCGAAATCTTTGGCTTGGAGTTAAAAGGGAGATTTATTTATTTATTTATTTATTTATTTGTTTGTTTATTTATACTCAGGGAGTCTACATAATTAAGTTAACACTCTTAAAATAAAGAATGGATCATTTTTGAAGAAATTAATTATCTTACTGGCCTTCAAGCAAACTGCTATTTTTGTGTAAAGGTCAGGAGAATATGTCCAGTTCAGTCAGAAGAAATAAACAACAGCAACAACAACAAAAAGCAAAATAAAACAAAACAAAACAGGAAAGTCAGTACCGCAATTACAAGGAAATGAATTCTTTTAGCAACCACGGGAGCTGGAAGAGGACCATTAGCTCCAGGCATAAACAGCCTAGCTAACATCTACTTTTAAGCCTTAAGAGACCCTGAGCAGAGGACCCAGTTAGCTTTGTCCAAATTCCTGACCCACAAACATTACGAGAAAATAAATGGACATTATTTCGAAACACAAAGTGTTTGTTGATGTATTAAGGAAAATAGGAGACTCATGTAGATATATTGTTTAATTCTTACAAAGGTGTGTTTGTTCAGGCCTCTATAACAGAACACCTTCGACTGGGCAGCTTACTAATGGTAGAAACCTACTTCTTACAGGTTACAGAGCTGGGGAGTTCAAGATCAAGGCACTGAAAAATTCAGTGTATGGTGAGGACCTGTTTTCTCATTTATTTATTTATGGCTGTCTTCTCTCTGTGTCCTTACACAGTGAAATCTCTGGGGTCTCTTCTATACGGGCACCAATCACCTTGTAAAGGTCCCATCTCCAAATACTGTCACACTGGGGAAATAAGTTTTAGTTAGCATGGGAATTCTGAAGGGAGAAACATATATTCAGTCTGTAGCAGAAAGGTTGTAAAAACAAAATGCAGAGGAAATGTTGCATCCTATGACACATATGGGTCTCAAAGAGGTTACTTAATCAGTTTAAAAGTCTAGTTAATTACTGAGGAATCCGGAATCATCCAAGTTTAAAGTCAGACCCTCTTACTCCAGCATTACTTATGTTTTTAATAATTTACACAGTAAATTTCTCTCAGTTCAGTCGTCTCATTTAATCCTGTAAAATTAGTATTAATATCTTTATTTTACAAAAGAAGGTATTTCCCCGGGTATGATAAATAACTTGTCCAGTACATTGTGGAAATGGAATTTCAACACAAGACTAAACTGGCCACAAACTTTATTCTCGAAAACAACGTATTATACACGAGATTTACTGTTCTGGGTATAGGGTAGGATGCAAGCCATTTAGAAAACTATGCTCCTATCCACTTTAAGCTTCTATTTTTCTACTCTTTGATGAGCTACAAACTGCATTTGACATCTAAAGATTTTTGCCTCCCTGCTGTCTTAAGAGTTGATATTTCTACATTCCGCAGTCTTTTCATTATTAAACACTCAAATTTCTTCAACAAAGCATGAATGCCATGTGGTAATCTGATAAGTTACACAGCAAGATTAAATATTTGACAAAGATCTTACCCTAAAGCTGTTGCTTTTGGATCAGAGTTCCAAGGACTTGATAAAGCACCCTTATAATAATGTGATTGACTGCATGAACTGACGTCTTTCATTTTATTTCATAATAGCTGAAAGGTTTATAAAAAAATAGAGTTCTATACTGTTATAGGAACATACTCTCTTTAATGTAAAGATCAATACAAACTTTGGAAAAATAGAATAAAATAATAAAGCTTTTTATTGGGGTCTTTGTAAGTCTATATTTTTTAAAATTAACAATATCATTAACTATTGTATTTTGCCAATATTAAGAGAGCCATGTGATTGCATCAAAAACTATAGTTGCAAAGCCACGATTAGCAACACAACAAGTCCTAATTGTTTCTAATCACTTTGCTTTCTAGCTTTTACTTTTTTGTAGGCATCAGTACAATTAGTACTCAATAAAGAGAAATATTAAAGAACACAGGTTATGTTGCTGGGAAACTAAACATTTAAAATGTGAAAAGGAAATGAGTCAAGGAGGAAATACAAATAAAAATAAAATGAGAAAGAATTGTGTTTACTATATTAAGTGTTAAATTAAGTATTAATGATTTTAGAGTGTCAATGACATATCTCTGCTGAAATCTCCCAAATTCAGGACTAGGGTACTAGACTTCCAGAAATCCAAATAGTGACTAATTAAAAAGCCTTCTTAGAAGAATGGGAAGGACATTGCCAAAAACTATAGCTTAGTTCACTCTTTGCTAGAAGTCTCAAAAGTCAGAATCTACATTTCTTGTGTCTATTATCCATTTGTAATCACTTCTCTAAAGCACATTTGATACCATCAGCCTTCACAATTTGCCTTTAATACAGAAGAAAACGTTTGGACAAAAATCACTTTCTTCAGTATTTCATCTTTGTAAGTAAAGAAAGCTGCTTTATCAAAATCATGAATTATTTACATTTAAAACAGCTTATAAAAATGGCATTTTCCCCTACATACATGACCTGGAGGAAGTACCATAATAGATTGTGAATAATTTTCAAAGACTTTTAATTTCTTGGAATTGCAGGATCAATTTTCTTCTTAAAATATGATAGGGTCATCATGAGAGGCCGTAAAGGAACTGTGAAGAGTACAACTGAGATTTACATTAAGAAATAAAGTAATTATTGATAAATCTATAGCCCGAAATGTACTAGCCTTGCCTTCTAACATTTCAGTTTGTTGTCTTTCACGTTTATCTTTTAATTTTAAAGAAGGGGAGTCACTTCTCCTCAAAAAAATTAATAAATTGAAAGAACTTATATAAATATTTTTGGTAATCCAGGCAGTGAAGTGCTATCAGAATCTCAAAGATGATTGACAAATTCAATCATTGAACAAAATTAATATTGACATCTAAATACGCCCACTGGCACAAACCTGGGCACACACTCAATTCCTCAGCACTGTGAATTTTTAGCTAATCACTGGGTTTATATACTTGCAAGTTCTTTTTACAAAAATTATATTCTTCCCCATTAAAAAAAAATCCTGTTTTAATTGCTTGCAAATCTGTTTAGCACAGTGACTCCTTGTTTCCAAGAACAAAAGTTTCTATGGGAAAAATGACTGGTTATACTCTCCAGAAAATGGTAATAGTGATGAATGAAATACAATCTGACAGTATAAATTTAATCAGTATGCCACTGTTTTGTCTTAATAGAGCAAATAACCCTAGGTTGAGTACTTAATTTACTCTCAGCAGCAAGAGGTGGGTAATGCAAGCAAGAGTCACTCACCAGTTGGGGAGAGAAGGTAGTGCAATACGGGCTGCTCATAACAATTCAAATTAGATCTGAATCATGGACAGGATCGCTAATTTAGACAAGTATAAGTTTCGAAGTCTCCATGGCTTCAGCATATCAAGTGTGCGTGGCAGGCATTTCTTGATTCCCTGCCATTTCAAGGCAACAGTTTTAAGATGTTGGTAATGTTTCCCAGCACAAGTGTTTGTATTAAAAAATACTCATTACATATGTGTACAAATCTGTTTTGCTTCTTTTTTCCCTAATGACTACATTTTCAAGCTCTGCAAAGGGCAAGAGGGAAGCAACCAATTAGTAGACCGTCCTAAGTAAAATTATCTGTTTTGTTTGGGTAGCAAGGGAATGGAATTAGATTAAAAGATCAAGCAAGTACCTTGAGATTCTTTAGATTCTATGATGAAATTTATTGCAAAATGAAATGAGCACAAGGAAGTTAGGTTATTTTTATGATTCATTTGCCTTTTGTAGAATCATTAGAAAATTTACTTTCTATTATATAATGAGATAAAATTTGTTCATGTCAGCACTCAGTGGTAAATGTGGATTAAAAAAAAAAAAAACAAAACCAAAACATTATTAGAGAATCAATGTTAGCAAAAGCAAGGTACTTCATTTCACGTGGCTTTCTCTAGCAATTTTTTACAACTTAGAAGTGAATAAGGTTACATTAAAATAATTAGTGAGTTGGTTTGAAATATCCAAAAAATACTATAATTTCCAGAGGTTTCTAATTATTAAGAGACAGAGAAGAAAACCTATTTGTTTGGTAAGGTTGGTAAACATTATAATAAACCAGGAGAAGTAAATTGTTCAAACTCCCATGCAATTTTTAAATGTGCATAATGGAAAATGTATAATTTTCTATGTCAATTCCTAGTTATTGACACGTAGAATTATGGATTCTTTATAGCAAGGTAAAGAATTTTTTCTCTATTCACTAAAGCTTTAACCCATAAGATTAAATAATTTTTGGAACCCTTATGCTACAATGGCATAAAAATTAGGTAAACCATAGAATACTATATAGTTTGCAGAAACTAGTTTCTCTGTAACATAGGATCAGGGCACAGCATGTAGTATTAAGGGGAAATTAAGAAGGAGAAAGCCGAGTGCCAATCCTGTTTTTATTTATTTATTTATCTATTTATTCATTTTAGAGAGGAGGGGGAGAAAGAGAGACAGAGAGAGAGAGAGAGAAAGGGGGGAGGAGCAGGAAGCATCAACTCCCATATGTGCCTTGACCAGACAAGTGCAGGGTTTCAAACCGGCGACCTCAGCGTTCCAGATCAACGCTTTATCCACTGCACCACCACAGGTCAGGACTGAAGGTGTTTTCTAATAAAGATAGTGATATTCTATTTGATCTGAGAAGCACAATAATCTATGGAACATTTTTTTTTATGTTTAACCTTACATACATTTAAAGCGTAAGGGATAATATGTAAATCTTTATCTATGACGTGGAATTATGGATCCTTTATAGCAAGGTAAAGAATTTTTTCCTGTTCACTAAAGCTTTAACCCATTAGATGAAATGGTGTTTGGAACCCTTCTTTCATTTGGAACCCACACTACTGTAGGGAGTTAAACTTTGACTGCCATTTTGCCTAATAATAAGTAATATACATTGTTTTTATTACTTAGTAGATGACTGTTCTAAGCTAAGCACTCAAAATTAAATTATGCAACAAGTATTTATTAAACATTTTGATGTTTAATGAAGTGAATCAGTCACATTTAACAAATATGTATGAAAAATCTACCAGGCAGATTCCATGCTCTTGAGACACATCAGTGGGAAAGGACATAAATTGCCGCCTCCTTGAAGCTTACAGTCTAACAAGGGAACAATAAAAACCCAATTAAAATAATATGTAAATATATAGTGTGCTATAGAAAGGGTTAAATGCCCCAGGAAATATTTTTTTTTTAATAAAAAGACAGAGAGCATCAGGAAATATGTGCATGTATGTCTGTGGGGATGGGTGGGTACAATTTTAAACAGGGTGATCAGGTTAGACTTCATGGAGGCCACATATGAACACTGACTTGGAGGAGGAGAAGAGATTGGTTATTCAGATAGCTGGGGAGAATATTGATTCTAGAAGAAAAAGCATATGGCATAAGCATTTTAGGGAAGGAGCAGGCCTGGCATCTCAGGTGTAGTGTGAATGGAGCAGAGTAAGTAAGGAGGAGAGAAAGGGATAAGAGAATATGAGATGGGGAATAGAGAAACAATAAAGGCAATGCCTTGGAGACAAATCTAAAGATGTCTTGTTCATCTTATAGAGCTGTACATAGAGCTGGTATTCTAATGGCCATCATTACATAAGTCAGACTTTGTGTACCTTGGTGCTACTGACATTTAGGGCTGGGTAATTTATTGTGCAGGGCTGTCTTGCCCATTGTAGGATGGTCAAGCAGCCTAGCTGACCTGTACTGTTAGATGAGAGCAGCGCCCACAAATAAAATGAGTCCAGATACTGCTACATGTACCCTGGAGGAAGGGGTGGGCTAAGTTGCCCTGGTGGAGAGTATTGATATATAGAGGGTACTGAGCCACAAAAGGCTGAATAACAGATCCAAGGTCACACAGCTAATGAACAACCCAACTGCAGATGCCCTATTTAATGACAAGGTGCATTTTCTCCCTTGCTTGGCTGTACCATTGATTTCTTTTCTGCTTCATTTGAATCAAAGATAGTTGACTGGAGCCATAATGGAAGCTCCTGAGCAGTTTTTATCAGCATCATATAAAATAAAAATTAGCTATAAGTGGACAGACAGGTTTAACTATAATGAGGTCCAGGAATGTAGCCAGTACACTAACTCAGAATCATTTTTAGAGTTCTGAGAGGAGCCCATTACACAACAAAGAGGAATGGAGAAGAGAAAGTATTTGATATACGGAAGTGTAATTTCCAGGGAAGCGGTAGAGCAGTGGCTAACTAAGAATCTGGAGTATGCAGGACCAAGCGGAGAGGCCGCCATGACAAATGGCATCCCCCCCTTGGTTTGAGCACCAGTACAGTAGTCCCCCCATTATCCAGGATTTGCTTCCTGAGGTTTCAGTAATTGATGGTCAACTGTAGTCCAAAAGTATTTAAAGTTTCGCCATTGACTTTGTCTATGTCTAACATACAACTCTCAACAGTTTCATGGCTAGACCACCCAGGAGCAGATGACCCTCCTTCGGATGTATTCTCAGAAAGTTAATAGTAGCTTAACACTACATGGCCATGCCTATGTCATTCATTTAAGTTCATCTCCACGTGTGGGCATTTGATCACCTCACATCACAAAAAGAAGAAAGGTGAGTATTGTACAGTATAATAAGATTTTTTGAGAGAGAGATGACATTCACATAACTTTTATTACAGCATATTATAACTGTTCTGTTTTATCATTAGTTAATGTTGTTAACCTCTTTCTGTGCTTAATTTATCAAATAAAATTTATTATAGATATGTCTGTATAAGAAAAAAAAACACATCATATCACGATTTCAGGCATACACTGGGAGTTTTGTAGTATATTCTCCAGGGGATAAAAGAGTACTAATATATAAGACAAAACATTCAAAATAGGCTCTGGCCTGTTGGCTCAGTGGTAGAGCATCGGCCTGGCATGCAGGAGTCTCGGGTTTGATTCCCGGCCAGGGCACACAGGAGAAGCGCCTATCTGCTTCTCCACCCCTCCCCCTCTCCTTCCTCTCTGTCTCTCTCTTCCCTTCCTGCAGCCAAGGCTCCATTGGAGCAAAGTTGGCCTGGCCGCTGAGGATGGCTCTGTGGTCTCTGTCTCAGGTGCTAGAATGGCTCTGGTTGCAACAGAGTGACACCCCGGATGGGCAGAGCATCGCCCCCTGGTGGGCATGCCAGGTGGATCCCGGTAGGGCGCATGCGGGAGTCTGTCTGACTGCCTCCCGGTTTCCAACTTCAGAAAAATACAAAAAAAAACCCCAAAAAACATTCAAAATATGACAAGAAATAGGTACTGGAATGAATATGATCATCAGGAGAACAACATAATTTTGTTGATAAAATATAGAAATTGGATTAGTTAGCAGATAGCCCTGAGAAAAACATATATAGTATATATTATATACTAATACCTCCTATACATGTAAGTCTTTTAAGTATAGACATGTAGAGAGAAAAGTTAGCTGCATTTACCCATGTGGCATATTGACTAATAATGCTCTTTGATTAAATATGCTTCTGGCTTTCTCTTTGTCAATGGTACAGTTTGTATCAAGCACAAACATAATTAGTAATTACAAGAGTATAATATTTTTCATTATTAATTTACCTTCTTTAAGAGAGGGTCATCAGGCTGGAAAGTTAATCCTGGGTCCAGGACTCTCCCTCTTGGCACATTGTGAGGGCAAGCCCCAGCATCATTGTGACCTGCTTACCCCCAAAAGCCTCTGGGACAAGCAGGCAGGCCACTGGATACTGTGGCACTTTGGGCTGGGGGCCTAGGGGTCCTGGTCTTTCTAGGGCCCTAGAAGTTCTATTGAATATACCACTGCAATGCCTAGCTCAACAACTTACATAGTAAAAATTATGTAAGTAAACATTAATTGAATACATTAATGGTGACCAAGTATGTCTAATTTTAGTTTGGATAAAAGAGACAGGATTCTTTCAAAGAGAAATGTATATTGATTAACCCTCAAAGAGTAATACAAGTAATGCAAATGCAAATATTTTATATGGGTCAGTCAGCTTCTCTTTCTCTCTCTCTCTTTCTCTCTCTCTCTCTCTCTCTCTCTCTCTCTCACACACACACACACACACACACACACACAAACACCCTTTGAGAATCTGAAAAACTTAGTTTTGATCAAAGAATTAAGGAAAGGATCTAATGTAGTTTTCTCCTAAAGACTTACTTACGGCCCTGGCCGGTTGGCTCAGTGGTATAGTGTCGGCCTGGCGTGCAGAAGTCCCGGGTTCGATTCCCGGCCAGGGCACACAGGAGAAGCGCCCATTTGCTTCTCCACCCCTCCCCCTCTCCTTCCTCTCTTTCTCTCTCTTCCCCTCCTGCAGCTGAGGCTCCATTGGAGCAAAGATGGCCTGGGCGCTGGGGATGGCTCCTTGGCCTCTGCCCCAGGTGCTAGAGTGGCTCTGGTCGCAACAGAGCGATGCCCTGGAGGGGCAGAGCATCGCCCCCTGGTGGGCAGAGCATCGCCCCTGGTGGGCGTGCCGGGTGGATCCTGGTTGGGCGCATGCGGGAGTCTGTCTGACTGTCTCTCCCCATTTCCAGCTTCAGAAAAATACAAAAAAAAAAAAAAAAGACTTACTTACTATCACTCAATTTATTTTAAAAATTGACCTTTTGATTGGTTCAAAATTATTTTGTTTTTAAGAAAGCCTACCTTGATATTTGGAGATGGAGTAAGCTGTGTATAAATGGAGATGTTTCTTTTTCTAATTTTTGTTCATAGGGTTGTAACATATGCAATAATTAATGTATTTTATTGTTAATAATGAGATTTATAATATGTAACCTAGGAGCACCGTTTATGTTGTCTCCTTATTCTCATTCACAACCTAAAATTTACTAAATTATTAACTGGAGATCATATTACCTTTCTTTTTTTTTTTTTTCCTTCCTGATAGAGACAGAGAGATATACAGAGAGAGGGACGGATAGGGACAGACAGGAAGGATAGGGATGAGAAGCATCATTTCTTTGTTGTGGCTCCTTAGTCTCCTTAGTTGTTCATTGATTACTTTCTCATATGTGCCATGATTGGGAAGCTACAGCCGAGTAAGTGACCCCTTGCTCAAGCCAGTGACCATGGGGTCATGTCTATAATCCCACACTCAAGCTAGCGACCTCGCACTCAAGCCAGCAACCTCAGGGTCCTCTGCATCCCAGTTCGACCCTCTTATCTACTGTGGCACCGCCAGGAAAGGTGAGATCATTCTACCTTGACAAAAAATATACCTTATGTTTATTTTTCATTACCTTATTTTTTAAAAGAATACTGCACTACAGATTTTTTTTTTCAAAATCTGATACCTAACTCACTATTTTAAAATAAAATTTAAAAATATCTTTCTAGATATTTCATAGTATTAGTGTATAATAATTAATCCTACCAGTCTCATAGATGGAAACTTTGAGATTATATCATTATGTACATATTTTAAGTGCTCATTAGGTGCGTTTTGGAAAGGTACGATTAGGTTCTTCTTTTAAATGCATGAGTTATTTTGTTTTTTAGAATAAATTTTTGTATTTGAAAAAATCCAACAAAATAGTATTTTAAAAATTTACCAATTGGTTAAGTTGTATTATCAGTGTGAATACGAATGCTTTTTAATTTTTTATTGAAAAATCTGTAACTCCTACACTTTATACTAACTTATTTTAGACGGGTGCATTTAAGGTACCACCTAATAAGCACAAATAATTACACCATTATAAGGTAAGCTTATATTATATTATTTAACTGATTTCATGCGGACTTAAATCAAGTCTGGATTTTCAAACCAGTTCAGTGAGCCTTATCTCCAAATGAAACTGGAAGTACTATATTTAAACCCTATCACAGAGTATAATTAAATAGCAAATCTCAATAATGAGTTTAGAAGAAGCAGTGCCTCTTGATTCCATTCTACTTAAGGTGTCTTGACCAATTTCTTCTTCATGTTATAACAAATTGAGGCAGCTCATCCCATGTACAGATGGTTGTTCATATTTCATGCAATGAGAACAAGACACTTTACTGATGTTATTACTAGTATTTCCTAGTCTACTAAAATATCAAAGTTGTTGATTTTGGACTCTCTAATTCTGATTCTGGTATACC
Organism: Saccopteryx leptura; assembly: GCF_036850995.1. Lineage (NCBI taxonomy): Eukaryota > Metazoa > Chordata > Mammalia > Chiroptera > Emballonuridae > Saccopteryx > Saccopteryx leptura. Next base: position 22,065,332 of record NC_089507.1, read on the forward strand.
TATCTGAGTGACAAGAGAGGACAAGAGTTCAGGAAAAAATATATTGAGAGAGAAAGAGAAAGGAATATAAGGTATTCAGACAGGAAAATGGAGAAAAGAGTCGAGAGAGAAAAAAATAACTCAATACTCTGTGGACACTGTATATCACCCTCATTTTCATTTTGTGAAATTGGCAGTTACAATATATGCCTGCAGCAGCTGTGCTTTTTTTCCCTAGACTCTCTGACAGCATGAACAGTGACTCCCTGCTCAGAAGAAGTAGCTGATGTGACTGGGGAAGTTGTGAAGCTAAGATTGGGAAAGACACCTGGCATAGAATCTAAGGGACTGTTTTGATCCCCAAAGATTGCTCTGTTTATTGCAAACTTTGAAGTTGCTTTTTTTTGTTCTTTCTGGCTAAAGTGTGAAGATATCCATTACTGACCTTCCCTGCCTATATAGAAATCCTCAATCAGCCAGAGTTTTCAGAAGACTGAGCATTATTCATGGTGACAAAAGAAAGAATTAGGGTGAGAACAGCAGTGAAAACATCAAGGGAAACTAGTTCTTAAATGTGCTAAAAATGTTTATCAAATTATTTTATCAATCTTCTTTAGTTTTTTAAAATTTTCTTTTTACCTATACTATGGAATTAATATGTGCATATCTTTTTTTTTCTTTTGTGACAGAGAGAGAGAGAGAGAGGGAGGGAGAGAGAAACAGATAGGGACAGACAGACTGGAAGGGAGAGATGAGAAGCTTCAATTCTTTGTTGTAGCTCCTTAGTTGTTCATTGATTGCTTTCTCATATGTGCCTTGACAGGGTGCTCCAGCAGAGTGAATGATTCCTTGCTCAAGCCAGCGACCTTGACCTCAAGCCAGCAATCTTGGGCTTCAAGCTAGTGAACTTTGGGTTCAAGCCAGTGACGATGGGGTCATTACTATGATCTCACACTCAAGCCAGCAACCCAGCACTAAAGCTGGTGAACCCATGCTCAAGCCGGCAACCTAAGGATTTTGAACCTGAGTCCTCTGAGTCCCAGTGAGAAGCTCTATACATTGCACCACTGCCTGGTCAGGTCCTATGTGCATGTCTTATAAATGCATTAATATATAACATAATCTTATTTTGACTGAAAGTTATAGTTACAACTGCAAATTTAGGAGTTTATTTTATTTTTTTATAGCTATCTTAAAGAAGATATTTATTTAAAGAAAAAATAGAGAATTGGATCTTCTTTGGGCATGACATGGCTTTTAAGTCAGGTTCATCTAAATGGTTTTGCTAAAGGAGAAAAGAATTGTTCAATTAACTGTTTCAGTACCCAATTTCAAAATCAAAGAAACACTATTATGAGGTCTTTCTTCCCTAAACACAGTGGTAAGGGGTTTTATACTAAAATGAGTCCCACCAAAATTTGTATATTGAAACCTTTATCCCAAAGTAACAATACAGATCCCAATGGAGACAAGCTCAATCAGGAGGCAATTAAGGTTAAATAAGCTCATAATAGTGGTGCCCATATTCAGTACGACTGGTGTTCTTATAAGACCAGAGTGCATACTCTCTCTCCAACCTAAACAGAGGAAAGTTCAATGAGGACATAGTGATAAGATGGTTCACAAGCCAGGAAAAGACCTCTCAGCATGATCATGGACTTCCAGCTTCCAAAAGGTGAGAAAATAAGTATCTGTTTTTCAAACCATTCAGTCTTGTGATATTTTTGACAGCCCTAGCAAAGTAATACAATAGGAAAACCGGTAAGGTGCAATATCAGCCGGGACTAATAGGAACATTTGTTCACATCGCCAATGGGTTCAGACAAAGGCTGGGGCTATAGACGTTGTGAACTGGAACGTCTATAGGAAGTCATTGGGTTTTTCTAGACTTGATTTCTTCTGCAATATAAGGTGATTGAATTCTACGATTTGTAAGACCTTTTTACTTGCAACAGTTTGGGGAGCTATATAGAATCAAACACTGATTTTAACTTGTTTTTCTAACTTTTAAATAGAATTTTGACCAAAAATAAAGCTTGAAATGAAGAGTCAGTAAGTTTTGCAAGTCTCCTTGTAACATATTTTTCTAGCTTTGTTTTACGCCAATAATATATAAAAGCAATCTATCAAACTAGGGACCTCACCAAATGTTATTGTTTCTAAGGGTTGTTGTAAATATTACCATAAAAAAAGTTTAATTTTGCACAAATTTGAAGTTTGGAAGTCCACAATCAAGATTTTGGCATAATTGTGCTCTCTCTAAAAGATCTAAGAGAAAAAATTTTCCCCCCTTTGGTTGTTTGCCTTTTCCAACCTCTGGTGGCCTTAGGCTTTCCTTGGCTTGTGGCTTCATCAGCCCCATCTTTGCTCTGTTTTCAGATGGCCCTCTTCTTTATATGTGCCTCTGCTCAGTGTCTCTCTTATGAGAGCATCTGTTTTTGGCTTTACGGCCCACCCTGATAATCCAGGATGATATCATCTAGAGATCTTTAACTTAATTTCACTGAATAGGTCCTTTTTCTAATTAAGGTCATGTTTACAGATTCCAGAATGTGGACATATCTTTTGTGGGGGCACCATTCAGACCATTTTACAAAAAAAAAAAAAAAAATACCCACCAACAAAAGTCAAGAAAATACAACCAGTTAAAAAAACAATCTTCCTCAAATAAATAATTAGATTTAAAACAAACTTTCAACATCGTTATTTATGACAATATTTTAAACTATATTAAATTTTATTTATTTTTTAGTAGTAGTTAGCAAAGTAGTAAATATTTTCCAAAATGATCAAAACAAATTTAAAAAGTAAAGTTTTAGGTAAATACATTTTCAGAAATATGGGCTCTCTAAAAAGCTAAAAAGGAAATGACTATGATATTAAAAGCAATGAAAATTTCTACAAGTCAAAACAGAGTAGTTTGATATGATATTTTTGTTCTAGTCTCAGAGTTTGTTTTTCTGAAATAATTTGCATATAAAACATTTGAGGCTACAAATATACATCTTGCTTTAGCAGTGCTAAGATTTAATTTTTGCCTTAAGTCATAAATAATGAAAGACAAAGTATTTGCATTTTTCCAAATAAGATCAGAGAGCTCATTAGCTAGCAGATTGAGATATTTATTATAGCACATGTTTGGTGTGAAAATTGGAGAGTCCAACGTGAAGGTGCTAGTGAATTTAGTTTCTATTGAGAGTTTGTTGATTTCTCACTGTGTGCTCACATGGAAGAGTGACAGCCCTCTTGTCTTTTCTCATAAGGGCACCTCCTATCACATAAGCACCCACCCTATGGCCTCATTTAACCCTTATCCTTATCACAGGACCTATTTCTTAATAGGATTAGGGCCTCAACATATGAATTTTGGGAAACACAACCAGTCATTCTACAGGAATGAATTAAATAAAAAGTATTATATAAACCAAGTGAAAAATCAGAATATTTTCAACATATCTAGTTTCTGTTTTTGAAGAATATATAAAATACGAGGAAAGAGATGGGAAATAAAAATAATTACAGATGATTAAACTCATTGCATTGCTATCTTACACAGATCATGATTATGTTTGGAATTTCTTATGAAATTTGGTTATTTTAAAATCTGGCATTCTCAACAATGATAAAAAATAAAAAACAAACAAAAAAAACCTAGAAATAATTATTAATTAATTTAAATGGTTTATTTCAGGATAAAAAAAGACAGTATAAAATAGTGGGAAACTCATTATTATGCAATTAAAAAACTGGGCAAATTTTCTAAAGATTTTTATAGCCTCAATTTATAAAATGGAAATAAAAATATTTGCTCTACTTACCAAGTGTTGTGACAGGAAAATGTTTCAGGTAGGAATTTAACAAACAAACAAACAAAAACAAAACAAAACAAAAAGCCCGACAAAATTATCTGTCTATACAAATGTAAAGTTATATATTAAAGTGTCTAAATAGGGAGCCTGTGCTGAATGAATTTTTACTAAAATCATTATAAAATACCCTAAAGTTCTTACATATGATTCTAAAAATTCTGAATTAATACATATAAAAACATTGAAGGAAATTCTGTGAGTACTCAATAGTACTGTGCAGCAGGGTAACAAGATTAGAACAGGCTAAACTGACTTGCCACACCCCAAATTCATACTCATAGAAACAGTAGTTTATATAATCTGAGCAGTAGACATGTTCAGGAAGATAATCTAAGGGGAGAGAGAGGAGAATGAGAGAGAGGAAGAGAGAAAGTGAAAGAGAGAAACACACAGAGAGAGATTAGAAAGTCCAGGATGGAAATTTTGCTCTTCCATGTTTGAAGAGCATTAAAAATATAAAACTAGTGGTAAAATTGACAATTCTAAGAAAACATGAAGAGCATGCCCTGAGCCAAGGCAGGCAAAAACATCAGAGAAGATAGTTCAAAAATTATCAAGTGCATAGACTAGTAGAAGAAACCAAGTTTAAAAAAAAATGAGTAGAAAGACAAAAAGATTACTTCATCTGCAAAGCCAAATCTATCTTAAATAATGTATTTATTTATTTATGTATTTATTTATATTATTAAGTGAGAGGTGGCGAGGTAGAAAGGCAGACTTCTGCATGCACCTCCACCAGGACTTACCCAGAAAGCCCCCTATGGGGCAATGCTCTACCCATCTGGAGCTGTTGCTCCGTTGCTTGGCAACCAAGTTATTTTAGCACCTGAGGTGAGGCCATGGTGCCATCTTCAGTGCCTGGGTCAACTTGCTCGAATGTGCCATGGGTATGGGAAGGGAAGTAGAAGGGAAGGGAGGAGGAAGGGTGGAGAAGCAGATGGTTGCTTCTCCTGTGTGCCTTGACCAAGAATTAAACTCAGGACAGCCACACACCCAGCCACACTCTATCACTGAGCCAACTGGCTAGGGCCTAAATCATTTAAATTAAAAAAACAAACAAACAAACAAAAAAAAACTAGTCAGATTTAAAACTGTTTTGCTATTTCAAACTATCGCTTCTAATTATCTAATTATATATTTTTCATAATTATTTATATTTGTGTATTGTCCCATTAATTAAAGCTCATCATAAATATAAAGAGAAAGAGAAAAGAGTTGATGAGGACATCGATTGAAATGGCAGTGAAATGACAAGAAGAAAAAAATAGAAGCATGTTCTTTAGAGAGAGAAAAAAATATTAGTGACATGAGATATAACTTGTGGAGAAAGAATAATAAAAATGGTTGATAATCTATATAAATAAAAATGTAAATGTTCGTTTGTTCAAAATCTTAAATCTCTGAAAGTTCTTCACCTATTGCTTTGAAATTTTGAGACAACGTTGCATTCGAATATGCACTCTTTTTTATGTACCTACTGTTATATAGATATAGATGTCACACCTGTGACAGATAAAAACATGTTTTTTTTTTTTTAAAAAAACAGTGCCATCTGTTGGACATAAAAGCAACACACATTATACTAAATATTTTATGATTCCATTTCAATGTTTCTGATTTATGATCCATTTACATGCAGCCAGACTTGAGGCTGCGCGGTTGTGAGCATGGCACTTGTGTTCTGCAGCTTCAGATCTTCTTCATTCTCAACAGAATGAAAGTGACAGGCTGAGAGTGGCTGAAAGACCTCAATGAGAAAAAGCAGATCAGCATCAAACAGGACTCCATGCTCAGCAATCATGTGATTTCAATTGCCTTGCATTCTGGTACAACCCAGGTGATGATTATACTTTGAGTTGGCATGTTCTCATCGGCAATATGACTGAAGTGTGTCCTTATTGCAAGGCTCTGAAATTTAATGGAGAAACAAAAGGAATGTGTTGCTCCACTGGGAAAATTAAACTGCCTCAACTTGGAGAACTACCAGAGCCATTAAAAAATTTGCTTGCCAGATATGTTGCCAAATCAAAGCATTTCCTGTCTAACATCAGGAAATAGAACTCATGCTTCCAAATGATGTCGTTCGGCGCAGAAATCGTAACAGCTCAATTCATGCTACCTTTCAAAGTGAAAGGACAAATGTATCATAGAGCCGGCTCCCTGCTTCTGTTCCCAGATGGTCAACATAAATTCCTACAAATGTATTTCATCGGCGGTGGCAATGATGAATTGAATGCATGCTGCGGAATTTCTACCAGCATAAAAAGGTCCATCGTTTCCCAACTCTAAGAGCTTCTTCACAAAAAAAAACAATTTAGTGCATTTGTTCAAAACAGCAATTGACATGATGCCATCTGATACACACAAGATTGTTATTCATGCTGACAAAACGGCTGCTGGAGAACATGTGCGAAGATTCAATGCTCCAACTGTAGACGAAGTGGCAATTGTTATAGTCAGAGATCAATTTCAACCTAGAGATATTGTTCTTCATTGGAGAAACAATCAATTGACAAAACTTGCAGAAACTCATCGATGCTATGATGCCCTGCAATATCCAATCATTTTTGGGATGGTGCCGATGGATATCACTTCAACATTAAGATGATAAATCCAGTCAGTGGTGAAGAAACAAATATGAAATGTAGCTAATGAACTATTATTCATACCAATTAATGATCTGAGAATGAAGACAATCACATTTTGAAATGCCGTCAATTGTTTCACCAACACATTGTAGATATGTATGCAAAAATTGAAACAGAGTGTTTGATATTCATCTGGAAGACTAATGATTTTGCCATCTTTATATACAGGCAGTCCACATCATATGCATGAGTATGCTCAAGATGCAATTGCATATGTTCATCACTACGGGCATCCAGACCTATTCATTACATTCACATGCAATCCAGCTTGGGATGATATACAGCAGCTCTTACTTCCTGGGCAATCGCCGGTGGATAGGCATGACATCACAGCATGTGTTTTCAGACAAAAGCTGAAATTGCTGATGGATTTCATGGTAAAACATGAAGTGTTTGGGTCTGTACACTGTAAAAAATTAATGAGCAATGTCGTAGAAGCAACAATTTTGACAGGACCTTTCAAAGGTGAAGATGTCCTCATTCTTCGCATTCCTCTGATTCCAACGGATATGCCATTTCAATTTAAGAGATTGTAATTCCCAATTCGATTGGCATTTGCAATCACCATCAACAAAGTTCAGGGACAATCTTTAGAATTGTGCAGTTTAGATCTAGACACGGATTGCTTCTCACATGGACAATTTATGTTGCATGCTCTAGACTCGGCAAACCAGACAATCTCTATATCTGCACAGACAATAGAACAACAAAAAATATTGTATACCCACAAGCATTGTGAAATTCAACATATTGGAAACGTGCGCTTTCTCTTTTCTTTCTTTTCCATTTAACCAGACTGAGCCACAGCAATGCACGGCCAGGTAAAGCTAGTCTCACATAAAAAAAATTTTTAAAAGACAATGGCACAGAGAAAAATGAGAAACTATAGAAGGAGGAGAAAAATGTAAAGGTCATTTGATGAGTTAATTTTGGACACATTAAATTTGAAAATCAGTGAAATGGATAGCTATCTTATGGTGACTTTTCAACAAGTAACTAGAAAAAAGGAAAGAGTTAAGATTGGAGGATAGATTTCCTAGTCAACATAGAAGAGGTTTTATTACACATAATTTTGCTAGAGTAGAAAGATTGTTTAACCTGTAAGATAGTCTAGTACATGTATTGTTGCCTAATTTATTTTGCGATAACTTACTTTATATAAATTTTAACCTAAGCAAACAGAAAAAGTTGCATTTATCTAAGATCTGTCATTTTTATTTCTATTTTACAAATGAGGAAATGGTTCTGACCTTTTATGTAATCTCCCAATGTTGGAAGTCCTGTCACTGACAAAATTTAAGTGTTGGTCTGTTTATTAATAAAGCCCACAGCCTTTCCATTGGTTAAAGAAAGGAAAAATAACGTGGAACATATCATAATGAGGAAGAAGTTAAAATTTTGAAACTGGTTTTTGGTGTCAAAGGGGTTGAAATTAGAAAAAAGAAAAGAGTTTGATACAAGTATGTGAAAAGTTGCTTTTTGTAGCTCTAAACATAACTAAATTAATCTTGTAGGGTCATTTCTGTGAATAATCCATCATGAAATATAACTTTCTCATACTATGAAATGTGTATTATATTTTGGCCCCAAACAATAAGTTTATGAATAAATTTAAGCTAATCCTTATTTAAGGATTTAAGACATCGTATCATAGAGAGTTGAATGTCCAGTTTTTAGAGTCACTTATCTGGTTTATATTTCTCAGTTTATTCTAAAATTTCAGTTCTCTCCAAGTTATAGTAATTTAGTAAGGTCCAATGCCCTTTGTAATTCAACTTCAGTAGAAAAACAGGAAAAATATTAAAAGCCACCATGACACTCTTCATCAGAATTACAGATGGTCATACCTCTACCTGGGCAATTGTGAACAACCTCATTTAATTTGGACAAAATTATTGACAACTATTAAACCTCATTTTATTTGGTATGCAGAAAAGCTTTATTCCTTCCAGTAAGTCTAACAGTGTGATGTGAAAGCACTTTGTTATTGGTCAAAATGAGATAAAAATACAGCCTGTAGCTGTAGAGCTTCTCTTTTCCTGAGCTATTAAACTGCATTGTTTCATATTTTTTCCCTTGTACTTGCTCAGTGGGTTTTCTTATCTTCTTTGTCATACCTAAGTATCTCCTGTGGAACACTGAATTGTCAGTAATTATCAGTGATTTTATTCTCATTCCCTTACCACCTCTAAAAACAAATAATTCTCTGCCAATAAAAAATAGCATCAATAAAATAATTAGCCTGACCTGTGGTGGTGCAGTGGATAAAGTGTCAACCTGGGAATGCTGAGGTTGCTGGTTCAAAACCCTGGGCCTGCCTGGTCAAGGCACATATGGGAGTTGATGCTTTCTGCTCCTCCCCTTTCTCTCTCTCTCTCTCTGTCTGTCTCTCTCTCTCTAAAAACACTAAATAAAGTTAAAAAATTAAAATTCTAAAAAAAATAATTAATACTTTACATTCCCTATGTATTCAATTTTCTGTGACATACAGTAATAGCATAAGAAATTAAAGTGCCTGGATATAATTATCTCTGGTTCTTTCTTCACTCCAATCTCCCCTCACTCACATTATTTTCGTTGAATTTATTCAACTTTATAACCTAATCAATTAGAGAAAGTAACAATAGAGGTATTATGCTTTCAAACTTTTTTTTTTTTTTTTTCATTTTTCTGAAGCTAGAAACAGGGAGAGACAGACAGACTCCCGCATGCGCCCTACCGGGATCCACCCGGCACGCCCACCAGGGGCGATGCTCTGCCCACCAGGGGGCGATGCTCTGCCCATCCTGGGCATCGCCATGTTGCGACCAGAGCCACTCTAGCGCCTGAGGCAGAAGCCACAGAGCCATCCCCAGCGCCCGGGCCATCTTTGCTCCAATGGAGCCTTGGCTGCGGGAGGGGAAGAGAGAGACAGAGAGGAAGGCGCAGCAGAGGGGTGGAGAAGCAAATGGGCGCTTCTCCTGTGTGCCCTGGCCGGAATCGAACCCGGGTCCTCCGCACGCTAGGCCGACGCTCTACCGCTAAGCCAACCGGCCAGGGCCTATGCTTTCAAACTTTTAAAATAGCCCTGGCCAGTTGGCTCAGCGGTAGAGCGTCGGCCTGGCGTGCGGGGGACCCGGGTTCGATTCCCGGCCAGGGCACATAGGAGAAGCGCCCATTTGCTTCTCCACCCCCCCCCTCCTTCCTCTCTGTCTCTCTCTTCCCCTCCGGCAGCCCGGGCGCTGGGGATGGCTCCTTGGCCTCTGCCCCAGGCGCTAGAGTGGCTCTGGTCGCGGCAGAGCGACCCCCCCCCCAGGGGCAGAGCATCGCCCCCTGGTGGGCGTGCCGGGTGGATCCCGGTCGGGCGCATGCGGGAGTCTGTCTCTCCCCGTTTCCAGCTTCAGAAAAATACAAAAAAACAAAAAAAAACAACTTTTAAAATAAGATCTCCATGTCTGTGTTATTGGGTGCTTCCAATAACAAGAGTAAGAAATTTTTTTCCAACTGGGCCTTAGGCAAAAAATAAAAATAAAGAGAGAGAGAGAGAGAGAGAAGGTACTGTTTTTCATTTTGTGTATTACTGGTAAATTCTTTAGAATAAATTCTCCAGGAGCTCAATAAAAGCCAACATCTCTCTTCTTCAGTTTTCCCCTCTGCTTTCTTCACTTTTAAACAATCTCTTGTCAAAAGGAAACAGACATGGTCACCAGAAAATTGGAACCTCCGATTTATACAAGACTATTGGAACCTTATTGCAGAAAGAATATCTCACAAACTCAGCAAAAATCTAGTGGAAGGTTCTCATTCATCTGGACTATACAACAGGTCTACTACCAAACCATCACTCCAGTCTTCTGAGATAACAAAAGCAACAAGTTTGCGATAGAATCAATTAGGTCTAACTGCCATTACAAATAAAATATTATACTGTTATTTTAGTGTAAAAAATATCTTGCACTTTTTTTTTTTAAAGCCACTTACATTTGATTTTGTAAAACAACAACAAAAGTATATTCTTCACTTTAGTGTTGTCTCAGGCACAAAACTAACAACCAAATTTGGTGGCCAGTTAAATACTGACCTCATTTCACTAGGACACATGGATTCCCTCTACTTTTTCATTTATGTTTATTTATTTATTTATTTATTTATTTATTTATTTATTTTCATTTTTCTGAAGCTGGAAATGGGGAGGCAGTCAGACAGACTCCCGCATGCGCCCAACCGGGATCCACCCAGCATGCCCACCAGGGGGCGATGCTCTGCCACTCTGGGGCGTCACTCTGTTGCATCCAGAGCCATTCTAGCACCTGAGGCAGAGGCCACAGAGCCATCCTCAGTGCCCGGGCCATCTTTGCTCCAATGGAGCCTTGGCTGCGGGAGGGGAAGAGAGAGAGAGACAGAGAGGAAGGAGAGGGGGAGGGGTGGAGAAGCAGATGGGTGCTTCTCCTGTGTGCCCTGGCCAGGAATCGAACCTGGGACTCCTGCACGGCAGGCCGACGCTCTACCGCTGAGCCAACCGGCCAGGGCCACACTCTACTTTTTCAGATCAGTGTTTCTCAAACTTTGCTGCCCATTGAGATCATCCCAGGAACTTTAAACTCCTGCTTCCTAGGTTCCAGGCCCAGATATTCTTATTTAATGAATATGGACTTAGGGCCTGGATGAGACTTGTAGCTACAGAGAACAAACCAATAGAGGCCGGGGAGACCCATGTTAGGGGATGGGGTAAAAAACGGTGATGGAATTGAGAAGTACTAATTGGTAGTTACGGAATAGGCCTATATTCCCTATGCTATATTCCCTATAGCATAGGGAATATAGTCAATGATACTGTAATAACTATCTACGGTACTAAGTGAGCACCTGAATTATCGGAGGGAACACTTTGTAACCTATATGAATGTCTATCTGCTGTGCTGCATCCACCTTAAACTAATAAAAAAAAAGGTGAATGAGAACTGTAATCAAAATATAAAATTTTAATAAATATATAAATAAATATTTGTTGAATGAAAAGCTGAATAAAGATCTCCAAATGTTTCTAAAGTTCAGACAAATGTAAGAACTCTGTTGATGTTGTTTTAATCTCAAATGCTATAAAAAATTTTATGCTATTGTGTTGATATATTTCACACCCCTGGAAACACAATTTTTTCTTAAGATAGCATACATAGAGTCATTGTTCTGTCCGTCCACAGAATCCTTTGTTTATCTGTGTCACAGATTTATCATACCACATTTCAGTGACTTGTTTGTTCCTCTCTCCCTTACACTGACTGGTAGCACTTGGAAGCTGTGCTCTGTGCTTTTCTATTTGTAACTTTACTTATTTATACTAGTGTGATTGAGAAGGTACTTTATGAATTTTTGATTCACAAGTTGTTAAGACCAGTTGAGTTTTGTATTCTTGTGGTTGAGTGTATATCAAATAAGTTGTTACTTCTATAGGATTATGCTAGAGAAAGGTAAACTCACTCTCCCTTGCTACCAAGAGAAGATTTTTTTTTATTCAGGAGAATTCAAACTGTTCCCAACTACATACTAAAGAGCTTAAAATGCATGCTGCAAAATAAAATGAGTGGGGAACTAAAGTTTTATTATGAACACAATTGGTAGTTAGAGGGTGTTACATTGACAGAATTTAAATCTAGTGAAATGTTTTGGAGGCAACTGACCAAAGCATACTGAATGTTTTATTTTTATCCTTGCCAACTTGGAATTGCTTTACTATTTTGAATAGGATATAAATATAGGTGACTTTCTTCTAAGTGATGTTTGAAGTTCTATGGCACTTAAAATACAGGCTGCACTGAAATTCTGTTCTTACCAACATCTTAAACCAAAGGGGGAAAAAAAGACAACATTAAATAGTTTTTCCTCTGAAACAATTTTTTTTAACACACGTTCAAGAATAAACTAAGATATATTGAGTTTTATACATTTCTGCATTCTTGAGAGTCACATTCATCATGTATTTACTCCATTACTTGGTAAATATTTATAGAACACATATTATGCTGTATAATTTTACTTTTTAAATTTAGTTCTTGCAATAATCCTATAAACTATTATCATACTTATTTTACTAATAAAAAATAAAAGTTGGAAGTGTAAAAATTAAACAAAGAAAAATGTGTCTTGATATCTCACTAACAAATGCTCAGAGAATTAACCCAAATATTTCTTACTCTGAAATCCAAGTTTTTTCTCTGTCAGCACAATGTAATTCTTCATATGCCTTTAATAGTTGTTAGATGTTTATTTTTTTTTATTCTAAATTCTGGAAGACTTCTTGATATGTTAAGTGACATTTGTATTTGTTATTTGTGTTGACAGCAAACTAAAACACATTGGTGAATTCAGTACAGGTAAGGTTTCTTGTTGGCACATTCTTGCCCCTAGGGCAGCCTCTCCCCATCACATATGCCCAAGGCAGGCTTTGTGTCAGAGCAGAATAGCACAGGTAAGGACAAAGAGTAAGATTTGTGATGGAGTGACTGACTAGCTAAAAACTGACACGACAAGATTTCTTTCTGTGCCCTTAACCATGTCCTTACTTATAAAAACCAACATATTATCTCTGGTATCTACACAAAGGTTTAAATAGGTTTGATTCCTGATTCTGAACTCATATCTTCAAACAAAACAATTTGCTTTAATTATGGCACAATTAAATTTAGTTGTGAGTGACATGACAAAATATATTTTTTAAGTGCACAGAATACTAATAATTGTGGATAGAATTATCTGGAATTTTTTTTAGATCAGTGATTTACACCAGAGGATATTTTGCCTATAAGGGGACATTAAGCAATGTTTAGAGACAATTTTGTTGTCATGAGAAGGGAAGGGTACTACTGTAGTCTAATAAACAACAGTAGCAAAATCTAGTGGGAAGATTATAGTAAGCAGGAGTGTTGCAAAATGTCCTACAGTACACAGAACAATCTCTTAAAAAATATTGACAGTCCAAAATGCCAATGGTTCCAAGTTAGGAAACCTCACTTTAGATATATTTATATGATTAAAATCAATGTTTTATTACAAATTTATTGTTATTTTTTCTTAGTTGCTGTAAAAAGTGAATTAAAAAGAAGAATAAACTTTTTTGGATTTAACAAGACTTGATAAACAATCATGAAGATAGACACAAGCTGAATAAATACTTTCTTAAATGTTAAAGGCAGAGAAGAATTGTGTAATTTAAAAAAGTAGCTCAATTCCATCTAGGAGTTAGGAGCGTCCTAAAGGAATCCTAGAAGTTTTCTCTAAAGAGAATAAAAGCCTAGTAAGGTGAATCAATGATAAATGTCATCCTAGCACATCAAGTTCACGGTCCTATCCCCCTTCAGGGCACATACAAGAAGCAATCAATGAGTGCCCAACTAAGTGAAACAATGAGTTGATGTCTCTCTATCTCTCCATCATTAAAAAAATAAAAAATAAAAAATTGCTTTACCACTTTTCCATGAAAGTTTTCTGGTAGCTGACTTAATGAAGGAAGAATTTTAGTGCATGTATATCATTTGATAGCTACTGAGAAGTAAAGTCCAGGAAATGACTTAATTCTAAGAGAACAAATTTGACTGGTCACATATAACCACTGCCTCAAAAAAAAAAAACAAAAAAAAAACCCCCCAAAAAACAAAAAACAAGAGCAAAACTTAAACTTCCCTAACTTGTACCTTCTATAACCTGGATTTGCTCTCATAATCGTCATTTCACTGGGAAGTGACAGCGGCTTTACTCTTCTCTTTTAAGTCAAAAGTGATGTTTTCCACAGTAGGTGCTCTCCATTTATGTGAACTGAATATATTTCTACCCTGTCAGTTAAAAAAGGGAAAAGACAGACCGGTACAAAGCAAAAATCATCTACTGCTGCTTACCGCCTGGGGGAAAAACACCAACCATTTTTTTTATTATTATCTAAAGTAAAAAATAACATAAGGACTTCAAACTTAGAACTTAACAATTGACCAACTAACCATGTCTCTTTCTTAAGAATACACTAAGGTAGTATTTCTGTCGCATCTGTAAGTTAAAGTTTAATATAACAGCCTTGATGCAGATGCAGGTATTTAGTTCCTTTCCATAAAATTCTGTCTCAAATCCCTGTTTTTTTTTTATTCAAATCCAAATCTTCTCTTTTGAAACATTTATTTATAAGTCAATTTCAATGAACTACAGAGACTTTTCATGTTTCACCACTATTTCTTTTAATCCTCTCTTCTTAATAATTTATTCAAGTAATGTATTATCAAAGTAGAAAACAATCTAAAATGTAGAAACTCAAAAATAGAAAAATTGATATTACCCAAAGACTCATGACATCAAAGATAAGCACTATAAGCACTTTAGTGCTCATCTTTCCGAAATGTCATCTATAACACATTCAAGAGTCTCATTGCTCAATTTCAGTAAAATATATTATCATCAAATAGCTAAGTCAATCAATTGAAATGTACTATATTATTTTAATGGTAGCTAGTGCTTTTTAATAACTATAAATTATTATACTAACCTCACATATTTAATCCCACATTATTGAATATTTAAATTATTTCCAATATTATGTTTTAATGAGTGCTCTTTTTTTATACATATTTGTATATATTTCCTGGATGATTCTCAACAAATTGGTAATGTTGGGTAAGATATATATGTCTTTACTGATTTCTACCAATTACCTACTAGGAAATGTACATTAAAGTTCTATTTCTTCCATTTGAGAATTTGAATACCTGCTTATCAAAATTGCATAGCACTTAGTATTATAAAAATTAACTTTCATTTTTGAAAGGCTAATTTAATTTTAACTTTGTTGAATAATTGTGATGCTAAATTAAAAAAAATTCTCATTTCCATTGTTTTTCTAATTACCAAGTTGCTGAAATATATTTTCCAATTAAATATTTGCATCTTCTTGTTAAATTATATAATTTCTTTTGAATGATATAAAATGTAAATTTTGTTGCAATACCTTTTACTGATCATTATTTCTATATTTATTCCACACGCATATGATGGCATTCACTATAAGCCATGTAGCGTCCTAGTGACACAAAACAATAGGCAAGAAAAAGAAAGATTTTGCTCTCACTGGGCCTCCAGTCTGGAGAAAAGGAAGTGATTATTAATTCATCACAGAAAAGAAATGCAAAGTTGGGAATAAAATAGAAGTTTGATGGAAAATATTTCTGTCTTTTGAAATTATAATTTAAAACAATACTTAACAGGGTAAAACCAAAAAGGGCTTTCAGAGAAGTGATGCTTCGTATGAGCTGACAGGTGAGTTGGTAGGCAGAGAGCATTTTTGAGGTTTCTGGCCCATACAGAACTGAGTCAGTTTCCTCTCCGTAGCTTTCTAAGACTAATTCAAGTTGTTCTGACAGATACACATGGCAGATATCAGTGCAAAATAACTATCAAAGAAACCAGATTTTTTTCAATGGCTTTCTTATTCTTTTCCATTAGAAACCACTATGACAAACTAATAATTGATGTCAGTATGTAAGCCAATTTGGAACCAATCTGTAAATGGGATTTTTAAAAATCTTGCAGAAGGTATTGAAAGTATTGAACTCTTTGGACGCACAGTACTTCAGCACAGTGGGCAACAAGCCATTCATTAACCATCAGGAAATCTGCATTTCACCATCTGGATGCTTAATGTGACATGTTTAAACCAAAAGTATCTTTAGTGCAGAAATCTTTTTCAGCAGGGAAAACAGTGACACGAATACTACGGGTTAAATAGCAATAGGGTATCATCTTTTCCCAGATCTGATAGTTGAATGAATAAATAACATAATAGCATCTTAAATATTAACCTATAGATATTGTTTTCATAATTTTATAACCTAAGACAGTGGTTCTCAAACTTTTTGAATTTGGGGCACATTTAAAATCCTACAAATAATTGTAGGCATATGATATACAAATTTCTGAGAAATATGTTATAATAATTACATCAAATATTAAAGAAAAAAAGTATAAAGTCCAAGCATGCTTTTATGGTAATTAAACAAAATAAATACAACAAAATTAAATATATTCTGACATTAAAAAACATTTTTATGTTACATTTTTTGAGTTATGCTTTTCAGAATTCGTAAAAAAGGGGTTAAAAAAAAGACAAAAAGGTTATATATATATATATATATATATATATATATATATATATATATATATATATATAACATTCTTAGTAAGATTTAGAAAATTCGGCAGGTCCCGGAGCAAATGTGTTAAGTTTTTTCATTCTTGTGTTTATAAGAAACATGAGCCTGATGTATTCTAGCGATTTCTTCAATGTTTGGGCATATATTTGAAAGGCAAACTCTCATTTCCTAGTTAGTACATTGAAGAATTCCTCTCTTTTTACTCTTAATTGTGTTGAGTACAGAAAACCCCCACCATACATATCATCTTAACTTTATCCCAAACAAAGGATAGAAGAAACTTGCCTCCAGTCTTTCCAGGGAACATGGGGGTAGTGTAAACAATCCAGCACCACAGCTTAACAGCCTTTTGCAACCTAATCAGGCAAGTGAGGTTGGGGGTTGGGCAGACTGTCAGCTTACAGCCAATTCCCCACACCTCTGTCCCCCCAAAATCTAAACTCCAAAAACCCTATTGATTTTTTGGTCCCCAACAGGCACATATTACTCTGGAATACCATAGGGTGCACCTGGAAATCTCCCAGGGCACACCAGTGCACTCTGGTGCAGACTTTGAGAACCACTGGCCTAAGGTAACTGAAAAAGAATACCACCAGGGTTCTTACTTTTCTTTATAATAAAAGTTTATTGAGCTCTTAGGAATTATATTTTTCAAAATTGGTAATCTATTCTTCTCAATTTAAGGTGGTGCCTGATTTGTACTTCCTCTCTTTTCTTTCTCCCCAGGGTAATCTAAATATGCAGTAGGCTTACATATAATCTCCGGTGTGCTGGTAAAAAACACCTTTTTTGGTGGGGAGTATGGGAAAGATCTCAGTTTGTCGGGTTTCCAAGTTTATGGTTTTTAAAGCTCTCACTGTGGCTAATTTTGAGTTTCCAACCGGATACCACAGAATCAGAGCAGGAAAGAGATGCCCACACTCGGCTCTCATGAGCTGGTTTGAGGGATGCTTGAGGTTTGAGCACTTTCTTCTGTCCTCACCAGCCTCTGAACATCTAGTTTTCTTCTCGGTATTGCACATTGACTTTTATTTTCATTATGAACATCACTGGTTAGTTTTTTGTTGTTGTTGTTGTTGTTGTTGTTTTTCTTGATCTTATGTCACAGGCAAAGCATGGTGACTCTTTTGGAAATGGCAGAATTATCCGTCTGGATGGCTCTGCTCCAAACTTGGCTCCTGGTGGTTTCGTAACTGCTGCCATGGACTCGATAATCCTCAAATCATTTTCATGGCAGCTGGGTTCGTGTTTATTTCTCTCAGACACTCGGATCCTGAAATATTTTTGATATTATCCATGTGCTATACCAGCTGAGGGAAATTTGAAATGCAAGGAGTCCATCTCAGACTCTCATTGACTAAACAGGCTACGTTGCCATTTCAACGCTACTGCAGTGCTGTTGGCCTCAGGACATTCAGCATTCATGTATCCATCTTGAGAGTTCCAGACAATCAGTAGCCCCAAAGTTTCATACTGTTTTAGATCCCAAACCTAACAGTTGACTTCAATAGATGTCTACTCTTTCTCCCCAACCCCATGCCTGGGTTTGGGCTCTATTTAATTGCTGCATTATTTCTGATACAGTAGTTTATTGATATAAACTCTAGTTCTTGAGTTTTCCAGGATTAGCTCATAATAAAGAAATCCTGATATTTAGAATTCTTTTAAAACAAAATGTTCTTCCCTCTTAATTGCCTAGCTCTTGAGATTCAAATGTACATTGAGTTTCACATTACTGTCTTACAATAATTAAAATTTATAAGTTTGTAAATCAGTGCTGAATGATGCTCGTTGTTTTTCTTCTATCATCTCGAAGCAATGAATGCAACTACATCATTGAGACGTGAGGGATTTAAAAATAAAAAACACAGGTTGAAATCTCTTATACCATGTTACATACATGTTCCCTAGGTAGATGATGAACAAGGAAGATATGCCCTTTTTTTTTTACTAAAGTTATAGTCAAATTGAGAGACAAGCCAGTTTCTTAAAACAATGCGGTATACCATGCTAAGTGCAAACATAAAAGAAGTGCCAGATGCCTTGTGAATTCATAACAAGTGCCTCTAACTTAAGCTTGTATAGTTAGCAAAATATCCTCCTGAAAATGATGAGAGAGGACTCTGACAATGTGCTAGCAAGAGATACAAGTTCCAATTATAGTAACAATTGGCTAGAGGATTTCAAATAGAGTCTTCAGAATGGTTTTGAAGACTTTCTATCCATAAGAGTATTACTGTCTTTTAAAAAGCTTATGTGCCCTGGCCGGTTAGCTCAGCGGTAGAGCGTCGGCCTGGCGTGTGGGGGACCTGGGTTCGATTCCCGGCCAGGGCACATAGGAGAAGCACCCATTTGCTTCTCCACCCCCACCCCCTCCTTCCTCTCTGTCTCTCTCTTCCCCTCCCGCAGCCAAGGCTCCATTGGAGCAAAGATGGCCCAGGCGCTGGGGATGGCTCCTTGGCCTCTGCCCCAGGCACTAGAGTGGCTCTGGTCGCGGCAGAGCGACGCCCCGGAGGGGCAGAGCATCGCCCCCTGGTGGGCAGAGCGTAGCCCCTGGTGGGCGTGCTGGGTGGATCCCGGTCAGGCGCATGTGGGAGTCTGTCTGACTGTCTCTCCCCGTTTCCAGCTTCAGAAAAATACAAAAAAAAAAAAAAAGCTTACGTTAACCATTAAAGTACATATTGCCAATTCCTGAACTGGCTAATGGGTAAGAAATTCCTTCACATAAAGCAATTATTGATTAGCACTGAGTGACTCAGTCAATGGAGAAATAAATCATAAGAGAGATCACACAGGTTATAAGATGATAGAGAAAATATTTAGTCTAAGATATCTTTATTAATAATTCTAGAGGATCCCAAAGAATTTTGCGTATTTGACTTGAATCTTTCAGTAGCAAGCAGTGTCCTAGATAAAAAAGATAAAGTTTTAAGACATTTATTAATTCATTAAAAATACCAATATCAAACTTTGTAATACAATATATACCAAATTACAACAAGTAACTGTTTTTTCAAGCAAAACTATGGAGAAGATTGGCACTTTTTAATAGTTTTGAAACTATCTTAAGTGTCTGGTTCAGTAAATGATGGCAAGGTTCTCATATCCCCTTCTGTATTGCTCTGGTGTGCTATTTTGTTTGGTTGAGATATATGAAAAAAATCTGGCTCAGACAGATATCACTCTGTGAAAAAGGGATAAATATTTTAACATTTGATACTTGTTAATATTTGTTTTTGATATTAGACCAAAGCCTGTTAAGTTGTAGTTACGTAAAGGTGAGTTATGGTGTGGATCTTGTACAATAGCAATAAAAATGTATCCTATGTAACATTAAAATTAATTGATTTTTTTTAAAATTTTGAATGCAGGATTTTTTAACATCATGCAATGTTAACTAATGATTCACTTATTTATGAATGTCTTACAGAATGTTCACACATAACATCAAACATTATGAAAATGTCACATTCATTAATACTACCACTGATATCAAAAAAAGTCTTTCATTATTAGAAAACAGTCATAGTCCTAGTAGCCAATACAAGTTCTAAAAAATGCAAATTTTTTTAAACCCAAATTTTACATTAATATCAAATACTGTCAGTTGCTTTTATTGAAGTTACAAGCTTATTTTTCAAAAATGATCTTCCCCAAAGCCTGAATAAACATAATCTGTCAGTTGCTCTTTTACCTAAATGTCATTTCATGATAAAAGCAGCTAGTTCAACTGAGGACTTAAAAAAATCTTGCTAGTGTTTTTCCTCTTATACGTTTTATACACAACAAAATAGCTCTGTGTATATTTTCCATTTTGTCACACATCATATAAAAAAGATGTCTGAAAATGGTTGAGATTTAATCAGGTTAATAATTTTTACAGTTTCATCACAGATGGCCTTAAGTAAAACTGGGATTTTTTCCTAATGCGTGCATGGTGGGAAAGATAAAATCAGCATTAATTGAGGCAGTGCACTAAGCTCTATTTTGCTGAGAGACCTGCAGCATTACTATCACTGTGTATCATCAGCGTAAATGTCAAATCAAAAAATGGGAAAAATATATTATTATGACAATAATTTTTTAATCTCACAGACCCTTATAAAGAGTCTCAGGTACCTCCGAGGGTCTGTGGACCACACTGTGAGAATTTGCTGATCCGTAGACTTCTGTCTTAACTGGCCTGCTTATTCCTCTGTGTTGTCCCTTCCTTCTCTCCCCTTACTCACTTCACTTCAGCCACGTTGACCCGATTGCTAGTCTTTGACTACTGAACGCATACTCCCACTTTTAGAATTTGTATTGTTGTTCCCTCTGCTTAGCTCAGTCTTCAAAGATATGCAAAATGTTAACTCCCTCATGGTTAATGGCTAACTCAGCAAATGCTCAAAGCACACCTGATCAATGAGTACTACCTCGAACCATGTTTTTTTAAGATTCCAACTCTAAGAACTCCTGATGTGACTTATCCTGTTCCATATTTTCTTCATAGCACTTACTGCATTCTATTGTCACATTTATTGTATAGTATTGTTATATTCTCTCTACTGTTTTTAAAATAGCAATTCCATGAACTCAGAAATTTTCACATTTTTTGTTTATTTTTATTTAACACTTATCTCAAGCACTTAAACTGAGTTTTGCCCATGTAGGTATCATAAATATTAGTTGGATAAAAGAATGAATGGCACCAGATGTGTATTATATTTTTGTTTCATGAATGTATTTTTAATTTCTATTTAAGAGCGCATTAATAATATCTAACAACAATATAGCTTAGACATTTTGTTCACTTTTTATCTTTTTTATCTCAAAATTCCGTACTCTTATTTTTTTTCCTTTTTTATATTAGAGAATTCTCAAATATCTGATGACATCTTTCATTAACACTTAAGGATGAGATACTAGAAAGTTAACGAGAGGCTCCATTTGTATGTTTTTATAGTAGGACCTCACATTAGATTGATCAGGTGGTGATAGAATGATTTGTCTGGGGTCTCCCAAGCAACAGAAGAAGCTGTTCTTATCCCTTGAGTAGTGAGTATCTCTATGATTAATGTACATTTTTTACCAATTTGGGAAAGACTGTTAGTGATCTTACTCTTAATGTGTAGACTTTAATCTAATCCAAAATTCAGTCATTACTGTCTGTGTACCAAATGTAGACTTTCATAAATAAAGTGTTATTAAAACATAGTAACACTCATTCAATTTCATATTATCTATTACTTCTTTTATGCTACAACTGCGCAGTTAACTTATTGCAACATAAACTGTATAAACTACAAAGCCTAAAGTATTAAATCTCTGGCTCTTTACCGAAAATATTTGCTGACCTTTAATCCCTGGTTCTGAAAAAAATTTTTTTAGCCATTATCCTTGTTGTTTTGTGTCTTGGTGTACAGTAGTCTCTGGTATAATTTCTTAGAGGGAACATTCATTCTTCTGGTGGACAAGTAGAAGGTAGATTTTATCTTTACTGGATGAGAAAGGATTTGTGAGTTTACATGCTCAAATAACCTCTTTTAACCTCACTCCTCACATTAGACTTCTCATGCAAAAAATACTTCCCTTCCTACATCTTTCTAAGATAAAGTGGCACAACAACTCTTAATG
The DNA here is from genome assembly GCF_036850995.1 of Saccopteryx leptura. Classification (NCBI taxonomy): domain Eukaryota; kingdom Metazoa; phylum Chordata; class Mammalia; order Chiroptera; family Emballonuridae; genus Saccopteryx; species Saccopteryx leptura. The sequence continues at coordinate 22,087,607 of NC_089507.1, forward strand.
TTAATACCATTGTTTACATAAAGCATTTTGGTATAATCTTTTATGTTTTGATAAGACATTTATTTTCTTTCTGTTTAATTGTGTTATTCCAAGAATATTGTGTTAACATCTCTGGTGATTTGATTTATTTTTTTGAATTTTTGTTATCCTCCTAAGTTTAAATCTTGTAAAGTTCCTTTTTTTGTTGTTTTTAGTTTGTTTTATATTTTGGAGAAAATATAGATTAAAATAATATTTAACACATTATATTTATTTTGGTCACCAGAAGTCTTTTTAATATTAAATGTTTAAGATATAATTTAATTATTATTTTTAGCTTAATTAATGATAATTTAAACAATTTTTAAATGAAATTTTAATATTTTACTTAAAAAACAGATTTTGACCTGTAAGTATTGTGCATGTGTTGATATTTACTTTGTTAAAAATTGAAAAAGGGCCCTGGCCCATTGACTCAGTGGTAGAGCATCGGCCTGGCGTGCAGCAGTCCCGGGTTTGATTCCCAGCCAGGTCACACAGGAGAAGCACCCATCTGCTTCTCCACCCCTCCCCCTCTCCTTCCTCTCTGTCTCTCTCTTCCCCTCCCGCAGCCAAGGCTCCATTGGAGCAAAGTTGGCCCAGGCACTGTGAGGATGGCTCCATGGCCTCTGCCTCAGGTGCTAGAATGACTCTGGTTGCAACAGAGCATTGCCCCAGATGGGCAGAGCATCACCCCCTGGTAAGCATGCTGGGTGGATCCCGGTAGGGTGCATGCAGGAGTCTGTCTGACTGCCTCCCCGTTTCCAGGTTCAGAAAAATACAAAAAAAAAAATTGAGAAAGGTAAAAAAAGTTTGCTTTATATTTGTACCAGGTGTTATTTTATATGTCTCAATAGTATACTATTTAGTGAATAAAAATTTATGACATTTTTAACTGGACTGCACTGAAACAATAAAAACTGATTCTTGGGAGCCATTTAATGCTTAAAAATTTTATTGCACATAGAAGGAAAATAGTTTCAAAGGGCTTTTACCATAAGAGCTCAGAATTGTAGCTTTCTCACTTGTCCTGTTTCCCAAGTGAATGTCTTTTACCTAATTTAGAAAATTATTTTTGTTATTTATATCCTTATACGTGTATCTTATACATTATATATAATTAATATTTATAAGTTATACTTACACTTATGTATCATTATTTATTGTGGTAGACATAATAATCACCCTACAAATAGGTCTATGTCCTAATCCCTGGAATCTGTGAATATGTTTATGTACATTTCACTAGGGACAGTGCAGAAGTGATTAAGGACCTTGATATAGGAAATTATTCTGAAATTATAAAAACAATCATATATTTAGAAGAAAATAGAAAATGTAGCAATAATTTGCATATAGAAATATTTTGCTTAACATGAAAATTAATAGAATACATTTACCCAGTAATTTTCGACTACTGTGCGGCGGTTTACTAGCTTATGAGTGCCATGAGATGAAAAAGGTTGAGAATTGCTGCATTAACCTCTAAAATATATATATACTGAACTATATTAAAATTAAAAACATTCTTTCTGAACTGAGGTGGTGCAGTGGATCAAGCATCGACTTGGAATGCTGAAGTCGCTGGTTTAAAACACTGGGCTTACCCTGTGAAGGCACACATGGGAGTTGATGCTTCCTGTTCTTTCCCCCTTCTCTCTCTCTCTCTCTCTCTGTCTCTCTTCTCTAAAATAAATAAATAAAAATAATTAAAAAAATTAAAAACATTTTACAGGAAAAATATACTAATAAGGTGAAAATTAAAGACACTGGGAAAATATATTTATAATACATTTAATCAATAAAGAACTGAGCAAAATAGTTTAAAAAGTCTTACAAATGAATAAAAAGAAAGAAAATATAAAGATCATTACATATACATGAATACATAAAACACATAAATATATAATACATAAAAAGTTATTGAAATATGCTTCATTACTAAAAAAAATACTAAAAACAAAATGTAACACCACTGCACATCTACCACAATGATAAGAATGAGGAAAGAAAACACTAAAAGGTTCAAACTAGCATAGGGAAAAACAAGAACTTTGATTATATTCCTGAAAGTCAGAATTAGAAGTATCAATTTGGAAAATTCCATGGAAGTACTAAAGCTAAATAAATGCTTATGCTATTAATTAGCAATTTCAATCTTAAGAATATACTTAGGAAAAATACATACAGTCTGACCAGGTGGTGGCACAGTGGGTAGAGTGTCAGACTGGGAGGCAGAGGACCCAGGTTCAAGACCCCAAGGTCATCAGCTTGAGCGCAGGTTCATCTGGTTGAGCAAAGCTCACCAGCTTGAGCCTAAGGTCACTGGCTTGAGCAAAGGGTCACTCAGTCTGCTATAGCCCCCCAGTCAAGGCACATATGAAAAAGCAATCAATGAACAATTAAGATGCCACAACAAAGAACTGATACTTCTTCTCTCTCTCCCTTCCTGTCTGTCTGTTCCTAGCTTCTCTCTCTCTGACTCTCTCTGTCTCTGTCACAAAAAACAAACAAACAAAAAACAATACAAATATTCACTAGAGATTCTGTATCAGAATATGTATAACAACAAAATATAAAATACCTGATAACTAAGAGCTAAGTAATGTTTAACAATGCAATAAATGCAGTTGTATAGTTTGATTTAATTGTACAGTCAAAATTCTATATAACAATGCAGATAGAGTGTTGACCAGTGTATGGACATCCCAGGTTCAATTCCTGGTCAGAGCACGCAGGAGAAGTGACCTTCTGCTTCTTCCCTGTTTCCTCTTTGCTTTCTCACTTTTTCTCCTCCCACAGCCAGTGACTCAGTTGCTTTGTGTGTGGCCACTGGCCTGAAGATAGCTCCAATGGAGAGCAATAGCCTAAAGTGCTTAAAATAGCTTGGTACTCAAATATCGTCCCCAGATGGGGTTGCTGGATGGATCCTGGTTGGGGTGCATGTGGGAGTCTGCTTCAGTGTCTCCCCTCCTCTTGCCTAAAGACAAATGAACAAACAAAAAACAATGCAGATAAGTAAATTATAACTATAGGCATCTTCTTGAATAATCTCACAAAAAGTATTAAGGGAAAGAAGGCAGACAAAAACTAGGTATGTTTTTCTTATTAAGCTTAAAAAAAGGCAATATCAATCTATGGTTTCGGAAGTCAGTAAAGTGATGCCACTTGATCGGAGTGAAACACCAGAAAGAAGAAAATAAGGCTCCAGGAATGCTACTAAGGTTCTATATCTTGATTTGTGTGCCAGTTACATGGGTGTTTAGTTTTTCTGACAGTTTATAAAGTTATGCATGTACTTACCTGTACTCATGCTATACTCCAATAGAAAGTTTCCTATTTATACAAAACAAACAAACAAACAAACAAACCCCAACTCCTGTGAACTTTACCCATCAGTTTACCGGTGACATATCAAACATTTAATGATACTATAAAAGAAAATATGAAGAATTTTACCATATTTAGCCTCAAGAAAACAAATTTTAGTCCTATAATTGATTGTTCATTAAGCACATTGTTATTTGTACTGTTATGTACTATGATGGTAAAAGCTTAATAGATCCTACCTGTTAATTGAATATATCCCATCTGTGCCCAGTTGGCATGTTTCTTATCATTAGAAGATACACAATATAATCCTATCTAGAAACTGAGAAGAAAAAGCCCACAGAAATATTTCTAACAGCTTGGAAACAATCACCACCATTAACTGTTAATTTAAGGAACTCAAATGTAAAACTTGGATGTGAAACATGCTCCCATTTATGGTCTATTTAAAATAAAACATTAATTAATTCATCATTTACTTTATTATTAATTATATATTATAAAAAGTTACCAATAAATATTTTTCCAATAGAAGTTTGGGGTATCAAATTTCTGATAGATTAAAATTTTAATAATATTACCACTTATCATTTAAGGTGTTGCTAGTATGCACTTTTAACTAAATAAAAATTCAAATATTTAATAAAATGAAAACAAATCATCCACATATGTGTATTGTAGTCATTCAGACCATTGAGTTACATTTTTTTACATTTATCTCTCTTGTAAATAGATAGAAATGACACAATTTATTTATACATTATTTCTGAATGAAATATTTTAACCTTCAGATTGAGTGGATATAAAAATATAACACTCCTAATATGAAAATATAAAATCTTTGATTTATTTTCTTTCTAATTTGATATAAATTACAGGAAAAAATGTGCATAGAAATGAACATATAATACATATAAGCTATAATTATATTATAATACATATAAGTATTTATTATATGTCTAATATATATTATATATGGTGGTATATATGTGTATTTATATGTAAATATATAGCATGAACATATTATATATAATTTTATCTGTTACCATTTTCTGTTTATCTTTGTCTGCCTGTGTATATGTATATATGTTTAAGTTTAACTACATGTAGTTCACCTTTATAATATACTATACATAGCACATTCAACCATCCAATGTATAATTTTCTGCTTCTGTGCATTCATGTGTAATTATTAAAACTAGCAAATATTTAAAATACCTCCAATAAAATAGAAAATAAATGAATAATTTCAAATTATTAAAACCTCAAAGCAAATATGCAAAAATATTACCAGGCATTCATGTGATGCTTTAAAATATAGAGAAAATGAAATAAGGATTTAACTTGAACTATTCTGTAGTTCAAGGATTTATTATATGAATAGTTAGGAGTGTTTCAATTCAAGCAAAGCATTAAATGATAGTGTCAAATTCTTAGCCTGGAGCTTATCTATCATCAAATTTCTTTCCGTGGTTGTAGCATTAAGGATACATTAAAGCGAGGATAAAGTGCTTTTAAGACTATATAAAAAAAAGTTGATGAACCTAAAAGATAGTCATAGGTGCTTGTCCTTGAGTACTTAAAATAATTTTCTCCCTTGAAAAGTTACAAAAATGCTTCAGAAATGGTATTGGTTTTTATATGAGATGTAAGTCCTTTGATTTCCCAAGAACTTTAAGCGGGGAAATTCACAGACCACACTTGACTTTCATTGTCCTGTCTGTTTGATGTTTGATATCACTGATTGAATGTGAGGTGTGCTAAATTTATCTACATGTGTTAAGATGAAGCTGTATAGCACACACTTTGGCTTCATAAGTTCACTCAGTCTTTAGAAGGATCCTGCAAAATGGTATTAAAAATTACCAGCAGTGAAATGCAACTGGTTCTCTACTAGTCCCCTTGCCATTAAAAACTGTTTAATTGTGTGGTCTCTATACAATGGAATATACAGATTTTATACACCTGAAACATAAACAGTGTTATTAATCAATGTTACCCCAATATATTAATTAACATTTAAAAGAAAATCCTTTAGAAACCTGTTAAATTGAACAAAGCATACGAGAGAACTGTTTTCAGGCATTGGAGAAAAAGAAAACCTATATTATGAGCATTGTATTTACCCCAGATCTCTGATCTGTGGCTTTCTGACTGTGACACCAAAAAGTATTTCACACAGGTCTTGTTAAAGAGAAGAGGCAGCCTGACCAGGTGGTGGTGCACTGGATAGAGCGTTGGACTGGGACACAGAGGACCCAGGTTCCAAACCCCAAGGTCGCCATCTTGAGCATGAGCTTATCTGGTTTTGAGCAAGGCTCACCAGCTTGAGCCCAAGGTCTCTGGCTTGAGTGTGGGATTATAAACATGAGCCCATGGTCGCTGGCTTGAGCCCAAAGGCCGCTGGCTTGAGACAAAGGTTGCTGACTTGCGCAAGGTTGCTGTAGCCTGCTAGTCAAAGCTCTTATGAGAAAGAAGTCAATGAACAACTAAGGTGTCGCAGTGAAGAACTGATGCTTTTCATCTCTCTCTTTTTCTGTCTGCCTATCCTTATCTGTAACTCTCTCTGTCTCTCTCTCTATCTCTGTCACAAAAAATAAAAGAAAAGAGGCCAAACTCAGAGATTGGGTCTGCTGATAGAATCTCTGGAACACATACAGCACTGGAGAGGAAGAGACAGATCAGTGTTGAATTCTGGGGGTTTTCTGCAAGAACTTGAATACGGGCTGGGCTGCATAAACTTAGTGTTAAACAATGTGAGCTTTACCAAGAAGCAGTTTTTATAGAGTTAACTGTAACATAAATGTACAAAAAATCAAAACAGTTCCTGAAGATCTTGGGACTCTGACCTAGTCAGAATGGAGGGCCCTCATTAGTACCAAGGCATCCAGCCAGCACACCAGAAAGCCCAAATGTCTGTGCTCTAGAATAAGGCTTCTTTGGACTTACTCTAAGAAACTCTACAACACACCTGAACAGACTCACTGGAAAAACAGTTTTCAATCTGCGTCCTGCCAAAGCAGAGGATTGCCTTTATGAAAATGTAAAAGCAAGCCCACACAAGTTCAAGAAGACTAGTCAGTAATTAAACTGCCTCATGACACAAACTTCAATGTTCTTCTGAGGAAACTAAGAGAAATTAAGCCTCTGCAATAGATTAGTCACTACTAAAATAAAAGAAGAATTTAAAGTTACTTAAACCTTGACTGAATGAAAAACAAACAGAAAAAGAGCAAACCTTCCAAAATGGTTATTTCTCTTCCAATGATATTACTCAATTTCATCTAGCTGCAGATTAATGTTATGATGGATTTTGGGTAGCATACAAATCGATTTTTATATTGTTAGATCCCATTACATTGCACACTATTTAAAGTTGTCTGGAGACATTTCTTTATAAAACAAATCTACCAGAATTTAAAATTTTAGCAGATATTTATTTTTCTAAGTTTCTTGTAACTGCTGTTTTATAATTAACTCCACTGATGATAATACTTGAGGTAACAGGTCAGTAACTGAAATTTGCATATGGAGCTATAAATGTAATAAAAAAAACTTTTAAAAACAATATTTAAAACTGATTTTTAGTATTTATGAACTAAAACCTAAAATTAACAATTTCATAAAAATAGCGAAGTTCAGTCCTTTCTAGGTAATTACCTAGAATAAATCACTACTAAATGCAGTCACGTCTTTTCAGAGGCACCACTAAGACATGCATTAAAATTCCTATTTTTTAATCTCTGGAATCTGTTGTACTTCCATTGTCTTTAATAAACACGAAAGAATAATCAGAGAAAGCATTAAGTTTTTGTTTTTTTCAGGCCGTGACCAGGTGGTTCAGTGGATAGAGTGTCATCTCGAGCCACTGGGGTCATTGGCTCATTCCCTGGTCATGGCACATGTGAGAAACAATTAAGTGGAAAAATAAGCATTTCTATCTTCCTCTCCCCATTTCAAATCACTGGAAAAATAATTTTAAAAAAAGATTTTTTTTTTTTATTACTCTCCTTTATGTAAAAGCTTCCTGGTTGGGAAGGGGGTCTGATCTTCTCAATAATGAATTCTTTGTTCCTGACAAAAAAAGGAAACTGATGCTTAAGTTCTTCCAAAAAAGCTCTTGTATACTAGATGATCAATCTATGTGAACACCTTTAATGATGAAAATGTTATTTCATCACGAGAAAGCTCATTTTATCTTTGAACAACTCTCATGGTTGCAAGTCCACTGTAATCGTTGTTGTTACTATAGCTGTCACTCATCATTATAACGCTTGCCAACTGTCTAAGCATCCTGGTGGCTATGTTCAGCTGGCTCCTACATCATTCTTTCTCCTCGTAATTAGCCCATCGTCTATGTGCTTCTATCATCTCTAACACTACTCATTAACACTACTCATAAAGACCCTACTCTTACTATGTAAGAATGAATTTTTGGCTTATCAGTTGGTTCTTTACATTTTTTCTCTTTATCTTATCCTTTATCAAACTTTAAAAAACTACTTCCTTTTTATTCTTACTGATATAGAGATTTTTTTTTGCCTTGTGACTTGTTCTTTGTTTTAATATAAGATTTAACAGAAATTTCCACTTTATGGTGAGAAATGCTAAGATAAATAGAATAATACTTCTGAGAAAACTTTGTGATATGCTAAAGTATATTTACAAATATTTTGTTTTATATTTTCTTTTTTTTCTCATTCTCAAAACATTTTCTGTACAACTATGTCTCTGTAACTCTGAGAGGTACCAAGGGAACTCTAATGAACAAGGCAGATATGGTTTCTGCCTTTATAGAACTTACAGTTTGTTGAAAAAATACCTATTAGAATATCATACAATTGATTAACTATAATTGTGATAATTAATAAAATAAATATGATAGAGGGAGATCTATTCTGATCGAGCAGAGATGATATATAAATATAAATATATATATTTATAAAATATTTGGAAGGTTGCACAAGTTACATCAATTTATTTGCACATGTCTTCACAGAAAAGAATTTTGGTTTTATATTGCATTAAATTAAGTTAATTAAAGCCTAGTTTTATTTACGGTTTATCTTTTGCCTTTCTGAAACACAAGATCTATGATAACAGGAATATAAACAAACATAATGAGCTTCTTAACTAAATAAGTCACAGATCTCCAACACTTGTTTTTCATTGAAACAATAGTAAATAGGAAGTGGATAGTGAGTCATATAACTTGTCTCTTCATAGAAATAACAATAATAGAACGTTAGCCTCTGTGCCAGTATGATGATAAGCTTGTCTTCATTCTCATTCACTCCTTCTTTCTCTCTTTTTTCCTCTGTCTTTCTCTGTTCTTCCATTTCCTTTTCTCTCCCTAGTCTCATTTACTACAAACAATAACACAATATGTTAGCAGTAAAGTTTCTCCCATTCAGACAGACAAACTAAAACTTTGAGACTTTAAGTTCCTTGCTCAGGACAACACATTCAGTAAGCGGTCTAGGCTGAACTACAGATGCCATTCTCCTGACAAAAAGCCTATTCTCTTACTTGGTTGGTTGTGATTTCAAGAAACTTTTTAAATGTTTACCATGGCCTAGAGATCATTGTAGGCAGAAGAGAACTGAAGATGAATTGGCTAGAAGTCTTGACTGCAGGGTGGTTGCATAGATAGCTACAGAGGTAGAGGAGTGCAATAATTTCTTAAGAAAAAGGAAAAGAAAAAGTAGCACTGCCAAGTCAGCAATGGTTAGAGCTTCAAAAAAACCTCATGGAAGAAAAGTCTGAGTTTTCTCCCCAGAAATTAGCTGTGTGCAAAACAGCATGGCAGGCAAGAGGAGTAACAACTATTATAAAGTAGAACTGAGGACTCAGAAGTCCTATATAATTGGACTATATAATTCATAATTACAACTTTTTCTACTGAAATATATATATATATATATATATATATATATATATATATATGGATGTAGAGAGCCAACATCATTAAAAATGATGACAGTTTTAGTTCATTTAATTTAATTGCTTGTTGATTCACAATATGAGTAATTTAATATCTTCTCAATTTTTAATTTTAAATATTAAAGAAGTCTGCTGTCTTAAATTTTTCTTATACAATTTACCTACACTTCAGTTTAGGTTGTGTCCTCAGTTGGGTGGAAATGTACATCTGTTTTAGGGAAGGGTAATAGATGTCTCAGAGTAATCGATTATACAAATTGTTTGAGGTTTCTGGTTTGCTTTTTCTGTCTGTTTGTTTATTAAATAGCTTTCAGAGAGGTTGTCTGACATGAAATCAAAAGAGGTTTGTGAAAATCGTATTATCTATTTCATGACAATGCATAATGAGCTACTGAATGAAGGATTAGTTACCTCTGTGGTTGAATAGTTAAAGGGAATGTAAGTTTATTTTATTGTCAGAACACATCAACTTAGATGTTCTCTGCATATTTTGACATTCCAAACAGTGTTTTTCTCTTGCCATAGATAACCTCCAAATGCTATATAGGAAGCCAAGGTTACTCTTCATCTTTCTAGTTTGGCATGTGTTCCTATTCAAGGACATTTTCATGTATATTAAACATGCATTTGAGCAATTGCAATCATCATTTACTCCTCCATGTGCCCCCATCCATACTTAAATCATCAACGCGTGTTAACGAGCCAGTTATTTCCAATGGGAGTGTTATCCTCCTCTTTCTAATGATCAAACAACAGGAATGAATAAATGCTGCATGGTACATGAGTGATTACAATCAAGTGTTTCTGATGACTGAAATGTGCACACACCCTCATAAGGATTTAAAGGAGGTAATTAAGGTTAAATGAGGTTATAATGTGTACTTAATTTGATAGGACCACTGGTCTTATAAGAAGAAGAGATAGGGGAGATCTCTCTCTCTCTCTCTCTGTACCATAGGAAACATCATGTGAGAACATAGTGAGTCAGTCATCTGCAAACCAGGAAGAGAGTGTGAGCCAAATTCGACCCTGCTGACACCTTGTTCTGGGACTCCAGCCTCCAAAACTATGAGAAAATAAATTTCAGGTCTTTAAACCACCCCGTCTGTAGTATTCTATTTTGGTAGCAGCCCTGGAAGAGCAACACAAATGGTAAGTAGGCATTTTCTAGGATTTACGAAAGAACCTTACCCCCATACATTTGAACGGCTTAAGGAAGTTTATATTGTAAACTTTTGCAGATATATTTATAAAACATAGATTCTGTAAAGTGGGCTTAACTGTACAGAACTCCTCTTTCAGTAGGTCCAACAGAATCTAGAGTTGTGTTACTTTATTAGAAACATTTCTGATAAAGCCAGGTATATTATTACATTAAATGTTTACATTCATATTGAATAAGAACTATTTATGTAACATAAAAATATTATTTTAAAAATAATGTTTTCTAAAAAATGTTGGATTCAAAAGCAATGATAATCCTGGAGCCAGCTAGATCTACTGCTAAATCGCTGTGTGCTTTGAGGCAAGTGATTTTATTGCTCTGACTCTTTGTTTCTGTGTCCAGACCTGTCTAGATGGCTTATTCACAGACTGATTAATTAGTGAACTCTAAAACACCGAAGACATCATATAGTCAAAAAAGAGCTTCTGGATAACCAAATAATAAATCTGTCAAGTTTTTTGGGGTTTTTTTTTGTATTTTTCTGAAGCTGGAAACGGGGAGAGACAGTCTGACAGACTCCCGCATGCGCCCGACCGGGATCCACCCGGCACGCCCACCAGGGGGCGATGCTCTGCCCACCAGGGAGTGATGCACTGCCCTTCCGGGGCGTGGCTCTGCTGCGACCAGAGCCACTCCAGCGCCTGGGGCAGAGGCCAAGGAGCCATCTCCAGCGCCCGGGGCCATCTTTGCTCCAATGGAGCCTCGGCTGCAGGAGGGGAAGAGAGAGACAGAGAGGAAGGAGAGGGGGAGGGGTGGAGAAGCAGATGGGCGCTTCTCCTGTGTGCCCTGGCCAGGAATCGAACCCAGGACTTCTGCACGCCAGGCTGACACTCTACCACTGAGCCAACCGGCCAGGGCTGTCCAGTTTTTAACAGTATGATAGTAGCTAGATAGTTGTTATTTTTTATTGATAATTATGTATTGAATAAACTGATTTAAGCTATATTAATGTGTTTTCCATGAGATACAAAAATAAAGTATATGATAAAGTAATATTCTTTTTAATTAAAAACAAGTAGTCTACTGTGTATGAATGTATCATAGCTTTTTATTCAATAAATTTAATAAAAAGGAAAAAAAAACAAACCCAAGTAGTCTGTAAACCATATTGCCTTTCATGAAAAGCCACTTTGCTTAAATAGTTTATTTCTTTTTATACCGCCTTTCTCCTTTTGTATACTTCAAGAGTTTCCATGTTCTCATATTCATTAAAAACATGACTATAAAGGCTTCATGGTACTCTATTATGCCGATGTGAGATAACATGCATAAATATTATTTTATACTGTTGGAAATCTGTATAAAATGCTTTTAATTTTTACTTTTATAAATAATGTTGCAATGAATATGAATGCACATACATTTGTGTGTGTGTGTGTATTTAGGTCTTGGGACAATTAACACAAATGTTATTATTGTGTTAAAAGATATCAACATTTATAATATTCTTCTACGTATTGCTGAATTTCCAACAGAAAGCTTATTGAATTTTACATTCTCATCAGTAGTATGAGGTGGGTGTGTTTCTTTCAATGCACCCTTATGATGCCACTGTAATTAGTTATCTTACCTTAGAAATGCCATTAACATTTTCTGAAAATATTCTTATTTGTAAAATGAAACATGTACTACCCAGCCCCACATTGTCATTATGAGCATTATATGAAGTAGTAGCATAACCCTTCCTCCTTTGTGCCGCCTACTTCTCATTTGGAGACTATTTTAATGGTTTCACACATCCCCCTTTTCAGCGATGACTCCCAAGTCTCTCATTGGAATTCTTCTCTTATAACTTGAAATGGCTTCATGGATAGGTTCTCTTGTATGTTCCATGATTACCTAAAATCCCGAAAAGCCAACTACTTCATCAGTTTTTCATTGCATCTTTGTTTCCTCTTTCCAGAGAACAGTTGAATTCCTACAAGTCATGCAATCATAAGACTATTTTTACATAAGCCTATGATTATAACTTATGCATATTCTCTTACTCAACAAATGTTTCTGATTTATCTTTTGAAATGTCTCTCTCATATATCCTTGTAGAGCCCCATTGTCACTGGTGTTGTCCAGGGCTTCATGAACTCATGTTTGGAGGTGGCTGTACTTTTCTGGTGAGTAACCATAATTCATTCTATTCCCATTTATGGACAGCATTGATTGATGCCATTTATTTACACATTGCTAAAAAATAAATAAAAAAGAGAATAGTGTGTATTATTTTATCCTTCAGATAAAATGAAGCTTCAATATATAAGACAAGAGAAGTAATTAATAGTTTGGGTGTTATATATTCAGGGGCAGAAAAAAGTTAGTTTACAGTTCTAACACCAACAAATAACATAATAATTAGTAAATAATAATACTAAAATAAACTCTCTGATTTGTATCCTCACAATTGCAAGCCTACTTTTCCCCACTGCTGCCCCTTTCTCTCTCTCTCTCTCTCTCTCTCTCTCTCTATATATATATATATATATATATATATATATATATATATACATAGTTTCCCCCTCTCCCCAGAAAATCTAGGCAAAGTGAAACTTTTAGATCTGAGAACAACATTTAGCTTTGAGTTATCTCCTAGACTCAAAAATCTTCCAATTTACTCTGCACATAGCTTCAGGACAGAAAACGACTAGAAATGCTGTAAGTAATATTTCTTCAAACTACTGCTTTCATTGTCCTGCTCCCCAGGGTAAACATCTTCAATAACTCATGAATTCTACCACTAGAGTCTAAATTAATTGATTTTAAGACTCTTTATAATTTAATTTTATTCAATATATCTAATTTAATCTCCCACACAAAATCATTACACTAATCTTGCCAATTTTTCCATTTTTTCATGAGGTGTCACAGAATTTCACAATTTCTTTTGTTTAATTTTTTACTCAACTCTCAACTTTCAACTCTTTTGACCTACATTTTTTTTAACTCTTTAAATTCAACTTTTTTTTTTTTTTTCATTTTTCTGAAGCTGGAAACAGGGAGAGACAGTCAGACAGACTCCCGCATGCGCCTGACTGGGATCCACCCGGCATGCCCACCATGGGGCGACGCTCTGCCCACCAGGGGGCGATGCTCTGCCCATCCTGGGCGTCGCCATATTGCGACCAGAGCCACTCTAGCGCCTGGGGCAGAGGCCAAGGAGCCATCCCCAGCGCCTGGGCCATCTTTGCTCCAATGGAGCCTTGGCTGCGGGAGGGGAAGAGAGAGACAGAGAGGAAAACGCGGCGGAGGGGTGGAGAAGCAAATGGGCGCTTCTCCTGTGTGCCCTGGCTGGGAATCGAACCCGGGTGCTCCGCACGCTAGGCCGACGCTCTACCGCTGAGCCAACCGGCCAGGGCTAAATTCAACTTTTTTTAGGTTCTTCCTGAGCCTCCCCTTCTCTACAAAAAAAATACTCTATTTAAACCTCAATTGATTTCTTTTTTTATTCATTGATGCATTTTCTATTTTTGAAGATCTATTTAACATAATCTAATCCTTAGATATATAAAAACAGCAAAATAAAATTTCCATAGATCACACATCTATTGAATAAATAAATTATATGTCTTTACATACATATACAATATAAGCCATATTTAGAAAAAAAAACAAAGGAAAAATAGTATGATGGCTTAAAACATGAACATTTAAACTATTTTAAGGACCAAGTAAACCATTCAGACATTCTTTTTTTTTCAGCCCTGACTTTTGTGCTGAGTACATTTTTGTGTCTCTAAGGCAGGGGTCCCCAAACTACGGCCATGAGGACATGAACAGACACTTCTCCCAGGAAGAAATACAAATGGCCAACAGATACATAAAAAGATGCTCATCTTCATTAGCTATTAGAGAAATGCAAATCAAAACTACAATGAGATACCAACTCACACCTGTTAGATTAGCTATTATCAATAAGACAGGTAATAACAAGTATTGGAGAGGCTGTGGAGAAAAAGGAACTCTCATCCACTGTTGGTGATAATGTAAAGTAGTACAACAATTATGGAAGAAAGTATGTTGGTTCCTCAAAAAATTAAAAATAGAACTACCGTATGACCCAGCAATCCCTCTTGGGTGTATACCCCCAAACCAAAACTGAAACACACTGGTACGTAAAGACACATGCAGCCCCATGTTCATTGCAGCATTGTTCACAGTGGCCAAGACATGGAAACAACAAAAAAGCCCTTCAGTAGATGACTGGATAAAGAAGAGGTGGTACATATATACTATGGAATACTACTCAGCCATAAGAAATGATGACATCGGATCATTTACAACAACATGGATGGACCTTGATAACATACTGAGTGAAATAAGTAAATCAGAAAATACAAAGATCTGTATGATTCCATACATAGGTGGGACATAAAATGAGACTCAGGGACATGGACGACAGTGTGGTGGTTACGGGGGTGGGGTGGGGAGGGGAATGGAGGAGATGGGCACAAAGAAAATCAGATAGAAGGTGACAGAAGACAATTTGACTTTGGGTGATGGGTATACAATATAATCAAATGTCAAAGTAACCTGGAGATGTTTTCTCTGAATCTATGTACCTTAATTAATTAATATCACTCCATTAAAATTAATAATAATGGAAAAACAAACTTTATGGAGGAAAGCAAGACACATAAGATTAAAAAATATATGTGAAAATACAACTACACAAGAACTGTGATGTGACTAAACTTTTGGCATGACATGGAGAAAATCATTCTTTGTTATAATAATTTATAAAAAATCAAAATGCAGTCCAGCGTTTGCCTTAGAACGGTCAGAATATCTGTCACTATAAATAAATACAAAAGTAGTTAATTGGATAAAAGACATGATGACAAAAAAGAAAAAAAGGACAGAAAGGAAGTTGGACAAGCCCCAAGATGCAAAAAGGTTGGATTAATATATTTATGGCATTTGGGGGGAGGCCAGATAAACAGGAGTACACATTCTACTAGTAAAGACATCTTTTACCTGAATTTTGGGAGGATTAGACTTGTGTTTATTTATATATTAAAAACTCGGTGATACAGGAAAGGAGAGGCTGTACGGGGGTTTATTTAGGTGCCTGATAGATGTGATTTTAATATACATTGCTTTTTCATTATGAAAATGGGGGAAAAGAAAGAATATAATATGATGCTGCAAAAAATATCCCCAACTCAGCTTTTGCTTAATATGCCAACATCTTATCAATAGGTGAGCATTTGAAAATAAGGGGCCCAGGTAGATTGGCATTTAGAATAAAAAGAGTGGAAGGACTAAGAAAAATAAGGACTTATTTTGGGAAACCCAGGAGAGGTCAAGAATGGTGTCGCCCATGTGGTGAACCAGAGTTGTGGATAAAGGCCAGGGCTTAGCATCTCAAGTAACCTTTTCTCTGTTTGTTTGTTCTGTTTGTTTGTTTGTCTGTTTATTGCTGTGTGGCTGATTTCAGTACTGGTGGCAGTGAAAATAGCAGCTCCGCAGAGAAAGGAGCCCCTCATGCACTGATTTTGTTTATATATAGTTCCCGTTTTCATCCACCCTAACAAAGACTAACACTTTAGGTTGAGTAAACTATTAGTATTCTTGAACTTTATCTAAATTTTAGAAATTAAAATGTCAGCCTAGAATAGTCAAAAAAGGTTATTTCTGAAACACAGGAGATATTTAAATATAAAAAAAATTTTGAAACTTTATTGTTTAATTAGAAAGAAGAGTAAAGACAAAAGTAGGTATTTCTGGATAATTTCATACTAGCTTTATAGTAGTCTGGAAATACAGAGCGAAATGCAGCCGGTCAATTGTTTCTTGTCTCCATTCCTCCATTTACGTGCCTGAGCAATTTGCTATGTTTTTGTTTCATTTTGTGTGGTTTTTTGGTATACTGTTTATATGTCACATTTCTACCAATTTTTCTTTAAACACTCATTAGATTGATTTTTAAGCCACACATGTAGTCGAATAGGTATAAACTATTTTCAAAATCCAACCTTTATTATCTTTTTTATAGAAAATAAGTGGAAAAAGCAAAAGCTGGGGGGAAATTGTTGTTGTGAAATATCTTTGAGGGGAAATTTCAACGTTAAAGAATTTGCCTTGATATGAAGATTTCCCTTTAACAATCAGTACTATTAACAATAGGGTTTTTTTTTAGCACTATTGAGATGCTGGAGGGATACTGGACAGTTCATATATTACTTGCTTTCAAAGAGAAATCATTTAAATAACAGCCTTCCAGAGATAGTGTTCTTTGTCAGCCTGGCCCTGGGAAAAACAGCAATGCTGCTTCAGACATGTATTTTAGTTCTAAAAATTCAAGCAGACGGGAAGCAATCATAAGGCTTATTTTTACAATGCCCTGACTTCCTTTCTAAGTTCAATGTGACAACTTCGTTCTTTGTGTGCTGTTATTCAGAGCCTACACTGAAGGGATACTGAAATATAAGGTATTAATAATAGATATATTCATACTTAAATTTATATATAATCAATGTTTTATTTTACAGAAAGTTTTGTTTTGGCTTGATAAAAATAGGTTCTTTCTTAATATTGAGTCTTTAAAATTGTTTGTTTTAAATCTATGAATCTATTATTTAGTTACTTCTGGAAAAATATGCTCATTTTATTTGGAAAAGATCAGTCAGCACTGGGTAAATTACTCTGTAGTAGCAAACACCCTTCTAAAACCTCAGTGAATTGAAAACCATAAAGCTGTATTTTTTATGTCATTTAGAGATTTAATCATTGAGATTAGGCCAGTTAATCTGATCCTCATAGTTACCTATGATTTAGGGTCATTGTCTCAAGTTTTACTGGTCACTATTCCAGAGTCAAAAGAAGTTACACATCAGTCCTTCCACGCACAACTCAAATGCCATATCTCCTTACTTGACCCCCAAAATGTGTCCTAAATACATAGTTCCAAAATTGGGAAGAACCAGAAACATTTGTTGAACAACACTTGATGGCAATCACAGTTTACCCTTCTGATCACCCACAGCAAGGTTATATTAAGCCTTGGAACCTTGGACAGTCACAGTCTTGGTTTGGTCTCGGTAGTGGTTCTTTCCCCGTACAACTATCAGTAACTATCCTTCCTAACAACTAAAGCACAATCAGTCCCAGGTGCCAATAACTACAATTGCAATTCTGTTTGGGATGCTCCTCTTTCTCTTGACTTAATCACACATAATTCAGGTTTATCAGCTTTAGTAAGCATGTTATACCATTAAACCTTTTCCTGAAGATATTGTCAACAAAAGAGATTGTCTAGAAACAAAATTAATTCTTTCCAACGTTTTAACAATCAGTATAATGGTTGCTCATTTGCTTTCATTCTCCTGCAATAAAGATTTGATATTTTGTTTTCTTCTTTTAATCTCTATTTCTTCAGTTTTGAGAAGCGGTAACCACTTCAATATAAATTTTACTTATTTCTGAACTATCTTTATATACCTTTTCTGTCCCTGATTTCAAATGGCTTAATTATTTACTAAAGTTATTTCTTAATTGTACTATCTTGTCAAATGCAACTAGTAGTATCCAATATTGACCATTATCATTCTGATGACCATACTCTTTTGAACACTACAGCATCATCAACTAAATATTCTGACTTTCAGCCTAGCTCAGGTAATTATTTAATCAAATGTTTTGCTGCTATGTAACATGTATTTCCATTTTTAAGTTTTTTTGGCTTCAAATTGCCTTTCTTAAGACAAAGCCATATGTTTAGATTTTGTTGTTTTCTTATAACAGCATCTCTTACGTTTTTTTGTTTGTTTGTTTTCATGGGTTTTTTTTCTGTGTCATTCAGAATAAATCGACTCAGTTATTCTGTAGTAATGACTAATCCCAAAACCATGGTGGCTCAAGCAGCACATATTTATACTTTGCTCATTCCATATGTCCATTATAGGTCAACAGTACCAGTTATTCTGTTATTCATTGACCAAGGTTGACTGAATACCAGAAACTTTGAATACTGTGAATGACCATTATCAGAGGGAAAAGAAAGCCCTGGATGGGGGAATGACTCACACTGACAATTCAGTGTTTTATCCAAAAGCTACATGTTTTACTTATGCTCACAAATCTTTGACTAGAATTATTTCAGGGTCTTACCCACCCTCAAATGGGGGTAGAAAGTGAATTCTTATTCTGAGGCAAGAAGGGGTAGCAACTGAAACATTTGATGATTAGTACTAATGTCAACTGTATGAGTTCTCTGATGGTTAGGATTGCAAAGATCACACATAGAATATAAAAGAGATATTAATGAAATATGGGTAAGGCAGGTACCACATACAAACATTTGCTTGAAGCTAAATGTTTTCCAACCAAGAAACATAAACTGAGACTATAAAGAATAATATAGTTACCAAAGTTATAAAACATTTATAGCTAGGTGACAAGTTGAAAGGTTCTAGTGATAGAAAGGAGATAAAAGTCAGTGATCTAATAGATTAGGGAGTGTTTTCACATTCAAATAGCTCAGAAAACCTTGCTAGTAACTAAATAGCATTCTTTGCAACAGATTTAACACTTAGACGTCATTGGTAAAAACACTAGGCAGAATATTGAAAGATGTTGCTCAAAATGAATGCTACCAACATGATGATGGCAGCTAAAATAGTTAATTTAAAAAACTGCGCCTGACCTGTGGTGGCGCAGTGGATAAAACGTTGACCTGGAAATGCTGAGGTCGCTGGTTCGAAACCCTGGGCTTGCCTGGTCAAGGCACATATGGGAGTTGATGCTTCCAGCTCCTCCCCCCCTTCTCTCTCTCTCTGTCTCTCTCTCTCCCTCTCTCTGTCTTCTCTAAAAATGAATAAATAAATAAATAATTTAAAAAAAAACTGGATACAGCTATATGTTATAGATCATTCAGCTCTTGGTTGCATTATGTTTCAAATACTTCTCCATTTCCTGGGCCTGAGAGTTTTTGTGTTTGTATTAATTTATATTGAAGGAATTTTAATTAAATTTAATAGAGATACTATTTGCTGTGATTTTGATGTGGTGGCTAGAAAACATCAAACTATGGTTTTAAGTAAGACCCTCAAGTAATTCAAAAGCTATTTTGGGAGTGGGCAGAAACACAATGTGATATTAATACATAGAATGTGAGTGATGCCGAATGGCCTGGGTATTCAGCAGAGAGGAAGACTTGGAAAGAATCAGAAAATGCTTCCTGCAGGATGGATATTTTATAGTGAAATTGAGAAATGAGTATGACGGCAATGCATACAGATGAGCTGAAGTATAGGGAATAAAATCCAAAGCGAGGGGGCAAAGAAGCATGTTAGAGGTTAGGAAAATAGTATATGAGTTAGCTGGGCTGTAGAGAGATGCAAATATAAAAAAGCATTGGTACCAAAAAAGATGTAAAAGATTACGGAAAGTCCTGTCCTAATCTTTGCTTCAAATGTGATTTGATTTTTTTTTTTTTTTTTTATCCTGGCTGCTTCTCTTCACTACCTAAATCCTCATTGGCCACTCACATCTCTTGATCGCTAAAGTATTTACATCACATAATTTACAATACAGCTATGAATGATATTGACTTAGGTGTATGTGAATAGTTCATTTTTGCCCTTCCAATGACTGAGACTCCCTATGAATTTTTTTACACGCCTATGTTACATAGCATAGTACTGACTGTTGATTAATTTGTAAAGAAGTTAAAATTGCTATATAAAATATAATTTCAGGTCCACTGCCTAGTTCCTAAAATAAAATTTAATTGGAACACAGCCACATTTGTCTATGTGACGTCTGGCAGCTTTTATAATATGGTGGCAGAGTTGAGTAGTTATGACAGAAACCACCTGGCCTCTAAAAGCCTAAAATATTTACTGTCATAACACGGGAAGTCCCAAATGCTCTTTTGGAATGCATTTATAGATGTGATCATTATGTTAATTAATATTTTTACATACATTTTTATCCATACAACCAATAGTCTTTGTAAAAGATTTTTTTATTTTACATTTTCTGAAACAAAGTCATTTTAATAAGTCTTTTTATTACATAGCTTTTTAGGGCATTAATGTTCAAAGGAAGGTTTAAGAAACTGTGGGCCCAATGATCACTTAATTGAAAAAAAATATGTATTTAACATTTAGTTATCTAAGTAGAAGGGATTAGAATGAGCAAGAACTACTGATGTTTGCTAAAAAAAGAAAATCTCTACTGGAATTTTTTTAAATTGCTCTGACTTCAGAAATAAGATTCTATTTAACCAACACAACATGACATCTACTTGATTTTTTCTCTAAATAAAGAAAATAAATTTACAAAGAATTTATTATTTGGAAAAAAAAAAGCAGAAAACCTTTTATTTTTATTAGCCCAGCCATTCTTCCTGAGCTAAGCATAGCTATAGTAAGGATAAACAACTGGCCTCCAGATTTCTAGGAAAAATAGCAGTTATTTAAGGTTTTACATATTCCGAGTAAGATCTTTTTTTTTTTTTTTTTTTTTTTTTTTTTCCCCCCCGAGTAAGATCTTGAAAGCACAATGTTTGAGAGAGTTAGATCTTATCCACACCAAAAGACAGTCATACAAAGATTAAAATATTTACTGTTGAGGGATTGTATGAACAAGCCAAAAATAATATATTTTTAAAAATATGCACTAAATTATAATCTGTATTATATAATCTATTATAATAAAATATTAATTTATTTAAAATTTCAATATTTAATTTTATTTAAAGAAAAATTTTAATGTTGGTAACAAAAAGCATAATTGAAGTAATAGGATAAAACAATAATGAGTGATAATTATTCATAGTTAATTATAACAGAAAAATTAGAAGTTAGGAAGTAACATAAATAATATAGTGAATGAGCTGTAGAATCAGATAACCTTGACCTAAAATCCTGGTTTCTTTTCTTTTTAGTGGTGTGGCATTGATCAATTTAGGAATACTCAGTTGCTTTAAAATGCACTTTAATAATAAAACTATCTCATTGGTTGGTAATTATGTTTCAGTGAGGTAATGAGCCCTTGAGAGAGAATAAGCACTAAATAAATGTCTTGTTGCTGTTTACATTGTTATGATTTCTATGTACTCAGTGGAAGATTATGTTAATTGGAAAAAATACTACTTGGTTAAAAAACTAAAACAAACACTATAAAACGGCAACTCCTATTAGAGGTATGCAGCTAGTTAATGTGAGAAAATTCTGGTAAATGAATAATTTTTGAGGTTATTTCAATTTCATTTTCATGTTCATCCACAGTTTTCTTTCACTATTACATTTTTATAAAATCATGGGCTAAACTATTATTTTTAACTCTAGATTACAAATTTTCCTAAATACTCAGTAAAGAACACCCAATTATGACCAATGAAACTTATGACACATGCTACACACTAAAGATTTACCCAAGCAAAAACTTCTTTTAACATAAAATGAGATTAACTTCTCCCTCTCCATATAGAACCTTATTCAAACAATTTATTTTTAATAACTACATATGAAAATAGTGTACCAGCTCTTTTTACTATATGACAAAATGTTTTGTTATAACTTTCAGAAACAAAAAAAGTTAAATGAAAAAAGATATGTGTTAAAGTTAACCGATAATACCTATTTTTCGTGTTGTGTTTGTGGAAGATTTTGAACACGTCATATCTATGCATCACTTGAAATTTGTAAACATAAAACACCAAACATTTTTCACATTGCAATATATCAACTTTTAACCTTCTAATCTCTAATAAAGAGGATGATACAGTGTAAAACTTATGAACAATAGGAATAAATATTTCAGTACAAAGTAATTTACTCTCACAGTACACCGATAAAAAACACACATAAAATAGGGTACGTGCTGTTTATGTCATTCTCTTCTTTTCGACTGCTGGGAAATGAATTGATTAGAAGCATTTAGAAGATTAACTGGTGAATGCTTGTCGTTCATCATAGAGACATTTTAATATGATGATTATGGTACCTTAGAACGGGATGTCAATTCAATTTTCTTACAAGAATCACTAAATGAGGAATTACATTAAAAGAATCTCAAACCCCAGATTAACCTTTTTCAGTTGCCATGCCTTGGGATCCATTAATCACAAATTAACAAATTACACAAGTTAAAAACAAAGAAATCCTTGTTGCATTACACAAGGGGCAAAAATAAAATAAGGCATAACCACTATCATAAATATAATGTCTGTGTGCATATGTATCTGGGGAAAGTGGTGAAATGGTAGCTATACACCTGATATAAAGTTGAATTTAAATTATTTGAATAATAAAGTAAATCAAAACCCAGATTTCTTTTAAAGTAAGTGCTAGTTATAGTTTAAAGGCAGTAAGTATATCCTCATTAAAATAGAATTTTGGTAAATTTAATACAAAAACTTGAAATAAACAAAACACATAATTTGGAAAATTAACCACCAATTATGACATCCCTTTCTTTACAGTTACTTCTGTGGCCACTGGCATGATTTAATATGATGGCCTCATTTTTGTTAAGCTTGGGGAAGGAACACTAGTAAAATAGCTATTGGTTTCTGTTCCAATATAATCAAATCTTAAAAAAATGCAGAGTAGACACCCTTATGTGTTATACGGTAGGACTGTTATTAAACAATGTCTATAGAACAGAGTTATCTGCCATTCATTAGAAACAAGAGTGTATTTAAAAATTATTAACTAGGCCTTGGCCGAATGGCTCAGTGGATAGAGCATCACCCTGGTGTATGGATGCCTCACGTTCTATCCTTGGTCAGGGCACACAAGAGAAACAATCATCTGCTTCCCTTCCCCATTCTCTCCCCCTTCATTCCCTCTTTCCCTCCCACAGCCAGTGGCTCGATTGGTTTGAACATGACTCAGGGTGCTGAGGATGGCTCAACTGGCCTAGCACTTCAGCCTCAGGCACTAAAAATAGCTCAGTTGATTCCACTGGCCACAGAAGAGAGTTGCTGAGTGGATCCCAGCCAGGGTGCATGTGGGAGTTTGTCTCTCTATCCCCTCTCCTCTCACTTAAAAAAAATAAAGAAATATTGAATATTTGTATTTTTAAGTTCAGAACAAAACAGAGGGGAAGAAATAGAGATTCCCCATATACTCCCTGCTCTGACACAGGTATAGCCACCCCTATTAACAACATCCCCCACTAGAGTAGGACATTTCTTACAGCTGATAAACCTATATTGACTTATCATAATCACCCAAAGTTCATAGTTTACATATGGCTCACTCTTATTGTGTACAAGCTATGGGTTTGGATGAATGTGTTTATCATTATGCTGTCATACAGAGTATTTTCACTGTGCTAAAAATCCTCAGTGCTCTGCCTTCTTACCTTACCCCCCAAACCCTGGCAACCACTGATCCTTTTTATTGTTTCTTTACTTTTTGCTTTTTCAAGAATGTTATGCAGTTGGAATCATACAGAATGTAGCCTTTTCAGATCAGCTTTTTTCACTTAGTAATATATATTTATGTTTTTCAGTATCTTTTCATGACTTTATAGGAGTGTAATTACTGGAGTATATGATAATACTATGTTTAGTTTTGTGAGAGACAACCAAACTGTCTTCCAAAGTAGCTGTATTCTCACCAATAGGTGTCAAAGTTTCTGTTGCTCCATCCTTACAAGTACTTGGTACTATCAGTGTTTCAGATTTTAGCCATTTTTGTAGGTGAGTAGTAGCAGTATATTATTGTTAATTTGTATATCCCTGTAGACATATGATGTGAAGCATCTTTTTCTTTTATTATTTGCCATCTGTACATCTTCTTTGGTTCTGTTAAAGTTTTACACCATTTTTTTAGTTGAGTTGATTGTTTTATTTTTTAATATTTTGTTTTCAGAGTACTTTGTGTATTTTGGATAATAGTCTTTTACAAATGTGTCTTTTGCAAATACTTTCCCATTGTCTGTGTCTTGTCTTCTTTTTCTCTCTACATTGTCTTTTACAGAACAGTTTTTAATTTTAACAAAGTTCAGCTTATCTATTTTATTTTGTAAATTATACTTTCTGTGTTGTATTGGAAAGTCATCTTCATACCCAACAAAATCTAGATTTTTTTTTGGTATTTTCTAGGACTTTTATTGTTTTGTATTTTATATTAAGTCTTTAACCAATTTTCAGTTAATTTCTTTGAAGAGCAAAAGGTATTTGTCTATGTTTGTTCATTTGTTCCTGTGGATGTCCAATTATTTCAATGTCATTTGTTAAAAAGACTGCCTTTATTTCATTACATTGCCTTTACTTTTTTGTCAAAGATCATCGGCTTGTATTTATGGAAGTCTATATCTGGGCTTTCTATTCTCTACCATATATTTATTTGATTATTCTTCTACCAATGTTATGCTCTCTTCATTACTGTAACTTTAAAGCAATTCTTGAAGTTGGATTGTATCAGTTCATCATAACATCATAAGATATATGTATATGTCTATCACCATCCCATCCCTATTATTCTCATTATCATTGCCATTTTGCAGATAAAGAATTCTATATTTAGGGAGATTATCTAATGTAAGTTCATATAACAAGTAAGTGTAAATTATTAGAATAAAAATGTACATACATATCTAAATTATAATGTTTTTACCATTCTAAAATTACCATTGAAATTATCACTTCAGATTTGAACTCTAAAGTGAAATTCTTGAAAGTGTAGAATAATTTGTTTACTTTTTTCACAATATTTTGAATTGCTCACAGTATCTCACTACCTGTACACATGTACATTCAACAACCATCTGCTAATTAACTGTTAGTTTCACACCTTTATTATAATATTTGAATTTATGTGAACCAATGTAGTGGTAATTCGTGGATTTCTCCTCTTTGTTATATTGAGGAAAGTTTTGACAAATTGTTGTTATTTAGAAAAAAAAAGAACTTTTTAGTCATTACTGGAATGATATACAGACAATATTATTTAAGAGAAACACTGTTAGTATTTGACATTTTGTATCTTTTATGTATTGCATGGGCACAGAGATTTCACACATCAGAGTGCAGCCTGACCCATGTAACTGCATATTGGAAACTACAAGTTATAGCAGTGCAAGCTTGTGCTCATAAGAATTGAGGAAGCTTCTCTTTCTCTTGTTTTGAGAGCAGCAGCCAGTAACACTCTGCACTACAATGTGCCCTCAAGCAGGAAGGAGACACAGAAAGGAAATTTTTCAAAGAGCAGCGATGTATTTTTATTGAAATATTTTTAAAATTGCTAAAAGCAAAAAAAAAAAAATTATCATAATTTTAAAATATGAATTGATTTAAATAAAGAGAACATACTTTATTTAAATACTAATTGATATTCTTCCCTGTATAATGTTTTCTTCCTTTCAACAGTACAATGAAAACAAAATGAATATTTCATAGTTTCCACTAATTATGACAATGATTTCTTTGTCATATGAATATTTTATTGTGAAAACTAATAATGTTGCTGCTCAGAAATGAGAAAATCACAGATACTTTTAGGCAACTTAAGTCATTTGTGACAGTTCATAATTCAGTGTAGTAGCTTTTTCAATATATGCAACTTCGTTATACTTTTGTCAAAGTTCCTACAAAACAATTCTAACTCTTAGACCAGTACAGGATGCATAATTTTTAGTTAGTTTCTTCAAAATAATATGTTAAATATAATTTTTTTTTTTTTTAAGATTTTACTTAATAACTTTAGGGAGAAGAGAGAGGAAGAGAAGGGACAAGGAGGAGGAGGAAGCATCAACTTGCTTTTCTGTGCCTTGACTGGGCAAGTCCAGGGTTTCAAACCAACGACCTCATTCATATTGAAAATTACGTATAGGTAGCTATGGGTACTGTATTATGGACAGGTAGCACTGTCTAGAGTGTGTCTTTCCTCCAGTATGCTAAAGCTCTCACCTCCTCTGCCAAACCCCATGACATGGCTACTATCTCCCTTTTACAAATAACAGAACTAAGGGCATTAATAAGAAACAGAGCCTGCGTTTGAGTTCAGTCTGGCTAATTTCAAAGCCTATGTCAAATTGTCTGTATCTGTATTGCACCAACATTAATTTTTTTCCTATCCACTAATGTTACTCTTACAATCCAAGTGAGTAGAAAAATAATGACAATGTGAAAATATCTTTGAAAATATTAACGGTTATGAGGTCCCATGTATATTGAATCTATGTGTTATTTACATATGTATATCAGTATTATATTTTTACATATGTATGTAATATCAATTACATATTTTCTGGTTAATTACTTTTAATGGTTGGTAATTGCAGATATGCTTTTCTGCAAATTGCATATTCCTCAAATTGCATATATATTTTTTTTCTCTAAACATCTTAATAATTGCCATTGATAATAGTAGCCATAATATACAGTAACTGAAAACATTGGCCCTGCATTGATCTGGGATGCTGAAGTCACCATTTCAAAACCACAGGCTTGCCCCCCTTCTCTCTCTCTCTCTCTCTCTCTCTTTTCTGTCTAAAGTAAATAAATAAAATCTTTCAAAAAATAATATTGGCCTTGGCCTGTTGGCTGAGTGGTAGGGTGTTGGCCCAGTGTGTGGATGTCCAGGTTCAATTCTCTGTCAGGGCACATAGAAGAAACTACCATATGCTTCTCTACCTTTCCCTCTCTCCCTTCTCGCTCTCTCTTTTCCCCTGCCACAACCATGACTCCTTTGGTTCCAGCACATTGACCCAGATGCTGAGGATGGTTCCATGGAGTCTCTACCTCAGGTCCTAAAAATAGCACAGTTGTGAGTTAGGTTCCGGAGGGACAGAGCATCGGCACTAGATGGGGGTTGCCAGGTGGATCCTGGTGGGGGTGCTTGCAAAAGTCTGTCTCTGTCTCCTCTCTTCTCACTTAGAAAAGAAGAAAAAATATATTCAATAATTTTAATATAATTCTTAAATACTACATATTGCATAAATATGTACTACAGAACGATCTACATATTAAATACATTTATCAATATGTTCTGTCACTATGTTAAATACAAAGGTTAGTTTCATAGATATCCTATTGTCTTTCAAAACATTCTTAAGGATGCTATGGCAGAAGTATTTAGAGTTCATCTAGAATTCCTCACATTCCCACTGACCCCCCACCCCCGTAGTATTTTTAATCTCTCATCTGCATTGTTTTACGGGAACTGTGTTCTAACAAAGGGCCAGTAAAGGACCTACTAACAGACAGACTCAGGCATTGAATCAAGAATACTTTACTGCTTGTACATTTTTATTATGACTCTATGCCATTTCTAAACATTTTCAGGACAAACATTTATTTTCCTTCATTTTTTACTCTGAGGAAATGAATTCATAAATTGTTAAGAATTGCACATTTTTAATGTTAAACATGTTTTATTGAAATTGAGTTAGACAGTCGTACACTGCTTTCCAGGGACGCATCCTGACAAGTGTGTTTTTTGTCAGTTTTCTGTGTGCGAACGTCCTGGAGTGTAACCACACGAACCTGCCCGCAGCCTGTCGCTGTGATGGCATACCCTGTTCTCCTGCAGACCCAGCCGGGCCGCGGGTGCGTTTCCACCAGCATCACCGCGAACACGAAGCTGTAACTGTAGTGGAGTCCCTGATGGAAGCTTTTCTTTTGTCGTGCAAGGCCAGCCTGACGCTTTGATTGCTGGAGCATCCACTTCATAGCAGTATTCACTTTAAAGAGGCATCTGCTTTTAAAGAAAGGCTTTCTCAGATACACACAAGGCCACTCACACAACTAGATAAAGAGTGATGTCCTTTCTGCCAGTGAGGTGCCTTATTTTAAAGCTCGTGGTTGATTTCAATAACTGACCATTTCAAGTACCTGTCTGTTTTTTTTCTTTTCATGCATAAATCCCGTTCTTATGTTTTAAATTCATCAATAATCAGTGAGCTCACAAAACACTCGGTCCTACTCTCAATCCCAGTAAAAGCAGAAGCCCAGGCCTCAACTTTTCTCTCTCTCTCTCTGTCCCTCTTTCTCTCTCTCACTGTCTTTTCACCTGCCTAGACTTCACTATGATACAAACTCCAGGGTCTGTAGGTAATAAATTCCTTTGTTCTTCAAAGTTTCCAGATGGTTATTGCCGAAGGGTGTCTTTCAACCATAATAAGAGACACAGGGGTTAGTCTGGTGGTAACTCTTGTTGAGAAAAGGAGAAGTCTAGGAAGCTCACAGGCCCAGGTGAAGCCCTCTGCCACTTCTAGCCTTTAGCGTTACTAACAATTCACCACTGACGCAAAACACTGATGCATCCTGCAATCTTAAGGCACTACATCTGACCCAGAAAAACTAACTCAGCTACTCCATCGTCAATAGGGGACAGAAAGTTTTCAGCTACGTTATAATCTCATGACACTACCATTGCATACATAGTCGGGTCCATCTTTATGCAGCACATGACTGTTCTTAAACTTTGTAGGTATGTTGATCTAGATCTTTTTATAATTTAATTATGCTTACAAGTCAATAAATGAAAGAATGGGTTGTAAACATAATATACATTGTGAAACGGTGGTGTCTGAGTGAATAGTTCCTCTGATGAAAGAGTATTTATGACTTAGCGGAAGAAGATTATACAATGTAAGAATACTAAGAAGCAAGCAATCAGAAAAGTTTGGTGACACTACAGGAGCCATCATTGGGCAATATTAATATGGTCAGAAGAGTTTTTAAAATACACTGAGTATTTAACCAAAGTATTTTGAATAACTGTGAATAAATAAAACAGCATTTATAAAGGCAGAGCCACAAACTATGGAGAATGAGACTTTCTCTTGGTTATATGCCTCTCAAGAAAAAATAGTGAGTGGACATTATGGTTGATCATAGAACAATAGAAAAGTTGGACAATAAAACTGCAATAAGGCCCGGGTACTTGCTATAGAAGCATGTCTTCCTCTTTTCACTCTGGGGTACTTTCATTTTATGAGTCAGTATCAACAGTATTTTACCCTTTGTGTCTTTTGCTCATGTTTCAAGTTACTAGGGGATGAAGCATCTGATTGGCTTTGGTTCAGGGGTGTTTATTCAGTGACCTATCTCTAGGAGACTGGACAAGAAATAGTCATGGGAGGAAACGTTAGGAGCCACGTGTTTCATTTTAAAGTGTAGCACAAAAGGTATTTGATGGTAAATATTTGGGTAGCAACATATAAGTAAGTGGTATGGATGCTTCGGGCATTAAGGTGTGTCAGGTAGTAGAAAGGCAGACTCAGTCAAGCAGGCCTGCAGTCTGGAGGAAGAGTGGAGGCCAGAGCCTGCAAAGCCAGCTTGGGAGTCATCAGCTAGATCCTCCTAAACAACTAAGGAAACTTGTTCCATCTCTCGCTTGCCCATCTGGAAATTGAAGATAATAACAGTACCCAATGGTTTTGTCACCGGTTGTTTTGTGATTTAATGAAATGTCTGTAAAGGCCTATTCACTCACTGAAATAAAAGGTATTATTTTCTCAAAAATGCTGAATCTATTATGGAGAAAGAAAAAGAGAGTACGGGATTAGCATTTCTACTCGTGGCTTCACTTTTGAAATGAGCAAGCAGCACTATTGAAATGAGGCAGAGGAAATGTCAGGAGACTGCAGGCAATTTCTTGAAATCTTGACGATTCCCTCAAGCTGAGGGCACTGTGTGTGGGTCGGCAAAACCGGAAGTAGAGACAGTTTCTCTCTCTGTCCTTGCAGCTCTCTCACAAGTTTGATAAAGGTAGTCATTTTTTTTTTGGATGCAAGAATATATTTGTAAAAATGGTAACTTACACATGACAGTATTCCAGTATCTAGGTCAACAGTAAGTCCAACAAAATATAATTAGGTAGAGTAACTCAAGTACAGATGGCTTTTCCATAATTCTGACAACATCTATTTGAGCCTCTGCAATTTGAGTTTAGTAAATTGTTCTCAAGAAAGTTTGCACGAAGTTGTACCAACATTTACTATGCAGTAACCCCTCTTAATTTTTCATCTCCTCCTTTTCTTCACATATACTGGGCTGAAAGATGGTACACAACTTTCCTCAATCTGTTACCCCAGGAGCAAACACAATCATGGACACTTAACTCCGTTGCACTATTTAAAAAAAAAAAAATCATTTCTTCTGTAATAATTTTTAATTCTTTAGTGTCACTAAACATGTGGGCAAAAACTATATTTCGGTGACTGGCAATAAGTTTCTCTCTCATTTTCTATCCCTTATCAACTTTTGAGCAGTTAGCATTTTTCTGTGAAATGTTACACCACAAACTAGAAAGCCTGAGCATTCTTTGTTGAAGAGAAGAATGCAATTTGGTTCACATTTTAAGATTCAAAGTTCAGTAATGAATACTTTTCTTCTAACTCATCCTCTCCAAACTACTCTTGTTAATTTTATATTTTAAAATGTTTGACTAGTGAAGATCTAGAACTCCTTGGAGCCATATCGTGTCAGTGAGTCAGAAGGACCCCGGAAAGAGAGACTCTTGGCCCTGGGACAGGCAAGGATGGCAGCGCGGTGACTGGGAGCACTCCAGGAAACCGCTGGGCACGAGACACAAAAATTACACTTTGGAGTGAGGTCTGTCTATGTCAGCCAGCTCCTCTAGCCAAGAGGACGGAGGGGACTGGGTGTTTGGAATACACTGCCTCTAGCTATCACATGTCCCACCGGATAGTGTTGGCAAGCCAGAAGAAATTATTTCGGGAACTGTCTACTCTTTTCACTTAGTTTTTTTTTATTCTTTTTTTTTTTTTTTTGTATTTAAGTCACAGACGTCTGTGTTTCCCTCCTAGTGATTACTACTGAGATGTTTCATATAAAGTGCTCTCTGACTATGTCACTCTAAAATTATTCAAGAAAGCTCAAAATTCCTTACAACAAACCACATTTCTGGGTATAAATAAATGAATGAAAGCCAGTTTTTCTCCCCGGGAGAATATGGGTGATGCCTTCCCCCCCAACCTATCCCTGGGCCACTATTACTGGTTCTGAGATATTATTTTATGAATGTTTGAAATGTGTTCTTCTCCCAAACTCGATTAGCTTCTTTACATTACTGACATTGTCAACAGTCGCCCCACTTATAGATACCTATCTGCTCTTATAGAACACAAACAACATGTGTGAAATTTACACACTAACCCAGGGGTCGGGAACCTTTTTGGCTGAGAGAACCATGAACGCCACATATTTTAAAATGTAATTCCGTGAAAGCCATACAACATCCCATGTACATTACGCATTATCCAATAAAAATTTGATGTTGTCCCGGAGGACAGCTGTGATTGTCTCCAGTCACCCAGAACCGTGAACATGAATGGTAGGAAATGAATGGATTGTAATACATGAGAATGTTTTATAGTTTTAACCTTATTATTATTTTTTATTAAAAATTTGTCTGCGAGCTAGATGCAGCCATCAAAAGAGCCACATCTGGCTCGCGAGCCATAGGTTCCCGATCCCTGCAGTAACCCCTTCCAAAACAGGGAGCTGGTTCTACATATCTTGAGACACAGAGAATGAAAATATGTCCTTAAGAAGGTGACAAATTGTTAAAGCTGCCTTTTCTGTAGAAAAATCTTAAAAGCCAGTTCATGTGTTAATATTTCTTTCCTCAAAGGATGGTGTGAGATTCAGCTGTGCTGAAGGAACAAGGAGTTAAGACCCGGATGGAAATTGAAGGGATTTAATTTGTCATGAGGTATTTTGAAATAGGTCAGACTGATGACAGTGTTCTCTGGTCAAAAAACAACAAAAAGGGAAAAATGAGGAGGTGGGAGGTATGTGCTAAATCTTTATAACAGGAGAGATGAGGGAAGCCGGTGAGTGAGTGGAGTAAGGCATCAGGAAGATGGATATTTTTCCTTGTGGTTTTGTAACACCACCACACCAGCTGTGCTCTTCTTTATGGTTCTGGTGAGCATTCAAACTGGGCCTGTGTGGAGTGAGTTATTGTTGCTTATGTCACCTTATTTCTGATACTCCTTCAAACCTGTTCCCAAGGTTAAAGCGTTCCAACTGCAATATTCTCAACGGTGCCTTTAATATACATTCACAGTGTATGCCTTACTCTCACCGAGGAAATGAAACACTGTAAACTGGTCATTCCTGATTAATCATGTTTTGTTAGTTGTTCTTTTATTTCTTTTGTCTACCTCATCACGGACCCTGCTTTCCTTGTGAATTTAAAGCTTATGCTATAAAAGCATTTTTAGTTGGAAGAGTGTTTATTAGCTTTGAAAAATCTGCTTGAGAAACAAGCACTTCAAATTCACAGTTCCCACCTGAGTTCCCAGAGTGCTTTTCTCATTTTACTGAACCACATGGACTCCATTAAACCTGAAGGAACGCCACCAGGGCCCCACTACAATGCCAAGTATGTGACCTCTCGCATACTTGGGATTTTAATTTGCATTAGGTGAAGTTTGACTTAATAATAGCATGATGCTGTGCATAAAGTCAAAGACACATTTGTGAATCTGCATTTTGCAAGTTAGCAAGGGAGCAGAATGGCAACAATGTCACCACAGAGTTGAGCATAAGACAGAGTCAGATGGCAGAAACACATGTACAGATTCAGAAATAGATCCTCACTGCGTCTTTGCCTCGTTCCTTTGATCTCGTATATTTCTACTGGAAGATGAAAAAGAATTCACGGCCTAAAATTAGCAAGAAATAATGCAACTTTATTCTTCTTATTACCAGTCTGTGAAGGCATTCAAAATTATTGAAATAGAAAAGCACAGAGGAAAATGTCAAAGAGGTTATTGAGAAACAAGATGTGTTTTCAACACTTTCAAGTAAATCATGTGGAGAACCATTTTAATTCTGTCCTAATGTTCAAGAAAATAAAGAAATAAAACTGTGAACCTGCAAGCCTTCAAAATTCAAGGGACATGGTATTTTGGAGCTTCAAACCAAAAGAAAGTACTTACTCTACACACACACACACACACACACAGACAGAGAGAGAGAGAGAGAGAGAGAGAGAGAGAGAGAGAGAGGGAGAGGGTGTTATAGGCTGACTAAGGAGTTATATGAAGAAGCAAAACTCCACCTATATAGTCACCTGACATGTTAGGAAAGCGGAGTTGTCTGAAGTCTCACCTTTCTTTGGGCTGTGACAAATGATTAAGAGTAGATAGAGTTCGTTGTTAGAGAGTTAGAATGCATTAAAGTTTGTATTTGGCTGTCAGCCACTTTCAGTTTAAGTCTTCCTTTGCTAAGCAGAGCACGTGTTCATATTAGTGACTCCTCCTCTCTGCACCAGACAGGGAGCTCTCAGGTCCAAGGGTTCACATCTTACCTTGGAAATATGAATGGAAAATAACTCACTGTCATTATTTTTGAAGATACAAATGTTAACTCTTAGGTCAAGAGTGTTTGTATGGAGGTCATGGAAGCTCTGTTTACACTTATTTCTTAAAGAACAGGATTAATGCAGGGTTTCCGTGTAAACTCTCAGCTCAATACCAGCCCACTGTAGGTGCAATAAACTGGAGGCAAGTGTTTAAGATGGGTGAGTAGCATGGGGAAGGATCCATTTATGCCCAGACCAGGCCCTACAGTATATTCAACTCTAGCTACTTTATCAAGAATGGGTAGGATCAGGAAGAAATATTATTTTGCAAAAAATTATGGTCCTGACTGGTGATTGAGACCTAGGGACCGAGAAGGAAAAGGCGGGGAGCTGGGGTTAGAATACCCCAGCCTGGGTCCCAGGAATTGGAGCTTACAAAGTTCCATATCCTCATACACTTTCTAAACACCGACAAAGGATACAAAGTGAAACTTGATTGTAAGTATTCCCCTAGTGTTATGGGACAAGAATGAAATGTTCTACAATCAAGGGATGCTATAGTTCATTTTCCTCTGTGATGTCCTTATCTTCCCTGGGATTTCTGACCATCTGTGACCTCTTTGTGTTTCTTGAACCCCAGAGCCTACACCCACTTGATTGCTAGGAGGCAGATGTAGCTGTAGTTAATCACAGCATTTGGGAGAAAGGGAAAAGCCTGTGGTTAGAAACTCACCAGAGCCAAGGCCAGTTCCTCTATTCATCACCCTGTCAATGTCCCCAAGCCTCCCTCTGACCACTCCCTTCTTCCCAGCAGGCCTACCAAGCTTGCCTCCTGCAAATACATCATGAATTTTCTACTCCATTTATCTGATCCCATCTGCTTTCTAGTCTCTAAGAATTTTTCAAAAAATGTTGGCCCACTGATGGTAATAGTTCTTATTTCCTGGCATGGTTCTTGATGCATTTTTTTTTTTAAAGAAAAATATTCTCTGTCATTTCAAAGAAGTTAACATAGGAGGAGAGATGATCTACAAGCTAAGCCTGCTATCTTAATCCAATTTCCCTCCAGTGTTTCTTTAATTTAATTAAAGTCAGGTCACTTTTAGTAATAAGCTGCTAGGAGAACGAGAGGTTGTGGAGTGCAGGCATTCAAATAAAGAATTCCATGACGTGTCGGCCCTGGCTGTAGCTTGTCTCTGTGATAGCACACACATGTTTAAACGGGAAAGGTTGGTGACTCGTGGTCTGGTAGACTAGGACTAGGAATGCCTGATTTAGAATTAGGGTAAAAGTTTTTTTCTTCCTATGTTTTACCTGCGTGTTTAATTGAACACAAAAAGAAAAATCCCCTTTCACTTTACCTGTCATCCTCTGTGGGCTGTTTTTGTGTCATATATATCAGCTGCCTCCGGGACTTGACCTAACTTTGCCTAAGGGATCATCCACGTTGTTCAAATGTTTCCATGTACTAGGAAAGGGGCACACATGCAACTGACATAGGACAAATGGATCCAATTGTGAGTGTGATAGTGACTGATCCTTCCGTTCATCTGAGGTTCTTAAGGACTAAATTAGAGCAAACCTACACGAAGTGTTCTCTGAAATCACTAAATGGAAGAGAAGTATTGCTGTCACATAGACCACATGCTGACACTGGCAAATTGTTAAAAATGACCAGCAATTAAGAAAGTAAACATTTAAATTATTCATTTGTCTCAGTGCAGTTATTTTTGAAAGATGTGTGCATGTTCTAATACACGGGGACAGAAAATAGTAAAAGCAGTCCCATGTAACTATTTTTCTCCAGCAATTTTTATTTTATCTTAAAAATTTACATAGATCTATAGGATTGATTTCTAACACTGATTTGCCAGTATGTTAGATCAGTTATTTTGATTGTTTTCTTGAAATTCTTAAACAACTTATACCAAAGTACTTCAGAAATATTTTAGAAAGTAAAAAATTATAGTTGCTAATTCTATTAATATTGAATCTCTGCACAGATTGAAATTCTTTTTCTAATTATAGTTTTCTACATTGAAATGCTATCAGTATTTTGTTTTTAATTGTTTCATTTCAGCTCTTCAGATTATAAAATATCTCTTCCCCATTGAGGAGATATTATAAGCAATTGCCTAATTAACTCACAATACCAATTAGCTGGTGTGAGTCCTATAATTCACATTGCTGTATAGATCTTAAGAATTAGGATGACAGAGTTGTAGGCTTGTGTCCTTTTGAGGTATAAACCTCTTTTCAGTGTCATTTAAGAGTCAGATCACCCTGACCAGTGGTAGCGCAGTGGATAGAGCACAGACCTGGGGTGCTGCAGTCCCATGTTTGAAACTTCAAGGTCACCAGCTTCAGCGAAGGCTCATTTGGTTTGAATGCAGGGTAGCTGGCTTGAGTATAGGATCATAAATGATCTTATGGTCACTGGCTTGAGCCCAAAGGTCACTTGCTTGAAGCCCAAGGTCACTGGCTTGAGTCCAAGGTTGCTGGCTTGAGCAAAGGGTCACTCACTCTGCGGTAGCCCCCCGGTCAAGGCACATATGAGAAAGCAATCAATGAACAACTAAAGTGACACAACTACAAGTTGATATTTCTCATCATCTCTGTCCTTTCTTGTCTATTTCTCTCTCTCTCTCTCTCTCTCTCTCTCTCTCTTAAAAAAAGGAGTCCGATCCAATGGGTGCTTATGGTACTTATAAAACAGAATCATGAAAACATTTGTTTTGGAATTTTTAAAAAGAGCATCGATGAAGTCAGAATGGAAAAAAAAAAAAAAAGCACTTAGGCATTTCTGTGAATTACCATACTTTAAAATTAAACTTTGTTTGTATATTGGATTACCAGTATTCCTGCCTCTCTTGTCATGTTCTTTAGTCAATAATCTCTTTAGTGTCTTGGACATCTAATTGTAAAAATCTAACCATGCCTCTCAAAGGAGTGAGCTTACTTCATCTCTGATAGGCATCAGACTGAGACAAGTCAGAAAAAACGAGAAGACCATGTTGTTGGACAAGGTCATTTGACAGTGAGCAAGAAAACCAGAGAGCTCGGAAAGACGGGACCCCTGAAGAGTGCTGCTTCAGCCAGAAGAAGAAAGGAGGCTTAAGAACCATCAGAGCTGATATGGACCTATTAAAAAATGTTTCAAAACTAAAGAGTAACCTGTCAAGTACGATGTGAAGATTGCAGTCAGAAAGTCATTTTAGCACAGAAATTAAAAGTACAGACTGACAAGCCAGACTGTCTAAATCCAAATCCTACCTCCACGATGCCCTCACTGGGAGACTAAACTATTTGGTCTCTTTGAGCCTCACCTTTCTTCATCTGTGAAATGGGAACAGTAATACCTCTTTCATGAAGTTTTAGGAGAGACTGCGTTAATAATAATTATGTGAAGGGCTTTGTTCTGGTTTACAATATATTCTCAAAATCTTAGACACACCCTGCAAGAAGTACAGCACGGGTTCCCCAAGGAAAGGGTGTTGGCTAGATCTAGCACCACTTCCAACCAATAGAATAAATGAGCAGTGTGACTTTAGAGATTAGATGACCAAAGAGAAGGTGGCTTCCTAATGATTACTTCTCTTAGCTCACTCACTGTGGAGGAAGTCAGCCAGCATGTGGACAGGATTCAAACAGCCCTTTGGAGAGGGAGGTTCACATGAGGAAGAATGGAGGCGTCCTCCCAACAACCAGTGAGAAAAAGTCCCCCTAACAGCAGCTCTGTGCATGAGCCCTCTTGGAAACAGAACCTGCTGCCTCAGTCGTACCATGACTGCAAACCTGGTCTTTATTTTGTCTGCCTCCTCATGAGAAACTGAAAGTTTCAACTGGACAGCTGGTCCTGACCCATATTCCTGGCTCATGGAAATTTTGAGTGAATAGAAGTTAGTTGTTCTAAGTCACTAAATCTTGAGGATGTTTGTTATTTTGCAATAAATAACTCATACATATTTTAAGCAGTGCTTGCTTTATCATGAGTACTGTAACATTATTAGTTATATTATTATTATAAGCCATTGGTTGAGAGTTTGGGGACAGTATAATGAACCACTAGAAATTCCTGATTATGTTCCCCGAAAATATTTAAGCACAGAAGAGACCACTGCGATCCATTTTGTGGCATGCTTGTTGTTAAGTCCTGAAGTAACAGGCAGTTCACTGATATGCTGGTATTTTATGGGCTTTTGAATAATATTTTCTTGGAGAAAAAATAAAAATGATGGTAGATAAAGGAAGCTACAAGGTAAAAGTGAGAAAGAGAAGCAAAGAATTTTGAGAGTGGAAGGGAAAAGAGGAATGATGAGTGGCTTACTTGCCTTTTTCATATGCAGATGGAAAACTAAGGACTCAATAAACCAAAACAAACAGGCAAACCAATAAACCATACTGACATCAGCTTCATAAATAATACATCCAATATTGATTGTGGGAAGTTAAAAATAAAGGAAGAAGGGTGTTCTCACCTATGCATTACATCAATTGTAATGTACTTCGGGCTTTTCCGTGTCTACTGCCCCTAAGTTAAGCCACTTTCTTTTTTTTTTTTAATTTTATTTATTTATTTATTTTTTACAGAGACAGTTAGTCATAGAGAGGGATAGACGGGGACAGACAGACAGGAACAGAGAGAGATGAGAAGCATCAATCATTAGTTTTTCATTGCGTGTTGCAACACCTTAGTTGCTCATTGATTGCTTTCTCAAATGTGCCTTGACCGCGGGCCCTCAGCAGGCCGAGTAACCCCTTGCTCGAGCCAGTGACCTTGGGTTC
The DNA here is from genome assembly GCF_036850995.1 of Saccopteryx leptura. Classification (NCBI taxonomy): domain Eukaryota; kingdom Metazoa; phylum Chordata; class Mammalia; order Chiroptera; family Emballonuridae; genus Saccopteryx; species Saccopteryx leptura. Next base: position 22,126,142 of record NC_089507.1, read on the forward strand.
AAGCTGGTGAGCTTTTGCTCAAACCAGATGAGCCCGCGCTCAAGCTGGTGACTTCGGGGTCTTGAACCTGGGTCTTCAGCATCCCAGTCTGACGCTCTATCCACTGCGCCACCCCTGGTCAGGCAAGCCACTTTCTTAATATCTGCAATGTGGGTGGGGGGAAGACCAACCAAATGTAAAAAACAAAGACTTTCCATCTGAGTGGCTATAGCAAAGGGGATCAGCCACCATCACTTGCATTTTGGCAGGGATTCAAAGGCAGTCAGAGGAGTGGGAAATCTTTACACTGGAAAAAAAGGAAGACGTTAGGTATGTTCTGATTGGAGATTCGGCATGGGGAAGTGTAGAAGTGGACTCTTACTAATTAGAGGTTAAGGGTACCTACCTATTTGGCTCCTTGTGTATGGTCCTATGTTGGAAGCAGGAACAAAAATTAAAGAAGCTGTCAGTTATTAATCAAATCTTTATTATTTTGGGCAATTATTTAACTTCCTGGATTATTGCTAGAGATTGCGATCTGGTTTTTGCAAATCTGGTTTACAGCAAGCTGGCCTTCATGGTTGTTTATTATAGATAAAAAGTGAGTTTTGTGGGTTGATCACTGCAGGTTGTGTGTCTAAGTTCTATCTTTATAGATGATGTGACCATGTTCTATATGTATATTCAGTATCTTATTAACAATACACTTTTTTTTATACTTCATTTCTTTTTTTCCCTTATTTTTATTAATTTTAATGCAGTGACATTGATAAATCAGGGTACATATGTTCTGATAAAACATCTCCAGATTATTTTGACACTTGATTATGCTGCATACCCCTCACCCAAAGTCAAATTGTCTTCCGTCACCTTCTATCTGGTTTTCTTTGTGCCCCTCCCTTCACCCACCCCCTCTCTCTCCTTCCTTGACCCCTCCCCAACAATACACTGTTTTTTTTTATGTGGCTACACTGATTGTAATTTCCTCTTTTTGTTTCCAGTTTTGTTTCCACTTTTCTACCCCATTTCCATATCAAATTGTTGATAACATTTCTATAAACATTCTCTAGTTTCATGAAGGAATAAATAAAATCAAAATTTCTGCATAAGAATAATGAAATAATCAAGAAGATTATATCTCAGCAGAAAGTTTCTTTCTGCCCTAACAGCATACCAAACAGAGAAAAAGAAAATGAAATAATAAAAAGAAACATAGTTTGAAAGTCAGCACCTTTTCGTTAGAAACAAGGAGGAGAAGTAGAGAAGCAGCTGATCAAACTGATGCAAGAGTCACTGTAGACACGTTTTTCTTGATTCATTAAATTGTTTCAGATACAGTATTCGGTGTCATATCTGCCAGTATCTTTCTTACAAGCATGTAAATTATCATATATTTTTAATACAGCTTTTTATTTTTTGTATTGCAGTTATTTTAAAGTAAATGTTTACTATCGTGACAGCAATATTGGGTTGTATCTTATTGGTGTAAAATGATCAGGGCTGTGTAATACAAAGAAAGAACCATTAGCATTCTTCAATGTGAAAGGAAAAAAACAGTCCTTATATTTTTGGAATTCTTGAATTCCATTGGTCTTGCATTAACCCATGAGGCCATCAGTTGTTTCCTTTTTATTAGTGATAAATAAATTGAGCTATAAAGAACCTATTCAGTGCATACTTGACAGTGGTTCAAACATTCAAATGCCAACTGTGACCTGGGCAGGTATTTAGAAATAGATAGGCAGTAGTAATTTATTGAGTTTTTGATATATATTACTGAACATCTACTTTATGCCAGGTAGTATTCTAAATACTGAAATTGATTTTGTACCAACTTTCTTGACACTCATATCCTCCTTGGTCTATATTTAATGTGTACAAGTTTTCTAAAGACATAGTTACAGATTAACCTTTCTTTTCTATAAATATGACTATAGCAAGCCTGCTGATAAATGATAATTGTCTCTGTCATGGTGTCAAGAATTCTACAGAGGGTGTTAAGGATTTTAATGGACTGTACTGTACTCTCTAATGACAACAGCCAGTTATTAATGTGAAGAAAGACATGACAATTCTTTCTTTCAATTGTCTTACAGTATTATTTTCATATATTTGAGAATACACTATTCCAGATTTTTTGCATAAATCCACCAAATTATCTGTTTATTATAGAATGCCACATACCCCATTCTTTTTCTTTTAGCATAATTGGCACATTTGATCACAAGAAAGTTAATTTGATTGTGTCTAAAAATTTCAGTGCAATGCAGATCACATTTAGATCTCAAGACTAGTAGCAGGAATTGTTGACATGATAGTTTTAGTACATGAGTTTGTGTACAATCCTGACTTTATGAATATTGCCATAAATCCTTTGGTCCTGCTTATTTTCTAGCACTCTGAGTGTTTTAATTCATTTTTGGGTTATTTTCCTGCTCCAGTTTCTTTAATTAGATGTCACCCAAGTTTATTTTCTTCCTTTTGCACTTTTAAGCTTTATGCTCTACCTTTTTGCCTCTCTAATCTATTCTCTCCATTGCCTCTGAAGGCATTTTAAAGCAGAAAAAAATATTTTTCTTATTAAAACCTAAATTACTCCAATTTACACACTGAACAAAATGCAAACTTCTCTAAAGTGCTAAAGTAATTAAAACCCAACCAGATTTTCCAAACATTTCTTACTGAGATATAGATGAAATATAACACTGTATTAATTTAAGATATACAGTATATTGATTTGGTACATTTATATATTGCATTATGATTACCACCATAGTCTTAGCTAATACGCCCATCAAGTCACGTAATTACCAATTCATCATTTTATTTTATTAGGGAAACATTTGAGATCTACTATCTTAGCGACTTTATGTATGTAATACAATATTGTTGACTATATTCACAATGCTATGTGTCAGATCGCTAGAACTATTCATCTAATTTCATCTAATAGGAAGTTAGTACTTTTTGGCCAACATCTCTTCAATCCCTCCACCCACAAAAGATCATTGAACTTTGTGCTTCTATAAGATCAGCTTCTTTGGATTCCACATATAAATGATACACAGATTTGTCTTTCTCTGTCTGACTTATCACACTTAGTGAAATGTCTTTGTGGTCCATCCATGTTGTCACAAATGGCAAGATTCTTTGTTATGGTGAAATCATTTTCCTTTGTTTATATATACATCTTTCTCCATCCATCTCTTTTTTTTTTAAACTTTCTTTTTTTTTTATTTATTCATTTTTTTTTTAGAAAAGGGGGTGGAGAGAGAGAGAAGAGAGAGAGAAGGGGGGGAGGAGCAGGAAGCATCAACTCCCATATGTGCCTTGACCAGGCAAGCCCAGGGTTTCGAACCGGCGACCTCAGCATTTCCAGGTCGACACTTTATCCACTGCGCCACCACAGGTCAGGCCACTCTCCATCCATCTCTTGATCCATGGGTTGTGTTAAACCCTCTGACACTTGTGGAACCTATTTTTGAGTTACCCAGAACTAGTTAATTAAGTATCTCCTTCACTTTTTTATTCTATCTGTGCACTTATCAATCTTTTCAACTAGAAAACATTTCCTAAGTTATTTGACCAAGTTTAATTTATCTTTACAAGTTATTTTTAGTTCTTACTATGACATGTCCTTTTCTTTTAGGTTTACTAGTTTGAATTACACTTGTCCATTCCTGTTTTCTATTTTTATGCTATAAGACAGGGGTCGGGAACCTATGGCTCGCGAGCCAGGTGTGGCTCTTTTGATGATTGCATCTGTCTTGCAGACAAATATTTAATTAAAAAATAATAACGTTAAAAATATAAAACATTCACAAGTATTACAATCCATTCATTTCCTACCGCTCATGTGTATGGTTACGGGTGCTGGGGCCAATCACAACTGTCCTCCGGGACAACACCAAATTTTTATTGGCTAATGCATAACGTACACGGGTCGTTGTATGGCTCTCACAGAATTACATTTTAAAATATGTGGCATTCATGGCTCTCTCTGAGCCAAAAAGGTTCCCAACCCCTGCTATAAGAATACTTTTTACAGAGAAATCATCCCATATTGAAGTTCATTAATAGCAATCTACCTCTTCAGATACAGTACAAACCCTTAGTGACCTCTTTGGGTGAATTGCTGTATAAATAATAACTAGTAATGTCTCATAATGAGCATTCAGTGTGTGTTTGCTAAATTGAATTTTAATTAATGCAGTCCCATGTGTTAAAAATGAATGTTGTTCTATTGAAATGCATCATATTGAAAAGGGATTTGTGACTTGAACACTGACAGAAAAAGTAGGCTGTGGAAGATATTTGTAATTTTCTCATGAAATTGCAAATTTATTGTTTCCTCCTCAGTGTTGTCACAATTAATTTTTATTATACTCTTTTAAAACTTATCTCAATATAATTATGTGTTTATATATCTGTATCATTCACTACATTATGTGTTACATAATAAAAAGTATTATGTTTTATTCAATTGTGTTTTGAAAAATCTTGCACAGTGTTTGACCCATTGTTTGTATTCATAAAAATGCTTATTAAATGATGAATGAATGTTACGAACAAGGACTCAAATCCAGAATTTGAGATCTTTACATCTCTCAAAGAAAACTTAGGAATATTGTGGTTTTGTGGCTTAAAAAATCTGTTTGTTTTATTATCATTACTCTTTTGATAATAAGAAAAGGGATAAATTCTCACATTTTTTCTTAATACTGTCTTCACTAACTATTAAGAGATCTGTAAATCTTTGTTTTACTAATTACTTATCTTTCAATTATTTAGAAGGTTTCAAAAATTTATTTTGTCTTATAAGAAAATCTTTCACTACTATTTAACCTTTTTGTTGTTCTTCATCACCAGTCATATCCCTTTAGACTCAGTATGTAGGTGGCATCCCTGGTGTCTGCAAAGCTGGCTGAAGTTGTCTTTATTGGGATCTGCACCCCAAATTAGGCTATGAAAGACTAGCCAGCCAGGAAGACTAATCCTAAGGAAAACCACATTGACAAACTAAGAATTTTCTTAGGTCAAGTCAGGAGGAGAAACCACCTTCTTTGGGGGAAATGAGTTTAAACCATCTTAGGAGTTCATTAATCTCTATATAGGTAGACTTCTTAAAGTCTGCACTTGGACAATTACTGTCATAGACACCTTTAATGTTCAATCTGAAAAACCCTAAACATTCACACTAAACTTATGACTTTAACTACTTAAAGTTAGATAATGTCTAACAGTCTCTCAATGCAGAAACACACTCATTTAGACATTCATTTGTTCATTCAATCAATATTATAATTTTTTTTAGTTCAAAATAGTGCCAGGTAAGTGATAAATATGAGTTCAAAAATGGGAAAGAAAAATGGAGAGCATGAATCAGTATCTTTGCTTTGCAACGTAATATTTAACACTTGAACATTTTCAACCTTTTTGATCTATGTATCTCCTCTGTGAAGCAGAAACAATAATAATAATTTTATAAGATAAAAGCCCAAGTAAATAAATATATAGAGAAGTGGCCTAAAAGTAAGATAAAAGCCAAATGCCATGGGTCATGTGAACAAAGGGAGAAGAAAATTGATGTTACCTTTGAAATGTTAGAGAATAGAGAAAGTATGTCAAGTATGATAAAAGTCACATTGAGGAGAAAATGGCAGCTAACAAGATCAATCAATTCCATTATTTATTTAAAAATATTTATTGATTTACTTTTGTTGTTCTAGTCACTCCTGTAGGTGTTGGCAATACGAAAACTAATGCGAACCATTTGGAATTTAGATGATATTAAAGTTACCTAGGTTTCTTCTTAAAATACTCCACATCCCATCCATATGGTTTTAGATTTAGTGAATTAGTGCCTAAAAAAAAAAAATTAGACCAACAATGAAGATGTTACGAGCAGATGACAGGCTGCTCTTGAAATAAGACAGCTTTAGGGATTATGCATAAAATTCACTTCAAAAAGCATAGTTATAAAAGGAGCTTTAAATATAAAACAATTTCTTAATCTTAAATTTTTTTTTAGATTTTAAATCAAAATGTTAAATTAAATAGACTTGATTTTTTTTAAAAAAATATTATCTTATTTTTTATTTCAGTTTTCAAGATCCTGAATATTAACTGTTACGTGATGTTTGATAAATAAAAAAAATAATTTTTCTTGGCCTGAAAAGTGAACAATCAAGTTCGATCACTACATCCATCATTGCAACAGTATTTTATGGGAGATACACACTAAAATAAGAGGATTGCAAACCCGATTTGTAGAAAGAAGGGTTTGAGTTAGGTGAAACTTAAAACAAAATCATTGCTATACAGATAACCAAGTATTACAAATTATGAAGAGGACCTGAATGGATTCTGTTCCTGTGTGTGATGAAAGTAGAAGAAATATCCCCTATTGTTAATTTAGGCATTGCCCGCTTGGTTTCAGAATTTTAGTGTAATTAGGACAATGCTAATTCCTCAGAGTGCTCCTCAGTAGGATTTTTATGCTTGCAACAACAGGTAGAAAACATCAACAAAGACAGTTCCTTGAGTCTGATGCCTTATGCATCAATTTGTAAAGATAAGTGATTCCAGATGGATCCCTTGGGTTCAGATAAGTCTAAGCACATCTCGCCAGCTGGGGTAGCAGACTCAAGATGTGCATGAGAGTTTGTCAGATAGGATGAACAAAATGCATACACATAAGGAACCCAAAGAAAAAAAGATACTTTCATTTCTTTTCTTTCTTTTTTTTTTTACCAGTAAGCAGTGTATGTTTGTTATATTTGGCCCTTAGCCTGAGTTTTTGGTTATTTCATGAAACTCCAGTCAGATGAGATGAGTAATCTGAAAGAGTTTTACTTACTAAAGCAGTAGTGAGAATGGGGGCTGGGGGCAGAGTCCGAGCAATTTGGCTTTTCTGATGAGGTGAGATAATGGATGCAAAGGGCTAAGAAGACGCTCTTCTGTGAGGCGTTGTTTTGTTAGATAGAAATACATATACTCTTGTTGGGTGTTTCTGCACATTGTCAGTTGTGGCTCAGAATACCATGAATAAGCAGGCAGATCAGATACAACCTGCACATTATGCTGTGGAGAGGGAAGTTGTTCATGAGCGTACACATGACACTTTCTAGTAACTTCTATGTCAGGGTGGTCACAATAGCATTGCTGTTTGGGAAAAAGATAACTAGGGAAAGCATAAGTAACACATGGCATTTTAAAGACAAGAGTCTTACATTAGAATAAAATGGTGATTTATGCTCATAGGACCTGAGTTTGTATATGTAAAGAGTGATTGTCTGCAAAGGTAGTGCTTATCCTTTGATTATGTTGAATAATATATTATTTTTCCTAGGAAAATGATGGGAAATCTGGCTTGGAACTTTTGTTCTCTTATGATTAAGTTTTCATCAGTTTATGGTATAATTATAGGAAATAGCCGTTCAGAAATGAATCTCATCAATTGGATATGCTGAGGATATTAGTTGGCACCCCAAGAGGAAACAAATGCACCTCAGATTGTTCAAATATTAGGAATCATAAACATATTCAGGGACAAAGTTAAAAGAACTAATGGTTTATGGCAAGAGTCTTTGAGACTATCAAGGTTGAAGCATTATTTTCTTTGGAATTGAGGTTACAAGGGAAGAAAATAGTGTTACCACTAATTAGTGGTATTGGGAGTCATACAACATTGCCTGGTGGTGCTCTAAAGAAATACATGTATTGCCAAAATAAAAAAGGTCAATGTAGAGAAGATGCAGTAAGAAACCTCTTTGTTCTCCAGTTCAACGTTCTGCTGTTTTTGCCTCAACTAACTCGAAGCCCACTGGCTAGAGAACCTGGATGAGGCAGTCTGCAGGGATCAGCGTACTCTATCCCTGCCTGTTACATCGTTCAGAAAAAAGAGAACAAGAAAGAGAAGGGCAGCCTGACCAGGCAGTGGCGCAGTGGATAGAGTGTCAGACTGGGATGCGGAGGACCCAGGTTCGAGACCCCGAGGTCATCAGTTTGAGCGCGGCTCATCTGGTTTGAGCAAAGCTCACTAAATTGGACCCAAGGTCACTGGATTGAGCAAGGGGTTACTCAGTCTGCTGTAGCCCCAAGATCAAAGCACATATGAGAAAGCAATCAATGAACAACTAAAAAAGCACCACAATGAAAAATTGATGATTGATGCTTCTCATCTCTCTCCTTTCCTGTCTGTCTGTCTGTATCTATCCCTCTCTCTGACTCTATCTCTGTAAAAAAAAAAAAAAAAAATTAAAAAAAAAGAGAGAAGGGCAGAGGATAAGAGTAGATTCTGGGAGTGAAGATAGAGAATAACACAGAATGATGTAGTAGTTTAAACAAAATGATTCAAAACCTTTGTTCTCAATTGCTAGGCAATTTCTAGGCTGTTCCCGCTCCACAGGCTACAGCAAGGATGGGATTTTCATGCAACCAACCTAGCTACACTCCAGCTTTGCCTTTTCTATTTAATTCCATAAAATGGAAGATTTAGCTCTTTAAAATAGCGGAGATTTGATTTGAAATAAATTTGATATTCTTGGTGAAGTTGATTAATGAAACTGGTTTTGTGTGTGTGTGTGTTTTAGTGTAAGAATATCATTTAAGAGTTTAGTATAATATAAGTAGCAGAAAGAATAAAATAAAGAACATAATTTTTAATCAAGTATTTTACAATGGCCTTTCATCCTAGGCACATTATAAATACATCTATGTTTATATTCTAAGTGTAGACCCTAGATTTTTGGATATATAGTATCTTGATCTGTGCTATGTATGATACCCTGGCTGAAGTTTCATCCACGTACTTTGTTCAATTAGAGATTTTTTAATAGTTAAGTAAAGTTCTTTAAAAAATAAAAACAAACCCCCCTAAATAGCATCCTGTGAAATATTTGGATCCAAAATAGAACCTATGTGGAACAAAAAACAACAACAACAAAAAATACCAAAACCCAAAACAGTATTCCTACAACTCTTCAAATTAAAACTACTTGGAAATAGTTTGAGGCATGACCTGTGATAGTGCAGTGGATCAAGTGTCAACATGCAATGCTGAGGATGCAGGTTTGAGACCCTTGGCTCACCTGGTCAAGGCACTTATCGGAGTTGATGCTTCCTGTTCCTCCCCCTGTTCTCTTTATCTCTCTTTCTTCTCTCTCTAAAAGTGAATAAATAAAATCTAAAAACAAAAAGAAAATAGTTTTAGTGGGTGTGACATATGTATCACGTTCTTATTGATTGAAGTCATCTTTTAGGTTTTATTTGTAGATTAGTACTTAAACGCACACACATACACACACACACACACACACACACACACACACACACACACACCGCCATCTGTAAGACAAAGATGTAGAAGTTCATGTTTATATATCTATCAGCAGCTTGCACTTTAGAAACAAAGTTTTGTGGATGAAGTATGGTGCGTGTGTGTTAAAGACTGGTTATGTAAATGGTTAGTGGGTATTGGCTTAATTCACCTACATTTTTACCAATACAAACCTCTCAAATTTTATCCCTAACAGGAACATCAAAATGCAGTTTATTGAGCTCTCTATCATCAAATGTATCTAGGGTGCTGACTTCTGTGCAGACATGCCTTTCCTTAGCTCCCTTGTGAGACAGCAAGAGCATCTCTTTCTGTCAATCCAAGGAGCACCTTCACAGTTCGAGGGATCATGTTGAAAACTTGTTCTGCAGTGAGACAGTGAATGTAGAAAGAGGGGGATAAACGAGGAAGAAAAAGTAGGAAAATCAATCTAATACTATCAGTTATGATTTACTAAATTACTACGGACTCACGCCTTTCCTATCTCTGAAAGCTGTATTTATGGTGGGCTCAGTGCATGATAGGAAAGAATGGTGTGTGCGTTGTTTGTGTATGTGTGTGTGATGTTTCCATTTCTCTCATCTGTTAGCTATGTGACTTTGATCAAGTTATTAAAACTCCTCAAACTTAGTTTTATTTAGAAAGCTAGGAAAATATAGATACTAGTTGAAAAATAACCTCACCAAGTATGTTTTCTTTTAGTTCTCTTTTTATTAAGCATCTACTCATTGCTGGTGTAATGTGCATGCAGTAACTACTTTGTGTTTATGATACATATATATATTCTTGTTTTTCCCACTAGAAGCTTAATTTATTTCTATGTCATCCTTGTTGATTTTTTTCTGCCTCTTATATTGAATCTTTCAGTAATATCTTCTCTTTGTACACTATGACTTACATCTTGGCCTTCTGATCTATTTCCGTTTCTTGGTTAATGATATCTCATTTTTATTTTATATCTAGATAAGTATACCATTTGACAGATTTGTCTTGAGGAGCTGAAATTTTGCTAGTGGCAATTATTTGCCATTATACCTCTTTCATTATACAGTGTGTCCATAAAGTCATGGTGCACTTTTGACCAGTCACAGGAAAGCAACAAAAGACGATAGAAATGTGAAATCTGCACCAAATAAAAGGAAAACCCTCCCAGTTTCTGTAGGATGATGTGGCAGCATGTGCGCATGCACAGATGATGACGTAACACCGTGTAGACAGTAGAGCAGCCCACGGCCATGCCAGTCAAGATGTGGACGGTACAGAGGAAAGTTCAGTGTGTTCTGTGGCTCGCTAAATTCGAATCCATGACCAAAGTGCAACGTGAATATCGGTGTGTTTATAACGAAGCACCACCACATAGGAGTAACATTACTTGGTGGGATAAGCAGTTGAAGAAAACCGGCAGTTTGGTGGAGAAACCCTGTTCTGGTAGGCCATCAGTCAGTGACGAGTCTGTAGAGGCTATACGGGATAGCTACCTAAGGAGCCCTAAAAAATCTGTGCGTGAGCCCACATCGACTGCACTGAATAGGTATGATACTGGGAGAGTTTTCCTTTTATTTGGTGCAGATTTCACATTTCTATTGTCCTTTTTTGCTTTCCTGTGACTGGTCAAAAGTGCACCATGCCTTTACGGACACACTGTATATATACCAAGCTAAATTCCTTCTCAGCTTCTGTTCTTAATCTATTGGTCTCATATTTTGATTTACATATGAGTTAGAAACTCACCATTGATTAAAAAGCCTAATATTGAATAGCTGATGCTTTCTATTTTTAAACTAAAGAAAGGTATTTCTGATAGATTAAAATAAAAAATAATGACTTTTTAAAAATGTTACATTTAGTGTTTGCTTATAGTTATTTTTCATGAATGACTCTGTGAGTACAAGAATTTATTGACATAGATGGGCCTTCCTGTGTATCAGCTGATGTTTTGGTAAATAACTGTGGATTTTTAACACTTTGTTTTTACCAAACCTATAGCAAGTAACCTAGTTACTTCTTTTATGGAAACCTACATATAATGTCACACAAATGTACAGTAAATCTAGTTTCAGCTCAATTCAAATGGATTTAAATTTGTCTATTCATTTTTCATCCATATACTTTTCAAATACATATGAAAAATACAAAGTTGTGTTTTTAGCTACATAATAGAATTGTTTATGTTAAACACACTTTCCAAAAAATTTCTTTAATAATCTGTACATTATTGGAAATGAAGCTATGAGTAATAGGGTGTTTTATAGCATAAAGTACTGAGTGTGAAATAAGTTGTGCTTCTTCAACTGTGCCTATTGTACACACATACACTCAGAGGAAAATTTTTGAATGTAAGTTAAGTGTTCTGCAATATGGCAAGTAGGGTCACACTGCCAAGATTTCAAATAGTCATTTTCCTTCATTGCAACATGATGGAGAACAAAAGAATTTTGGAAACAAAATAGCCTGTTATGATGTGTATCAGATAATATGTTACATTTATCTTGTTCTGCTGACTTGAACTTACCAAGACTTGAATGCACCTTTCTACATTTTTCCTGAAGCTCTGCTACACAACAGATGGGATGTCTAACATCCTTTTTCTATTTAAAACATGCAAGTTCTAATCAACAGGAGGGTTTTAGAATGTTAAACCAGCCAGCCATAGGAAATATGTCATGCAGTTTCCTGTCATTCTAATTAATTAGGTAGCATTATTTGTTGTCCCCAATGAACCTAAATGAGCTCAATTCTGGGATAATAGCTTCATTCTTACCAAAGGTTTGGTTTCATATTATTCGCTTGGATTGGAACAAGAAACAATTAAATACTCCAAGATTACTCTAAATGCATGAGAACTAATATTTATATGTGAGACTTACATGTTTAACCTTTTTTCAAGACCATAAAAGTATCTTAACATTTTAGTATACTTGTACTTAAAAATTATACATTTTTAAATATCATATCTTTCAAAATGTATTATAACATTATTAGGGTAAGGTTTTTACATTGTTTCTTATAATTTTCAATTATATTTTCAAGACAGTATGTTCTCAGTACTACAAGCATTCTATCGATACTATTATAGCCAGGCTCCACTGGAGCAGGGTTTGCCTGGGCGCTGAGGATGGCTCTGTGGCCTCTGCCTTAGGCGCTAGAATGGCTCTGATTGCGGCAGAGCGACGCCCCAAGATGGGCAGAGCATTGCCCCCTGGTGGGCATGCTGGGTGGATCCCGGTCGGGTGCATGCAGGAGTCTGTCTGACTGCCTCCCGGTTTCCAGCTTCGGAAAAATACAAAAAAACAAAACAAAACAAAACAAAAAACCTACTAATTAAAAGAAGTGTTATATAAATTGTTAATTAGTGTGTAGTCTATAAATAAAACAGAATTTATAGAATTTCTGCCTTAATTACTAGAAAATAATTGAACACAGAATTAAAAAGAAAACAAAATTAAGAGAAAAGTGAGAAAAAATCTGAGTTAAAATATTTAGTCTTAATCTGAAGAATATCACTTGAGACGTTAAAACAGAAAAGATTATCAAGGTAAAGCAAAAATGACAATAGGTGATTAAGCAAAAAAAAATTTATCATTTTTTTTAAAATTGATCATTTTTAAAAATAATTGATCATATCAAATCCAGATATGATCCCAGAAAGTATATTTTGGAACCGTGAACTAACATGAATATTTACTTATTATTACACACTTAAATGTCTATATACCCAGAAGATCTCACTAATATATATATTTTCTTTCTCCACAATAATTGTGCATTGATATTTCCTTTAAGTATATAAAAACAAATACTTCATTTCATTTTATTAAATTATTATTTAGAAAGTCCAAAGGCATATTCTTTATGAAGGGTTTGTTTGTTCATTTATACTCTTATTTTTTTGTAACTAAAAATGAAAATATTGACCTTAAGGGGTGATAAAATCTCTAACAAATAAGATATACATATATTTAATGTTGCTCTAAAAAATGATTTGTACAATCACTTATATAACATCTAGAAGTACATATCCCCTGCAACACATCTTAAAAGATATCACATGTCATGGTGCTGGCTGGTAGCTCAGTGGATAGTGTGTTGGCCTTGTGTATGGATGTCCCAGGTTCAATTCCTTGTCAGGGCAAACAGGAAAAGCCACCATCTGCTTCCCTCCTTCTCCAACTTCCTCTTTTCTCTTTCTTCCCGTGAGGATAGCTCCATTGGGGCACGTCAGCCTCAGACTCTAAAAATAGCTCATGTACTTAGGTACACGAGTACTGGCCCTAGATGGGGTTGCCGGGTGGATCCTGGTTGAAGTGCATGCAAGAGTCTGCCTCACTATCTCCCTTACTCTCACACACACAAAAAAATACCACAAAACTCCATTATTGACTGAAAACTCTCCATCCACTACTGTGCCATTAGGTATACATATGACAGAGACATCGCTTATTCTTTGATAATGCTTCGAAAATGTCTGCCACCGCTATTATCTCTTATCTCATTTCTTATTGTTAAAAGCCTACTAGTTTTTCAGAGTTCATATAAATTGTACTCATAGAATTTTCCTTCATCCACACTATTAATTAAATTATACCTTCTATAACATTTCCAAGCCCAGTTTTAACTTTTTCTTGTTCTTCTATTTCAGTGGCTATAGTATCTACTAAACTAGGACTTGGCAAATTTTTCCATGAAGGGCCAAAGAGTAAACCCATTAGGCTTTGTAGGCCATTCAGTTTCTGTCACAACTCTGTCATTATGGTATGCACAAGCAGCCACATATTATAGATAACGGAAGCATCATGGCTGTGTTTCAATAAAAAACTAATTTACAAAGTGGTGGAATATGTTTGGCCCGCAGATGGAGTTTGCTAGACTCCACATAAAATTATAAGCTCCTTGAGAGAAGAGACCATGCCTTATTCGTACTCTTGACTACATACCGTCTGTCATCGTAATTTGTACCTAGAAATGTCTTGACAATTCATTATTGAATTAATTAAAAGAGGGACCTTGACAACAGTGTAGAGTTTGACTGTCAGTTGTATAAATGGTGGAGAATAGAGATGGTGAAAGAGAAGAAAATGATACAGAGAAAAGAGGTCAGAAATGGGAAAAGTCCTTATATTGTCATTTTTAACTACTTTTTTCTGTCCAGAAGTTATGTCAAAACTAAAAAAAAAGTAATTTAAAAATAATTGAAAATATAATTCACTGTATTATTGAGAATTTGAGTTGTTGTTCATGAGGAGCACACAGTAGAACTAGGCAGAAAGACAGGACCCAAAGTGTGTTAATTAAATGGGGATCACAGATCTATTATAACAGAGCAAAGTGTAGAGTATGTCTGGGTCTCAAGGAGAAAGTGACATGTTCTAGAGACCTACGGAGTGGGAAGAGCGCCAGAAGACCCACAGTCAGCTTCTGGGATCGTAGGAAATCGGTTTTCTACTTGCTGACCTGATTGCTGCTTCTGATTTCACTCTCTAAACACATTACACAAAGAAAAAGTGCAGAGGAACATACAATTGTAAAAATGGATGAAGTCTTAAATTGTCTCAAAGTATTGCTGAATTAGGCTGTAATAACATGTACTTTCTCAGAAATAAATCCCAGAGTTAAATTTTTAAGTAAGATGTATGCTTTATATAAATCAAAGATGTGTATGTGTGTGTGCAAACGCACAACTGGGAAGCACTTATACATTCACCACAGTGAACCAACGCTCATGAAATGTGTACGTATAGTTTCAAAAGCTTTAGTTTTAAAAATCATGGGTTGTGAAATGAGGAAAAACAACAACAGAAATATTGTTGGAATGGTAGAAAATATTGACCTGGAAATTGTATGTGAGGTCAGGGCTAAACACTGATTTCAGAGTCATGAATAGGTATTTGGAAGTCATTGGAGTGGACAGACTGTGGCAGAGTACAGAAAGAGGCTCAGATCTTCCTCAAAGGGGAGCCACGGGAAGTGCACAGGACAGACATCAAACAACAGCATGTCTAAATTTTTATCCTGGTTTAACCCACCATATGTTATCATTATTTTTTTAATTTTTGACTAGTTGTTTGTTGTTATGGATTCATGTCTTTGAATTAGAATATCTTCAGGCATTTTTAGTTACACAATTATTCACTTACTCATGAGGGTTAGTTCAGTTTAAATGGGCACATACATCAAATACAATGTCATAATTGAGTTTATCATTATATTCCTACCACAATAAACCATAACAGAATGTTTAATTAATGCCTATTGTCTTTTTTCTGTTATAATTATGGACTTTATGATGGTTTTATGTCCGTTAATTAAAAGAGAAGTTTAACTAGTTAAGCTCATTTTTTTTTTAATTTATGTTGCTTATAAGTAAACTTGCTCCAGGATATCTTCCTAATTGAGACACTTCAAATATCTGTAATAATTACCATATGAATATTGCTAATAATGAGGATACTACTGCTTTTCTTTCTGGAAAGAATATGGACTAATACAGGGGTCGGGAACCTTTCTTGGCTGAGAGAGCCATGAACGCCACGTATTTTAAAATGTAATTCCATGAGAGCCATACAATGACCTGTGTACATTACGCATTATCCAAAAAAAATTTGATGTTGTCCCGGAGGACAACAGCCACCCAAAGCCATGAACATGAGTGGTAGGAAATGAATGAATTATAATATATGAGAATGTTTTATATTTTTAATGTTATTTTTTTTAATTAAAGATTTGTCTGTGAGCCAGATGCAACCATCAAAAGAGCCACATCTGGCTCGCGAGCCATAGGTTCCCAACCCATGGACTAATAGTTCATATTTAACTTTATGATTTATTATAGGGAGTTAAAAAGTAGTATTTTGTCATACAAATATATCTATGATTTCATACTATTGTTTTTATCTAATTCTTATCATAAGTATAAGATATTTAAACTTAATTATTTTTAGTTCTCACACAGCAACTCATCTTTTATACTTCAGTGGATATTAGCTGCCTAGTCACAATCTGCATGTAAAGTAAAAATAAAAAGGGTAATGGTAAAGAACATTAGCATATGTCATAACAAAACCATAAATTAAACAAAGCCATTCCTACCAACTCACTTGAAAATAAAATATAATCAGACTGTGCCAAAATAAAGATGTTCCATTTAAGTGATGATAAAGAATTGGATACATTTTGTAATTTTCTTGTCACTTAATAAAGAACACATATAAGCAGATGAGATGAAATGAGGCCTGGAAGAACCCATATTTGTAGATAAAGATAAATTTAGAGCATTCCCTAAGGGTAGCACAGATTTTCTGGCATAACTGGCAGACAAAAACGAGATCTTCGTGCCAATACTGAGATAGTTATGTAGATATAGATAAATTTAGACAGAGTCAGGAAATATTGAAAAGCATTTGATTTGGCTTAAAACCTCCCTTTCAAAGAATGTATTTACTAAAATAATCATGTTATACTACTTTTGATTATCTCTGACACCAACTGTGAATTGATTCACACTAACAATAAAACAACCTAAACTGGTTTGTATATCATTAGAGCTTAGCATTGAGACCAGCATGTAGAAACACAAAGTGGGTAGACTTCCCTTATATCTCTATATGCATCATACAGAGCATGTGATAGTTTCCTACTGCTGCATAACAATTAAAAATTACCAGAAATTTAACAACAGTCTTTTATCAACTCATAGCTCTGGAGGTCAGAAGTCTGGGACAACATGGCATAGTTTCCTACTCAGGGTACCACATGCCTGAAATCAAGTTACTGTCTTGGCTCACTAATTAGCTGGAGGTTCCAGGAAAAGTCCATTTTTAAGTTCATTCTTGTGATTAGCAAAAATCAGTCCCTTGCAGTTGTAAGGCTGAGATACCCATTTCTCTAATGGTCATTGACTGAGGACTGTACTTAGCTGCTAGAGGTTGCCTCTCATTTTTGGCAACTGAGAACCAGGATGTGTGCCTTCTTCCAGACTAGACTGAATGCATCTTTCTGGCTTCCTGTCTGTGACCACCTGGAGAAAACTGCTTTTAAAGTCTCCATGTGAATAGGTCAAGCCCATCCAGCTAATCTCTCTTGTTGAAGGTCAGCTGTGCAATATATAGCATGATCTAATCACGACAGTAAAATCTATCGAATTCACAGTTCCAGAGATCATGCAGAGTACCACTTTAGAATTCCACTTATGACAGGGAGTAAGCACAGGACTTCAAATCCTGAGGGCTGGCCTTTACATCTTGGTTCTGCTGATTTCTGATCATGTCATCTGGAGAAAATCACTTGATTTAGAGTTTCTTCAGTCTCATTATTTATAAGTGGTAAAATACTGTTGCTATGAGGATCTGTTACTGTATTAACTTCTTAATACATGTTAGCTATTTTCTTTTTTTTTTTTTTTGACAGAGACAGGGAGAGAGATAGAGAGAGGGACAGATAAGAACAGACAGGCAGAAAGGGAGAGAGATGAGAAGCATCAGTTCTTCGTTGAGGCACCTTAGTTGTTCATTGACTGCTTTTTCATATGTGCCTTGACCAGGGGGCTCCAACAGAGCAAGTGACCCCTTGCTCAAACAAGCAACCTTGGGCTTCAAGCCAGTGACCTTAGGGCTCAAGCCAGTGACCATGAGGTCATGTCTGTGATCCCTCACTCAAGTCTGCAACCCCATGCTCAAGCCAGATAAGCCTGTGCTCAAGCCAGATGAGCAGCACTCAAGCCAACAACCTCGGGGTTTTGGGTCCCAGTTTGACACTCAATTCACTGCGTCACTGCCTAGCCATGTTAGCTATTTTTGTTAATTTATAATATCTAGACAGGCTGGAGAAAGAGTGGTATGAATGTAGAAGAATGTTTCAAAATGAGCTTGTGCCATTAAATAAGCATAAAGCATAAAATGAGAAAAATGTGTTCCTTCTTTTCTTTGTGTATTTTAGTGGTTCCTATGATCTCACCCTGCCATGATGGCAGTACCTTGTATCCCTAAATTCTAAAATTAAAGATAGGCATTTTTAGGCCCTGGCCGGTTGGCTCAGTGGTAGAGTGTCGGCCTGGCGTGCAGAAGTCCCGGGTTCGATTCCCGGCCAGGGCACACAGGAGAAGCACCCATCTGCTTCTCCACCCCTCCCCCTCTCCTTCCTCTCTGTCTCTCTCTTCCCCTCCCGCAGCTAAGGCTCCATTGGAACAAAAATGGCCCGGGCTTTGGGGATGGCTCCTTGGCCTCTGCCCCAGGCGCTAGAGTGGCTCTGGTCGCGGCAGAGTGACGCCCCCTGGTGGGCAGAGCATCGCCCCTTGGTGGGCAGAGCGTCGCCCCCTGGTGGGCGTGCCGGGTGGATCCCAGTCGGGTGCATGCGGGAGTCTGTCTGACTGTCTCTCCCCGTTTCCAGCTTCAGAAAAATACAAAAAAAAAAAAAAAAAAAGATAGGCATTTTTAGTACAATTTAGCACCTACACTTTATCAAAATAACCGCTTCATCTAGTGTACCAAAAGAAACAATACTTTTTTATAATAGTGAAAGAAAAACTGGCTTTTGGATTTAATGAGAAATCATACATCCACCTTCAAAGAACACCAACAACAAAAGGAGAGAAAGATTTTTAAGGGTAACAGTAAGTTTATCTGAAATTTAATTTATGCATTGTATTTATATAATCACGCTTGAATAAGAGGTGACTCCACTTGGAAATTCAGATTGATCCCGCTGTGGAAGCAGACATTAAACAATTCGGCCGCCCTGTCATTCGGACCACATGAAAACACACTTGCATAGCATGATCTACAGCCGCTGTTCCCTGTCTTTCCTCCTTTCCATTCAGAACCATCCCCACCAACTTCATAACACTGGCTGCCGGCCTGGCCAAAATGTGTATTTTCTTGGTATCTTTAAGGAAAACAATGTCCACTTTCTACTAAAATTTTTTTATTCTCTGGGACTCGTGTTTCCTGCCATGGTTAAACGAAAGAAATGTGAAGATCGCGGGATTTGCAGTCAGAAACCTATGTGTTTGAGTTTCTGTCGTGTTCAAATTCCACGTATCAAACCCAGAGATCACCGGACTGCCGACCTGATTGGCTGTTCAGCTGTTCTAGAAGTTGGGAATTTGTTGGCTGTTGAAGGTCGACTTTGGTGGTTATTTTTAGAGTATGTAAGTTTAATACTAAAAATGTAAACATAGAGTAAATAAACGCTAACTCCTTGCACACATGTCCTAATGCTCAACTCTGATCCCTGCCTGGTGCCTCCTTTCCATCCACGGGCAGCTCACATTTATCAGGGTGCTGGTTTCTTAGCGTCAGATGAGACTTCTATTTTTTTGAGCCGAACACCTGGAACATCTTGTCCTGCCCCCATGGCTGCTTCTCTTTCGTCCTGGAGCCCTGCTCATCTCTGTAGTCCCGTTGCTCTTAAACAGGCCATGCCTTTTAATTAATTAATTTATTTGTTTGTTTGTTTGGAGAAGTGTTTAATCAATATGCCCTAAGTGTACACTGTTAAATTGTGGAGAAACAGAACTGACACAGGAGCAGATAAAACTATGCTCTTCACTACTCTAGTTCATTGGTTAAATACTAAAATAGTTGTGTTTGTTTGACGGGGGGGCAAGGAGATAAAATTATAAACATAATTAAGAAAAACCTGTCACTGAATTCTGAGAAGGTGTGCTAGAAGATTACATCGGTTACATGCAGTTCCATTTTTTTTTTTTTTTTTTGTATTTTTCTGAAGTTGGAAACGGGGAGACAGTCAGACAGACTCCCGCATGCGCCAGACCGGGATCCACCCGGCATGCACACCAGGGGGCGATGCTCTGCCCCTCCGGGGCGTCGCTCTGTTGCGACCAGAGCCACTCTCGCGCCTGGGGCAGAGGCCAAGGAGCCATCCCCAGCGCCCGGGCCATCTTTGCTCCAATGGAGCCTCGGCTGCGGGAGGGGAAGAGAGAGACAGAGGGAAAGGAGAGGGGGAGGGGTGGAGAAGCAGATGGGCGCTTCTCCTGTGTGCCCTGGCCAGGAATCGAACCCGGAACTTCTGCACGCCAGGCCGACGCTCTACCACTGAGCCAACTGGCCAGGGCTCATGCAGTTCTTATGAAAGAAACCATCAGCCACCTCTGTGGTTTACAGGAAAACCAGCAGGGTCCGCACGTAGGGCACAGGGATGGTTGCCTGTAGTTCTCAATTACTGCCCACAGACCGCCTATGGGAATAAACACCTAAGATTTTTATCTAGGTGTTTATATATATATATTTTATTTCAATTCTCAAATCCAATTGCATTCTTACTAAATCAGATATTTGGGTTTGGGTAGGTCACCAGGTGATTTCTCTAGCTACTATCTAGAACTGTGTTGCCAAAAAATTAATAAGTTTTATAATAAAATGTTGAGAACTCCAATGATATAACTTCTCTCTGATTGAAAAGCAATTAATTTTATACTGCATAATATAGAAAAAAGTATAAAATTTTAAAGTAAAAATGTTTTGAATTTTCAGTACATTTTGTCACATTCAAAATAGTTATCTTTGTTTTATTATGATGTCAGTCATACAAAACAGGAAATTTTTATATAGATCAGGTGAAAAGAAAACATTTAGATCTGGCTTGGGTCATGACAGAGAATTTTCTGGGGTCATCACAGTTCAAAAAAATCTTATCCAATGGAAAATCTTATCCGTTGACAATCAGTCTCACACTGTGATTTCTTTTCCTTAAATTCAAAATCATGCATAAGTGCATGCCGTAAAGCCTATGATAGAGCTGACCTTGTCTGTGAGCACTAGTCTCTTCAGCTATAGCTAGAAATGTGGTTTGAGGATAGTGTCTTATTGTAGGATTCAGAAAAGATAAGGTCAGAATGTAGTGCCGCACCACTATAGTTTAGTTTATACAGAGGCATGGAACCTTGCATACCACCCAAACTGCGGCAGCAGCAGCTACAGAAATCACGCTGATCTGACCAGCTCAAACAACTGAAAGCTGGACCCTTGTCTTGTCTCTAAAGACTTTCTTCGTCTTTTGGTTGAACCCCTTCTCTCTCTAAGTAGAGCTGACATCAGACTTCCCTTCAACATCCATCTTGGATAGCTAGGTAATAAAGGCAAGTTTAGTAAAGGTATGACTGCCTTCCTGGGGAATTGGAGGGTAAAATACAATGCCTAGGCAGCAGAGCCGAGTAAAAGGGAAATAAAATAGATAAACAATCACATAATCATCAGGTTGTTATAGCCACAGGGTCCCAAAGAGGAAACTGGCAAGAAAAACACAAATGAAAACAAAACAAAACAAAACAAACCTATTCACAATTTCAGTGTTTGTTGAGACAAAGTAATTACAGAACTATCAGGCTCAATTGCAAAGCATACAGAGTCAATTGTTATAAAGTACTGAGAAAGCCAAGTAGAGAAGCCATTTGACCACCATTCTTCTATTTAATGTAGCCCAGCACAGGACCCTTTGCCCCTTGTTTGTGGAATTCAGACAATGCACTCTGTAACTGCACTGCTGTTCACTCCGCCTTACACATTTGCCCCAGAGAAATAACCTTCCATGCAATCTTGCTACTCAGAAAAAGCTAATTGTTTGTCACATCCCCATTATAAGGGTTTCCCTGTTCTTTTATAACCCCATCCTCTCTTTCTCTTAACATTTTGACCTATGTAATGCACATGTCAACTAAATTTGCTTTACAAATCTGCATCAACTAAACACATCTTTTGAAAGATTGTGTGAATTCAGAAATTCAGAACAATGTTAGAAGATGAATTTCAAAACTTCAGCTCCACCCTCATGCTCATTTGGTATATCTTAATAAATATATAATTATACATATGTCTTTATAAAAATGTTTTAGTAACATAAGATATATACATATCAAACAAATCATTTATAGAATAAGTATGCATTCATATATGTATAGCACATACATATACCTTGAAAGTCAGATTTTGCAATATCCTCCTGTTCTCCAATCTAAGTAACCTGCAATGCTTAAAAGGAATGTAATCAACTTTTGCTTGCAGTCATTTTATTCATAACAACAAAATAATCATAGCAATCAGCATCTGGACTATTATAAATACACAGGTTACAAAAAATTCTACATGTCTTATAAAAATGTGTTTCTTCAATTACCTATAACTTTTGTTTTACAATCTGGAGTAGTGTAATCCCATTCTATTAAAGAAATAGAGCAAATAAGTGGCTTTCTATTAGTTCTCAGGAAGGATGCAGTAACAAGAATAAAAATAATTTCTTATTACATGGCACTTACCAAAATTTTAATTGTTTTGTTTAAATGTTTTATTTTTAATTATAAAATATTCCAACCTTAAAGAAATCTGGAGTAGATATGTACACTGATATTACACACACACACACCATACACATTTAAATTAGTTTAATAAGGTTGATTTCAAATTCTTTTTTAAAGAATAACATTGTAATTTTGCAGTTCATGCCCTCACTTCTGTCCTACCTCCATGAACCCATTTCTCCCTCTCCCTACCTAAATGTCACTACTTTTGGTTGTGTAATTGCTTTTGCTTTCTCATGTATATTTAAAAAATAAATGTATGTATACATAAATATTAGTACTTCTCTGTGTGGTTTTAAAATTTACACAAATTATAACGTAATTGTCATTTTTAATTTATGTTTTCACTTACTATGATGTTTGTAAGATCTATCCAGTTTTTTTCAGCTTTATTGGAGTGGAATTGACATGTAACATTGTGTAAGTTTAAGGTATGCAATATGATGATTTGATGCCTCTATATATTGTGAAATATTTATCACAATAAGAAATCATATTGTTTACTTCAAATAATTATCATTTTGTTGTTATGGTGAGAATGTTAGAGCTCTAGTCTGGTAACAACTTTTAATCATACAATACAGTATTAACAATAGTCCTATAAATTAATGGTATTAATAAAGCTACAGTGTTATTAACATGTTATGCATTTAGATCCCCAGATATTATTTGTCTTATTACAAGGAAGTTTGTACCTTTTGACCAGAATCTCCTCATTTCTCTGCTCCTCAACCACTGGCAACAACCACTTCATTGCTGCTAAGTGTTTAATGTTTTTAAATTACACATATAAGTGAGATCATATAGTATTTGTCTCTCTCAGTATGACTAATTTCACTTGACATATTGTCTTCATGGTTCATCTTTATTGTTGCAAGTGGCAGGATTTTCTTTTTTTTTATGGCTGAACTATACATACATAAATATATGTGGGTGTGTATATATATGTATATGTATGTATGTATATATAGGTATACACATATATCTGTATGTGCACATATATGTGTATGTGTATGTATGTATATGTTCACAGTTTCTTTGTCTCTTCATCTGATGATGGACAGACACTTTAGTTCTTTCCATCTCTTCCCTTTTGGGAAAAATGCTGTAATGAATTTGAGGTATCTTTTTTCTTAAGGGTAAATAGAAATGCCATTACTAGAAATAGCAGTGAAATAAAGTTGAGCAGGAGAGAAAAAAATAACCATATATAATGTTTCCTTTTATCTCACCAAAACCAGCTCTTTAGTTAGACATATATTAGAGTTACTTACAAAATTCCACTTTAAGTCTGTATATTGCATCATTATGATTGCTGTATTTTAATAAAATGTAATGAATAACAAATATTCAGAATTTTTTTCATGTCCTACAATGCCATTTTGTAAAAGACTTTGAAAAAGTGCAAAAACTGTCTTTTCATTAAAGCTCTATAACCCAGATGTGTTACATTACTGTACAGCCTCTGTGCTTTACATTGTCATGGAGTTATATTACTTGCTTTACTACTCTATAAGATACAGAAAATGAATAGCAATTTAATTACTTTTCCATGGAAATACAAATAAGGTTGTCTGTTGGTGGGACAATTTATCACCCACCCCACCAAAACAAGAAAATCTAGTATTGCATTTAAGAAGCACAGTAATTTCAGATTTCTGATTTTTGGACTCACTTTGGACCTATTTTTATATCTTATGGGGTTCTTTATTAATCAGTTAAAATATTTTCAGTGTGTTAAATTTATATTTTACTAAAATTACAATTTAATTTAAAATTTCTTATTTAATAATTCATACTTAAATTAGAAAACTGGATATTGAAATAAAAGTTTTTTATTTTTGTCTTCTTTTTTATTAATTTAAGGACACTGACTTTTTTATTAAGCACTGTATATTGCAGTAGAACCTCTGTGAAAATGCTTATTGTTGGACATAGATAAAACTGAAGTGGTTACCAGGGGGAGGTGGAAAGGAGGAGGTGGGAGAAGGGAGTAAAGAGGGAAAAATATAGGTGACAGAAAAGGATTTTGACTTTGGGTGATGGGTACACAACATAATCAACAGTTCAAATACTATAGAAATATTTACTTGAAACCTATGTAATCTTATTGATCAATGTTATCCTGTTAAATTGAATTTTTTAAATAAAATTTAAAAAGCTTATTGTTTGTATATGGGCTATATTCTTTATTTGAAAGCTTTTATTATTGCATAACATATAAAAGGATTATACCATTTACGATCTATTTTCTTCACTATATAGTGGGTTCTCTAAGTCTGAAACCTCAGTTTACTCATCAAATCTGAGAAAAATTATTCAAGCACTATTTTCGTTCATTTCAGTCTCTACATGTTCTCAGCTTTATAACTTTTATATTTATTAACATATTATTTTTTCTCTTTCTGTTCAAGTATATTTCTACTTGTTGAAGCTCATCCATGGTGAAAAGTGACAAAACTTGAATTCACAATCTAGAAGTTCATCCTTGAATGTCAAAACTGTTGGGTTCTTTTCTCTGTTGTCTTGTAGCATCCAGAGCCACAGACATGAAGCTTGTAGTGTTAGTGGACTCTGAAGGCATTTATCCTATTTTGGGGGAAGAATAAAGAGATTTAAAAAATCTGAGGAAATGGAATTTATTTTCCTGTTCCTTTAGGTCTCCACTTTCCTATTTTCTCATTTTATTTTCTTGGGAGAGAAACTTTACTATGTGGTCGACCATGTAAGTCTCCCTATAACAGCTACATCAAACATAAACAACTTAACCCTTGATTGCCTAAATTGAGGATTATCTCAATACCAGAGAAGTTTGAAATTGTCCGCCCACTGTACTTAAAAGATAGAACCACCAAAGGAAACACTAATTCAGAAACTGAATTCTCCGATTAGAAAAAGTACAAGTAAATCAGGCATGGCTATAGCACATTGGAGAGAATTAAGCATTTATTTGGAATCAAAGAAGCTTTTTTATTAAAAGGTATTATTTGAGCAAGTGTATAAATAATAGTAAAACAGAGTAATTTGAGTGCTGAAGCAATAAATGCAAAGAAAAATAGAGGTCGCAGTATTTGGAGAATAAGGAAAGTATTATCAAATAGATCAGAACCTTTTTCTTAGCAATGCTGGTTTTTACCAGATTGTTAGTGAGAAGAAAACTAGTATCTAAAATAAGAAAATTGTGCACATCCTTTATATTTTGTGTGTAAAAGTTTTGAACTACACTTGATATAGTTCCTCATATGAAGGTCAGTCCAGTCATTCTTTTGATAGTCTTTGAAAAGCTCTTAATAGAGAGAGAAAAAAGCAAGCCTACTAATTTAGGATTACAACTGCATAGCTCTCTACGTATTTAAACCAGAGTGGGTGGGTACATGACACTCAAGTCAAGATTCTGCTGTTTAGAGCAAACAAAAGCAGGAAAGCAGTAGAATAACCTTGGAGAATTTCTTGAGCAATTTTGTTTTACCCTGTCACATTTTTCTCTTTGTGTGTAGACATTAGATGGACAAAAGAAAAAATGTAAATGTGACTACTATCCTTTTGATTATTAATTGTTAAAGGATATGTGATTTATCTTTCTATAAGGCCACCAGCAACTTTCTTAATCTCTTCACAGTATAGAAAACATACATGGGCATTTTGATGAACATCAATACAGAGGTTTTGCTAAGAGTAAAGCAATAAAAAGCAAATTCATAATATACACCATAAAAGCATTGATGCCAATGGCTGAAAATTTCAATGATAAGTCGAACGTGCTTTTCAAATGGGTGTCTAATTTTGACACCTTGGTTTAAAATCATCTATGCCAAAGTTTATTGGTAACTTTAAATGATTGATAATTGCCTATGATTACTTTTGAATTTGGATTTTTCTAATCCTTTCCTTTTCCTCTACCTTTTCTCCCCCATAACTCTGTGAACTCCTTCTCAAGGACTGAAGCAGAAGGTAAATGTTCTGTCTTGGTTTAACTAGCCCCTCAGGAGTACTTCAGAGGTAGAAAGGAAAAGAGCATATGACTTCGTGAAGGACAAAGGAAAAAAACTGCACATGGTGAAAATCAACTTAAGATCCCTGGTCCCTTGAGATACATTATAACACACTTTACTGAAGACTAATAGGAAATGTTCTGAAACTTAGATTTCTGGCTTCCTACTTAGCCAAAATTCAGTCCTTAAAGATACTGATACTATGTCACACACACACACACACACACACACACACACACACACACCAAAATACACTATCCCTTCATAATTTTCACACTTGTTGGGATGTAGTTCATTACTTTCTGCTAGTTGAGATGTAGAGAGTATCTTAGCAGTGGGCCAGCTTTTTAAAGTTTAGAATCTAGTTGTGGAATGAAACAGGACTTGCTTCAATTGTTTTGTTTTGTTTTTAAATTAAACAACTGTCTAAATATTTTATTTTAGTTTAATAAAAATATTTATTAGAAATTCCCAGTACAAATGTGGACAGATGATAAGTTAACAAATGTATTTAATTTACTGTGTTCAATTACCAGATATTTGTAAACTGAATGTGTATTAGATTATAAAGGTAAATTAATTTTTTCATTTAGTACGCATAATCTAATAAGGACTTCTTTATTCTGTCTTTCTTCATCTCCTTTGCTCTCATTTCCTTCAGCCCATCCATGCACACACATTATTTCAAGTAGAATGAGAAGGATCCCTTAAAGGAATAAAAATGTTTTATCTTAATTCAGATTAAGTGATTTCAGGTTAAAAAACAAAAATCTTTATTGAAGAGGTGATCCTTAATTTCCACTAAAGTTAGAAGAATAATTAAGAAAAAAATATGCAAAGTTAAGTGAACATAACAGGAACTCTGTTTTGAGATAAAAAAAAAAAATCTGCATGCTATTTTTAAAATGACAGACTTTGAAAATGATTTTTACAATAAAACATTCAAGAAAGTTAAAATGATAGCAAGAATCATTCATTTTATATAATTGCCCAATAATAACTGGTTTCAATAGATGCATTATCTTCATTATTAATTTTCAATGACTTATTTTTATGACTGTGAATCACTTTAATTGAATTTTCAGTCAAAAGAGGAAAATATCAATCATAGGTGCTTTCAACTACATAGTCTAAGTTCAAAACCAACTGATAAAAATATACATGGCATTTTATCTAGGTGAGTACATTAATTTCATAAAACCATAGTATATTGAATTAAAATGTACCTTGAGCTAAACTTTTCCTACTATATGGATATTAAATGCAAGTAGATCAATGTTATGCAATCAAGGTGCAACATTCTTAGGTAATTTAATCACATGATCTGCCTTCAAAGCATGTTTTTCAAATATCAGCATATTGCAAATTTTAGTGATTGAAATACCACAAGTAAGAAACATTTCTATTTCCAAATATGTCTGTATTGATAAACTTAAAAAAAAAGAAACGGAATGTGATGGGAATTAATTTTTATATCATATTTTTATGGCAGTCATTGAAAATGAATTTAACAAGGCCCTGTCTGATTGGCTTAGTGGTAGAGCATTAGCCTGGCATATAGATGTCCTATGTTCGATTCCTGGTCAGGGCACTCAGTAGAGGAACTCATCTGCTTTTCCAGCCCTAATTCTCTCTCTCTTTCTTTCTCTCTCTCTCTTCTCCTCCTGCAGACATGGCTCCATTAGTTCAAGCATATCAGCTTGGTTCTGAGGATGGCTTCATGAAACTTTTGCCTCAGGTGCTAAAAATAGCTCAGTTGCAAGCATGACCTCAGAAGGGTAGAGCAACCCCCCAGATAAGGGTTGACAGAGGACCTGGTCAGGGCAATGTGGGAGTCTGTTTCTCTTATCTCTCCTCTCACTTATAAAAAGGAGAAAAAAATAATAACAATAAAAAAAGAAAATGGATTTAATAAATTTAAAACACAAATCATTTTTTCTCTAAAAAAGTAAAAATTTTAAATGATTATTATTTTTCTCTTTTTAAAATGAAAAATACTATTGAGAAAAAGTTCAACACTTAGTAGAATATAAAGGTTAAGTCAACTTGTTAATTTTTTAATATGGTTGCTTAAAGCTTAATGTATCATTAATACACTTATTGTGCTGATCTAGTTAAATCATACAGAAAGACATTTAATAAGTTTAATCATCTTTACAAGATGGAAGATATGATTTAAATATTATTTAAAAACCTAGAAAACAAAGTGATCTTAGAAGTTTTTTAAGGTACATTTTCTTTTCAAGACCAGATGTCATGAATTTATTTTGCAAATGCATTTACTTCACACATTATTGAAATGCAAAGGAACTTAAAAGTGAATGCAATATAATCATTTTTCTAAAACTTTTTAAAGATAAAATTTAAGATAAAATTAACAGGGATACAAAATTTATCATTGACTCAAAATTAGTCCAGAAATGTAAAACTGTAAAAATTTCAAATCTTGCAAGATTCTGGTATCAACTGAAATCATTAAATAAAGCAAAACAGGCTTGCTGTCTCCTGACATTTTGGTTAGGAAGAGATAGCACACAATCCCAAAGTTAGTTTTCTTTTGGTTTAATTAGCAGCTTCATCATTTTCTAGTCTTGTCACTCTGGGCATTATTTTTCATCTTAGGTTCTTCATCTGAAAAATGGGTAATGTTAAATTATAGTTACTGTGAGGTTTAACGAAATGTTCCTTATCAAGAATTTGGCACAGTATTTGGCCCATGTTAAGCTCAATAAATCTCATTTTTGGGAACTGGGGTTAAAATATTCAAATATTGATACATTGATACACTTTAGAATTGTAATGTATGTTGAAAATTAATCTCTAGACACTATGGTCATCTGATCTACAAAAAAAAAAAAAAAAAAGAAAAAGAAAAAAGAAAAGGAAAGAAATGAGAAGACATTGAAAGGTAAATTTACCTTTGTTGAAAGTAATCTTATATATAAAATCCAGATCCTCAAACAATCAGAGAATCAAATGTAGTTTATTTTGATAAGTGTTAATTGTTCTTACCTTGGCTTAGAGAAAAAGAACTGATGGTTACTAGACAAAGTATTTGTTGCCTCTTCTTGTCTTTTTTTTTATTAAGTGAGAGGTGGGGAGGCAGAGACAGACTCCTGTATGCACCCCCACGGAGATCCACTTGCAAGTACTCTACCCAGCGATGTTCTACACGTCTTGAGCTGCTGCTAACCTGTTACTTGGCAACCAACCTATTTTATTGCCTGAGGTGAGGCCATGGAGCCATCCTCAGTGCCAGGTGCCAATTTTGTTTGAAGCATTTGAGCCATGGCTGCAAGAGAGGGAGAAACAGAGGAGGGAGAGGGAGGGAAGAAGCAGATGGGTACTTCTCCTGTGTGCCCTGACTGGGAATCAAACTTGGGGCTTCCACATGCTGGGCAGATGCTCTACCCCTGAGCCAATGGCCAGGGCTTGTTTCCTCTTCTTTTTTATTTTACCTCCCACTTTTTATTATATTGCAATTGATTTAGAAATTTACCCATTGAGGCAACTATACTACAGTTGGATGGCTACGTCTTCTAACTGCCAAAGCTAAAGGACCATTTTCAGTGCCGCTCTAACGGTAATTGTGAGCTGTGATGACCACTTTTGCTCTAATTTCTCCTAGCACAGTGCTTGTCCTATCTGTGCATAGCATTTTCTTCTCTGTAAAAGAGATTAAATAATAGGACATACTTGAATTTTTCTTAATTGTTAAAGGAATTAGTATTTATACATTATTTACACTACCTGGCATATTAGTAGTTAATAAATGGCATTGATTAATGATTTTCTATGAAACCACTAATTGTTGGTTCTCCTCATATCTCTGGCTATTCACTCTCTGACTGGTCTTCATCCATATGACAAGAAAAAAGTAGTGAACTCTGAAGTTAAAATCTTGCTCTTTCCTTCATTCTGGTTTTATTTGTATCTGTCTCCCTAAGTGAACTCCTTCATTCTCAATGCTTGTTTCCCATAAATTGTTGGTTGCCATGGATACAACTCCTCCACTTCCCATTTCATATACCCAAGCCTCTTACACTCTTAATCTCTATTTTCTTTTTCTATTTTATTTATTGATTTTTAGAGAGAGGGGAGAGAGAAAGAGAGAGAGAGAGAGAGAAAAGGGGGAGGAGCAGGAAGCATCAACTCCCATATGTGCCTTGACCAGGCAAGCCCAAGGTTTCGAACCAGCAACCTCAGTGTTCCAGGTCGACACTTTATCCCACTGTGCCACCATAGGTCAGGCCTTAATCTCTATTTTCATTTTATTTTTTTCACACATGGGGTCTCATATTCCATGTAAATATTATTCACAATGTACCTATAATCAAGCTATCATTTATTGATCCAAATCAAATAATCATTTATTGATCCAAACTCATTCTTTCATTTTATTAATTTATTGCTTAATGATGGAGTAATTTAAGTCATAACATTGTCATTCTTGTTTAAAAATACCATATTAACAATTATAGCTAACATGGAGTAAATAGTAAATCTGGATTAAATACTGGGTTTAATAGTGCCAGTGATCCCATGAGTTACACCTTACACATCACAACTTTTAATTTTTCACATCTTAAAAATACCTAGCTCCTAAATTACTTGCTAATAATCTTTATCACTGGTAGTTTCTGCTCTCAACTAACTCTTCCTTCAAACCTTTCTCTTAAGTTCATTCTATAGTTTTTTCTTTATATTTGTTTCTAAAATATACACTTGACTCTATCATTTCAACACACAAAATTCTTTAATCACTTAAATCAATAACTCTCATTATATAACTATTATGCCCAGTAAAACAAATAGACCTTTATCTTTGATCCTCGTTTACCTTTCTAATTTCATTCTTTCCATTCTTTATGGCTTCTCAAGCTCTTGCCAACCAAAGTAATTTCTGTTTTTCTGTATATTAAAAACTTTTCTACATCTCTGCTTCCTTTCCAAGGTTTCTCTCGAATAGAAAATCTTTCTCTTTCTTGCATAATAGTCCTCATCAGTACAGCCAACATTAATCAAGGGCTTATATTGAGTCACACTGTTCTAAGCTCTTTACCTTGATTAATGCATTTGTCTCAAAAACAATACTATAAGCTTGGAGCTATTGTGAGTTCTTTACAGCCAAAGAAACTCAGGCAAAGAAAGATTAAATACATTTTCAAAGTTAAAGAACAACTACGTGTCAGAATTTGTGATATAATCACACCATATTTCTTGAATATAGCTTCAGTTTTAATTTTATGACATCCTAACTTTAAATTCTTTCTCTTATGGTTTTTCCATTATGTTTTGGAAATAAATATATATATTTAGAAGCACCCTTATTATATTTATGTAATGTGTACTTTGTCTTTAAAACTCTCAATGACCTAAAGATATGGAATATTTTTTTTAAATGGAGAAAATACTTGATATGTATCTAAGAGTCTAAACCAGAAAGTCTGTAACCCAGGAAAAGGTAAGGCAACTACAAGATGGAAGAAAGGATACAGTTGCTGAAAGAGTACAGAAATGAGGATGTTCAATTATTAAACATACAGGCTTAAGCATTAGTTGTGGATCTACACCTTAGTTATCTGAAGCTTCACAAGATAGTTAACTTTTCTTGAATTTTTATTTTCTCATCTATAAAGCAGGAATAATCATAGACCCCTACTATATTGGGATGCTATAAGGATT
Source organism: Saccopteryx leptura (assembly GCF_036850995.1). Taxonomy (NCBI): domain Eukaryota; kingdom Metazoa; phylum Chordata; class Mammalia; order Chiroptera; family Emballonuridae; genus Saccopteryx; species Saccopteryx leptura. Next base: position 22,158,444 of record NC_089507.1, read on the forward strand.
AATTAATATATGACTTTAAAATACATATTTTTTGCTCCATAAGGCACACCTGACCATAAGACACACCTAGGGTTTTAAGGTGGAAAATAAGAAAAAAAATATTCTGAACCAAATGGTGTGTTAAAATATTTAATAAAATACCGTATTTTTCGCTCCATGAGATGCACAGGAATTTTCCCCTCCAGTTTTTTTGGGAAAAGTATGTCTTATGGAGCAAAAAATACAGTACTTAGCATAGTATGTGATACAGAGGCAATGGTCAAAAATATTAATAGTTGTTCATGTTACTGTTGTGTGATTTTTTTAAGTGATTCACTCACTTATTACAGATACCAATTATCATTTCTGTATATGTGTGTGTGTGTGCGTGCAGAAATACTTCTAAGTGGAAAATTTTGAATGTATTAAATGTATTTTCATTATTTCTTCAACATTAGACCGAGACATATAAACATTCTTTTTCTCTTATTTTCTACTCTTTTTTTTCACAAAAGTATTTTATTTTATTTTCCAAGGTCAAAGAGGAAGCACTACAACAAAACCAATAATGTGTTTTGGAGTCTTCATGTGATCCTCATAGAGAATTCAAAGTTCTTGCCTGATTTGCAGACATGATGATTTATTTACTCAGGTAACTTTAATGTTAAGTATCTATGAGATCAAGAGATAAAATAACTGCATATCCATCCTCTTTATTAGAGGAGAAAAAGGAAGATGACCTTTTATATATAAAACCCTTATGTACGTGTATTCAGAAAATCATTTAGAAGAATCAGATTAAAATTTAAAATAAGTCACAAAAACCAAATGGTAATAAGCAAGAAATGATCATTTACAGAGCAATTTAAAAGAACACGATCATGACATTTTTTTCTTCTTCTTTTCCATGTGAGAGAAAGGGAGACAGAGAGACAGACACCAGCATATGCTCTAACCGGGATCAACTCAGCATCCTCTGTCTGTGGTTGATGCTCTGCCCATCTGGGGCCATGCTCACAACTGAGCTATTTATAGTGCCAGAAGCCAGGGCTCCATGAGCCATCTTCAGTGCCTGGACTCAATGTGCTTGATCTAATTGAGCCACAGCTACAGGAGGGGAAGAGAGAGAGAGAAGGAGAAAGGAGAAAAGGGTGAAAGGGTTGGGTAGAGAAGCTGATGGTTGCCTCTCCTGTTTGCCCTTACTGCGAATTGAACCTAGGACTTCCACATGCCTGGCTGATGCTCTATCACTGAGACAACCTGCCAAGGTCCAATTACTTTACATTAATTTATTTTTACACTACAGACACTGGTTTGTTTGTTTTTTTGTTCTTGTTGTTATGGCATTTTTATTTATTATTTAAAATGTAAAAATGTAACATTATTAAAGTATATATGTATTTTATATTTTATATACAGTGTGTCCATAAAGTCATGGTGCACTTTTGACCAGTCACAGGAAAGCAACAAAAGACGATAGAAATGTGAAATCTGAACTAAATAAAAGGAAAACCCTCCCAGTTTCTGTAGGATGATGTGGCAGCATGTGTGCATGCACAGATGATGATGTAACACCGTGTATACAGTAGAGCAGCCCACAGCCATGCCAGTCGAGATGTGGACGGTACAGAGGAAAGTTCAGTGTGTTCTGTGGCTCACTAAATTCGAATCCATGACCAAAGTGCAACGTGAATATTGGCACATTTATAACGAAGCACCACCACATAGGAGTAACATTACTTGGTGGGATAAGCAGTTGAAGGAAACCGGCAGTTTGGTGGAGAAACCCCGTTCTGGTAGGCCATCAGTCAGTGACGAGTCTGTAGAGGCTATACAGGATAGCTACCTAAGGAGCCCTAAAAAATCTGTGCGTGAGCCCACATTGAACTGCACTGAATAGGTATGAAACTGGGAGAGTTTTCCTTTTATTTGGTGCAGACTTCACATCTCTGTCATCTTTTGTTGCTTTCCTGTGACTGGTCAAAAGTGCACCATGACTTTATGGACATACTGTATTATTTAATATATAGTACCTATATTTTACATATATAATATATATAATCCTAATTCTTGTTTAGCAGAGAACATTATTATCTCATCTTCTAAAATTTTTGAAGCTTGATATTTTCATTACTCAGTGCTAAAAGTTGGATTATATGTATTCATGCCTTGAGTCATATTCATCTTATAGACATGCGGTATCAATAAGAATGAAAATCCAGATTGGTGAATGATAAATGGATATTTTTATAGGCAATAAAATATAATGGCGATCTTTAGAATCATATTTCTTTATGTGTAAAAAAACCAAGGGCCTAAGAGAATTAAAAACACATTAGAGCTCTATCTAAATATTGGCTGCAAACATTTAAAGAATAGTTCACTGTCTATAATTAACGAATAACCCCCACCACCAGCTGCACGAGTTTCCCAGTAATAATTGAGTATAGTGTGAGATGAGCAGACTTGGTCTGAACAGGAGGTCAGCCAAAGCAAGACAAGGGAAATTATACAGTCAAGGCCCCTGTGCCGTTAGAAAAAAATGCTATCATTATAATAAAGTAGAATAGCATATTCTTAAAATACCCAAAGGCCTTTCTCACACCAAGTCTTAGCTGGTGTCCTCATTATTTTCCAGATCAAAAAAGCTTCCAAAATGTAATATGAGAAACTGAGAATAAAAAAGACAGGACATTGGAATAAATTACGAAGTCTGTGGTAAAGTTTCTTACTCTATAAACTTTCATTTTCTTTCTCTACCGCTCCCTGTATCTCTCTCGCTCATTCTCTCACCCCACGCCCACTAACTTCATTTGAATGTTTCTGTCTGTAAAAAGAGACAAGGAAGTTTTAGCTTTCTAGTAGACAAAAGCCTGGAGAAGCTTATCAAACCACAAGGCCTGTGTCTATTATAAATTCACTCTCTCCCTTCAGCAGGTTTCTGCTCATTTTGACACACTTTATTTTACTTTTTATCGAGAATATCTGTTTTCCACTGTATTTCAAAATCTCTAGACTTCTTCTTCACTTAAAAATTTATAGCTATGTCATCTTTTATCTTTTTCATCCATTTACCACTGCATTTGTACTACAACTACAAACATACTCTCCCTGCTTCATTCTAAGAAAGAAAAAACTTCTGTCAACTCTGTTTCCTCCTTGAACTACTTTTTCTCCCCTCTCCTTTCCTTTTTTGTTAACATTTCCAATAAAAACATGCATCATTATATTAATAGCTAATGTTTGTTGAGTACTCCTTATGAATCTGGGATGATCTTTATAACTTCTATGTGTCATTCAAATTAATCCTTGTTATAAAACTTTACGACTGATACTATTACAGCTAATCTACGTGTTGGAAACTGAGGCACAGAGGAGGTAAGTACTTATTCTAGAATTTTGTTTTCAGTTGTGCTGGTGCTAAGATTCTAACGAACATCTGAGTCTAGAGGCTAAGCTATGGCCCAGTATGCACATTCAGTTTCACCATACACCTATGGTTAATTGTAATTGTTTGTTTGTGTTTTTAATATACACTATATAGAAAGCAAATTTTCAAAAATCTTAATGTAGAGGAAGAAAAATATTTTTTGTGTGCTGAGACCCTTCTCTAATAAAAAACAGATTAAGAAGAGAAAGACAAACATACTTAATAGCATGTATACATCGTGTAAACATCTTAGATACCCAGAAAAAAATTAACTCCTCTAGGTGGCTTAGAATTTCAGAATTACACACCATTTTTAAAGAAAGGGGATATAAGTCTTATTCTTAGGTGAGACTAAATGATTTTTACAAAGGATGAATGAGCCACTAGAAGAACAGATGGGAGGTATAATAGATTGTAATAAAGTTCGTCTGGGTGTAATGTCAACTTCTGGTTTCTCTTATGAAAATATTTAATCTGCCCTTGTTGATGAAAATTCCAGGAAAGGATTATGAAAATTGAATTTCTTTTGTTGGATCTGCCTTTAGGCAGAGAGAGGAGTTCAGAGAAAATTTCTCCTTGCATTTGTGCTTTTTTTTCCAAGATTTTATAGATCAAAATAATAAGTATGCCAAAGTGGTGTATTTCAAGGTGGTGTGTCCTGATATTTTAGGGTGGGATGACCTGCTACCTTTCACCAGGGAGTGCCTCAGAGACCAATTCAGTGACAGTTTCTAACCATCTGTATTCTTGATCAAGATTTTTCTCCTTGGTATCATGCAGGTATGTCTGATAATTCCTGTAATATTAAGTATGCTTATACTAAATATCCTTATAATGAATATTCTTTTTTACCCTCTCAGATTCTTGTTTCTTTTTCTACTCACTGCTCTTCATCAGGCCACACTTAAGCATGCCCCCCACATCATTTTGTATGTGTTCTACCTTATAATTTTATCTACATTCCTGGTTTTAAAATGACATATATTGAGATAGTTCTCAAATTGATCTCTCCAGCTCTTATACATTTTGTAAGCTTTATTTTCTCTTTACATTTTTTTAGCTTTCTTGCACATCTAAAACACAGAGTAGATTTGAGAGTTTGCTAAAAGCACCAAACTCGCTGTAGCCTATTTGCCTAACACTTTGGCTCAGTCACTCTTCCCTCTCACTATTGTTTGTCTCATATTATTTTCAAGATTTAAATATAAAAGAGGCCCTGACTGGTTGAATCAGTGGTAGAGCGTTGGCCCTGCGTGTAGAAGTCCCGGATTTGATTCTGGTCAGAGCAAACAGGAGAAGCAACCATCTGCTTCTCCACACCTCCCTTCCACACCATCGTAGCCTCCCTCAGCCACGGCTAGAATGGTTCGAAGAAGTTGGTTCCTGGAACTGAAGATGGCTCTGGGCTTCTTCTCAGATGCCAAAAGTGCTTAGTTGCTGGAGCAACAGAGCAGTGGCCCTAAAGGGGCAGAGCATTGCCTCCTGTAGGGGGCTTGCCAGGTGGATCCCAGTCGGGGTGTATGTGGGAGTCTGTCTGCCTCCTTGCTTCTCAGTTAATAAAAAAATAAATAAATACAAAGAATTAAAAAATTAAATATAAAATAATGGCCACCACTAGGAAGTCTCTCGCACTTAACACTCTGTGTTAACACCTCTGGTATTCCTATAATATTTCCTTTTGATGTTTCTGTGTACAAATGCTTTTTAGAATAAAAAAGTGCATTTTCCAATTTTCTTTCAACATAGGAGTGGGTATCTGATGATATTCAAGTAAAAAATATGCAAGCAGACCTGTCCCATATGAGTCCTTCAATGTTTCTTTCTCACTACAAAGCTTTGAATATGACAGGACCTTCTTAGTACATTTATCATGTTTGTTGGCTAGAATGCAGATGTGAAGGCAAGAGACTAAGCAGCCATACTGGATCATGAAGCAGCAGTCAAATATGGCAGAAAAGTGAATATTACATCATTCCACATGTTTATTTCCTTAACTTTTAACACCATCTAACATACTGAATTAGACGGTATGCTGGTGATGTGGACCCAAAATGACTCAAAGTAATTAAGTTTCTTAAACAAAATAAAATTTTATTTTCACCCTAAATACAATTCGTGATGGCAGTTCAGATTGAGGACAAACTGTAAAATCATTGAGTAACCTTTGGGCAACCCCTAGGATATAATCTAAGGTACATTGCTATATGCCAGTTCATTCAAAAGCACATTCATTTCTAAGTTTTTCTTATCAAGGCTGAGAGACAAATTTCCTCTGCTTAACATAATTCTTGAGAAATGTGCCACATGGCTACACTTAACATCAAGGAGAGCTTGAAAATGCTGGGTAGACATACGTTCAGGAACAGAAGAATGGATTTATGAACCCAGCTAGTAACCTCTGGGCTATGTGCTATGACCTTTTGCTTATTTATCTTATCTATTTATTTTTTATCCCTCAGAATTTGATTGAGAATTGCCACACAGTCAGAGAACTTTTCCTCTTCTTCTCAACGGTGAACCCCCAGTGCCTAAGCAAGGATCAAATACTTAGTAGTTACTGAATTTTTATTTGTTAAATAAATTTATACACCATCTGGATTGTGTTAATAGTCTTGACCTACATACAACAAAATGTATTCATAGTACAACAATAGTGCAATGAGCATAAGGGTGCAAATATTCTTTTGAATCAGTGTTTCAGGATTTTTTGGATATATCCCCTGAAGTAGAATCACTGAGTCATAAAACAGGTCTACTTTACCTGACCTGTAGTGGCATAGTGGATAAAGCATCAACCTGGAATACTGAGGTTATCAGTTTGAAGACTTTGGCTTGCCCAGTAAAGGCACATATGAAAAGCAACTATGAGTTGATGCTTCACACTCTTTCCCCCTTTCTCTTTCTCTAAAAAATTAAAAAAAAAAATTTATTTTTGTATTTTTCTGAAGCTGGAAACGGGGAGGTAGTCAGACAGACTCCCACATGCGCCCAACCGGGATCCACCCGGCACGCCCACCAGGGGGCGATGCTCTGCCCATCCGGGGCGTCGCTCTGTTGAGACCAGAGCCACTCTAGCACCTGAGGCAAAGGCTACAGAGCCATCCTCGGCGTCCGGGTCATCTTTGCTCCAATGGAGCCTTGGCTGCGGGAGGGGAAGAGAGAGACAGAGAGGAAGGAGAGGGGGAGGGGTGGAGAAGCAGATGGACGCTTCTCCTGTGCCCTGGCCGTGAATCGAACCTAGGACTTCTGCACGCCAGGCCGACGTTCTACCACTGAGCCAACCGACCAGGACCAAAAAATTTTTTTAAGTTTAAAAAAGCTGTTTTTTCCTTGGCTGGTTGGCACAGTGGTAGAGCATCGACCCGGCCTGTGGATGTCCCAGGTTCAAGTCCGGACAGGGCACACAGAAGTGCCCATCTGCTTCTCCACCCCTCCCCCTCTCCTTCCTCTCTGTCTCTCTCTTTCCCTCCCGCAGCCAAGGCTCCATTGGAGCAAAGTTGGCTCAGGCACTGAGGATGGCACCACAGCCTCTGCCTCAGGTGCTCAATTGGGGCAATGCCCCAGGTGGGCAGAGCTTCACCCCCTAGTGGGCTTTCTAGGTAGATCTAGGTCGGGCACATGCGGATGTCAGTCTCTCTCTTCTCTCTCTCTCCCTACTTCTCACTTCAGAAAAATACAAAAAAAACCCAAAAACCCAAAATTGTTCTTTTTTAATTTTGGGGGGAAAACCTATATAATTTTATTAAACAATGTCACCCCAAAGTCAATAGAATATTTAAAGAAGAGGATTTTAAAAAGTTTAAAAAAAGATAGGCCCTGGCCAATGGCTCAATGGATAGAGTATTGACCTAATATATGGATGTCCTGGGTTTGATCTTGGTCAGGGCACCCATGAGAAGCAAACATCTGTCTCTCTCCCCTTCCCCCTTCCTCTCACCTTCTCTCCCTTCACCTCTCCCACAGCCAGTGACTTGATTGGTTTGAGTGTGGCGCTGAGGATTGCTTGGTTGGTCCACTCATTAAACATAGCTCCATACTTGAATAGTGGCCCCATTCAGGCGTTGCTGGGTAGATCCTGGTTGGGGTGCTTGCAGGAGTCTGCTTCACTATTTCCCTTACTCTCACCTAAAAATGAAAATAAAAGACAAATCTATTCATGGAGGAAATCTATAAATGAGCACACAAAAGCTAAAAACTAAATTTACACACAGTAGTTTCCAATTTCAAAGTCATAGAAAATGGATCACTTCATCAAAGACATTTTTGCTGTCTTAGATTTAGAGGTGTTTTCATGTTATGAATTTCTTTTTAGATGCAACATTATATAACTAATCCTCTTCTTTAGAACATTCTGAACAGTTTTGATAGTATTAAAATTCAGGTGCTTTGTTATATCCATTATAAGCAGTTTTTTAAATTGCATTATAACCCTCTGGAAACATATTCTAATTGAATGAAAAATGTTTTATTGTGTTCTTAATTTATATTATCCACAACAAATGTTTCAACATTAAACTGCTAATGATTTGTTTCCCAGAATTGTTATTATTATTATTTATTATCAGAGTAGACCCTCAGTAATTTACACTAATAACTGAGAGACTCACTAGAGATTACCGAATTTGGCAGATTAGTTAGTGAACAAATAAATATGAAAACATCAACACTGCTGTACCACGGAATGTGCTTTATTCATTATTTTGATAAGTGTAGTTTAATTATAATCATCTATGGTAATGTTTCACAGTATGCTAATAAACATTTTCCCATATATTATGAAATTAATGAAGTCTTAGAAGAAAAAATTGTTTGCTACATTTGTCCTAGTTTTAGGAGAAAAATATAAATTGGTGATATAGTATGTTTTGTATTACTTTTTTTTGGTATTACTTTTAGTTCAGAAAACTAGATCCCATATTAAGTGGTATTATTTTACTTTCTTCTATGCTTATTGTCTATATTACCTACCAGGAAATAAGGTTCATAAGAACACATTTGTTTTATTTCACAGTCATTGTAAATGTACTGAGATATATGTATTTGAGTATATATTGTATAGGTATATAATACTTTTCAAATAAGTAGATTTTAAATGCAGATTTGAAAGACCTATTACATTTAAATATATATTTTAATCTCTGTCCCTTATTTTTTATACTTTTCGAGGCCCTATGGAAATATATGTTCATTTTCATTGTTAGTAATTTCCAATCACTTTCTTATTAATGTCAAAATACCACATACAGAAATACTTAGAATCATTGCTCAATTATGAAAGGGTTAGTCAAGATGACCAGAAAGGTTTTGTTGTTTGTTTTCACTTATATTTTTCCTGTGGAATACCAACAGCTTTCAATCACACCTGATAATTTCTATATTAAAAATAAGTAATTAATTTTAACATAGATTTATTGATTGATTGTTTCAGATATTTAAAAGATTATTTATTGAACCTGACCAGGTGGTGGTGCAGTAGTTAGAGTGTTGGCCTGGGATAAGAAGGACCCTGGTTTGAAACCTTAAGGTCACCAGCTTGAGTGCAGGCTTGAGCACAGACTTACCAGCTTGAGTGTGAGGTCTCTGGCTTAAGCATGGGATCATAGACATAACCCCATGATCACTGGCTTAAACTCGAAGGTCACTGACTTGAAGCCCAAGGACGCTGGTTTGAGCCCAAGATCACTGGCTTGAGCAAGGAGTCACTCCATCTGCTATAGCCCCCCCCCAGTCAAGGCACATATAAGAAAGCAATCGATGAACAACTAAAGTTGCCACAATAAAGAACTGATGATTCTCATCTCTATCCCTTTCTGTCTGTCCCTATCTGTCCCTCTTTCTGACTCTCTGTATCTGTTAAAAAAAAGAGAGATTATCTATTGAGTTCTTGTTCAATGTGATAAGAAAACAAACAAAAGGAAAGTACAATCCTTACCCATCTAGAGCATATTTTCTAGATGGGGAGACAAAGAGTAAAGGACATACACAATTAAAATAATTACTGGTTATAGATTATACATTATAAAAAAAAAAGTACAGAAGAAGTTGTATTGGGTGCAACTTCAAGAAAGGATGCCAGTGAGGTGACATTTTGAAAAATGACTTGAGGGAGACCTGAAGATGGCAGCAGAGTAGGCAGATACACAGACTCCCAGCTCACACCACCAAACTGATTACAAATTAATTTACAAACAATCAGCATATAAAACCAACTCTGGCCTACAGTAACAGCTCTCGAAAACCAAGGAGCAAAGAAGAAGCCACACCAAGCCTAGTAAGGAGTCAAGGAGAGGTCAGTCTCCTCTGCTTATAAGAATGGTGGGGTGAAGCTGAAATCCCAGAAGGGCTCTCACTCCAAGAAAAAGAGCAGAAAATATAGCTCACAGCCACTTGCCTAGGGACCTGGGAATGAGGTGTGTTGAAAGGGCTGGCTAGTCTTCCAAAAGGAAAGGGGAGAGAAAGAGACAGATGGTGAGGGGCAGAGGAATGCATGGGATGACTTGAGAAGCTGACCCATCCAGTGCTGGAGGCAACCATAGCTGGGAGAGGGGTTGATCCTTCAACAAAATACAAGACTAAAATAGTTCAGTTCCAGGTGACCCATCTTCAGACATCTCTCCAGCTCCAATCAGCACAAAAAGACAGCTGAAAACAAGAACTGGGGAGGATGGGCAGTAATTCAGGTCTCCACAGAGATCTGAGATACACCTCCCTCTACTGAAGCTGAGAAAACACCCCACCTCCGGAGAGAGTAACTGGCAGATCAGGCCATCAGAGTCTCAGGTAACACCCACTGCATTCCTGGATATAGTTTCAAAGAAGCCTTCTGCTGACATCAGTAAACAAGACTACCACCTGTTAAGAAAACTGAGAAGAAAACAAACAAATCAAGACTTCAAAGTGGCTCTACTAGAAAAGCCAAATCTGACAGTGGATTATAAATAACAACTGATGCCAACCCAAGAAGACCAAGAAATAACACAACTGAAAATTGGAGGCAGACAACACAAAGCCTAGACTCAACCAGCTCTACAAAGAATACACCCAAATACACAGACATAATTAGAAGACAGAGAAGTGCCATCCAAATGAAATCACAAGAGAAACCTCCAGGAAATCAACTCAGTGATATGGAAAGAATCAAACTTCCAGATGCAAAGTTAAAATAATGATTGTTAGGATGCTTAGGGATCTTAGAACAAGATGGTCATTATGAACACCTAAATAAAGAAATAGCAAGTATAAAAAAGGACATTGAAATATTAAAAAAGAATCAGTTGGAGATGACAAATACAATATCATAAATGAAGATCACAATGGAAGGAATAAAAAACAGGATGGATGAAGCTGAAGATCGAATCAATGAGTTGGAAAACAAGTTGAATGAAGGCATGGAAGCAGAGTAGAAAAAAGAAAAGATACTCAAAAAGTCTGAGGAAACTCTAAGAGACCTCTGTGACAACATGAAGAGAAATAACATTCTCATCATAGAGGTTCCTAAAGAAGAAAAAGAACAAAAGATAGAGACTTTGTTCAATCAGATCATAGCTTAATACTTTCTTAAATTAATGCAGGAAAAACTCTCACAAGTTCAAGAAGCACAGAGAACTCCATTAAAAAGAAACCCGAAGAAATCTACCCAAGATATAGCATAATTAAAATACCAAAGCTAAGTGATAAAGAGAAAATATTAAAAGCTGCTAGAGAAAAAAGGCTATCACCTACAAAGGAGCCCCCAGAAGAATGACATCCAACTTCTCAACAGAAACACTTGAAGCCAGAAGGGAAAGGCAAGAAATATTCAAAGTAATGCAGAAAAGGAGCCTACAAACAAGACTACTTTATCCAACAAGGCTATCATATGAAATCAAAGAAGAAATAAAAAACTTCCCAGACAAAAAAAACAACAACAAAAAACTCAAGAAATTTATTACAACCAAACCAATGCGGCAGGAAATGTTAAGGGGCCTGTTGTAAACAGATCAAAGTGGGAAAAGAATATAGAAAAAGAGGAATATAGCTTTAATGAATAAAATGGCAATAAACAACTACATATCAATAAAAACCTTAAATGTAAATGGATTAAACGATCCAGTCAAAAGACATAGGTTAGCTGCATGGATAAGAAATCAGGACCCATACCTATGCTGTCTACAAGAGACACACCTTAAAACAAAAGATGCACATAGACTGAAGGTAAAAGGATGGAAAAAAAAATTTCACACAAATGGAAATGAAACAAAAGCTGAGGTAGCAATACTTACATCAGACAAAATGGACTTTAAATCCAAGGCTATAGTAAGAGATAAAGAAGGTCACTACATAATGATAAAGGGAGCAATCCAACAGGAAGATATGACCATTATAAATATCTAAGCACCTATTATATGAGCACATAAATATATAAAGCAGACTTAGACGGATATAAAGGGTGAGATCAACAGCAATACTATAATAGTAGGGGATTTCAGTACCCCAGTAACATCACTAGATAAATCCTAAAGAAAGAAAATTAACAAAGAAAAGCAGACTTAAATGACACACTAGATCAACTTGATTTAATAGATATCTTCAAAACCTTTCACCCTAAAGCAGCAGAATAAGCATTCTTTTCAAGTGCTGATGGTACATTCTTTAGGATAGACTACATGTTAGAGCACAAAGATGGTCTCAACAAATTTAAAAAAATTGAAATCATATCAAGCATTTTTTTTTATCAGAATGGCATGAAACGAGTAATTAACCACAACAGAAAAACTCAAAAATTCTCAAACACATGGAAACTAAATAGCATGTTGCTAAATAACAAATAAATTAACAATGAGATCAAAGAAGAAATAAAAAAATTTCTAGAGCCTGACCTGTGGTGGCGCAGTGGATAAAGCATTGACCTGGAAATGCTGAGGTCGCCGATTCGAAACCCTGGGCTTGCCTGGTCAAGGCACATATGGGAGTTGATGTATCCAGCTCCTCCCCTGTCTCTCTCTCCTCTCTCTCTCTCTCTCTCTCTCTCTCTCTCCTCTCTCTCTCTCTCTCTCTCCCTCTTTCTCTCCTCTCTAAAATGAATAAATAAAATAAAACAAACAAACAACAAAAAAAAAAACCTTTAAAAAATTTTTCTAGAAACAAATGATAATGAGCATACAACAAATCAAAATTTATGAACTAAAACAAAAGCAGTACTGAGAGGGAAGTCCGTAGCACTACAAGCATACTTTAAGAAGCTAGAAAAAGCTCAAAAAAACCCCAACTTAACCCTGCATCATAAAGAACTAGAAAAAGAACAACAAGTAAAGCCCAGATGTAATAGAAAGAAGGAAATAATAAAGATTAGAGTGGAAATAAATGACATAGAGGCTAAAGAAACAATAGAGAGAATCAATGAAACCAGAAGCTGGTTCTTTGAAAATATAAACAAGATGGATGAACCTTTAAATAGACTCACCAAGAAAAAAAGAGAAAGGACTTAAATAAATAAAATTAGAAATGAGTGTGGAGAAATCACAACTGACACAACAGAAATACAAATTATTGTAAGAAAATATTGTGAAGAACTGTAGACAATCTCGATGAAATGAACAAATTCCTTGAAACATACAATCTTCCAAAAATCAATCTGTAAGAATCAGAAAACCTAAACAGACCGATTACAACAAAGATCAAAATAGTTATCAAAAAACTCCCAACAAAGAAAAGTCCTGGACCTGATGGATTCACAAGTGAATTCTACCAAATATGCAAAGAACTAACTCCTATCCTTCTCAAGCTATTTCAAAAAATTCAAGAGAAAGGAAGACTTTCAAGCTCCTTTTATGATGCAAGCATAATTCTGATAGCAAAACCAGGCAAAGACAACACAAAGAAAGAAAATTATAGGTCAATATCCCTGATGAATATAGATACTAAAATCCTCAACAAAATACAGTGTGTCCATAAAGTCATGGTGCACTTTTGACCGGTCACAGGAAAGCAAGAAAAGAAGATAGAAATGTGAAATCTGCGCAAAATGAAAGGAAAAACCCTCCCAGTTTCTCTAGGATGATGTGGCAGCATGTGCACATGCGCAGATGATGGCATAACACCGTGTATACAGTGGAGCAGCCCATGGCCAGGCCACTGTTGAGATGTGGACAGTACAGAGGAAAGTTCAGTGTGTTCTGTGGCTCGCTACATTTGAATCCATGACCAAAGTGCAATGTGAATATCGGCGCATTTATAACAAAGTACCCCCACATAGGAATAACATTACTCGGTGGGATAAGCAGTTGAAGGAAACCATCAGTTTGGTGGAGAAACCCTATTCTGGTCATCAGACAGTGACGAGTCTGTAGAGGCTATATGGGATAGCTACCTAAGGAGCCCTAAAAAATCTGTGCGTGAGCTCACATTGAACTGCACTGAATAGGTTTGAAACTGGGAGAGTTTTCCTTTTATATGGTGCAGATTTCACATTTCTATCGTCTTTTGTTGCTTTCCTGTGACTGGTCAAATGTGCACCATGACTTTACGGACACACTGTATTAGCAAACCAGACCCAGCAATATATGAAAAAAATCATATACCATAATCAGGTGGGATTTATTCTGGGGAGGCAAGGCTGGTACAATATATGCAAATCAATCAATTTAATTCATCACATAAACAAAAGGAAGGAGAAAAAAAAACACATGATGATTTCAATAGATGCAGAAAAAGCATTTGATAAAATCCAACACCCATTCATGATCAAAACTCTCAGCAAAGTGGGAATACAGGGAACATACCTCAACATGATAAAGGCCATCTATGACAAACCCACAGCCAACATTATACCCAATGGACAAAAATTAAAAGCAATCCCCTTAAGATCAGGAAAAAGGGAGGGGTGTCCCCTTTCACCACTCTTATTCAACATAGTCCTGGAAGTCCTAGCCACAGCAATCAGACAAGAAGAAAAAATAAAAGGCATCCAAATTGGAAAAGAAGATGTAAAACTATCATTATTTGCAGATGACATGATATTGTATATAGAAAACCCTAAAGTCTCAGTCAAAAACTTACTGGACCTGATAAATGAATTCAGCAAGGTGGCAGGATATAAAATTAATACTCAGAAGTCAGAGGCATTTATATACACCAACAATAAACTGTCAGAAAGAGAAATTAAGAAAACAATCCCCTTCACTATTGCAACCAAAAAAAATAAGGTACCTAGGAGTAAATTTAACCAAGAAGATTAAGGACTTGTACTCGGAAAACTATAAAACATTGATAAAAGAAATCAATGAAGATACAAACAAGTGGAAGTATATACTGTGCTCATGGTTAGAAAGAATAAACATCATTAAAATGTCTATATTACCCAAAACAATTTATAAATTCAATGCAATACCAATTAAAATACCAATGACATACTTCAAAGATATATAACACTTATTCCAAAAATTTATATGAAACAAAAAAAGAACACGAATAGTCTCAACAATCTTGAAAAGGAAGAATAAAGCGGGAGGTATCACACTTCCCGATATCAAGTTATACTACCAGGCCATTGTACTCAAAACAGCCTGGTACTGGCATAAGAGCAGGCATATAGATCAATGGAACAGAACAGAAAACACAGAAATAAACCCTCAGCTTTTTGGACAACTGATATTTGACAAGGGAGGTAAGGGCATACAATGGAGTAAAAATAGCCTCTTTAACAAATGGTGTTGGGAAAATTGGACATCTACCTGCAAAAAAATGAAGCTATACCACCAACCTACACCATTCACAAAATAAACTCAAAATGGATAAAAGACTTAAATGTAAACTGTGAAACCATAAGCATCTTAGAAGAAAACATAGACAGTAAGCTCTCCGACTTCTCTCACAGAAATATATTTGCCAATTTATCTCCATGGGCAAGTGAAATAAAAGACAGGATAAACAAATGGCACTATATCAAACAAAAAGCTTTTGCACAGCTAAAGACCATAAGAACAGAATAAAAAGTCAAACTACACAATGGGAGACCATATTCGACAATACGTCTGATAAGGTGTTAATAACCAAAATTTATAAAGAACTTGTAAAACTCAATACCAGGAAGACAAACAAGCCAATCAAAAAATGGCTAAAAAAAAAAAAATGAATAGATACTTCTCCTAAGAGGACATACAGATGACCAATAGGCATATGAAAAAAATGCTCAACATCACTAATCATTAGAGAAATGCAAATGAAAACCACAATGAGATATCACCTCACACCAGTCAGAATGGCGCTCATCAACAAAACAACACAGAATAAGTGCTGGCGAAGATATGGAGAAAGGGGAACCCTCCTGCACTGCTGGTGGGAATACAGACTGGTGCAGCCACTGTGGAAAACAGTATGGAGATTCCTCAAGAAATTAAAAATCGAACTGCCTTTTGACCCAGCTATTCTATTTTAGGAATATAACCCAAGAACACCATAGCACTGTTCCAAAAGGAGAAATGCACCCGCATGTTTATAGCAGCATTGTTCACAATAGTGAAGATCTGGAAACAGCCCAAGTGTCTGTCAGTGGACGAGTGGATTAAAAAGCTTAAGCTTTGTTACATATATACTATGGAATACTACTCTGCCATAAGAAATTATGACATCGGTTCATTTACAATAAAATGGATGGAGACATGGACAAGAATGTGATGGTAAATGGCGGTGGGGGGGGGGAAGGAGGGGAAGGAGGGGAGGGGCACAAAGAAAACGAGACAGAAGGTGACAAAAGACAATTTGACTTTGGGTGAGGGGTATGCAACATAATCAAATGTCAAAATAATCTGCAAATGTTTTCTTTGAACAAAAGTACCTTGATTTATCAATGTCACCCCATTAAAATTAATAAAGAAAATGACTTGAAGGAAGTGAAGGATCCAATTGTGCTTCAACCTGAAAAAAGAACATCGTAGTCAGAGATATGCAATTGCACAGCTCCTGAGGCAGTAGCTAGTGGTGTGTTTGAGCAATCAGGAGGCCAGTGTTATTGGAGAATAGGGTGCCTGAAGAACGTGAGCAGGAAGTGCGTCAGTGAGTCAGTGAAATGATGGGAAGCCAGAGCGAACTGCTGTAGAACTTTATTCTTCCTTAGAATATCATTCTGACTCATATTTTTCATATTCTTAAGCTGCTGTGCAGTATGTATGTTATTAATTTTTTAGTTGTTTCTGGAATTAGCAGTGCTTGCCTTGTAGTGACAAAAAAAGATACAAACTACATGAGGCACATTCAAGAGATAGAATTGTTCAGATAAAAAAAATTATCTAATACTTCTTCAAAATTTACGATCAATTAAAAGAAATAACATTAACTTGTATTTTTACGTTATACATCTTATAAATGTAAGTTAGGGTAGAAAAGAAACTTCTTAACTGAATTTCCAAATGCAGAGTATATAACACAAAATGATGAATTTGATTTTATAAAAATATTAAGATTTCCATTTCGCTATTATCAACACATTATGACAATATAAAAAGAGGAAGACATTTATAATCTCAAAAGTCTTCAAAATGTTATTACATACAATATATTAACAATGAGACACCAATTCAAAAAAATGTACAATAAATAACATCATAATTTATGTAAGTAAAGTATGTTGTGGGAAGAGAGAAAATGTTAATCTGAGTTTGAAGAAATGCTTAAAATACTTAGAAGTCAAGGATACGAAAGTTAAGTTTTGAAGTTATGATGCAAAAATCTGTTAGGCTATAAGAGTATCAAAATTTAGGAAACAAGGATAGCATCAAATATTGACACGGAAGTACAGACATAGGAATGCTCATGACCTACTGATGGGATTGTAGAATTGTGCAGAAATTTTGAATAATCTGTCACTAGCTACACATATTCAGTATTCTTCTAAACTTGATTATAGAAATTCTTATCATATAATTTGTATCCTGAAACAATTTTCCATAGTTCATAAAAGGACAGGTAGAAAATTTTATTGCAGTAATAATTTGTTAAGTCATACCTCATAGATGTCCACCATCAATTCCACTTCATGAAGTAAACTACACAAGGTAGAAGCAGCAGATTAGATGTATACATAACAATATGTATGGATAATTTTAAATATAATACAAACTAGAAATTATAATAACACTTGTGTAAATTACAAAGTTCTTGCATTCAAAGCAATACATATTTTTAAGAACACATGTAAATGAGAAAAAGAGGTTCATGAAAGTGAGATATGAAGCTAGAAAAAAAACTTTTATTTTTTGTATTTTTCTGAAGTTGGAAACGGGGAGGCAGTCAGACAGACTCCCACATGAGCCTGACCGGGATCCACCCGGCATGCCCATCAGGGGGTGATGCTCTGTCCATCTGGGGCATTGCTCTGTTGCAACCAGAGCCACTCTATTGCCTGAGGCAGAGGCCATGGAGCCATCCTCAGCACCCAGCCAACTTTGCTCCAATGGAGCTTTGGCTGTGGGAGGGGAAGAGAGAGACAGAGAGGAAGGAGAGGGGAAGAGGTGGAGAAGCAGATGGGTGCTTCTCCTGTGTGCCCTGGCCGGGAATTGAACCCGGGACTCCTGCACGCCAGGCCGATGCTCTATCACTGAGCCAACCGGCCAGGGCTAGAAAAAAAAAACTTTTTAAATTACTATTTTATTTTCTCTACATGCTAGAACTCTACCTGAAAAGGTAGTTTGTAAAGTATACGATATTAGTCAAACTAACAATGCGTGTTTACAAATTTATTTGATTCAAAGAACTTAATGTAATGACTTGCTTTTACACATGCACATGTGTGTGCACACACAACTTAAGCTAGCTAAACATTTACTGGCATTTCATTATATTAAAAAAGTTACGATAGAATAAGGAGGTTAATTAACTACTTTTGTAGCAATAAGATAAAATTTTTACAAGGAATATTTTAAAAGAATATTTCTATCCACTAGAAACTTATAGAAAATACATTTTTGTGGTTTTATCTTATTATTATCCCAGAAACAATATAAGAAGTCTTCCAAGTATGAATGCTCTCTACAATTTTACTATTAATTTTACTCAGTGCAGTAAGAAATAAAGTAAGAGAATGTAACCATTAATTCCAGATGATTTCTAAATTAGTGGATATATTTATATAAGGCAATTAACTCATTTTACCCCCCAAACTCCTGGAAACATTGAGAATGGAACAGAGTTATAACAGATGATACATACATCATCTGTATCTTGAGCTGAAGGAAATAAAGACTTAGAAAACTCAGAAAGAGCTTTTTACTTTCCCCTTTAACTATATAAAATAATTTAAATGGGGGCCTACACCAGGAAAAGAACTATTACCAGAGATAATTTTTAATCAAAAGCTCATGTCTGCATGGCATGATAAACACTTGTTTATTAAACATTTGCTTTCTCTATCTTCTTGTAAATTGTCTCTCTCTCCTTGAAAGTCACAAACCCTAACCCTTTTTTCTTAGTACAAGATGGTAGACAAGCCTCGATTTCCTGATTGTCTGGAAGTCTCATGTTTTTATGGGGCTGTCATATACATAATATTGAATTTGTTTTTTTCTTGTTAATTAGTTTATGTTAAATAATTATTAGACAAGCCAAAAATTATAGAAGAAAAAAGACAATATTTTTTTCCCTTGCTTTGGAAAACCTGAGTTTATGTTCTTAAAGTCTTCAACTGATTGAACGAGACCCATCAACTACCAAGAATAATGTACCTCTTTTACTTGAAGGCAATTAATGATAGATGTTAGCCATATCTACAAAATAGCTAGAATAATGTTTGATTAAATCACTGGGTACTATAGCTTAAGTGCATTGATACATAAAATTAATTATCATATCTCAGAAAAAGAATGGAACCCAGAAGACTTGTAAATACTTGAGGAAAGAACAAAGAGAAGGCACCTTTTTTATCCAGAGTTGATGGTTACTGAAAGTAATAATATTGTGTAACGTAAGTATATATAAGTAACTGAGTGAAAGATCAGAAGGTAAGACTATATGATATTTTACTACATGATAGAGGGACCAGTTCTAAACAGTATATAAGAATGCAACTTGTGGAATAATTTAATACATCATATTAATATATTGTACTGATATATTGTAATTATACTAATATATTTTATTAATAGAGTATATTAGGCATACTGCATTATATAAGAAGAAATACTATTGATAAAATAGGGTCTTTGCATAATATAAAGTTAGATACTTCAAAATAAAAGTAGGCTTTCAGTGCAAATTTGAAATAGTTGTAGTCACATTGAATTATACATTTGCAGTTCTTCTTTTGTTATGTGCCCTTGCCCTGACTTCAGAGTTGGCAATGTTCACTTACTTGTGCCTTATATTTGGATTTGAACATGTGGTGGTGCAATCTGCCTTGCTTTTATGCTTCTCCGTCTACCACGGCAAGAATTTAGCCAGTAGGACGTCGGCCCTAGAATAAAGACATACGTAGAGTATTTCTGAACCCAGTCTACAATCTGGACCAAAACCAGTGAAATACAGCTTAATCTAGCAAGGTCCCTGGTGACTCTCCGCTTCATGAGCACAAAAAATAAATGTGTGTTGTTTAAAGTACATGTGATTTTGAAGTTGTTTTGTAGTAAAGATTTAGTATTATGATAGTGAATTAAGGCATTACGGAAACTGTAGAATACTTATATGTGTGTTTGTGTCTGTGTGCTTTACTCATAGCATAAAGAATGCTTTCTAAATACAAATGTATAAAGTCAAAAAATAAAATAAAGCAAAGACAAAAAATCAAATACTTACCCTCATGCAGATATTAAGTTCAATGAAATGAAATAACATGAGTCAAAATGATAAAATAGGCTATGAAAAACTATATAACACATATAGCTATACACTGATATAAAAATCAAAGAAGTCTATATTCAAAGGTAATAATGACAATAAGGGATAACTGCCAAAAATATTAACAACAAAGTCACAGAATTTGTGGAAGAGAAATATATTAAATACTCTCATTTGGTGCATATGCATGCTCAGTAAGAATCATTATCAACCAATATATTCTGCCATAATGAGTCTAACAGGGGATATTCAAAAAATATTATTCATGAACATGCGTTTAAATTAAAGTTTAAAATATTATTTTCCAATTGCCAAAATGATTTATACATTAAATGTATTCACAAACAAAATTCTAGAAGGCTTTTTTGTAAAAATTTACAAGTTGATTCTAAAATTTGTATAGAAATGCAAATGATTTGGAACAGACCAGCAACTTTGAAAAGGAGATCAAATATGGAGGACTCAAATTATCAAATTTTAATACATGTTCTAAAACAACTGTATGGGGGCATAATGTCAGGCGAATAAATGAAGTAGAATAGAGTCCGAAAATAGATTGGTAATTGATATTGACCAGAGTGTGAAGTAAGTTGAATGAAAAAAAGATAGTCTTCAAAAAATGATGCTAAAATAATTAGTCATGTGCAAAAAAAAAAAAAAAAAAAAAATCCAAAAGAACATAAAATGCCATCTACATATTGTATTATATAAATATCAAAAAGCCAAGAAATTCTGCAGTAAATTTGAAATATTATTATAATGAACTCAATTTTTAATCTTTATTATGAGTTTGTTACTGTGAACATCTCTTTGGTAAGATGGGAGGAAAAAGAGAAACAAAATATGCCACAATTTTAATTTCTTTTTATTATTTTTGTTGTTGGATGCTGAGGGAAGCAATAGTTTCAGAAATTGAAACTAGTGCCCAGCTTTTTCCAGCATCGGCATACAGAATAAATATCTTCTCCTGCGCGAGCCATACCAAAGATTATTAAGGGAGTCCTTGAACTTGCAAAAGTAATTAAATGCGCATATCAAAAGCTATTCTCAGTTATAACTAAAACCCAGTAGGGAACATAGCTGACTGATTACATGACCACATAGTGGGAACTCTTCTGTCATAAGAACCCAGTTATAAAAACTGGCTTTTTTTTTTTTTTTTTTTTTTTTTTTTTAATGTGGAAGGTACAGCAGAGTTAGAAAAAAGCAGTCAATTTCCAAAATCAAAGTAAAGCACACTCTGCTGAAGAATCCTAGTCAGCAGTTTGAACTCAAAATTTATAGGAGGTAGAAACCTTAAGCAACTCTGTGAAGTACAAGACAGCTAAACAGGTGTAAAGTGTGTGTCTCTCAAGCTGTCAGCCTTCCCTGGTAAGCAAGTTTCAATGAGGCTGTGCAGTTCTGTGGCTCAGACAGGAAGAGGATGCAGGTGCCATCTTAAGTTGAAATAAAAAAGATGCAGAACTTGGTATTTCTGAAAATAATTCTAAGGAGATACACTGCAGAGATTTTCCACCTTTCCCTCCCCCTCACATCTCACATCCCTTTTGATTTTGAAAGAGAAAAATAATATAACTTGTGAAGAAGTTTCTCTAACAAATCTCTAAAGATGTTTGGATCTGTAACACAAATTAAAAATAAAGTGTTATTTTATTTTCTTCTAAATGAGCAATAGAAGGAATTAATCGCATACTTTTAGAACTCAGGATTTGTTGATGTTGTTTTCACCTGAGTACTCATTAAATCCCACATAGTTTGAGAAAACCAACATTTTTGATTCCTTATATTGTATTAATTAAACTCTCAGAAAGTATCATTTTCTCTTAGATTTCACTTTTGTGTCTACATGTGTTCACAACACTTGCAGCATTTCAGCAGTAGGGTCATTATTACTAAAAACACTTCACAAAATATAAGAAAATATGGAAATAATAAAAATAAAGCAAAAGCTTTAATATTTCTGAAGTTTTAAATTCTTAGACAATAATAATGTGTATTTTAATTCAAATACTTGCACAGTTTTAAAATGCAGTAATACAATGAGCATTCTTTTGAGGTTAAAACAACATTTGAGTCCATTGCTCTAACCATTTCTTGCCACCATTTTTCAATATTCAGGTCACTTCTGTTTGCTTAAAATTCTTTGGTATCTGATTTTATGGTCTTCCCTATTACCTTAGTCCTTGCCATCATCCTGGACAGAATTTAGGATTTTGGATTGTTGTTTTCTTAGTCATTGTTTATCTATCTTACCATGAAAATATGAAATTTGAACATCAAAGTCAATGATGACATCCTTCTGTTTTTCTCCATTTTTAATGTGTTATCCTCACTACAGCATACCTCGAGTATCAATAGAAATTTCTATATGTTGGCTTCTCTACTTTACCCATTTTAATCACTTTTATTACTCCCTTGCTCATCCTTCATGCCCTTTGCTCCATTGTTCCTGAATTTTAATTAGCCCATAGAAACTTTTATCCAAGGATTAGAAGAAATCCATTGTCCTTTATCTCACTTGAGCCCTAAAAGCTTTTTAGGAATTATTTCATATTTTCCTATTCAACTGCTTTTCTTACTCTTCACAAAGCTGTTTCAAGCCTCTTACACCCTCCTTGAATCCCTCATTCCACCAAACCATGCTCAATCTTGGTACTAAAATAGCTATAATTTTCCCTCTACAGACACTATTTCGTCTAAGCCTCTCTATTGAACAGGTTTCATTGTTCTCATTTACTGAAATAAACTGAAGGTGAGAATGATGAAGAGTCATGTCAAAATTTCATAATGAATGATAGCTGAAGCTTGAATTTGAACTCAAAACCTCTTGATTTTAAATGCCTCCTCTGGCATTAAAAAAAAAAAAGAAAAAAACATCTCCTTCATGATTAAGAAATGAAACTCCATTAGATGAGAACTTGTGTTCTGTCTTGCATTTCCACTTTAAATGCATTGCATTCTCTTTCTTGTTTTCTCCATATTGTCAAGGTTGTTCGAATTTCTGAATGTGTGAGCAACTAATGTTATCTTTTTATTTTTCTTTTGTATAATCCATTTTCCCTTCCATAGCTTTAATCTGCCCTCTGGATCTTCTCTATCAAACAACAATATTAAGAATAACTGTAGAGCCTGACCAGGTGGTGGCGCAGTGGATAGAGCATCAGACTGGGATGCGGAAGACCCAGGTTCGAGACCCCAAGGTCACCAGCTTGAGTGTGGGCTCATCTGGTTTGAGCAAAAATTTACCAGCTTGGACTCAAAGTCACTGGCTCAAGCCAGGGGTTACTCGGTTTGCTGAAGGCCCATGGTCAAAGCACATATGAGAAAGCAATCAATGAACAACTAAGGTGTCACAATGCGCAACGAAAAACTAATGATTGATGCTTCTCATTTCTCCATTCCTGTCTGCCTGTCCCTGTCTATCCTTCACTCTGACTCTCTCTCTGTCTCTGTAAAAAAATTAAAAAAAGAATAACTGTAGAGTTTCATATAAAACAAAAAAATAAAAAATATTCACACTTCAAATACTATTTTAGGCTTCTAGACCATACATAGTGAAGTTTTTAAGGGAGGCTTATAGTCAATATCTACCACCCTTCAATCCCCTTCCCTATTATATATTGAAAACTCTGAGTTCTATGCATTTTTGCACTAAATCTGCTTTTACCTGTATCACCAATAGACCTGCCAGTGAATCCGAGATAAACGTTTTGTTTAGTACTTGAGAATATTCTTGTGCAAATTTTAAATATATGTCTAACCAATTGCTTACACTTTGTAAAATACATTTTATATCTTAAAACAATATACAGTTCCTATAGGTCATGAATCTGGCTATTGCTTCTCTAGGTTCTCTACTCAGTGTTACACAAAGCTGAAATCAAAATGTTGGCAGGGCTGCATTCTCATCTTAAATTCTGTGTCCTCTTCCAAGGTTATTCAGGTTAAGGACAGAGTTATATGGATCCTGCTAACTACCTACAAGAGAGCCCTTTCTGCTCTTAGAGGATGCATTCAAGCCTGGGCATTGGGCTTTTCTTACAACATAGTAAGTTTCTTCTTAAAAGGCAGCAGGAGACTCTTCCTTCTGCCTACTATGAAAACATATTATATAAAAAGTGCTTATACCATCACCTTTGCCATAAGTTAGTTCATTTAATCGGGAATAGAAGATATATTATCCCATCATTTTCACAGGTCCTGCCCACACTCAAGGAAAGGAGATCAAACTACACATTGACACCCCCAAATCTTGGGTGATACCTTAAACTTCTGCTTACAACATTTTTCTTCTTTGAGATGTTCCTCTGACACTATTCTTTGTTTGGTCCCTCTGACACTATACTTTTATAGATTTTTTTTTCCTTCAAACTTGACTTTAAGTTACCATTTTTCATAGCCTTCCCTTAAAATATTTAATATTGCCCATATCCAAGGTCGAGTCTCCTATTTATAATCTGATGTTACTTAAATTTATATTTCCTGGCCCTGGCAGTTGGCTCAGTGGTGGAGCGTTGGTCCAGGATGCTGATATCCTGGATTCTGTTCCCAGTCAGGGCACACAGGAGAAGCACCCGTCTGCTTCTCCACCCCTCCCCCCTCTTGCTTCTTTTTCTCTCTCTCTCTCCTCCCCTCTCTCTGTCATGGCTTGATTGAAATAAGTTGACCTGGATGCTGAGGATGGCTCCATGGCCTTCGCCTCAGGCATCAAAAAGAGATCATTGCTGAGCAACAAAGCGATGCCCCAGATGGGCAGAACATTGTCCCCAAGTGAGCTTGGCAATGGATATCAGTCAAGGAACATGCGGGAGTCTCTCTCTGTCTCTCCTTCTCTCACTGAATTAAAAAATATATATATTTTCATTCCCAAATTCTTGTTTATTTTAAGCATACATCTATACCTACTATCCATGGCAATCTCTATGTGGGTGACTGAAGGAATATCAATGTATGAAATTAAAATATCATTACTTCCTCTTCATGTTCCTCCTCCTCCTCTCTCTCTATCCAGTGAATAAAATAAAAAATACTATTCAAATAGTAGCCCATACTAAAATTCTGCTATTCTCTTTAATTGTTCTTTTCACTCTGTCCAGCCTGCCCAATTAATCATGAAACACTTTTATTTTCACTTTTTAATAACTCTCTGATCTATCTACTCTGGATTGCCAATATATTTTAGCTGATTAGATAAATATCTCCAAAATAATTTTTACCTTCTATATTAATTTTAGAAACATGTTTCTACTTGTTCAGACTTCTCTTTCTTTAACTCTTTAATACTCACTTTGATCTTATAAACTTTGATCTTGCAATGACATTTGAGAACTGTTCAAACGTAAAGTTCCTGCACAGGTTCTCAGTCTAAACATTAGTCATTTTAACACTCAGAAATTTTTTTCCAAGTCTATTAAATCTCAGATTTATTAACATTTGTTTACTTCTTCTTCCTGCAGCTCACATCTTTGAACCTGTTAGTTTCTTAATTGACTGGAACATTCTTTTTCTCCTTTTTACCTGACTGACTTCTATTCATCCTTGTGACCATAATTTAGATTTCATCTTTGATGGGAAGCCTTCTCTTACCATTTTTTTTACTAAATATGGTTAGAAAATTGTCTTATTTACTTATCCTTAATAAACCACTTATCATTGCGATTTAAGTTGTAATTTTACTTATTTTCTCAACAGAAATAAGCAGATTGAGCAATGTCATAAATTTAGTGAATCAATCTTAAAAAATAAGTAAACAAGATAAATTGTGACCAGAGTATACATACAGAGAAATATAATGCTATTAAAGTCATAGCAAATGCAGTGTCCTTGTGATACTCAAGTAGTTCAGCAATTAAGAGTAGGAAATGTAAAGGTCAAAAGGTTTTTAAGAATGCTGGAGAAGTAAGTTTACAAGGAAAGGATCATTAATGCCCCTACTTAATCTTGTAGTCAGTGAGAAGCCTCTGAATGCTTGTAAACAACATGCTATAACCCTCCTTTTTTTAAAAATCTATTGCAAATGATTAGGTAAAAGATTAGTTAAGGCTAGCAATCCCGTAGGAAGATAGATTAGATTATTGGTGTAATCAAAGTGGGAGATAGTAGAGCATAAAAATAATTTAGGGTGGGAGAAGAAAGAACAGATTTAAAGAATAGAAAGCTAAAGATTGCAATGTGAAAAGGCAACTTCTGCTCTTGCCAGGTAGCTCATCTCCTTAGAGTTGTCCTGAGATACCAAGGTTATGGGTTTGATCGCTGAGCAGGACACATACAAGAATCAACCACTGATTGCATAAATAAGTGGAACCATATATTGATGTTTCTCTCTTACACTCTCTTTCTCTTCCTCTCTAAAATTAATAAATAGAATATTTTATTTAAAAAAGCAATTTTTAAATCTTATTCTTTATGCAAAATATGATAGCTATTTATATGCACACATACACTCAAGAAATAGGACAGAATTATTCACTGCATTCCCCCAATCTTTTACAATGTTTGAAAACTTCTTGATAACAGGAACCTTTATTTTTCAATTGCGTAATATCTACTGTGAATCTTGAACTTTAGTTACATATACACATGAATGCAAATATGCACAGAGGTCTACTGAGTCCTTCATTCAAATAGCAGAATACAGGTGTCTAATCAGCTAGTTTACTATGTAAATTCACAATCTTTTTGTTGTTGTTGTTGTGCATATTGTAACTTCAGTTTTTAAATATTCTTCCCAGATAGTGTATTTGATTCATACTGAACCATACTTTATGCTTTACTTGTTCTCCAGGATTTCTCTTTGTCTTAATATTCACATCATTTAAGCCAAGACTGTCCAATAAATCTATTTTTAATAATGGTTATATTCTATACCTATGCTGGTTAAATATGATAGCTATTAACTACATGTGGCTACTGAGCCTTCGGAATGTGGTTAATGTGAAAGAGGGACTTGATTTTTTATTTTATTTGATTTAATTAATTTAAGATTAAACAGCCACCCATGACTTGTGATTACATATTGTAAAACACATATCTCAGCTTTTAAACACCAGGCTTTGAACGGTTGGAAATCACTGAAACTTGGGTTGTAATCTGATTTAACTTAACTAAAATTAAAAGTACATTTGTCAGAACCTCCTTTGCATGCTTAGCATTGTGCTAAAATCTGCAAAATAAGGAAAGAAAGCACTGAAACCTGGACTCTGCTTTTAAGAAATTGTGCACTGTAGTTTGTGGACTTTTAATAGAGCCTTGTTTTAAGAGGAATTTAAAATTACAGTAGTTACTGATAAAGTCAAGTATGCTTAAAAATATTTTTAAATTTTCCATCCTGTCAGTACTCTTTTTATCTACATGCATCAGAATATGTTTTTGTAATGTTATGTTTTTAAAAGATGTCCAAGGTTTATATATATATACCATACCTTTTTTTATCCAATCATCTATTGAAGGATATTTCAGTTGTATCCATGTCTTGGCTACTATTAATAATGCTGCAATGAAATAGAGGTGCATATATTTTTGTAAATAAATGTTTCTAAGCTTTTCTGATAATACACAGAAAAGAGGTTGTTGGGTCATATAGTAATTTTATTTTTAATTTTTTGAGAAATTTCTATACTGTTTTCCATAGGGGCTATGCCAGTTTACATTTCCACCAGCAGTGAATGAGGGTTCCATTTTGCTCCACCATCTCTTCAACATTTGTTGATACTTGTCTAATTGATAATTGCCATCCTAGCAGTTATGTGGTGATATCTCATTGTAGTTTTGAATTGCATTTTCCAATATAGGTTTATACAATATTCTATTAGGAAACTTGAAAATTTATTTTCATCTCTTTCCTTTCTTAATGTCTTTGCTGAAAAGTAAAAGAGAATCTTTAGTCTAATTTTATTTATAATAAAAGTAAAAACTTGGTATAAGATATTTTTACTGACTTTAAATCTGAATGTTGCTAAATATTTAATGAGATCATATAGAAATCACTAGTATCTGTGCTGAAGTTCTGATAGTATTTTTAAAAATAGATATATCATTCTGCTTGCCTTCTGAATGCATTCTAAATGTGTCCCTTTCCATCTCATCATCCTCATCTAGTCTCTGTGGTAGATGTTATAGTCGAGATGAAAGCTGACGGCTTATTTTAACCATGTGGTCCTTTCTCACATCTGAAAGATTTTTCATGTAATGATAAAGTGTTAAATGTTTTAAAATATATTTTGTGGAAGTCAGTTACCATATTAATAGACTAAGTATTCCAGATACTACATTCAGGGAAACATTGGTCTATATAGAGTTGATGTATAATTGCTGACATTTTGCAATAAGTTATTTCCAAATACTCATTAACCTGAGCTTAAAGTATAAATATACAAAGCTTTAAGGGAAATAACTAATTATATCATACAGATGTAGGTATTTATTAATAACAACATATTAGTTATTATTATAAGTAAGGATTTATATTAATAAATTACATAATACTAGCAGCAAGGAAGTTTCACTTATGTATGTGTTTATTTATTTATACTTTGGTTTTAGGGGTTTTGGCATGAAAGTCTGGTATAGTTATATAAATTAAGTTTGTCCAAAATTTCTTGATCTTTGATAATTTTGAGTCTTTTAATGAATAATTATATATATCTACATTTTAATCTTAATTTAACTAGTAATTTTCTTCATCACTTTGAAGACTGACATCCAATCTCCTGGGAACTTTATAGTCTTAGATTGAAAGACTTTTTTAGAAGTATTAATTGACACTTTAAAGGTAATCCATTATCTAAAGAAAAATTGACTAAGCGCAGATAAGACATTAGAATTAGATGAGTGGATTAAAAAGCCATGGTACATTCATGCAGTGGAATACTACTTATAAGGTAAGAAAGAAATTTTACCTTATATGACAGTATGGATGGACCCAGAGAGTATTATGCTAAGTGAAATAAGCCATTTGGAAAAGACAAATACAATATTATTTCACTTACATGTGGAATCTGGTGAACAAAATAATATATCAGAAACAAAATAGAAACAGAAACATAGATATATTATATATAAATATATATATATATTTATATATATAACATAGAGCTCAGAAGAGAGGGAAGTTTGGAAAGCTGGAGGGATTAAGCAAAGAAAACAAAATTCATAGACACAGACAACATTTTGGTGATTAAAAAAAAAGAAAGGAGGTGGGGGAGGGTAAAAGTGAAAAAGGAGGACAAATAATGATGGAAGGAGACTTGCTTTAGGGTGGTAAACACACAGTACAATATACAGATGATGTATTATAAAACTATACAACGTAAACCTATATAATTTTATAATGTCCAATAAATTCAATTACAAAAGTAAAGGTTCCAAATTTGTAAGATATTCTAAGGCAAATAAATATATATTATTAATATTAATATATTATACATTAATATAATAGACATACTTATTATTAGCATGTTATTATTATATCTATTTATATGCACATTATATATTCTTCATAAATATATAAAAAATAAATACATATATAGTTTTCCATAAAAGTTTTATGAAGTTATTATCTGTATTATATATGTATATATATATATGTACATATGTGTATAAAATGTATGGAATAGTCAAGTTTTCTTTAAGAATATTTTAATTAAATATGTTAAGATGTTGTTGATTTATAACAAAAAAATATTTAAAGAGAATATTTCTTTATGAGACCAGTTACAAATTCTTTTTTTATTTTTCAGGTCTGAAATGAACTAATGCTATGTTGAATTTAAGCTACAAAAACTACAATATACAATGTATTGTAATATAACAAAAATCAAGGCTTTCATGAGTTCCATATTGTATATTAGCAAATTTTTTGCTAATTATCATTAATACTCACATGTCAAATTTTTCTAGAATATAAAAATTTATCACAAGGATTATATTTTCCATTTATAGTATCTTCAGGATGTTGTAAAATACATAATTTTAAAATACTTTGCATAGCAATTTTAATAGTAAATATCATGATAATTATGTTTAAATACAGGAAAAAGTAGATTGGACAGTAATAAACTTGAAATGCATTCTGTTTTTTATTCTGAGACTCAATGCTTCTGCTGTGAAATAAAATTTGTAGTTTGCTTAGCAAAGCAGAAAGCAATCCAACATAAATTGATAGAATACTAAAAAAAACAACAACAAAAAACCACTCTAGCTGGGTAAAACTTCAGGAATAACATATTACCCAAACTGGTATATGACCAAAACACCAGGATTTAATGGCTCTATATCATTTTTGTGTTTGTTTTTGTGTAAATTGCTTGAGGTTCTGTAGTTATTCCCATTTCACATTTGAAATATGGCTCCATTCTCCATCAGATGAGGCAAAAGATGCAGAGTTATGTAATGAACCATGCAGTAAAAGCAAAAAACAAAAATGTTCTCTAAGATTTAGCAAAGAGACTCTCTTATTTGTTGATATAAAAATTCTTTTACTGAAAGTAATATTACTAGATGAAGACCAAGTGAGTCTCACAGGATTTTCCTTAATATAATAGGGCAGTTTTTAGAATTTCCTAAGCAAAAAACACAAGGTTACTTTAATCTTTATTTCTTTTTTTTTTAAGCAAGAAGTGAAATCTACCCTAGAAAATTGCACCCTAAATTGCTAGATATAGAAACAATTTTACTTCAGTATTGTCAAAAGCACCATGTAAATCAAATATATATATTTAAAGTACACACACCCCAAACACACACACACACAGCCTTGTGGGAGTCAATGCTGAGCAGAAAGATGAAGTTTAACATCTGACCAGAGCTGGAGCTCTACCGATTTACAAACCTGACTCATTACTTTAAAGAATTTCATATGGCTCAATGATTCTAAACGGCTCACTGTTAGAAATTTTACTTGAGGGTATGTTGGAAACTTAGACTGGTTATTAAAGGAATATAATTTTAAGATGATAAGAGATTCAAGGAAAAGAAAGCAAATCTTGCTTCATTCTAGAGTAGAATGGTAGATACCACAAGTGACATTGATTAGATATTTGAGTAAAGAAAGATACACAAAGATTGCCAGATTATTTCTTACTCCTTTTTTAAAGATAATGATTCATTTAACAATAATTATGATTAATTGATATCAAATATAGAAAGAAAAAGAAAAGAAAGGAAGAGATTATAGAATCTATACAATGAAGCTGGAAAAAAATAGATACATAAATTAGACAATATCTCAGTTATGCATCATTAAGGAGGAGATTGGGTGGTTTCTACTCCCAGAACAATGATGAATATAAGTCACTGAACTAAAAACAATACTATGAAATGCTGATTGATAATTTAAAGGCTAAACGTTGCTTATATCCTATTGATTGAGTCATTCAGGTTAATACGACTCTACTTGGACCTGTATGTAGCCTTTCTTTTGTTTTCTTCATGGAAATAACACTTCTGAAACATCACGCCATCCTCATTGGATACATGCTGAAAGGCTTGGTAGTCACTTTTCTTCAGCTCATCTTTAATGAACATTTTCAGTGTACACTGTGGTTGCAAGTTAGCATTAGATGTAGCTAAACTGGAACCTTGCCTTGAACTTTTCTATGTTCTGACTATATGACATTTAGCAAGTTATTTTACTACTGGAAACCTCTGTTTCTGCCAAAAAATATATAATAATAATGACTGTAATATTAGTGTCCTTGATTTAAAATACTTTTAAATAAATTAACTTCTTGACAAGAGCCCCTGTTAGTACAGATGAAGTTGTCAGTCAACGCAATCACAATACTTACTGCTGTTTCTTTCTTTTTGTTTTTATCTTTCATTTTTTTTCTAGATCATAAGATTTTTTTGAAACATTTTTTTTTTAAACATAAGCAAAGGCCTTTCTGATTAGGTCTTCCATGCTGAAATGTCATTACTGAGGGACTTACAATTTCCTCTGCAACCTGAGATAGCTCTTTAAAAAGCACAGTGTTCTTGCTATATTAGTTTGTGTAGATGCATAGCTTGGCTTCATGCTGAGGTGAAACCCAACTCATTCACAAGCAAAAAGTGCCTTAAAAAGATCGCTGTTTTTCTGACGCAGAGGGAAGGACAATATCCACTGAAACTTCACATTGTATCTTCAGGGTTTCGTTCATTTTAACTTTTCACCCTCTTTTCCAGAATAGCGCCACATCAAAGGCTAATTGGTATAAATAAGTGGAAACTTATTTTCTTAAATCCTTGTGAAAGAATATTAAGAAAATTCAAAATCCAGTACATTATTCTATAGTGTCACACACTATTTCTGAGATATCAAACCTTACATTATTATACCCATTAACACTTTTATATAAGAATATTAAATGGCACTTACTTTTCTTCTTTGTAAATCTTCTCAAGAAAACTTTATTTTTACGTTCTTATAATACACTGCCTTCACTACCAGTCCCCTTTGTGCATATATGTGGTGTGTGTGTGTGTGTGTGTGTGTGTGTGTTTGTGTTGTATGTGTGTAGGGGAGATCTATTATTATTAAAGGCCAGCAGCACCAAGGGATTGAATCGGTGACCTGAAGGTTAAATTCCACAGCAGTAATCACTAAGCTGTTCTCTATTAGAGTTGCACTAAAAAGATTGGAACTGCTGACATCTGGTACCACCCATCTAAAACCTTTTAAGCCACTTGGGGGGAAAAAGGCTTTTATTTCGGAAGTGAACAAAACTCTAGGTGTGTGTCACTTAAAGATCTGGAAATTTTCTGTAAGATAACACTGTTCAAAAATGGTCTGAACACATTTGCACTGAAATAAAATGTAAAACCAGACTTTTTTAGTTCCACACTCCTTTTCTTGACCTACATAAAGAATATAAAGCATGAATGCACAGAACAATTAAGTTTAACACTATTTTGAAAATTTTATCATAAAATAAACACATTTTGCTTTAATTTTCACCATCTTGACTCAAAACAATGTTGAGATAATGTATATTAATTTATATGCATAAATCATAAGCAATGATACTTTTTGTTATATGGATTATTAAATAAATTATTTTTGGTATCTTATGCACTTAATTTTGAAAGTGTTTTATGAAAAATAAATTTATTAAATGAATTTGCAGGTACTAGAAAGTATTATCAGCAAAGAACAAATAATCAGACAAAATTCACAATGCATTTTTCAGTGAATATGCTTTTTTTTTTGTATTTTTCTGAAGTTGGAAATGGGGAGGCAGTCAGACTCCCGTATGCACCCGACCAGGATCCAACCAGCATGCCCACCAGGGGGCGATGCTCTGCCCATCCAGGGCATTGCTCTGTTGCAACCAGAGCCATTCTAGCGCCTGAGGCAGAGGCCATGCCAGCCATCCTCAGCGCCCGGGCCAACTTTGCTCCAGTGGAGCCTCAGCTGCGGGAGAGAGAGAGAGAAACAGAGAGGAAGGAGAGAGGGAGGGGTGGAAAAGCAGATGGGTGCTTCTCCTGTGTGCACTGGCCAGGAATCGAACCCAGGACTCCTGCATGCCAGGCCGATGCTCTACCACTGAGCCAACTGGCCAGGGCCTGAATATACTTTTTTAATGCATATTGCTGTGAAAATAATGTTTATTAAGAATTGATTTAGTATTTCACTTTTAGTATTCTATGATGATATATGGATTTGTAATTTTTAGAAAATTTTTTAAAATTTATAAATTTATAATTACAATTTATAATTCAGGAGATACATTTTGTTGAGAAAATAATATTTCAGCTTTCAAGGGCTATTCTTCCTTTACTGAAGGAGGCTAACAATGTAAATGATCGCTCTTGTGTTTTGAAATAACAGAATAGATGGCAAAGACACCTGAAAAAAAACCATCATCACTAAAATAACTACTTCTTGCCTTTGATCACTACACTAGGACTTTGTAAACAAAAAAATTATGCATGCATATATTTCTTAGGATGACTAACAGAAGTAAATAATGGGCAAATACCAAGTAAAACATGGTTAAATGGAGAAAATGAGTCTAGTTCTCTGCTAGTTGTGAGAGATGCATTTAAATGATATGTATAAGTTGGGTCCTATGTATTTCTTTACTTATTTTTTTATTGAATAGTGATTACATGGAAATTTATATAATATTCACAGATATCAATTTTGACCTAAAAAGGTTTATAGCAAAAAGTTGTTAAAGAAAGTTTATTTAATTTAGTCCTAAAACATCAGTTTAATTCTTAATTTTGCTACTTAATAATTTTGGGATCTACCAACTGACCAATCCACTGAGATAATAAGGATAGTATACTGTCTCTTTATAGAGTTGTTCTAGATATAAAATGAGATGTATATAAAAGGGTCTTATAAACCAAAGTATTCTGTGTACTTAGAGTGAGTATTGTTATAGGTATGAATAATTACATTATAAAGTAAGAGGTATTAAACAGTATTAGTAAAAATGCAACAGAGAGGTAGTCAGAAATGCAAACACTGTCTTACCAAAGAAGAAAAGTAAATTCTTCATGGAGAAGGAGCATTTGAATTGTGTACTAAAAGATTTTTTCTTTCATTTAGCTTCAGAGAATGACCACCATTAGAAAGATTATTCTAGGAGAAAGTTATTCAAATGGAATTTTGAATAAAATAAAGAATTATGGCCTATATCATATAAGGAGTACAAAATTAGATTTGAAATAATATCATGTTCAAAGGTGGAAAGAGAATCTAGCATGTCCTGGGGAGGGAAGGGCACAAAAATTGTGCATAACTGAATACAAAGGAGCCTTAGAAAGCTTGTGAAATTTATTGAAACTGAGAAAATATAATAATTTATTGATAGTGCTTTAGAAGTTTTTTTCAACTTTCCTCTATTGAGTGATTGACAAGCATTTAAAGAAATCAATGTTAATAATAAAATAAAACATAGTATTCATCATTTGTGTTACTAGAGATCTTTAGGAGTCTCAGCATAGCTAGAAAATGTTTCATAGGCATATTAAATGAGGAAATTCATGAACTCTATACTGGGTACACAGTAATGAGAAGAGCAAAACTCAGAAAAGGAATAAAGGAAATAGAGATCATGTAAATGTAGACCTTTGAATATTTTTCTTCAAGAAACAGTAGATGACTCTGGTGTTGCCTGTTCTATCTGGTCAATTTGTAACACTTATCATCCATTCTCATTAAATTTACTTTGTCTTTCGGACAGGAAGGCTTGAATAGCCCATTTTCTTCAGCACAATTAGACATGAATGCTTTGCAGTATCATTCTTGTATTAATACTCATCTCACTTAAACTCAGTTATTTACTTTCAGCTGTCTTTACCTTAGCAGAGAAAGGATTATATCTTATGCCTTAGCAGATCTAGATCTATTTTATCTCCAGTGCCTCTTTGTGGTAGTCTTGAAGATATGTAAAATCTCCATTCATAAAACAACTTACCTATCAGCTGTAATGGGTAAAGTTATCTGACACTATACAGCAGGTGACTTTCACGACCTACCAAAGTATTTGAGCAAAGGCCTTTCACATTTTTCTCAAGCAGCCACTAGGCAATGGTTAAATATAATGATGCCAGGATCTGGTCATTTCTGCCTACTGCAAGTGCTTTATAGGAAATCATTTTGCTGAAGCTCCCTTGGGCTTGTCAAGAACCCTTCAGTGCAGCTTCACAGAAAGAGACTCTTCTTGTCAATCTTCCTTTCCATCTACTTTCTTTGCATAGGTGCCATATTGTACCATGGCAAGGGCTTTCCCTGACAACTGCTGACCCTCTCCTGTCTTTCCCTTAATAAATAGAGTGCAATTCTCTTTACATTTGGCATCTGAAGACCCAACTGACACACTTTCAGAATTTCTAATTCCAAAAAATATTTTAAACTCTTTGTGGTAAAAATGGATGGATGGATGGATGGATGGATGGATGGATGGATGGATGGATGCATGGATGGGCAGACCAGGAGAATAGCTAGAGGTAAACATAAAGTTATGCTTGTTTTAATTAAGAACATTCATTAAGACATATACTAACTGGTAATGATGTAATTTCTCTCATCTTTTCTTTGATCCCAAAGATTCAAGGGTAAGTCTTTTGAAGGCATATTACCAAGCATTATGGTTTAGGTTAGATATTAGTCACAGTAGAGAGCTTATGGTTTAATTATATATACATATGCCAACTTCCATTCACCAGATTTCAGAGGTTCTCATATTTTGAACAGAATTGTAGGGAAATGTGATCTTATTTTTATGTTCTGCCTTTAGAACACTTTAGTCATTTTCATGTTGTGCTAGGATATGTTTGTTGTTTCTTCCCCCTATGTATATTGTTCCTGTAATGTGACAAATGCTGATTTTACCACACTTCCATTTCAAATACCCCAAGATATAATTTTTAAAAGTAACACCCCTCTGTTTGTTTTGGAAATTACTAAAGTAAACACTAAGGAAATTAAGGGATGATGTGATGGATGGCAATTGTCTCCAAGTGAAAGAGTCTTAGAGCTAACGTGATTACAGAAATGCTTGTTTTATCACATTTTCTATCCTGAATTTTCAAATTCATGCAGTAAACGGGCAATGGACCCCAGTGACTGGAAAACCATGTAGCCACTAGGAATGAATATGGACTGTGGTTCTTCTTCCAACGGACCTTTGTCTCCAAGCTAAAGGTAAAAGCAGCAGTGGCGCCCTCACTACCTTTTCAATTAATCATGTGTTAGTTGACTTAGTAAGACATGTGCTGGCTGTCGAACTCATTTAGAATGATCTTGCAAGAGCTGCCGGTGAAACCAGAGTGCTAGTCCCCATCACGTACATGTTTGATAAATCAGTCAGTCAGTACACGTAGCCTTGCTGATGACATAATTGTGGCAGTTTCTCCATGTAGTTTTAGACAGTCAAAAGCTGGGGAGATGGATTAATTTCACAATGCAGGAGGTTGGTGTGTTCACTTTTTGAAGCAATTCCTTTTCTCTTCCTCTGATTGTATTTGACTTTAAAAACAGCAAATGTCTATTGAGTACCTGATAATAAGAGGATGCTTACTGATTACAAACAAGAGATGCTGGTTTTGTGTCTGTTTTTGTGAGTAGCACAGTACTATTGATCTCTACATGCCCACCCTCCTACCCCCTTCAATTGGAAAATTTTCTATTTCACCAAAATAGTCAGTGATGGTGGCAGGCAATTACATGATAGTAGGTTTCTCTGAGTAAAATCTTGGAGTGCCAAACCTTACCTACTGACTTGTTGAGTGATTCACCTTGAAGGGCCATTTTATTTGATGTTCTGCAACCTGGAGCCTTGACATGGCTGTAATTCCCAGAGAGTCTCATGGCACCAGAAATCTGTCATTCATGACAGCAGTAGGCTGGCATGTACTATATTAAATATCTTTCTCTGTCTATCTCAAAATTTATTTTATAAAGAAAAATATCATTGAGCTCATTGGTCTATGTTTTATCTAGTTGTGACATCTATATAGTTTAAGAAAGTTAGATCAGAGAACATAATTAAAAGCAATGTTAAAATAATTTATTTTATAGAGACTAATTTTGATAAAGGATGAAAATATCAAAATTGACAATATAAATATGTCATGCTTTCATGTTTTTATCTAGGGTGTGCATGCAAAACCATGCTCACTAGAGGTGTCTGTTTACAACAACAGATTCATTTTCTCATCCAGTTATAAGGAACTACTCAGTATTTTTAAGTGGTGGAATTTGCATTGATTAACCCAAAGAAACATGGCAGTACCTTTTTGAAATAGAATTAAGCATTTCCCAAAGTAGTTTATAATAGATGCAGTGTAAAAAACTAAAATCATTTACTTAATTAAGCACAATATTACACTTGCTACTGAGGGTTAAGTAATGCCTTTTGCTTTTCTTTTACATAAAAATCTGGATATAGAAACTGTATTTACAAGAAACTGCTAGAAACAAACATGAAAATAAGTTCATTAACCTAATAGAGTTCACTCTATTTTGAGTTTGTCAGGAAAGGCTTTAATGAAAGATTAAGTGATAGATAAAGAAGATAAAATAAATTTGTTCAAATATAGTGATCTTCCAGTTAAATCTAGCATGAGGATTGTTTTAAGACATTGTTGTTATGTATATATATATATATATATATATATATATATATATATACACATACATATACATATATATATGTATATATATATATATATACATGTATGTGTCTGGAATCTTGGGTGTAGTAAACCAGGTAAAAAAAAATAAAGTTACTACAAAAAAAAAAAAAAACACCCTAAATTTGGATCTCCTTTTCTGGCCGATTGTTGCCCTATTTTGGTGTAGGGCCAATGCTGACAAACTCTGATTTATTTCTTAAATCACAAACCTACAACCAATCTATATCTCATCTGTAGGCTACTATTGTACAATAGTTATCCCTGTTTCTTCTTTCTATTTTGTTATGAAGAAGTAACCTAATAATAATCATTTCTATTATAAATTGCAAGAAAATTTCGCTTCCAATATTGGCAA
The DNA here is from genome assembly GCF_036850995.1 of Saccopteryx leptura. Classification (NCBI taxonomy): domain Eukaryota; kingdom Metazoa; phylum Chordata; class Mammalia; order Chiroptera; family Emballonuridae; genus Saccopteryx; species Saccopteryx leptura. The sequence continues at coordinate 22,197,140 of NC_089507.1, forward strand.
TACTGCTTTACATTTCAAGCTATTAGTCTATGGAAGGAGCACACAGTAAATTGCAGGTTGGTTTAGATGTGAAATAACATAGCGAGTAAGAGAATGTACTCTGGAGCCAGAGGCCCTGGGTACAAATCCAAGCTCTACCTTGTCCTAGATTTGTTATCTTCAAAAATTTACTTAATTTCATTCTTTATACATGATGGGGATAATAACAGTAGTTCTCCTAGGTTTGTTCTAAGTTTAAATGGGTTAATATTGCAAAAGATATGGTATAGTGTCTCGATCAACCATGTGTCTGACTCTGCATGTCTTCAGAACCCTTCATGTCTACATAGATGTTATGAATCTTTAAGAGAGGGATGGTGTGTGCACTATTTCTTAAACATAGTTGTACATGTAGCATATTTTTGCATTACTAGATTATGAATTGCAAGTCTTCTATTGTACAAGTTTGGAAATACTAGGAGAGGAAATAAGTAAAGTTGCTACTTGTGTTTTTTCCCCAATTTGATGTTCTAGAAATCTGTGAGAAGACAACAAAAGTAGCAAAGTACCTAACTCCATGGCAATGGAATCAAATATCAAATAAGTTGCAAAAGATGGTGCCTAAGGCTTATAACATTCAGCACTAGTATAATTTTTCTTTTTTTCTCTATAATTTGTATATTTTTTTAAAAAATTGAATTAAAAACTCTTGACACCAAGAGTGTTACTGCAGACTTCCTTAATGAGTTCCAATGATCAGAATATCAAGTAGGTCATTATCGCAGACAGGTTAAAGCTTCCACTTACTGGTTCACCACATACAGACCCTACACTACAGTCTTCTGTGTTTCCCTGGCATGTTCAGTTGCCACAAAGTACTTTAAAGCATGAGGGTTTAGTGAATGGTCACTATTTACTAATAAAACTCACTGTTTACATACATATTATACAGCTTCTGTATATCTTATCCTACAGTAAAAGAGCAATCATTGAAGGACACATATTACAAACAGTGAGGCCCATATGAAAGGTAAGTGTTTCAAAAAATGAGTTCATTCCATGACAAACTTGATTGAGACAGAGCTAGTCTGAAATCTCAGTTTTGAAGAGACAGAGGAAATTTAAGACACCAGATGAGATGAGTTTTGAGCAAAGACTGGGAGAGTAGCTACTATTTAGGTAGGCAAAATACAGAAGAGAACTGGGTGCTTTGAAGAGAACCAAATTACAGAGCTGTGAAAAAGAAAAAAGATGTGGAAAGTATAAATGGATAACTTGTTCAGATTGGTGTGTTAGTACAGACTTGAACATTAATTTGGTGCCATACGAAAGGTCAGAGCACAGGTTCAGAATAAGAATTTATTTGTTCTCTATTTGTAGTTTTGAGCACCTGTTGTGTGAAAGGCACAATGCTGAAAATTTTATAAAGCATACTCATCAACTGTTTAAATTACAAACATTTTTTTGCATGGTCCTTAAAAACACAAACAATTCATGGCAATATACCTTGATTAGGAAAAATCTGACTCATTATTGTTACTGTATTTCATATCATTACTCTTTAATGTTCTTATTAGGTTTGATTTATGAATGCAAGACACAGTACAATAGAAAAATTTAAAAGTAACTTAAGATGGCCACTGAGGGTGCGGAGAAAAGGGAACCCTCCTGCACTGCTGGTGGGAATGCAGACTGGTGCAGCCACTGTGGAAAACTGTATAGAGATTCTTCAAAAATTAAAAATAAAACTGCACCTGACTTGTGGTGGCACAATGGATAAATTATCAACCTGGAACACTGAGGTTGCCGGTTCAAAACCCTGCACTTGTCTGGTCAAGGCACATATGGAAGTTGATATTTTCTGCTCTTCCCCCCTTTCTTTCTCTCTCTCTCTCTCACTCTACTCTCTAAAAAATGAATAAATAAATTTTAAAATATTAAAAAAATAATAAAAAATAAAAATAGAACTGCCTTTTTAACCCAGCTATCCCACTTCTAGAAATATATCCTAAGAATAATAAATCACCGATTCAAAAGAAGAAATGCACCCCCATGTTTATAGCAGCATTGTTTACAATAGCCAAGATCTGGAAACGCCCAAGTATCCATCAGTAGATGAGTGGATCAAAAAGTTGTGGTACATATACACAATGGAATACTACACAGCCATGAAAAAGAAGGAAATCTTACCCTGTGCTGCAACATGGATGGACCTGGAGTCTATTATGCTAAGCAAAATAAGCCAGGCAGAGAAAGAAAAATATCATATGACTTCACTCACATGAGGAGTCCAATGAACAATGAGAACTGAGGAATGGAAGAGAGGCAAAGAAAGGGTCAAAGAGTCCAGAGGGAAAAGGAAAGAGAGGAGGAGATCAAAGAAAGGAAAGATATTAGTGAAAGTATATAAACATAACACACAGAGAGAGAGGGCAGGATAGTAAATTACAGAGGAAAAGGGAGAAAGCAGTGGGGGGAGTGGAAGCAAAGGTGGTATCAAGGAGAACAAAGGAGAAAGGAGGGAAATATACTCAGGGGTACACTTGTAACTATGTAAACACAACAAGTTAAAATCAATAAAAATAATAAAAAATAAAATGGTAGTCAACCTTTTCATACCTGCCACCCACTTTTATATCTCTGTTAGTAGTAAAATTTTCTAACTGCCCACCGGTTCCACAGTAATGGTGATTTATAAAGTAGGGAAGTAACTTTACTTTATAAAATTTATAAAGCAGAATTACAGCAAGTTAAAGCATATAATAATAATTACTTACCAAGTACTTTATGTCGGATTTTTGTTAAGTTTGACAGGATAAATCTTTATAAAACAACTTACTATAGTTAAATCTGTCTTTTTATTTATACTTTGGTTGCTCCGCTATCACCCACCATGAAAATTTGAATGCCCACTAGTGGGTGGTAGGGACCAGGTTGACTACCACTGCTTTAAATCCTAAAATAAATAATAAAAATAAAATAACTCAAGATGGCCATGTATTTTATTTAGGCAATTTTTGGTCAAGGTTCCAGTGACATACAACATTTGCTCTTCATCAATGTCAACTCTATTGTCTTCATGTTCCCTGGTGACAACAGTCATATTTCATTGTTAAACTGACCTTTGGAACACTGTGTGTTATATCAGGCATTACTCTGAAAGAGACATCATCATGCCTTTTGGGATTAATATCAAGGTCTCCAATTGTTGACTGCTTTTTCACAAGATGTCAAAAGCTTAAGTGGTGAGAAAAGGCAAAAAATCATTTCATGTGTTAACTTAGTTTTACTCTGCTCTTTTTTTCTCTTGCTTGTAATTTATATGCTATTACTAACATAGTCATTATTCCATTTTAAGTTATGGGATTCAAAGGTAACTCAAAATATTTATTTTCATTTGAGTTTTATTATCAGACAAATTCTATTTCTATGCTGGATGTTTCTGCCATTACTCCTTAGTACCCACATTTTCATTCAGAACATCTGATTAACTTTTTTTCTCATGTGCCACATATGTAAGTAGAGTAATTGATGAGGTAGAGTTCTCCCTCCTCTGATAATTGCAAAGGCATATCTGTTAGACCCAGTGGGAACATAAGCCTTGGTAATAATAGGACAAGAAGATTTTGTATTGAAAAAAAAATACTGTGCTCCTCTTTGGGAGTGGTGTGAAAGGAAAAAAAATGTAGAAGAAAACAAAAGCTACTATTTCTATTGGTCAGGGATACACATCATTTGCTGTTAATAAATTGGCACATGGTAGTTTTTTCTAAACATCATTTCATAACTTATAAGTACCATTACAGAGGATCAAATAAGTAGTTATTTTATTTGAAAGTCCATGGATCTTTTGAGCATTACTGTGCTGTCTGTGGTGGGTGAACAGTCACTCAAAGACTCTGTCACTTGGGTTATTAAAATTAATGTTCTTCCAGCAAAGAGAATGTTTTTAGAGTAAAGCTGAGAGCTACTGGCTTTCATGGACCATTCTTCATTTCTACAGCTAATGTAAGAACAGAAAAGGATTTTAAGAGTGCAGATAAAAAAATATACTAGATTAAGTGCCAAGAAATTTTATATTAAGTTAATTTTGTCATTAACCATATTTTTGACCTCAGAAATGCATATTAACCACATTGATCATTTGTGTCCTTATTTATAAATTATAAAAAAAAATAGCTTCTTTTCCCTTGGGGCATCTGGGCGGCTACTCTTGGTTGGGGGCCTTTCCACTCCTAAGGCAGGAAGATTATGGCCAAAAAGAAGAAGAAGTCACTGGAGGCTATTAACTTTAGGCTCCAACTTGGTGTGAAAAGTGCAAAATATGTGGTGGGATATAAGCAGACTCTTAAAATGATCAGACAAGGCAAAGCAACCCTGGTCATCCTCGCCAACAGCGGTACGGCCTTGAGGAATCCTGAAACAAAGTACTACGCCATGCTAGCCAAGACTGGCATCCATCACTACAGTGGCAATAATATTGACTTGGGCACCCTCTGTGGAAAACACGACAGAGTGTGCACACTGGCTGCCATGGATTCAGGTGATTCTGGTATCATTAGAAACATGCCAGAACAGATTGGTGAAAAGTAAATCATGTAAAATATTTCTTTAATAAAATTGACCCAAGTGTCAGACTGGGACCTAGAGGACCCAGGTTCATAGAGGACCTGAGGTTGCTGGCTCATCAGCTTGAATGTGAGGTTGCTGGCTTGAGCGTGGGATCATAGACATAACCCAATGGTCTCTGACTTGAGCCCAAAGGTCGATGGCTTGAAGTCCAAGGTCGTTGGCTTGAGACCAAGGTCGCTGGCTTGAACAAGGGGTCACTCACTCTGCTGGAGCCCCCCGGTCAAGGCACATATGAGAAAACAATCAATGAACAACTAATAAACTGCAACAAAGAACTGATGCTTCTCATCTCTCTCCCTTTCTGCCTGTCTGGCCCTATCTGTCTCTCTCTCTGTCTCTGTCACCAAAAAAATGTGGGTGTGGGTGTGTATCAGAGCTTGATTTAATAACTGTAAAAAAATAAAAAAATATATAAAAATATAATTTTAAAATCCAAAATTACACACTCTATCTATTGGAGACTGTACTAGAATTGATGACCCAAACAATGTAATGTAATTGGGAGTACAGAGAATCACAGCCGCCCCAGCAACCCACGTGTTTTCTAGAAATAAATTGGTTTGCACCATTTGGTATTCATTCTATTAAAGACAAAAACAATAGCCTTAAGCTTCAGTCTAATTTATCTAAGAACCCTAAAACTGCCAAGATGTCAAACTATTGCTGCTGTTTAGAGAATGTATTAATCTCAGTTTAGAGTTAACATTAGTTTCTGAAAACAAACCACGGAGGAGCTGAGAGGATTACTATATTCTCTATGAATTTTCATTTTCCAAACCACAATGGCAAAAAAAAATGTAACTCGTTTTCAGAAAACTAAAAACAAGAATTAAATGAAAATTAAACAGTCATGGTTTTCTTTTCTCTTTTTTCAAATCCATGTACAATATAAATAGGCCTCTCTTACAGAGAAGATTTCTGCTTGAATTAAGGTAATATGCTTCTGTTTATAATACCAAAGCATGAGAAAACAAACAATAACAAGAAGGAAGTAAAAGAAAGGAAGGAAGGCAATAAGGAAAGAAAGGCAGTTCCGGGGGTGGGGGGAAAAAGAAAGGGAGGAGGGGGGAGGGGAGGGGCACAAAGAAAAGCAGATAGAAGGTGACGGAAGACAATTTGACTTCTGGTGATGGATACGCAACATAATCAAATGTCAAAGTAACCTGGAGATGTTTTCTCTGAACCTAGGTACCAATATTGATCAATGTCACCCCATTAAAATTAATAATCATAAAAAACTGACTCAAATACTAATAAGACAAAGAAAGAAGAAAGAGAAGGAGGGAAGGAGAAAGAGAGAGCGAGCTAGCTTTTAATCTGCTTAAAAGTAATCTTACTTGCAATTTCTTACCTTGTATATTATGCAGAAAGTTGATCTCTCCTTTTACCAATACTAAAATTATATTTTATTTTATACAGAAAAATAATTTAAAATTAATAAGTTATATTTTACCCTCTGATAAATATTTGCTTAAGTAAAATATAACCAGTAGGCAGTATTTACTCCCTGCTGCATTCAGAATACAGTAGAAGGTAGAGTGCTGTAATGTTCAAAGATTACTGTGCCGTGTTGCATTTTGCATTCCCAAGATAGTATTTTTTCCACAAATGCCCTTTTTAAACACAACATATACTCAGAGGTCCCCTGTAAGAATTTAAATGAGAATTCTTCAGAAGAAATAGTATTGCAGAGTATTAACATTTAAACCTCTACTAATCCCTGAATAGCACCAAATATCTTTTCTTTTGAATCAGGATACTGTATTATGCTCAAAGAAAGTAAAGATGAGCAAGTAGCTTGGACAGAATAAATATAAAGCATCCGGGTAATTATAGATTTCTAGTCATGTCACCACCACAGAAGTTAGTCCAGCTGTAGGAATTTTGTTATAAATTTCAGTTTTCTTTTGGCATATACCCTAAAAACTACTTTTTTTCAGTTAAGCTGGAAATAGTCATAAATCAATTTAGCTAATAAGAAATGTGTAGGTGGTGCAGTGGATATAGAGCCTTGGCCTGGGATGCAGAGGACCCTGGTTTGAAACCCTGAGGTCACTGGCTTGAACGCAGGCTCACCAGTTTGAGCGCAGGGTTGCTGGCTTCAGCGTGGGATCATAGACATGACCCCATGGTCACTGGCTTGAGCTCAAAAATTGCTCGCTTGAGCAAGAGGTTACTCACTCTACTGCAGCCCCTCAGGTCAAGGCACATATGAGAAAGCAATTAATAAACAACTAAGGTGCTGCAGCGAAGAATTGTTGCTTCTCATCTCTCTCCCTTCCTGTCTGTCTTTCCCTGTCTGTCCCTCTATCTGTCTTTCTCTCTCTCTCTGGCTGTCACCAAAAAAATAAAATTTAAAAATAGAAATATATAATTAATTTGTACCTTTTTTTTTGGAGAGGAGACTAATTCTTAAAGTTAAGTTTTTAACCATTTAATAAAAATAAGTTACTAAATATTTAATACCTTGCAATGTTTGCCATTTCTTATAACTCAAAATAGATTTATTTTTAAAAATGAAATAATGCAAAAATGTGAAGGTGTTATAGTTCTGTTTTATAAAGTTTACCTGGAACTTCTTATTTTTTAATAAATTGTAAAATATTTACATCATTAGATGTTGAAAATAACTTTCACAATATGACTTAAATGCAATTTTTTATCCATTTAATATACTGTGGTTCATAGGGCATGTTTTCTATCAATATTTCAATTTCATTTTTTGTTGCAGATATACTTTGGGATTTGATGAAGTAGCAAGAAAGAATTTACATATTTATGTTTCATTTGTTTTGGTGTCATTGTATTTGATATGCACCTGACAAGGGATAATGTTACTATGCAGAAACACACAACTTCATGTAACCATAATGTAATAGAAACGGAAAATATAAGCAACAGTTTGTCTGCTATTTTTCCATTCAGCAATGGCACTATCATTGAGATAAAGTTCAAAGTGAATGTTATGACCAGAGTCGAAAGTTTTACAGTGCTTCCTAAAATAAATGTCACAATATTTGATATATGCATCTCATACTACTCATGTGTATATTAGCATGTGTGGAGCATATATAAATGACTGTTTCTGACATTTATTTCATGATGCTCTATAAAATCTTTCAACTCTGCATATTGGTTTTTTTCTTCATTTCTCTCAAATGAACAAATCTGTTTTAATTATAAGAAAGGTCCCATTAAAAACTCTGACACACTGGGTACTTCATTTATTTGTAGTGTTCTTAAAAGAATGTCTTCACTTTCATTTGAATAATTATATATATCTAAACAATTTAAACTTTTAACTATTACTTTTAAATTTCTTTGTTATTTTAACATATAAGACTATATCATTTTAAGTTTACTCCTTAGTCTCAGTCAAAATTTCTTATCAGGAAGAAATACTCATTCTTTGTTTTTGGCTTTTCACCATTATCTGAAAATTCATTGCTTATATTTTATCCAATTCATTAAAATTATACTCCAGAAATGTTTTTCTGACCTTCTCCCACACCTGACACCTTATGTTATGACCAGGTAGACTCATAGAGAGCAGCAGGACATCCCTTCACAGGAAATTATACACATATATAAATAATAAAAACCAAAAAGACTATCATCTTTGTCCTAAGATTATTATAGTGAATGGAGATCTGAAAAATACTTATTACAGGAGAGCTTGAAAAATAAATAGCATTGTGACTATGCGTTCCTTTTGTTCTAAAATATAAAGAAAATGTTATTTGGCAGGTAATATTCTGGGGAACATATGTAAATAAGATAAAATAATACATAATAGTTTATACCATGTATATATAAACAACTTTAAAAATTAATGTTACTGGGGAAAAAGGGTGATGGATGAAGACGTGACTTGGGAGAGGTAAACACACATTATGATGTATAGAGATGCGTTGTAGAATTGGGTGCCTGAGACCTGTACAATTATATTATCCCAGTAAATCCAATTAAGTGAATAAATACAACTTTTAATTATGACCATTTCTAATGAAGTAAATTTTAGAAATTATTCAAAAGAGATGTTAAAAGTGAAGAAAATTTTAAGCAATGTTGAGAATGCAAGAAATGTGTTTAGAAATAAACATTTAAGACATTCTGTGCCAATTGAGTTGCAGTAAAGTATGAATGGAAAGGAAGTTAGGGCCATCTCTTGGAGTATTATGGATGTGGTACAGATAAAATTATCTCCAATACAGGTTGAGATGCAAATCTAATAAAAAGTTCTGAATAAAATAGAAAATTAACAAAATAGTATAATTTTGGAGATTTAATATGGCCATGGTTTTAGGATTTATTTCTTTTCCTGAAAAGTATGAGAGCTCTCAGATAGCTTTTAAAAGTACAGTTTATATTGATTTATTTGTCTTGTTTGCTAAAACATTTTTTTTTAGTTATCATTTAAGGTTTTCATTTAGAAATAGATTAGTTTATTAGATATGCATTCAATTTTATAAATTTTTTATAAATGTTAGAAAGGTTTTTGTAGGGTTGATATTAAATTAATGTTTTATGAGGCCAACTTTTTACTTTAATTTTTAAGAATTAACTTTTGATTTATTACAAATTTGCCTCAAATTCTAAATATTTAACAAAATTTATTTTCCTATTTTTTTCCATGAATCACAACTTATTTTTATTTAGAATATAAAGTAAAATCTACTATTATTTAAATATCTGAATATGGAATAGCCTTTAACATTTCCTTTGTTCAAATAAAAATATGTACCTGTTTACGTAAGATAACTCATATTACAGATTCAATTATCCTTAATACCTCAATGTATTTTATTGCACAGACCTTATAGCATTCATGGTATCTCTTATTTTTGCTGTAATGAGCTGACTTTCATCAGGATAAGTTAAATTTGAGTCAAGCTAATAATGTTATTTGTTTAATATCTTGATTTATATATCTTATTGCAATCATACTATTTGGAACATTTACAGTGGAAAATAAATTTTACCTAACACTCTTTATGTTATTTATAATAAAGATAATGAAATAATAAGCTTTTGCTTCTGGCTTTTTTATTTTATTATATTTTAGAAAAATAACTACCAAAAAAAAAAAAAAAGGCTGGTTTGTTGATCCTAGATGTCCTGGATTATTAGGTGATAGAACTCATCAATGCTACAATCAGGCAAATGTTTGAAGACAAGGTTTTCTATATTCTTGGAGAAAAAACATTCTAATATAAAAAAATGTATAGTTGACCCCAAACAACAGCTTTAAACTGTGCTGCTCCACTTATACACAGATTTTTTTCAGTAAATGTATTTTTTTCTTATTAGTTTCTCTTTTATTATTTATTGATTGTTTTTAGAGAGACATAGAGAAGGCAGAGAGAGAGAGAGAAAGAGAGAGAGAGAGAGAGAGAGAGAGAGAGAGAGAGAGAGAAGCATTCATCCATTGTTTCAGTTATGTGTCTATTCATTGATCACTTCTCTTATGTGCTCTGACTGGAGATCCAATCCACAACCTGGAGTTTTGGATGATGCTTTAACTGATTGGACTAACTGGCCAGGGCCATGAGTTTTTCCACAGCATTTAATTTTTTTGAACTTACTTCATTGTATACATATAACATACAAAATATGTGTTAATCTCCTGCTTATGATATAGGTAAGGTTATCGGTCAATAGTAGGCTGTTTGTAGTTAGGATTTTGAAGAGTCGGAATTCTATATGCATTTTTTTACTGCAAGAAGGGTTGATGCTCTTAACCTCAATGTGTTTCAAGGATCAACTATATTTTATTTGGAAAATATTTACGTATAGAGGTAATAAAGCAACATGTGCATAAGAACAGAGTATTCATTGCTCCGAGGTAGTTAATTTGTTTGCATTACTAACAACACAATTTAAAATGAAAGGCTATAAAGCATTTGTACTACAAAAATGGTGCTACCATAAGTTAATCTATCATATCACAACCTTTCACAAGTGAATGTATATTAAGTTCTATATGTTTTTCTGAAAACATTTTAAAAAGTATTTTTAATAAAAATGTGTTGTTATTTTAGATTTTTAACTAAAAGAGAAAACATTTGTCTTGTAAATGTTGCTTTATTTGCAATTTAATATTTAATTTAAATCATAAAATTATAATATTTATAGTTACTAAATGTAAGGCATAATGTGGGGACTACAGTACACTCATCTGATTAAAATGTGTGTACAAATGTAAAATGACTGGTGGACAAGCTCTGCACTTGCATCAGCTAAATGTAAACTAATTTTATTTTAAGAAATATTCATGATTAGTTTCAAAGGGATGGCCAAGCATGGTCTGAGTACAGAATAAGTAGTCTGTAAAATTCATTATTCTTTAAATTTATTACCAAATTTTTATGTGTCTAATGTTTGAGCAATAGTTGTATTTCTGAAGTGCAGCTTCTGGAAATTGTACCAAGAGCCACATCTTTGTAGTCATAGTATGTGTTTATTGAAGGAAGAAATTCTTAAGAGATTCATGAAGCTTTAGGAATTTAGCACAAAAGTGTTCCTGATGGTAGAAATGTGCTCTTGATAAGTAAGGACTAGGAATGGATGACGCAGTCAGTACATCACAGCAGATCAACAACCATCATGATGTTCTGTCTCATGGTAAACTTTCGCTTCTGAGTACAACATAAAATGCCTTGTTAAGGCAGCCTTTCAGTTTTTATATTCCATGATCTTTAAAACATTTCATATTCTTGACTTGTCATTTTTTTAAAAAATATCTCCATTTCCTGGTATTATTCAGTAATTCTGCAACCTATTAACAGTTTTTTCACATTTCATGTTACTCTGCTCATGCTTTCTGAGCTGTGTTGGGTAACTGTATTGGGTAGTATGATTGGCATCCGAATATTCATGTGCCACATGGACATCCTTCCACTGTAAGAGTCTTTTGGGGAGCAGAATTCATCTGTCCTAACAGTAGCTCTCTCAGCCGAATCTCCACATGGCCTGACTCAGCAAAGCTGACACAATCACTGAGCACATTTTTTTATTCAATAACTGGTGACACAAAAATAAGGATGGTAGAAAATTCATTGTGGAGGTAGCTGGGGAAGTGGTAGCAGTAATCAGTTCCCACGGGCTCCTTGCAGATAGTGCTCTCCAGCAATGGCAGCATGTACAGTGCCAGCTTCCATGTGTGCTCTCCAGCTGTGGTGGTGGTGGTTCTTCCCCAATGGTTCTCACTAGGTTCATTTGTCCACAGGAGTTACCAATCTAGCCATGTTCTACATTTGCTTAATCATGTTTACATTTGCTCACAAATTTGACTTGTAACATAAATCACACAAAACTTTTAATCAAATGTTTAATTACATCCAAAAGTTCTCACCTGAACTCCTTCATACACGTGATCGAACCAGTATCAAGTGGAACCACAAATGATACATAAAGGCGTCCTCATTTATTTTATTTTCTCTGTCATATCATTGGGAAAGAGGCAAATACACACTAGGGATCTATACAGGTAAGAAAATTAAATGAAAACTGTCATGTATAATAAAGTCAATTGAATTTTCATCCCAGCAGAGCAGTATACTTGGAGAACCCAGTGGGTGTGAAGAAAGCAAGGATTAGATCGTTAGGAACCGTTTCTGAGGCAATGGGATTTAGGTTTAATCTTGTAGACCAATGTATCTCAAAATGTATGTGACTATAAATCTTTAAGAAATGTAAAAATATGAAAAATAGAAAAATACAGATCATTGAATCTCAAGTCTGGTGATTAAGAGTTAATTAAAATTATGCGCAGACATGCTAAGTTGAGCACCTTGAGTAATTTGAAATAAGTAATCTAATAACACATTATGAGAAAACTCACTTAGGTTTTATGACAATTCATTTATCCATTCACTTATCCAGTCATTTAACAAACATTTATTAAAACCCCTCTGTGGTTCTTGACATTAAGAATATGGCCGTTAAGGTGTGAGACAGACATCAGTCATCATGCAGGTTATATCCAATGTGTTGTATATAGTGACAGAAGAAGGGAGAGTGAAAACAAAGAAAAAAATTAAAAGTAAAATAGATATCCTTTATAAAAAAGTAAAACAAATTAAGGATGAGTTGCTGTGTTTAGACTTAATATTTTATGGTTAATTAGAAAAGAGCTTTTTTTATAAGGAGACATTTGGGAAGGAAAGAGGACATCATTACATCTCCTAGAGCAGTGGTCCTCAACTTTTTGGGGGCCACAGACTGGTTTAATGTCAGAAAATATTTTCACGGACTGGCCTTTAGGGTGTGACGGATAAATGCACAAAATAAAATTATGCAACTGGCATAAAAACTGTGGTATTTTAAATATAATTTTCGAACTTATGAGACAAGCATCAAGAGTGAGTCTTAGACGGATGTAACAGAGGGAATCTGGTCATTTTTTAAAAATAAAACATTGTTCAGACTTAAATATAAATAAAACAGAAATAATGTAAATTATTTACCCTTTCTCTGTGGACCGGTACCAAATGGCCCATGGACTGGTACCTGTCCTCAGCCCGGGGGTTGGGGACCACTGCCCTAGAGAATGGCACATACAAATGCCTGAAATTTGAAACATGTTCGGCAAGTCTGAATAATGGCAAAGAAACCAATATGGGTGAAAGAATAAACAAATAACTTCACTAGGCAAGAACCGAGATGGTCAACACTCATTGAAGTGTAAAGGCACTTTGCTTTTATTTCAATTGAAATAGGAAATTATTAAATGAACTTGATCAGAAGGTAGACTTGATCTGACTGAGTTCATAGAGATTCACTCACCAATTAAGCCACGATGCTTAAGTGGCGATTTTAGTTTGAGATGAAATAGGCTCCTTCATGATACAGAAAAGAAAGAGAACTTATGAATACAGATGTTTAATAAATAGAATTGAAGGGACCATAAGGAAATTTTCTTCTGAATAATTCTCTTTTCTCAGGAAAATAGAAAACAGCATTATAATTTAGTGTGAGGGTTTCAACTGAGACTATGTTGTAGGGTTGAATGCAGAAGAACAGGTTGAAATTCTCACTGAGAGAGGAGAGTGAGTAAACAGACTAAGGGCATGCAGTAGAATTGCTGGGATGCACTAAAGGTAATTTGAAATCATAAATATGAAATGGGGCCTGTTAGCATTTTTTAGGATTCCCCCCCCCCCCAGCAAACTTAGCTCCACCTCTATAAAGCATTTAGTGGACAAAAAACTAAATTTATCCAGAGTAATTTTTCCCTAGGTGAAGTAACTGACTCAGAGAATTAAATATATATATAAATTACTGATCCTGGGAAAGGATCACTTTATCTGACCAGTTTCCCACATGACATCACACTGTAAGGTAGTGTAGGATGGCTTAATTGCCATTGTGTCTGCTGAGATATGGCAGAATGACACTAGACTAGGCTAGGGACAGTGGCACCATAGAAACTTGACTGTGCAGGAAACTTTAAAGCTGGTTCCATGAAAAAAAAAGTAAGGACATCTAGGCTCTGGTTGGTTGGCTCAGCAATAGAATATCAACCTAGCATGTGGAGTCTTGGCTTCAATTCCAGATCAGGGCACATAAGAGAAGTGACCATGTGCTTTTCTACCACTACCTTTACTTCTCTCTCTCTTTCTCTCTCTCTCTCTCTCTCTCTCTCTCTCTCTCTCTTCCCTTCCCACAGCCATGACTTGATTGACTCAAACATGTCAGCCCTGGGTGCTGAGGATGGCTCCATAGAGCCTTTGTCTCATGTGCTAAAAATAGCTCAGTTGAGAGCAAGGCCCCAGATGGGCAGAACATTGGCCCCAAATGGGGATTGCCAGGTATATCCCAGTCCATACACAGTACATATGAGAAAGGACTTTCTGCTGTAGGGTTATCTGATCTGTGAGCAGTGAGGAGCAGAAGAACAGTAGGACACATAGCATGTCTGTGACACCCAGGACAAGCACATGCTGGGAAAGGCTCACCCATCTGACAGTCTTCTACACATGGCATCACACTGCGCAGCCAGCCCAGGACAGCTTCATTGCCATTGTGTCTGCTGAGGTGTGGCAGAATGACGCTGGGTTAGGCTAGGGACAGGAACACCATTAAGATTGTGCAGAATTTCTACAAATAGGGTACTGTAACTTCCTCAAATGATTCAACTAGTTGAAAGCTTAATGTGATTTTCCATCAGTGTCCACAGAGTTGAAAATATAACAAAATCAAAAGAATCTATGGGATGAAAATTACCCTCAAACTGTGTCTTCTTTAATCTTTTTTTTTTTTTTTTTTTGTATTTTTCTGAAGCTGGAAACGGGGAGAGACAGTCAGACAGAATCCCGCATGTGCCCGACTGGGATCCACCGGAGGGGAAGAGAGAAATAGAGAGGAAGGAAGGGGGGGTGGGGAAGCAAATGGGCGCTTCTCCTATGTGCCCTGGTCAGGAATCGAACCCGGATCCCCCGCACGCCAGGCCGACGCTCTACCGCTGAGCTAACAGGCCAGGGCCATCTGATCTTTAGAATGACTACATTACCACAATCTGGTATGAAAAATATAGTGTAATCCTTTTCAACATTGGTTATCAAACACAGCAGGAATTTCATAAAACAATGTCATACTTATCTATGATTTTGTAGTTCAAACATATTTTATTTATTTATTTATTTATTTATTTATTTATTTATTTTTATTTATTTATTTTTTTGTATTTTCCTGAAGCTGGAAACGGGATGGCAGTCAGACTCCCGCATGCGCCCGACCGGGATCCACCCGGCACGCCCACCAGGGGGCGATGCTCTGCCCATCCGGGGTGTCTCTCTGTCGCGACCAGAGCCACTCTAGCGCCTGGGGCAGAGGCCAAGGAGCCATCCCCAGCGCCCGGGCCATCTTTGCTCCAATGGAGCCTCGGCTGCGGGAGGGGAAGAGAGAGACAGAGAGGAAGGAGAGGGGGAGGGGTGGAGAAGCAGATGGGTGCTTCTCCTGTGTGCCCTGGCCGGGAATCGAACCTGGGACTTCCGCACGCCAGGCCAACGCTCTACCACTGAGCCAACTGGCCAGAGCCTCAAACATATTTTAAATTACTTATAACATCATCAATATATGTAAGGTGTGTATAAAGTCAGAGAAATGGAAGAAAATGCATCCAGTATTCATGCTAAATATGCAAGAAACAAAGGCAAAATTTTTTAGCTAAATAATCCCTAAAATGATTAAGACTAAAATAATTTAGAAAGAAAGAATGGATTGAACTACAGAAGAATCACTTGGGAAACGTATCAACTAGAGTTTCAGTTTGTACGCTCCAAATGACTGACTGAGATTGGCCTAAGCAAAAAAAAAAAAAAAAAGAATACTGGGCAGTTCATAAAAAGGTTACAGAGCTGAAGAATGAATGAAACCTATAAAGAACAGGAACTGGGAGGGTTTTGGTGGCCCCTGGGATAATATATGATTTTCGTCACAGTTGCACATGCTGACAATGTCCTGCCATAAGCTAGTACTCCTCCACGGGTTGCTTTCTGCCTCAGGGCTTCCTCTAAAGCCTTGGGAGTCTGCTCCTCCTGCAGGAGTAGTCTAAATTGGCAGAGGAGTTAATGGCCCAAGGGACAGCCCTCATTCATTAAATGTCCCAGCCATCAGACATACTAAAATATAAAGCATTCTGTATACTTCCCTAGAACCTGCTTCTATGCCTAATTGAGAAAACTAGATTAAACATCTTTATTATTTTTTGATTGATTTTAGAAAGATAAAGACAGAAAGGGGAAGTGTAAGAGAGAGAGAGAAACAGGGAGAGAGAGAGAGATTCATTTGTTGTTTCATTTAGTTGTGTATCCTTTGGTCAGTTCCCGTTTGTGCCCTGATTGCAGATCAAACCTTCAACTTGGAGGTTCCCAAACAATGTTCTGACTGAGTTAAACCATCCAGGGCCTAGATTGAACATTTCTCACTGGCTTTTTTCTCCTCGTCTATTTTAATCTCCCTGCTTCTCTATCTTTGTTATATGCAGTCAAATTTTTATTTCAAGGTCTGCATTTTGGAGAAACTCAAATCAAGATAAAAGGAAATAGAAAAATGCTGATAATTTCTCCAGAAGTAAGATGCTTTCTTTAGCATATTATCTCAGATTTCATTATCGGCAGCCTTCAATCACCATCTCAATTGTCCAAGGAGCAAGTGATCTTTTGTTAAACTTGGGTCATGGCTCTACTGATGGACTAGCAGAGGGCTCTGTTAGTTTTCTATTCCTACTGTAACAACGACCATAACCTTAGTAGCTTAAAACAAGGGAAATGTATTATTATATGGTTCTGAAGGTCAAAGGTCTGAAATGAGTCTCACAGGGTTAAAATCAAGGGATCAGTAGGGCCGTATTACTTCTGTAGCTGTTTCCAGAGACCACCTGCATTCTTTGTCTCATGGACCCTACCTCCACATTCAATGCCTCTGCTTCAGTCATCATAACACCTTTATTGAGTTTGATCCTCTTATCTCTTTCACATAAGGTCGTGTGATTACAATGACTCACTCTGATCATGCAAGATGATTTTCCCATCACAAGTCCTTAACTTAATCATGTCTGCCAATGTGCCCTTGCTGTGCAAAGTAGCACATTATGCGTTCCTGGACTATAGAGAGAAACAGTCTTTCTTACAGAAGAAATCTATTTGTCTACAAGGGCAGAACACCCTGAGAGATGGTTACAACAGATTTTATCAAATAAAGGAAAGCTATGTACCCCAGAATAAATGTGGAGTGCTGATAACAGAAGGTAGACTAAGGTTTGTGAGAAATCACAAGCAACAAACACCATTACAAAAAAATCCTATGTATTCAGTTTACTTTTTCTCCAACTGTTCTTTTGAAAACACTAATTAACACTGTACTGTGTATCAGTTATTATGCTAGATCCCAGATAGACCTAACATTATCCTTATCCTCTAAATATCTTATAGCCTATGGTACTCAGAAAAAATAAGGCAAGGGTTAACTCTGGAAGAAAATGCATCTTCTTTACTAAGAATAAATTGAAGTTTATATTTGATGATTTATGTAGAAATCTTAAAGACCAAATACAACTTCTTTTTAAATAAATCCACACTTCTCTAATTTAACATGTTTCAAACATAACTCTGTAAACAACACTTATGTGGTGGTCACTCACACACACACACACACACACTCACACACACCTATATTTGACTATGAACATGCAGTTCAGCGTGGACATGATTGGATAATTCTTGAAAAGTATGCCCTAGAAGAAAAAGTTATGACTGAAGAAGCAGCCTATTTTTATAAAATCTTTTATTGTCTCTTCTCTAGCTTGCAAATCCATAAATGGCATTTATCTATTGTAGTTGGTAGGGAGTGACTGCTTATTTTCCTCCAAAATTTACACAATGGAATTCTATTCGCCAATGTGATGGTATTAAGAGGTGAAAACTTCAGGCAGTAATTAGGTCATGAGAATGGAGCCTTCATAAAAGGAATTATTAGTGCCCTTATTAAAGGACCTCCAAAGAGCTCCCTTGATCTCTTTCTATCATGTGAGACTTCATCAAGACGTCAGCAATCTGCAACCCAGAAAAGGACCCACACTGGAACCTGACTATGCTGGCACTCTGAACTGAGACCTCCAACCTCCAGAATTGTAAGAACTAAATTACTGTTAATAAAGCTACCAAGTCTCTGATATTTTGTTATAGCAGCTGGAATTGACCAAGATAGTAGTTAACCAAACCTGCAAAAATTCTTTCTATTCAACCCACCACCACAGTTTGCCTTTCCACTCCCACTCAGATACACAGACTTTCAGCTGAAAGGCCATTTTGGGGTCTTACATCCTTTCTCATTTATTTGACAAAAGTATAATATTTTAAATATTTCAACAGACAAAATGTAAGCAGCCTCTTATTTAACTTTTTACCTGTCTCCACTAAGGAACAACTACCCCATTTCCATGCAATCTCTGTAATGTAATTAATTACATGTTTATGTTTACTGTGTATTGTGATTCTTATTTAAACATTTTTTTTTTCTGGGGTGTTCTCTGAGATCAAGTTTAACTCATTGTCTGGCAAAAATGCAGATACAATAATGAGTTTAATACATTGGACAGAAATGGCTTGAAAGTAGTTAACACAACAACAGGTAAAATGTAATCAGATTACAGAATATTTAGGAATGAGGCTTTTTATAAAGCAGCAAATAGTGAGCAGAGTTACAATTCCAAAACTATTTATCTGCAAGGGGTTTAAATGGAGAAAGAAAGAAAAATTGGCATTAGAAGCAAGATTTTAATGTAATCCAGGTAAGGAAAAGTAAGGCTCAGAATTAGCAATACAGCTATGAAAATGAGATATTGCCAACTTTGAGACCATCTTTTCATTTAAAGTTTTACAAACTATAATTATTCTTGAAAATATTTACTTAGGTCAACTTGTTCAAGAAAAATTTATCCCAACATATGGAAGAAAAAACAAATGCTCTCCAGATGTTAGTCTGCACAGCAGCAACAGAAGAATCTATCTGCACTTACTATGTTTAATTCTTCTTCATAAGACTCCAATTACATTTTCAAGTTGTTTAATTTAGTCTAATTTTATGAATTTACTTTAAAGCTTTTTCCGGGAGTTCTAGGCGGTCTCATGCAGTTTTCTGTAGCTAATGAGAGATAACAAATCCATTTGTTGTTATAGGCGACAGGAGTGTTTCACAACATATTGTTAGTCCTGTGATGTTAGCACATTTTGATTATTTGATTCCACTTGGTCTTTATAATTGTTACCATGGAGAAAAAAAAAATATTTTGGTTGGCTAAAAATGTGTGTAGAGGAACAGAGTTTCTTTCCAATTGTGTTTTCCAGCCTAAGAGGTGATAGCTATGGTTCTTAGAAATTGTGTCATATCTCATTTTTAATACTTCATTGAAATAAATTCATTTGTTCTTACATCATCTCTAGAAAGCAGATATTTCCTGTGTTTTGAAAATTATGTCTTTTTATTTTTTTTAATGGTTTAATCAAGTGGCTACCAACCTAATGCTAGAGAACAAAATGTATGTCTTGAACAAGTTTTAAACTTAAAAACAAGTCTCTATCTCATATAACAATGGATTATATTTTGAAATTGATAGAAAGTATAACTGGGTATTACACCAGACTATTTTAATGGATATGTATTCTCCACCATGATGGCAATACTAAGCTTGCTTGTTAGGTTACATCCTGCTCACTGCAAAAACTAATTTCAGAAAGAATCATGAATAGTTGCTAACCGCTGAGTCAAAGATTGTTATACAGGCTATTTATAAAGCTTAAAATTATCACTGGCAGGTTAATAAGTCTTTACAAATAGATAGTGTATATCTTTGATGTAAAAATGAAGCAGACCCAACTTTAAGTGATGAAACTTATCATCAATAATGAAACAATTTGACACTACATGCTTCAGGATGTGATACCCTGAGAATAACACAAAAGCACTTAGAAGATACTTCTGTAAAAAAAAAAATAAAAATTAACTTGAATCTAATTATAAGGAAACAATCAGGCAAGCCAAATTGAGAAATAGTTTGCAAAACAAATGACCTGGAATATTAATAACATAACAATGTTATGAACAAAGTAATAAATAAATAAATACACCAGGCTGATAAACTGTTCTAGATTAAAGAGACTCAAATGATATGGCATTGGTTGAGTCCTGTCTTGAATAAAGACTTAAAACAGACTATTTGGCTAACTAGGAATGTAGAATATGGGCTCTGTGTAGAATGATTGCATTGTTTCAATATTAAATTAATTGAAGTGCAGCCAGTCTAGTCAGATATGAGTGTTTGATAAATACACAGAGACCACCTCTTGGTTTTATGTTTACTTCTAGGTCTTAAATTCTCAACTTCATTTCATCCCAAATCTATACAAGATGTTATAGATATCATTGTAATCTGACATCTTCTTTTCATGTCACAACATGTCAATGTTGATTCCACTGCTGCCCCCTCGTGAAACCATGCCTGCCAGTCATTAAAAATCCACTGAAATTATTTCAATGTTTTTCTTTTCCTTCTTCCACATTTAGCATTTCCCTCAAACTTCCAAGGTACTTAATTTCTGGGATATCAGCATCACCCTTTCTTTTTCTGTTCTTGGTTGTTTTTGTCCGTTTTGTGAGTCTTTCTTTTATTCATTTTATAAGAGTATTCCCAAGACTTTTTTTTTTTTTATCTTCATTCCATGTTTCTTTCCCCTTTATACATTCTTCAGGCTATTTTCACTTAGCTCTAAAACTTCTACTGTCACTTTTGTAAAAAATGACTCAACCTACATAGCTACCTCAAACCTACTTTTTGATCCACACTTCCAAATACCTAACTGCTGTTTCTACCAGGGTAGTCTAAGAGCACCTCTAGTTTAAGAAATCTCCAGCCCTGGTCGGTTAGCTCAGTGGTAGAGCGTTGGCCTGGCGTGCAGAGGTCCCGGGTTCGATTCCTGGCCAGGGCATACAGGAGAAGCGCCCATCTGCTTCTCCACCCCTCCCCCTCTCCTTCCTCTCTGTCTCTCTCTTCACCTCCCGCAGCCGAGGCTCCATTGGAGCAAAGATGGCCCGGGCGCTGGGGATGGCTCCTTGGCCTCTGCCCCAGGCGCTAGAGTGGCTCTGGTTGCGGCAGAGCGACCCCCCGGAGGGGCAGAGCATCGCCCCCTGGTGGGCAGAGCGTCCCCCCCTGGTGGGCTTGCCGGGTGGATCCCGGTCCGGCGCATGCAGGAGTCTGTCTGACTGTCTCTCCCGGTTTCTAGCTTCAGAAAAATACAAAAAAAAAAAAAAAAAAGAAAAGAAATCCAACATTGAGCTTGTTATTTTATACTCAGACCTACTCACCTTCATTTGTTTCTTCTTTTTGTAAACATTTTTCCTATTTATGCAAAGTCTTTAAATTTATCATCCTTTTGTTAAAATCAATATATATTAAACATTGAGGTACTACCAGATTTTCCCAACTAACTTTTCATTAACTTTAAATTAAGCTAAATCCTACGATTATAGACTGAGACTTTTACAGAAACTCTGCTCTCTTGTTCGTCCCCCTCGACATTGACTAAGCCCAGGTAATTTACTACCAGGTGATTTATTACCATGTTTCAGAAGAGGATAATACTTTTTTTGTGTCTGGACACACTTGCTCCATTATAGTCCCAAGTCTGCCACCAGAGTGATCTCTCTTCCATGTATAATATATATATATATTGTATATCTCATTTTTCAGTGCTCTCATCAATAGTATTTATTTTGCCCACACTGCCTTCAGAACATATTTTAAATTTCTATGTCTAGTATGCAATACAATATACATTATTGATTGATTGATTTTAGAAAGAGAATGAGAGAGAAGACAATTTGTTGTTTCACTTATTTATGCATTCATTGGTTGATTCTTGTATGTGCCCTGACAGGAGTTCAAATCCACAACCTTGGCTTATAGGACAACTCTCCAATCAACTGAGCCACCCATGGTAACAATATGATTCTTTATCTGCTATGTGAGTACTAATCTAAAATCATCTCCACTTGTTTCATTATTCTTTACACTTGATCAATAATTATCTTTCTAGAACAAGCCATGCTTTCCCCTGTTTCAAGACTTTGCATTTGTAGTTATTACTACTGGAAGTTCTTTTCCTGAGTCTCTATCTGGTAAACTGTCCTTAAAATTTTAGTTCAGATGTTAACTCATGAGAGGAACCTGTTTCTCACTACGTAGGGCAACACCCAAAAGCTTTGTCTGTAATTCTTTAATTCTGAAAACTCATTATGGGGTTGGAACCATTATACTTCTAGCTGAAAACTACTTTACCCACAAAAAGCAACAGTCTCTATTTCTTCCTATATTCTCAGAACTATCATATCTGTCACTTGTTGGCAATACAAAATAACTTATTAAAATATGGATATATTAAGATTTAGTCTTCAACCTGGCCAAACTTTATAATTTGAAGTCAAGTAGTTTAAATCTGTTTCTTTAGGATTAAATCAGTCATAACAATAGTATTTGCTGTGCCTAGTGTGAACTGATTGGAGTCTTCTGTAGACATGCAATGAATTTAACCTTACAAGGAACATGTAAGCAAATATAATGTGAATTGATATTGTCAATATTTACAAAATTATCAATATTTACATGAACACTAAGAATTTTTTTGATATTGTTTAATCTGTTTTATTTTGTCTTTGATCAAATATTATCTGCCATGTTTTAGATACAGAATCAGAAGAAAAGAAGAACTATTACAAAGGCATGAGTCACCTTTAGTTATTTAGAATCATAATATATATCAGTATAGCTATTAGAAGAATACCTTCTACTTTAATTATTTATCCCTAAATTTCAATAACTTCTCATTTCATTTGTTAAAAGCAACTTATAGAAAAAATTATATTGGTCAGTTTGACAGTCTATTTAATTTTTAAATTACTTGAATGGTGTTATTGAAATAAAATTTATTTTTATGATGATGGTAATTCATGCCCAATGTAGAAATTTCATTAAAATATTTTATGCAAAAAGTCCAGCTGAAATTAGTATACTTTTCAAATTTCTTTTTCAAGATCCTGTATTGCATTAACAAAGTAAAAGAACTTTGTATTCAAAACTGGATTTTAATCTTGGATTCAGCTACATGACATCAGGTGAATTATATAGCCATTTTGTGACTTGGGTTTCTCATCTATAAAAATAGTAATAATAATTATACATCGTATGTTATTTTGAAGATTAAACAAAATGATGCATGTGACTGGCTTTGGACAGTGTCTGGAATTATGTAAGCAATCGATAAATACTGGCATTTTTGTATAATGTTTTCAATTTTTTGGTCATGTCCAAATAAAATATTTTATATAATGATTTACTCTTCGATATAATAACATGATTTTTCATCTGCCATGAGCATTTTCCAGATTTTCAATAAATTTACAGAAATGTATCATATTAAAAATAAAATAAAGCACCGTTTCCTCCTGAAATACTCTCCTAATACAGCCATTAAATTTCAAGGTTTTTTGTTTTGTTTTGTTTTTGTATTTTTCTGAAGTTGGAAATGGGGAGGCAGTCAGACAGACTCCCGCATGCGCCCTACCGGGATCCACTTGGTATGCCTACCAGGGGCGATGCTCTGCCCATCTGAGGTGATGCTCTATTGCAACTAGAGCTATTCTAGCACCTGAGGCAGAGGCCACAGAGCCATCCTCAGTTCCCCGGCCAACTTTGCTCCAATGGAGCCTCGGCTGCGGGAGGGGAAGAGAGAGACAGAGAGGAAGGAGAGGGGGAGGGGTGGAGAAGCAGATGGGCTCTTCTCCTGTGTGCCCTGGCTGGGAATCAAACCCAGGACTCCTGCACACCAGGCCGATGCTCTACCATTGAGCCAACCGGCCAGGGTCTTAAATGTCAAGTTTTACCCCAAAAATATTTAATCTGTATAAAGACACATATAACTTATGTTTGAATTTTGAAACATTTTATGATGAAAAGTGAAAACTGTACAGATATAAAACAGCTTCTTCTTTTATTTTTTTTTATCAAGTGAGAGGCAGGGAAGTAGAGACACAGACTCTTGCATGTGTCAGACTGGGATCCATCTGGTAACTCCTGTTGCTGCTGCTCTGCTGCTCCATTGGTCGACAACCAAGCTTTATTAGCACCTGAGGTGAGGTCATGGGGACATAGTGCCTGGGATCTACTTGCTCATTTGAGCCATGAAGGTGGAAGGGGAAGAGAGAAGGGGAGGGATGGAGAAGCAGATGGTTGCTTCTTCTGTGTGCCCTGACGGGGAATCAAACCAGACACTTCCACACGCCAGGCTGACTCTCCGCTGCTGAGCCAACCAACCAGGGCCAAAACAACCTCAGGTAGATTAAATACTTGCATTTTTAGATAGATACTTGGCAAAAATCAAAACAAAGTGTATAGTAACTAGAATTTGTCATTGTGAATGATTTATCCTTTTTACTACTCACTTTGATTAGAAATCAGCTTAACATTTTGTATTATAGAAAACAAATCTATTGGTCTGTGGTAGGCTTTCTGGACTAAAAAGATGGTGTTTTTACAGTTTTATGGTTGGACTACAGTTTATAATATAATTAACCACAATCTTATTCTACATTACAAAAATTAAAAAAAAATATAGAAGTCTATTTTTAAAGTGGTTCAATTATAATTTACTAGAAAGCCCGGTGGTCATATGAAATGACTGCTGTTCTAGATATTATAAATTGTAATTAAAATGATTTGTGCAAAGGTGTCTGCTAATTCAAACTGAATTACCCAGGGCAAGCGGCGAGGACGCCCCTTTGCTTAGTGCCCCATGGGGTTTCCCCCTTCTACTTGCTTAATTGCTTAAAGTAGAGTGCAATGAAGGAAACCACTGGTGGTACATTTCTTAAGAGCCACCGCTAGCTCAATAAATAAAGGTGATTTAAATAATAAAATTTTAATTCACATGTCAAAGATCTCTTTGTACACAACATTTCTTGTGTAGATCTTTCTATCATTTTTTACAATGTTTCCGTACTTGCTACATTGAGAAAATTCTTTCTTGCCATGGTCAAATCGATTAGTTTCTAACTTGAAGTTTAAGGACTGACAGTGTTCACATTTAATATTCATGTCACCAGAGGAATGCTCAAAAATTAAAGTTTCTCCGTTGGAAACTGTTTTAATCCTTTTTGCGTTTTGGTCAGCATTACTCTGTCATTTTTTTGCATTTCTCTCCTGCCTTTGTTCAAGGGACTCATTTTGTCGAGACAGGCTTTTTTGTCTCGCATCTGAGGCAAGCCTTGTTTCTCTATGCTCATCAGTCTCATTTTGCCAAGAAAGACACATTTGTTCTGCAACTGAAGCAAGCCTTGTCTTTCTCTGCTCAGTGGTTTCTTTTTGTCAAGAAAGCCGTTTTTGTGCAGCTTTAGCTCCTTTCCTCTCCTATTCAGTGCTGTATTTTCTAGGAGGCATTCTTAAAAGAAATTACGTTAAGACGTAGTTTTTATGTAAAACAGATGATTGCCAATGCAAACAAATGTCCACCTTCCCCCTGACATGCTCAATATGCGTTCAGCCTTAAATTGTTTCAAAAGCAGATGATTGCCAATGCAAACAAATGTTCACCTTCCCCCTGACCTGCTCAATTTGTGTTCAGCCGTGGCAACTTCACCCCATTGGCTAGTACATTACGCAAGAAACCAATAAGCTGTCGGTGACAAACAGACACTTAAGTCGCATATAATAAAGATACAGATAATTAGATATACTTATTTTCCTCTCAATGACTGCTTGATTCTTCTGCTTAATTCTTCATCTGGATCTTAGGATGCTTGCTTTAGGAAGGTATAAAGATAAACCTAGTTCTAGTATGTTTCTAACTCACCAGATCAATGTAGTATATATGCTATTTGGTAATGTTTTATGGTTACAATCTTGTTCTTAAGTTCTATCATTTAATACTTTCTAATTTGAAAGAAAATTTCAGAGCAAGAACTGCAAATTCTCTTTCTTGTGTCATCTGGAATTGCTTGCAGTCTGTTTTTATTTTATTTGATATAAACATGCATGACCAGGCGGTGGCACAGTGGGTAAAGCGTCGGGCTGGGATGTGGAAGACCCAGGTTCGAGACCCTGAGGCCACCAGCTTGAGCGCGGGCTCATCTGGTTTGAGCAAAAAGCTCACTAGCTTGAGCCCAAGGTTGCTGACTCAAGCAAGGGGTTACTCGGTCTGCTGAAGGCCCGTGGTCAAGGCACATATGAGAAAGCAATCAATGAACAACTAAGGTGTTGCAATGCACAATGAAAAAAAAAAAAAAAAAACAAAAAAAAAAAAAAGGCCTGACCTGTGGTGGCACAGTGGATAAAGCGTCGACCTGGAAATGCTGAGGTCGCCAGTTCAAAACCCTGGGCTTGCCTGGTCAGGGCACATATGGGAGTTGATGCTTCCAGCTCCTCCCCCCTGTCTCTCTCTCTCTCTAAAATGAATAAATTAAAAAAAATAAAATAAACATGCAGATACACCCATAAACATTTACAAATATAAGTATGTGTGTATGCATATTGTGTGTTCCAAATAGCATGTAACATGTTCACTGATATAAAGAGAAGTTGACAATGTTTCCGGATTGGTGACTACGTGCAGGGACTGGGAGAGTGGAGCCCTGGGGAAAGTATAGAATTTCTGAACCCTTCCCCCATACTGTACTCTATACATCTCTTCCATTGGGCCTTTCAGTCAGTCTTATATTATTTTATAGTGCATCAGCAATCTACTAAGTAAGATGTTTCTTTGAGTTCTGTTAGCAACTCTAGCAAATTAAATCAAACCTGGGGAGGGTGTTGTAAGAATCTCTCATCTGTAGCTTGTGCATAAAAACATAGCTATCAACCTGGACTTGAGACAGGCATCTGAAAGGGAGAAGGGGGGGGGTAGATCTTTTTCTAGAAATGAGCCTTTCTTCAGTGGAATCTGATGCTATCTCCAGGTAGATAACGTTACAACTGTATCAAATTATAAGATACTCAGCTGATGTTCTGAGAATTGTTTGGTAATGTGGGGGAAGTTCCTCTGAGTCACACGCATTAGAATTGGCACAGAAATCCAAAATAGTTAGTGTCAAAGAAGTAGGATTTTGACACAAGGACCTTGGCTCAAGGAAGCATGTGGTTTGGGAAGAGGAAGGATGAAACGGGGAGGGAGGAGAAACCTCTGATTCCTGGGTGACCATGTGATTGTTCACAGTGTGGAACAGCAAGCTCTACCATAATCAATTGTTAAAGATAGACACAACTCCTAAAGAGGAGGGTCACTGGATGCATAAAGAATGCATATTAATAAGAAAAAAATTTAATACCTTGGTTATTATTATTAGCTGTAGCTAAAGTAAAAGTAAAAGAGAAAGCTGGGTTGATCCTTGATGCTAGACTGAACTTTGGTGGCTCGTACTCAAAACCACCCTTAATGGTAAAAATCTGAGTGAGGAAAGGGCAGAGTTACAAAACTATTGAAACAAGAGGATTTGAAAGAGTTGTTTCATTTGTACAGATTAGTGTCCTCAACTTCCTGAAAACCCTTTTCCATATAGATTAAGAGAGGAAGCTATTGAGGAGCTGTGTGTCATCAGCTTTGAGAGCTGCAGAATGAAAGACCAGGTTTGGGTGGATGCCGAGCCCATAGTCACTACACAGTACACAGGTCGTGGTAAACGCTGTACTTTAAAGGGGCTCCTTTCACTTGGACATCTGTGCTAATTTGTTGTTGCAAACTGAAATAAAAAAGTTTAGAAAGCTTGATCAAACTGGTCTTTCGGCTTCCCCTCATGACTCTTACATATGCTAATAAAAAATAAGGTGAATTAACAAGATACTGGGGAGTAGTCAAGCAGAAGTTAGAGGACTCTTTCCAAGAAGATAGAAATTTTTGGTTATTAAGAAAAAGAGGTGAATAAAGGAAATGTTTATAGAAAACAGAAAGGGGAAAGTCACAGGACTCATTCGAGCAGGGTAGACATCTTTAGATGATTATAAAGAAATTGGATGAATAAAATGGACATAGATTGGCTTAAAAAAGGTTTTAATACAAAACTACAAAAGTTGAGTAAACCAGTAGGAATTCCAGCAGCTTTGCCTACATTCAAGGGCTCCAACTAAGTCTGTACTGTTTACCTCAGTTTGGAGGAAATTTAAGTCAGGAGATTATTACAAGAAACCTGACCAGCAATCTCTTGGGGCAATAGTTAAAGATTGATAAAAGGGCCAGGGTCTCTTAACTCAACCTCTTACTGAGGACCCCAAACCAAGAGTGGGTAAAATGGTCAGGCGGTGAGAAAACTTTTTGGATAACTTGATACTGGAGTCCAGGAATGTGATACCAAAACCTGTTGAAGTTCTAATGGAGACTGTGGTTAGAAATGTAAGGGTTGATTAAATGAAGGTAAATGTTCATAAGAGAATTGGTATATCTGTATAAGCTTTAGGTGAAGTGGTTGCATCTTTTTTATCTGATTGTATTATGGGGATGGACATTGTATTTATTTATTTTTTATTTATTTATTTTCATTTACAGGGACAGAGAGAGAGAGAGAGAGGGACAGATAGGGACAGACAGACAGGAACCAAGAGAGATGAGAAGCATCAATTATCAGTTTTTCATTGCGACACCTTAGTTGTTCATTGATTGCTTTCTCATATGTGCCTTGACCGTGGGCCTTCAGCAGACCGAGGAACTCCTTGCTGAGCCAGCGACCTTGAGGCCAAGCTGGTGAGCTTTGCTCAAGCCAGATGAGCCCGCGCTCAAGCTGGCGACCTCAAGGTCTCAAACCTAGGTCCTCCGCATCCTAGTCTGACGCTCTATCCATTGCACCACCACCTGGTCAGTCTGTATTTAACTGTGGAATATCTATCTCCCCAGCTACCTTTTTTTACAGAGAGGGCATGCAAAGTTATTGAATATTAGATGAGAATTAATAAGACCGCCCAAGCACACACAGTGTAGAGGAGTGGCTGGAGTGCTGGTAGGGGCAGTTTCTCTGGGCATTAGACCAGAGCTTATGGCAAACTCTGTAAGCACTTCCCAGCAATAACAACAGGAACTTTGGACTAGAGGATTTCCATTTGAGAGGCATTCACTAACTTGCTATTTGGACTTTAATTGAAGTTACCTCTATGACTGAAGGACATAACCTGATCTTAAAACCTGAAATACACACAGTGTCTTGGAGAATGTCAGAGAAACTCTAATGTGGATGACGGTACCCAGAAGAGTATAACAGTAAAATGGAAAGAGTTCATGTAAGATCTTGAAACCTGGAGAATGCAAACAGGAGATACAAAGCAGGGAACTTCTTTTATCCTAGAACTGACTCTTGAGGAGTTGCTGTATTATATCTCTATAAACAGATCACAACAAAAAACTTGTTTTATAAATGGCAGTTTCAAGACAAATGGACAACATTTGCTTGGAAGGCTACTCTTCTGAGAGAAGAAAGTAAAAACAAATCAGCTTAGAGGGCTGAATTGCATGCTGTTTTGGTAGCAGTGATAGAAGAACTGAACAGAGATAAAAGCCCCTATGCCTCGGTTTTTAGTGACTGATGGGCAGTAGCCTATAACCTAGCCATATGGTTGGGCAGGAGAGCAATGAAAACTTGGCTTATTACAAAGATGGCCATATGGGCATGGCCCTATGGGAATTTGAAAGGTGTGCTAAAGTAGAACATGTTGATGCCCACCAGAAGAACTTTTTTCCATGTTTGGAAGGTTATTGGAATTGTCAAGCAGATATCCCCATAGGCTGGCTTAAGGGGGCTACCTGGGTCCATGAAATAAGTAGAAATTGAGAGTTTACATCAATGCAAAGATGGGTTGAATCTAGCCATATTTTTCTTGCATCTATTGAGGCACAAATCCCAATAA
Organism: Saccopteryx leptura; assembly: GCF_036850995.1. Classification (NCBI taxonomy): domain Eukaryota; kingdom Metazoa; phylum Chordata; class Mammalia; order Chiroptera; family Emballonuridae; genus Saccopteryx; species Saccopteryx leptura. The sequence continues at coordinate 22,227,183 of NC_089507.1, forward strand.
GAACTGTCTGGCTCTTAGTCAAAAAAGACAGACTGCAGATGGCCATGTAGCAGATCTTCTGGTGAGAATGTCCAACTGGCTGGCCAGTCACACTGAAGCTGGTGGCTCTGGGGGCTTACAAATGGGTCTTGACAAGAACAGATACTGACTCTAGATTGAGCTTTCCTTACCTGGTAGTGGATGCAAATGCTCTGAGCCATATATAAACCAGACAGAAGATATGAATCCACTTTGGATAGCTGAGCATCATTTTCAGACCAAGAAACTTACTTCACAGCTGATAATGTCCAATAACGGGCAGAGAGATGTCTTCCTCAGGGTACCAGTTTGATAGAGAATTGGATCAGGCCTTTAAAACAGGGAGAGATAAAGGCATAAAGAGCTCGCTAACATGCATTCACAAGTGTGCTCACACCCAACATGAATAATTGGGGATGAAGGAGTGTCCCACTGGATAGTTTCTGGGTTTTTGTGGTTGGATTTGGGGATGACGCAGTTGAAAAGGTACCAGTTTGTGATCCTCTCATTGCCACAACTTGTTTTTTCTCCACTATCTAATGCAGTGGTCACAGGACCAGGGCTGGGACTGCAAGGGCTGGAAGCCAAGATGATTCCTGAGCAAGAACCTGTAACTGTGCTTTTAACCTTTATGTCAGAGTGCCTGAGGGCCTGAGGGACAGAAAGAATATGCCTTTCTCCCCATCTTCCAAATTGGGATTAACAGAATTCAACTAAAGTTCTTGGTGGTAAAAAGAGCCTACTAGTTGCTCCTACATAACCTTACTCCATGTGGCCAGGAGTAGACAGTGGGGAGGGGGTGGCTAGACTAGAATTACCTCCTGCAATCCAGACCAGCACAGTTGCCCATTCTAATATCCTTTCCAAAGGTGAAAATGTTTGGGCATAAGCATTTATAAATAAATAAAAGAGGCTAACAAGGCAGTGGTGCAGTGGATAGGTCGTCAGATTGGGATGGGGAAGACCCAGGTTCGAAACCCTGAGGTTGCCGGCTTGAGCGCAGGCTCATCTGGTTTGAGCAAAGCTCAACTGCTTGAGCCCAAGATCGCTGGCTTGAGCAAGGGGTCACTCATTCTGCTGTAGTGACCCCCTCCCGGTCAAAGCACATATGAGAAAGTAATCAATGAACAACTAAGGTACCACAACAAAGAATTGATGCTTCTCATCTCTCTTCTTGCCTATCCATCCTTAACTGTCCCTTTCTCTGTCTCTGTCTCTGTCTCTCTCTGTCACAATAAATAAATAAGTAAGTAAGTAAGTAAATAAATAAAAGAAACCTCATTTAAAATGGAGTTTGGAAGTCTTCAAGGGGGAATGCTCACAAATATCTGGCTTGTTGCAGTCTAGATAACCAGCAGGAAGAAAGAAGATAAGAATTGTTACAATAAGGGAGGATATTTTTTACATAGGATTAAAATTTTTTTCAAAACGATTCTTTCAATTTCTTCCTAAGCTTAATAACTCACCTTCCTCTTGTCTCTTCAGAATTACTTATGATTTTCCATAGTATACTCGTCCCAAATTGCAATACTTCGCTATTCCAGAATAAAGCGATTTTGCTAGGCAAATGAGTACTTATTTTATTTTTGAGGCAAACAAGAGAAAGAAAAAATAGTTTACTCATAGTAAGGAGACTAAGGTTATGTACTGGGAAAAAAATTTTTTTTTCTTTTCTATTTTTCTGAAGCTGGAAAGGGGGAGAGACAGTCAGACAGACTCCCGCATGAGCCCGACTGGGATCCACCCAGCACGCCCACCAGGGGGCGATGCTCTGCCCCTCCGGGGCGTCGCTCTGCCGCGACCAGAGCCACTCTAGCACCTGGGGAAGAGGCCAAGGAACCATCCCCAGCGCCCGGGCCATCCTTGCTCCAATGGAGCCTCGGCTGCGGGAGGGGAAGAGAGAGACAGAGAGGAAGGGGGGGGGGTGGAGAAGCAAATGTGCGCTTCTCCTATGTGCCCTGGCCGGGAATCGAACCTGGGTCTCCCGCACGCCAGGCCGATGCTCTACTGCTGGGCCAACCGGCCAGGGCCTGTACTGGGAAAAATTTTATATTACATCAACACCTCAAAAGGGCACAGAGCAGGAGATGATAACTATACCAATGTCTAAAGAAATGATGTCATATACAGTTAACACCGCTCCTTGTTTGGAAGCTGATGAGACTGAGTAGAAGCCCGCAAACCTGAGTTGCCTCATCCTGGGAGATATTTTCATACAATATGATGATGGACTTGCTAGTTATTAATGACTGAATGAGATTCTAGTAATGTGACAGTGCCTTCTGATTTTTATGAGTGTTTTCTAAAAGGGATCTGTATTTAAAAATCAGGAGTGGAGTGTGATATTGTGATTTATAAGAAATACATATTTAGTCTTCATTTCCATTTCCAGCACAGAACTCCTAAAACCCTCAGAATTCCTAAGTGATGGGAGACCTACAGGTATCCTTTGTTAGGTTAAGGAAGTGATTTTTGGACTACACATAAGGTTGCCAGGTGAACCAACCCTGAGATTAGACAGTTGGGACTTTCATTCTCATTCTTCTGATCTCCAGCGAGGAGGGAAGGACTGGAGAATGAATCAAAAGCAATGGACTAATTAATTAATTAATCATACTTATGTAATGAAGTCTCCAATTAAATCCAAAATGATGGGGTTCAAAAAGCTTCTAGGCTGGGGAACACTTGGAGGTACCAGGACAGTGACTCACCTGGAGAGGGCGTAGAAACTCCACACTGTTTCCCCACACCTTGTCCTGCGCCTCTCTTCCAATTGGCCATTTCCAGGTCATACCCTTGTATGATAAACCAGAAATCTAGTAAAAAAAAAACAACAGAAAAAAACCAGAAGATGAATATATAATCCCTAACATCCAAAACAGTAAGACTCTAGTGGAATTTTGATGTCTACCAACAACAACAAAAAAAATGTATTATGTTTTATATGTTTTGTTAAATCTTTGTTTATATTATATAACATAATTTTAAAATTTAAGCTCCTGTGGAACTGGTATTAATCTCTTTATTTTACCAAGTAAGAAACTGGGTAAAAATAACTAGTCTATCATTGCATAGCTTAGAAACCAGTTACACCTGACACTGAATGCTCACATTAGCTTCAGCATGCCCTTTTGGTAGATTGAAGGAGGCTTATACAAAGGTATATTTATTTATGCTAGAACTCTGAGAAGAGTGCATTCAACTGTGGTGGAGGAAATTAGGAAGTCTTCATGTCTGTGATAACGCTGATGATATTTAATAAAACTAGCTAGGAGGCAGAAATCAGAAAAAACTATCCCGGGGAGCTTCCAGCTTATACATTTAATGTGGAGAAGTATTATATACTTTGGTTTCCTAAGAAAAGATTTAGTATACAGCATAAAGAGGCTTCTGGTAATTTAAAGACAAATTCACAATTTCTTGATATGGAATTGTCAGCATTTTAGCTAATGTGATATGTATATACAGCACATTTATCCTAACAAAGTCAAGTGTAGGAGCAAGTAAATAATTTAAACAAATCAATCAAAATCATATCCACATTTTCCTACTCTCTGGTTTCACTGACCTGCAATATCTTGAGAATTATGCATCTATTTAACTCTAATTTGCTTATATAGGCGTGACTTTTCCTAAATGAATGGGACTCTTGCCACAAAAGAGATTCACTTTTCTGTATTTGGTTCTCTCAACAGAGAAATTAAAGTATGTAATAAAATATGCTGCACCTGATATTTGGAGAGGAAATCTGTTTAACATAAACACTTTTCTGGACTGCTTTTTATGTTAAATTAGTGATCACACATGTTTTATTGCCAAGTTGGTGTAATAAATCTTTCCGAAGCCGATGCCATCTGGCCATCCGTGACCACTTGTGAATTTCATGTGTCATTTTGTACCTAGTTCCGTACTCGCGCTGCTCAGCATCTGCCCTGAGTTAAATGCTTCCTTTACAAATCACAATTAATGAGAACATCCTGGATTCTGAGTAAAGAATTTGTGAAAAAAAAAAATTGTCACACATCCCGAAATATAGCGTGAGATGTTGTCGAGCAGATGTTGAACTAAAATATGTGTGATAATATAAAGAAACAAAAATACTGTATCTTGCTGATTTGACTTGGCTGATTTTTACTTCATTCCCCTATTTCTTTGTTAACTCTGTAAGAACATCTTTTGCATAATACATTCTAGGAAATAACAGTGATCTACAAAGCTCAACATTTCAATAGAAAAGTAAAATTGAAATGTAACTTCTTTTGTTTTCTAAATTATGTAAGAAAAAATTGGAATCCCTGGAGATGCAGTCCTTTCTCTTGTCTTAGTAGCTTAGAGAGACATTTTTGTGAACTCTTTCAAAAAGTGAAATATTTTCATTAAATTCTAAAGTTGACATTTCCACTTTTAACTTGTTAGTTAGGTGACCACTCAGTAGTAAGAATTGTTTTAATCAGCATCTTCTGTATACAGATAATTTCCAGAGTTCAAAAGTTATAAAATATAGACTATCTGTCTTTAGGAGCCTACAAAATGTAAGTACTCAATACTGAAAAGTGAAGTCATCATGTATAAAATATGGTTCTAATGTGATTCCTAAAATAAAATCCTAGAAGCAGAACTGAAAAGTTAGACTAATGCTGGGTGTAAATGATGGCAAATTAAACAGCAAATCAAATGTTAAAAGAAAGTCAACTCTAAGCTTGAGTTGATAATATCAGAAATTATAATTCAGATATTAGCTCTACTTACCCTCTTCTAAAACTTTTTTCACAAAGATAAGACTACTGGTAAAGGTGGTCTGTGTCACATGTCTCCATGGAAACCAACTGCGTACTGCAATGACAAAGGTAAGTGTGTGCTGGTCTTGCAGAAAAACGTGATTCTAATCATGAGGAAACATTGCAAAGCCAATTGAAGAACATTCTACAAAGAAAGTCATGTTAGAAAAGGAAAGATAAAGATGGCCAAAAAACCATAACTAAATCCAATTTATGATCCTGAACAGGATCCTGGACAAAAAAAATAAAAGAACATTCATTGGAAATCAGTACAATTTTAATAAGTGAAATAGATTATTTATGGTATTTTATCAATGCTATTTTGCTGATATTGATAACTGTATGTCCTTATATAAAATGTTAATCCTTAGAAGAGCTAAGTAAAATGTTTCTGTCAAGTATTTGTATTAATTTTATAATTTTTTATAAGTATAAAATTATTTCAAAATAAAAAGTTAGATAAAAATATTAAAGTCATGATTGAAATATTACATTTTATGGAAATTTAAAATCTAACCTTAACAAAAAACACTTTAAACTACTATTAAACTTTAATTAATAAATTGCTTACTAACAGGTATAGGGAAATTGTACTGATGTCTCTTATTTACATCAACATGTATCCAAAAAAACTCCCATGAAATAAATGACTTAATAGATGAATAGAGGAATGGACAGATGGGTATTTGTTAATAAGTCAAGTGTAGTAAAGTAATAATGGTAGAATCTATATACATAGTTAGGTAAAAATAAAAATTCACTGTGAAATGTTATAAACTTTGCTACCTGCTATTTTTTAAAATTATCATAATGAAACATTGAGGAAAAGGATTTTATAATACAAGTAAATTTATTGCCAAAATTGATAGTTAAATTATTCATTGAAAGAAAATACTAATTTTATTACCCTGCATTTTTCTTTTTTTTTTTTTTTTTTTTTTTTACCCTGCATTTTTCAAAGATGTATTTTCTTTGTTTTACTCTGTTCTTGGCATTTGGAGGACACATTTATTACAGTCACTGGCTGCTTAACGATAAGGATTCATTCTGTAAAAGGTGTCCTCTGATGATTCTGTCATTGTGTGAACATCAGAGGGTGAAGTTAAATAAACCTGCAGGAGATAGCCTAATCCACATCGAGGCTACATGGTATACCACTGTTTTATATATTGTCCATCAATGACGTAAAGATTGTTACGCAGTCCATGTTTATAGTTCATTCACAAGTAAATATCTTCATAGAAGGAACAGTTCATTTATTTTGGTCCATATCAACTGTTTGAATTTCATTTTCTACATTGACCTTTATTTATCTATTTTTCATGTGTTGATGTACTTTATCCATATTTTATAATCCCCAGAAACTTGTGTAGTACTTGAATATAATACTTGCATGATTGTGCTTGTGAAATAATGAGTGTACGACTAGAGCAAATCTTTCTTGATCCAGTAAAACAGAATTATAGACAAGATTGAAAGTTGTAAAATAATCTAAATGTTAAGATAAGTGTAAAAAGCTGGCAATCGCAAACACAATAAAACAGATCGCTAATGTGAGCTTTTATTTGTTTCTTTTTGACAAACTATTTAAAAGTTTATATTATTAAAATGTTTATTATTCTCTGATAATTAAGTGATATTAATCATTTTGAAACCCTGAAGGATATACAAAGGAAAACAGAGTCAATATTACACTTAAGAACACTATCTTGAGAAAAAATCATAATATTTAAAATCCCATAGTTTTAAAAACCTTAACATTGTAATATAAGTGTTCTTGTCACAAGACTATTCTTAAAAGTGTAATTTTAAATGGTTACATAGTAGCCTATCCTATTTTATTTTCTGTTTTTCTGTTGGTAGAATTTTGTGTTTTGTTGGTTTTTTTTTAATCTCATTCTTATTTTAAAATGTTCTGTTGGGGCCCTGGCCAGTTGGCTCAGCGGTAGAGAGTCAGCCTGGCGTGTGGGGGACCCGGGTTCGATTCCCGGCCAGGGCATGTAGGAGAACCGCCCATTTGCTTCTCCACCCCCCCCCCTTCCTCTCTGTCTCTCTCTTCCCCTCCCGCAGCCAAGGCTCCATTGGAGCAAAGATGGCCCCGGGCGCTGGGGATGGCTCCTTGGCCTCTGCCCCAGGTGCTAGAGTGGCTCTGGTCGCGGCAGAGCGACGCCCCGGAGGGGCAGTGCATCTCCCCCTGGTGGGCAGAGCTTCGCCCCTGGTGGGCGTGCAGGATGGATCCCGGTCCGGTGCATGCGGGAGTCTGTCTGTCTGACTGTCTCTCCTCGTTTCCAGCTTCAGAAAAATACTAAATAAATAAATAAATAAAAATAAAATAAAAAAATAAATAAAATGTTCTGTTGGGCCTGTCCAGGAGGTGACGCATTGGCTAGAGTGTTGGACTGGGATGCAGACCACCCAGATTTGAAACCCCAAGGTTGCTGTCTTGTGTAAGAGTTTATCTGGCTTGAGCACTGGCTCACCATTATGAGCATGGGGTAGCTGCCTTGAGTGTGGGATCATAGACATAACTCAGTGGTCAATGGCTTAAGCCCCAAATCCCTGGCTTGAAGCCCAAGGTCGCTGACTTGAGCAAGGGGTCACTCACTCTGCTGTAGCCCTATGGTGAATGCACATATGAAAAAGCAATCATTGAAAACCGAAGGTACTTCAACGAAGAATTGATGCATCTCATCTCTCTCCCTTCCTGTCTTTCTGTCCCTATCTGTCCCTCTCTCTCTCTGTCATAAATAAATAAAATATTCTGTTGGAAAAATTTATATAAATAGATTTCTAACTTATGATTATATGTTTTTCATTGGACTTAAATTCAGTTTTCACATTCTAAAACATTCAAGTATGTGTGCATGTTTATATCATATGTATTTATATGACTCCTTTCTTTATATAGGATTTAATACAATGACTTGATCCTCTCTTACACATGGCTTTTATTTGAACATAACATTTTTAAATTGTTAATATGTTTGGTAACTTGTCTCTCACAAAACTCTGAGCAGCTCTTTAGCTGCTGTTCTTTTGAAACAGTATTTGTGACTATTTCTTAGGGCTTCCTCAAGATGGCAATGTGTTTTGTTATATATTTTTTTTATTTTTTATTTTTTGGTGCATTAGTTACTTTCTTTGCATTTAGGGATGAATGTCAAACATAGTACTGCAAATGCAAACAATAACATTAACATACTATGAGTTATTTTTCTCCAAATTATACAATTAAATAAATTACTTTTGCTAGCCGTTTCAAGCAGCAAATCATTAGCAGTCATTATTTTTATTATCCCTAAAAAAATCCCTGTTAAAACCAATTAAGTTCATTTACTTGGATATTAGATTCTTATTATTATACAATTTAAACTATCATGATATAAATAATTTATTTACAAATACTCAAGTTTCTAAAATACTGCTTAAAGAAAATAATCTGAAATAAGTGACAATTTATCTTGTAAACAGATTGTTCAAAAGAAATTTTTAAGCCTGACCCAAAGATGATGATTTTATTTGTTTGTTGTGTTATCTCTTTTCATCATTTCAGCTGACATTTACAATCTAAATTTTGTTACATAACAAAAATGTGTGATGCTTACATAACCCCTCTGTACATGTTTCTTTGTCTAAACATTTCCAAGTCTTGGTTATAATAGTATAAGCTTATATTTATTTAAGCTTAAAACATACCTAGTCCTATTATAAAAATGTTAACGACTTTATTTTTACAACATATGGGGTGGATCTTATCATTATTCTCATTTTATTAGAATCAGAATTCAAATAACTTGTCCAAGTTTCTGGAGCCATTATTTAGAAGAACCAGATTTTTATGCCAAGTCAGTATGATTTATAAGCTCTTAATCTCTGTAAGATTGCTAGTTCTTTTAATCATAATTTCTCTATTTTTTTCTAAAACTTTTCTATATATGAGTTTCTAAATTGCAATTCATCTCTTTTCAGAATGTTTTTAGATAATCATGCAAGGAAGGGTGAATGGAAAATGCACCTTATGAATCGTTTTTATATTTGATAATATTGTTCTATTGCTTTTCCATCTGAAAAGAAACTTGATTACTACTACAAATAACACTAGGATTAGATCCCACTAGTATAATAGGCTATTGACTTATCTGAAATCAGCTTCATCTACAAATGATAGAAATAATATCCATCCACCTCCTAGAATTATTTTTGAGCACTTAATTATAAATCATCATAAGAGAGACACAAAATCAAGTGAAAATGACAGTAATGCTTTTTTCTAAAACATTATTTTCATCTTTATTCATAGAAGTGACACAGCTGTTTTTGTTGTCATTAGTTCTATTAACATCTTGGTAGAAAATTTTTAGTTATCTCTCAAAACTCTCAAAAATTTCTTCATGTGCTTCAAGTCATTTAAATAAGAGAAATCCAAGTCCATATTAATTTGGTTTGTTTTGAAGATATCTTTCTCCTCATCCTGTGTTCCCGAGATATGACCTGCAGAATTGTCTTTCCCTCTTCCTGATACCTTTAGGTATGGCTTATCTATCATTTTCACATGGCATCTCCACAGTACACATAAAGGTATATTGTTCATTTTTAGTTACAGAAAACTTAACAATTATAGATATTGAGGTTGCTTCTATTGAATATTTTAGTTGCTATCAGTACTTTCCATAAAAATTTTCATGGACTGGATTTAAAATCTTTCATTTGAATATCTGGCACTTACTCTTATAATTATATATTCACCCTTTTTCATGATTTAAAGAATTACTCACAAATATGAATTGTACCATAATAATAAAATTATCTAGTTAATTCCATTTTAAAATCAATTTATGATTCACAGATTATTCTCCTTTATCATGGTGTTTGAAGTATGTGTATATCTCAGTTTCCATTCCTTTACATTGATATGCTTTTTGGCCTTTTTTATTTATATCTGGTATATTCTTATTTATGTTTTACTCATCATTATTAAAATGTGTTAGACTTCATTTATTTCTTGCTTTTATTTTCTAATATATGCAGACAATGTTTTAGATTACTTTACATATGTTGAATCACCCTTTATTGTATTATGATAATCTAAATAATATTATTTCAATTTTACAAATTTAAGATATTGCTTTAATTACTTTCTAAACTTGTCCAGGTCTTTTTCTTCTTCTTCTTCTTTTCTTTTCTTTTATTTTAATAATTTTATTTTTTTAATGGGGCGACATCAATAAATCAGGATACATATATTCAAAGATAACAAGTCCAGGTTATCTTGTCATTCAATTATGTTGCATACCCATCACCCAAAGTCAGATTGTCCTCTGTCACCTTTTATCTAGTTTTCTTTGTGCCCCTCCCCCTCCCCTTTTCCCTCTCCCTCTCCCCCCTCCCCCCGTAACCACCACACTCTTATCAATGTCTCTTAGTTTCACTTTTATGTCCCACCTACAGGTCTTAAAACTATATAATGAAAGAGTTAGAATTTGAACCCAAGTTGGTCTCATTCGATGTGTTTTAATCATGCGCCTATAATATATCACTGCATGAAAGAACACTTGCTCCAATTTGATAGAAGCTATGATTTATTTTTCACAAATAAACCAGCTAGTTTTTAAATTCTGTTCAGTAGAGTGTAATCCCAATTAAAGTAGGGACTAGGTTTTGTTCACCTTAACATTTCTAGTGCCCAAAATATTGTCTGATGCATAGTAACTGTTTGTTAAATATATTTAGAATTATTTTAAAAATTAAATGTGATTTTTCTTGCTATATAATTTTCAGTAATTTTTCATTTTAATTTTGAAACTCCAGGAAAACAGTAATACAGTAGAGTTTTTTTTTAAAGAGCCTTGTTTTTACTTTTGTTCTTTCTTTAGCAATTAAAATTATTTCTGCACTTATATAATGCTTATTACATGCCAAGCTGTGTTCAAATGGCTTTGTCTCTATTAATCAATTTTATCACCTTGTAAGAATTTTAAAAGGTCATTTGTTTATCAGTTTGCCACTGACATGAAATGGCATTGTTCAATTTTAATGCCCACTTTGCTTCTGATAACAGTGCCATTCTGTACCCTTCATAATCAGAAGATAACTAGTAGACTCTCTCTGCTTACTGAGGTTTGTGTGTATTGATTTAGACTTCTTTCTCCTCTTACAAATTGATTCACTAATAAAAAATAGAGAATTCATCATTTTAGTTGCTTAAACTCTTTAATTTGGAATTAATTTTGACATAGAAAAGTTGCAAAAATAGTACAGAAATTTTTTAATATCCCTCTTCGCAGACTCCTCTAAAAACAGTACTGTGCATAATCATACTAAAGACCAGGAAATTAACACTGGTTTTACTAAGAAGTTCTTCTTGTGTTCCATGAGCTTATGTGTTTAGTTGTTGTATCTCCTCAGAAGACTAGTCCCATTCTCTCCATATTGGATCTACTCCTCCCCACCCTCCACCCACTTTATGCTGTCTGCATTGTGAAACCAAAGTCACAGTTTCAGAGTATAAAAACTGATTCTGTTGAGCATGGAGGCATAGAAGGAACCAGTGAATGTCAGCAGTGCCCAATCTAGTTAAACGTAAGAATCAGTTGGGGAATTTTTGAATCCAGGATCCTGAGCATGTTACATAGATATCCAGATTTATTTCATCTACTCCCAGATCTAAAACCCACTCCACTTGCCTGACCTGTGGTGGCACAGTGGGATAAAGCGTCGACCTGAAACACTGAGGTCGCCGGTTCGAAACCCTGGGCTTGCCTGGTCAAGGCACATATGGGAGTTAATGCTTCCTGCTCTTTCCTCTTCTCTCTCTCTTTCTCTCTCTCTCTCACTCTCTCTCTCTTTCTCTCTCTCCTCTCTCTGGAAAAAAATGGAATAAAGTCTTTAAAAAAATAAAAATAAAAGCCACTCCACTCCATGAAACGACAGTAGCTTAAGAAAAAGCACCATCACTGTGTCTTGAATAAGAATAATGAGGAGAGGTTTCTGTTTCCTGGCTGGTACAAATCCTTTCATTCAAATATAGTGTCAAAAGGTTGCATGTGACTGAGGCAATAAGAGGATCTTTCTCTGTAAAGCTTATTTATTTCTTTGATTTTGGCACTAATCTTTTTTATCCCTGTTTTTATTAGAGAATTTAATTGGTAAACTTCATAGGATTTGAATTTTATTTTATTGACCATAAGAGCAACATAAAAGGTGAAATGATGCTGTGAGTAAAGATGAAAACCCTCTGTAGGAGGGGGGAAGAGAGTGCTATAAAAGTCCATACAAATCACTGGTTATTTTTGAGGATAACAAAAATGGATCCCCTAGTGAATGACAAGCTTTTGTATTCCAAATCTAAGTTCGCTCCAAGTATAATAATTAATAATCTGAAATCTCGCTGTAACAATACAGAATCTTCCCAGATAAAACAAAGTATAGCTTCTTGAAGTCTGGGTCAGGAATTCTGTTTGCTAGGTCATAGACATATTTTTAGAACTAAAAATTTATAGGGAATCAAAGTCAGGGAGAAAAGGAAGATAGTTAAAGCCATGGGAAAGATACATTTGTGAGGCAAAGAAAGGTTCAGACTGACCAAGTTCAGTAACATATTTCTAAGAATTAAGATAGAAATTGATTTTATTAAAACATATGCTATAATTTTAGATTTAAAAATAATTTATTCTTTCCTTTTTTTACACATACATACACACATGAACGCACAAATTCTATTAGTCAATGTTTCAAAATGAAATATTTTTCCTGAATTCTCAGCAATTTTGAAACTTGCTGGCTTCTAAATAATCTCATTATTTTGCCCATCACTGATAATTTTTTTTCTTTTTTTTCCATTCATCTCTGAATTATTACTAGATTTTAGTGATTAACCCAATTAAGCTCTTCTCTTTTTTTTTTTTTAATCTTTTTTTTTTAACTTTACTTTATTCATTTTTAGAGAGGAGAGAGAGAGGGAGAGAGAGAGACAGAGAGAAAGGAGGGGGGAGGAGCAGGAAGCATCAACTCCCATATGTGCCTTGACCAGGCAAGCCCAGGGTTTTGAACCGGCAACCTCAGCATTTCCAGGTCGACACTTTATCCACTGCACCACCACAGGTCAGGCCAAGCTCTTCTCTTTTTATAAAGAGCTATTCTGGAAGATTTAGTGGACCATATTTTCTATACCCTTTGTCTTGACACTCCTGTGTATTGTGAATTCTCACTTTAGATTTCTTTTAGTAAAAATCAGTAAAGTGTAATATATGCCTTCATTCTGACATAATTTGTTTAGGTCTTAGTATAATTACTCATTGCTGTATAATTTGGTGCAAAGTACCTATTTCTCTGATGATTTCTCTTTGCAATTAAAAGATTTATGATAATTAATTGAGATAAACCATAGTGAGTGTTCTGTAAGTATTAATTTATTTTCCACTTCATTTCAACTGCTAACTCAAGAGCTAAAATGTACTGTGAACATGCTGGATACAATGGATGACACTAAAACAGAGAGCAGAACCGACATATGTAGTGTCCAATAATCGTGGCATGCAAGGAAGCAATGCCAACAAGCCGTTCAAAACTGTGTGCCAGTTATGAAACACATGCTGACCAGCTCTGGAAATGTGGCCACCATCTATGCAGAGCCAAGAAAAGCAGCAAGCTTTGCACCAATTGAAATAGACAAAAATCCTAAGAACACAATTGATTAACTTCAAGTTATATAGCTATCTTTTTTTACACTCTTTAAAATATAAAAATATAAAGTATAATGTGTAAATTAGATGAGTTTATTTCAATGACTGAACTCAACAGTACTTATTGAACTGCTAAATTATAAAACACTCCATCAAACTAGAAACCTGAAAACAGAACCAATATTAGGTAAATTTTATATAATCTAATCTGGATTTATCGTCTCTCACTCTTCTCCATTAAATCTATATTTTGCTTGTTTTATTTTGCCTTTAATGTATGTGTACTTTATTTGTTTTCTATTGTTTTTGCTTAAACTGTTCAATTTGCCTATCTTTCTCATTTCTATTAAGAGGAATTCTATTGTTTTTTTAATTTCAAATCAAATACCTCTTTCTGCAACTGGAAATTTTCTCATAATGTTCTGGAAAAAATAAGTTGCTTAGTGCATTCTATTCCGCTAGTAATGTCCACGTATCTCACCTTGCTATGATAGAGTCAATGCAATGTAGGGTTTCTTTCTGATGTATAGTGAGTTTCTTAAGAGCAATGAACTTTTGATTATTATTTCTTACCCTCATACCCCAAAAGAGGTTACTGAACAGGGCCTGATCATAAAAGACACAATATAACATTGTGCACAAGATGATTGTTGTTAAATGTTGGGCAAACAAATGTGTTAGGCTTGCACACCGTGTACTTTGCCTGCTTGGTGCATGAGCATGGGGCAGCATCAAGTGTTTATAATCTATGGAAGCCTGCAGGTGCTTGCCCTCAGGATGGAAGGCTGTAGATTGTGGATTCCCTGCCATCATTGGGAGGAACCATTGCTTGCTGTTGTTTGCCCAAGAAAGGGTCCCCCCACCCCCACCCCCAGCCTGTTTTGGTTTGGGAGTCCTGAGAGAGAGAGAGAGAGAGAGAGAGAGAGAGAGAGAGAGAGAGAGAAGCAGTTTTCCCTGCCTGCTTGCTCATCCACTATTGCTAGACTTTTTTTTTTTTCGTATTTTTCTGAAGTTGGAAACTAGGAGGCAGGCAGACAGACTCCCGCATGTGCCCAACCAGGATCCACCCGGCATGCCCACCAGGGGGTGATGCTCTGCCCATCTGGGGCGTCGCTCTGCTGCAATCAGAGCCATTCTAGCACCTGAGGCAGAGGCCACAGAGCCATCCTCAGCACCCGGGCAAACTTTGCTCCAATGGAGCCTTGGCTGCGGAAGGGGAAGAGAGAGACAGAGAAGGAGGAGAGGGGGAGGGGTGGAGAAGCACATGGGTGCCCTGACTGGGAATCGAACCCGGGCTCCGGCCAGAGCCTGTTGCTAGACTTTAATAAACAGAATAGCCCACCATCATCCAGCTCCACAGTTCCTTCATCATCTATCTGTCCAAATCCAGTGTTAACCTGCATGGCCACAACCACCAGCCTTACATTAAACAACATTAATTTCTACTTTGTAATACATGGTAGAGTGAAACCAACTTTTCTATTGGGTTTACTTACTATGAACACTACATTATCTTGGTCAAAAAGCTTCTTCCTCTTCTCTTTTTCATTCTCTTTTCCTTCTTTATTATTGTCTATATTTTCCTATTTTTTCTTTCTAAATACTATATACAAATTATGATAGGGTTTTATATAACCACAGGGTAGTAGAATAAAATAATTTACACCCCAAGATAGAGTGGTTCTTAATGTGTTTTTAAGAACAAGAAATAATTTTCAAAGTATAAGCAGATATCCTTCTGCTTCTGTAGAACTCATGTACTAGATGAGGAAAAAATAAAAAAAAAAAAGAAGCAGGGGCAAATAAAAAAGATAACCTAAATATGTATGATACAAACAAATAAGTAAAAAAATACAAAACAAGTAATAGTGGTAATAGAAAAGATACAGAGGAGATTACTTCACATTTAATTAGTGCCATATTACATCATATGTGTAACATTTTTAGTGTTAGTTTTGCAACATGTGCAAAAATAACAATGCTTACCATTTATATATCCACAGATTTGTAGTAAGAGTTTATGTATGAGAATCAACTAAGTTAATGTATGAGAATCAACTAAGTTAATATCCTCTAAGTAATGAGTGTTATCAAATATCTTAAAAGTCATAAAATGTGGTTAATTTATAGGATTTTAAAAATATACGTTCAGGCAACAACTCCTTTATATTACGTTCACTTTGTTTCGTAAGCCTATGTGTCATAAAACTATAATGTTTTGGTAATACTCTATTAGCTATACTTTTAGAGAGAAATTGTAAACATTTTTAAATTATGTAAACACACAAAGTGTGGCAAGTGAAATAACAAAAATCTGTGCTAACCTTAGTTTTTAAAGAAATATTCTACAAACAATCCTCCTTAAGCATTTATTTATTTGTTTGTCTCTAAATATATTGTAGCTGTATGTAATATCTATGAGTTTTGAATTTTTTTTTTTGTTTAACAGAGACAGAGAGAGCCAGAGAGAGGGACAGACAGAGACAGACAGGCTGGAAGAGAGAGAGAGATAAAAAGTATCAATTCTTTGTTGTGGCATCTTAGTTGATCATTAATTGCTTGCTCATTGATTGCTTTCTCATATGTGCCTTGACCAGGGGGTTAAAGCAGATCAAGTGACCTCCTGCTCAAGCCAGAGACCTTGGGCTTTAAGCCAGCGACCACAGGGTCATGTCTATGATCCCACACTCAAGCCAGAGACCCTGTGTTCAAGCTGGTGAGCCTGCAATTAAGACAGATGAGCCCGCTCTCAAGCCAGCGACCTCAGGGTTTCACGGTTTCACCCTCATCCTCCGTATTCCAGTCCAATGCTCTATCCACTGCATCACCTCCTGGTCAGGCTGAAGTTGTTTTTAACAAAAAAATGAACTCATGTTCAAAATGTGATACCTTGTTATTTCTGAAAACACATGTTACTTTCTTTTATTCTGTATTTTATCTTTATTTTGCTCCTATCAATCTGATTAAGAAGTTTAGTCTTGGCCCTGGCCGGTTGGCTCAGTGGTAGAGCGTCGGCCTGGCGTGTGGAAGTCCTAGGTTTGATTCCCGGCCAGGGCACACAGGAGAAGCGCCCATCTGCTTCTCCACTCCTCCCCCTCTCCTTCCTCTCTGTCTCTCTCTTCCCCTCCCGCAGCCAAGGCTCCATTGGAGCAAAGATGGCCCGGGCGCTGGGGATGGCTCCTTGGCCTCTGCCCTAGGCGCTGGAGTGGCTCTGGTTGCAACAGAGCAAAGCCCCAGAGGAGCAGAGCATCGCCCCCTGGTGGGCGTGCCGGCTGGATCCCAGTCGGGCGCTTGCGGGAGTCTGTCTGACTGTCTCTCCCCATCTCCAGCTTCAGAAAAATATAAAAAAAAAAAAAAAAAAAAAGAAGAAGAAGTTTAGTCTTTTTATCTGTAATTATGACCACCAAAACCAACTTGTAAAGCGTTGTATTAGTTTAACTGTGAGGAATATTATTAAGCTGAGAAAGCTTTTAGTGTTTTATGTCAAATGTTCTATCATAAAAAAAAGTTAAATTAAGATTTAAAAAAAATAAAGCAGGAATATTAATTTTTTTCTCACTAAAAATAACTATTAGTAAAAATATTTTCTGAATACAAAAATGTTTTGTAACCTATGGCTGAGTAGCTCAGTAGATTAGAGCATTATCTTAATAAACTAAGTTTTCAGGTCTATTTCTAGTCAGAGTACATACAAGAATCAACCAATGAATGCATGGATAAGTGAGCAATAAATCAATATTTCTTTTTTTCTCTCTTTCTCTCTCTCTCTATCTCAAATCAATAAATTATAAAATGTGTTATATTAATTTAATTATAAAATGTATTAAATTTATAAAATACATGATTAAAAATATTTGGTTGATTTTTTTTTTTTTTTTTTTGCATTTTTCTGAAGCTGGAAATAGGGAGAGACAGTCAGACAGACTCCCGCATGCGCCCGACTGGGATCCACCCGGCACGCCCACCAGGGGGCGATGCTCTGCCCATCCTGGGCGTTGCCATGTTGCGACCAGAGCCACTCTAGCGCCTGAGGCAGAGGCCACAGAGCCATCCCCAGCACCCGGGCCATCTTTGACCAATGGAGCCTTGGCTGCGGGAGGGGAAGAGAGAGACAGAGAGGAAGGCGCGGCAGAGGGGTGGAGAAGCAATGGGCACTTCTCCTGTGTGCCCTGGCCGGGAATCAAACCTGGGTCCTCCGCACGCTAGGCCGACGCTCTACCGCTGAGCCAACCAGCCAGGGCCTATTTGGTTGATTTTTAAATATTCTTATTTTATATATTCTATCAGGTACACCTCAAACCCTACCTTAATTTCAGAAAATTTCCTAACCAACATAATTTACTATGCTTCTTGTTTCCCAGACTGGCTCTTATATATAAAGGGCAAAAAAAGATCAAAGAGTCAGGACATTCCAGATTGGTTCAATAAGCAAGGGAACCTTATCTACAAGGCTGGTCTTGGACAGCCAAGTACAACTGAATCTCTGACTATATCTGCCAGAATCTTAAAAGTTTATACAGAAGTCTTAAGAGGGTTCGGTCATGTATTCAGTTCAGATGGTCTACACAATATCTTACTCTCTCAAGTCTATGTCCTTGAAACAACTCCTAATGTGGGAATGGTGTGTGGAATATGCATTCCAAAGACAGAGGAGTGAGGCACTTCTGCTAAAAAGTCAACTGACAGGCATGTCATCCCAATGACCTTCTCCAACATTTTAAAAACATGAAACAAAACATGTAAGTTCTCACTAGCACTCATGAACAAGAAGACATGGATATTCCAGAAAAGAAAAACAGAGATGTGGAAAGCTCAGCAGATACAACCCATTTACACATCCACAAGAACTTTAGTTTTTGGAGTTAAGTAATGACAACTGATGAAAAATGACACAGGAAAGATATGTTAAACTTAGATAACCAACGACATTTTAAAGGGATGATTGTGTGCTGTATATACTGCTCACAAAAATTAGGGGATATCTCAAAATGAATATGAAGCCATAAAATATTCCCTAATTTTGTGAGCAGTATATTATTTAGTAAGAGACAAGAATAACTGAAAGATATTAAGTGTAAAAAAAAAAGTGTGATTTCATTTGTCTTTTACAAGCGTTAATGTTAGTTTAGAAGACATAACTGACAGAGGTGTATAGAAAGCAAAAAGGTGGGATACACCTATTTTGGAATACAGCTAGCAGGAATTACTCTGTATACACAGGAGATTTTACTTCCACACATCCATTCTATAGGAAGCACTCTTAAACAGTCTTCTTTGTCTTTCAAGTTCTAGTAAAGTGCCAACAGTTCTTTTCTATGTCATATGTCCCCTGACATTTACAGCTATGTTTTAGGGAATGTTGATTATAGCAAAGCTGGTTATTATATTCCTGGGACAAGAAAATAAAGAGAGCTTCTGGGGAAAAAACAAAACAAAACATGCCACATGGATCACAGGAGATCTAAAAAGAAATGAAAACCTGAAACTCCTATAAATCCTTGTGTCTTTCTTCTCCTTAGCTGCTAATTCTTATAGTCCAAAACATGTTTGGATTCTTGATATAGTGTTATCTTGCTAATATATATTAAGCACTAACTATAAACTAGATATGAAGTTTATAGGAACTTCTGTTTTTTTACAGGAAGAAACAAAAGCTTGGCAAGTATAGGTACCATGATACATTTTCTAGAACAAACCAACAAAAACCAGAATTCAGAAAGTTAACTCCTGCGTCCCTACTTAAAATTATTGCTTATGCTTCCTTTCAGGCTCACAAAATCAATGTTTCTATAATCATAAACCAGCTTGTATGTTACTTTTAAGTAAAATAGTTTTAATTAAAACAAAAAAAAATTGTGAGAAGCAAAAAATGTGAAGAAGAATGCAACCCTGGGTAATCTTGAGTTTCAAGTTGTGGATGGCAAAGGGATCTTCTGTAAAGGAGAGAACTAAATGCTGTTTGACTATAGAAGGCAAGAGAGGACACAAGGAAAATACAGTCACATTCAGTCCCCCCTGATTCAATGAGATAACATAGGTAACCTTTTTTCTAGACTATATATTTGGCTATAGGTTGGAATATTATAAAGTCTTCCATTTTAGTTCAAAAATAAGAAACAAATGCTTATTACTTGATCAATAGCTTGGGCCATCATTATTTTAATGAAAGCACATACTTATTAATAACACAGCAGGCACACCTGTCTAATCTCTTTATTTTAACTATGAATTTAATTGTACACTTTTTCCTTTTTCCACCTTGTCACCTTTCAAATATCCTTTCCTAGTGCTGTTATCCTCTATTCTCTCATTGAATCAGGTCAAACGAAACAAGGTTCCATTCAATGGAGAGAGGCTGTTCTAAAGGTTAACATTTTTTCCCCACTTCCTGACTTTTCAGATGACATGTTTAATCAACACTGCTGCCTGCATTGTGAATGACAGCTTCAAATTCTCCGAAGGACAGACATCTCTCCACTCAATGCATCCTAATGTAGCACATGCTCACAAAGCTAATCTTGCTTATCACAGTGAATTCTTTAGGTTACTAAGCTCATAATTAAAAGTCCTCACTAATGACATGGTAATTGTTTTAATGGATTTTCAATGAAGTGTGAAGTTCTTTGCTGATACGTCAACAAATTATGAAGCATTGTGATAAAACGGTGCAAAGCTTCATAGAATTTAGTTAAAGGAGACCTGAAAATTACCTAGGGTAACCCTTTTATATTAGATAAAATAAGAGCAGACCCAGCAAAGTGAAGTGTGTTGCTGAAGGTCATTACACTGAGTGGATATTAGAGGTGTCCTGATTTTTAGTACAATGATTTGTTTTCGTTTGTTTATTAATTTTCATCTGCTTTTTATTTATATTGTCTCTATAACAAGAAACATTTGGCTATACATTTTTTTTATTTTTCCAATAGATATATTTATTTATTCTATCAATAAATTGACACATATATAATAATTTTTATTACATTAGTTTTATAATTGCAAAGGTGGCTCTGGGGATGAAAATCTAAAAAGCTGAGAATATCTTGGTTGAGTGCTTTAAAATAACTATAGTGTGAAGTCAATGAACATTTAGAATTATGAAAGAATCCTGGAGTGATCTAATAATTAAAAGTATGGTATATGAAGTAATGAAAACTGTTTATATTTATATAGTAATAAAATGATTTAAAATATTTCCAGTTATTTTAGTTTTAAAACTGTGAAAAAAAATAGAGGATGATGTAAAGCAAGTAGCCACGGCCACCATCACAGCCACCTGACCCATGCAGGTTCGCATTTGATTCTGATAGACGGTAATGAAATAATGGGGCCAAAAACTGGTGGGCCATTAGCTTTAATCCTAGCTCACACCCGGTGGGCAGAAATACAAACAGTGGAAAAACACTACCCTTTCCATTTAGGGCTCCCAAAGCCACTGACTTATCCGAGTTTCCTAGGATCAAAGGTTTGTATCTCACCAGCCTTATTCACCTCTGTTCCCCTTTTCTCTCTCTCTCTGCACAAACTCTGCACACACTGGCTTCTCCTTCAGCACTCTGCCATCTTGGCTGCTTCTCCTCTGCACGTGGCTTTTCTCTGCTTTCCTACCGCATGGGCTCCTCTGCTTCACTTTATACTATAGAAATCAAAACCTTTAATCCAATATACAAACAAGAAAGTCTTTGATACAAAGTCACTTAGGGTGGGAAAGGCTTAGTCTTAAAACTAAGCCTTAGACTATAACATCCCTGCCTGCTTACAGCCTCTCCAACACACCCAATGCAAACTATTAGTGAGCAAACATATACATCATATTTATAAACTTAATTGACCAACATTTCACCTCTTTTGCTCACTTCACAATCTAAAGACAGGTATTCCTGCACAAGGAAATTAGGCACATTACACAAATAACAAAAACAGTACAAATCATACAGTTTTAGCCATTACATAGGTATATTTCACCAGTCTCTGAGCACTTTGCCAAAAGCTCAAAATGTCCTCGGCCTTCTTTCTAGCCATGGGAAAAGCTTCTCGGGGGAGGGGAAGGGCCTCCAGCAAAGCTGCCCCCACCGCCATCAGAGTATTTCACATCGCCCAAATTCCGTAAGTCCATCCAAGAAAGGAGCCAGTGCTCACTCCGGTTGTAGTCCAGGAATCAGTCCATGCACATGGGGCCTTAGCCATCCCCCTTATCCCTGCCCTCCTGGAAGGTCTTACACTGTCCCCAAAAAGATCACATGGCAATGGCAGTCAGCATACCATCTCTGCTCCAGAGACAATGATGGCATCACCTCTATGTCCCAATATTGCAGAACTACCAGGGGCCTAGTAGGTACTCCTTGATGCTGGGCTCTCACCTTCAGGAGACTTTGGATCGCAACTCCAGACCGATTTTTCTCATCCTTCAAAGAGGAACTGAAAACATAAGCTCCTGCTGCTGGGCTTGAGCCCCCAGCCGCCTGCTGCTGCTGGCTCTTCACAATATCCGGGGCAATCTGCAACTCACAAACCTGTGATTTCTTCTCCAGCTGCTGCTCCTTTTCCAAAGAAATCTCAAGAACCTGGTCGGCCTCCTCCAGTGCTTGCTTTAGCTCCAGGGTGTGGGTGGAGAACAGAGTGCATTCCTACCAGCTGTGGCTGATGCAATGCTGTGAGAATACTCCAGTTCCCAGAACCCTCCTGGGCACACCCAGGAAGGAAGCTCGCCCGCTATAAGGAAGTGACTCAGCGCCAACCACACAGCTCCCTGATCTTTTTAGCCATTGGCTTTGAGGAACACGCTGTAGCATCCTATAGGCTGAACCTGTGTATATAAGCTAGCTTACTTCCTGAATAAAGTGGATCTGCATCACTGAACCTGGTCCCCAGAGTCGGGTCTTTGAGTCTCCGTTGTCCTCACCCCCGGCAGGACTTGTCCACAACTGGCACCCAATGTCGGGCAGGGACCTAACCGGCATCCAAGGGATAGGTGAGTGACCCTCTGCAATGGGAAACCTTCTCCCCCACTCTCAAGCCCCTCCGGCTTGAGCCCTGCACTCCCTATTGCAGAGTAGGCAAGCTGAAGTTTGTGAAAAGGATCTCTGTACTTACTGGGAGATCCTCTCTGGTAAATCCTTGACTCTGGGATGCACCTCTCTGGGACCCCAAACTGGGGCCCGAGTTTTCTGGAGCATTCATTAGGCCAAGGTACATGGGGGACAAACCTTCTGTTGGGCGGATAAAATGTATTATGCTCACTTTGTTAAAGATAACACGAGGAGGCAGTCGCCCAGGTGATATTAATGTGTGTTGGAGATCATTGTAACCTGGGGCTTGGTTTTGGGATTAAGCCTGTCCCACCCTTCTTGGTGTGAGGTGGTACAATCCTATCATGCCTCAGAGAAGTGACTTTGTATTAGAGACTTCCCTGTTATGTATATTGGATTAAGGGTTTGGATTTCTACACTATAAAATGGGGACGGAACGAGAGTTTGCGTTCTTGGTTCCTGAGGTTAGCATGAGAGAGCGGAGAGAGTAGAGCCAGCAGCTAAAGGAGGCCACGTGGAGGAGGCCAGGAGAGGCAGCCAAGATGGCGGAGTACTGAGTGAGATGCCAGTTTGTGTAGAGTTTGTATCTGGGATAAGGAAGAAGATGGGGAACTGAGGAGAATAAGGTTGGTGAGCTAGAAACCTTTGATTCTAGGAAACTCGGATAAGTCAGTGGCTTTGTGAGCACTGAGTGTGACTGGGTTTTGGAGCCCAGTGTGTATTTTTACTTGCCCGCCGGGTGCAAGGTAGGATTAAAGGCTATGGCCCATCAGTTTTTGGCTCCGCTGTTTCTTTACCGACTGTCCGAATCCAATGCGAACCTGCATAGGCCTGGCTGCTGTGATAGTGGCCCTGGCCACGGCTGCTGGCTTTACACCTTCCCTTCGGCCTCACTCCTGCCCTGTTAACAATACATGCCTGCCTGACCGGTGCTCCTGCTGGGGACCCTCTGACAGAGCCACAGATATTGCAGGCTGCCTCTCTCTCTGGGGAGCCCCCACCTTCCTATTCGCCCCCCTCCACTGAGGAGGAAAGTAGTTTAACCTCCGAGTTTGACAAAATCGCGGCTGAGCACGCAGAAACGAAACCAACCGAATTGCTAACTGTGCCATCAGCTCTGCCGCCAGAAAAACCAGAAGTCACTACTTCTGCATTCCCTGCCGGGGCTCATGCCCCACCCCAACCTCTCAGATGCCATTTTCTCCAACATGTGTTCTTGCTGCAGACCCATGGGCCAGCCTATACCCCACCATGTGTCTTTTTTCTTTCTGTCTGTCTGTCTTGTCTATTTTTCTGTATCTCTCTCTTTCTCCCCCATCCCACTCTCTGAGTGGGCACAGTGGTGGGGATCACACCCTCTTCTAACACAAGGAAGAGGTTATGCTTGTGATTTTCAGCCAATTTGGATTCCAGGAAACTCCCAACCTACTTGAAAGAGTTTCTTGGGCAAGTGCTTCAGTCTTCACTCACCCATCCAAAGCCACAGCCCTGGCCTTCTCCACACTGACTACACCTGAGGGAAGGAGGTCCCAGTGCTCCAGAAGAAGACCTCGTGGCCAGCATGCACGCCCCATCACCTGGGGGGATGTGGAGGCTTTGGCAGGGCGGGCCCAGAGAATTGCCCCTGAGAGGCCGCCAGGCCCTGGTGCTCAGTTCTTGCTTGTGTGTGCTATAGTAACTGCTGACTCCCAGATGCAGGAGGCGGCAGCCCTGGACTCAAGCCCAGCAGCATGAGCTGGTGTTTTCAGTTCATCTTTGAAGGATGAGGAGAATTGAGTTGGAGTTGCGATTCGCAGTCTCCAGAAGGTAAATGGCGGCATCTGCAGTAGAAGGATGAACGGAAGCCAGGCTTGCATGGCAGAGTGGCTGCTGGAATGGCAGGGAGTGCCTGCTAAGCCACTGGTGGGTTTGCTGACATTTTGAGACATAAGGGTGAATGCCATCATGCTCTCCGGAGCTGAGATGGAAATGCTGACTGCCATTGCCACATGTTCTTTTTTCGGACAGTGTAAGACCTTGCCAGGAAGGCAGGAATAAGGAGGGTGGCTGACACCCCATATGTGTGGACTGATTTCCTGGACTATGACGGGAGTGGGCACTGGCTCCTTTGTTGGATGGACTTATGGATTTTGGACAATGTGAAATACCCTAATGGGGAGGGGCGGCTTTGCTGGAGGCCCTTCCCCTGCCCTGGGAAGCTTTACCCAGGGCTAGAAAGAAGGCTGAGGACATTTTGGGCTTTTAACTAAGTGCTCAGAGACCAGTAAAATGTACCTTTTAATTATTGAAATTGTATGATTTGTCATGTTGTTGTAATTTGTATCATGTGCCTTGCAACCATATGCAGTACGTAGCCCACGACAAGCCATCCATTTCGTGTTTGGATGCTGGGACTTTTATGGGAAGGGGGTGTGCATGGACCTACATCTATTTTTTACAATCAAAATGTAACTGTGTTTGATGGCACCTAGAAGGTCTCTGTAACACAATGGGAGGGAAATTATATCCCGACCCCTAGCAGGAACCCCCTGTTTAAGACCCCCGTTGCTCTGGTTGGCGCTGTGTCCATGGCTGTCTTTGGAACCTGTACTTGGGGGTCCGGCTGGCTGTGGCCCTTAGAAGCTGTGGTCCTGAGCAGCATCTAGGACCAAACAGCTACTTAGAGTGTAGAAGTCCTGAATAGGAGCTTAAAACAGGGACAGAGTTCAGTGCCCTGAAGCAAAGACCACAGAAGCTTTACTGACTAAAGTAGTGAACGCAGTACTATGCTGAACACAGCACAGCAGAGATAGAATTAACAATTTTGATTAATCAATAAGTGGTGACATTCAAGTTACTTCGCTTGCCCTTTAATTTTTTTTTTTTTTTTTTTTTTTTGCATTTTTCTGAAGCTGGAAACAGGGAGAGACAGTCAGACAGACTCCCGCATGCGCCCGACCGGGATCCATCCGGCACGCCCACCAGGGGCGACGCTCTGCCCACCAGGCGGCGATGCTCTGCCCATCCTGGGCGTCACCATGTTGTGACCAGAGCCACTCTAGCGCCTGAGGCAGAGGCCAAGGAGCCATCCCCAGCGCCCGGGCCATCTTTGCTCCAATGGAGCCTTGGCTGCTGGAGGGGAAGAGAGAGACAGAGAGGAAGGCGCGGTGGAGAGGTGGAGAAGCAAATGGGTGCTTCTCCTGTGTGCCCTGGCCGGGAATCGAACCCAGGTCCTCCTCACGCTAGGCCGACGCTCTACCGCTGAGCCAACCGGCCAGGGCCTGCACTTTAATTTGATCTAAAAAAAAGTTCCCCTTCCTCACTCTCTTGTTCTCTTCTCTGCTTCCTGACTTCCTCATTCTTGTCTGTTGGGCAGATAAAATGTATTATGCTCACTTTGTTAAAGATGGTGCTGCCCACATGGAGGCCCGTCACCCAGGTGATGTTAATGTGTGTTGGGGGCAGGCTGTGGTCAGGCAGGATCCTTGTAGCTTGGGGCTTGGTTTTGGGACTAAGCCTTTCCCACCCTTTTTGATGTGGGGTGGTACAATCCCATCATGCCTCAGATAAATGACCTTGTATTAGAGACTTCCCTATTTTGTATATTGGATTGGAGGTTTTGATTTCTGCACTATAAATGGGTGCAGAATGGGAGCTTGCGCTCTTGGTTCCTGAGATTATATTAGAGGAGAGAGCAGAGAAAGGCCACATGGAGGAGGCCAGGAGAAGCAGCCAAGATGGCGAGTGTTGAGTGAGAAGCCAGTTTGTGCAGAGTTTGTTCAGGGAGAAGGAAGGAGATGGGGAACAGAGGTGAATAAGTCTGGTGAGCTAGAAACCTTTGATTCTAGGAAACTCGGATAAGTCAGTAGCTTTGTGAGCACTGAATGTGAGTGGGTTTTGGAGCCCAGTGTGTGTTTTTACTTGCCCACCGGGTGCAAGCTAGGATTAAAGATGATGGCCCACCAGTTTTTGGCTCCGTTATTTCTCATGGGCCAGGCGGCTGTGATGGTGGCCATGGCTTCTGGCTTTACATTGTCACTGCTTCTGTTTTGTATGTATCAATAAATACCCATAAGAACTGTGTGTCAGGGCCTTCTCATGAAACCTGTATAAGGGATTGTGAGGTGGTCTCCCTTAAGTCCCTTGGTGCATGCCATGTGGTCTCTGAGTAATCATTGTCTCTGTGACACCTGGACACCATGCAAACAAATGGGACAAGTCAGTGTTCCCAAAAGAAAAAGGAATAGAGAGAGAGAGAGAATTAGCTCTTTGTTAAGCCTGGGTTACATTATCTCAGGTTTTGCATACTAGCCCCTTTTCAAACAAACCAACTGTATGGCCAGTGGCCACCACCATCGTGGCCATACAGATTCTCATTGGATAGAGAAAGACAGTAAAAAAACAGTGGAGTGAAAAAATGGTGGGCCATCCCGTTTATTAAAGTCTCATTCCAGCAGATGAGCAAACAGGCAAGAAACACTTTTTCCCTCTCATTCAGAGCTCCCAAAGCCCTGACACATTCTCTGGTTCCACACCTGAAAAATCTTCTCTAGTTTCTCCTGGAATCAAAGGCTCCCCCAGCCTCAGTGGAGTTCCCCAAGCCTCTCAGCTGGGGTTCCACATTTACACTTCTTTTCCTCTTCCTGAAAAACTCAGGCTGGGGAAAAATCCTTTATTCAGCAAACATTAACAATACAATGGCCCCTGTCAGGCAGGAAGGTAATCTGCTATTCGTAATCCTCAGCCCTGAAGGCAAGCACCACAGTCTTTCACAGACTACACACACATGGTGCTGCCCAGGCCAATGCAAAATATGAGGGAGCAAACTTAAAAAATACATTTTACAAACTTATTTACCCAATACCAACCAACTCTCAATCTTTTGTGGGCTGTGCTAGATCCTGTCCCTAACCAATTCAATCTTTCCCCTGGGCCAGACAGATGGGCCTCTGTGGCTACCATCTTTTTTCCAATTTAGCATGTCTCAACATAGAACCCTCTCCCCCTGCACCATCTTGACTTCTACTGTGCATGCACCAAACAGAAGAATTTCTCCTGTTTTTATTCCTTTACCACTGTCTGGGGATGAACAGGTTGTACTCAGGAGGGTTTGAAAAGCTGGTCCTTCCTCCCTTCACAAGGGAAAATTGAGTGTTTGTCTCCTTGATGGACCAAGGCTTCAATCTCCTGAGGTGTCTGCAGCTGTAACTTCCTAGAGAAGCAAGTAAGCTTTTCAATGTCTGATTCCCTTTGCTCCTTTCTTTATTAATATCTAGCTACCTACACTAACACTACAACTCTATAATCCTTCCCAAAGAACACCATGGATATGTGACATGAGTATTATTTGGACACTGAATAGCTAAAATAAAGTTTAAGATATTTGCTAGGTATGAGTACACGCCACTTCTGCTGGAAGATCCCTAAGCATCCAGCAGTTAACAATCCGCCCCTCCTCCCCACATACACACAGGAGCTCCATACACCATGCCTGCCATTCATTGGTAGAGCCACCGACTGCTGCTAGGTATTGGTTCAGCTTCTCTATAGCTTTCTGGATCTGCTTACAGAGTATGCTGGGCTGTGATGACTCTGCTTCTTCCTTTCTGGGCCCTGCAGTCTTTATAAGTCTAGGATCAACTCTCCTACATTAATAAAAACCCTTTTTTTAAACATATAAATGATGATAAAAAAAAAAAAACTTTACTACGTTCTCAGATCATTTTCATAAATTTCTTCACTGAAATTCTCAAATATGTTCTCCGTTTAAAGCCTTTTCTCTCATGAAAAACTAGCATGACACTGAAACCAGAAAGAAAGGAAAGTTGATTGCACTATATTGCAAAACTGATTGCAATTCTTTGTCGTTTATTCCTGGAGCCCATTTTTCCTCCTCTCCTGAAGTCTGAATTGGCTGTGTGTTTAGCTCTGGCTAATAGCCATGTGGTGAAATTGCTGCTGTATCGGTTATAAATCTAAGCCTCAAGAGGCTTTGTGCATCTCTGCTTTTGCTCTTGGCTTCCTGAGATAGCCATGCGCAGAGCAGGCTAGCCTGCTGGAGGATCATGGGTCCAAGCTGCAGCTGACTCCTACTCTACCGCAGCTTCAAGTGTGAGGCCAACCGGTATCAGCCAATGCTGCTCAGTTCAAGAAAACACCCAGCTGAGTCCCACACTGTTTTCCAAGCCAAAGAACTAAAATACGGTTGTTATTTTATGGTAAAAATTTGTGGGAAGAGGATGTACAGCAAAATGTAATAGATATAATGAGCAGTTCTAGCATTCATGAAGTAGACACAGTATAAATACTCAAGCTTCTCAAAGATTTCTAATGTAAGCAAAGTACAAGTTAAAAATGACTCCCTTCTCCATGCCAAGAATGATAAGAATAAGTGATGGTCACTTTGTTTAGGGAACAATATTTTAACCAAAATTTGCTGAAATAGTAATATTTTACATTTTTAAAATGATAAATCAATTTATAATCTATTGGTCACAAATTGATACTGATATCATCATGATTTCTGAAAATTTGATTTTATAAAGGCATAATGTTGGTCAAATAAGTTTGTAAATATATATGTTTGCTCACTTACACTTTGCATTGGGTGTGGGAGACAGGCTGTAAGCTGGCAAAGTCATTATAGCCTAAGGCTTAGCTTTAAAACTAAGCCTTTCCTTCCCTTCTGATACAAAGGTCTCCTCAGAACTAAGCTTTTCCCCACACCCTTGACTGTTGCATGATGTGGGGTGGTGCACTCTTATGAGGAATTCCACTTATGCCTCAGATAAGTGACTTTGTATCAGAGACTTCCTTATTTGTATATTGGCTTAAAGCAGGGGTCTCAAACTCGCGGCCCGCCGAACAATTTTGTGTGGCCCGCAGACTAATCCACGAAGTTCAAAATATTTTGAACTTCACATTGGAAATTTCCCAGGACAATAGTTTAACAGCTCTGGGTTCACCAATGATGTCATGAGGGTAATTAATAATGATGAGTGGAAAGAATTCAGGTATCATATTTCCTTGAACAATGTTCTCTCAATAAATCTAATTCCTTAATAAGAATTACCAATAATTGCCTGGGCCTTTTGTAGGACTAGACTATCAATTGGCAAACTTTTTTAGTAACATAAAAACCAAAGAAATAAAAATTCTCAGTCCTCTTAATAATGTAGTACTTCATTTTCATTCATTTTGATGTAATTTTTTCTTCTAGAATATGCACCTAAAATGAATAGCCCACTATAACAGTTATTATTATTAAATGGAACAAATTATTATTTAATATAATTACATTTGGATGTCAGTCTTTTTAAAGTTTTAAAGTCACTACTCCTAAGTAAAAAGCTGAACAAACTAAAAAATCAACAATTCTTAGATTCATGAAAGATCAAGAGTTCCCTTTGTTCTAAAAGTTTTTTCTTGTTTTATCTTCTCTTCCTCTGTAACCCCATAAAACTTCATTTTTTAACATAACCTTTTCTTCTTCCTTTCCTTTTGATTCCAACTGGCTTCAGCCAGCACCCTGACTCACCTGACCTCCTGCCTTGCAAGACCACTTCCTAAATCATTAAACCCTTAGAACAATGAGATTTTGATCAGCATCAAACAATCTTAGGAACAAAGCCTCAGGTTTGTTGACCTCAGAAACAGAGTTTCAGTCAAACTAGAGATAACAGCCAAGACTCAGTTGTGTTTCAGCTCCAGGCCCAGAAACATGGTGTAACACAAATTAAGGAGGCCATGGCTTACATCAGGAATGGATGCAATGATCAAGTGCCATCAACACTAACACTCAACCAACCAGTAGAGACTAAAACCCTAACTAAGTCCCCAAACTTCTTTAGTCACCATGATTAATGATTTTGCTCACTATGTAACTGTAAAGCCAGTAGTCATGCCCACCATCTCAGCAGCCTGGCCCATGCAGGTTCACATTGGATTCAGGCAGACGGTAATGAAACAACGAAGCCAAGAACTGGTGGGTCATCATCTTTAGTCCTAGCTTGCACCTGGCGGGCAAGTAAAAACACACACTGGGCTCCAAAACCCACTCATTCAGTGATCACATAGCTACTGACTTATCCGAGTTTCCTAGAATCAAAGGTTTCTAGCTCACCAGACTTATTCACCTCTGTTCCCCAGCTCCTTCCTTCTCTCTGCACAAACTCTGCACAAATTGGCTTCTACTCAGCACTCCACCATCTTGGCCGCTTCTCCTGGCCTCCTCCACGTGGCCTTTCTCTGCTCTCCTCTCTAATGTTAATTTCAGGAACCAGGAGAGAGAGCAAGCTCCAGGTCTGCCCCACTTTATAGTGTAGAAACCAAAACCTTTAATCCAATATACAAACAAGTAAGTCTCGGATACAAAGTCACTTATCTGAGGCATAATGAGATTCCTCATGAGAGTGTACCAGCCCACATCAAAAGGTGGAAAGGCTTAGTCCCAAAACCAAGCCCCAGGCTACAAGGATCCTACCTGGCCACAGTCCACCCCCAACATACATTAATATAGTCATGCCCATCCCAAGCAAGAAGGGCAACCAATACCATCACCTGGGTGACAGGCTTCCACGTGGGCAGCACTATCTTTAACAAAGTGAGCATAATATATTTTATCTGCGCAACAGTAACACATCCCCTGGAAGCCATCAAAGAGCCTGGTCTTTTTGCTTTCGTTATCCTATCCCTGAGTTATCTCCTAGGGTGGGCCACTAGAACCACTTCCTAAAAATAAACCCTTACTTTTTTTGTTGTTGCAAATTCCTGTTCATTTCTTAATGAGTGTTAATGCATGCTGGAAAATGGACTCCTTTAGTTTGGTAACACTTCCCTTCTCTCTCTTATATTTTCTTTTTTTTTTCCCCTTCTTCCTACCTTTCTTTCTTTCTTTCTGCTTCCCTTCTTGTCTTCCTGTCTCAATCAGAATATTCTGGATCCTGGCACACTGGCAAGTCTAATACATTGACAAAGGATTGGGGAAACATATTATTAGAGTTAGAAAACCCCAATAACATCTTTATTTTTCTTTCCTTTTTTCACTGATTTGCAAGAGAGAGAGAGAGAGAGAGAGAGAGGCATCAGTTTGTTGATTTATTTAGTTGCTCTATTTAGTTGCCACTCATTGGTTGCTTCTTGTATGTGCCTTGACTAGGACGTGAGCCCCATGACTCAGCACACTGGGACAATGCCCTATCCAATGAGCAATGCTGGCAGGGCCAACTTCTTTATCTTATAGGTGGTACTTTGGTAGATAACCACTTGTTTATTTCAATAGATTTATTAACAGTAATAAAACAAATTTAAAGATATGTAGATAATTTGTAAACATTAATATGTTTGTTGTAATAAAAACATTTTTAAAGAAGAAAAATTTACCTTTCCTCTTAAAAAAGAGAAAATAGATCTAAAGGTTTCACTAGGGAGAGGTTTTATTGAAGGGTTGGTGGGTGGGGCTGATTAAAGGGTATTTGAAAACATTCACAAAGGGCAGCATCCTCCTCTTCCTTACCTTTTTCATTATAAGGTTTCAAAACAAATTATTATCATTTGAGTTGGTTCACTCTATCTGTTACCAGTTCTGCCGAGTAACAAAGAGAGAAAAACACTTAATAGTCTCTGTGCTCTCACTTGTAATTCAGCCAGGCTTTATGTGGAAAAGAAAAGATCTAAATTCATCTCAAGAAAACAATAATGGGAATGATGCCTTTTGTTCCTAACTGACGAAACTAGAACCATATGAAAAGCAGAAAGATCATTAACTCAGTGTGCATTAATTGAATCACCAAAGGAAAGAAGAACATGTGGTCACTAAAGCTTGCTCGCTTCACATAGAAAATAACTTTCACTGGTGGGAAGACAGGAGAAGAACTGGGGCGCTTGCATTAGCTCTCATTTTTGAAAGTGCTTATTCTCTTTTGAGTCTAAGAAGTTTGAGAAGAAAATATGCACAATCATGTGGCCCACATCTGAAAAATTGTTCAAAGTAACAAAAAAGCAGAAATAATCAAGATGTAAAACTTCTTCCAGTGGGGAGAGTTAGAGATTTTCTCCAGAATGTAGGTGAGGCAAAGGTGCTGAAAGACATGAAAAGAAAACTCTGTATGAGTGGGAGATACCAGAGAAAAAAGGTAAAGGTCAGGATACTCACAGAGAATTCTGTCATCACCACAGTATGTAAGACTAGAAATCCCACTTATTGTGCAACACATGGAACTGGCTACAGTATCAATTTCTTTATGCCTTATTCTCAATACATACTTTGTGATATCCTTCCTATAAATCACATATTTTAATAATATATATTCAACTTATATGGTACAGAGAATATGAAAGTTGTTGAGTCAAGAAGTGGGAGATGAGCTAATACTTCTAGTTCCCAGAAAACCTTTGATAGAAATGAAGGCAATAAAATATTTTTATCTCTTTTTATTGACTATAACTTGGCATATTCCAGTGTTGTTTAGAATAATAGAATAATTCACACTCTGGGAGACTTTAGTAGAATCGGGCATTTAGAATTCATAAATTTACTGATAGCCACATTCTTGCCTACTTCAAAATTAACAAAGGTATATCTGGACAAGGAAGGTAATTTACTCTTACACAACTAGACTGCAATAGTGATCAACCAAGTATTCAAGGGTAAATAAGCAAACAGACACTGTACTGCTCTACTTGGATAATCTCAATCTCTTCCAACCATCATATCTATCCCCAGAGGAATAAATTAAAAAATAATAATGTAAATTTCCTTTTTATCTATAGAAAAATACCTTTTACCTTCAGATGTATAAAGTGAACACAGAAATGTAAAATTATAAACGTTATACTTATTATTAACAATTGTACTTTTAGCCACATTTTGTCTATTGACATGTAAGAACAGCAGAGTAGAACTTGCTTTTCAGATATGAGAATTTACCTTATTATATTAATTTAATAGTTCACTTTTATTTTTAAAATATATTATAGATTTCACACAGCTAGAAATATTAACATTTCAGATACAATTTTATGTAAAAATAAAGAATGTCTGTAATAATTTAGACTAAATAATATGTATCATAATAGAACCAGTTTTACCCCCTATGACAGGTAATATTTGATGTTCCTGTCAATTATAGAACAGTTCTTATTAAGAATAATGAAAGTAGAAAAAGATTAAGTCTAGCTTTGGCAATATTTATAAAAAAATGAAGTGTGTCTACAGTAGCATTGATCTTTCTTTTCTACTCCATCCTTCAAAGCCTATAACCTTCACATGCCTTGTTACTCTGTTCAATTCTCCAAAATTCCTGTTCTTTTATGAACGATTTTGTCTGAGTCATTCTTTGCAATAAGTAGAATAAAGAAAGTTTTTTTACCCTGTTTTGCCTTTATATCTCTGAAACACATTAACAAAGTAGAGTTTATAAAATACTTATACTGAAATAGGAAGAAGTATGACTTACTAATGCAACATAAATGCTTAACTTCAATTCGGTCTAGATTGCAAATGTATCTAACAGATCTTTTCTTCAGCCTCATTGGTATTTGAAAAGTCTGGAAGATTATGCAGTAATACTCTTCACAACCTGTTGCTGATTACTTAATATAATATATTTATTCCCCACCAAATGGCAAATTGAGCTGAAGAGGAGATATTGGAAGGTCTCTAAACAGAATGGTACTTCTTTAAAAGTGGGACAAATGGCTTCTCTAGTTCCCCAGTCTATAATCTTGGTGAGTTACTATAAATATATCAATATTCAGGGATCCACTCAAGAACAGTGGATGAATTATGTCTTCTATAGTTGTATTTGTGTGTTTGTGCATGCGTGGGTGACAGAGAAAGAGAGAGGGAGAGAGAGAAAGAGAGAGTTCAGGGTTTTATTTGATTAATTAAAGAAGCATTTATTAAATATACTTTAATCTTCAGCAATATGCTAGCATTTTAAAGATTAATAATCCCTTGGCACTATTCTCAGGGACTGAGAATTTTTGAAAAACTTCAAGTTTGAAATCAAGGGGTTGGTTTGATAAGGGTGATTCCAAGTGGATTATTTGATGCATGGTTTAAAAAGTGCTAAATCACTCAGTAGTTTAATGACTTAAAGGCAGGTTCATACATTCTGAAATGAAATATATTTACAGTTAATACAAAAAATCTTGTGTTTTAATTTTATTCTTTTAGCCCTTCCATCTTTTCTCATATACTTGGGCTGTATAAAAATTAGAGTAGATTTAAATGATATAGTATCTTCATTTCTTTTTATATGTCTATGTTTATATCAAAGTCTCAGTAATGCTATTAAAAATCACCAGTTCTTATTTATCAAGATACTCAATGTCCCTCTAAGCAGTATTCCATACTAAGGAGTTACTCACACATTGTGTTATCTAGTCTATTTGTGTCCGTTACTATAATTGCTGTTATTGCTGAGCTAAGTAAAAACGCTGACCTCAAGTTACTGATTGTCATCAGATCAATTCAAATATTTCTATGAAATAAAGAAAACTTACTTAGTAAATACAAAATAGCTTTTTAATTCTTAGTTTATTGTAAAAGAAGGAAAGCTGCAAAAATACTAACAATATTTGCCAGGCCAGGATTTAAAGATTTCCTTCAAGGGGTTGCCAAATACTGATTTTCACATCATTTCATTTAGCAACATGAAAAGAACAAGGCGTGTGTTTTGATTATCTCTATTCAGTCTGGTACTAAAGCCATGCAGTCCTTTCTTCAGCTCAATAAACCTTGGGCAGACACATGATTTATTTCCAAAAGAAATAACTGTTCAAATAAATGTTTAAACTGGTATGTTCACTTAAATTAAAGAAAGGTTTCCAACTGATAGAGGGAATTGTTCTAGCTGATATGTTTGATTGCTCTCATGTAGGCAATTACAAGGCCACAAGGAGAAGTGCATAGAGTCTGATTTCTAGTCACAAACTGACTGAAGGCATGTTCAAATGTGACAGTCTCTGATGGAGGAAATCTGCAGTGAGAGGCTGCAAAAATAAACTTCAAAGGAAAATGGTAAGAGTAATATGTAGGAACATAGAAACACATACACACACAGAAAAGCAAAGAACAAGAGATATGTAGTAGAACTGGAAACATTAACTTGATTTATTATAGAACTCTAGTAACTGAGTCAGTCTTCTTAATACATATAAAGTTCTGTGTTCTCAATCTTTATTTCCTCTTTGTCCTTACTTTTCTACATGCACCTAAAGTTAGCTGAGTTTACCATGGAAGAGCTAAATGAGTTGCTGAAGTTTAAGATAGCATGGTATTAAAAAAATAGGTTTTCCTTCCAATTGTTTTTTATTGCAGTACATTGAAATAATAAACATTGGGCATGCTAGCAGATTTTCTTTTTAACATACATTGTTTATTTGATTTTACTTTGAGGTTGATGATTTGTGAATTATAACCTGATTGATTATAAAGAAAAATGGGACTGGGCATCTATCATTATTTTATTTGTAATTTGTAAACCTGAAAAAGTTTTCTCTCTACACATAAAATTATTGACACCATTTTGCAGAAGAAAACACTGTCTTATAGTCTCAATTATATTAAAGTAGCTTATGTGTTTGAATTTCAATATTTTTTTTGTTCTGCTGACATCATGTCTCTATATATTTCCTTTATGAGATATAAGAATTTTTACTTTTCAGTGGATGCTAATATTTCCTATGTTATCGAATTTAATAAAGAAACACCCCATTTCCAGAATTAGAAAAGGTGACGGATTACTTGTCAAGAGTTAAATATATTTATATAAATAAACAGAATTTACTTTCAGGTTATTGTATAACATTTCACTAGAAGAAAATTTGTTATTAACAACATCACTTTGAAATTGGAATTTTGTATAGTTAAAAACAAATTACTTATTATAAAGAGATAGAAGGTAATTGTGATTAAATTTTCTATGTCTCTTTTATGTTAAGAAAACTACTTAAGGTGATTGTGTAAATTTCATTTCTAACTTTCATTCTATGCTAAACTATAGAAGCCAAAAATGGACATTAAAAATAGAATAAGGATAATTTCATATTTTTAATAAATAATCTTCTGGTTAAAATCAAATGTAAAAATATCAGAATATAAAGTAAATTTTGAGATTTTCTAAAAGGCTGAATCCATCAAAGTCATTAGCCAAAGTGTTCTCACAAACAAAGGTTAAAAGATAACAACTTCAGCATTTTCTGAAGGCATATTATGTCTGGGCACATATGTAACCATCAAAGTGAACGGGAGTGTCAGCTTCAATTAGCTGGCCATGCCACTTTTTGGAATTGTTACTTGTCATGAATTTACATTTTCCATCATTTGCAACTGACAGCGAAAAACAGAAATGACCTCAATATGTTGGTCTGTGGAACCACAGACCATAAAAATTCCAGCTGGTGCTGATCTGAACCAATGAATGTGATCGGGATAAGTGCTTTTATTTCAACTTTATTGGGATTTTCTGCCATATGTAGAAAAAAACAGTTTTAAAGTTTTCAACAAAAGTTAGGTGAGAAATAAGGAGACAAGTGATGTTTCCAGGGAAACCACACTCGAAAGACAGCCTCGCTCAGTATTCTCCTGGCACTGTGACCTCACCTTACGGTACTTTCCGTGAGGATACTTACGGTGCATTTTCAAATGGGGGACTTAAAATTAAAGAAAAAAATCAGAATTAACAGCACTTATTTAATAAAGGCATAGAAAAAAAAGTGGTTACCCCACTACTGTGAAGATCTACAATCCATCCCTGATTATACCAAAGATGTAAACATATATCTCAGAGTTGGAAAATTTTATAGAAATATCATGCTCTAACATCTTTCTATAACTTATTTTTCCACTTAAAAGCACAGAGAAATTACTGTGCAAAAATATACCTAATGCGATAATTAATGATGGTTCAACTGTGACCACTTTCCAAATGCCATAAATTCTTAATCAGGAGTTTTGTACTGCCACATGTTGCTGTTTTGGGAAAATATACCTGTATTCTTTTTATAGAATGCTACCAAGAAGAACAGTTTTCTTACATGCTATGAATAATAAGAGCCACACTTTTGTTTTAAAGAGAAGGACATTTAAATGTCTTTATCTGTTTATGACTGTAAATCAAATCACAGAAATGTTGTCCAAATTTTTATCACTAATAATCCCATAGGCACTTTTATTTCCAAGTAGTAACTATTCTCATGGTTTCTAGGTTTACACATAGAACATTTTTATTTTGGTTAATAATTTTAGTTTCACATTAATATTATTTTTTATTTCAAGTTTTAGTTTATTATTTATTTTTATAGCTAAAATTATATAATTTCATCTTAGTTTGGTCTTGATTTTTTTTGGTAAAAATAATATTTTATAGAGCGGTTTTGTGGATTATATTGTTGACATTATTCAGCAACATATTATTTTTATTTTAATATAATTTAAAATTTCAACAACCCACAAATCTATACATGAATCTTTATAATATAGAAGTTACAACAAATGTTTAAGGAATTTAGGTGTAGAGTAGCAAAATACAATCTGTTGTACTTTATTGTACTTAAGATTAAGGAAAGAGGTTTCTGACATTGGTATGGAAATTAAGAAAAAGCTACTAAATTTCTTTTTTTGCATTTCTGTATAGTTTTATAAATAGAATGAATATTGAGATGGAATAAAACATGATACAAAGAAAGAAATCACTTTAGCAGTAGCTATTATAATAAAATGTGTTATTTTATTTTGAAATTGTCTGGATAATGTTTCTTAATTGTACCATCCAGGATATAGGAATAAATAAAACTACAAAATGTTGTCAAGCAGACACACTTTTCTTCAGGCTCTCTCACGGTTATTGATTTTGTTTTCAAAAAGTGCCTCTTTTCAATCCACTTGTCCATTGGTACATATATACAATGGAATACTATGGGGCCATGAAAAAGAGGGAAATCTTACCTTTTGCAACAACATGGATGGACCTGGAAACTGTTATGTTAAGTGAAATAAGCCAGGTAGAAAATAAAAATATCATATGACCTCACTCATTTGAGGAATCCAATGAACAATGTGAACTGAGGAATGGAATTGAGACACAGGAGGGATCAAAGGGACCAGAGGAAAAGGGAACAGAGGGAAAGGGGATGATAGGATGGGATAAACCTGAAGGGAAGGGGGGTGGGCGCTATCAGGAGGTGGGCAAGGGAGATGTTAAGGGGAATACGGGAGAGGGGAGATGCATTCAGGGTGACACTAGAATCTGTCAACACAATAAATTAAAATCAATAAAAAAATGCCTTTTTTTGAGTATCTGTTGTATCATCTTAATTCAAGACCTCTTACGGACACAGTCTAACATGGTTGCCCTTGCTTGTTTGTTTATCAATATCAAAATGACAGATTCTCCCCATACTTGTTGCACAATTAATAAGTAAACCATAAAAAACAAACAATAAAAATCCAATTTAGACATTGTACCTTGAAAAATATGAAATTAAGTATTTGTTTCTAAATCTTCTAGATCTGAGATGTTAGGTTAAATTCTACTGTTTGAGTCTTGGTTTTCTAATCTTTGACAGTTAAAATTATTATCAGGTAATATTGTTGTGATAACTTATGCATAATATAATGTCTACATATCACTATATGTAGCAGTGGATTAACATGATTCCAAAACCTATGATCTTTCCATCGTACCATGAGTGGCACATACATGGCAGATGTCTGTCAACTGCCTCACTGCAAACATAAGACACATTCCTAATGGCACAGTGGTCTTTCTGGTGAACTTTGATGTAATGCTCGAATCCTTTTCTGTAACTATGGATAACAGTGTCACAAGA
Organism: Saccopteryx leptura; assembly: GCF_036850995.1. Classification (NCBI taxonomy): domain Eukaryota; kingdom Metazoa; phylum Chordata; class Mammalia; order Chiroptera; family Emballonuridae; genus Saccopteryx; species Saccopteryx leptura. The sequence goes on from NC_089507.1 coordinate 22,266,501, forward strand.
AAAAAACCAACAAGAAAAACATAATTAATATAAGCATAGTGTCATGTCAACTTCCTCCCAAGTTTCCTTGTCACTTTCTTAATAAAATATATATTTTTAAAATGGGAAAAATGTTGGGGCAAAGAAAACTTTTCACTTATCTTTCAATTATTCCCTTCTCTTTTTAAATAAATTCCTTATACCATATTTCCTAAAGCTCAAGAATCTTTATTGTCATGTGTTTTAGAAGTGTCGGGAATTTATTTCCAACCATCTTAAGAGAAAAAAAAAAATTTTAATGATATAGTAATTGGATAAATACACTAGAGTTGGCTTCGTGCAACTCTTGCCATCACTCAGTTGTATCCTTTTGTTCTTTTTCTGATAGGTATCTTCCGTTAGTAGCCAAGATATTGCCAGAGATATTTAAGTTTTTAACCTTTAGAGACCATAACTTCAGTAATATATAGATTCACATTTTCTCCAGCATCCTATAATTGCCTGTCAAGGGAAATCTTTATGTAATCATTGAGATAACAATTCCATTCCTGGACCACACCCTGTGTTCAGGGGGATGATGTGTTTCTGTGCTTGCTGGTCACTCCTCAGGTTGATCCTAAGGAAGACATATATGGCAGTTCACCATTACCCTCCAAAAACAGGAAGTCTATGATAATACATTAAAAGAAAATGATTACCACCCCTCAGTCTTTGCTTTAAAATTTTACTATTTTTTATGATACAATTAGAATTTTTTATTGTTTCAAACTATATAAAGAGCAACATTGAAAAAATAAAATTTTATATGCAATTTATTTTAGTAGAATATCTGTGACTATTTTCCTTTTCAAAATGTGTAAATCTCCATTGTGAAAATGTCTTGCTCTCATAGTATATACCTTTTCATGTACCACTGGAGGATTCTGGCTAGTAATGACACTGAACCCAACAATTACTGACTAAATATGTGAGTATGCAAGTTTAGATTTCCATGTAAAGACTACATATGCTTATGAATATAAAACACACACACAAATATTCAAAATACACTCCTGCTTATCTGAAAGATTGGAGAAAGAACAACAATAAAATTTCTGTTTAGCTGTGATCTCTTAAAACTTTAGAGGCCTCATAAATAATACTCTTTGTTTCTTTCCAAAGCTCAGAACCCTAATGAGGATGGCAAAAAAAAGCGTCAAGTAAATGGAAATAAAAACACCAAGTTCATTACTGATAAAATGACTTGGGAATGGGACTTAGGTCTATAGGCAAATAGGCCTAAGTTAGCCTCACTAAGTCCCTGGTCACAGGCAGTATCGGTCAATGACAGTCCTTCATTCACAGGAGCAGAACTTGCCCCGATCATTTTGGTGCAAGCAGGAGAGAACCTGAGCCCTCTCTCCCCCTGTACACGCACGGTCAGAGCTGTCTTCTAAAGTCTCCAGTCAGATAAATCCCTCGTCCTTGTCTGGAGAAAAATCAAGAATATTATTCTGGTGAGGCTTTCACAATATGGAAGTATAATGCCAATGAAAAGGAGGGTTTTTTTCCTCAAATATTCCCAGTTATAAAGTGAAAAAGACCTAAAAAGGAAGTTAACTGCCATTTAGTTCAAAACTCTCATTTTGTAGTTTCAAGGTTTGAAGTCCAGAGCAGTTCTAGGCTCATGTTAAGGTGGCAAAGCTAATACAGAACTTGAACCCAGATGTGAGCTCTTTAAATCACATATTTTAATTATTTATTTATCCATCAAATATTTGTAAATGTTAGGAAATCAAACTTAACACCAATGGATAAAATATTGGCCAAATCTTACAGTTTACAAATCTTACAGTTTAGCAGAGGATACTGGCAAGCAAACAGGAAGGTATAGTTTAAAAACACAAAACTGGTTTCAGGGAGTACTACTGAAACACCTCCTCTCATAGGCTGAAGAAGGAATTAAGGAAGCAGGGTGTGACGAGATGAGGGATTGGGGACAGTGGCAAGTGTGCCAGACACATGTAAAGACTAACAGAGTCAGTTTGTTTACAGGACGAAGAGGCAGGAAGTAGATAATGTGTGACAAGAAGGTGGAGAAGTTAAAAATGCACTTATCAGTCATTAACTGTTGAGCCTGTCAGATTGTGTCTCTAGAGAACTTTCCCTGGAAAATGTAAAACAAAACTATCAACCCGACATAAAAGCACAATCTGCAAAATCGTGAATTTCATCAAAGTGGACAGAAGCAAAAGATAAATCAATAGATAAAAAACATTCCTAGGGGAACGGTGAGAGGATTTTTATTAGTAAAAGAGGTGAATACCAGTCAATAAAAGAGAGGAAAGAAACAGAGACTGAAAAAGACTGAGAAAGAGAAAGCTGAAAAGATAAATTAATATGTGTTTAGAAACCAACATATAATCTTAGATAAATGGCACTGATCGTTTTAAACAAAATTTTTGGTATTAATACTTTTTTGGAATATTTATTTACTGTGTGGTCATAACTGACAATAAATGTCAGTGTAGGAGTTCTTGGGAAAAAAAATTGTCATTTTTCTTTTTATTTGAATGAGGGGTCAATCTTTCAATATTTCTATTGTTTAATAATCAAGAGGGTGGATGGAGTTTCACTTTGATTAATGGGCTTTAACAACGCAGTAATTATGTTGTCTAACTTGAAAGTTTGCTCCATCATTCAGCCAGGTATTGTGGTTCACATTTCTGAAATAGAATTTGAAGGTTGAATTAGGTTAGATGAAGGACAGTGAGAAATAGATTTTATCTTCTTTCTGAATTTGACTCCAGTTTTGATTAATGATAACTAAAGCCAAATTCTAACGGTTGCAAAGTGGCACATGAATCCTAATCTTTAACATGGGTGAGAAGAACAGATAGCAGAGGGCCCTTTATGATTGTAAAGCCAGCAACCAAGGCCACCATCACAGCAGCCCGGCCCATTGGATTTGGACAGTCGGTAAAGAAACAACGGAGCCAAAAACTGATAGGCCATTTTCTTTAATCCTAGCTTGCACCCTGCGGGCAAGTAAAAACACACACTGAGCTCCAAAACCCACTCACATCCAGTGCTCACAAAGCCACTGACTTATCCGAGTTTCCTAGAATCAAAGGTTTCTAGCTCACCAGACTTATTCTCCTCAGTTCCTCATCTCCTTCTTTCTCTCTACACAAACTGGCATCTCACTCAGCACTCCGCCATCTTGGCTGCTTCTCCTGGCCACATGGCCTCTTTCTGCTCTCCTTTGCTCTCTCCTCTAATATTAATCTCAGGAACCAAGAGCGCAAGCTCTTGTTCTGCCCCCATTTTATACTGTAGAAATCCAAACCTTTAATCCAATATACAAAACAGGGAAGTCTAAAACAAAGTCACTTCTCTGAGGCATGATTGGATTGTACCGCCCTACATCAAAAAGGGTAGGAAAGGCTTAGTCCCAAAACCAAGCCCCAGGCTACAAGGATTCTGCCTGCCTTTAGCCCACCCCCAACACACATTAATATCACCTGAGCGACGGCCTCCTCGTGGGCAGCGTCATCTTTAACAAAGTGAGCATAATATATTTTATCTGCCCAACAATGATCTGAACCCAGGCATGTTTTAGGGGAATGAGTTTCTCAATTAAGTCTTTGGTAAGCGGGAGAAACAGGAAGATCTGCAATGAACTCACAGGACATGGCAGGCCTTTGGGCTGTTCTTCAAGCCTGGGTCCCACTGCTTCTCCCGCTGACCTTAGACTCAGTTCAGAGACCACATTCTCTTACACTGCTGCTACTCCCTTAGGCTGGATTTGCTATTTCTTCCTTTCTATTTCTACATCACACAGAAAATAAATATTTTACCATCCTTAATACTCAGAACATCTTGTTACTAGAATCATACACATATTAACATAAAACTCATTAAGGATATATACTTTGGTCTAGTATATTTATATTTTCAGCATTCAACTGGGAGAGTTTAGGGGATTAATATCATATAGTAAAGGCCTATTCCTTGTGGATTAAGTGAATGAATGAATGAATGAAAAATAAGTAAGTAGTGAGAGCTAAAAGTATCACATTGCAAGCTGGATATGTGAGGCACTGGTCACAGATTGGAATTCTCTGTGTGTGTGACATGTAACACTATAGCCCTGGAGATTTGCGGCTCACAGAGAGCTAAATTGAAGGTAATCAGAGTGGAAGAGGTCAATTATTTGTGAGATTAAGATGTCGTCATGGATATTATACTCACAGTCAATGATAGCAGGAGTGGTACAAGTGAGGAAGACTGTGAACCAGATCCTAGTTTCCTTTGGTTAATTGCACGGAATAGAGAGAAAATGATTTAGAAAAAGATGTCAATGTCAAAATTAAGAAAAATAGCTTTAGATTTCCTCACTTAAATAACTGCCTCCTTTCAAAGAATAGGACCCCAAGTAGATGTTTACCTTTCCGGGGGAGCGCAATCTCCCACTGGTGGCTAATCAATACACAAGTTCAGGCGTCCCTTTATGGAAATTACACAGGAACACGGCTGAGCTTAAAATCCAGCTGACATTTTGGAGCCCTGTTAGGGATTTAATATCAGACTCCCTGGATCCATTTTTCCTTATAATATAATAATTATTCAAGTCTACCAATGGACAGATAAAGGTAAAATACTAAATCTTTTGTCACATGCTATGCTGTAAATGTGCTTCCTTGCATTTTTTTTTTTTTTTTTTTGTCTGAAAAGAACAGATCTCTGAGAAGGCAAGGTCAATATAAAACTGTAACTTATAAGCTATTTTACCTGAAACTTATATCCCAAATATAACTTGTAAGGCAGTTAGCAGACTTCTCTGCCTCTGCCTGGGAGACATTGTGCCTTAGGGGCTTGTAAAGCCAGTAGCCACGGCCAGGGCCATCACAGCAGCCCAGCCCATGCAGGATCTCATTGGATTCAGTCAGTAAAGAAACAATGGAGCCAAAAACTGATGGGCCATCTTCTTTAATCCTAGGTTGCACCCAGCGGGCAAGTAAATACACACACTGGGCTCCAAAACCCACTCACATTCAGTGCTCACAAAGCTACTGACTTATCCGAGTTTCCTAGAATCAAAGGTTTCTAGCTCACCAGACTTATTCACCTCTGTTCCCCATCTCCTTCCTTCTCTATACACAAACTCTGCACTCCTTCCTTCTCTATACACAAACTCTGCACTAACTGGCTTCTCACTCAGCACTCCGCCATCTTGGCTGCTTCTCCTGGCCTCCTCCACGTGGCCTTTCTCTGCTCTCTGCTCTCTAATGCTAATTTCAGGAACCAAGAGAGCAAGCTCCCGTTCTGCCCCCATTTTATAGTGTAGAAATCAAAACCTTTAATCCAATATACAAAATAGGGAAGTCTCTAATACAAAATCACTTATCAAAGACATGATGGGATTGCACCACCCCACATCAAAAAGGGTGGGAAAGGCTTAATCCCAAAACCAAGGCCCAGGCTACAAGGATTCTGCCTGCCCACAGCCAGCCCCCAACACACATTAATATCACCTGGGCAACGGCCTCCACGTGGGCAGCGTCATCTTTAACAGAGTGAGCATAATATATTTTATCTGCCCAACAGGGCTCTACTCAATATCCCTGCAGGTCTTTAGCCATTACTTTATCTACCAGCAAGAATAATCCTAACATGTATTCAAGTTTTTAAGATATATATAAATGAATTTTTCTATATCATACAAAATAAAGCTTTATTCTAAAGAGTCATAAAAACGCACAGATTTTTGGCTTCTTGAAATATGAGTTCAATATCCTTGAAGGTATCTTAAGCCTCACCGTGTGTCCATCTCTTCCAGTAGAAGTGTGACATCCTCTGAGCTTCACTTGAGCTAAAACTCTAAATCCAGACTTACATTGTTCCACCGACATAAACTACATACAGTCTTTGACCATGAGTGTATTAATGGTATCATGCAATAAATATAAATAAATGTTAAATGTAGTAAATAATGCATTCATTTACTTAAAATTTTTAAGTTGCATTTTCTTTTTTTTATTGAATTTATTGGGGTGATACTGGTTAACAAATTTATACAGGTTTCAGGTGTTTAATCCTACAACTTCTTGGGGACTAAGTTAACAATAAGAGAAGAGAGACATGAAGATAATTTTTTATAAAAAAATTTGAAGTTTAAATTATTATATCAATAATAATTTCCTCCTTTGGAGTGCATTTATTAGGGTTCATCTTGTTTGTTTTTCTTTCCTCAGGGACAACAATTTTATTCTGACTACTAACAAGTGTCTTCAAATAAAGTAGTTGATTCATATAGTTATCCAATTATAGAGTTGTCCACATTGATAGGACTAACTTAGTACTTGTTACTCCATTCTAGCTAGAGTCAGTAATTCTATGTGCCATGTTTTCTCCTCTATCTTGAATATCTTTTTGTATTCCCTACTCTCTTTGACTATTTTGTCTTCACGAACTACAAACTCAAATATAGATTCCTGTGTTAAAACTTTGAGAGATATCTCAGTGAAATAGTTTTCTCTTCAAATTTCCTCAGTATTTTATTCACATCTACAAATTTTGTATTACATAATTGTCAATTTTGCACTCTTTAATCTCCCATTACACTGTGAGCATGGGTACTCTAAGAGTAAGAATGAAAAATTGTTTACCTTTCCAAATATCCTAGCTCATGATGCATAAATAAGCATAGTAAAGAAATGGTAGAAGGGGACTGAAGTCTCTCACATCTCAAACAATCTTTGTTGTTCCTCTTGACATACTTTCCACCATCACCAGGTATAAATAAAGAAGGAAATCCAAGCTGATAACTCCAATAACAAATGCCTATGTGTTATGTTAGTTTTTAAAAAGAAATTAATTAACTGCATCTAACAGAACATTAAATATAATAATTATATATGAATAATAATTATATATATATATACACATACATACAGGGTGGGGCAAAAGTAAGTTTATCATTGTGAGTATACACAGCACAGTTTACTCTTATTATTTATTAATTATTATAATATATATCTATTATATATAGAGAGATATGTATAATAAAGGGAGAGAGAGAATGAGAGAAAGGTAATTGTATTGCCAGCCAGCCAGTCCTCTACTAAGATGGCCTATATACAGATTGTCTATACATAGATTGCTTATAGATTTGTAAAAGTTTCACATTCTCTACGTTTACATGTCTTCTTGTCTCTTTTCAAGATTCAACACAAGTGTTATTCAACTTAGAAACCATCACACACACAAACACACACATATTCCTCATCACCATCACCAACTACTACATTAACTCTTTGAGAATAACTTTTAAATCAGTTTATATTCATATTTATACTCATGATAAAGCATTATATTGGATACTTTACTTCCTTGTCTTTACCACTGATCTTTGAACTCCTTGAGAAAAGAAACTGTGTCTTGCTGCCATTGTGATTCCAGGGTACCAACATAGTGCCTGATATATAACAGGCAAACAACAATAACAATCTTTTTGGTTAATAAGTTGTCTTCATTAATTTAGGATATTTCTTTGTGACTTTTTTCTTTAAACTATCTATAACAACCCATTCTTTATATCAGTTTTCTAATGGTTTTAAATTTTATTTAGGAATTCTCTACTATTCATTTTTACAGTTACTCCAAGAATTATTTACTTCTTTTTTCTTTTTCTTTTTCTTATTAATATTTACATGCATTAAATGTGATCAACATTATGTTTTTGAAATATTATTTTTTATTACCTCCACTGCCTTATTTCTATTAAATCATCTAGGTCCTTCGATGCTAGTTTGCCTTAGGGAAAATATGTCATTGAATAAAGCATAGAAAATGGTAGTTCATTTCTGAATTTTAATTTTCTAAACCCTAGTGACCTGAAAGAATGTAAAGGAGTAATAACAGAGATAAAGTTTTTATCAGAATACAGAATGAATGAAAGCAACCCTTTCTTCCCCGCTTACCTCCAAAATTAAAAAGAATCTTCTAAGCTTGAGAAATCAAATACATTCTGTGGAAAAACCTGAAAGAATGAGATTCCAAAGAAAGAGGGTCTGTATCAACTTCTTACAACATTGAGAAATTTCAGAGACAAAAATTATTTTACATGACTGGGTAGATCCTGGACGTAAGGGGTGCAAACACTCTAACATAAAATTGTCTGCATAATGTGTGTAGGCAGACTAAGCTTTAAACAGTGTTTTCTATTTGTTAGCATGCATGGAATGGGAATTACAATGATTCAAATACAACCATTTGGGGCAAGATAGTGGTGGGAGTAGCTACAAAACCTAGAAGAACTAAAGATGTGAATGAAGAGCATCTCCACAAGATTTTGTGTGAATCAATGACCAGTGACAAGAGATAATTATTGATATCTTGGTGGAAATATTAGAGTGTAAATTTTTAACTTAGAGAACAAGATTTACTACACTTTCCTTATGGATCTCATGACAAAGTCTATAGACCCAGAATTAAGACTAAGAAAAAGACTGACTCCAAGTTAAAATTTTATTTGCACCATGGCAGAGGAATGAAGATTAAAATAAGTTTTGAAGTACTCAACACATATGCAAATTAATTTTAGCAACTTAACAAAATGAGATATCAATATGAAAGAAAATGCATTGTTTCATTTCAGCCTAAATAGGTAAAAACCACATATTCAATAGAAATATAAAGGAGGCTTTTGAGAATGGTATGGTTGGCAGTCTGTGTTGAAATCTGAAATGCTGGGCATCACTACATATATTACAGGCATAATATTTGCTAAAAATTGCTTGGTTAGTTCCAAATTTTCTCATCATCAGACATAGACAAGAATGACAGATTTAATTCTGAAGTTATGAGGTTTTGAATATAGGTTTTTAAAGAATTCACTGTTTCGATGATATAATTTCTTAGCTAAGATTATAAAAGATACCAGGTTTTCTAAAAACAATCTGTCCTACTGTGTCATTTTAAATATTACCATTTTTTTTCTAATCAAACTAATCTACATAAAGTTTCTATATATAATTTTTCCAAATGCCCCAAACATCACCAAAATTTCAGGTGGCAACATGGTCATACTATTTCCAAGATGCGTTTGCCTTGTTGCTTCCTTATATGGTAAAAGAAAGTAAGGACTTTTGTTCAGTTATTTTGTGTCAAAGAAATAGTCTTACATGCACCCTTAAATAAATATCAATGGTTTCCTGATTCCATTTCCATTACTAAACTCTGGAAAACCAAGGTGCGATTTTAAAAAAATGTCATTATTCTGTTGACTCAATATTAAACCATATTTTTTACCTTGCTTTTGTTAAAATTAGGTTCTGTCATGAGACTTGCTGTCTCTTGACTCCCAGGTCCGATTTTTGAAGCTATTGGTAAGAAATTTGTTTTTCTAATAAAATGTAATTCAAGGGTTCTTACGCTGTCTTCATTTTATGTCTTATTATCAGATATTTAATCTGCACTGACCGTTACATGTGCCTCTATATGTCTGCACACAATTTATGGGACTGATTTAAATTATTTTCTGTGGAGGCTATTTCACTACTATGCATTTCAATTGATACAAATATATATTGTAAAGGCAAAAAACAAAGAGCAATCAACAGAAGTTGGATAATTATGAATCCTACCTAAGTCTAGCTAAGTTAATGAAACCTATTGTAAGATTTAAGTGTTTTTCATTATGTTTAAAAATATCTAAATCATAATTATAAATATAATAAATACCAACTGATTTCAATTTTTTACCTCAATTAAAAACAACCAGGCATTAAAACTGATAGAAGTTAAAAGACTAAGAATGTAAAGAATGAGAATTGATAAGTACCATGGTCCATTAAATGATTAAAAATAACTTCATTTCTGCATCTCTGAGATGTTCACTAATCAAGTCACATGTTTAAATTTTGTATGTTTGTGACCTGAAAGAAAGATTGCTTGAGCAAACAATTTGTTATCAATCAACAGAATAAAGGCATTTACTGCAATGAAATATTTACAGGAGACAATTTAAACTGATTTTAGAGTGCATAAGAAATATATGCACACACATTGAATTGGGTGACCAATTTATTACAAGCTAGCATTGGTTAATAAGAAACAAATGAAAAATTGAATTTCTTAACCAAGATTCCCAAGATTCATGCATTATATTTCTTTGGTTCTAGCTGGATGTTAGTGACTTTTAATGTATTCTCTGTGTTATTTCTTCTGCAACCTTTTACCATAATTCACTTCATCTTAATTGTTTGTCATGACATATCTTTAGCTTTTAACTCGAATCTGACCCCTAATTGCTGCTAAAAGACCTCAATGCCCTGAGAGTTATGATGACATAGAGTTGACTCTTTCTGAATGCTGAATGTTATATTTTGAAACCATAAAAAATAAATACAAAATTCTCCCAAAGCAATACTCTTCTAGGATAACAGTAATGTAATATTCATATATATTATATGCAAGTAGTTCAAACTCAGTATATTTATTGTTTAATTATGTAGTAATGCATATAATAAATAATATTCATTATTATGACATTTTATTTTATCACATACTACAGCTTAATTCAATGCATTTAATATTGTTGCTTAATGCTTTTTGTGGAATCACATATTTTTAATGTGTTAGTAATTTAATAATTATATTTATTTATTTTTACTCTTAATTTTCAAGTATTATAAACTGTATTTTTAATTTAATTTTATTTATTTTATTTTTTTGTGGCAGAGACTGAGAGAGTCAGAGAGAGGGACAGATAGGGACAGACAGACAGGAAGGGAGAGAGATGAGAAACATCAATTCTTTGTTGTGGTTCCTTAGTTGTTCATTGATTGATTTCTCATATGTGCCTTGACTGGGGGTGGGGGACTACAGCAGACCGAGTGACCCCTTGCTTGAGCCAGCGACCTTGGGCTCAAGCTGGTGAGCCTTGCTCAAATGAGATGAGCCCATGCTCAATCTGGCGACCTTAGGGTCTTGTACCTGGGTCCTCAGCATCCCAGTCCAACACTCTGTCCTCTGCACCACCGCCTGGTCAGGCTGTCTTTTTATTTAATACATTCTTTTCTTAATATAAAAGTATGGTGTTGGGGTGGTGAGCACACAGAACAATATACAGATAATGTTTTTTAGAACTGTACACCTGAAACCAATATAATTTTAATAATCAATGTCATCTCATAAATTCAATAAAAAATAAAAATATGTAATGATGGTTTTTATATTTAGTTTTTATATTTTTAGACAGAACTCACAAAGATTTCAACATCTTTCACATTAGAAAAATTTGAGTTAATTCTGGGTACCAGAATAGAAGTGTGGTCCTTCACTCCCTACCCCAACTTTTAACAAACCTCTGCTAAAATGCACCACCTTGGAGGAGTTCATTTGCCCTGAGGCTGTTGTGTAGATCCTGAACACTAAGGTCACTTTTACATTAGTGATCTTGCAAATAAGCCTTTTTCACATAATGTAGTATCGCCATGTAATATAGAATTATCATTCTATTTCTTCAGGAAGCACTAGTTGTTTACAATAGTTCACACTACACATAGTGTTATACTCCAGTCATGCATAATCCAGAATTTATTATTGACTTTTTCCAAAGGCAGTTCAACACTCACTTTCTTGTACTATCAAACTCTTTAAGTCCTTTCCCACAGAAAATTTTGAGAAATGTAAGCCTTCAACATTTTATAATCTTATTATTATTAGTTATAGATTATTTTATATTCCAAAAGCAATAGATGACATTAAGTTTTCTAGGCTCAAAATGAGAAATGATTCTGTACCAATTTCCTTTTACACTGATGCAAAGCACAAGGAACGAACGTACCTGAATCCAGAACACATATTTTTCTTTTATTTAGTTTGTACATTCCACATGTTTTTTTTTTCAAAGACAGAGAATCAGAGAGAGGGATAGATAGGGACAGACGGACAGTAATAAAGAGAGATGAGAAGCACCAATCATTAGTTTTTTGTTGCGACACCTTAGTTATTCATTGATTGCTTTCTCATATGTGCCTTGACCATGGGCCTTCAGCAGACCGAGTAACCCCTTGCTCAAACCAGCGACCTTGGGTCCAAGCTGGTGAGCTTTGCTCAAACCAGATGAGTCCACGCTCAAGCTGGCGACCTCGGGGTCTCGAATCTGGCTCCTCCGCATCCCAGTCCGACACTATCCACTGCGCCACCGCCTGGTCAGGCTCCATATATTTTTCTTAATGTAAATTTACACTTTAAACACACACAACTTTTCTTAAAACAGAACAAGCAATATATATATGTATATATTTATTATTTTTTTGAAGCAAACTAAAGATAAGCTATAACTGGGGGGTTAGGTTCAAGGACAATAGAATTGTTCCATGAATCACAGCTTCAGATTTGGGTTGTCATATACTCACAGATTTTATTATCTTTTTCTCAAGTAAGAGAGATCAGACAGTTGAATTTATAAACAGAATTCACATCCACATCATTGTAAATGCACTGTCAAAGAATGTTTGCACTATACTCTTTAGTAAAGCTATAGAGATAAATGATGAGATAGCTGCTGTTCTCTTTATCAATTCTATTTATCATTGCCTTCTTGCTTGCTGGGCTGTGGCATTACCTCAAAAGCCACACTCAGTGAGTCATTTCAGCAATTATGAAATACATGTGTCAAGATCTAGATTAAATTGTTTTAATACCTGCTCAGAATTTTTACTTACGATTTACTTTCAGTCAAAAATTGTTTTTGATCTATCGAGTAAAAATATATTCTGATGGTTATTATTCACTGGTTTATAGATCTCAGAAAATATCATATTTTAAGATGAATTGGCTAGTAGTTCATTAAGAACAAATTTCAAATTTTGTTTAAACAAACACAATATTAATACTAAGGTTTATTTTTATATTGACAAAAATAATGTCAATTATTTTAAATCACTGAATATTGATGTATATGTGTTGCATATGAAAAAAATCATCATTTATTTGTGTCTGTAATGTTGGCCCAAACAACTTAAATCCTGTGACACATGTACAAAAGCTGTCTGCCAAAAATTTAAGTATGTATTAGCCAAAAATGTTCTTATTTTTTGGACTCATTCAGTGCATATGATAAAATAATAATCTAGTTTACCATAGTAGGTTGTAATAACAAAAAAAGCCAAGACTTCAAGGTAAACTTGATAAATAAATGAGTTGATATGAAATAATTTCATTTGCTCAAAGAAGATAAACTAATTGTGATTTCTGGACATGTATGGTTTAACAATATAACTGTAAAGAAGATAAACTAATTGTGGTTTCAGGACATGTATTGTTTAACAATATAATTATAAAATTCATATACTTTTCAAATATTTTATTCATTCTAAGTAGAAATAAACTTTAAAAAATAATTTTCTAAAACCTAAATTAATATGATTAGTTAAAATAATTTCAGCATTTAAAATGATTTTCAGCTTCTATGCTTGTAATGAATGTGACATATTCATATGTGCAATTTCAATACTTTTGGTTATATAGCACAAATATTCATTTTTAGAGTTGTTATGAAATATAATTTTCCTTTTGAAAATAAATTACATAAGATTTGGCCCTGGCCGGTTGGCTCAGCGATAGAGTGTCGGCCTGGCGTGCGGGGGACCTGAGTTCAATTCCCGGCCAGAGCACATAGGAGAAGCGCCCATTTGCTTCTCCACCCCCCCTTCTTCCTCTGTGTCTCTCTCTTCCCCTCCCACAGCCAAGGCTCCATTGGAGCAAAGATGGCCCGGGCACTGGGGATGGCTCCTTGGCCTCTGCCCCAGGAGCTAGAATGGCTCTGGTCTCGGCAGAGCGACCCCCCGGAGGGGCAGAGCATCGCCCCCTGGTGGGCAGAGCATCACCCCTGGTGGGCGTGCCGGGTGGATCCCGGTCGGGCACATGTGGGAGTCTGTCTGACTGTCTCTCCCCGTTTCCAGCTTCAGAAAAAAACAAACAAACAAAAATTACATAAGATTTATCCTAACTAAATTGTTTCAAGACCCTATGTTTATTCTCTAGTCCTTTTCTTTTTTTTTTTTCATTTTTCTGAAGCTGGAAACAGGGAGAGACAGTCAGACAGACTCCCGCATGCGCCCCACTGGGATCCACCCAGCACGTGGGCGACGCTCTGCCCACCAGGGGGCGATGCTCTGCCCATCCTGGGCGTCGCCATGTTGCGACCAGAGCCACTCTAGCGCCTGAGGCAGAGGCCACAGAGCCATCCCCAGCGCCCAGGCCATCTTTGCTCCAATGGAGCCTTGGCTGCGGGAGGGGAAGAGAGAGACAGAGAGGAAAGTGCGGCGAAGGGGTGGAGAAGCAAATGGGCGCTTCTCCTGTGTGCCCTGGCCGGGAATCGAACCCGGGTCCTCCGCACGCTAGGCCGACGCTCTACCGCTGAGCCAACCGGCCAGGGCTCTAGTCCTTTTCAATAAATATTTTTGGCTTATTTGAATATTAGTCACCATCACTGGACTACAGGTTCCGTAAACCAGAAATATTATGAATATTGTGGTGATAGCCAGTTAAAGTTTAGGAAGGTAGAAAAATAATTATGCTTTCAAAGTGTTTTACTCTAGGTAGAGAGATCAGAGAAAACAACCACAAGTGAAACAAAAATCTCAGATTATATATATATATGGTTGTTAGCATGTAATAAAGGGGTCTGTGGCAATTTTTTAAAATGGCCTCAAAATTTTTTGACCCTCCTATCATCTAGAAGTTAAGATTTTATAGCCTGCTCTTTGAATCTTGATTGGCCTTAAATAATACTTGCAGCAAAACAATACTGCATAATGTGAAAGGAAACAGAACACACCACAGCTTCCACAACCACTTTTGGAGCCCTGAGTTGCAATGCAAGGTCTGATTATCCCCAAGGCAGCATGTATGAGAGAGCCCCAGCCACATAAATTGCTAACATGTTGGTGCTTAAATCAACAACCTCAACATAGCCATCTTTGAGTCTTATATAGTATACATTGTGTTTTGTCATCATTCTTGACTCCCACCCCCCAAAAAAATCCATGAATGTGTTATTTTGGTTTTTTATGCCAGTATAATATGTAGAAGTTTTTTATGCCTAATAAATACCTGGGAAAAGGATCTAAAGAAGCAAACAATACCAGGTAATTTGAGGAAGTCATGAAAGAATTAATAGTTACCTAAATTTGTTGTTAGTTACTGTTGAAGAATTTTCAGTAGTAGAATTAAAAAGTGATAAGCATTTGAACAGACATGTTCAGTCGAACAACAGCTATCCAGTCTGGCTATAAGGTAAGACACATGTAGAAAATTAAGTCAGATAGGAAGGTGAAACAGTTATAACAGACTTGGAGAGCAAGATGCAATATAGTAAGCAGAAGAATGTCACAGAATATATGTAAGCAGTGAGGAAGGATATGAAATATCCACCCAAATATTCGGTATCTGTATACTTATATATATAAATAAAACATATATGTATATATGGTGCATTTAGGTGTATCAAATATATATTTAATATACATATACAAATACACATCACCTTAAGCAAAATGAAGAAAAATAACATAGTATATATTTTTAAATTCCAATTAAAGTTTTAAAATATAAACTTCACTGTGTTAACTACATTATCATTTTAAATAATATTTTTTTAACTTTATGGGCATACAAGCGTTTAAGCTCATTTTGGTATTTACAACTAATAAATTAAATATGGAATAATAATTTTATATTTCACTACATTATTCTAAGTATATTATTTATAACTATAAAAATATCACAAATTTAAGTGTGTCTTTAAAGATATGGGACATGGATTCGGGCACCTGAATCAATACCTGGGATTACATGGCTATCAGTGTTCATTTGCTTCCCTTGTGTTCCTATAAATACGTAATTGCAAAGCCTACTAAAATTACACAGAAGAGTAATAATTTTGAGAAAAGCTAACAGATCACTCTGTCATTTTATCATATAAACAAATGTTAAACCTGACAGGAAACATTATTAGGGTCTACAGGCCAATGAGATTTTTTAAAATGCTTATTAAAAATAAAAATGTTTCTTCTTTATTTTTCTTTCTAGATTACTCCACCATCTCTCAAGCACTAAATAAAACAAAGATAAATGCAGTCCTGACAACGACATTATAGGAAGTTACTTGACATAAAAGTCTCCAAGGGACATTATCTTTTTAAAGTTACATCTTTAGTTTTAATAGAATTTACTAATCTTCATAATTTTTATTTCCTCTACTTTCACACATGGGCTATAAAATTTTTAAACGATAGCATTCATCATGTTAAAATTTAAAATTTTGTTTGTGTAATTCTTCTCCCCATCTTATTCTACACAATAAATTCCTTACGGACAGCAATTTTGTATTCTTCAGTTTTATATCATCAGTATCTATAACTCTGCTCCTCATACCCACTCAACAAGTTGAGTGGATATAAGAAAGCAGAAAATTCGGGTTATTGTAAGTCTTGCTACAGAATTAGATAGCTTATAAAGCTTGCAATGATATTAAATTGTTAATATAGGTATAGGTAAGTATCAAATATTAAATTTTCAGTGTAATGTGATTTTAGGGTCCTGAGAAAATCTCCCATTTTTGTAATTCTGTTACCTTCATTCTCTGTCTAAAATTTCAGGAATTTGAATTTTTTTAAACTTTAGTGTATGTTAAAATTTAAACAGTTTATAATCTTCATAAAGACAGAGATGATTCAACACTTATGTTTTAATTTTCAGTGTATAAGATGGTGACTGACAAATGTTAATGAATAATTTTTGCACAAATAGATGGATAAATACATGAATGAATAAATGAAAATTACTATACTTTTACTCATCCTTCGGCTTCATTTACTATAAAAAGATTTGTGACTACTATGCATTGAACATTTACTTATTAGAAAACCATAAATTTCTTGATGATGATACTGCACTGAGAAGAATACAGTGTGAAGACATCAAGTATAGGTTACTTTTAAGTATAATAATTCTATTATAAAAAATATGAAAAACTGATCTATATTCAGTGATGACTAAGTTGTTCCCATTGAAAAATTTTTATGACAATTCAATAAAAGAACAAAAATAAAGTGATTAACATAGGGTATAGCATATATAAAACTCTCAGTTAATATTAGCTGCACTTATGATTATATTTGTTATATATCATTAATTTAAAAAACAGAGCAATAATTGCATATATTATTTTTATATATTTTCTTTAGATTTACATAAATATTTAAAATTACTATCATGAAAACTCAAGCCATTCAGATAAAGTGTATATTCCAGAGTTTTAGTAAGTGTTGTGTGAACAGCCAAAGTATTCAAAACAACTCCTTTAAATGAAAGAATTAGAAAACCCTGGCAGGTATTGTAATGCCCCCAGCTTCATTCCTTTTCTTTAGGATTGCTTTGGCTATTCGGGGTTTTTTATAGTTTCATATAAATCTGATTATTTTTTGCTCCATTTCTTTAAAAAATGTCATTGGAATTTTGATGGGAATTGCATTAAATTTGTATATTGCTTTGGGTAATATGGCCATCTTGATTATATTTATTCTACCTAACCAAGAACAAGGAATATTCTTCCATCTCATAATATCTTTTTCGATTTCCCTTAACAACGGTTTATAGTTTTCATTGTATAAGTTCTTTACATTCTTTGTTATGTTTATTCCTAGGTATTTTATTTTTTTTGTTGCAATCGTGAAGGGGATTATTCTTTTGAGTTCATTCTCAAATGTTTCATTGTTGGCATATAGAAAGGCTATTGACTTCTGTATGCTAATTTTGTATCCTGCAACCTTACTGTATTGGCTTATTGTTTCTAGTAGTCTTTTTGTGGATTTTTTGGGGTTTTCGATGTATAGGATCATATCATCTGCAAAAAGTGATACCTTTACTTCTTCTTTTCCGATATGGATGCCTTTTATTTCTTTGTCTTGTCTGATTGCTATGGCTAGAACCTCTAGTACCACATTAAATAAGAGTGGAGAGAGTGGACAACCCTGTCTTATTCCTGGTTTAAGGGAGAAAGCCTTCAGTTTTGTGCCATTAGTATGATGTTAGCTTATGGTTTATCATATATGGCCTTTATTATGTTGAGATATTTTCCTTCTATACCCATTTTGTTGAGAGTCTTAAACATAAAATTGTGTTGTATTTTAGACATGTTATCTTTGAATATATATATCTTGATTTACTGATGTCACCCCATTAAAAATAAATAAATTAATTAAATTAAAAAAAAAAAGAAAACCCTGGCATCCCAGAGTCCAAACACATGCAGTGATGGGAAAAGTAGGAGCAGGGAGATATTTGATAAGAAAGATTGTTTTCATTAAACAAATATATAAATTAATTGAGCAAAATAATTTAATGTGTTAAATATAATTCAAGTTGTTTTTCACTGCCAGAAATGGTATTTAAAACACCACCAAAAAAAAAAAAAATATTCGAATGAAATCTGAAGTCTTGAATTAAAAATATTATTACTACTGCATTATAGAAAGATGGGTAGAAGAGATATATGCAAAAGTAAATAAATGTTTGTGAGTGTATACATAAATATATTTTCTAGATGTGTCAACTAATAGAATCTGAAGACAATAACCCCATATAGCAATGGCCATTTTGAGAGCCCCTGGTCTTGTTTTCAATATGACATCTTTCATTAGATGGAAAAAAGATTAATTGTTTAAATCATTTGTTCTAGAGCTGGATGAAGAAAAATGGAAGATGATCCTGAAACATTGGTTGTGCTACAAAGTAGGAAAATGTTCAATGCATTGTGTGGACATATCAAAAGGCGCCAGCTCTCCAGCCTGCAGTATCTGATTTCTAGGGTCCAATTCTTGGATTACTTGCACTAAGCCAAAATCAAATATTTTAGGTTCCTCTATGGGTCAGGCAACGTTCCAGTAATAAATTGTATTATCAATATGATAATACCTTAGTAGTTTAAACCACGAGAAGTTTATTTGTCTTCCATTTAAATATCTAGAGTTAGGTCATCCAAGACTGAGATATGGGTCTATAGTGTTAGGACACTAGATTTTTAAATTATATTACTCCTCTGTGAGAAACCTACATTTACAAAGTCATTTTATAATTCAAAATGTCCAGTCATCATATCTCTATTTCAGTAAGAAAAAGGCAGAGAGACAGAGAGAGAGAGAGAGAAAGAGAGAAATTAGCTGACTCTTTATTTAATGGTTTTTCCAAAAGTTACACTATGTGAATCTTATTTTCAAACATTTGGTCATATAGCCACACATACCTTTTAGAGAGAGTGAGAACAACATATGTTTCACAGAACCCTATGTTAAGCTAAAAGGAGGACTTTATCACTATAGAACAGTAATGGGAATTGATATTTTAGAAGTACAAATAACAATATATACTTTAATAATTATTCTTAATTCACCCTCACAATTCTCTGTTATAATTATCTAAATCACATTCAAGTCCAAGAGATGGTGCTAAATTTCCTTTTCTTACAGACGTTCTGCTATTCATTCTGCTCTAATTTGGTTTCTCTGTATACCTGATGCCTTCTGGGATCTTCATTTCTGCATATCTTATTTTATTTGATCAGGTTGGTGATTTTGTTGGGAAATGTTTGTTATATGTATAATTGCAACTTTTCTCAGGGGTTGATCAAGTTCCTAAGAGAAATAATATCTGGTTTCTTAATTGTTTTGAAATACTACTATTCTAATCAAGAGGCTTATTTTTATTTTTTTTATATTATCCAAAGTATAAAAGATTTTCTTATTTTTTGTCATTGTGCATGAGGGACACAATAACAACATATTTGGGGTTTTAACTCCTTATTAAACAGATTTCTAATAAATCATTGTTTCTCCCCAGTAATTCTCTTGACTTTTATTTCCATACAATCAAAATGTCATTAATTTCCAGAACATATAAGTGTTCTGTTACGCATATTGAAATCCTTCTCAGCTTTTTTTTTTTTTTTTTTTTTTTTTTTTTACCATTTTTTAGTTTAGAATTTAACTTTTCTGAAACTAAAAAATCAGTGAAAACTTATTCTCTTTTCCATTTCCAAACCATGTTTACTATTATCTTTTTTTTAATGTTATGTTTTTCCTTGGAGATATACTTTTGAAACATTTTAAATCTTATTTAATTGAGAATGTATTCAATTTAGAAAATTCAAAAAGAAGTGCACTGAATTCACTATCCTTGAACTAAAGTTAGTTTTACTTTACTTTTTTAACTTAAATACAAAAGAAAAAAACTTATCTCTTTATATTTATCTTTGTATTTATTTATACTTCTGAATCAGGAGAAACAAGCAAAAGAAGACATATCTCATTATAAGAGTTATAATTGATCACATATCTAACTTAAGATTGGTAAAAAAAATTTTTTTAATGAAATTGCCAAACTCTTACTGAAAAGTTATGGTTTATCCACTATAGAATAGGAGTTTGCACTATTCAAGTAAGCACCACATACTTTCAGAGAAAACTGTCACTATGTGAAAAGAAAAATAGCCCTGGCTGGTTGTCTCAGTGGTAGAGCATCAGCCCAGTGTGTAGAAGTCTTGGGTTCGATTACCAACCAGGGCACACAGGAGAAGCGCCCATCTGCTTCTCCACCCCTCCCCCTCTCCTTCCTCTCTATCTCTCTCTTCCCCTCCCGCAGCCAAGGCTCCCCTGGAGCAAAGTTGGCCTGGAGCATTGATGACAGACAGCTCCATGGCCTCTGCCTCAGGCGCTAGAATGGCTCTGGCGGCAATGGAGCAACGCCCCAGATGGGCAGAGCATCGCTCTCTGGGCATGCTCGATGGATCCTGGTTCGGTGCATGTGGGAGTCTGTCTCTCTGCCTCTCTGAGTCTCACTTCAGAAAATACAAAATAAAATTTAAAAATAAGAAAAAGGAAAAGAAAATGTACTGGAGATTGACTATTGAGAAAACACAAGGTAATATATTATGACTAACATAATTTAAAATATAAATATATTTTAATCAACTTATGTAAATAAAATCAAAAGTTAATATTGACTTAAAAATGCATTAAAAATGGGTCTTTAAATAATTGCTATTGTGAAATTTTATTACCAAAAGTTTTGTGCTGCAATGATACCAGTATCTCACAAAAATATTAAATTGAAAGTTTATATCCTTAAAAAGTTATGTTGAAACTTACCAATGCAATATATAGATCATGTATCATAGAATTGTACACTTGAAACTTATATGATCTTATTAACCAATGACCACCCCAATAAATTAATTTAAAAAATAAAATAAAAAAGAAACAATCCACAGTGTGATGATATTTATACGTGGGTTTTCTTTGAGAGGTGATTAGGTTATGAGAGTGGTGTTTCCGGCCCCCCCCCCCCCCCCCCGTGTGTGTAGAAGCTGGGACGCAGTCAGGCAGACTCCTGCATGCTCCCGACTGGGATCCACCCGACATGCCCACAAGGGGACAATGCTCTGCCCATCTGGGGCGTTGCAGCCAGAGCCATTCTAGCGCCTGAGGCACAGGTCATGGAGCTGTCCTCAATGTCTGAAGACAGCTTTACTCCAATGGAGCCTTGCCTATGGAAGGGGAAAAGAGAGATAGAGAGGGAGAAGGGTGGATAACCAGATGGACTCTTCTCCTCTGTGCCCTGTCCAGGAATCGAACCTGGGACTTCCACATGCCAGGCGGACGCTCTACCACTAAGCCAACTGGTCAGGGCCGAGGGTGGTGCTTTTATGAATGGGATTTATGCCTTTATAAAAGGACCCCAAGAGAACTTCCTTTACCTCTTCCGCCTTGTGAAGTTACAGGGAAAAATGATTGTCAGGGAACCAGGAAACAGAGCTCCTTGTGAACAAATCTGCCAAAGCCTTGATTTTGAACTTTTCAGCCTTCAGAGCCATAAGAAATAAATTTTTATTTGTTTATAAGATCTCTCTCGCCTGACCTGTGGTGGCACAGTGGATAAAGCGTCAACCTGGAAACACTGAGGTTGCCGGTTCAAAACCCTGGCTTGCCTGGTCAAGGCACATATGGGAGTTGATGCTTCCTGCTCCTCCTCCACCTTCTTCTCTCTCTCTCTCTCTCTCTCTCTCTCTCTCTCTCTATGTGTATATATATATGTATATATATATATATATATATCCCCCCTCCTCTCTAAAATGAATAAATAAAAAAAATTTTAAAAAAAAGATCTCTCTCTATGGGTTTCTGTTATAGCCCTAGCAGCCTAAGACAGGCATTATGCAAAATAAGTTACCAACTCTAAAAAAAGAAAATTTCTTCCTAATTAGATAGAAAAAAAATCCCTACCATGATTTAATTAACACACCAAATATGTTATATTTTGTGTGTATCTATATATCTTTATAATTTATACTGTTCAACTATATCAACCATTAAACCAAATATTAAAATAAGTTAATATTAGGTTTTGAGTTATCATATCTCAAAACATAATAATAAAATTTTAAATAATGAGACAGAACTATTTAACTTAAATTGTTCTCTAAAATGTATTAGAATACTAATAAATAATTATACTCTATAAAAATTGTGATAAAATATTGTAAGAAAATATTAAAATTGTGATAAATATTATAAAAAAGATTTTTCTTTATTAAAAGTATTATAAAATAGCATGACTTTATTATAGAAAAGCATATTTCAAGACACATGTTATTAATTTCAGCCTTAGCTAAAAAAAAAAAAGCATATGAAGTCAAGAGTATTGTGAAACCTAGTTAACATTTAATGAATAATCTTACATTTAGAGGTGACAGTTGAACAAGTACCTGGAAGACAAAAACAGCAACCATACCTTATATTACGTTATTATGTTATACATATAAGTAAAATTATTTTCTTTACATTGGAAGAAGAATATTTCTAAGTCACTTATAACAGAGAACAAAAAACATTTTTTACATATATATATATATATATATATATATGTACAATTATTAGTTCATTATTTTAGTGACTTGTTACTCTGAGTCCAAAATGAATCTTAAAATAAATTACATTTATTTGAAGGATTACTTTAGGAAGCATTTCCACTAAAATTATAACTTGTTATTTCTAAGAATTATTTTTAACAATGAACTATGAGTTTATTTACATATTGTTAATGAATTCCATTAATATTTTAAAAAACTACTTAGAGCTTAGCATATTAATTTTAAAATAAAGTGTGGAATCTCAGTTTGATACATAATATAAATTATTTAGTTTATGAGAATATTTCTGATAAAAGTACACTTTTACTTTGAATAATTGATCACTTTTTTGATGAAATGCAAAATCAAAATTCTAAATTAAACCATCAAATTAAAAAGATGACATCTTTCACTTAATGAAATAAAAACAAAACAGAAAAGCAGTAGAACAAAATAATATGATTATATACACACGTAATATTGAATGTAATGCCTTTTTTATTTATTGATTTTTAAAATTTATTTATTTATTTATTGCTTTTACATAGATTCTAGTGTCTCCCCAAAAGCAACCCCCTCCCCCATCTTCCCCTCAACATCTTCCTTACTCCCCTCCCAAAAGCTCCCTCCCCCTTTCCCTCAGGTTTAATTCCATTCCTCAGTTCAAATTGTTCCTTGGATTCCGCAAATAAGTGAGGTCATATGATATTTTTCTTTCTCTGCCTGGCTTATTTCACTCAACATAATAGTTTCCAGGTCCATTCATGTTGTTGCAAAAGGTAATATTTCCTTCTTTTTCATGGTCCAGTAGTATTCCATTGTATAATATATATGTACCACTGCTTTTTAATCCACTCGTCCACTTTCGGACACTTCGGCTGTTTCCAGATCTTCCCTATTGTGAACAATGCTGCTATAAACATGGGAGTGCATTTCTTTTTTTCAGTTGGTGATATGGTGTCCTTGGGATATATTCCTATAAGTGGAATGGGTGGGTCAAAGGGTAGTTCCATTTCTAATTTTTTGAGGAATCTCCATACTGTTTCTCACAGTGGCTGTACCAATCTGCATTCCCACCAGCAGTGCAGGAGGGTTCCCCTTTCTCCACATCTTTGCCAGCACATATCTTGTGTTGTTTTGTTACTGAGCGCCATTCTGACTGGTGTGAGGTGGTATCTCATTGTGGTTTTAATTTGCATTTCTACAATGATTAGTGATGTTGAACATTTTTTCATATGTCTTTGCCCATCTGTATGTCCTCCTTGGAGGACACTCCTGTGCCCACTTTTTGATTGGATTGTTTGTCTTCCTGGTATTGAGTTTTACAAGTTCTTTATAAATTTTGGTTATTAACCCCATGTCAGATGTATTGTCGAATATGTTCTCCCATTGTGTGGTTTGTCTTTTTATTCTGTACATATTATCATTAGCTGTGCAAAAGCTTTTTAGTTTGATATAGTCCCTTTTGTTTATCCTGTCTTTTACTTTACTTGCCTGTAGAGATAAATCTGCAAATATATTGCTGCGATGGATGTCAGTGAGCTTACTGCCTATATTTTCTTCTAAGATGCTTTTGGTTTCACAACTTTCATTTAAATCCTTTATCCATTTTGAGTTTATTTTTGTGAATGGTGTAAGTTGGTGGTCTAGTTTCATTTTTTTGCAGGTAGCTGTCCAGTTTTCCCAACATCGTTTGTTAAAAAGATTGTCTTTACTCCATTTTATACTCTTACCTCCTTTGTCAAATATCAATTGTCCATAAAGGTGTGGGTTTATTTCTGGGTTCTCTGTTCTATTCTGTTGATCTATATGCCTGTTCTTATGCCAGTACCAGGCTGTTTTGAGTACAATGGCTTTGTAGTATAACTTGATATCAGGAAGCATGATATCTTTCACTTTATTCTTCTTTTTCAAGATTGCTAAGGCTATTTTTGTTTTCTTTTGGTTCCATAAAATTTTTGGAATATGTGTTCTATATCTTAAAGTATGTCATTGGTATTTTAATTGGTATTGCATTGAATTTATAAATTGCTTTGGGTAATATAGACATTTTAATGATGTTTATTCTTCCTATCCATGAACATGGTATATGCTTCCACTTGTTTGTGTCTTCCTTGATTTCTTTTATCAATGTTTTACAATTTTCTGAATACAAGTCTTTAACCTCTTTGGTTAAACTTACTCCTAGGTACCTTATTTTTTTGGTTGCAATAGTGAAGGGAATTATTTCCTTAATTTCTCTTTCTGAAATGTCATTGTTCATGTATAAAAATGTGTCTGGTTTTTGTGTATTAATTTTATATTCTGCCAACTTGCTGAATTTATTTATCAGGTCCAGTAGCGTTTTCACTGAGTTTTAGGGTTTTCTATATACAATATTATATTATCTGCAAATAATGATAGTTTTACTTCTTCTTTTCCAATTTGGATGCCTTTTATTTTTTTCTTCTTGTCTGATTGCTGTAGCTAGGACTTCCAGTACATTGTTGAATAAGAGTGGTGAATGGGGGCACCCCTTCCTTGTTTCTGATTTTAGAGGGATTGCTCTTAATTTTTGTCCATTAATTATAATGTTGGCTGTGGGTTTGTCATAGATGGCATTTATCATGTTGAGGTATGTTCCATGTATCCCCACTTTGCTAAGCATTTTGATCATAAATGAGTGCTGGATTTTATTAAGTGCTTTTTCTGCATCTATTGAAATTATTATGTGCTTTTTCTCCTTCCTTTTGTTTAGATGGTGAATCACATTGATTGATTTACAAATGTACAATTCTTGCCACCTCAGATTTAATCCCACTTGATCATGATGTATGACTTTTTTCATGTATTGCTGGATCCGGTTTGCTAATATTTTGTTGAGGATTTTAGTATCTAAATTCATCAGGGATATTGGACTATAATTTACTTTCTTTGTGTTGTCCTTGCCTGCTTTTGGAATCAGAGTTATGCTCGCCTCATAAAAGGAACTTGGAAGTGTTCCTTCCTCTTGAATTTTTTGAAATAGCTTGAAAAGGATACGAGTTAGTTCTTTGAATATTTGGTAGAATTCACCAGTGAAGCCATTGGGCCGAGGATTTTGTTTTTTGGGAACTTTTTGATAACTGTTTCGATCTCATTTGTTGTAATTGGTCTGTTTAGGTTTCCTGAATCTTCCAGATTGATTTTTGAAGATTATATTTCAGAAAATTTGTCCATTTCACCTAAGTTGTTTAATTTTCTGGCATATAGTTTTTCATAGTATTTTTTTTTAATATTTTGTATTTCTGTTGTGTCAGTTTTTATTTCACCACCCTCATTTCTAATTTTATTTATTTGTGTCCTCGCTCTTGTTTTCTTTGTGAATCTCATTAAGGGTTCAAAGAATCTTTCAAAGAACCAGCTCTTGGTTTCATTGATCCTCTGTATTATTTCTTTAGCCTCTATTTCATTTATTTCCACTCTGATCTTTATTATTTCCTTTCTTCTACTACCTCTGGGCTTTACTTGCTGTTCTTTTTCTAGTTCTTTTAGATGCAAGGTTAAGTTGTTCATTTGAGCTTTTTCAAGCTTCTTAAGGAATGCCTGTAGTGCTATGAACTTACCTCTCAGGACTGCTTTTGCTATTTCTCATAAAGTTTGAGTTGTTGTATGTTCATTATCATTTGTTTCTAGGAATTTTTTTAAATTTCTTCTTTGATTTCATTGTTAACCCATTTGTTATTTAATAACATTCTATTTAGTTTCCATGTGTTTGAGTATTTTTCAGTTTTTTCTGTTGTGGTTGATTTCTAGTTTCATGCCATTGTGATCAGAGAGTATGCTTGATATAATTTCAATCTTCTTAAATTCGGAGAGACTGCTTTTGTATCCTAACATGTGGTCTATCCTAGAGAATGTGCCATGAGCACTTGAAAAGAATGTATATTCTGCTGCTTTAGGGTGAAAGATTCTGAAGATATCTATTAAACCGAGTTGATCTAGTGTGTCCTTTAAGTCTACCGTTTCTTTGTTAATTTTTTTTCTTGAGGATCTATCTAGTGATTTTAGTGGAGTATAGAAATCTCCTACTATTATAGTATTGCTGTTGATCTTGCCCTTTATATCCATCAAAGTCTGCTTTATATATTTAGGTGCTTCTATATTAGATGCATAGATATTTATGATGGTTATATCTTCCTATTGGATTGCTCCCTTTATTATTATGTAGTGACCTTCTTTAAAGCCTTTGTTTTAAAGTCTATTTTGTCTGATATAATTATTGCTACCCCAGTTTTTTTTTCATTTCCATTTGCATAAAATATTTTTTCCATCCTTTTACCTTCAGTCTATGTGTATCTTTTGTTTTGGGGTGTGTCTCTTGTAGACAGTATATGTATGGGTCCTGTTTTCTTATCCATGTAGTTACCCTATGTCTTTTGATTGGATCATTTAATCCATTTACATTTAAGGTTATTATTGATATATAGTTGTTTATTGCCATTTTGTTCTTTAAAGCTATATTCCTCTTTTGCTGTATTCTTTTCCCCCTTTGTTCTGTTTACAACAGGTCCCTTAATATTTCTTGCAACCTTGGTTTGGTTGTAATGAATTCCTTGAGTTTTCTTTTTTTTTTTTTTTTTTTTTTTTTTTTTGTCTGGGAAGCTTTTTATTTCTCCTTCAATTTTAAATGATAGCCTTGCTGGATAAAGTAGTTTTGGTTGTAGATTCTTGTTCTGCATTACTTTGAATATTTCTTGCCATTCCCTTCTGGCCTCAAGTGTTTCTGTTGAGAAGTCAGATGTCAACTTTATGGGGGCTCCTTTGTAGTTGATAACCTTTTTTTTTCTCTAGCAGCTTTTAATATTTTTTCTTTATCTCTTAACTTTGCTATTTTAATTATGATGTATCTTGGTGTTGATTTCTTTGTGTTTCTCTTTAGTGAAGTCCTCTGTGCTTCTTGAACTTGTAATACTTTTTCCTGCATCAATTTGGGGAAGTTTTCAGCTATGATTTGATTGAACAAGGTTTCTAACTCTTGTTCTTTCTCTTCTTTTTTAGGAACTTCTATGATGTGGATGTTGTTTCTCTTTAGATTGTTACAGAGCTCTCTTAGAGTTTCCTCAGATTTTTTTTCATTTTCTTTTCTTTTTGTTGTTCTGCTTCTGTGTTTTCATTTATCTTGTCTTCTAAATCACTGATTCAATCTTCTGCTTTCTCCATCCTGCTATTAATTGCTTCTAGTGTAGTCTTCATTTCAGATATTGTATTTGTCACTTATGACTGGTTCTTCTTTATTATTTCAATGTCCTTTTTAATACTTGTTATTTCTTTATTTATGTGCTCACTGTGACCATCCATTGTTATTCTAAGATCTTTCAGCATTCTAATAATCATTATTCTAAACTCTGCCTCCAGTAGTTTGCTTATATCCATCTCACTCAATTCTTTTTCTGAGTATTTCTCTTGTTGAGTCATTTGTATTGCACTTCTCTGTCTTTTCATTTTGTCTGTGTTGCCCTAGACTTTCCTGGTTGGGGCCTGGGTCAGGTCAGTGGAAGTCACTGCCTGTGACTGGTTCTTATCCACTTTTTGGGAGCTACACGTTATCCAAATCTTGTGGCTGCCTCTGCTGGGTCCAGGTGCCATTGTAAATATCAGCTGCACTCCTAGGCTTGATTGTATCTACTCTTGGCCCTGGAGAAGTTACATTCAAAGTTGAAGTTCCCTTAAAATCCACTTTCTGTTGTATTTTATTGCTGGCTACTTGTTGGGCTCAGTATTGTAATTCATTGATTAGGTATGATATTAGATGTGGCCTACTTCTTAGCCTCAGGTGTCTTTTTATCTAGACATTTTAGCTCCTGTTGTGTCTTCTGTCTACCAGGCCACCACTGCTGTTGCTGCTTGGGGCTTTTGGGCTCATGTGCTGCTGGCGCGAGCCCACCTCCGTGACCACCACCACGCTGGTTGAGTTCACACGTGCCTGTTTGGACTGCTTCCAGGACTGCCTCAATGGGCTCAGATCTCAGTGGTGGCCTTTGGGTTCACGCGCGCCCTCTCGGATCTCCGCAGAGGATGCTGGTGCTGACATTACTGCTGAGGGCTTGTCTGCACCTTGAGCAGGTTTGCAAGCCACCCTGGTTCCTGCAGTAACTGGCGTGACTTCCACCATCATAAGTCGACTCACGTGCGCACCCACGCTTCCCTACTCAGTTGCCACTGGGGCTCCGCCTCCACTCAGATCACTGCCAAGGTTGCACCCAGCCCTGGACTGGTTTGCCTGGCTGCCAGGTGAGTGCTGCCTTTGCTGGTGGGTTCGCGTGTGCCTATGTGTTACCCCTTTTTTGACTCTCGGGCCTCTGCATCCACCTAGGGCAGGCCACTCAGGGAGTAGGGGTGTGTGTGAGTGCAGGCTTCCCCAGGCAATAGTGGTCCTGGGCTCCGCAGGCCGGCTTGCGCGTACTCACTCAATCCTCTGCAGCTGCACCCTGCTGCCTCCAGCCTGTCTGCCCTGGGCAAGCACTAAACAGTGCAGTGGGTGGTGTAGCTTAGACCTCTGCATTCCCTATTTGTGTCTCTAATATGGTGCCTGGCACTAAGTGCCTTTGTTCTAGGTAGGGTAGGGGAGCCTCCGGTCGACAGGGCACTTTCTCTCCTTTGCTAGTGATGCTGGTTCATTTTAAATCTGGGAGTGACCCAGCTCAGGGGTTAGGGTGTCCCCCTGGAATCCTGGGAAAGTGGCTGTGAGCGAGGCTCTCAGTGCAGTTCCTTCAATACAGAGCCTGGGTCTGAGAGTCCTGCTTCCTACTCTCAAACTGTGTCTATGCTTTTATCTCCAACAAATATTGTCTGTTAGCTCCTTCTAGGCTCTAGGACTCTAGGCTGGGATTTCGGTTTTGGGGATAAGGACCTGCAACTCACTGGACAGCCCTCCCCTTTGTGAAAATTTCTCCTGGGCGCCGATCCCAGGTTCCTGCTCCCTGGTACTGGGGGCAGGCTTCTCCATGTCTCTGCCTCTCTTACCGGACTCAGTATGGGTTCTTTGGTGGTCCTTGCTTTTAGAATCCTCATGGAACACATGAAAGGTGGACAAGAAGAACCAGGTTGACTAACACTGTAAAAGTGGATGATTTCTTTAAAAGGGTTCGCCATCACGGTCCTAGAACAAGGATTCTCAAAGTAGTTCCGTGTACCTCTCTGGCCTTATCCAACAAGTTGAGAAGGTCCATGATGTTAAAAGTACTTTTATAAAGATACTAAGATATCATTTGTCTTTTTCATTATGTTGGCATTTGCATTTCTGGGACAAAAATAATGTTGATTATATTGTTAGCACCTCAGCAAGGATAAAGTCAGTGGCATCACACTCCATTAGTAGTCATTGTATTTTATACTGTTATGAACTGAGAAGAAAAATAGACAGTTGCATTTAGCAATGTCCCAGCTGAAAGTAATGATTACATTTTATGTGTCAGCTTTGCTAGCATGTGATGCCAAAGGCATAGACCTTAGTCAAACACTAGTCTACATATTAATATAAAGATATTTTTGTAGATATGATTAACATCCACATTCAGTTGACTTTGAATAGAGGAGATTACCTTAATAACAAAATAAGTAGACCTTATTTAATCATGTAAGGCCTTAAGAAAAAATCTGAAGTTTCCAGAAATTCTGCCTACATTTCTAGCATACTGGATTGTTTATGGATTTTGAACTAAAAAATGGAATCAATTCTTGCTTGAGCTTTCAACCTCCCAGCCTTCTGTACATATTTGGGGCTTGCTAGGCCCCATATATGTGTGAGCAAATTTCTATAAATAAATAAATAAATAGATATTTTGTTTCTCTGGAGAAATTGATTATTACAGATATTGGTATTGAGAGTGGTTCTACAGGCACAAAGACATAAGGGTGAATTTTCTGAATACTGTGATTTATGGAATTGCTTCATCTATCTGGTTCTAACTAAAAGTACTAATTATTTATGATTAAAAGAGTACTGATTATCCATGACATGATGTGGCAACAGGGATACACAAATTTTCACTGTTGGATACTCTTAATGAAATGCTTAGAAGAGGCAAGGTTTTGAGTGACCATGTGTTTGCTATCTTAGAATATTTTTGTCAAATTAATGACTATATATAATGAAATTGGCTGGTTGCTGCTAACTGTTCCGGGCAAAGCACAAAAATTACCTTTTTAATATAAAAATAAATTAAAAAGGACGAGCTTTGAGCTCCAAATTCTTGCATGAATGACTGTATCTGCCCTGAATGGAACCTTTATATTCTGTATCCATAGAGATAAGATTCCTAAAACAAAACCCAGAATCTCATCCTGTGAGTGGTTGAATTATAAAACAAGATAAATTTCCAGACTTGCAGGCTGTCTGCTGTAAAAAGTGCTTGTATTGACTGGGAAGGAACGGCTTCCTAAAAATTGTAATGGGGACATATGAGCAGACCCTGGTTTAGCTGGGGACACGAAACCTACAAAGTCTACCAAGTTCTTCCCTGAGGAGGTTAATGTGGCTCAGACAAAGAACACGTAATGGCCTCCTTTTAGGTAGTTAGATTTTAAGATACTTTTGACTCTTATCAGCACCCACCAATTCTACCCCACTTCGCTTCTAGACTTATACCTAGACTCAAGTTCCAATAGGGCACAAAAGATAAAACAGGACCAAGGAGTAAGTGTACTACACTCCAAAAGAACTGCATACATTTTTCAACTGATTGAAGACAGAAATTCTAGAATTAGGTGTGGCAGTGGATATTAAGACTGTCTGATAATGATGGAAGGGCCATAAATTTAAATCTAACCAAATTAACTGATAAGCATCCACTGAGAAGAAATTCTGAATTCAGTGTTGTAGCTCGAAGTGTTCAAAAGTTTCTAATCGCTTGCCTTACTAACACACTGAAACATAGACCAAAAAGTAGTCTACGCTAAGTTATGTTGAAATGCAATAACTACTGTGGTATGCTGTTGAAGAAGGTATCCAAAGGCTTAGGGAGACTGGGATTTTAGGATGGATTTGCTGTATAAGTCCTGTTCACCCACCCGGGGAACACAGCTGTGAGAAATACCTGTGTGGGGAAGGCCCAGCAAGTCAGAAATGACAGTGAAAACTGATGCCATTTTACTGAAATCCTTAAATGTAATGAGAATAATTAGATGTCAAGGTGGTAGGGGTCAAGTGGCAGGTCTTTATTGCAAGCATTTAATTGCAATAGACAAGGTGGACATTGTTACTGTAATGAACAGGAAGCAGAATCAAAGCAGGAGGCAGAATAGTCTGACTTGCAGAAACCCACAAACCCAGCTAGTTATCACGGTATTCTTAGGAGAAAAATAGGTGAGCAGAATAATAATTCTTAGATGACTTATGTAAGTGAAAGAGTTGTAGTTCAAGGAAACAGAAGTCTAACTTGAATCACTAAAATCAAGAGTCATGCTCCCTCAATTAATTCCCAGACTTAAGCTTGTTTACATAGCTAAAATCCCTTTAATAAAGGGGTGACTTGGTCCCTTAGAGGAAGGACCCCAGTACAGAGCAAAAATTAAAACCATTAATGTTTTTCTCAACCTTCCTCAGAGGGACCTATATCTGTTTGCTAGGGTAGCTTTGCTATGGGAAAAAAGAAACTGTTTTTCTAGGATTTCTAGATGCATACTCTGAACTGATCACTATTCAAAGAATTTTGAAATATTACTCTGGTTTACCATTCAGATAAAAGATTAAGAAGATCAGGTGATCTGTAGAGTTTTAACTCAGGTTAATTTCACAGTAGATTCAGTGGGTTCCCAAACCTACTGGTTGATTATTTCTCCAGTTCCAAAATGCATAATTGGCATATACATTCTCAGAAACTGTCAGAATCCCAGCATTGGCTCCCTGACCTGTGAAGTGAGGGCTCTTAGGGGGAAAGGCCCAGCAGGAGCCATGAGAACTGCCTTTAGATAGAAAGCCAGTAAACCAAAAGCAATATCTCATTCCTGGCAGGATTGCTGATTAGTGGTACCATCAAAGACTTGAAGGATGCAGGGGTCGTGATTTCTATCATAGCTCTAATCAGTGTGTCTTTCTGGTCTGTGCAATGGGTAGTTGGACAAAGAGAAAGAAGGAAATAAAAGTTGTTTTTTTTTTTGAAAGAACGCTATGAGTGTATAATTTTCTATTGTTGCATGTCAAATTATCACCAATTTAAGAACTTAAAACAACATTTATTTATTATCTCACAGTTTCCATGCACCTAGTACATTTTCACTGGACCTTCTCTTCAAGATGTCATCATGCTGAAATCAAAGTGTAAGCCAGGGTTGTGATGTCATCTGAAGCTCAATGTCATTTTCAATTTTTACTAGTTATTGACAGAATTAAACTACTTTTGAAGTAGGACTGAGGGCTGTGCCTTCTTGCTAGCTGTTAACTGGGATTGTTCTGAGCTCCTAGAAATGTCTATCCACTTCTGCAACATGTCCCTCTCCACATAGCATAGCAGGCTGCTCCCTAACAACTCACTTCAATTTCCTCTGACATTTTTAAGGCCTCACCGAGGATCATGTCCATTTTGAACACACTCAAAGTCAACTGGTTAAGGATGTTAATTACTTCTTCAAAATTTCAAAATCCCTCTGCCATATAAGATGATATAATTATGCTGTGATGTCTCATCATATTCATGAGAAAAATTTACAGACAATTGGAGGGAATCATTTAGAGCATTTGCAATAAGAGATATGAATTTCAGGGCCTTCTGGAAAGCTATGTATCACAGAGACTATGAGTGCTGGGCTGAGTATTTCAAATCATATATGTAACTAATAAAATTCACTTTACCTTTTAAATAGGTAGAGATAGAATACAAACAAAGAGAGGGTACTCCAGCAACTTCTTGAAGACAGCTTTGGAAGTGTGGAATACCCAAGGAATTTAGTTCAGCAAATAAATTAAGAAATCATTACTTAGAAAAATTCTTTAAAAATGAAGTAATTGTGACCTGAATTCAGATTACTCACTACAGAAATGATGTAGATTAATGACGGAATTTGTATAGCATTGATAATAAGGGGTGGGAATTAAGAAAAAGGATAAAAGATGTATAACTTATTCAAGCCCGAATGCCTGAAAAAGGACAAAACAGAAAAGAATCTAGCTTTGAATGATGTAGTTTTTTATCAGGGAAGGAAAAATTACCATAAAAGTATGGATTAAAACAATGAATTTATGATTAAATAGTTTCTGAAAGTCAAAAGTCCAAAACTGTCTCACTGGGCTAATGTCAAGACCTTAATATGGATGTGTTCTTTCTGGAGGTCCAAGAGGATAATAGGTCTTGTGTTTTCCATCTTGTATAGATTCCCACATTCCTTGGTTTAAGACTCTATTCATCTATCTTCAAAACCAAAGCTATCTTGATTTCTTATCACACATATTCATTCTTACCTCTCTATTCCCCTTTTTCAATTTAAAGGACCCTTAAAAGTACACTGAACTGACCCTCTCTAGTTGGCTCAATGGTAGAGCATTAGCTCAGCATGTAGATGTCATGTCCCAAGTTCAATTCCAATCAAGGCACAGAAGAGAAGTGACCATCTGTTTCTCCACCCCTCCTCCTTCTCTCTCTCTCTCTCTCTCTCTCTCTCTGTTTCTTCCTCTCCTGCAGCTCTGTCTCAGCTTATTCAAGCACATCAGCCCAGGGCACTGAGTGAGGATGGCTCTGTGGATCCTCTGCCTCATGTGTTAAAAATAGCTCAGTTGCAAACATGCCCTCAGAATGGCAGAGCATTGGCCTCGGATAGGGGTCACTTAGTGCATCCTGGTTGTGTGCATGCAGAAGTATGTCTCTCTATTTCCCCTCCTTTCACTTGGAAATAAAAAATAAAAGTATATTGAACCAATTGAATATTTACAGATAATCTCATTATAAACTCAGCCGTTTAGCAATCTTAATACCATCCTCAACCTTATTTATTTGTTTATTTATTGATTATTGCCATAAAACCCAACACTGACAACTTCAGAAGATTAGAATGAGGACATTTTTCTGGATCAATTATTCTGTCTACCACACATGGATAGAAGAGAAGTCATTCACATTATAAATGTTTTGGTTTATTACACTTATTTTAGTCATTCTTTTTGTCCCCGTGGCACTATGAACTATGAACTATGAACTGTATTGCTACTCATCTTAATCTGTATTATTCTGCCTGAGTTGTTTTGCTTTATTTTAACAGATCCAACACATTTATCCTAGATAAACCTTTATAATATAAATTCCTTAACTTTAAAAACACATTCAGAAAAAAACACAAGGTCTCATTATTTACTGCTGAATAGATAATAAAACTCAACTGAAGTATTAAATATTCTTCACCATGTGACCTTATTCTTTTAGTTATTATTACCAAACTTTACATTAATTAGATTATTTTGTGTTAAATATTATACCAATCTTAGAATCTTTTTATTAACTTTTTATAAGAAGTGAGGAATTAGAGTTACAAGTATATATTTTGTCAACATAGAAATATTTTTGTGCATCATTAAGAGTAATGTGTTGAACCTTTATGTAAGGTCTGTGGGCACCACAGATGTTAGCAGGTACATTTTTAATGATTTTTGCATGTGAGCAGCTCCAGACACAAAATTAAAAGTGCCTCATTAACATTTATTGTTTCTGCAAGGTTAAAGGGAGAACACAGTCAACTCTAATTATAACTATTCTAGATTAGAAGTAATGTGTTACTGAAAATTTTCTAACATTTTCAATTTTACTTTCATAGTTTTTATTGGAAATGAGAAAACTATTTATCTCCAAAAGCATCAAATTAAAAAAAAATTGAAATGTCAATGGGTGGCAGTTATTTTAAGGAAAAATAAGAACAGCTCTGTTTGCTGTTAAAATGACATTATTACTATGATATTATTCCCATTATATTGAACTAGGAAAAGTATTTTATGTTAGATTTTAAGGAACTCATTCTAATTCATCAGGAATGTGTGTGTGGGTGCATGTGTGAACTTAATTTTTAAGTGGTTGAGAAATATGTTGTTTAGTGTAGTTATGTACTGGGGTCTCTTAGATAATTCATTAGGAATCCAGAAAGATAAAAAACCAAGGATCATAAAAACGAGAAATAAGAGAGCTTTAAAGATGAGTGAATCTTACACTCTTTTCTTTTCTCTCTTCTTTTTATTCCCATAAGTTGCCACTTCCTTTTCTCTTCTACTCTCTTTTCTCTTTCTCCTTCTTTACTTCTACAAGTCATACAAGCACAGCTACATAACCCCATCCAGAATGCTTATGGTTTTATTTTGTAAATGGTCCATAGTACCTTGAAACTGATTCATAACTGACTTTGAACACATTCATTAATTTAATAACGTTGTTCACCTATTTTGTCAGTATCAAAAGGTTTTAATATAAATCAATGAAGCAAGAATAGATTCTTGTTTTCATGAATCTTATATTCCAGTGAGAAGCGACAGGCAGTAAACAATAGATCATGAAAGAGTAAATCGTATATTATTTAAGAAAGTAATGAACACTGTGAAAAACCTAAGAAAAAAATACCCTACTTTGTTTTCAAATTATTTTACTTCTTTTGACTTTGAGTATATGCTTTATATTAGTCATATCATTTAGTCCAAGAGAAAAGTCATGTCCATGACCATGGAGCACAGCCTGAGCACAGCATATCCAACTAATTCATGAATGTTAATTTAGAACTGATAAAGAATTGTATTCAGATTTCAGCCTTAAAATTCCAATCATTTTTTGAGCTGGGACGTGGATTATTTTTCTTTTTATTTTTCTACTTTTTTATTAATTTTTAAGGGCATCCCCATATCTCACTTTATTTTCTCTTTAATTATCCATTTTTTTTCTTTAAATGAGTACCATATATTGGGTTCCTTTTCGTCTAATCATCATGGCTTATTTGTACGATAATATAGCAAATCCATTGGCTAAAGCCCAAGAGTCTGTAAAAATTCAAATGATCCCCTAAAACTGGGAGCCTAATTTTATTGCATTATTAAATAAACAGCTTGTATCTCTGCCCAATGCACAGACTTACCTTAACATTCTTCCATCAAGTTTTATTGAATACAGTCAGAATGATGCTTATTTCAAAAGAACAAATGTGGTCTTCAATCTGGACACTCCCAACTGTGAACCAGGCAGGCTATTCTGTCTTGGATAGGAGAGAATTCATTAAATTCAGATCACACAATAGCCAAAGGTAATGTATTTGGAAGGCTGGTGGTTGGCATTACGGGTGGTGGCACAACCTTCTTATGTATGCAGTGCACTACTCACTGAAATTCATTCTTTAATGTGATCTTGAATACACCATTTCCACATAAAGAGTGAGCTTTGGTGTGCTTCTCCATAACTATCTTAATGTTTCTTTGTAATTACTCAAGATATGATTGGGTACATCAGTGCTCAGAATTATATGATGCTCTTCAGAAGTGTGGACTGTTTTGACCAATGCTTAATAATAAAGTAGCAGCTATCTTTCAAATGGCCAATTACAAGTTCAAAATTCAAGAGTAGCATTATATTTTTTTAAAAATCTCATTATCACCTGAACAGGCAGTTGCACAGTGCTTAAAGCATTGGACTGGGATGCAGAGGACCCAGGTTTGAAACCTCGAGGTCGCCGGCTTGAGCACGGGCTCATCTGCCTGGAGTAAGGTCTCACCAGCTTGAGCCCAAGGTCGCTGGCTTGAGCAAGAGGTCACTAAGTTGCTGTAGCTCCACGGTCAAGACACGTATGACAAAGCAATCAATGTACAACTAAGGTGCTGCAACGAAGAATTGATACTTCTCATCTCTCTCCCTTTCTGTCTGTCCCTATCTGTCCCTCTCTCTGTCTCTATCACACATACACACACACACACACACACATACACACACACACACATCTCATCTGCATATATTATGAATGCAGATGCTTAGAATACTATCTGAGATTTTGGACCAGAAGGTCGGAGTGGGACTGTCTGTACCACCACTCTATAAATTATTTAGTATTTCATTTGCCCCATTTAAATTCAGATTTCTTTCTGGTAAAACAACAAAAACAGGCTAGCCTCTGAGTTTCTTGATTATTGACAATGTCTGTGCAGGATAATACCATATTACTCACAATATGAGGGTGGTCTCTAGTTACTCAAGGCCAACTAATTCCCAAAGATTTCATTAATTGGGTTGGACACTGAATTTACCTAAAGTCTCCATTTATCATAGGATTGACTAAGGTACTTACTCAGTTTTTCTTGAGCATCTTTGTCAAAGAAAGTAGCTATAATAGTATCATCAATGTAGTGTAATAACTTCTATCACTAATCATCAATTCCAAGTTCTGCCACCATAGATTATGACAATATGCCAATTAATTCAAACATCTGTGTGACAAAACAATGAATGCATAATGATTTTCATTCCATGATAATGCAACCTCTAAAGAGTTATACTGCAAGATTGAGATTTTTTTAAAAATTATAGTTTTTAGTTAATATTATTTTGGATTAGTTTCAGATCTGCAGCACAGTGGTTAGTCATATATTTTACACTGTTCTCCAAGATTTTTAAACAAAAATACAATGAATCCAAGCTTATATCTGAAATTATTTTAATTATAACTTCAATATGTCATTTTCAAAATAAAGTAATATGATTTTCAATGAATCTTTTCAAATATAGAAGAGGTCAAACAAAAGCCTTTGCCTGAAACCAAAAAAAGAAAAAATAAAAGAAAAATAATCTGTGCCATAAAGATACACACCAGAATTTTTAAGAAAACACATATTTTTAAATAAAAAAAATGCATACATTTCTGCAAATCTTGGAGTATCTTGTATGTATTATTACTTAGAGAATTTTTTTTACTACTTGAATAAAAAGAACTATTTTAACAAGTTAATTTTCAAATTACCATTTGGCTGGAGTGGGAGAAGGAAGAAAGGAAATTACAAAATTTAATCCAATTCAACAGTCTACATGTTATAGAACCTTTCCACTTAACTACTGCAGCTCTCACAAATACCTAAGTACGGATCCTCCTGTTCTGAGCAATAACAGTGGTTGATGGATTAATATAGATGTGCTGAGCTGTATAAAACTGAAGTTGAGTTGTCAAACTGAAGAGCATGTGCCAACTGCTGTCTCCTGTGTGCGCAGGATTTAAACTGTATTTTGTGCACAGCATAAGTTGTCTTCAAAAAAATATTTTCCCATACTAGAGGCAACATTACTTTTCTATCATGTTTTAATAAAATTAATGTTAAACTATGTGAATTTATTAGTGGTGTCTTAAAAATAATAAGATCGATTCTCTATTATATTAAATATAAAAAATCTCAGTACACACCAAATTAATTGACTACATGATTGTAGGCTAATATAACTAATGCCCATTATTTATACACTGGTCTCATATACAAATTGTCCCCTGAAAGAGATTTTTTTCATACTTCAATCAATTAATCTTTCATGGCCACTAATAGTTAGAATTTTATTACTATTATTGGTGTGTTGTTACGGTCTCTGCCTCTGAGAATGCAAAAGCAGCAATGTAAATAACTGTGGAAGAGGAGATGATAAGAAGGTTAAGCATTCTTATAGACTTTGTAAGAAGCTAAGTTTTCTTGCAGACTTTGAGGGGGCCTGGACTGGGAAGTCAAGAAGCTTGAAATTCATTTGGAAGTTTAATCGTTGATGTTATACTTGTCTTTAAGTTTGTTTTATTTCACATTTTTAAACTATTTTTAAATGACTATTGTAAAAAACAGTTTTAGATTTACTTGAAAAAACAAAAAATAGTACAACCAAGTTTAAGCTATTATTAAAATCGTGTATTCGCCTGATGCATTTGTTCCATCAATGAATCAATATTGTTAGCTAAAACCACACTGTAGCCTGACCTGTGGTGGCGCAGTGGATAAAGCTTCGACCTGGAAATGCTGAGGTCGCTGGTTCGAAACCCCAGGCTTGCCTGGTCAAGGCACATATGGGAGTTGATGCTTCCAGCTCCTCCCCCTTTCTCTCTCTCCCTCTCTCTCTCCTCTCTAAAAATTAATAAATAAAATAAAAAAAAAATAAAATAAAACCACACTGTATAGAAATTTCCTGGGGTTTATCTACTTTCCTTTTTTTCTCCCTTATGGTATCATCATGTCTCCTTAGTAACAATTGACATATTTTCTTTTCTTCTTTTTGATTATCTTGACATTTTTTTTGAAGTTATTTCTGGTCAGTTTTGTTTTTATTCCTTTTTTTTTTTTTTTTTAAGAATGCCCCTAAAAATACTATTTTTTTTTATGTACTTGGCATGAGCACACTGAGGTTATAAGTTTTGGAGATCAAAACCACAAATGTAAATAAAGTGCCATTTAAATTATATATAAGGAAAATAACTAATACCATAATATTTCCAATTGAAAGTTGGACTTGATCACTTGACTGATGTAGTGTTAGTTAGCATTAGTTTTTCACACTTTTGATCCTGTACACTTTGGAAGGAAGTCACTATGCACAGCCCACATTTAAGAAGATAAAGTTATGCTTCCCCTCTTTTAGGGCAAAGTATTTACATATAGTATTTAGAATGCTTTTGCATGGAAGATTTTTCTGTTCTTACTCTTTTACTTATTCAATTATTCATTTATATCAATATAAATTCATAAATATTAACTTTATATTCTAGAATATAATCCAATACAACTTTATGTATTTTCTTGCTCAAATTTTTACAGTTTTAGCCATTGGGAATTATTTTTGTTTGGCAGCTGTGTCCTTTTGACATACCTCCACCTCCATGGTGTTTGTCTTCTGTACAAACTTTGTCTTCTCCCTCCTTTTCTAGCTCTTTGTTTTCTGACACTACAAGGTTCTCCAGCCTCATCCTGTATGTTACAAAACCCAGTCCTAGATTTACCTACTTCTTCAAGGAACTCTGACTACTTTTATTGACGAATGGTATTAGAAACTAACATCTGAGTGTTATGTGTGCTTGTTGCTACTGGGTTTTCTTTGCTTTCACAGATTCTCAGCTAGGAGAGCAATGCAATATATGTATGTAAAAATGAACCTGTGGCCTGACTAGGCGGTGGCGCAGTGGATAGAGCGTCGGACTGGGATGCGGAAGGACCCAGGTTCGAGACCCCGAGGTTACCAGCTTGAGCACGGGCTCATCTGGTTTGAGCAAAAGCTCACCAGCTTGGACCCAAGGTCACTGGCTCCAGCAAGGGGTTACTCACTCTCCTGAAGGCCCACGGTCAAGGCACATATGAGAAAGCAATCAATGAACAACTAAGGTGTCGCAACGCGCAACGAAAAACTGATGATTGATGCTTCTCATCTCTCTCCTTTCCTGTCTGTCTGTCCCTGTCTATCCCTCTCTCTGACTCTCTCTCTGTCTCTGTAAAAATAATAATAATAATAATAATAATAATAAATAAAATTAAAAATGAACCTGTGGGCATACATAGATTTATAAATATTTTGATGTCATTATCTGTACATTTGTCATGCTAAACATGAGTTCACCGTGATGTCTCCAACTTTAATCCATCACCACATGGATCATTGTAAACTCCTCCCCTTGCATATCTGTAAATTCCAGCTCTCCAACGGTGAGAAAACTGGCTACCACCAACCACTCTCCACTTCCTTCATTTTTCAATTTAGTGTACATTTATAGCTGCATTAGAAATATTAATCTCCATTCTCTTTGAGAAAACTTTATCAGTTAAAATACAGTGCACATGTGCACATCAGTTTGCCTTTAGTATTACAGGCATTCTAATATTATATGTTAGCACTACTTCTCTAAATATGCTTTAGTAAAGTTGTTGCTTGTATTCATAATACAGTTAGATCCTCTACCACTGTCTGCATTTTTCTTACATTCCCAAAATTTTATAAGAATTTTTAAAATATATATTTTTAAATGTACATTCAGGTTTACTTCTTGTACAATACATTTCTTTAGGTTTTGACAAATGCATAATGTTAAGTACTCACCATTATGGTATCATATAAAATATTTTCACCAACTAAAAAATTCCTGTACTTCATATATTTCACCCTCCCTGTATCCCAATCACCTGTGATAACTTACCACTGTTCCACTAATCTGTTTACTGGATTTATAGCTTTGCACTTTCAAATTGTCTCATTAGAATCATATTGGCTTTTCTTACCAATATTTGTTAAAGGACCATTCATGAGTATGCATGTTTTATAGCTCATTTATTTTTATTGTTGAAAATATTCCATTGTGTAAATATCCATAGTTATTTTATTCACCTATTGGATGACTTATTTGCTTTTGTTCTCATGCATATTTTGGTGCAAACATAAATTTTCAAATCAGTTGGGTAAATACTTCAAATCACTATTTCTGGATCATATGGTAAGACTATGTTTAGGTTGTTAAGAGTTACCAATTTTCTTCCAAAGTGAACTGTATTATTTTTCATTCCCAACAGCAGTGGATGAGAGTTCTTGTTGCTCTGCTTCTTTGCTAGCAGTTGGTATTATTGTCAGTTCTTTTTTAAAGATTTTATTTTATCCATTCAAATAGGTTTGCAGAGGTATTTTGTTGTACACTGACTGGATCTCCTAGAGGTTTTAACTCTTAGAGTGGTCCACAGAAAGCCTCTGGCAATTCACAAAGGACAGTTTAGGTTTCACTACCACTCACCCTGATTTTCACAGCAGTTTCCACCTGGGACTCTGCTCTACAAGGGTATTTCTACACTGGTGTCTATTATCTTTTTTTTTTTCTGAAGTGAGAAGCAGAGAGGCAGAGAAACAGACTCCCATATGCACCTGACTGAAATCCACCCAGCCTGACCACTAAAGGGCGATGCTCTGCCCATCTGGGGTGTTGCTCCATTGCAACTGAAGCCATTCTATCTAGAGCCTGAGGCAGAGGCCATGGAGCCATCCTCAGTGACCGGGCCCACTTTGCTCCAATGGAGCCTTGCCTGTGGAAGGAGAAGAGAGATAGAGAGAGAAAGGAGAGGGGGAAGGGTGGAGAAGCAGATGGGCACTTCTCCCATGTGTCCTGGTCGGGAATCTAACCTGGGACATCCACATGCCAGGCTGATGCTCTACCACTGAGCCAACAGGTCAGGGCTTGGTTTCTATTATCTCAAGGGCAGTGGTTTACCCTGTGTCCTCATCTGTCTTCAGGATCCAGAAAGAGTTGATTTTAAGTTCTGTCCAGCTTCTTATTTATTGTTAGAATGGGTTGGGGACCTCTAAGTCCTGTACCCATGAAACTGAAAGCCAGAAACATTTTTCTTATTTTTCAATGTATTTTTTATAAAGTATAGTTGCAGAATTTTTGAAAGATAGGTTTATCTTCATCTGCTTATAAACAGGGGTTGTCTTTTTCAAGTACTTTATTTTATTTATGATTGTTTGGCTGATCCAGTGATCATTTTGAATTCAACTCAGTACTTAATAGCCTTAATAAGTTGTCCCCAAATACTTTTTATTATTTAACTATGTATATGTCCTATCTCTTAGATTTGTATTGTGGCTTGTTCCTTCTCTCCTTCTCCCTCTCCCTCACTCTCTCCCTCTTTATTCTCCTCTCTATTTCTTGTGATCATTTAAATTTGTGTTTTTCCTTTTAAACTCTATTAGAGTTTGTCAATAACAAATATTTCAAACATTTTTTTTTCTTTATGTGTTAGCTTTGTTTTAATGTAATAGATTTTGTCTTCAAGGCTGTGTAATTTTGTTATATAGTCCATGCTCTATTGCTCAGGTAATTTAAACAATAAGAAGATTTTTATTCTTATTCTTCTATGTGGCTCATTATTTTGAATTATATTATGTTTTTATACTTCTTCTGA
The DNA here is from genome assembly GCF_036850995.1 of Saccopteryx leptura. NCBI lineage: Eukaryota > Metazoa > Chordata > Mammalia > Chiroptera > Emballonuridae > Saccopteryx > Saccopteryx leptura. The sequence goes on from NC_089507.1 coordinate 22,310,297, forward strand.
GGTTTGTCATTGTTTCTTCAGTTGATCTTATTTGTATTTGTTCTCTCATCTACGTAACAAAAGTTTGTTTTTCTCCTCATAATGAATGTTATTGTAAATTTTAACAGTGATTTTCTGAGTAACTTTTATGACTAATTAAAAGAAAAATAAAGATTTAGATTTGTTTTTAAAGCCATCAGAGGCCTTGGCCCATTGGCTCAGTAGCAGAACATTGGCCCAGCGTGTGGATGTCCTGGGTTTGAGTCCTGGTCAGGGCACACAGAAGAAGTGCCCATCTGTCTCTCCACCACTCCCCCTCTTGCTTTTCTCTCTCTCTCTCTCTCTCTTTCCCTCTTGCAGCCATGGCTCAAGTGATGCAAGTTGGCCCCAGGCACTGAGGATGGCTCCAGGGCCTCTGCTTCAAGTGCTAAGAAGAGCTTGGTTGCTGAGCAACAGAACAATGTCCCAGATGGACAAAGTATCATTAATTACCTAATGGGCTGTGGCATGGATCCCACTGGGGTACATGCAAGAGTCTGTATCTCTACCTCCCCTCTTCTCACTAAATTAAAAATAAGTAAATAAATAAAAATAATACCATCTGTTATTATATTTGGGAATCATTTATTGAAAATGTAATCATCAACAATGACAAAAATATATAACAAAACAAATATTATTTGCAATGTGTAATATGTAAAACTTAGCAAGTGCTTAATACTTAGATCTAATATTTAGAAAATATTTTGGATGTCTGCATGAAAAGATTTCAGTATTTTCACAAATTTATGAACAGATACCAAAGAAAAATTTTTAGAAGTACAATAAAGCATGTGTTGTGTGTATATCCTATGGTATTGAAAAGTAAAATCAATATATGATAAACTTATTTAAAATGATATAGTACTGAATAAAATAAACAATTTTCTAAAACAAATTGATTATATTTGATCACCCAAAATATATACCAGTTGTGCATTTATTGGTTGCTTCTTTTATGTGCCCTGATTGGGGATTGAACCGACAGCCTTGGTATTTTAGGATGATGTTCTAACCAACAGAGCTACTAGTCAGAGCCTTCTTCTTATAAATTATGAATATAATTAACTTTCACAATTAAACTGTTAAAAAAAAAACTTCAACTCACTAAAAATTATCCTATTATCAACAAATGTAGACTTTAAAGAATTATTAAGACATTGTTATCATATGCTATAATTATGATTATTTTTTATGATAGCAATAAAAAGGCTTAATAAAAAATTTTATCTCTCTGGAAAAAATTGCAAACATGAAAATATATAACAAAACTTTCAATATTTTAATTCTTTAAATATCACATTCACCTATACTCATAAAAACTAACATTCATCTAATGAGAATGTAGTTTTATTATTATTAATTTTTTCTTCTTTTCCAAATGAGAAGAAATTCCATATGCCTCCCGACCAGATCCACCCAGCAACCCTGTCTAAGGCCAATGCTCTGTCCATTTGGAGCCATGCTAGCAACTGAGGTATTTTCAGCACCTGAGGCACAGGCTTCATGGAGTTGTCCCTAGCACCTAGAGCTGATGTGCTCAAACCAATTGAGCCATGGCTGTAGGAGGTAAATCAAGAGAGAGAGAGAGAGAGAGAGAGAGAGAGAGAGAGAGAAGAAAGAGGGATGGAGAAGCAGATAGCAGATGGTTGCTTCTCCTGTGTGCCCTGACCAGGAATTAAACCCTGATCATCCACATGCTGGGCCAATGTTCTACCACTGAGCAAACCAGTTAGGCTCTTATTCTTATTAAAATAAGAAATTGCCTGACCAGGCGGTGGCGCAGTGGATAGAGCATCTGACTGGGATGCGGAAGGACCCAGGTTCGAGACCCCAGGGTTGCCAGCTTGAGCGCGGGCTCATCTGGCTTGAGCAAAAAGCTCACTAGCATGGACCTAAGGTCACTGACTCAAGCAGGGGCTTACTCAGTCTGCTGAAGGCCCGCGGTCAAGGCACATATGAGAAAGCAATCAATGAACAACTACGATATTGCAACAAAAAACTGATGATTGATGCTTCTCATCTCTCTTCATTTTTATCTGTCTGTCTATATCTATCCTTCTATTTGACTCTCTCTCTGTCCCTGTAAAAAAAAAAAAAATTAAAAAAAAATTAAGAAATGGACATTTGTTACCCCATTATACAGCTGATGTGGAATTTATTTCCTCATAAACCCCACAATAGTAAAAATTTGGGGGGAATTTCAAGAAATAGAAAAATCATAAATTATAATTAATGTAAGAAAAAGTAAATATAAAAGAAAACTAATCCTTAAAGAAATGTGTGGTCAGATATTTGCTCTCTCTTTCTTTAAAAATTTATTTAAAAATTGAATTTTTGTAAATATACACAAAATTTAGAGTTAAAAAATCATATTTTAAAAAATACCCTTTAGGCCCTGGCCAGTTGGCTCAGTGGTAGAGCATCGGCCTGGCGTGCAGTAGTCCTGGGTTTGATTCCTGGCCAGGGCACACAGGAGAAGCATCCATATACTTCTCCACCTCTCCCCCTCTCCTTCCTCTCTGTCTCTCTCTTCCCCTCCCTCAGCCGAGGCTCCATTGGAGCAAAGTTTGCCCGGGTGCTGAGGATGGCTCTGTGGCCTCTGCCTCAGGCGCTAGAGTGGCTCTGGTCGCAACAGAGCGATGCCCCAGATGGGCAGAGCATTGCCCCCTGTTGGGCATGCCGGGTGGATCCTGGTCGGGCGCATGCTGGAGTCTGTCTGACTGCTTCCCCGTTTCTGGCTTCAGAAAAATACAAAAAAAAAAATACCCTTTAGTTCAGTGGTTCTCAACCTGTGGGTCACAACCCCGGTGGGGGTCGAATGACCAAAATACATGGTCGCCTAAAGCCATTGGAAAATACATATTTCTGATGGCTTTAGCTGCTGAGAAGCCGTGCTACCATCTGCAGCAGCGCTATTCAGCTTGAACGCACACCATTATGGATGTGCAGTCCAAACTGAATGCCTGCGGTCATGCGCAGACGTGATTGCATCATCTGTCTGGGGCCTAAGGGGCGGGGGAAGCAGGGGGGATGCTCCACAGTCCATAGCAGTGCATTACGTGTGTCCGGTGCTTGCTGACGTCATCAGTGCGCGGGTGCAGCAAGCGCCGGAGGACAGAAGCCTAGGAGGTGGAGAGGCAAGAGGCGGAGAGCCAAGAGAGCCTGCGAGACAGCCTGCTGGTGTAAAAAAAGGTTAATAATGTAAAAACAGTACACACACCATACACACAATACTGTGTAAGTGTAAGGTGCTTTGTGTGTAATTATTACACAGTACACAAAGCAGCTTACATTTACACAAAGCACCATACATTTACACAGTGTGAACTACATCGGTCTATACCAGGGGTCTCAAACTCAACTCAGCATGTGGGCCGCAGAGCAAGATCACAGCCGTTCGGCGGGCCGCACTAGGTCTACAAAAGGCAACTGTTACGCAACACTTTTCTCACTGCAGTTGAAAACAAAAAAAAATCAGTACAACAAGCACAATCGTACATGCAGTTTACTCAGTGTCACAAAACGACCAGAAACTGTAGTTCGCATCACAACTGCTGTTAACTAAGCTAATATCTAGCTATGATGCTAGAGAAATGAAAAATACAAGTAGGCCCCTAGGCTTATTTGATTTTATCCAAAATATTTTGAACTTTGTGGATTAGTCTGTGGGCCGCACAAAATTGTTTGGCGGGCCGCATGAGGCCCGCGGGCTGCGAGTTTGAGACCCCTGGTCTATACTATAAGAGACCACTAGAAGATGTAGTTCACACTGTCCCCAATGTATAATTATCTTCCATATCTCCCACTATTTTCCCATATTCTGAATGAGGAAACTGCTGAAATCAGTGGTTTTTGGCATTGAATCCGCCTCCTATTGATTTCATTGGTAGTGCAGCAGATTTTGTGGAAGAGAGCTCCTGAGAATCTCGGGTTACCACACAGCCTCCTTTTGATTTCAATAAGAGGCGGAGAAATGACAGTTTCCGACACATTTCTTCCCCTCCTATTCAAGTCAATGGGAGGCCGCAGCAGATTCCGCTCAAATATAGAGCATGTTGCTTAATTTTTTCCATACTAGAACTTTTCCTAGAGCAGAAAAATTCCAAAGGTGGAATCTGCCACCCCCAATAGACTGAAAGAGGCCTCACACTGAGGAATCTGCTGTGCGGATTCTGCAGTGTAAAAGATCTGTCTCCTATAGAAGTCTATTGGGGGTGGCGGATTCCACCTTTGGAATTTTTCTGCTCTAGGAAAAGTTCTAGTATGGAAAAAATTAAGCAACATGCTCTATATTTGAGCGGAATCTGCTGCGGCCTCCCATTGACTTGAATAGGAGAGGAAGAAATGTGTCGGAACTGCATTTCTGCCGTACAGGGGATCTCTCTTCTGCAGAATCCACGGGTCTCCCATTGAAATAAATGAGATGTGGATTCCACCGCAGAAACCGCTACTTTATAGTGTGAAAGAGCCCTGAAAGATACCATGCTGTGCAGAAACTGCAGTGTATCCTATGACGTAGTTCACACTGTTCTATATAGAAAACTTGCCACTAATCTGGAAAAAACAGATCCATTAGTTAAGCAGCTATTTACGGAATGGTAGCCCCAATACACTAGGTAAGGAAGTCCATTAGTAATAAATATTTCTCAATATATAATTAAATATTGTTTTTGTGATTAATCACTATGTTTAAATTATGTTTGATTTGTAACAATGAGAATACATAATGCATATCAAGTATTTACATTCCGAATCAAAACTGTAGCCAAATTACAGTTATGAAGTAGCCACCAAAATTATTTTTTGGTTTGGGGTCACTGCAACATGAGGAACTGTATTGTGGGGTCACGGAATTAGAAAGGTTGAGAACCACTGCTTTAGTTAAAGGAAATATATTGATGTAAGCTATTCGACAACAGTGAAAGTGTTGTCCTAAGTTATGACATGAACGATGAGATGATATCATTTCCTTCTGCCACTGATACCAGCAAAGACACATTTTTGAAGGGTTTAAGTGACTTGCTAAAATGATGCCTATGAGTGATATATTCATTTTCTCAAATAACTCAAATCTGTTTCTTCAGAGTCAAGTTATCATGAATTTTAATGGTCAAAAGATTTCTTAGGCAGACTGAACCTCTAAAAAAGGTATCTTTTTACCATATGTACTTTGATTGCTGAAAGTCTGACACTTTCCAAAGCTTTCTGTATTTTTTTAGACAAAGAATTCAAAGACATGTTATAGGGCACATTTAAAACATCACATTCAAATTTTTTAGTGGAAAAGGATAAAGTACTTTCACAAGTCAGGTGTAGCCAAAGACTACATTAGGAAGATATTTCTGAATGCTTTTAAGCTTAAATGTTTCATTTTTTAACTTTTGATTGTGATGTGTTATTGATTACCATCAGTAAATCTATACACAAAACACATCAGTGTGAAGTCTCACCAAAACTTTTGGATCCATAATCAATCTGAATTTATGAAATTTTTCAATACCACCACATATTGCTATGGATTTTTTTTTTTTACAGAGACAGAAAGAGAGTCAGAGAGAGGGATAGATAGGGACAGACAGATAAAAATGAAGAGAGATAAGCATCAATCATCAGTTTTCTGTTGCGACACCTTAATTGTTCATTGATTGTTTTCTCATATGTGCCTTGACTATGGGCCTTCAGCAGACCGAGTAAGCCCTTGCTCGAGCCAGTGACCTTGGGTCCAAGCTGGTGAGCTTTGTTCAAACCAGATGAGCCCACGTTCAAGCTGGCAACCTCGGGGTCTTGAACCTGGGTCCTCCGCATCCCAGTCTGACGCTCTATCCACTGCGCCACCGCCTGGTCAGGCTGCTATTGATATTTAATTGAGCATGTAACTTTTCTAATTTAGCAGGAAGGAGAAAATAGACTGCATGTAGAACTTGACCTATAAGTAAAGTTAGATGTGACTAAATTAAATATAAATGTTCTGAGAGCTATGGTGATATGGGAAGTAATTGAAAGTGCAAAGTATTTTGAAAGGGAAACACTTGTGACTGGTAAAGGGGAGAGGGTCTACAATAGGACAGGGGAAGTCTTTAGGGCAAGATGCAAGTATGCAACTAACCAACAGAGGTGGAAAAGGAAAGGCTTTAGTACAACAAGCTTCAGAATGCAGTTCACCTAGAGAATTTCTCAGCTGAGTCAGGGGAGGACCTCAGGGAAAAGATTCACCATGAGAGGAGCCCACCCCTTACTTAGGTGGAAACAGCTAGAGTCTGGTACCACTGCCATGTTTCTTCTCCAGTAAAAGTCTCACACAGGCATGGCCCTGGATTAATTGCTATAGTTTCAGACAACTTCTTTTTTGAAGGAAAATTTCATAGCACACTTCCAAGACTTCCACAGATACTTTGGTTTAAATACAAAATTATCACTTTTCTCAGTACTGTAAAATTATTAACATTATTTTATATGTGATCATTTATACTTATTATTTAACATTGTAAATTATGATTTTTTTTAGCATTGTTACTCCAATCACTGAGCAGTCTTAAGATTTGAAAAAAAGTTCACTCTGACTTACCACATTTTAACACTTATTAAAGCCAATCCCACCCAGAGTGAGTTCTCCAATGATATAATTAATGCTTTTCATAGGAAAAAAAAAATCAGCAGTCCCATATCAAATTTGTGTGGTTGTTACATTCAATATGATTATTTTTATAGTATCTGAACTTAAGGGAACAAAGGTAAACCTTGCCAGTTGTAATTCAAGAGAAGAAAATCAATTACATGTGTCTTCTTCTCTGTACTCTTTGTCACCCTTGCCTTATGTAAATAGACATTCATACTGTCTTAGGATGGGTTCTCCAGAAGCAGAACTTAATATGAGAAATCAAAAAAGACTGATTTATTAAAACTTGTTTCCAGGAAGAATCTGGAAGAAGAGTGAAGAAATGGTGCAAGAAAGCAAAGAGCACCAATCAAATCGTCACTATCAAGGAAAATTCTACAGAGGGTAATTTAAGTTCAATCCCATGTAGAAAGGAGCCCTACAGACCCCTCTGCCTTATACCTTAGGATTGATTATTAGCAGTGGGGAGAGCTTGTCTATACATTACTACTCCTAGAGTCGGGCATAATTCACCAAGGACTAGCCTGGATGGGATAATCTCCAGGCACTCAACTTCTGTTTGCCTAAAGACAGTGTAGGGTCTGGCAACCAGAGAATAGGCTTCTTACAATGAGACTCGAAGACTGGCCCTTGGGAGCAAAAATATTGGGAAAGAGGAACACAAAATCCATCCAGTGAGCATACAAATTGTTGGAAACTGAATGGTTGAAGCACTGAGAGTACCTGTTATGAATCTTTTTCTTGGGATGGAGTCATGGAAGTGTTGGCTTTATTTTACATTCTCTGTCATTGCTTTGAGATAGACTTCTTCAATGATTTTACTCTTTCTATAATGTTATCTGTTCTTTCTTTGTATATAATTTTTTTTCATTGCCTTATTTCCTTCTCTGTTGAAGAAGTACAGAGGTGTTTACTGGGGATGGGTGTTTTGTTTTTATTGTTTTTAAAGAAAAAGATCAAAAGGCACAGTGTTTTAAAAAATTAATAGCTGTATAACTGTGCAAAAGCTAACCCTCGAGAATCAATTAACTCATCTCTGAAATGCAAGATATGATATCTGCATCTTAACAGTTAATATTAATTAGATAGCTTTAATTATGTAAAACCCATAGTCTAGTATTTGACTTATTGTGAGCATTATATAAATGGTAGGTATTGTTAATAATATGACTATGTTTAGTAAAAAGGTTTTTTTTAAGAATAAGGTTTTTATCCATTTTAATATAATTTTAAGGTAATTTTGAATAGATTATACAGTAGCTATATCCTTATACTGTAAAGGAAAAATAAGTGAAAAAATTAGGAAAGATTAAAATGTAAGATTAATATGGGAGAATTTAAAAAAATATTTATACAAGTGTCTACTAGAAAACTGTTATAAATACCTAAAAATATGGAATTGGCTGTGAAATAAGATAGAGCAAAGAAACTGCAAATTTTTTGAGGTGCAAAATAGATAAAGCCTAAAATAGTTTACTGGAGAAATATTGATGTGAAAGGTCTCTCTGGTAAGGTCAGATCATAGAAAGCAGTTCCGAATATACTCTTGAACACTGTTGAAAAGAAAATTATTGGCAGAGAACTTGACTGTATTGTGTGTTAGTTTTCATTGAAAAGCAAAACTTATAAGTAATAATGTTGGATATTTGGCTGAGGATATTTACAAACAATCTTGTGCAAATTGCAACCTGGTTTCCCCATATAGTAAAATAGGATAGGCAAGAGATAAACTGAGGAAAATATTAACAAATAGGAAGCAGCACTTGATGATTTGGAAGGTTCTCAGCCTATCATGTTACAACAATTTAGAAAGCATGCTCTGGAAATAAACACCCAACTTGTGGCTGGACAATTGTTTGTAAAGAGATTAGGTGTATGACTAATGGATCCAATCAACAATCTCAGCTGAAACCAGTAGAAATGCAATCACCCAGGAAAGATCTGGATAATACCCTCTAATTTGATCACTTGGAGTGTGATGAATTGCTTAAGAGAAAGAAGAAGTTTTGAGAATTTTATAACAGTGGAGACACTGTTATCTTAACTGAAAGAGACAACGATGGGGTCCTCGAGGAAAGAATGACTTTGAGGGCAAAGCCATGGATGCAGAAGCCTGAGCCAAGGTTGGACCACAGATAATAAGAACACAAGCTTCATGGGCCTAAATGGCAAAGCTACTGCCCTAGCAGTCCTAGAGGACAGAGTATCCAACCACAGTGTTATTCTATGGCCCAGCATCTAATAGAACTTGTTTGAGATGTCATCTTGTTTGAGACCCACGATCCCTTTGTTCCTTCTAATTTCTCCCCTTTGGGATGAGAATGTCTTTCCTATAGGTACTCCACCATTGTATTTTGGAAGCAACTTAACTTATTTTCTATTGACAAAAATAAATTCATGCCCTAAGTCTCACCCATAACTGATATATAGATGATTATGGTAAAAAACATTTGGGACTTTTTTTAAATTGATGATATTTAGGTGAAATTTTTAGACTTAAAGTTGATGCTAAAAGGAATTATGACTTTTAGAAATATTATGGTAATGTGAATGTATTGTGCAGACAGAAAGGATATGAATTTGTAGGCCATAGGATAGATGTTATAGATGGAAATATGTCTCTCATATGATGTGTTGAAAGTCTAAATCCCCAGTACTGATGCATGTGACCCTATTTGTAAATAGGGTCTTTGTGATGTGATCAAACTAAGATACAGAATTAAGGTGGACTTTATCCAATATGATTGGTATGCATATAAAATGAGGAAAAAAAAGAGACACAAGAGAAGAGAACACCCTGTGACGACAGAAGCTGAGATTGAAGCGTGGTAGCTGCAAGTGAAATGACACCAAAGATTGTTTGCAAATAGCCAGAAACTAGGAAGAAGCAAGAAAGGATTCATCTCTCTTGTTTTCAAGAGGAGTGTGGCCTTTCCATCATGTGAATTTTGGACTTTCAACTTCCAGAACAGTAATAGAATAGGCTTCTGTTGTTTAAGCCACCCAGTTTATGGCACTTTGTTACAGCAGCTAAGAAACAAATGCAAATGTTTAGTATAAAGTAGAAAAAAATAAATGAAATTCTTGAAAGACAAAAATAATCTTTTCTTATAACAATGGCATTACACATCTGGAAACTAAACATTTTATTGTACATTAGTAGGAAAAGAGTAAATATTTGTTTATTAAAAGGAGAATAGATGATTTAATAAATACTGTGATATTCTAATATTTCATAGATAAATGATTTTCTTGCAGGTTATTTTGATAAACGAATGAATCTCTATGTCTACCAAAAGTTTTTTGTTTCAAACTAAGTAAATAGTCTTTTCAGTGAACATGTCAAAGAATAAATGTTATACAGAATTTATTTTTATTAAGAAAATACATATGAAATATTAACGTGTTAATAGTAAGCTCTTATCATTTGTTTATTTTATACATGCTGAAAAAGATTTCTTGCTATTTGCTAAGAGTCTCAATTTAATATTTAATATTTTTGTTTTTACTTTTAAAATGGGTGCATTAAATAAATAAATAAATAAATAAATAAATAAAATGGGTGCATCAACATAAAAAAAAATTGAGAGCCACTAACACCGGAGGCCGCAAGATAATATGTGGAGTACAAGAATGGCAAATATGATTTGACTCTCTTGATCATATGAGACTCTCTTTATGCTTCACATCAGAGAATTCTTGATTTAAAGTAACATCTCTTGTTCTGAAGCATCTCATAGCTGCGAAAATGCACCCATAAATAGTTGTTTAAAAAATGAATTTTTGGGCTGACCTGTGGTGGTGCAGTGTATAAAACATCAACCTGAAACACTGAGGTTGCCAGTTCAAAACCCTGGGCTTGCCCGGTCAAGGCACATATGGGAGTTGATGCCTCCTGCTCCTCCCCCTTCTCTCTCTCTCTCTCTCTTTCTCCTCTGTATCTCTCTTCTCTAAAATAAATAAAAAAAAATAATTTTAAAATAAAATAAAATTATAAAAAAGGCAATATAAAGAAAAAAGAATTTTTAGATGAGATTATTTACACTATTAAACACTGATGAAACTCGATTTAAAAGGAAATAATTTTATTTGCATTTAAAGTATACCCAGGCTCATAATAATAAAAGTATACTATCAACAAGGAAAAAATTAATGTGCTTTGCCCTTTGCCATAGTAAGTGTATAAATACATCTAAGTTATTTAAATTTTTAAATAAAATTTGGATATATGATCAGTCATAAGTTAATTTGCATGAAGATTAAGTGGCAGCATTATTTTGAATTGTGGAAGGGCAATCTTTTTTATATACAGCCTTTAAAGATAATAAGTAATCTGAAATTTGGACCTGACCTGTGGTGGTGCAATGGATCAAGTGTCAACCTGGAATGCTGAGGTCGCCAGTTCAAAACCCTGGGCTTGCCTGGTCAAGGCACATATGGGAGCTCATGCTTTCTGCTCCTCAACCTTCTTTCTCTCTCTCTTTCTTTCTCCCCTCTTGAAAATGAATAAATAATGCCTTTAAAAAATAATCTGAAGTTTGTAGATTTATATTAGATTAACAGTGTGAGGTGAGATGCTAAAAAATGTTCTCTGTAATGTAAGCCTTGCCAATTTTTAATGACAGTAAAGATAAAAATGCAATCTAAAACAAAAGGTTATAAATAAAATTGAGGATTAAAAGCAGCAACCTGTGAAACAAGTAATGGACCTAAATGTATTTTATTTTGCCTGTACAACCTTCAAATATTTTTCATTGCTTTCTGGGGATATGCCCCACACCCCAGGATGCTAAAAGCTTTATCATTCCTTATTTTATGAATTTCCTAGTCTCTGAATATAAGAGTTTCTGATTCTTGTACACAACCTTCCTTGTTTAGCCTTCAGCAAAAAATAAGATGAGATATCCTCATCAACTTTCACTCATGGGACTATATCTTTCCTCAAAGTTTGCAAGGATGTTTGTTGTAATAACAACATTGCAATCTGGAAAGTAAAGATTATATTTTAAAAGTATACTATAAATCAGGGATCAGGAACCTATGGCTCATGAGCCAGATGTGGCTCTTTTGATGGCCGCATCTGGCTTGCAGACAAATCTTTAATAATAAAAAATAATAACCTTAAAAATATAAAACATTCTCTTGTATTACATTCCATCATTTCCTACCACTCACGTTCATGGTTGCGGGTGGCTGGAGCCAATCACAGCTGTCCTCGGGACAACATCAAATTTTTATTAGATAATGTGTAATGTACACGGGTCCTTGTGAGGTCAGGAAGTAAACTTTCCTCCTTTTAATCAAGTAGTCAGCTAGCTAATTGCAGAAACCTTTTTGACGAAGAAGATGGCTAAAAGAAAAAAAAAAAGATGAGGCGTATTATACTTTTCAGCAGGAATGGACAGAGGAATTTATCTTTGTGGAGAAAGCAGGTTCTGTAGTGTGTCTAATATGCAATGATAAAATTGCATCGATGAAATGGTCAAATATTAAGCAGCACTTTGACACACGCCATACTACATTTGCATTGAAATACCCAGCGGAGGAAAGCAGGAAGAAAGCATGTCAAGAGCTACTGTGCAGAGTGCAAGCTAGTCAGCAGCAACTCCGTGTTTGGACCCAACAAGGTGACTGGAATTCGGCTGGTGCTTTAGCAATTGTGAGAAACGGAAAGTCATTCACAGATGGGGAATATGCCAAAACATTCATGCTTGATGTTGCCAGTAAACTTTTTGACAAGTTTTTGAATAAAGACAAGATAATCAAACAAATAAAAGACATGCCTCTGTCGGCAAGAACCGTTCACGATCATACCATCATGATGGCAACTCAAACTGAGGCAACACAAGTGAAGGACATAAATGCAGCACCATTCTTTTCTCTCACTTTGATGAGTCAACAGACATAAGCCATTTATCCCAGTTCAGTGTGATTGCAAGGTATGCTGTCGATGACACACTACGTGAGGAAAGTCTTGCTGTTCTGCCTATGAAAGGGACAACAAGAGGGGAAGATTTATTCAAGTCTTTCACTGAGTTCACTAAAGAAAAAAATCTACCAATGTATAAATTTATTTCGGTGTGTACTGATGGTGTTCCGTGCATGGTGGGGAAAAACAGAGGATTATAGTGCTTTCTTCATGAACTTGAAAAGAGACCTATCCTAAGTTTTAACTGCATTCTACATCAGGAGGCGCCATGTGTTCAGATGTGTGGTGAGCAGTTTGGTGAGGTGATGTCGCCGGTCATTCCGGTGGTCAACTTTATTGTTGCCCGAGCTTTAAATGATCACCAGTTTAAAACACTGTTGGATGAAGTTGGTAATAATTATCCTGGTCTGCTTCTGCACAGCAATGTGCATTGGTTGTCAAGAGGGAAGGTGCTCATCTATTTCGTGCACTGTCTGAGTGAAATCCAGAATTTCTTAAAATGAAAAATGTCGAGCATCCTGAGTTAGCTAACACTGAGTGGTTCCTGAAGTTCTATCTCGCGGACATGACTGAACATCTGAACCAGCTCAATGTGAAAATGCAAGGCATTGGAAATACAGTCTTATCCCTTCAACAAGCAGTGTTTGCATTTGAAAACAAGCTGGAACTCTTCATCACTGACATTGAAACAGGTCGTTTACTACACTATGAAAAACTGGGAGAGTTCAAAGATGCATGCACAGCAAGTGACCCGGCTTAACATCTTGATCTCCAGCAACTAGTGGGCTTCACATCCAATCTCCTGTAGTCATTCAAAGTGTGCTTTGGAAAATTTTGTGAGCGCACTTGTCTTTTTAAGTTCATCACCCATCCACACTAGTATGCAGTGGATAGCGCCAACCTGAGTTACATCCTCGGTGTCTCTGTCAGGGATTTTCAGCTACAAGCTGCTGACCTGAAGGGCGAATGTGGGAGAATAAGTTCAAGTCACTGAATGAAGATTTGGAAAGACTTGCACAACAGCAAGTCTAGTTGGCAAGCAAACACAAGTGGGGAGAAATTAAAAAACTTCAACCCACAGACCAGCTGATTTAAAAAACTAGGAACATGCTTCCCATCACGTACCACACACTGCAGCATGTGAGTATTGCTGTGCTGACAATGCTTAGCTCTACATATGCATGTGAGCAGTCTTTCTCATATCTAAAGAACATTAAGACCAACCTACAACCACATTTAATGGATGGAAGTCTCAATGCCTGCATGAAGCTTAACCTCACCACATATCAACCAGACTACAAAGCCATCAGCAAAACTATGCAGCACCAGAAGTCGCACTAATGATAAGAAGTACTTTATTCATTATTGGTTCGCAACAGCAGAACAACATTATTAAAAAGAATTCAGAGACTTATTGTACTTTAATAGTGTTGGTCTTACATAAAATGCACACATTTACTTGTATTTAGTGTTAAACATATTGTATGGCTCTCACAGAATTACATTTTAAAATATGTGGTATTCATGGCTCTCTCAGTCAAAGAGGTTCCCGACCCCTGCTATATATCAAGGCTTGAAGGAATCCACACTTAGCGAACATACCAAATGAACCAATTCCTGCATACAGTCAAGAATTAGAGGTTGTCACTCATGACAATATTTACAATAGATTTAAATATTTTCTAAGTTTTGCTATTCACTCATTCAAAAATTGATCAGGATAATGAACTATAGCTAGAGACATTTCTAAAATTTACCAGGTACATACATACAATATACAAAGGAAAAACTTGCTAATCTAAATCAGTGTATGATTAAGAATTTCCCTTTGCAGATATTTTATTTTGGGGAATAATATGCTGGAAATTGCCTTTTTTATTATCTCAATCATGAAATTGAAGCTCAGAGAAATTAGTTTCAACACAATATTCTTTAAAATACATTGTTTATAAATGTTTCATATGAAAATACTGACTACTTTTCTCTAAAGCAATCTGAAAATACTATCTCTTGAACTTGGCAGATTAGTTTACTAGCACTGGTTTATAAGTTCCAGCCCGCCTTGTACAAATTGAGTTAAATAAAGTAAGTCCCCAAGTGTAAGTAAGAATGGTTTTAAATTTTATACTCTAAAGAATGTATTTAAAGCACTGTAGTCTTATGGACATCTTCTTGAAATACACTGCTTAAAACAGGGCAACATGGGGGTTAAAACTGCTGACCATAAACACTGATGGCAGCATCAGCAATGTGGAGTAACAGGACCATAAAACAGAACCCATGGTTATTATCTTGGCCCTACTGATAGATTGTGGTGCCTCACCAGTGAGGGATATTTGACATTATATGCCCACATTTCATGACCAAAGGTGACCAGAGAATTAACTTGGCAGCTGCAATATTAATGTATAGAGATTTTTCAAATATTATTATTGCTCCCCCCTTCCTTCTTTAGCATATCTTAATTAGTTTGTAGAGATTAGACTTGTGCCATCAACCGCAATTGTTGCTGTGTGGCTATCTTTTGACCACACAGCAGATGGTCCCAGGTGCTGCCTCAGGCTTGTTTGTCCTCCTGAGGGCCAAATATCTCTATATGTCAAGTATCTGCTTGGTTTCTGACTCATCTCTCAGGGTAGTTTACTGCTGAACATAAACATTACCTTAAGCATTTAGTGTCCACTTCATTGTTTTTCTGTAGAAAGTCACGACTCAAGTTTAAAAATTCAGAGCAAGTGATTTCTAGCTAAGATGTTCTTAAATTTTCTTTCTTTAATATATCCTTTCTGTGTTAAATACATAATATATATTTAACATATGTGTGTGTGTGTGTGTGTGTATATCTCCGAATGACTAAAGCAATACTCTGAACACAGGTTAACATATTTATGAGCTGAGTGCCCTGGCCAGGTAGCTCAGTTAGTTGGAATGCTGTCTCCATACACCAAGGTTGCAGGTTCTATCCCTGATAAGAACACATACAAGGATCAACCAAAGAATACACAAAGAAATAAAAAAAACAAACCAATGTTTCTTTCTCTTTCTCCCTTCCTCTCTCTCTAAAAGAAATTTAAAAATAAATTAGAAAGAAATAAAAAAAATAAAAATAAAAACGATAATGATGAAAGCAGGGCTGAAGCTTGATGAACTGCCAGATTCTGGTCAAGGGGCAGGCAGTAGTAACTCAGAATTTGTCATATGCAGGATAAAGGAAATAAAATTCCTTCAAAGGTGGAAGCAAGCCAGAAAAGGTATTTGCAGGGCCTGAATATGCATCCCCATTGTGAAAAAGAAGTCTTATGGAAAACAAAAACAAAAAAACTGTGTCCAATTACCTGATACTACAGATGTTAGCATGCTGTTGGCCCTGAGAAGCTGGCAGACCCATGCATAGCCACACTCAGGAAGTGAACCAAGCTGCCCACTGGCTTTTTGATTGGGTTTATATTATCCTCAATGCCACTGTAGGCAGGAGCCGTGAAATGCCATCTGGAATGACAAGGAAGAGCACAGAAATGATGGGAGAAAACATAAAAATATTGAGCATTGAGCATATAAAGGTGATTATAAAAGAAAAAGGCAAAGACACAAAGAAAACACAATAAATAAATAAATAAATGATATGAAATTGTTACTTAGGATTTAGTGAGTTTCCTGTTACTAAAATAGTGTGATAGTGATGACAAAATTACTGCATAGCTAGGTTGTTTAAAAAAGGTCCCAAACATTAAAGTGGCCAGATTTAATGATGTTTGCCCTCAAACTGTAGCAACAGAAATGATCCTAGAAAGAAATTTCAAACCATGAAAAGTTGTATTGTTTAGGAAAATAGCCAATAATCTTGACAAATTGAACACAAAATCATTCCTGATGAAATAAAATGCATGGAAGGTTTTCAAAGTTTTTGCAAAACGTATATTTAAGAAACTCAATAAAATAAGTCAAGGGATAATAATGCCAGTTAAAGAACAATAATATAAAGCAAACAAAATGGGCAGATGTTATATTTAAAAACACCAATTAGATTAAGAAATATCATCATTGGAATAGAAGTTCATTTATAAAAAATCATGTCTAGACCAAACACAAAGTAAGAAAGGATTTGTGACTCAGTATTACTGAAGAATTTACCAAGAAGTCAATAGGTATCAAAGACATACAAAAAATATAAAATGGAGCATGTTGGTCCCTGGAGCTAGGAATGGTTCTATGGCCTCCATCTCAGGCACTGAAAAGTTTGGTTGCTCAGCAACCAAGCAAAGCCCCAGATGGGCAAAACGTTGCCTCCTAGTGGGCTTGCCAGGTGGAACCCCACTGGGGACATGCTCAAATCTTTTCTCTGCCTTCCCTCCACTCAAGGAATTAAAAGAAGAAGGAAAAAAACTTAAAGGAAATGCTGTTGAATCTCATGATATTCAAATGAGATTATCAGAATATTTTAGATTATTCTGATGATTGATAAAATCTATATAAATAAAATGTATTATTATTATTATTATTATTATTATTGACTACAATTGATAGAAAAGTGATTATTAGATAAGGTTGATAGAGTAGTAAGAGTCCTAAACAGAATCCAGAGAGAAACATAGATTTTAGTTCTAGAAATGTCATTACCTTAGAGCAGTGGTCTCCAAACCCCGGGTCATGGACTGGTACTGATCTGTGGGCCATTTGCTACCGGTTTTTATTTATATTTAAGTATGAATGATGTTTTATTTTAAAAAAAAAAACCCAGATTCCCTCTGTTACATCTATCTAAAACTCACTCTCGGTCATGTGATACATTTATCCATCCCACCCTAAAGGTCCGTCTGTGAAAATATTTTCTGACATTAAACAAGTCCATGGCCCAAAAAAGGTTGGGGACCACTGCCTTAGAGGAACTAGATCAATTTATTGAAATTCACCAACTTTATCCATCTATATTTGATGATAGTATTAGATTCAATCATGCAAAAAATTATGGTTCCAAACTCTAAATTATTTGTAAATGATCTATCTGAGAAATGTTCATGAATTTTGTATCATATAATATACAATGTTGATCCACAAGATTTAGACTCCATATATAAAATACATGTATGGAAAACAAAAATAATTTCAAAATAATTAAATTCTTTGTATGCATTTCTTTCTCCATGGCTTCTTTACAGAACAGATGTATCTTAACCTGTCTTACTTTCATCACCCAGACCTTCTCTTACTACTTGTTCTTTCTTATTCGCTTCTTACTCTTTGTTTTATGTTACTAACTCTAAAACAATTATTTGAGAATATAAGAAATACCACAGAAAGATGGGTTTTAGAAGAAAGTAGATTTGAGAAGTGCTGAGTATTCCAAAATATAATTCCCCTTTGAAGATGAGAAAGAGTGGTGCTGGGAGCACTCATAACTGAATCACGAATATCCCAAGAGTGCTTTAGGCTTACTTTCCTATTCTTTTCCTTTTTAACTTTAATCTGGAGAATAGGGGGAGTATAAGGAGATTCTACATACATATCTTGAGGAACACAGACATAGCTAAAAAAAAATAACTGAGAAGCTTAAAAATCTGTTTTTCATTATAAATTATGTTGTATGATTCTATATATAATATATAAATGATTGAGTTTCTTAAAGTTATTGCTTAAGGAGGGGGACATTGGAAATAAAAAAGTGAATGTTCTTTTACTTGATGAAATTTATATTTTAATCTACCAGAAATCATTGACTGTTTTTATTTTACTGATAGGTTGAGAATGTGAATATAGGATATCAGCTCATAATAATTATAGGGATAATATGAAGTGAGAAAAAAATTTTGTTTGAGATTAATATGAGTACTATAGATATTTTATTTTTTAATTAAATTTATTAAGGTGACATTGGTTAATGATATTACTGGAAAACAAAATGTTTGTTGCATCCACAAAAACACTTGTTCTTACCTAAATCGAGTGTGCTGATCTCAAATCTGGCATTAGTTTTTCTCTGTAAGCTACGATTTTTTTGCAATTCAAGATTTTAGGTTTTCATCTTACCTTAAAATTTTCAGCATTTAGTTTAACATAATGAAGTAGAATGTCTTCTTGGGCATCATCTTTGTGAAAATATAATAATTTATATAAAGCAGTAAATTTGCTAATACAATATAGATATGATTGATTGCATCAGAATTTGTCTACAATTTCAAAACAGAACATATTAAAACACTTATTTTAATCATAAAATTTGTGTAAAACATTTAAATTCTGTTCAGGCAAAAATTTGCATTTGTAGCTGTTGTGTTTGTGTACTTGTTGAGGAAAATCTCATTTGATGCTCCAGTAGTAGTCTGCTCATCACTAACAGCTCCAAGATTTTTGGGAGACTTATCAAGGTGACTGTTCAGAAAGTGAATCTTAACACTCATGTTACATCCAATGTCGCGGAAAGCCAACAGCATCCTTTGAACCAGAAGTTCATAGTTTTCTGCTTTTTTGTTGGCAAGGAAATTCTTTGTAACTGCCACAAAAACTGCCATACTGCTTTCTCCTCCTTATTCATCTTCCTGGAAAATTCTTCATCTTGTATGAAGGTTTTAATTTGAGGTCTATCGAATACACCTGCTTTTATGTTCTCAAAAGACAAGGCAGGAAAACCAGGAATAATATGTCAAAAGCATCACTTCCTCTATTCAAAGCCTGAAAAAACTGCTTCTTTAAGCCAAGTTTGATGTGAAGTGGGGGGAAAATGATCCTGTCTCAATTAACTACAGGTTCATTCACAATATTTTGCATCCCTACTTCCAGAGCTTCATGTTTCGGCCACTCCTTCTGTGTCCAGTGTTTCTCTAGAGCTCGGCTGTTCCACAAACACAGAAAGCAAGGATACTTCATGAAACCTCTCTGTTGTCATAGCAGGAAATTTACCATTTTCAGATCCACAAAAATGATCTAGTTATGCTTCTCATACTTCAGTAAGTCGAGGACAATTTTTATATCATTATAATCTTCTCACAGATGAGTTGAATAACCAATTGAAACTGCTGCATAAACATTATTATTGTGTAAAAGAACACATTTCAAACTCCTTTTAGAGCTGTCAAGAAATAGCTGCCATTCTGTTGGACTGTAAATGGTAACACATAGCTGGCTGAGAAGACTACTGATATCATGAGAGTAAACAAAGTGTTTGTCTTCAGAACAAAAGTCCACAAAAACTTGTTCACACTTTCTGAAATGGGATCCTTTAGCTGACCAGTGAAGTACATCTTTTTCTTGTAGCCTCGATGCTAATAACTCAGCTGCTTTCTTTGATAGGCCCAAATCTCTTACTAAGTCATTCAATTTGGGTTGGCTAAACTGCTGAGGGGTTAATGACTGCTTGGCATCAGAAGAAGACCTTTCAGATTCTACAACCACTTTATCATGCATCTTATCAAAATACACTTGATTGCCATGTTCACTTTCTTCATCCTTAGAAGAAATAAAACCATTGAAAACTGGAACCGGGAGTGTCTCAGAGTGTGGGATAGGTTGTATTGCTGAAGGAATATTAGGATATGTGATCATATGCTGTTTTTTCTTGCCGATGCCCTTTGTATGCATCAGACAGAAATAACAGTCACTGCTGTGGTCTTTAGGTTCACGCCAAACAATGGGCATACTAAAATACATTCCTTTGCATTTTTCTCTTGTCCAGTCACAAATCATTTCCTCACAATTATGACACACAATATGAGGAGCCCAATTCTTGTCTTGAGCACCAAAGGGAACTTGAAAATAGTCAATATATGCATGTGTCACAAATGATGAGATATTACGCCTTTGACATTGAAGTGTGTAACAGCCACATATATAACAGAAGATGTCAGGACTATTCTTACATTTACTCCTAGTCAAAGAAGCCATGATTCAATCTTAAAACAAAATAAGAGGGTGTTTTTATCAGATAACAATTTTTTACATTTAAAAACAACTACAATTATGTAAAAGTGATGTTTGTAAAACATTAATTGCCTTGTGGTTATGTTCAATCCAAGAGTAATTGCCCTTTAACTCCAATTTAAAAACCAATGCATAGCATTAACTGTAACAAAAAGAAATTAAAATTGCATAAAAACTAGAGCATACACCAAAAAATAGATTTCAGATTTGGAATCAGCGATGCAGACGTATATGGATAAAGTTCTAAAACCTCATGCAACATAAAACAAAAATAAAATTGTTTCCCAGTGTATTCATTATATAGACTTCAATTTAGATTTGTATAATACATGATCTATATATAGCATTGTGTTCCCACTACATAAAATTAAATCATTTTTCTTAACCATATATTTGACCCTTTTACCCTTTACTATCTCCCCACTCTCTTTCTCTCTCATAACTATTATACTATTGTCTGTGTCTATGAGTTTTTGTTTCTCTTGTTTGTTCATTTTTGCTTTTAGTTTTATATCCTGTGTATATGTGAAATCATATGATTCTTTACTTTTTGTTTGACATATTTTGCTTAACATGATATTCTCATGGTCTCTCCATGTTGTTGCAAATGGCAGTATTGCATCTTTTCTTATGGTTAGGTAGTATTCCATTGTATATATGTACTATATCTTCTTTATACAATCATTTATTAAAAGATACTTCAGCTTTTTCCATGTGTGAGCCACCATGAATAATGCTGCAATGAACATATAATATTCAAAACCTGGACCAGACTATTACAGTCATATATATGATTTTCTTTATGATTAAATATTCTAGACTATGCTTATTTTAGTTTCTTTCATTGTGGTGTAATTGTTCTTTTTTATTCAGCAGGCATATGGCATCACTGATAGTGGTGGATAAAAGGATTAACTTTTTTGAAAAGGAGCTAGAAGTAAGATAGCAAATAAGGTTGGTGATATCCATCTTAGACTATAAGAAGTAGGTAATAACTTGTCTCCTGAGAACTTTAGGTAATTTTTCCTAAACACAAATCTAGATATTTTTGCACTATCTTTGGAGTAGAAAGAACTTGATCTTGCCATGAAAGGATTAAGAGAACTGGACTCAACACACTAGGCCTTCAGATTCTGAACACAAAAAATTCTATAAGTTCAATTATAATGTTCATCAGTTATCCATGAATATTCAGGAAAGTCTTGTTAAAGCTGCTATCTACTCTCAACTCTCTTGTAGAGACATATAGTAAGGGCTGCCTACATGCTATTGAGATCCTGAAAAAAAATGTGGAGAAAAGTGAAACCAACCAGAAAGCATAAACATCAGCTTGATGAATCCATCCATCACACACAAAAGCTGAGCACCAGAGCAGGATCCAGACAGCCCCTAAACTGTGAAACGTGCCTAGAGACAGAGCATGAAAGAGTCACGTCTGTGGAACCATTACTAATACATGCAAAAATAAATCATATGGGGCTCAGAACATTTTAATAAATTGGTGCCAGAGAAACTCTGAGTCTGTAGACTACACCTCAAAGATGACTTGGATAATGCCTGTTTTGCCCATCACTTTAACTAGGTAACTAGCGTGATGCCTGATGTGTAAGAGACTAAATCCTTATTCGTGAATGAATTTTCAAGAGAATAAAAAATAATTGAGTTGTGAATAGGAACTTTAGCCACATGCTGGTGAGAGATAATAGACATAATGCTATATAAGGAAACTGCAGTTTTCACAGGATTCTTTGTTTCCTCTGAAGCTGAACAAAATTCTTTATGAATAATATTGAATTCTGCTAAAGATTGCTTCAGCTGAATAAATGGAAATGCAGTCTGTTGAAGATATTGACATATAATCAGAGTCACTTCTGTTTTATTGGATATCGTTTATAGCAGTAAAGTCTATCATTACACATTTTGCAAAGTTATGTGTATTATTCTGGATTTAAATATTATGATGTGTCTCAGAAGATTTAAACTAATATTTCAGTCTAAACTTCACTTCAATGTTTTATTAAAAGGATGCTGCACTATAGATTAGATGTTTGTATTTCTCTTTTGCTGTGCCAAAATTCACATCTAATCATAAATGGAGGTCAACATGGATGAGTAAACCTGGGGTTTCCCAGGTTCAGTTAACCATTTATACAAGGAACATAATTGGCCTTGGAAAGAAATATAGCAAAAAATGTAATATAAGTTTAAAATATAAACTAATTTTTTATTCAAGCTGGGATCCTGCATTTGATGATACTAGAACCAATTCTGTTTCAATATTCTTCTAATTGAACTTAAATTTCAAGTGTTTTAAATACTAAGTATAATGAACTGTAAGCTTGAGAATTCATAGGAGGGACAATCTTGTTCAAGTTTATAATTAAAAAAGGTGAATATTCTGCTTGAAGAAATATGGTAGTTTGGCCATAATTATCATCTGTAGAACTATTTGAGTTTTAGCTTTCGCACTGAGAATGTGTGGCAGTGGCCAATGTCATGTATGGCAATGTTATATTGTAGTTTGAATCAAATTCTATTTGGAGTGGAAAAGAAAGAAAAAACCCTTTGGATCACAAAAATCTATGAGATATATAAGCATTTAAGATTGGTAAAATTCAAGAGAGGCAATTGTGTATTTCCTGCTAATAAAACATTTGGTTTCTTGACTAATTTAACACATTATTTTTGCTGTACAATTTTCTAACATTTATTGATAATTTGGGGTTTGAACATTATAATAAAATTATCTTTATTTTAAATGTGAGAAATCTTCATTAAGTACATGATAAATTGCTATTTACAAAATCATATGTAAATATACAATAGTTCTTTTTAAAAAATAAGCATCACAATCCACTCAAATTTTTGTCATAGTAAAATGTATATTTGATATTTACATAGTGGATGAGATAAAATGTAAATTACAGTATACTATTCTTTGTGAAAGTGACAGCCATAAATTACAAAATTCAATAAAACATGTGAATTTTTACACTGCAATTGAGATTAAATTATCAAACTATGTTCAGTACAATGTGATAAAACCTATGAAAAATACATCTTGGAAGACAAGATGGCACTGGAGTAGGTGGACGTACCAACTCCCACCTCCCAGAACCAGAGTGGATTACAAACTAATTTTAAGAACTATCATCTGGAAAAACCAACTTTAGACTAAACTAAGAGGACTCTTCAACCAAGGAACACTGAAGAAGCTACACTGAGACTGGTAGGAAAAGCAGAAATGCAGAGAGGGCTGCTCAGCTCCCCAGAGTGAACGGCAGCCTGGAGAGACTCACATGGCAGGGAGTGAGTTTAGCAGAGAGGGGAGGGTCCTGAGTCCCAGGAACAAAGCCCCAGCCTGCAGCCCCAGAGCCTAGAAGAGGCGTATGGACAGTATTTAGCTGGAAACAAGACAGAATTCTGTTTGTGGGAAAGAGTATCCTCAGACCCAGGAATCTTCTTAATGGGACCGCACAGAAAACCTCTCTCACAACCACTCACCCGGGGCTCCAGGGGATGGGGAGAGAGGAGAGTATCAGAGTAGCAGGAATAGAGTGTAATCTAGGAGGCACAGGGAGAAACATTTTGGGAGACAGCCACCCTAACCCCTGGGACGAGTCACTCCCCAAATCTGAAGTGAATATTTCCCCCGGAAACAGCAATACCAGCAAAGGGAAGCAGGACACCAGCCAAACAAGCTCTCGTGTGTCACTCAGAGTAGAGTTGCTTAGAAGGAGGGAGCTTTCGGGACTACAGTAGTGAGTCTTAGGGTCTGAGCTGCAGCGCCCACACCCATATGGCTGAGGGCTCACCGGAGGGCGGGTGGTGGCGGGATGTGGAAGCGTGGTTCTGTCGGCAAGGGCGGAAGCCAGCTGGCCACCACTGGGCCCAGGTGTGAACTCAGTCTTACCCAGCTGGGGAGGAAGGGGCATACAAAAGGGGTCAAGCCCAGCTGCAAGCCACTGTAATCCAGCCTGCAGGGGGAAGGGCGGAAACCCTGGAAGGGGCGGAGACCAGCCCTTGAGCAAGGGCACAGGAGCACAGCCCTGCCCTGCTCACAGAACCGAGGCTTGTGGCCTGACTTGGGAGCCGGCTCCTCCCATGGGGGTGGAGCCAAAAGCCCAGAACAGATGGAGACTCACTACTGAGCATGGGCACACAGTCCTGCCTGGCCTGTGGAGCCAAGGCTTGCAGCTGTCCTATGAACGGCCTCCTCCTGAAAGGGTGAGGCAGAAGCCCGAAAACAGGCAGAGACCCGCAACTGAACAAAGGTGCTGCCACTGACCTCAGGGCCAGGTATAACGCCACCCACAGGGGTGGGGTGAAGGCCAAGGCCAGCAAGGCTTGTACACCCTAGTACGTGATCACAGCCACCCTGTGAAGGAAAGGCGGAACCCACAGCAACAACCCCAGTGGGAAGGCACCGGCAATGCCCATACCCAAACGCCCTACACAGCAACAGCAGAGGGGTTGGCGGGCCTGCAGACAGACTATACTTAAAGAATAGAGGCCACACCCAGTGGACTCCAGTGGCAAAGACCTTCTTTTACACAGAGAAGATGAGAAGGCAGAGAAATGCAACACAAATGGGTCAAGAGAAATCCTCAGAAAAGGACCTGAATGAAACAGATATAACCAAATTACCAGATGCAGAGTTTAAAATAATGATTATTAGGATGTTCAAATATATTAGAACAACAATAGATGGTCATTAAAAACACCTAAATAAAGAGATAGCAGATATAAAAATGGACACTGAAATAATAAAAAAGAATAAGTCAGAAATGATAAATACAATATCAGAAATGAAGAATACAATGGAAAGAGTTAAAAGCAGGATGGATGTAGCTGAGAATCGAATCAGCGAGTTAGAGGACATGATAAATAAAGGCACGGAAGCAGAGCAGAAAAGTCTGAGAAAACTCTAAGAGAGCTCTGTGACATGAAGAGAAATAACATCCGCATCATAGGGGTTCCTGAAGAAGAAGAGAAAAAACAAGGGATAGAGACTTTGTTCAAGAATATCATAGCTGAAAACTTCCCTCAATTAAGGCAGGAAAACATCTCACATGTTCAGGAAGCACAGAGAACTCCATTAAAGAGAAACCCAAAGAAATCAACACCAAGACACATCGTAATTAAAATACCAAAGCTAAGTGATAAAGAGAAAATATTAAAAGCTGCTAGAGAAAAAAAGACTATCACCTACAAAGGAGCCCCCATAAGGATGACTTCCAACTTCTCAACAGAAACACTTGAGGCCAGAAGGGAATGGCAAGAAATATTTAAAGTAATGCAGAACAAGAGCCTACAACCAAGACTACTTTTTCCAGCAAGACTATCATTTAAAATTGAAGGAGAAATAAAAAGCTTTCCAGACAAAAAAAACAAAAAACAAAAAAAAAAAACTTAAGGAATTCACTACAACCAAACCAAGGCTGCAAGAAATGCTAAGGGGCCTGTTGTAAACAGATCAAAGGAGAAAAAGAATATAGCAAAAGAGGAATACAATATTAAAGAATAAAATGGCAATAAACAATTACATATCAATAATAATCTTAAATGTAAATAGATTAAATGATCTGATCAAAAGACATAAGGGAGCTGCGTGGATAAGAAAACAGGACCCATACATATGCTGTCTACAAGAGACACACCTTAAAAAAAAAAAAAGATGCACATAGACTGAAGATAAATGGATGGGAAAAAAAATATTTCACGCAAATGGAAATGAAAAAAAGCTGGGGTAGCAATATTTATATCAGACAAAATGGACTTTAAAACAAAGACTATAGTTAGAGATAAATAAGGTCACTACATAATGATAAAGGGAGCAATCCAACAGAAAGATATAACCATTATAAATATCTACACACCTAATATAGGAGCACCTAAATATGTAAAGCAGACTTTGATTGATTTAAAGGGCAAGATCAACAGTAATACTATAATAGTAGGAGATTTCAGTACCCCACTAACAATACTAGATAGATCCTCAAGAAAGAAAATTAACAAAGAACCAGCAGACTTAAAGGACATACTAGATCAACTTGATTTAGTAGATATCTTCAGAACCTTTCACCCAAAAGCAGCAGAATATACATTCTTTTCAGATGCTCATGGTACACTTTCTAGAATAGACCACATGTTAGGGCACAAAAGTGGTCTCAACAAACTTAAGAAGATTGAAATCATATCGAGCACTTTCTCTGATCAAAATGGCATAAAACTAGAAATCAACCACAACAGAAAAACTGAAAAATACTCAAACACTTGGAAACTAAATAGCATGTTATTAAATAACAAATGAGTAAACAATGAGATCAAAAAGAAATTTAAAAATTCCTAGAAACAAACGATAATGAGCATACATCAACTCAAAATTTATGGGACACAGCAAAAGCAGTCTTGAGAGGAAGTTCATAGCATTACAGGCATACCTCAAGAAGCTAGAAAGAGCTCAAATAAACAACTTGACCCTACATCTAAAAGAACTAAAAGAAGAACAGCAAGTAAAACCCAGAGCTAGTAGAAGGAAGGAAAGAATAAAGATCAGAGCAGAAATAAATGACATAGAGGCTAAAGAAACAATACAGAGTATCAATGAAACTAGGAGCTGGTTCTTTGAAAAGGTAAACAAGATTGATGAACCTTTAACTAGACTCACCAAGAAAAAGAGAGAGAGGACTCAAATAAATATAATTAGAAGTGAGTGTGGAGAAATAACAACTGACACAACAGAAATACAAAATATGGTAAGAAAATACTATGAAGAACTGTATGCCAAAAAACTAGGCAACCTAGATAAAATGGACACATTCCTTGAAACATACAAATCTTCCAAAAATCAATCTGGAAGAATCAGAAAACCTAAACAGACCAATTACACCAAATGAGATTGAAACAGTTATCAAAAAGCTCCCAAAAAAGAAAAGTCCTGGGCCTGATGGCTTCACATGTGAATTCTACCAAATATTCAAAGAAGAACTAACTCCTATCCTTCTCAAGCTATTTCAAAAAATTCAAGAGGAAGAAAGACTTCCAGGCTCCTTTTAGGAGGCAAGCATAATTCTGATTCTAAAATCAGGCAAAGACAACACAAAGAAAGAAAATTATAGGCAAATATCCCCGATGAATTTAGATGTTAAAATCCTCAACAAAATATTAGCAATCTGGATCCAGCAATATATGAAAAAAATCATACACCAGGATAAAGTGGGATTTATTCTTGGGAAGCAAGACTGGCACAATATTCGCAAGTCAATCAATGTGATTCATCACATAAACAAAAGGAAGGAGAAAAACCACATGATAATTTCAATAGATGCAGAAAAAGCATTAGATAAAATCCAGTACCCATTCATGATCAAAACTCTCAGCAAAGTGGGAATACAGGGAACATATCTCTACATGATAAAAGCCATCTATGACAAACCCACAGCCAACATCATACTCAATGGGCAAAAATAAAAAGCAATCCCCTTTAAGATCAGGGGCAAGGCAGGGGTGCCCCCTTTCACCACTCTTATTCAACATATTTCTGGAAGTCCTAGCCACAGCAATCAGACAAGAAAAAGAAATAAAAGACATCCAAGTTGGAAAAGAAGAATTAAAGCTATCATTATTTGCAGATGATATGATATTGTATATAGAAAACCCTAAAGTCGCAGTCAAAAAACTACTAGACCTGATAAATGAATTCAGCAAGGTGGCAGGATATAAAATTAATACTCAGAAATCAGAGGCATCTTTATACACTAACAATAAACTGTCAGAATGAGAAATTAAGGAATCATTCCCCTTTATCATTGCAACCAAAAAAATAAAGTACCTAGGAATAAATTTAACCAGGGAGATTAAAGATTTGTACTCGGAAAATTATAAAACATTGATAAAAGAAATCAGGGAAGATACAAACAAGTGGAGGCATATACTGTGCTCATGGTTAGGAAGTATAAACATCATTAAAATGTCTATATTACCCAAAGCAATTTATAAATTCAATGCAATACTGATTAAATAACAATGACTTACTTCAAAGATATAGAACACATATTCCAAAAATTTATATGGAACCAAAAGAGAACATGAATAGCCTCAGCAATTCTGAAAAGGAAGAATAAAGTGGGAGGTATCACACTTCCGGATATCAAGTTATACTATAAAGCCATTGTACTCAAAACAGCCTGGTACTGGCATAAGAACAGGCATATAAATCAATGGAACAGAACTGAGAACCCAGAAATAAACCCACACCTTTATGGACAATTGATATTTGACAAAGGAGTTAAGAGCATACATTGGAGTAAAGACAGCCTCTTCAACAAATGGTGTTGGGAAAATTGGAAAGCTACCTGAAAAAAAAATGAAACTAGACCACCAACTTACACCATTCACAAAAATCAACTCAAAATGGATAAAAGACTTATATGTAAGCAGTGAAACCATAAGCATCTTAGAAGAAAACATAGGCAGTAAGCTCTCTGACATTTCTCGCAGCAATATATTTGCTGATTTGTCTCCACAAGCAAGTGAAATACAAGACAGAATAAGCCCTGGCCGGTTGGCTCAGCGGTAGAGCGTCGGCCTGGCGTGCGGGGGACCCGGGTTCGATTCCGGCCAGGGCACATAGGAGAAGCGCCCATTTGCTTCTCCACCCCCGCCCCCCCTCCTTCCTCTCTGTCTCTCTCTTCCCCTCCCGCAGCCAAGGCTCCATTGGAGCAAAGATGGCCCGGGTGCTGGGGATGGCTCCTTGGCCTCTGCCCCAGGTGCTGGAGTGGCTCTGGTCGTGGCAGAGCGACGCCCCGGAGGGGCAGAGCATCGCCCCCTGGTGGGTAGTGCGCCGCCCCCTGGTGGGCGTGCCGGGTGGATCCCGGTCGGGCGCATGCGGGAGTCTGTCTGACTGTCTCTCCCCGTTTCCAGCTTCAGAAAAATACCAAAAAAAAAAAAAAAAAAAAAAAAAAGACAGAATAAACAAATGGGACTATCAAAGACAAACTACAGAATGGTAGAATATATTTGACAATGCATCTGATAAGGGGATAATAACCAAAATTTATAAAGAACTGGTAAAACTTAATACCAGGGAGACAAACAATCCAATCCAAAAATGGGAAAAAGGAATGAATAGACACTTCTCCAAAGAGGACATACAGATGGCCAATAGGCATATAAAAAAAATGCTCAACATCGCTAATCATTAGAGAAATGCAAATTAAAACCACTATGAGATATCACCTCACACCAGTCAGAATGGTGCTCATCAACAAAACAACACAGAATAAGTGCTGGCGAGGATGTGGAGAAAAGGGAACCCTCCTGCACTGCTGGTGGGAATACAGGCTGGTGCAGCCACTGTGGAAAACAGTATGGAGATTCCTCAACAAATTAAATATTGAACTGCCTTTTGACCCAGCTATCCCACTATTAGGAATATACCCCAAGAACACCATCGCAGTGTATGAAAAGAAGAAATGCATCCCCATGTTTATGGCAGCATTGTTCACAATAGCAAATATCTGGAAACAGCCCAAGTGGATGAGTGGATTAAAAAGCTTTGGTACATATATACTATGGAATACTTCTCAGCCATAAGAAATGATGACATCGGATCATTTACAACAACATGGATGAACCTTGATAACATTATACTGAGCGAAATAAGTAAATCAGAAAAAACTAAGAACTATATGATTCCATACATAGGTGGGACATAAAAATGAGACTCAGAGACATGGACAGGATTGTGGGGGTTATGGGGATGGGGGGAGGAGAAGAAGGGAAATGGGGAAGGGGAGGGGCATAAAGAAAACCAGTTAGAAGGTGAGGAAAGACAATTGGACTTTGGGTGATGGGAATGCTGCATAAGCAAATGGCAAAATAACCTAGAGCTATTTTCTCTGAAAATATGTACCCTAATTTATCAATGTCACCCCATTAAAATTAATCAAAACAAACAAAAAACAAACAAACAAAAATATATCTTACTGTTGCTTCTCTAATACAAATTATTGAGTTAATAAAATAGTAAATTTTTTCATTGCGTTGATTAGACACGTTTGCTAGGATGCTAATATTTTCACGTGATCCTAGCACTATAAACCATCAACTCAGTCTGCTTTGAATGATGCTCCAGAAATTATAGGATTTGGTTCTCAAATTCTCATCTTCATAGATTATCAATTTAATACACATTTATCATGATTGCATTTGAAGCTGTTTGCTAAAGGTCAATCATTTCTGTAATTTATCTTCCACTGATGGATGAGTTTTGTGTTATCCATGTTTGCTTTTAAGGGTCCCGAGCATTCTCCTTCAATTCATCATGTAAATAGTTGGATTGTGAAAAGGACTTCCTCTCTTCCTCCGGATCTACCTTTATATGAAAGTATGTGAGATCATAGGACTTTAGGACACACTTGAACCCTGTCCTCTTCCCCTACTAGGAGTAAAATATTTTAAAAGACTGTAATCCATTATAGACATGATTGCCATAAGAGAAAAAGTGTTTTGTTCATGGAATTTTTGAAGAAACTAACTGCCTTAGTTTCAGTTTCTAATTGGTCTTTCTTATAGCTTTCTTTGAACCCAAACTGTCTAATGTACATACATGATAGCTGTGCAGGGAGGATCTTGCCATATTTGAGAAGCTTATTTTCTCTCTGTACCATAATCAAATTGTATTTAAACTTTTCATCAAAATTCAGAAAAACATAAATAATCTTTTCCCTTAATGAGAAATGTTTTTTCACAAGCAGAATGCTTCTTTTATTAGGATAAAAACCAGTAAGCTCATGATGTAATATGCAGACCTACCTGTACTGTGTCTTTCTCCAGCTTAACAGGATTTTAGCAAACTGATTTACTCATCACCCATCCCTAGTTAATTTAATATTCTTTTACCCAGTTGGTTCTACTAGCTAGGGTGCCACACTTTTTTTAATTACTGCAAAATGTTAAAAATATTAAAAATTTGATCTATATAAGCATGTTTGTATTCAATTTATGTCTGATAGTCATTCTGCTATGTCATAGATTTGTCCCAATAAAGCTACATGTAATCTAATTTGCTTAAATAGAAATGAATATTTTTATAAAAATAATAAATAAAGGGCTTAAGAAATGATACTTCTATACTTTTTAGCATATATATATATGTTTAGATGTTAAATACACTGTTATATATCAAAATGCAATACAAAATTATGTAAATTATAAATGTCTTAAAATATTAAAGAAAGTATTAAATGCAAGAGTGGATGAGTGATAAATACGATGGAGAGTAGAAGAATAAACTCGACTCACGTGATGGATATAGTGAACATTATTGGCTATAAGAAAAGAAGTAACAGAATGAAAGAGTAAACAAATAATTGGGTAGAATTTGCTTATGTTTCTGTTATTATTTGCCAAACCAGGTTCTCATATATGTGGAAATTTCCACCAAACAAAAAAAAAGTATTTATGACAGGTCAATTTTCAGAATAAATTTTTAAAATTTATTCCTGTTTATTCTTAAGTACCTCATCTCAATTATATAGTTCAAAGGCTATAACAGTATTTCCACTATTTTTTTTTTGAGTCAGTTAAAAATTACTGGCTTTCAAAACTTTTGACTTCTGGCAAGAATAAATTCATCTGACATTACATTACTAAAGAAATTCTTTTAAAGCAAATAGTGTTTTTAAGAAATTGAAAAAGAAGCAATTTACCAAAATTAATATAAATTTTCCTAAGAACCAAGATAGTACAGTGGCAAATGTTATACGTTTAGTAAATTTGTGTAAGACAGTTATGCTCATACACATAAGTTTGAGCCATTAATGAAGTATCATGCCCATAATTTTCAAAGTTCTTCAAACGTGAATACTATTTTTAATAAATATTTACATCCATAGTTTTAACAAATTAAAAAAAGTGATAATTCAAAATATAAGCTCTCAGAAATTGAAGACAGTAAAATGGTCAACGATGTTTTAATGATGATTTTTCCTTGGACATGGCCTTCGCCCTTTTTCATGCTGAATCTCCAACATCTTACTTTCCCAATTTTGGCATTTCTCAAATCTCTGCAGTATCTGACTGATAACTATTGACTAATTATACCTATAAATGAGACACTGAAAGCTGACCAAGTCATTGTGGCAGGGGCACAGCTTGTGGCCCCGAATTGCTACTCTATCTTGTTATCTGATAAAACCGATTCACTGGGGGATCCTTAAAAAATAATTTTTATATATCTGTTCTTGATTACTGGCTTAAACACAATTCCAAAATTCTTGGAACAAAGTTGGAGAAGTAAACCAGGAGACAAATCACTTGATTTTTTTTTTTAATGTAGAATACTAATTTCTCCTGAGATTGGTTTTGCATTCCTACTTTTGTTCTGGAGTCCAGAGGCCTTTATTTCTATTTACTAGAGAAAGAGTCATAATAACCTTCTATTTCTCTGAAAGTCAAGTTTCATATTATCAATATTCTTAAAATGCAGTCTATGCCCTGCAGAGGTTACAGATGTTTATATAAAAGCTTTCATAAAGCTTTTAAGTGAACACAAGAATAAAACAGTAAGGGAGTCTGAGGGCACTTGGGATATAAATTCAACATAGAATAACCACAATTTGGTTTCTTAGTGTTTTTGTTGTTGTTATTGTTATAGTCTTTGCAGTATTACGAATTATATAATGGTAGACTAGAAGTGATCAATAATTAATGCTCTTGAAAGCAGTCCCAAACTAATGATTGAAAAGAAAAGGTGCATAAGCAACCCAGTTCTCAGAGGGCAAATCTGGGGAAAATGCTTTACACTGGCCCCCAGATTAGTATTCTGTGCTGGGTAAATTGCACTCATATACAATTGTAGCTACCTTGACAATACAAACTTCATCCACTACTCCCTTCATCTCTAGCCCCTGCTTATATTCTATCAACCCCTTTCCTCAACTACTTCATTTGGTATTTTTGTCACAGCCTGTCTTTGAAGAATCCTAATGTAAAGTATTAGTCTCTTTTGCCCCTTTGCAACATCAAACAAGTTATTTCTTATATCTATAACCAGTAGAAATATCTTTGACTTTTTAAAATATCAAATCTATAGTTGTAACTTAAACCAAATTGCAAAAGCATCTGGTATCTCTATATTGACAGCTGCTATGTGATAGATGCAAAAATTTGGAGTGTACGTAATTAAGTTGATGGATTTCAGTCTATATTAAAATAGTTTATTTATATGTTAGCATTTTACTAGTTTAACTTATTTTCTTGTGAAGAACATAGTTACTGGATGGTCTTTCTTGATTGATGGGTAAAACACTGAAATATATAAAGGAAAACTGGTGTATGCTTTTTTAGTATTTTGTTATTCTGTAAATAAAATTTATAGGAATTCAAAAATTAACCAAGTTGTTTTCTCTACTTGAAAGAGTCTTTATCAGGTCTTCATTTTATTTTGTGAAAAGTAAACATAGATATAGCATTTCAAAGTATGCTTTATTCTTATATCTCAAATTTATTTTTGAAATTTTATTATGTCCTTTATAAAATGGAAGTCAAAATGATAAATCAAAGATATATAGAATGTTAATGAATTGTCTTAACAAAAGTAACCAATATATCACAAGATGA
The DNA here is from genome assembly GCF_036850995.1 of Saccopteryx leptura. Taxonomy (NCBI): domain Eukaryota; kingdom Metazoa; phylum Chordata; class Mammalia; order Chiroptera; family Emballonuridae; genus Saccopteryx; species Saccopteryx leptura. Next base: position 22,344,400 of record NC_089507.1, read on the forward strand.
AAGCTTTTAATTATTTCATAAATACTTTCTTGATATTGATAATAGTATATTTTAAATCCAATAAGATTAATACCAAGAGAGTTTAATTTATATTAATCTGTGTTATTCAGAAATTCACTTTGAAGTGATAAAGACTATTAGGAGATGCAACAATTTATGTTGTGTGTCTTTCAAGCTGTGAAATTTATTTAACATATATTTATCAAATCATTACTATGAGTCGAATGTTTTTCTGTGTCTATGCATGTTTATTCAATTTTTACTCACTGGTCTAATAAACTACGCAACTTTGAGTTTCATTGTGTTAAAGAGAAAAGGCATTTTGTCTATCCAATGTTCAGTGATAAATCTCAGTGTTGGCTTGGGTGCAGGGAAAAGTATGTTCATACCATGTTTGAAGTATAAATTGGTTTAAGATTTTAGTGAAATATGAAAACATACACACAAATTTTTATAAATTGTTTATAACCTTCAATATAAAACTTTTCTTACCAGAAATTTGTTTTAAAAATACTCTTAAGTGTTTATTTATTTACATAAAAAGGACATTCTGAGTCATTATTTATAATATTGAAAAAAATGAGTAGTCCAAAATCTGATAACTAACTACTGTGCAAATAATATTCATAATAGATATTCTGTAGCTATAAATATCTATTTTTGGAATATTAGCAATGCAAATATTAATGTATATGGAGAAGGAAATATTACCACCTGTTGAGAAAATGTTTTTGTTCACATAAAAATATTTTTTAGTAGAAGATGTACATTGTCAACAATGTTTCTTTCTGAGTACTGTTGGAACTATTTAAATGTCCTTTGAGAATTTTTGAACAAATAAAATGCTTCCTGATGAGTTTTCATTATTTTTGAAATCAAATTTAATGTTATGTGAAGTAATATTTAGACAACATAATTGTTTTTCATGTTTTAGAGACAATTTGATCATTGAAATTTGTGATATAATAGCAGCTAACAAATATTATGAGTTTACTAGAGACAACTTCATTAATAAATTTTCCATATTAGGTCATTAATCTTTACTATGATACCATGAAGAAGTTTGTCATGCTTTTATTCCTCTTTTTTCTTTTCACAAATTAGAAATTTGAGGCTTAGAGAAGTTAATTGCTTAAGTATATCCGATTTCAACGATCATTAATTTGGCCCAACACAAATATATTTTCACAGCTGTGGTTGAAGTTAACTAACAAGTCTCAATTTTTGTTCAACTATAGTTCTAAAATAACCATAAGCATCTATTTTAAATTTTTACTTCAGTTATTCTTTGTTCTTGTGCATCTAATCTGCATCTTAATCCTTTCTAGTTTTGTTGCAGTAATATAATGTTATAGTAATTAAATATATAGAAATATAGAAAATTATGAAAGACATATAAAAGTAATTAAGATATAATATTAAAAACAAGTAAGGAAATTAAATAAAGTTATGCCATCTGGATAGGAATTAATATAGTGTGTACAAATATGATAAACAGACTCTGACTTCCACGCAGGGCTCAGTTAGTGTGTGTGTGAAGATATATATAGATAAGAAGTGGCTTGATGTCATAACTCTGTAAATTAACATAAACAAGAAGCTACCCTAGGAACAGATTAAAAGTGGCTTGATGTAACATTTCAAAAGATTAACATAAAAAAAGAGCTCCCTGTGAGGAACTCCCAAAAAGGTGATTTGAGGTGATAATCCTGTAGATTGACACCTTTTAGAAAGCCTTGGTTAGAAAAGGTACTCAAGTTAAGGGACCCCTTTGCTGCGGTAGTCACCCAGACTCCAACGTGAATGTGGACTGTCTCCATGCCACTCTGACCAAAGATAGCCAACAGGAGCCCGCCGAGGGGGCCCCCTTAAGCTGTACCCAGACACTCCAAAAGGATTTGTGAGTAATAAACTGCCTGTGTGGTTCTTGCAACTAACTTGTGCATAGGTCGTTTCTTTCCTCCAGTAACAGTTGATCTCGGCACTGATCAGTAGCATCCTCACAGCTGCCTCAAGAGTAGTCTAGAGGAGGCTGCCAGCCCTGCTGAAAAGCAGGAGTGTCCCACTTTGCGGGAAGTCAAATCGGGGATGCCTGATCCACTTAGAGCTTGCGTTCTACTGAAACAATTTTAAATCTATGGAGTATTCTGAAGTCTACTTCTGCCTGCTAACTTTGTTTGTCATAGTTTCTTTGTCTATTGTCTACTTTAAGACTCTGAAACCATATTTTATGAGTCTTTATTTATGAGAATATTGAAATGTCTGTATTGAGGCTTATGGTAGAAACAAGACTACATATTAAAAATTAATTTTATTTGTACTAAAATTCTTCCTGCAAAAAAGAAATGAAAGTTGCATCTACCAGCTAAATCAGGTGTCTGTTTCTCCTTAACACATTTTTCTATGAGTTCTCTTTGTTTTTCATAATTATAACCCAAGGTTTTTATTTCAGCCCATCCCAATATTTCATATACTTTACTTTCCAGATTTGGAGAAATTCAAAGATTCTTAGATTCCTAAGTAAACAAACATAAAGTTTATTTGAATAGCAATTCAATATATAATATATTTAGAAACTAATGAGAGTAAATTATATATCTAAAAATAAATTAAAAATCATTTTAGAAAGTTATTCATTTGTTCAAAATAGTTAATATAGAATGACATTGATGAAATAAACTATTAAGTTTGCATGATTTTTCCAATAGTTGTACTTGAATACATAAAAATTTGGTTAGGGATTACTTTTCTCCTTTTTCCTCTTATGTGTCTATGTATGTATAAATGCATACACACATGATGATGTATGCTTGTCCAGGGAATATGATTGTTCACCACGACTCTGAGAGACAACTGAAGGAGATTCAAAAGGTGATTGGTAGGAAATGATCTTTAATCAAACTGCAATCTTAATGCAAAATCAAATGCATGCTACAGTCAATACTAGCCCAGTGAATCGTTGGTTTGTAACACTAATCCTGGAGATGTGCCTGCACATAGCTCTTCAGACTTTACTGTGGTTTTCATTAGTCAGTTGTAAATGCTATGTCTCTTTTACTTTTCAATTTAACTGTGAGAGAGCTGTGAAAAGTACTGTTTCTTTCAGACTTCCAGAGATTAAGATGCCTTCTAGAATTTGCAGAAGTAGGCTCACCTTGCTTTGTGATGGCAGTGTCGACATGGCTGTTCCAAGCAGTTCTTTCTCTGTCGTTTTGGGTATGTGTGTGTGTGTGTGTGTGTGTGTGTGCATGTGTGTGTGCATGTGTATTATACATATACATATAAATTTCCTCCAGTTTCGGCAGCCTGGCAGCTCATGTTTAAAGAAATATTCAATGAAGAGAGAAACTATGATCTTAGCTATTTGGTGGTAATGAACTAAAACAGGCTTAATTCATCATGGGATTTGTTCCTCATCTTTGTATCTGCAGCCTACATTTATGGTGACAGTTGGAGAAGACTTTGGCTATATGCTGCCTGCTTATTTATTTATTTATTTATTTATGTATTTATTTATTTGCCTTTGCCTTTTTCTACCACTAATAAGGGATCTTCTTACATCCAAGCGTATGAAGAAAATGGAATTCATAGAACCTTGTATTTTGTTGTTATCATTGATTTCCTAGTTTCAATAGGAGAATGATGACTGTCTTGGACCATTTCCCCAGATTGAAGTTATAATCATTACTATTTACCTAATAAAATATTTTCCCTTCCCATATTGGCTGGTTCTTAAGATAAGTAAAGGTCTTTCTCCTTCTAACTATAGAACTTGATGAAATTTTAGGAAAAATAAATTTTAAACCATTAGAAGTAGTTAACTTTTTCTGTTTGAGTATATATGTACTTATGATTTCTCATATATACTATATTATGTGTCAATCAACATCTCCCAGTAGTCTTCTTTAGAAATTCAAATTGTGTCAGCTTTTTATTGACTCCTGTGTTCTTTAAACATGATTCCATTAACCTTTGAATATTTCATTATTTTATGGTATAGCAAAGTATTATAAACCTACTTCATACTTTTCAGACTCAGAGTCTAAATTAGCCATCCTTTATTTCAAAGGACTCTGGTTCCTTCTAGTGGGAAAGTAGGATTAGAGACCAAAATCTATGCATTAGGATTCATTGTATGAGTATATTCACTACCATGATATCCTTGTAAACAGAAATGGAAAAACATATAATTTTAATTGGCATATATTTTTAAATGTAGGAATTCATATTTCAAATTCAGTTCTAATAGTATTCTGTATGTAAATTCTTCCATATAAATTTTTGTTTCTTTATATTGAATATTTATCTTCTCAAAAAATAAAAATAATCATTTTTTTAATAAATCAAGCAAAGAATAAAAATAGCATGATATTAAATCAAACAATGTGATTACTGAATGTTCAGTGTTTTCTGGTGCTTTCTTTTGATTTATATTCTATTTGAGTAAGATTTGTTCTTGCTTATTTGTTTTGAAACTATGTGGATACATGTAGAATTATCTACTGGATAACTTGGTGAATTCATTAGTTTGATTTCAATTTTAGGACATTGGGATTCTAAGTATTTAAAGTTTTAAGTTCCTAGGAAATAGAGGCTTAAACCTTCTGGTCTTCTTGAATAAAACTTTCAGTCTAAAAAAGAAAGAATGTTTTTTTATACCTTGAAATAATAGAAACAACTTAATTTTCAAAATTACTTAAAATAATTTAACTTAAAAATTTAACCGGCTTCTAGTCAGTCTATGATGAATTAATATATATACTTCTAACAGGACTTGTATGTATATTTTCAAATGGAATAAACCAATTCTTGTCTATTGATTTACTTTTAGTATTACTAGAATATGCATTTTTATATAATTATTTGATGTTAATTGTTCTTCCAAGCTTTGTAACACATTTTCAGTTTTGAAACAACTTGTTCTTCTATGTTTCTGATATATGACAATTTCGATATAGCAAGCAATGTCTTGCTATGCCAAAATTTAAAGTATGTAAAGATAAATTATTCTGCCAGTTAATGTTATCTTGACTTAATACTAGTCAAATTTTAAAAAATTTTCTACCAAGAAAATAAGGAAATACCAGCATGTTAGAACTCTGTATGATGATCAAAATATAGATGCTTGGAGTTTTGCCCAAAATCTACTTTTGACTCTGTTTTAAAAATCCATATCTATCATACTCTGACATGTAAATACACCCATCAACACAGAGTACATACAATATAAATGCATTATATAAATATTTTTTATTTTAATTATGGTTAAATATAGTATAGTTATTTAATTTCTCAAAAGCCTTTGAATTTTTATAAATACTTATAACATTGCTACATAAATTTACATTAACAGAAGAAATTAAGAACTTTATTAGTTATAAACAGAATATATAAAAATGAGCTTCAATTGGCAATGTGTTTTAAATGAATTAGCACTAGATAAATATTACACTTTTGAATCGTATCTACAAAGTTCACATGAAAATCTTTTAAAAGATTAATACAATTTGCAAATTATCTTAAACCTACTAGAATCATATCATACAAAATACCTTTTTCCCTTAATTTGAATTTAATGCAATGCTTTGCATCACATTTTATATAATACTTCACCTTTGATTATTTTAAATACATTCAAATTTTAATGAAATAATATATGCCATATGTATATATTCCAATTTTTAATTGTTATTATTTGATTCCTTAAATTGACTCAAGGCTAACATACATTAATTGGCCAGTAGCTACTTCTTATCTCTAAATTTCTCTTTTGCAACTTAAAATTAAAACAAAGGCTGTATCTGTTTCATATAATCAAATTGTACAAATTTCAGTTTTATATTTAGGCATTGAATATCAACTTGTGATTTTTTTTACTAGATATTAACAAACCACATTTAGTAAAATTTGTCAAATACAAATTAATTATATTTTATAATTGTGCTGTATTTATCTTGTTTATTTGAAGGGATATTATTTTTCCCAAACAGATATTTCTTAAGGCCCTTAAATCTTTGGATATAATATTTCATTCAACAATTTAAAAGGTTTAAAATATTCCCATTTCTGACATCAAGCTTCTCTTTATAAAGTTGAGCACACCTTTATAAGTTAAAATAGTTTCATATAATTATATATTTAAATATAGCATTTAATGCTTCTTGCTACAAAAATATTAATTAATTATTAATTTTTATTTATATGGTCCTCTATTATCAAAATTAATGTGAAGAAAGAAAGGTATTATAATTATTTTCAACATAATATTCAGACATTAATGATTTCATGTCACTAAAATGGATTTTCCCTGTAATAGATATTTCTTCCACTTACCAAAGATAGTTACCAATGGCCATTATTTCTACAACATGCTTCCAAAAAGTTTCTGAGTAAAATGTGAATAGTTTTGAGAGCATAATTTCACATGAAAGAAATTTACTGGAAATTTTTTTTGCCTCTTATAAAAAGAAACATAAAAACTCATCAGAGATTAACACAAAAGTTTTTTTTTTATTAGTTTTCAGAAATAGCAGTAAATATCAATTTTACTGTGATGTGTTGGTATGATGAACAGTATTTTTTACTTTTTTTGTTTTTCAATTTCTCTCTATATATATGTTTTTTTGTTTGTTTGTTTGTTTGTTTGTGATCTGGAGGGCTCAGAGCCTCCAACATTTCTAAAGGTATCAATGTAGGTAAAGTAAAAGAAAAAAGAAAAAAAATGCCATAGCATTTCAGGATTGAGGACAAAAGTGGGGCAAGGTTCTGAGGTGAATGACTCAAAGACAATTTTTTCTTTTTTTTTTAATTGTTATAGTGCTGTTTTGTCCATATGTGTTTTTATACTTCTTTTTTTATGACTACGAGAGCTAAGAACAGCTCAACAACAAGCCCACATGTGGTCTGTGATCACTCATCTGAAAGTATTAAATGGAAGAATTCCAAAATTAAAAGTTCATATGTTTTAAATCATGAGCCATTCTTAGTAGTGTGATAAAAATCTCACAGCATTCCATTCTACTCTACTGGGACATGAGTCATCCCTTTGTCTAACATATCCAAAATGTAAATATGACCTTCTCATTAGTCACTGAGTAGCCATCTCAGTCATTCTCTCAACTGTCACAGAAGTACAGTGCTTGCGTTAAAGTAACCCTGATTTTACTTAATAGTGGCCTCAAAGCACAAAAGTAGTGATTCTAGTAATCTGGATATGCCAAAGAGAAGCTATAATGTTTTCTTTAAGTGAAAAGTTATGTTTATATAAAAAAAAATAGTAATTACATGGTTAGTTACTCTTCAGACATCCGTTAAGGGTCTTGGAATGTATCCCGTGAGGATAAGGGGGGACTACTGTAATTGGAAATTCTGTTTATGTTAGGCCTTTCACTGTGAGACTTTGATTAGCATTAGTAAGGATGTCATAGCGTTTCAGGATTGAGGAAAAACATGGGGAAAGGTTCTGAGGTGAATAACTGAAAGACTCTCGGGCAAACCTAACCATTTGCCTGAAGGAGCAAAATATGCTAATGAGAAGAAGAGAATAGCAACTCAAGTTCACACAGAAAACAAGGTATTCTTTGCATCCTCAGTGGCCAGGCTGGGTGTGGTGTACGTTGTTCCGGTGCTCAGAACTCTGGAGTCGTAACACAAAAGCAGCTGCAGAAGGTACATGATCAAATAAGAAGAACTGTGTGCTAAAAATACTAAAGTTGGAGTTTCAGAGTAAAATAATTTTCAAGTCACTAATACCATTCTTCTTTTGCTCATTTTCAAATATTTTAAAACATAATCATTCTTAGTTTGCAGGCTATGCAACAGGTGACTAAGGGGAGGACCAAAGGTTGTCCAGACCTGATTTAGAGGACCAAAGGGAGTATAATATATATGGAGTAGGACACTTAAAGTTATTTTTCCCAAGTTTAATTTTATATTTAGAAACTATGACGTAAAATTCTTCAGATTTGGAGGGAGCAGAAGTTCCATCTTTTGATCAGTGGAGAGAAAGGGTTACATTTCTCCAGAGGTATCTGTTGCTTTGTCCGGTCAGTTTCAATCACTAGAAACATGAGATCACTTACACATTATTGCTCAATTCAGTGATTCTCAGACCAACTACACAGTATAAATTTGCATATGTGAGTGTAGGCTTCTGACTATAAAGTCCTAAGGGAGGTTTTTACAAACTCAAACAAAGCCTGAGAGCAGGTACATCACCCGTATTGGTGTGGCTGGGGTGAGAGCACAAATATAGGTCTCTGGGCTGGAGGCTACTCTTCCCTTCCAAACCCCAGTTGTGTTCTGTATAAGGAAGGACCTTGTACACCATCAAATGGCAACAAACAGTATAACATATGTTTCTTAAGTTCCATTCCACATACAGGTCTGGTGAACAGCCAGCCTCCCCTTGGCTAAACCACATGCTGAGATAGTGTGCTCTGCTTTGAGAGTATAATAGGACCAGAGAAGAGTCTCATGGAAGACCCTGAATGCAGACTATTACTGTTGGTCTGGGGATTCCAGGGTTCTGACATTCAGAATATGATCTAGAAGTGGCAGGAATTCTGGATGATTCAATTCCCTTGGATATATAAACTTCTTACCCCAAGGGCTAGACTATAACCCTTTAAAGTATAGTCCAGGGAAGGGGACAGTGAGGTAAAGACATTACCAGCTGATACAATTTACCAAGTTGTCTCCTTTTGCTGTGAGACAAATCACACCCAGTCTTCCTTCACACCTAAAAAGTAACTAGTGGGAATTCTATTATATTTCTATGAAATGAAACTTACTCATTTCTTCTCTCTCCAAAATCTACATATAAACTCAAGGCTCAAGATTTCAGATTCTGGTAAAAGTTTCTGGAGTTTGAACACTCAAGTTACCATTAATTCCAAACACTTATTTTTTTTGCAAAAGTAATTTCCTTACATATTTTTTAGCTATACATTTTATAAAATACTTGTTGTAATCTAGTCAGGAAAATGTAAGTCTATATCAGAGTGATATTTAAATTTTTTTCCAACATATCAAGTTTATCTGACAGCTAAAAGTGGAATTCCCAGTTTCTTCTTCAAATCACTTATGGTATCCACAATTAATATGCAGAGACACTGTGTAGAGGCCATTCTAATCTTCGCTGTATTGTTCCAATATTGTATGTGCTGCCAAAAAAAAAATAAGCAAAGAAAAAAATGTATAGACACAGTATGCAAATAACAAGAGAGAAAGGGGGATGGAAGAAGGTGGGAGAGAATAAAAGAAAGATAGATGGAGATGGAGGGAAACTTGACCGAGGGTGGGGAACACACAATGCAACATACAGATGGTGTATTGTAGAATGTTCACCTGACACCTCTACGATTTTATTAACCAATATTATCCCAAACAATTCAATAAAAAAAAACCTCTTAAAAATACAAAATAAAAAATAAACGTTGCACTCTTAGTTTGCATTTTTTTCCCTTCTGATTTTCAAATAAAGAGATTTTGTTTTGCAGGCAATGTAATAATAGCGTTAACATTTTCTGTTTTATTTGGCAGGAGATTATTTTTAATATTGACTATATTTCTAAATAATTAAATATGATTACTTATTTTATTCTTCTATGTCTGCTTTTAGTTTAATAATATTTATCTTCAGTGTCTTCATCCGACTCATGTCTTTCTGCTAGAGGAAATTAGACTGCAGTATATTTTTTTATAAGAGTAAATGGCTTTATTATAATTTTCAATTTACAAGAATTAATGTTTTATTTTATTTTTCTCATAAAGACAAAAATTTCTAAGTTTGTCTGGTTTATGTAACAAAAGTAATTATACCAAATATATTGCTTAGAAAGAATAGCTTTATAATAACTCTCAGTTAACGTATTTTTTATGTCTCTATTTCCCAGCAAGGAACTCTTTTCATTTTGGGTCTGTAGTGGCTATGTAAAAAGATGTGAATTTTGCTGTTATAAAGAACTCATTTGTGTGTGTATTAAAAAATAAAGACACGCTTTATAAAACAGCTGGAAATACACAGCTATATGTAGATATAGCAACTGTTTGTAGGCACCCTCTATTCTTACAGTATAGACATATTTTAAAGCTGAATAAAAGGCAAACTAACATGAAGTCTAAGTGCAAAAATGTACAGATTTTTTTTGAATCAGTTCTAAATTACAGATATAGAATTTAAAATAAAGTGAACCATAGTTTTAAGAGGGACGTTTTAAAATTTATTTTTTTTACTAAGTTTATTGGGGTGCTATTGGTTGATAAATTATGTAAGTTTCTGATGTACAATTCTGTAACACATCATCTGTATATTGCATTGTGCTCCTCTCCCCAAGTCAAGTTTCCTTCCATCACCATTCATTCCACCTACACCTTCTTCTACCTCCCGCACTCCCTTTTCCTTCTGGCAATCACCATCTTGTTATCTGTGTCTATGAGGGGTTTTTAGTGTGTGTGTGTCTGTGTGTGTGTGTTGTTCTTTTTTTTTTTGCTTAATCCCTTTACATTTTCACTCAGTCCGGCAACAATTCCTCTGCTCTGACAGCTGTCAGTCTCTTTTCTGAGTCTGTTTCTAGAATCACTGGTTACATTGACAACTTAATAACAAAACTCACAGTAGTAAGAAAAAGGAAGACTTTTAAGATTTAGTATAAGTTGTACTCCTGGTTTTTTCTGATTTACTTATTTCATTTCATATAATGTTATCAGGATCCCGCCATTTTGCTGTAAATAATCTGATGTCATCATTTCTTATGGCTGAGTAGTATTCCATAGTGTATATGTGCCACATCTTCTTTATCCAGTCATCTATTGATGGGCTTTTTGGTTGTTTCCATGTCCTGGCCACTGTGAACAATGCTGCAATGAACATGGGGCTGCATGTGTCTTTACGTATCAATGTTTTTGAGTTTTGGGGGTATATATCAGAAAAAAACAGGAACTGCATTATTCCATACGTAGGTGGGACATAAAAGTGAGACTAAGAGACATTGATAAGAGTGTGGTGGTTATGGGGGGAGGGGGGAGAGGGAGAGGGAAAGGGAGAGGGGGAGGGGCACAAAGAAAACTAGATAGAAGGTGACAGAGGACAATCTGACTTTGGGTGATGGGTATGCAACATAATTGAACGACAAGATAACCTGGACATGTTATCTTTGAATATATGTATCCTGATTTATTGATGTCACCCCATTAAAAAATAAAATTATTAAAATTAAAAAGAAGAATAAGTTGCACTCTCCTTTATTCTGTTCCTGAATTACTTTAAAAACTAAGTAGTTTATAAAAATTAATTTATATAAAATATTCTAAACAAGATACTTTACTAGTCAATTGACTGTAAGGTTTCAATTAGGGGAGTTTAAATAAATAATTGTGGCTCATCTTTTAATTGTACTTGAATCCCTTTTTAAAGTCTATTTGATGAGTATATAACAATACAGTAAAAATTGTGTAAAATTTGTTCAGTCAATATCTACATAGTTATAAATTCATCCTGTTTTTGGAACCATCACCACTGCTGTTTTGGTATAGCCCTGCCTTGTTGTTGCTGACTGTCCACCTTGCTCTTTAAGCTCCAGTGATATGAACATCTGCACAATCTGTCTGGTGTCCCGCTGAGGTACATATGTTCTCACCATCTACTTTTCCTCTGTTGCTTGTTTCTCCATCATTCCCATTGGAAGTTTATACATCTCTTTCTCTGCTCCCAAGTTAGTTTTAGATATATATTCATCGTGTCACTTAGTATATTAAAATAAGCTACTATTTGAAGGAGAAATAACATTCATTGCAAGGATTTTTGGTTGTGGATAAAGGGATAATAACTGGAACAATTTTGTTGATACTTATGTTGTGATTATGATAACAAAAATATTAATTTATCTTCCCAAATCCCCAAGATTTCAAATATAGCTGCTATCCCTGCAGCTCCAGTAAACAAGAGTAAATGGAAATAAGAAAATATAGAATACTGATTCCCGGCCAGGGCACACAGGAGAAGCGCCCATTTGCTTCTCCACCCCTCCGCCGCGCTTTCCTCTCTGTCTCTCTCTTCCCCTCCCGCAGCCAAGTCTCCATTGGAGCAAAGATGGCCCGGGCGCTGGGGATGGCTCTGTGGCCTCTGCCTCAGGCGCTAGAGTGGCTCTGGTCGCAATATGGCGACGCCCAGGATGGGCAGAGCATCGCCCCCTGGTGGGCAGAGCATCGCCCCTGGTGGGCGTGCCGGGTGGATCCCGGTCGGGCGCATGCGGGAGTCTGTCTGACTGTCTCTCCCTGTTTCCAGCTTCAGAAAAATGAAAAAAAAAAAAAAAAAAAAAAAAAAAAAAAGAAAATATAGAATACTAACAAGATTTCTGAGATATGTTTCTATAATAACATTAAAGAGTTGTATTTTGGGGGGCTATTTTGTCTAAACTAAAAGTTGTGTAATAACTAATTTTTAAAGTACAGGTATTATTTTCTAGTATAAAGCAAGTTGAATATATTATATTGAATTATAATATTTACTAGAATAAATTATATGTAATATATTTACACTTTCATAATAAAAGGAGCCATCCCAGTGTTTCCAAGTTATGACCCATTGGGATAAAAGAAATGGAGGAAAGCATCAGAATTAACAACTTTCTGAAAGTTCTGTCACTGAATAGTAATTCTGTCACCTACTTTAGGTCTCTTTTCCAAATTTTCTTTTTGGTCACTGAGAAGAGAAGAAATAATCACAAGAAAGGGAAATACAGCATAGAGTAGGAGACACACTTGAGTATGAGGCAGCCATGGAAAACATGGTATATAGTCCCCTCTTCCTTTGTTTCAATTGCTCTAATTTTATTCAGTATATTTATTTAATTGTACTAGGTAAAAAAAATCATACTTTGGAAACAATTTATTTTTATTTTTTTGTGACAGAGACAAACAGAGGGACAGATAGGGACAGGAAGGGAAACAAGCAAGAAGGGAAACAGATGAGAAGCATCAATTCTTAGTTGCAGCTTCTTAGTTGTTTATTGATTGCTTTCTCATATATTCCTTGATGGGGGGGTTACAGCAGAGTGAGTTACCCTTTGCTCAAACCAGCGATCTCTGGGCTGCAGCCAGCAGCCACGAGACCATGTCTATGATCCCATACTCAAGCAAGTGACCCTGTGCCCAAGCTGGTGAGCTTGTGCTCAAGCCAGATGAGCCCTTGCTCAAGCCAACGATCTCAAGATTTCAAACCTGGGTCTTCTGTGTCCCAGCTCAATGCTCTATTCTCTCTGCCACCACCTGGTCAGGCTAGAGACAATTTTTTTACATTTCTGATTGGTGATGTAGATGGGTAAGGATTCAAATCATGATGGGAAAAAAAGTAATAAGATTTTTTTGTAGTTAATTATTTTTAATTCAGATTTTTAAAAAGAAAATAAATATTAAGTTTATAAAATTTATATATGTTGATATACATATTGTAATATATACAAGTGCATATGTTCATATATAGATATTTTAATGATGCAATTATTTATATATTAGTTAACATCATATACCATATGTTTATCAATACAATAAAATGATATTATTATATCTAATATTAATGGAGAAAAAATGACAGAAAATGTTTTTTGAAATAATTTTAGCAATAGAATTCTTAGGATTATTGTTATAACTTTACATGAGTTTTGTCATATATTTAATGACCAAAAAATTGAACATTTTTTAGCAATACATTAGTCAATCCTAGAATTTGTTCAATTCAATTTTATAGAACAGAAAAAGAAAACAGATAATTTAGAATACAGTGATACTTCAAATGAATCTTCAAATTTATTGAAACTCTATAAAATATACCAAGATTGCATGCATAATGTGCATTGTTTATATTCAGGCAAATAAGCGATAAGCAACAAAATTACATTAAAATAATATTCACCATGTGAGCAAATTATGTATCCATTATCTTAACATATTCTAACAAATTTTAACTGTACCAATTTTTATACAGATTATTTTTCAATAAGTTCTATAGAATGTGATGAGCTAGAGCAACCGAGTAGAATTTATATGGCAATGACTGTTTCTCTGAACAAAGAATTCTGTATATGTCCAAAGTACTAGATAAATAAGTCTTTACACTTTAAAAGGGAAACAGATAACATAACTAATATTAGAAGGCAAAAATTTACTAATGGTTGGAAAAGTTGAAATATTTTGTTTTCTGACTTCAAGTATCCATATACAAATACATGGATATTGTGCATCGTTTTCCTTAGAAAAATATTTTTTAGCTTAATTCTAATTTCATGGATTTTGAAAAACATCGTTCAAAATTTGCAGTTGTTTGTGATTCCTAGGTACATTATTGTAGACAAGTCTTGCCGGGGGTAAGGACGACGGAGACGCAAAGACCGGACTCCAGGGACCAGGTTCAGTGACGCAGATCCACTTTATTCAGGAAGTAAGCTAGCTTATATACATGGGTTCAGCCTATAGGGTGTTACAGTGTGTTCCTTCATAGCCAATGGCTGAAAAGATCAGGGAGCTGCGTGGTTGGCGCTAAGTCACTTCCTCATAGTGGGTGAGCTCCCTTCCTGGGTATGCTCAGGAGGCTTCTGGGAGCTGGACTATTCTCACAGCATTGCATCAGCCGCAGTTGCTAGGAATGCGCTCTGCGCTCCACCCACACATTATCTTGTTTATTTATATTTCACATGTCTTGCTGAATATTAATTTTTGTACAATTCTTTTCTCCCCTACGGTTTGATATAAATAAGTTATCGTGCTCTTCTAAAAAGGCTTATGCTCATGGGATCTTGCTTTAGGAGAACAATAAAATTTGCTTTTTTTTTTTAATGTGCTAAAAGTGTTTTAAGAACAATAAAGAATAATCTAAGGCCCTGGCTGGTTGGCTCAGCGGTAGAGCGTCGGCCTGGCGTGTGGGGGACCCGGGTTTGATTCCCGGCCAGGGCACATAGGAGAAGCGCCCATTTGCTTCTCCACCCCCCCTCCTTCCTCTCTGTCTCTCTCTTCCCCTCCCGCAGCCAAGGCTCCATTGGAGCAAAGATGGCCCGGGCGCTAGGGATGGCTCCTTGGCCTCTGCCCCAGGCGCTAGAGTGGCTCTGGTCTCGGCAGAGCGATGCCCCGGAGGGGCAGAGCATCGCCCCCTGGTGGGAAGAGCATCGCCCCTGGCGGGCGTGCCTAGTGGATCCCGGTCGGGCGCATACGGGAGTCTGTCTGACTGTCTCTCCCCTTTTCCAGCTTCAGAAAAAAAAAAATCTAATTAGTGGATGAAAACATAATTTTATAGTCCTTTTACATATTTTTAGGATAATTTTTCTTCAGAGTATTTTTTATCTATGATACCACAGGTTTGTTTAGAGAAATACAGAATGAAATATTAACTTTAACAGAACCATCGATCCAAGAACATGCTCAGTAGAGAGTAAAATAATTATAAAGTAGCTTCAACAATTATATTAGATGATTCATAAGAGTCAACATTTGATCATTAAGCCACTTTATCTAAATATCTAGCATCTATCTATCTATCTATCATCTAATTATCATTATCTATCTACCAATTTATTTTTTATCATCTATCACTTACTATTGCAACAAGTACATCTATGTATCACAAAATGAATTGCTATTTTAAAATTCTAACTTATATGAGTACTAGAAGTGTGTTTAATAAGAATTTTAGTGATGACAAGATGGGTTTGTTGTTTTTACTTGAAAAATTATTTACATAAGTGAAAATGAAGTGCACAGATCATACGAATCCAGCTCTGTGCATATGAGTATTATTCTCTGTTATGGTTCCCATCATGGAAAAACAACTGATGTTAAAAATATGATCTTCCTTGGAGAAGAGACATTGATACATAAAGACACATGTAGCCTCATGTTCACTGCAGCATTGTTCACAGTGGCCAAGACATGGAAACAACCAAAAAGCTCTTCAATAGATGACTGGATAAAGAAGATGTGGCACATATACACTATGGAATACTACTCAGCCATAAGAAATGATGATATCGGATCATTTACAATTAAATGGTTGGATCTTGATAACATTATACTGAGTGAAATAAGTAAAGCAGAAAAAACTAAGAACTGCATGATTCCATACATAGGTGGAACATAAAAACGAGACTAAGAGACATGGACAAGAGTGTGGTGGTTACGGGAAGGAGGGGAGGAGAGGGAGGGAGAGGGGGAGGGGAGGAGGAGGGGCACAAAGAAAACTAGATAGAAGGTAACAAAGGACAATCTGACTTTGGGTGATGGGTATGCAACATAATTGAATGACAGGATAACCTGGAGATGTTTTCTTTGAACATATGTATCCTGATTTATTGATGTCACCCCATTAAAATTAATAAAAATTTATATAAATAAAAAATATGATCTATTTCTGGACTCTTTATTATCATTGATACATTTTCCTTATTTTTGTGCTAAAAGGCTACCATATTCAATTAAATAAATTTAATGTTGAAATTACTTTTTTTTTTAATTAGGGAATTCTTTATCTTTAATTATCTCTTCTGTTCCAATCTCTTTCCATCTTTGTCAAACTTCAGGTATAATTATACTTCAGGTATAATTAATTAATCTGTTTAATATTATCCATGTTACAGTGTGCTTTTCTTTATATTATTTCTGTGCTTTTTGTTCTCTCTGTGCTGTATTTGAGGTAGATTCTACTTTGAGTACTAGATATCTCATTTTGTTATAATATTGTTCATGTCTACTACCAATTTGTGTTTTCTTTTAAATATTTGAATATATTTGTAGCAGCTGCTATAAACAATTTATCAAATAATTCTATTATCTTTGTGATTTCATGGTCTGTTTTAGTTGACTGATTTTGTTTTCTTTTTAGTTATGGGTCACATTTCTGCTTCTTTGCATGTTTAGAAATTTTTAATTGAAAAGTAAACATAGTTTATTTGTTATTAATACCTTGGATATTGTTGTCTTTCTTTAAATGATATTTGTTTAAATATGATAGTTAATTTACATCTGGGTCAGTTTAAACGTTTTGAGTCTATTTTAGGATCTTTAACTAAACAAACGGCTTCTTATATTTTTGAATCACTACAGAATACTTGGATTAATGAAACACAATATTCATTCTGGCTTAAAACCAAAATATTAGCATCCTAGTTTAACTGTTAGGCATTCAAATTATGGTTGTCTATTTTTTGCTTGTTCGTTTCATGGTAGTTGTCCTTCGTCTATCTGTGGCTTCTTGTTCTGCGCATCTGCAGCTTAGTATAGAGATAAGACTCAAGGAAACAACTCTGTAGAGTTCTAAAGCTCTTTCTCTGCACAGTTTTCTTCTCTTTATTACACTGCTCTGGAAATGGTCTTGAACCTCATGTTTTTCTTTATAGCTCAGCAAAACTAAGTCACTCTGCTTGGGGTCCCTGTCTCTGTGCAGTCACCCCAGAGCACTCCAGGCAGAATGGTGAGCAGCTTTCCCGTCTAAAGGGTCACAATTCAGTGCTTCTTGTTTTTCAGTAGCTGAAGAGTTGTTTGATTTCTTTTGTCAAAGTTTATCATTGTACACATGGCAGGCCTTATCTAACAGCAACTATTTCATCAAAGAATAAGCAGATAATTTGGTGGTAATGTTACTTTCAAGTTTTTATTTCAGTTGAAAACAGCATTACAAGGAAATATGCTAAAGTAATTTTACGTGAAACCCTCATGTGTTTCATATATTTGTATATATAATTTATTTTTTAAATATATACATTTTCTTAGTTATAAATAAAATTTTATTAACTCAAAGTACCTTATATTTTCTGTTATCCCTGGGAGAAAAGTAGATAAAGTGTTTTGGTAAACTAAGTTATCTATTAAAATGCTTTCTGTCATATAAGTTCATCTTATAAAACACTGTTTTCATTAGAATTCCACAAGTTTTTTAGAATTTACTGTGATACTTATATTCCCGGTATATTTGATAGCACTAAGATCATAATCAGTTTCTTTTTTTATTTTTTATCCTTATTTTCTCCTACTGTTAACACTTTTTTTTTTTTACAGAGACAGAGAGAGTCAGAGAGAGGGACAGATAGGGACAGACAGACAGGAACGAAGAGAGAGATAAGAAACATCAATCATCAGTTTTTTGTTGTGGCACTTTAGTTGTTCATTGATTGCTTTCTCATATGTGCCTTGACTGTGAGTCTACAGCAGACCGAGTGACCACTTGCTCAAGCCAGCAACCTTTGGTCCAAGCTGGTGAGCTTTGCTCAAACCGCGCTCAAGCTGGCAACCTTGGAATCTCGAACCTAGGTCCTCTGCATCCCAGTCTGACATTCTACCAGGTGTCCCCAAACTACAGCCCGCGGGCGGCATGTGGCCCCCTGAGGCCATTTATCCCCCCCCCCCGTACTTCCAGAAGGGGCACCTTGTTCATTGGTGGTCAGTGAGAGGAGCATTGTATGTGGCAGCCCTCTAACGGTCTGAGGCACAGTGAACTGGCCCCCTGTGTAAAAAGTTTGGGGACCCCTGCATCCACTGTGCCACCCCTAGTCAGGTTATTTACACATTTTTTGAGGCAGCAATGCTAAAATATATTTTGAAGTACAATTATAAGATATCTTGCAATTAAAGAAAAATAAGTATGATCTACATGATGATCTAGGATAACTACATAATTAAGACCCTTAGAAAGATGAAGAAGGAAGAATTTGAAGCTGCAACTAGTTTAAAATCTAGTAATTCATTAAGACCCTAAACAGGATTATTTCCTACATGTTTGACTAGAATGGGAAACCTAGAGATGTAAATAACACAAAAAAATATTTGAATAACTTTTTTTCCTATAACTTTCTTTACAGTAGTGAATACAAATAGAAATATAGTGATTGAAAATAAACTTGGATGGACAAGTGGAGAACAAAATACCCTTTATAAAATTTAGATTTAAGTACATCAGATATCCATTGTTAAATAGGAAACTGAATTTTATTTTCAATGATCCAATAAATTAAAAAAACTGAAGTTGAGATAAATTTATGAGTTTAGATAAAGCCAGTGAATATAATGCTCAGTTTATTTGTTAAACTTACAATTCATTCACTATTGTGGCTCATTAATTACTGAAAACTTGACTAGACTATAGAACTAAGAAAAATTTACCAAATATTGTATATATTAAATCGTGCCACTTCCTCTCCCCAAAATTTATAGGTTAAGACCTAACTTCATCTAATGTAACTATATTTGTCACATTGACTTTAATAGCAACTTCAAAGAAGGTAATTAAGGTCATATGTGATCATAAAAGAGAGGGCTTTAAAGGAGTAGGACTAGCCTTCTTCCTAAGAAAAAGAAAGACACCAGGAGTGCTAACACATAGAAGGAAGGCTTTGTGAAAACACAGGGAGAGAGTTGCCATCTTCCAACCAAGGAGAAGTTCTCTCCAGAGGCCAACTCTACCAGCAACCTGATATTCAAACTCTGGCCTCCGGAACTGATTGTTGAAGTCATCTAGTCAGTAGTGTAGTACTTCTTGATGGCAGCCCAAGCAGACAGATACACCAAAGAATGTTGGTCCTTTTATTAGCCCACACTGCTTCTTTAGAAAATAGCTCTTGGAATCTTTAGATTGCTCCCTTTTTTTCTGACTGTATCTACCTCCCAGTTTATGTTGCTCTATATCAGGGGTCCCCAAACTTTTTACACAGGGGGCCAGTTCACTGTCCCTCAGACTGTTGGAGGGCCGGACTATAAAAAAAACTATGAACAAATCTCTATGCACACTGCACATATCTTATTTTAAAGTAAAAAAACAAAACAGGAACAAATATAATATTTAAAATAAAGAACAAGTAAATTTAAATAAACAAACTGGCCAGTATTTCAATGGGAACTATGGGTCTGCTTTTGGCTAATGAGATGGTTAATGTCCAGTTTCATATTTGTCACTGCTAGCCATAACAAGTGATATGACATGCTTCCGGAGCCGTGACGCATGTGTCCCGCATCACCGGAAGTAGTACTGTATGTGAGCGATGCCACGCTTTGCGGCGCTGCCACATACCGTACTCCAGGAGCACAGGATGCGGATGCATCCTGACCACCGATGAAAGAGGTGCTCCTTCTGGAAGTGCGGCGGGGGCTGGATACATGGCCTCAGGGGGCCGCATGTGGCGCATGGGCCGTAGTTTGGGGACCCCTGCTCTATATTAAAATACTCTTTACATATACAAAATATGTTATAACCAAATTTCACATCAATTAAAATAATAATTTCTTTTCTATATTTTGAAAACATTGACAGACTTTTTAAAATAATTGCTTGTTCTTCAACATCATCTTTTTTAATAAATGTGGCTACAGGATTTGGGATTGTGCCCCATTTAGCTAGCCGGCTAATTAATAAACTCCTCAAAAATTCAAACAAACAAACAAACAAACAAATAAATAAATAAATAAATAAATAAATAAATAAATGTGTATGTAAACTAAATATATGATTTTTTAAAGGCCGGAAGGAACTTTAAAAGGCCACAGTATGTAATGTCTTCATTTTTGATTATTTAAACTTTATATAGTGTACTTAAATTATTTAGGTAAGAATTTTTGCCCTTATAAAATGAGAAAAGCACTTTGATTTTACTTAAATGCAAATATGTCTGTACAGTGGTTACAATGGTTATAAGCAAAAAAAAAAAAAAAAATGTCTTGTGCAGCTATTAAATTTTGCTTTCTACAAGGACAGAGAAGTAATCACTTAAAATCATTTTACCAATGATTTTCCATATGCTTCTTACTTTCATTGACAAAAAATAATTTAATAAGGTATTTTTCAGTTTTATATTGAGAGTGAGGGACGTGGAATCCCAAGTCATATAACTACTGTCAAGATTCTTTCTTAATATCACTTTCTCAATATACAGTTATATAGTTGTATGATTTTGGTCTCCAACTGCCTTATTCTCCAGAGCATTGAGTTGAAAATAGGTTCTTCTTTTTTCAGTTCATTGGGTTTTGAGTCAAAGTCAATGAATTAATCCTGCTGTTTCTGTAACTTACAGCCAAAGAAGTTCCTTGAAAATATTTTCTGTCTCTGAAGCTATAGTGACAACTGTAGAATTTTCTCCAGAATGCCCGATAACAGCCTCTCCCAAGAGTGTAGTTTTTCCTTAGAGACCATATGTCTGCTATGTTCTCTTAAAAAATTCAACATATCATTTAATCTTTACAGTACCTGGACATCTTATTATCTCTGATCCTTTTAGAAAAGTGATAGAAAGAAGCAACCTGCACATAAAGTAATAATACTCTTCCCAATAAAGGACCTTAAAAATTTATAAAGGCAGCCTGACCTGTGGTGGCGCAGTGGATAAAGCGTTGACCTGGAAATGCTGAGGCCGTGGTTCGAAACCCTGAGCTTGCCTGGTCAAGGCACATATGGGAGTTGATGCTTCCAGCTCCTCCCCCCTGTCTCTCTCTCCTCTCTGTCTCTCTCTGTCTCTCTGTCTCTCCTCTCTAAAATGAATAAATAAATAAAAAATTAACAAAAATTTATAAAGGCAATTAGTATGAGATCTGAGTTCTAGTTTTTGAAATGCTTGCATAAATTCATATAGCTAGATTGTGAATTCAACTGAGCTGGCATAAATCAAACTTTTAACTTGCAAAAAAACAGGTAGTTTTTTTTAATTTAGAAAACATAAATACATTTAAAAAGCACAAAAATTAAGCCCTCGTCAGATTGGTCTGTTGGTTGAAACATTGCCTGGACATGCAAAGGTTGCAGGCTCAATCTTCAAGAAAAGCACATACAGGAGCAGATTGATGTTTCTCTTTATCTCTGTCTCTGTCTCTCTCCCCCCTTCCTCTCTCCCTAAAATCAATAAAAAATTTTAAAATTAAAAAAAAAACTCACAAAATTTATACAGTCGAAGGTCAAATATAGTAAAATATTTGCAACATAGATACATGTTAATTTACAAATTAATTTTGTGGTCTAGTATTCCTACAGGGATTGAATCTTCTGTAATCCCTGTGTAGCATAAGGATAACATACAACGAGTGGACAAATGAACTTAATGAATTTATAAATTCAGATACTATTTGGAGGAAGTGGTAAGCTCTACATTTCAGCACCTTGATGTATAAGAGTTATGTGAGAACTCCCCACTGCAATATGATCTCATCTTTTCCTTCACTTTGTCACATTGTTGTTCCATCTGTAAAGAGTAGCTGACTACTTCCTATTTATTCCTGGGACTTAGCTAAGCAATCACCTTCTAAATATAGTTGACCCTTGAACAGTGCTGGTCTACTTACATGGGAGTATTTTGGGTTTTTTTTTTTTTCATTAAATACCCATACTGTTTTCAGTCCACTACTGGGAATCTGCAGATGCAAGAGGACTAACTGTATGCATTGATCTATACCACTTTATATTGCTGACTTGCATATTTTCTGACTTGGATATTTGTGTTGAGTCCTGGAACCAAGCCCTACAGATATCAAAAGACGACTAAGTTTTTGGAGAATCAAATGTTTAATAGGGATTTTTGACTGCCTAAGGATCGTATCCCTTAACCCCCCATGTTGTTGAAAGTTAACTATAGTCTCCATTGACTCACTGGCTTCTTCTCGTTGATTTTTATATCCTTAGTAAAACTTTACTGAAGCATCAAGTATTTCCAACTCATAAACAGGTTTACAACAAACTTACAATGTAAATGTCTCTTTTTTTCATTGATAATAGAACTTCTACCTATCATTATTTCTGGTATCTTCTATCCCAAATCAGGAAAAGCATTTTTATCGTGAGATTGGCAATGACCTACATGTTACCAATTTCAAATTATGCACATTGGTAATAAACTTCCTAAGAATACTTGGGAGCATATGACAGAGTTTCTGCAATGCTGCGTATTCCAGACTTTACCTCTGACAAGCTGAGTTTTCCTTTGTTGAATTTGTACAGACACAGTTGTCACTACTTTTATCCTCTTCTTTCCTTGGTGATCTAATGTATTTTGTTTGCTTTAAATATGATTTAAATATTGACTCACAAATGTGCATCTCATGTCTAATTTCTCTGCAAAGCTGCAGGCACATTTATCTAACTCAGGTGTAGTCAACCTTTTTATACCTACTGCCCACTTTTGTATCTCTATTAGTAGTAAAATTTTCTAACTGCCCACCGGTTCCACAATAATGGTGATTTATAAAGTAGGGAAGTAACTTTACTTTATAAAATTTATAAAGCAGAGTTACAGCAAGTTAAAACATATAATAATAATTACTTACCAAGTACTTTATGTCGGATTTTCGCTAAGTTTGGCGGAATAAATCTTTATAAAACAATTTACTATAGTTAAATCTACCTTTTTATTTATACTTTGGTTGCTCTGCTACTGCCCACCATGAAAGCTGAAATGCCCACTAGTGAGAAATAGGGACCAGGTTGACTACCACTGCTCTAACTGCTCTCTTTTCAATTCTACTCTTAATCTTTCCTTCAATTCTCCGCAGAGTAACAAGCCGAATTGTTTATAAAGTATTCATCACATTTGCTAACTTCAGTCCTTTAAAACCTTCAATAACTTCTACTGCAACACACAGAAAACTCCATTCTGAAGGTGGCCTTTGCAACCCTGCCCTTGCCCTTACTGTCCTTTCTCAATTCATTCCTACCAGGTGCTATCCCCCACCCCCCACCAACCATCTCACACCACTTTTCTTTAAGTTCTTTGAAGATGATCAGTTCTTTTCATGTTCAGTTTTTGTTATAGGCTGTTCCTCTGCCCAGAAATTTTCTTCTTACTCTTCATGTAGTGTAAGGGTCAAGTTTTAACTTTAGCAGGTCCTTACCTCTTGAAAGCAAATCTTTCTGTTTGCAAGCTGTGTTCTCTACCTTTATACTTCATAAAACAAGTTTTAAATGTATAAATTTTACTTAATTACCTGGAGGCTAATTCCTGGTTTTCTCCTTAAGCTGGCATCCCAGTTACTACACCCTACCCCCAAAAGGTAACCAAAATCTTACTTCTATCACCATATAAGTAAGCTTTGCCTGTTTTTGTACTTTATATAAATAAAATTATATAACATGTAAAAAATACACACAATAAAAAAGAAAGGAAGCACTATATTTTTATTCCCAAGTGTTTGTGTCACAGTACCTGATATATAAATGAGCACAAAATCAATGTTAGTCCAATGAGTAAATGATATGAGAAAAATAACCTAAAAGGACTGAAGTTGAAGAGTGTAGAATAAACTCCTTTGCCTGGGCAACAGTGTGGAGTTGTGATGCTTGATATTTTTAACAAGAGTTCAACAGCTGTGAGCCTGCTCTTTATGAATTTATCTTTATTTTGTTTGTTAGTTCATTTTGTTCATTAGACTCCACATAAAAGTGAACTCATATGGTATTTGTCTTTCTATGACCTGTTTATTTCACTTACCATAATGATTTCAGGTCCATCTATGCTGTCCCAAAAGCTAAAATTTCCATCTTCTTTATAGCCAAATAGTATCCCATCATATAAATTTACCATGGCTTTTCATTCACTCATCTTCTGATGGGCACTTGGGCTGCTTCCAAATCTTGGCTATTCTAAATAACACTGCAATGAACATAGGGGTGCAAATGTTCTTTTGAATTAGTGTTTCAGGTTTCTTTGGCTATCTTCCCAGAAGTTAAATTGCTCGGTCATAAGGCAGTTCCATTTTTAATTTTTTAGGTAACTTTGTATTGCCTTCCACAGTGGCTGCACCAATCTGCATTCTCACCCACAGAGCAAAAGAGTTTGCTTTCCTCCACAACCTCACCAACATTTGTTATTTGTTGATGTATTGATGATAGCCATCCTGGCAGGTGTGAGGCGATATTTCATTTTGGTTTTAATTTGCATAACCAATGTTACTCAATAAATTCAAATAAATAAAGAAAGTTCAACCAATGTCACCAAATATTTGTAAAGCATCTACTCTTATGCACTGTAGATACAACTAAATAGAACAAAAATTCTTCCCTTAGTTTCACCTAAAGCACACTGAAATAAAAATTTATTTAATTAATGCATTATAAAGTTTGTATATGAGAACTTTTTCATAAGCCCAGTGAGAATCATATAAGTTTGTTTGACTAATATAGATGAAAGAGTCCAGTGATAGACAATCAAAAGAAATAATAGGTGCATCTGATGGGCAAATAGGAGAAGAGAATTGATACAGAAGAAAGAAGATACAGACAAACCATGAAATGTGAGAATTTATGATGAATTGCGAAAACATTGAATAAGTTAGAATTGGTTTTGATAAAATGAAGGCTTTGTGTGTATGAATATGAGTGTAACATGTGTATGTGCTTGTATGTGTGTATTGAAGTGGTGGGTTGAGGTGACAGGAACTGTATCCTGGGGGTCCTGAGTGGTTTGTGAGCTTGGTAGGACTTTGGACTTAGTTCTTTAGACAATGGCACGGCATACAGGTTGTTTAAAATTTGCTCAGCTTAATGTCTCTTAACCATTAATAGCAATAAAAAGTAAACAAAAACTACTGCTATGCATGATTTTTCAGATACAGAAAAAATGCCGGATACAGTGTTAGTTAAGAAAAAGTTTCTACCTAGAAATCGATGCTTCCATTTACTCTAACAAGATGTATCCACTCCTTTACCTGGGTCTCTCCCAAAAGTAGGGAGTGAATCAAAGGCTATTGGATTAGGTTATTGAGAAAGCTATTCTGTTCATTAAGAATGAGAAACTAGGAAACCAAAACACTGTATTCAGGGAATTATTGAGTCAGCCGCCTGTATGTGCCCAGTGCCCAATCTCACAAGGTCTCAGAAGCATGACGGATCTGAAAGCTATTTGTCCAGGGACAATAAGATGATTCATTCTCCATTGGCTTCTGTCCTCGCTTCCCCATTGGTCAAGGGACGTCCCTTGGTGTTGACACTAAAGGGTTCCTCCAGATGTTCCATATGGTAGCATCAGAAAAACTGCCCAGAACAGGAGATACGATGCCAACTCTTAGAAGTGGCAAAAACAAGTCTCAGCAACTTGTATTGATCAAAGATTCTGAGAACTGGTTGCTACGGCAATGTCCAACAAGAGGAATCGATGCTCCTACATACTGGCGCTCAGCTTAAAAGGTAATTTTAAAAAGGCCTCTTGGTTGCCACAGTAGTAGGATGCCTGGTAGAGATTTCACAAATAAAACAACTTTGTGACTGAATGTTTCACTTTTCCTCCAATTGCTGACACAGCCTCACGTACACCCACATTCTGTCTTGTAAGCACACTCTGTCACAGCAATTTGGATACAGATTGCAGCTTGCTGGCAAGGTGAAAGTCATGCTGTCTTTTCCCATCTCCGGACTAACCTTGGTCCCACCAGGGGCTTTGGCTGGAAAATACTGGTGTTCCTAAAGTGCATTTCCAGTGCTGATTTCATCTCAACAGACGGTCTTTCTGCCGGCACAGGGACAATTGGTTTCTCTCTTCTTTCCTCTAATGCATTTTTATTTTAACCTTTTGCAAGAATCATTGACATGTCTGCCAGATAGTGTTTAAGAAAATGTTTATCAAGATCCATAAAGTTAAAACATTTTTTTCCCTTTTCGTTTTAAAAGAAAAGAACAATTTGTTTTTGGAATATCAAAAAGAGAGAAAATTTGTGAAGGATTAATTCTTATGAGAGCTGATGAGACTAATCTTCATGACTCCTTCTAACAGGGACTAAAACATTCTCTTTTCAAATGGATTTTCTTTTTATTAGAATAGCCTATTCAGTTGGATGGCAATTTAGATGCTTGTAACTTTGTAACTTTCTTGATTGTCAGGCTTCTAGTGAACCCCATTTATCCTTCAGTCATTTTCTGGTGCATGCGAAAAAGAGAGAGAGGGGGACAGAAACTACAGCACAAAAGCTTTAGTAAAAGTAAAGTAAATTTACCTCCATTGTTTATTTACAGATGGACAATAAAATTGAGCAGTAGGTGATCTGATTATGTATTTTTATTTTCAGTATCTATAACACAGTATCTAGAAATGTGATGCTGTTACCACCACAGAAAATACAATAGCAATAGTGAGAAAATAATAACTGTCATTTGATTGCTATCTAGTAAGCATGTCAAATCAGAGGACAGCTGCCAGAATATATCTTACTTTGAGACTATTTCACTTGTTAAAGAAATTCATAAAATTGGTTACAGCCAGTGCATTGAATGCTACATTGCTCACTTCATCTGAGAAATGGCGCAAAAAAAAAAAAATTAGCAAGTACATTTTTTAGTTCACTACCATTAAACTACTGTCAGGCCATCAGTTGTGTGCTATTTATATCTTTTAATGCAATAGATTTAATGCAGTGCAATTCCAGTTATTTCTGGAGCACAGGCCACGTACAGTATAACACCCTATTTTTTTTTCTTCTTCCTTTTTTCTATTTCTCAGAAAGGATCAAAAAGCACAACAAGTGTATTCAAAAAGGAGCTTTTTGAATGTCTCACCTTAAAACCCTGTTACTCAGGGATAACCTCCGATTTCAGTTCAGTGGATAACCTCCAATTCCACTTCACTGCCGTGGTAGCAAAAATTGAGTCTTTTACATTCTTCAAAGGAATTCTAACAACCCTCTTTTTAACTTTGATTCTTTGTGCTTGTACTTAGAGAGGAAAGGAAGGGCAGAAATTTTCTAATATTCTGCAGAGAGCACACACCGGAGATTATGAGGACATTTAATAAGTTTGATACTACATTTTTATTAAAAAAATATATATAAGTAACATTGTTTTTTTTTCTAGTAGAAACACTTAATGATGTTTAATACACTTATATCTTCATGGGAATCTATTCATAGTATTTTGAAATTTTTAATATATTAAGTGAAGGAAAATGTCTCTAAATTGCAGGTTTGTGCAAGCACCATCACTGGACACAAACATGCGGCATTCAGTCGTTGACTCATGTGGCCTGCTCTACGCCCAGTGTGCCCTTTGGCTTCTCTACCCCGCTTCCATTAGCTAGTTTTCTAAGGAACTAAATAGAGATAACATCTGAATAAAGTGACTGCATGGTCATTATTTATTTCATTTTGGACATCAAATCATCTTAATTGAATAATTGAGGAACCAAAATAAATGTTTACATAGGAGTTACCCATTCTTTTGCAAGTATATGGCTTGATCAAATTTTTCCTTTATTAGTTTTACATTTTCAAATGTTCAGCATTGTATTAATAAAAATTAAAATATTATGCTTGATTTTTTTTACTTGTGCTAAGCACTGTTTACAAAGATTAAATATACACACTGCAGGTCTTTACAAATGTATCAATGAACCAAACCCACTTCTGAGAATGAGTAAATCTGTGCATCTACCTCTTAGATCTATGGTGAAAGCTTGGGAATTGATTTATCTGAGTTAAAATTTTGAATCTCCAATTTGTTAGCCAAATTTCCTTGAGCATGCTCTTCAAACTCTCCAAATCGCTTCATTAGTTAAATTTAGATAGAAGAGTTTGTGTCTGACACTACCATTACAGACTGCTTATGGAAGTAGGTCAATGAACATATTTAATGTCCTTCGGACCTAGTTTGCTATTTAGTAAATGGTCAATAATTGAAGCAACTATTAATACTTATTTTCACTCACTACTTTAAGGTGCTGTAGTCATTATTTTATGGTGCAATAGTTTTTAACTAAAGAAATATTGTCATTATGCCAGCTTCACATTTTAAAAATGTATATGGAAATCTTTGTAATACTTGTAATTTGAGAGGAAAAATCATGCACATTTTCACAGTGATTGAGAACAGTGTTTAAATAAATTGTTTGGAGCCTGCTAGTGGGAGGAATACCTAGTACTATTCTCTTCTACTTTCTGTCATGTCACTTCTATAGAACTTAATCTGTGATGTATTCTAGTCCTTTTCCTCCCTTTCTTCTCATTGTTTGAGGCTATTTAACTTCCCGAAGCCATACAGTCACTCAACAAGCTACCTTATTTCTTCTCATTCTTTTTAACTGACAATAACTATTTTGAAGTAAGTATCATTTTAGTGTCAGCAGAGATCTGGATTCTAAAATTCAGGCTTTGAACATTCTATCTGAAATGATAATATAAAAATAGTTTTGATGTAAGAGTTATAGAAGCTTCTGCAGGAAGTCACTCATGTTTGTGGGGATAATTTAAGAGTCTTAAAGTCAGGCAGTCAATTTAGAATTTCAGATATCTTCAAATACTCAAAACATTTAAGTATTGTCACATATTTTGATGATTTATCTTAAAAATTAAAAAGCTAACACTTCTAATATAACCCCAATGTTTTCATTAGGATTATTATTGCAATATAGTTTGAGATTGGAAATAAAATAAATGGGTTTTTGTTTGTTTTGTTTTACTTACTAAGAAAGGAGAGTTGGGGGCACTGTGAAAACACAGCTCTATAATATTTCAGAGTTGAAAATTTCTCTTGGAACTTGTTAAAAGTAGATTGTGATTTGGAGGCTAAAACTTATGCTGAGGTAACAATGATGTATAAACCTCAGCATGAATATTAACTCGGCTATTAATGCTATTCCAACAACAGTAGCATGGACAAGCACTGTTTACCTCTTCTTTATTATCAAAATTTATGAAATAACACAATAAAAACATTCATAAAAGCAATAAATAGAATATATTTTTGTTTTCAATATTTGAAACATTTCTGCTGCAAATATATAAAGAGTGGGTCAGTATTTTAGTGACTTCATTTGTTTTATGTGATAAATTATTTAATTTTTTCCCCTTTAAAATGCATTGGTATGCCTGACAAGCAGTACTAAACAACTTACTCTTTTATTAGTTTATATTTTATATGTATCTTCTTTTTCACAATTTGGATATTTTTAGCTCTGTGTTAAAAATTAAGCAAATACTTTATGGTCAACTAAAAATTCATTGCATTTACAGATGCATTTGATTCACTTTTAGTCCTCAGACATTTGAAATGCTAATTCAAATTGATAAATGTGCATGTAAAATCTCCAGATATTCTTAAAATTCACAAATTCTATGTTTGAAAATTTTATGAGATTTCCCACATGGAATAATTAAAACATACCAACAATCTGCTTTGTAATTTTAAGACGATAGAGTCAAACTAAACCACTTTCCTGCAAGAACAGAATTATACTTAGACTGCAGAGAAAGAGAGGTATTTCAAAGTGCCTATAATACAAAGGAGAATAAAATAAGAATTATTGTTAATATTCTAACAAAAATACAATGAGAATACAAAGAAAAGAGCTGGTTATTCTGGTCAAGATAAATCGTATGTGAATTTGATCCTGAGGATGAGACAGACTTCCAAAATAACAATAAAACAGTAAATAAGAAAACACGAAATCTGGTTATGACAAGAATTTGCTAAGTTGTACAATATTCTAGTTGTTCTTACTCATGGTAACTAGCTTGTAATAAAAGTTTATAATGATCTTACAAACTGTAGATACATTTTTTAAAATGCCGATGTTGCTTATGAATACAAGTGATATTGGAAGTTTTATGCTTCATGAAGTGAAATGAAGCAAGAGAAAGCAATATAGGTATAAAGAGAAATAAAAGAATGAGAACATAATGAAGGCACTGATTAATAAGCAATAAATATTTTTTTAGCAAAATAACTAGAAGTGGGGAAGAAGGATAGATGCTATTAGTATGTTGAGAACTACTGTTACTAGTAGCAATCAGATTGCACCATACAAAAAGTGGTTTTATAATTCAGTGAACCCCCCCATTTTAGTTTCTTTTAAAGATCACTTGCATGTCACATTGTTGAAGATACTTAATTTGTGAATACCAGTCTCGTCAATGTGTCCACCTAAGATGACATTCCTTAGAAACATATATTTCATCTGTAGGACATATGCTCTGCTGTCTTATGTTTGTGTTTATGTGTTTCCATGGCATATGGCCTACTCAAGTGTTGGTAAGACTCTTGGCAACAGTGGCAACTGCCGGAAGTGCCAGATAATATCGAGTTGGAGGAAAGCATCTCGTAGAGATTTTCTTATGACATGTGAAATTGGAAGGGCAGGAAAGTCTCTTTTTTGACAGACTTGCCATGTTGGCTCCATATGTCTCTGTACCTTTAGTGACACCTGTTCATTCTGGTGTGACAAAAGATTTTTAAAAATTCAAAACAAAGAAAAGAGAGATGTTGACTCTTTTCAATTTATGGCCCTGTCTACATATCCAGATATACTGATCAGTGATATAGTCATTTAGTGAATCAAATAGTTCACGTAGATTATATATCTTCCTGTATCATATATTTTATTTCAGACAAATATGTATTTACACAATTGTTATAATAAAAATATGTTATGTAATTAACTCTGGTTGAGTCTGTGTGTATGTGTTGTGAATCTCAAAAACTTTCTTTTATGTACCGTATCTCATAATATAATTTGTACACTGTCTCATGACAAAAGACATAAGCTTGGTCATAGAAACCCAAGACACACACATATACTCAAACTCAAGAAATATCCTCTCATTCTAAATTAATGAGATTGAATACATGTGAATGAATTGTGAAGTTTAATATAAAAATACCTCTTCATGCTTTATTTAGCTACATTTTCTATCCTATCAGTATTATGAATAATTTGGCAAATAAGCATAGTAAGTTTCTAATATACATAATATTTTGTCATACTAAAACCTATTAATTTAAACAAAATATACTTCTTGTAATATGTTTACAAAGGTATTTCAAAATGTTAATTATGAACTTTCTATTAATTACACAACCTAAGAATTGTTAATACCTTGAAATGGACAGGGCCAGGGACAAAATTTAGCACTGAAGTCTTGTTTTATTGTTTTCACTCTTGATTCTGAAGAATTCTTTGGAAAGTCTTTAGATAGGTGACAACTTACGTCTAATCAAACCATTAATAGGGACAATCTTATGTCATTAGTTGCAGAGTTTCTTCAAATTATGTTAAAACTCAGAGATGAATTTATGCTTTATTCCCTAATTCCTAAAATTGATTTCTGAATATTTATTTTCCACTCTGTGTTAGGTCCTAGGAATACAGAGATGAACACAATAAGATCTTTACCATCAAAATCTCTGGTTTGGTGAACAAGGTAGATATATTAACAACTCTTATTTTATAATGTTACAAAATAGACATGGATTTTGTAACATTATAAAGTAGGATTTTATGAAGGTTTTAAATTAGGTAAAATATTAGATTATATCTTTGTTTTAAGAAGATAGCACCAGTGAGAGCACGGATGAGGACTGAAGGAGTGACTCACTGGGAGGACAAATTGGAGTCCATTTTCACAACTAGAGATGATTAGAAAATTTCCAGATATTAGTGATCTCATGATGCCTTTTAAGTGAATAAATCTTTCAGTGAAAATTTTAAGAAAAAATAATGGTTATTTAATTACTAAATGAAAAAAAAAGAAGAAAATGGATGTGTGATTGAAATGTAAGTTTTAGAGTTTAAAAAAATACCTGTTAGAAATTATACAAACTGATATCCTTATTTTGTAGGTAGGTGATAAACAGAGGCCCATAAAGGTAAAAAAAAAAAAAAAGCATATTAAAAAGGTTCTTACTGATAACAAGGACAAGACTTAAATCCATGTTGAATAACTACTTAAAGCCACCTAGCGACTCAATCTAGTCATATGTACACAATTTGTAACCATGGAAGGAAAGAAACCATAAACTTTTTAGGAACTTCATTCGAAAATAAAGAAATGCTAATTATTCAAAGGTGCTTAATTCAAAATGAAGTTATGAAGATGTTATACCATTGTTGTAATTGTACTACAGATGTATAGTCAATTAAGAATTAATACAAATTTCTTAAAGATGTTGGGTGTAGAAATAAAGTCCACACAAATAAGAACAAGCAGAGAGGATTTCTTCAGAGCTTGCTATAGCAACAGAGTCAGCCATCATCAGCTGCGAGTTGCAGTCTCAGAGGCAGGCAGAGAAGTGAAAAGCTGTACAGTGAAGAAAGGGAAAGGCTTCGTAGGGCTCTGAGTGGAAGTTGTTGGCATAGAGAAGCTGGAATGATGGTAAGAAGAAGCATGAGGCATCCTATATGGTTGGTTTGGAGAACATATTTGGTTTTCTGTGGTTGGTCCTAAGCTAGATTGGGAAGGGAAAGGGGGTGAAAGGGGAAGGAAAGAACAAAAATGAGGAAAGAGGGCAGTTAGTGACCAAGTCCTGACCATTCTGGGCCAATTGCTGCAGACGGTTTGGAGCTCCCTGCTGGTTGCTGAGTTGGAGTTCTGTTTCCATGTAAGGTCGAACCGTTGTCCATTTTTATATTCAGCCTCTCATAGGGCAACATCACAAGTGACATAAATATATAACAGTGTTACTCTTCTTTTTAGTGTTTAATTGATACCTCTGAATATTTTTCTATCACCAAAAATTAAAATAGAGATTAATGACTGTAAAGTCTTTTAAAAAGTCATTTCCATTTAAAAAATATTACTATATCTTACTTGGGGAAATTTGGTCATAGCACTTCTTTAGAAAATACACAAATAATTAGCTTGCTCTTTCTTTTGCCTATACATATGCATAACTTTACCAACCAAACTAGATACTGTTAAAAACTCATTAAATGATTACGAAGAAAAAATAATAAATGGGCAAAGGTTACTTGTCTTTTTCTCTTTTCCAATTAAATCAAATGTTCTTAGAAATTTTTGTTCTATATTCTCACTAACATTTCTGTATTTTCTTCAGGTTTACTCATATTGCCTATCATTTTCGTTTACAAATATATTTAGCTAAAAATGATCTCTTTCTTCTATCTATGGCTGACCACCAGTTGATGACATTCATAACTTAAAAGATAAATGATATCTTTCCTTTGAAATAAAGTGGTAGATAATAACCTCAATTTGATATTTAACATTTCTTTTTAACCTTTATCTCAATATGCTTCTTTGAAGACAGGAGAGAGAATGGTTTCTTTATATTCAGTGACGCATATTGTACATAAATAGGCAAAAATGTTTAAATAATTATGATATTAAAAATCCCTTATACCTTTGTCACTCTTTATTGTAACTTTTTCTTCTATTATTTATTTTTTGTTTACACACACCTGTAATTAAAATATGATGGCTGAAACCATTCAACAAAAAGTAGCTCTTATATGTCAATCCTCAAGACAGTGCACTCACTAACTACTTACTTGAAGGTTGTGGGTTATTGTTAAGGTAATTTAACCTGAAATCTAAATTATTTCTTACATTCAAAATGTGTTTTGATTAATTCTAAATACAAAGCTTAATTTATAATCTAGCTTTTCGCTAGTGTGTGAAAGCATGGCTTTAAGATATGAAATAACTGATCGCTTATGCACAAAATTTAAACTATTACTTAAGTTATTTATTTCAAAAAGTGCTTCTGAGTTAAATATTTATGTATTTTATACAGAAAAACCTTTGTCAATTTATCTAGATATATTCATCACTGGTCTCCTTTTTGTTTATATGTGTTAAAAATAATACAATAGGCTTGAAATAGAGTTGCTTATGCTAAAATCTTGGTTTGGCCTAGAAGACCAAACCAAGATTTAACTTAATTAAAGTTTCAGCTCTCTCAGAAATGGAA
Organism: Saccopteryx leptura; assembly: GCF_036850995.1. Taxonomy (NCBI): domain Eukaryota; kingdom Metazoa; phylum Chordata; class Mammalia; order Chiroptera; family Emballonuridae; genus Saccopteryx; species Saccopteryx leptura. The sequence goes on from NC_089507.1 coordinate 22,379,036, forward strand.
TAGTAAGGTAGGAAATCAGGAATCACCATATCATTACTAGTTAAGTGATGCAAAATTCCTCCCATAAAACAGAAATAATTTTGGTTTATAACCAAATACCTGCTCAATGATACCTTCAACTTAATACTTTCTAGGTTTAATTTATTATTTTCTGAACCATTTCCTCACTGACAAATCTCAAGACCAAATCACTTAAAAACACTAATAATATTGTCTTAAGACATTTAAGGTTAATTTCTTCAACTTTACTTCAAACTTACTTTGCATATCTTTCTTCAGATATTAACTTCTACCACATTACTACTGGATTATCTATCTTCATATAGTAAAAGCTATTATCACTGAAAGGGCTATTATCACCAATTTGTGGCATATTTGTTCTCAAGATTGAAACACAAAGTTTGTTTTATATTTCCAAATGTCTCACTCAGTACCTATCTCAGAAAATTGCTTGTTTCCAGAGAGTACAAGAATACTATGTTCTTCAGTGTTGGTGGTTGGAAGTCACAGTGTTAACTGACCAATCAAAACATATTTAGATTATGCATGAAAGCACCCTTCATTTCAGGTGTTTGAGACTTGATTTGAAAGTCCCCATTTTAAGGTGATGTTTGGTGGCCAAAGGCCTTTAAGTACCACATGATTCACAGAGGCCTAAATTAGCTACATAATGTTAATATTTATAATGATGTTTTTATATTTACTATTTCACATGGTAATAAACAAGCTTTTAAACATTTTTCTGAAAAAATATCATTGATATAGTTACATGTTCATTCTATCACTTAGACATCTGATTCGTCATTTAACATTTTTGTGCTAGGGATCAAAACAGGTACTGGATAGAACAGAGAGTAAGATGTTACGGTAATTAGTAAGGCTTCTGATGAATTAAAAGAAATTAAAATGTACAAGCTAGATATTTTTATATAACTTTATATGCTTTATAGATATGAATCTAGATATGTAGAAGAGGTAATTATATGTTTAGCTGTACTTTTGTCTAACAAACATAAATGCAGGCTACACATTAGAAAGAATATGTTTATTTTCTACAGGTTCAGTTAAGTAAAATAGGAAAAGAAAAGTTATAAACAAGTTATATTTAAGAATAATATACCAAAGTTTGAGGATCAAATTAGAGTAACTAGGAGAGAGACCTTGCTAAATGCAAAACATTTTTTAAAAAGAATAGTTGATATTCCTATAATATACATCTTAAACTGTTGTTTGATATACTATATTACACAGCAAATTAAGTAGAATTAATAATGCAAATTAGCCATGTTATTTGATCTATTCCTCCATACTTTGCATTGATTTGCATATATTCTATTTCATGAGCTCCAACCAAAGCATGAAATAGCCTTTAGATGTCATTTTCCATGTGATAAGTATATGTAATCACAGATATATAGTAGGTATCTTGAAAGGTATTCCTAAGGAATTGAGGTCTAATTATATAATGGCAAAATAAACAATATACTAACTCTTTTCACTGTGCTCTTACACCTCTACTTATCAAAAAAAAAATAGTGTTCTGAAAATCCTAATAGTGTCAATTAAAAAAATAATTTTCACCTTATTATATAATATTTTTAAAAGTAGTAAGGAAATGCTAGGCTGAGCCTTGGGGAACAAAATATATTACAGGCATGAAAAATGTTTCATTTCTGATGCTGCTTTCAAATGACAGCATAATATGTTATGGGTCATTTGATTTTTTTTTTGTATGAAAATGCAATTCAGCACCCAAAAAGGCACATGCTGCTATCGGCATGTGTCGCAGCCCTTTCTGTGACAGCTGGCTGCATGAAAATGCCAGTCAAAACACAAAATGTCAAGCAGGAACTGTCCCAAGAAAAGTAGCAAAAAATCATTCATAAATAAGCTTCATTAAATGGCTTGTATTAATTCCAAACATCATTAGTAGAAAGCAGTTTCAAATAATCTGCACATTAAAACCTAAAAGAACAGGAGTGCAGAAAAACTAATCACATTTTCTTGTTATTTCCTACGAGATTAAGTCAGCATTTTATTAATGAAAGCCGTATTTCAGATAAGCCAAGTTGTGAGACATGAACATTCTGAGACCTTTTCAGCAACACAAGTTAACATTGTTAAGAAGTATGCATCTTATTTAATTTTTCCTCTATTTAAGGAAAAGATGGTTTAAGCTTATTTTCAGCCTTCTTCCATGTAGAAATTTTTAAGGTAAATATTTATTTGGCTAAATCATTTTGGTTTTTTCATAATTTTACTAACTGGTCCACATTAATTTGTGAAGAATCACAATTTAATTTGCTTTGGAGTTTCATAATGTATTAGAGCCAAGGGAACAGAGAATTCCACTTGGTTTGGTGAGATTATTGCTACTTTTTACTTCGACCTCAGCACCGTTTTTTCCTAATTTAATTACAAAGAACAAGGGAGTTGAAAGAAGAAACACTAAAATAATCCAGAAAGTAGTAATACAATATTGACTAATCAAGAAAGTATATATCACCTAACCAGGCAGTGGCGCAGTGGATAAAGCATCTGAATGAGATGCTGAAGGACCCAGGTTCGAGACCCCGAGGTCACCAGCTTGGACCCAAGGTCGCTGGCTTCAGCAAGGAGTTTCTCGGTCTGCTAAAGGTGCGCAGTCAAGGCACATATGAGAAAGCAATCAATGAACAACTAAGGTGTCGCAATGAAAAACTGATAATTGATGCTTCTCATCTCTCTCCATTCCTGTCTGTCTGTCCCTATCTATCCCTCTCTCTGACTCTCTCTCTGTCCTTGTAAAAAAAAAAAGAAGGAAGTATATATTTTAGTCATTATTGTCTTTAGTGAGAGAAGAATGTTTCTTGAAGTTTTGAGCCCTTGGGCGAAGAGAACTAAATGCACCTTGTGAGATGTGCTGACCTCATCCTGTCGGCCCCGAATTTATTACAGATGTTACTTATTTAAATTGGTTAAATATTCATTTATTTTCTTCCTCTCCATCACTTTCTCTCTCTCTCTCTCTCTCTCTCTCTATATATATATATATATATATATATGTGTGTGTGTGTGTGTGTGTGTGTGTGTTTTAATTTGTATATTGATGTGATTTTGCATATATAACTTTATTTATATAGTATTTATGTATTTTATATAGATAATATGTATTATAATAGTGTTGTATTTAATATATAATTATTATAAATTATTATATTTGTATATTTATTTATATATATTTTTATATATTATTATACATAAATAACTTGAGGAAATACCAAAGGTAGTAAAGGTTAAGATAGTTACCATCAACTAGTTTATTTTTTAATCTACTTAAGATTTATTATTCAGTACATACAACATAATCATAATATTTAGACATTTAGACATAAAAAGACTGTAGTGAAAAATGAAAACGCAGCAAAACCGACATTGAAGAAAATGTGATGACAGCTTCTGGATGTTACTATTTGACCATGCTAGAGGTAGTTTGTTGAAACATTGCAGCTTTCACAGGAACTAGATTTCCAGTAGTGATGGAGCTCTCAAAGAGAACACGTGGCCTCCTGAGACCTGGTTTCTGAACTGGCATGCAATTTCTCCTTCCATGTATTATCAGCCAAAGCAACTTACAAGGCCAGCCCTGCTTCCAATAAGAGGAAAATGGACTGTGCCTTTTAAATTAGAGAAAACTGCTATCAGAATGCAAAGGGTGAAGATACAAGGAAAAGTGAAGAATTGTATTTGCTGTATTTGCAAGTTACACAGAAGGTTAATTCGCCCTGCTAGTCCTATTATAAAATACTAAAGGAGTGTTCTCTAAAGCCCAAACTGCTAGAAAAAGGCCAGAGAACTGTATTAAATTTTATTTTTATAGAAAAAAGCAACTTCTGATATTAATACTATCAATTTTCCTAACAGGAAATATTTAAGAATGTGAAATAGTTCTAAAATATAAGGGTTTTGTTTCCAGCTATAAAGCAGTTGTGAATATTTCAGAGATTAACTGAAGTGATTTTTCAGATTATAAAAGTAAGTGTCATGAAATATGAGCTAAATATATTATTTTATTGTAAATGTATGACAAAGATAATAAATAAAAATGAGCTCAATATTTATGTGAGGCATTGATTTTAGATTTATAAGTTATTTTAGTGGAGTGCAATAAAATGCATGACAAATTGAGCATTATTTTATTTATCTAAATACCATCATAAATGTATATGACACTACAATGATCGGTGTTAGTCAAATAGCAATTCTTGTTCACAGGAATTATGAGTATATATTAATATCCCTGGTGGAGAAAAAATAAACATCTATTTTAATGGAGGTATATGCATGTGAATTTTGAGAACAGTTTTAGAATGAATAGAGTTAGAAATATTATGACTATCAATGAATATATTCTGCATTGACATAAATAAGTGACCCACAATTTTATATATTTTTCAATATTTTATTCTGAAAAATAACATTGGGTTGACATGTATCTTGAGTCTTCTTATATCTAGACGAGCTCCTACATTTTAAATCTTTTATGATATGAGTACCACTGAAGTGTTCAGGCCGGAGTGTATATGGAATTTCCAACAGTTAGCTGTACTTGACTGTTAAGGTTGAATAGATTCGGGTTAAAAATTTCAGGTTGAAATACCAAGGAGGCACCTCTATGAACTCTCTGTTCTAAGAGAACCATTTATTTCCCTTTGTAAATAATAAGAACACGAAAAGGTTTAAGGCAGTATGAATATTGTTTTCCCAAACCTGTGACTATAATGATTATTAGAATCAATTTGGATATATGTTGAAATTGTTTAATATGTTGTTATGTGAAAGAATGATTTTCTGAGTTTAACTAATATTTAAAAAAATACATTTCTTCTGCCTTCCTAATTTTGTGAATTATTATGTACTTCTTAATATTGAATATTTTTGTTCCTATAAAATTTATTATTATTATTTTTGAATGTTCAAATTCTACAGAATTTGGCCAAAGTGCCCTTTTCCCTGGAGTTTGTATCCTAGGTAGTGTTGGGCACTTCATTTCTTTGCTTTCTGGCTTAATGAAATGTTTATGGTCACAGTTTTTAATCCACTCCTGATATATATAGAATCAACCATTTCTTATGACTCTATTTTAGAGAAAACTAGAACTATTTATGTACCTCTGATCCCCAGCTTTTTAAAGCAATATATGCCTGGATATACACATGCACAACACACTTGCACTTACACTGATTTTCAAAGAAGTCCTCTGTTGTTAACATACTCAGTATCCTGCTTGGCAAATCCTTCCCAGTATACATGTTTTTGATATGCTTATGCTTTGATATTCCTACTACCAAGAAAGTAGGGGCTTTGCATTATACAATAAGTTCACTGTAGTGCTATATCTGAGTCAAAATTTTTATAAAAATCTTATTGTTTATAAAATAATAACATATAAGGAGAAATTTCAGTTAGCCTTAAGGTAAGAGTAAGCTCCCAATTTTCATACTTGATCTAATGCGCACTCTTAATAACACCTCTTGAAGAATATATTCTTTCATTGATCTGCCATGGATACGGTGTATAAATAGTCAACATATTTTACTATCTTTTTACTTTTTAAAATGTTTTCATTTGAAACAATTTAACACTTAAATAAATATTTTTAAAAATTCAAAGAAATATTTTTCTAAACATTTTGAGATTAAGTTACTGATATACTATCCCAATATCTTAAATAATTAAGTGCATTTATTACAAGGAAAAACATTCTTTTATTTAATCACAATATATTCATCATTGTCAAGAAGTCAAATCTAACACATTAATATCATTTAAATTTTAGATTCATTTCAAGTTTATTTAATTATCCTAATAATTTCCTCTATAAGAAACATACACTAAAATCTGTGTTACACTTGCCTGGAATCTTTCTTTCCATTTAGAATAATTGCTCCCTGACTGTTATGATGCTAACAATTATAACTATTATGATTAATTGTTATGAAGAATGACATTTAATGTGGATTTGTCTGGCATTCTCATATTAACAAAAAGTGTCAGAGAAAAGCTGCATTCTTGCATACAAATGACTGGCCTACAATGTCAATGTGTCCTAGTATTTGTGATTGTAACTTTGATTTCTTGATTTATGTGAGATCTTCCAAGAGGCTTCTCCATTATGAAGTTACTTTTTTATCCATTATCAATTAAAACGTGATTACTCAAAGGTGTTAGGAGACTCCATGCTGAAGCTGGTCACCAGTTCCCTCCACTCTTTACAGAATCTTTTATCACGTTGTTGGGCTCTAGTAAACTATGCCTAAACCAAAATCACCAATATCCAGTCACACTCTTATTTATCTGGGCCCTGCTCTTAGCTTTCTGTTTGTCTTTTTAAAGCTACCTGAATATGAACTCTTAGATATCTATCCTACTTCAATCTATCCTCATAAAGTTTATGTTCATATCTATTTTGTGATTGCTCAAGTTCCTTCTCCCTCTGGAGTATAAAATATAATAGAATATAATAACATAAGAAATTTGACCAGAACTGAGTAAATCAGAAGGAGAAATAAAAGGTTCAATGATTATTTATCACATGTATTAGTTGTGCCAGATCTACTGGAAGGTATTATGGATTTTCTTCTTAAGTTGTAGTGTCCAGAGCAGATGACATAGAAACCTGAATTTAATATGGCAGATGGAAAAGTATTGACACTTAGAAGTTGTTACAAAGAGAGAGAAAGAGAGAGAGAGAGAGAGAGAGAGAGAGAGAGAGGAATTAACCCAAATTTAAGCTCAAATTAGCTTCCAGGTGAAATGTCTGAGTTGCATTATGAATTTCTAAAATTTTGTAATTCTTTTCTGGTATTTTGTATTCCACTTAGACTTAATATTATCATTTTTTACTCACTTTCATGTTCTCAATATTATATCATTGCAATAGCTTAGACCTTTTAAAACAAAACATGTATTTTAATTTTGCAAATATTTTACATTACCTAGAATACTTTTATTATATTTAATAACAATTATTTATTTAAAATAATCTATATATTCTTCTCCATATCAATTATTCTTTTTTGTATCTCCATATTTTCCCTGGTATCTTTTTATTCTGCCCGTTCTCTGTCTCTGTCTTTCTCTCCTTGACCAACTCAAATTCAATGTATGTTACACTCATTCTTTATTTCTCATTTATCTTACATTTACTTCCTTTTTTCTATATTTTTGCTTTCTATTTTAATTCTAAATATTTTATTTGATATGTCTTCCAGGTTATTATTTCTCTATTCTTATCTGATTATGAACCAATCTATTGTGTTTTTAATTCATTTATTATATTTTTATTTCTAAAATTTCTATTTTGTTTTTTTTTTTTAGATATTTTAATTATCTGGTGAAATTCCCCTTTTGTCATCTATTTTTAGAATTATAAAGTCTTAATTGTTTATTATAAAATATGTAGTGATCATTTAAGGTTTGGTTTTCAAAGAGAAATTAATTTTGCTTTATGGCATAAAATTAGAATAAGAAGAGGTCATCTTAATTCCTGCTAAGATTAAACCAGCTAATCCCCTTATCAATTCTTGTTTTTGATAATTGTATTATTTTTTAATTTTTTCCTTTTCTTAATTTTACATTCTATTTGGTGCTCCTCAGACTCTTAATTGTCCACTCATAATTCTAGCTATAAATGGGTTCATTGTTTAATGTCATTCATTATACTAACAGTTTTCTATTCCTGGTTTTTTTTGTTATTATTCATTTATTAGTTAGTTAGACTTTATCTTGAGCATTTCTATTAAAGACCTTTCTATGTTCTATGCATTCTCTTGTGTTTAAAAATGTACACAGGTTACTTTTATTGACCTCTGACATCTTGGCTATGCATGATACTTTTGAGTCATAGTTTCTCTTTGCAGAGTTCTGTGCACATTACTTCATTATCTTCTGTCATGAAATGCTGGCATGGCTACATTTGAGCTCAACTGATTTTTCCTTCTTATAGGTGATTTGTTGTCTCTGCCTGGATAGTTGGATAATTAATATTTCATCCTTCCCTTCAAATAACTTAACCTGTAATCACCTTTGTCATTATTTCTCTACATCTTTTCCAATATGGGGTATTCTTTCTTAAACCACAGTAAAGTTTTGTCTTTTTGTTCCATCTTTGAAAATAATGCTTTCTCAAACTCAAGGGTCTGAGATTTCTCAGAAAGTATTTACTATACATTTAATGTATATTCAACAACACAAAACATCCGAGGAACACATTTATTAAGCAAAATAGAACACTTTTTTTATGTAGTCCAAACTAGTTATGGTAAAAATCCTTATATTTTGTGGAGAAGAGCACAAAATAGGCTAAATTTTGTCAACTATCTTTACCTATAGAGATGTAGACATGTCACAGAATATAAAATACTTTGATGAGAATTTTGATACTATCTAATACCTAGACTTTTCCTGTATAAAGTATAATTTATGAAGAGTTTTCTTAGACTTTTGAAGAGTTTTGGATTCCAGGCAACCAAAGAAAGTTTATAATATTTAGTTCACATTTTAACTTTTGACACAGCAATAAAGAAGTCATTACCAATCAGTCAAAATACTTCTCAAATTCCATAAACACAGACCATAAAATCTTTTTTTTTTTTTTTTTGGATTTTAATACTTGCATGTTTAATATGGTAGAGAATAGTTAAGAGGCAGCAAGGACTTAAAGTTTTAAAGGTTTTTTTTAAATAATTTTATTTTTTTTAATGGGGTGACATCAATAAATCAGGATACATATATTCAAAGATAACAAGTCCAGGTTATCTTGTCATTCAATTATGTTGCATACCCATCACCCAAAGTCAGATTGTCCTCTGTCACCTTCTATCTAGTTTTCTTTGTGCCCCTCCCCCTCCCCCTTTCCTCTCCCTTTCCCCCCTCCCCCCTGTAACCACCACACTCTTATCAATGTCTCTTAGTTTCACTTTTATGTCCCACCTATATGGAATAATGCAGTTCCTGTTTTTTTCTGATTTACTTATTTCACTTCGTATCATGTTATCAAGATCCCGCCATTTTGCTGTAAATGTTCCGATGTTATCATTTCTTATGGCTGAGTAGTATTCCATAGTGTATATGTGCCACATCTTCTTTTTCCAGTCATCTATTGACGGGCTTTTTGGTTGTTTCCATGTCCTGGCCACTGTGAACAATGCTACAATAAACATGGGGCTGCATGTGTCTTTACGTATCAATGTTTCTGAGTTTTTGGGGTATATACCCAGTAGAGGGATTGCTGGGTCATAAGGTAGTTCTATTTTCAGTTTTTTGAGGAACCACCATACTTTCTTCCATAATGGTTGTAAAACTTTACATTCCCACCAACAGTGGATGAGGATTCCTTTTTCTCCACAGCCTCTCCAACATTTGCTATTACCTGTCTTGCTAATAATAGCTAATCGAATAGGTGTGAGGTGGTATCTCATTGCAGTTTTGATTTGCATTTCTCTAATAGCTAAAGAAGATGAGCATCTTTTCATATATTTGTTGGCCATTTGTATTTCTTCCTGGGAGAAGTGTCTGTTCATATCCTCTTCCCATTTTTTTATTGGATTGTTTGTTTGTTTGTTGTTGAGTTTTATGAGTTCTTTGTATATTTTGGATATTAGGCCCTTATCTGAGCTGTTGTTTGAAAATATCATTTCCCATTTAGTTGGCTTTCTGTTTATTTTGTTATCAGTTTCTCTTGCTGAGCAAAAACTTCTTAGTCTGATGTAGTCCCATTCATTAATTTTTGCCTTCACTTCTCTTGCCTGTGGAGTCAAATTCATAAAATGCTCTTTAAAACCCAGGTCCATGAGTTGAGTACCTATGTCTTCTTCTATGTACTTAATTGTTTCAGATCTTATGTTTAGATCTTTGATCCATTTTGAGTTAATTTTTGTACAGGGGGAGAGACTGTAGTCCAGTTTCATTCTTTTGCATCTGGCTTTCCAGTTTTTCCAGCACCATTTATTGAAGAGGCTTTCTTTTCTCCATTGTGTGTTGTTGGCCCCTTTATCAAAAATTATTTGACTATATATATGTGGTTTTATTTCTGGACTTTCTATTCTGTTCCATTGGTCTGAGTGTCTATTTTTCTGCCAATATCATGCTGTTTTGATTGTCGTGGCCCTATAATAGAGTTTGAAGTCAGGTATTGTAATGCCCCCAGCTTCATTCTTTTTCTTGAGGATTGCTTTGGCAATTCGGGGCTTTTTATAGTTCCATATAAATCTGATTAATTTTTGCTCTATTTCTTTAAAAAATGTCATTGGAAGTTTGATGGGAATTGCATTAAATTTGTATATTGCTTTGGGTAATATGGCCATCTTGATTATATTTATTCTTCCTAACCAAGAACAAGGTATATTCTTCCATCTCATTATATCTTTTTCGATTTCCCTTAACAATGGTTTATAGTTTTCATTATATAAGTCCTTTACATTCTTTGTTATGTTTATTCCTAAGTATTTTTTTTTTTGTTGCAATCGTGAAGGGGATTATTCTTTTGAGTTCCTTCTCAATTGTTTCATTGTTGGCATATAGAAAGGCTATTGACTTTTGTATGTTAATTTTGTATCCTGCGACCTTACTGTATTGGTTTATTGTTTCTAGTAGTCTTTTTGTGGATTCTTTGGGGTTTTCGATGTATAGGATCATATCATCTGCAAAAAGTGATACCTTTACTTCTTCTTTTCCGATATGGATGCCTTTCATTTCTTTGTCTTGCCTGATTGCTCTGGCTAGAACCTCCAGTACCACATTAAATAAGAGTGGAGAGAGTGGACACCCTGTCTTGTTCCTGACTTAAGGGGGAAAGCCTTCAGCTTAGTGCCATTTAATATGATGTTAGCTGATGGTTTATCATATATGGCCTTTATCATGTTGAGATATTTTCCTTCTATACCCATTTTGTTGAGAGTCTTAAACATAAAATTGTGTTGTATTTTATCAAAAGCCTTTTCTGCGTCTATTGATAAGATCATAGTGGTTTTTGTTCTTTGTTTTGTTGATATGGTGTATTACGTTAACCGTTTTACGTATGTTGAACCATCCTTGAGATTCTGGGATGAATCCCACTTGATCATGATGTATTATTTTTTTAATATGTTGTTGTATTCGATTTGCTAGTATTTTGTTTAGTATTTTAGCATCTGTATTCATTAGAGATATTGGTCTGTAGTTTTCTTTTTTTGTGCCATCCTTGCCTGGTTTTGGTATGAGGGTTATGTTGGCCTCATAAAATGTGTTTGGAAGTATTGCTTCTTCTTCAATGTTTTGGAAGACTTTCAGTAGAATAGGAACCAAGTCTTCTTTGAATGTTTGATAAAATTCGCTGGTATAGCCGTCAGGGCCTGGACTTTTATTTTTGGGGAGGTTTTTAATGGTTTTTTTCTATTTCTTCTCTACTGATAGGTCTGTTTAGGCTTTCTGCTTCTTCTTGACTCAGTCTAGGAAGGTTGTATTGTTCTAGGAATTTATCCATTTCTTCTAGGTTGTTGAATTTAGTGGCATAAAGTTTTTCATAGTATTCTACAATAATTCTTTGTATATCTACGGTGTCCGTGGTGATTTCTCCTCTTTCATTTTGGATTTTGTTTATATGAGTTCTTTCTCTTTTTTCCTTGGTAAGTCTTGCCAAGGGTTTGTCAATTTTGTTGATCTTTCCGAAGAACCAGCTCCTTGTTCTATTAATTTTTTCTATAGTTTTTCTGTTCTCTAATTCACTTATTTCTGCTCTGATTTTTATTATCTCCTTTCTTCGGCTGGTTTTGGGTTTTCTTTGTTCTTCTTTTTCTAGTTTCTTAAGGTGGGAAGTTAAGTGGTTCACTTGGGCTCTCTCTTGTTTGTTCATATATGCCTGAAGTGATATGAACTTCCTTCTTATCACTGCTTTTGCTGCATCCCATAGATTTTTATATGTCGTATTGTCATTTTCATTAGTCTGTATATATCTTTTGATCTCTGCACTTATTTCTTCTTTGACCCATTCATTTTTTAAAAGTATGTTGTTTAGTTTCCACATTTTTGTGGGATTTTTTTCCTCTTTTTTGCAGTTGAATTCTAGTTTCAAGGCTTTATGATCAGAAAATATGCTTGGTATAACTTCGATTTTTCTGAATTTGCTGATGTTGTTTTTGTGGCCCAACATAAAGACCATAAAATCTTATCTAAAGCAATGTTACCTAATTATAACTGAGGCATATAATATTGTTCATTTATTGACCACATTTTTACCACTAAGTTTATTTATTTGTCAGTGCTTTTTTGTATTAAAATCTTTTTTTTTTCCAGAAGAGATAGGAAAAGATAAAAATTGTAACTTTATTATCACAGATAGTGGATGCCGCAGTTACCTAAATATAATGAAATCTACGGAAAGATCGTGGAGTCTTTGTCAGTTCAAAATATGTTTCTTGAAAATATCAAGTGTGTTTATCCAAATTTAATTTTTATAGTGTTGTCTTAGTATAAGACATACTATATACACTTATAAGTAAGAATATTAAAACACTTTAAGAAGTGAGTATCAAAATATTGGCAAGCCACTTGAAATGAAGGAAATCAACATACAAACACCAATTTTCCAAGTTAGTAGCTACATCTGTTGAAGTTTGGAAAAGACTTAGAAAAAAATTCTTAGTTTCAAGATATGCAAGAGTCTTTAAATCTACTCTGATTACATAAGTAAAAATGTCATCCAGAAGAATTGCTTTTAGTTTTCACTTTTTGAGCATTTTTCTAACTCCTATGATACTAAACGGATCAGTTTTGAGAATGAGTGAACATTAATTTTTCATGATAAATAAGTCATTGGCCCCAAACTTATCTGAACTACTTGTTCTATTTAACTCAGTTAAGATCATTATGGATATTCCACTTCACTCATCTTAACACCATTTATTACAATATAAATAAAAATTTTAAAAGTGAAGCAACTTTTGATTTATAACCATCAAAATTATTTTGGTACTAAATATAAAAGGTAGTTATACAGATAAAGTTGAATGTGGTGCTTAAAAATAAAACATAAGCAATTGTATTCTAAAAGGAGAGATAAATCAAACATTCTTAGTTATATTATACTTGGCCCTCCAAAAGAAAAAGAAAAAAAAAGCTTTCCTGGAACATTTAGACTGAATTAATTTTCTTTTTTAGTTTTCAAAAATATTTTATTGATTTTTTTTTTAAGGAGAGAGACAGAACTGAAAGAGAGAGAGAGAAACATCAACTTGTTGTTCTATCCATTCATGCTGTCATTGGTTGATTCTTGTTTGTGCCCTGACCAGGGATTGAACCACAAACTTGGCAAGATCAGACAACATTCTAACCAATTGAACGACTTAGCCAAGGCAGTCAGACTGAATTAACTTTCACTTTGAGTTTGTGTTAAATGGAGGAACTACATACTTTTCTTTCTAACACTATATAATCAAGTTCTAATCTTCTATCAACAAATAACAGTGTAACTAATCATGTACTTGCTTGAGCTCCAAAGCAAAAGCAAGTGTAGACTATTTCCAGTTACAGCATGTATTTATAACCTTGGTTTATTAATTTAATGAGAGAATTGGTTTCACTCTTTTATTATTCCTGAAATCTTCTAAAAGAGCACATTCAGCACGTGAAAAAAATAAATCCTTGAATAAAATTTTATACTCCTGAATGAATAAGTGTAAGATTCATTCAGCCATTAAAAAGTATTCCTTAATCGAAGCTTTGATCAAACAATAACTAATTATTTGCAGTGAGGCTTGAGAAACCTACTTTTTGGGTCACATTTCAACATGAAGTGTCACTTGACATATGATGTGTCAAAGAAAGTGTGTACCACATAGAGGTAAAACAGAAGTAGGACATCGTTCAAGACTATTGTATAGAGGTCAAGATTATTGTAGTTAAGATAGAGGGGTTAAATTCAACTAGGCTGAAACAAAAGGCAGTTGAGTTTTTTAAGCACTGGGGTGAGATAGGAAAAGTAATGGAGGACATTAGTGGGGAGATTGTTCAATGTGACCTGCCATTGGGTGTGCTAATTGACTCTTGTGGAAGTGAAGCTTCTACCCATCTACAGCAGATGAAATATAAAGGCACTATATTATCCTTGATGATTACATTTCAAAAAGATGGTCCCCAGATCTTTGAGAAAATCATTCTTGTATTATAAAACTGGCCAGAAGTTTTTTAAAAAAATACATAGAGAAATAAATACAATTGAAAGTTTTATAAAGTAAATGCTCTATGAAAAGGGAGGAGAGGTGTTTATAGTCAGAGAAATAATTGAAGTTTAGTCAGACTGAGGGAAACAGTAAGATTATCTGGATAATCTGTGTGTAATTACCACACACTGGTTATCAATAAATGATTGTACTTCACAATGATTTATTTTAGGTTTTATCATTCAGTCTATATTCAAGCTAAAGAAATCCTAACTTTGTGTTTTCTCTCTTTCTCCAGAGCCTAGCTTTTATTTCAAGTAGCATTATTTAAAAAAAAACAAAAAAAACCCCAAAATGTTAGTCAATGAACAAAACAACATCTACACTTTATTTTTTATCAATTTATGAATTTTCAAATTAATTTCAAATAAATATAATAATTTTAGATATTTCATAGTTGACTCTTAGTTTACAATAATGGTTGTGGAGGTACAGAGGAAATGTAAAAAAAAATAATAAAAGCCTCAGAATAAAAAAAAACATATCAAGCTGTAGATCAGATCTGTTTTTTTTTTCCATGATATCAACCATGGCAACCTGTTGCATTATTTTTAGGAAAGTATTTTAGCACATTTGAAATTGAGGTATTCATTATGTGTTTTCTAGTTTTTGTGATTATAAAGCAATTTTCAACAATAATCAAGATAAACCTTGATTTACTGTGCAGTTTACTACTATAGTCTTAATCAGCTGTGCTCTCTCCGATTAAGCATGTTTTAGAAAAAAAACTTATTGCAACATTTTTTTAAATGTATCAAATGAAACTAGTTATGACAACAATAACAAAATAACCTCAGAGATTAAGACTTTTCCAAGATGATGTTTCATGTTTGTCTTCAAATTGTAAAAAGTCTCTAAGACGCAGGGTGGGGCAAAGTTGGTTTACAGTTGTGAGTATGCCAAACACAGTTTATTTCTGTATTATGATTTATTACACATTGTATTATTTTCCACATAAAAACTGTAAACCTACTTTTGCTCCATCCTGTCTTTATTAAAAATGTATTGTATTCTCACTCTTTGCAAAAAAATATCAGCATACAATATTTTATTTAATTCATAGTAAAGGTCTTTTGAGGATCGATTTTTTTTTGTGATGTCTATTTTCAAATAAAAAGTAGCTCAAAAATATATAGAGAGAGTAAAGGACATGGTCACCCAGTTGTCAAATGATGAAAGCAGGACTTTTTAGAAAAGAAAAGTGTCAAAAAAAATAGTCCATGGAAATGTAAGTAATTAAAGAGTATTGGCAATATACTGGAGACCAGTGAAAAATTTAATGATGTAAAAAAACAGTGCTTACAAAGATAATTAAATTAACCCTTTTGATAATAAACTCTAACTTTATTTCTATATATAATATAATATAATATGTACTAAATATAATATAATATACTGAACTAAGCAATACATTTGTAAGTGATTTTTGGCAAGAAAGGATAAAATAAAATAAATAATTAAATTAAGTTTAGCAGGGAATCATTGAGAATTAGCTGAATCAAATGCAGAATGGAAGTTGTAACTGTGTAAAACTGAAAGCCATATATTTAGAAATTTATGTCTACTGTACATACTCTGACATCCATAAGTTAGCTATCATTTACTTAACTCTCTTAAATAATTTAGATATCTTAATACAACAAAACTCAAATTGCATTAAAAATATAAAGCAAGATAATTTTAATTCATTAAAAAGTATTTTAATGAAAGTATAAATTAGTTATAGAAATCAAATTCTATTTTATATGCATGAAAGGAAAAAGCAATTCATTGTAATCCTTTCATGAGTATGGTTTTAGTACAAATAATTATCTTTAATAGTCCATTTTTTGTTAATCTGAACTCTTGATATTTCTTACAAAGATCTAGCTGTATTTTAAGAAAAAAGGAGACATGTTTGTAACCAATTTTTTAATGTTCTTGAAACACTGTAGTTGGCCAAATACCAACCTAAGTGTAAAATAAGTTTAGCTTCCAATTAAAATGTTACAAGTTTGTACTAAATTAAAGCAACAATTTGAAACTTTCACTAACACAAAAGTTGTCACCCTTTTTTTACAGGTGGTAGACAATACCTGACTAAAATAGAAATTTTTAGAAGTAACTACCCTAGGAGCAAATGAATTAAAAAATAGAAATGATGAAGAAATAGAGAGTACTGAATTAATATGTGTTGTTAGCATGCTCCATTTACTTATTCTTTTATTTAATTTTTGCTGCACAATGCTTTATTATTTTTATTTGGCAATGCATGGGAAAGGGCTCCAGGGTGGTTAGAAGGATGCCTAATGTTATCAGAGAGAGACTCAGGCAAAAGCCAGACACCAGGGGAAAGCATCTTCCATTTATTTAATGACACAATGAAAGAAAGAGGAAGACCTTAGGTGCATTGAGATTTATGATTCCCTTTAATGTATAATAATTATCTCTTAATTATGACAGATTTTGAGGCAAAATAATGTTAGTTTCAAATTTTATTTTTTTCATTACCATACAATTCAGTTTAAAAATTTTCAAGTGCTCTGTCACTCATTGCATTTCAGAAAATTTTTATGTCATGAGAAAATCAGGTGATGTTTCTTTACTTACCCAGGTTGGGTATCTATGCCACCAGGACAGTCCCATCTATAGAATGAATTAAATATCACTTCTTAACCATGGCAATGTTCAAGCGGCAAACAAGTTCTCCAATGACCTAATAACTTCAGTATTAAATGTGGAGAGTCTTATCATCCAAAAGATTTGGACTTTTATAATTTCCTTAATATAATAGATTTATCAGTATTTTGATAATCTTCTGCTAAAAATAGACATTAGTAGTCAGTGACCTTTAAAATCAATCTTCTTTTTCATTGCATAACTGGAATGATGAGTATGTTCAACCAAAAAAGCCAATAATAACAACACCGGGGGTATAAATAAGCTTAAGCTTAATGATTAATGAGGGAAAATACACTTCCATTAAAATATGCACAGACATATATTTTTCTTCTCAAATTTCTCCTTTTAAAGGGAATGTTTATCTCTATAAAAGAAAAAAATGCCTTTGCTAGTATGTTTTGTACACTGAGTTTCTTCTTTGTGTTGAGGTTCTAACACATTGAAAGTAGCAGCTTCTACTGAGATGAGTCATTCAGAGTGTTTTAAACATGTTGAATAGAAGCTACACACTAAATGAGCTTCAAATAAAGCATTTTTCTGAAAAATATTTTTATTTCATCTTTATTACAACAGTAGTTTTATTTTCTTTCTATCTCTGAGAGTAAAACAGACAAGCAATTTTAAAAAGTTAAATTTAATTTTTTGTTTAATAAAACATAATCAGTATGGTTGGAGCATAATGAGAAAGAAGAAATTACATAAAATGAGACTGTAAAGAGTCAGGGACTGATCAAACTGGAATTTATGGTTAAAAATCTTGAGTTTATTTTAAATATGACCAGGACTTTGATTACTTGAAAGCTTAGAATGATATTGTTTGATATATATCTTTAAAAGTTTAATATGTTTGCTCTTTTCAGGAGGTGCTTTGAAGGTGGTCAGCTGCTTCAGGATTTTATGGTATCAGAAGACTATCAATTATTATAATGAATTTTAGAAATGAGCCGTTATTGATGAAAATATTGCTGTACAGGATTGGCTCCCTGAATTAAGATATATGTTTCACACATATATAATAAGCCTAATGACCTGGATCCTCTGGAATGGTGAATACAATTTACTCCAAATTGTGTCTAAGTGAGACTGGTGATTCATAAGATTCTGGTCACCTCATTCTGTTTAATAAATCCTGCTTCCAAAATATTAGTGTGTTTGACACAATGTAACTTTTCCTGAAAAGTGCAGTGGGAGAATCTGAAACAACAGGAAGATGGAATTTTATCATCTTTATTGGACAAGCTGTAACACTTGCTTCATAGCAAATATTTATTTAACTCATGTTTGTATAGGCAGCAGAATTTAGTTGGTGAGATTTGGGGAAAGTGACTCTCACCTAACTCTCATTTTGGCAGCCAATACTATTAGGAGTTGTTAAGACCAAATTGGCTTGAGTCAGCCTGAAACACTGAGCTTGTATGAACATTCCTGTAATAATGCTCTATGTAAGATGGTGCAGGCAAAGCAAAAAGGGAGATGACAAAACTTGGAGACAAAGTGTTTGACTGTCACCGCCGCTGTTGATGAAGACAAGTGTGCTTGCCAAAGATCTCGCACAAATCTGCTGAGTTGTTCACAGCAGACAAACAAAACTTTAATAAGGTTAGGCAAGATAGAAAACCCTTCAACATAATGAGAATGAATCCCTCCTATCTGATGAAGCTCTATATCCCTTCCTCTCTCTCAATAATAGACTATAGAGGAAAAGTGTTCAAATACACACAGGATTGAGCATTCAAAGATCGATTATATCTGACCTAGATATTTCCATATTTCTCTTCTCTTAACTTCTCTCACATAACTTTTCAACTTATTACAACCTGTGATATAAAAGTATTTATTCCAGTTACTTTTTTGATGGAACTTGTCTTCGAAGGAGATTGCTAACTCATCAAGTTCAGGGGCAGGGGCATTGGGAAGACATTTGACAGTAGGATATAATTAGAGCCTATAATCATGAATTGACTTTCCCTATCACAACCCACGTAGAAAGGGAGAATTTTGGAGAAAAATATTATGATCTCCTAAGGATGCTCTATTTCACACAGGGATTCCACATTTGCATAAGCCAAGTACCTTGATGAAACTTAGCCTGTTCCTTAATGTACTGGCATCCTTCCTGCTATTACACTTTACCAATCTCCAGGTCACAGCTCCCTCAGCGTCATACACAGTGTGGTGGATGTTGTTTAGAGTGCTCTAAGAATTTTTTATTTCTTCTCATCTAGGGATTCTCAGTTCTCTCAAAAAAGAAAGAAAGAAATGCAAACTCTTCATTAATTATGACATAACAAAAGACTGATAAAGTTGAATACTAATGTCACCTTAAGCAGTTGTTGATGTTTTAGTGTTCAACAATGTTCTCCAAATACTGATGTTTCCTGCTCTATTCCCACTCTTCTTTCTCTCTTTCTCTTCTCTCTAAAATTTATAAATAAAAATCTTAATGTTCTCCAAATACATCTTGATGAGTTATTGTTTCTGCTCATCTATGTAGCACCGTTGTCAGTTTTCACCTCATTTTTAAATTCTAAAACCATATGATTAACATTCAAATGTGACAGCTCATAACAATGGTAATACATGAACTAATGGTAGTCATGCATTACATAGAAAGAGTCTCATCCACTCCAATGTAAACTCATGGAAGCAGAGCAATATCTATACTGCTGTGGGAAACAGAAAAATGACTTCCCACCCAAATGATCACATGCTAATCTCTAGAATGTGGAAATGCATCACCTTCCATGAATTAAGGGACTTTGCAGATGTCAGTAAGGGCAAAATGCTTTGTTTACCTGACAGATTATTCAGGTGGGCCCGATTTAGTCATGTAAACCCACAAAGGTGGAGAACCTTTCCAGGCTATGGACAGCCAGAGAGATGTGACTACCCAAGAATGGTTAGAAATACAGGATGTCTACCAGTTGGCTCAGTGGTAGAGCGTCGGCCTGGCGTGCAGGAGTCCCAGGTTCGATTCCCGGCCAGGGCACACAGGAGAAGCGCCCATCTGCTTCTCCACCCCTCCCCCTCTCTTTCCTCTCTGTCTCTCTCTTCCCCTCCCACAGCCGAGGTTCCATTGGAGAAAAGATGGTGCTGGGGATGGCTCTGTGGCCTCTGCCTCAGGCGCAACAATGGCTCTGGATGCAACAGAGTGACGCCCCAGAGGGGCAGAACATCGCCCCCTGGTGGGCATGCCGGGTAAATCCTGGTCAGGCGCATCCGGGAGTCTGTCTGACTGCCTCTCCGTTTCCAGCTTCGGAAAAATGAAAAAAATATATATATATAGGATGTCTTTAAAAGAAAAGTAGGGGGCACTTGAAAAGAAAGAATGTATATTCTGCTGCTTTAGGGTGAAAGGTTCTGAAGATATCTATTAAATCGAGTTGATCTAGTGTGTCCAATAAGCCTGCTGTTTCTTTCTTAATTTTCTTTCTTGAGGATCTATGTAGTGATGTTAGTGGAGTATTGAAATCCCCTACTTTTATAGTATTGCTGTTGATCTCGCCCTTTAAATCCATCAAAGTCTGCTTTATATATTTAGGTGCTCCTATATTAGGTGCATAGATATTTATAATAGTTATATCTTCCTGTTGGATTACTCCTATTATCATTATGTAGTGGCCTTCATTATCTCTTACTATATCCTTTGTTTTAAAGTCCAATTTGTCTGATATAAGTATTGCTACCCCAGCTTATTTTTCATTTCCATTTGCATAAAATGTTTTTTTCCATCGTTTAACCTTCAATCTATGTGTATTTTTTGTTCTAAGGTGTGTCTCTTGTAGACAGTATATGTATAAGTCCTGTTTTCTTATCCATGCAGCTACCCTATGTCTTTTGATTGAATCATTTAATCCATTTACATGTATGGTTATTATTGATATGTAGTTGTTTATTGCCATTTTATTCTTTAAAGCTGTATTCCTTTTTTGCTATATTCTTTTCCCACTTTGATCTGTTTACAACAGCCCCCTTAACATTTCCTGCAGCATTGGTTTGGTTGTAATGAATTCCTTGAGTTGTTTTTTGTCTGGGAAGCTTTTTATTTTTCCTTCGATTTTAAATGATAGCCTTGATGGATAAAGTAGTCTTGGTTATAGGTACATTCTCTAGGACAGACCACATGTTAGGGCACAAAAGTGCTTTCAACAAATTTAAGAAGATTGAAATCATATCAAGCACTTTCTCTGATGACAATGGCATGAAACTAGAAATGAACCACAACAGAAAAGCTCAAAAATTCTCAAACACATGGAAACTAAATAGCAGGTTGTTAAATAACGAATGGATTAAAAATGAGATCAAAGAAGAAATAAAAAAATTCCTAGAAACGAATGACAATGAGCATACAACAACTCAAAATTCATGGGACACAGCAAAAGCAGTCCTGAGAGGGAAGTTCATAGCACTACAGGCACACTTTAAGAGGCTAGAAAAAGTTCAAATAAACAACTTAACCCTGCATCTAAAAGAACTAGAAAAAGAACAGCAAGTAAAGCCCAAATGTAGTAGAAGGAAGGAAATAATAAAGATCAGAGCAGAAATAAATGACATAGAGGCTAAAGAAACAATACAGAGGATCAATGAAACTAGGAGCTGGTTCTTTGAAAAGGTAAACAAAATTGATGAACCTTTAACTAGAATCACCAAGAAAAAGAGAGAGAACACTCAAATAAATAAAATTAGAAATGAGAGTGGAGAAATAACAACTGACACAATAGAAATATAAAATATTGTAAGAAAATACTATGAAGAACTGTATGCCAAAAAACTAGACAACATAGATGAAATGGACACATTCCTTGAAACATACAATCTTCCAAAAATCAATCTGGAAGAATCAGAAAACCTAAACAGACCGATTACACCAAATGAGATCAAAACAGTTATCAAAAAACTCCCAACAAAGAAAAGTCTGGGGCCTGATGGCTTCCCAACTGAATTCTACCAAATATTCAAAGAAGAACTAACTCCTATCCTTCTCAAACTATTTCAAAAAATTCAAGAGGAAGGAAGACTTCCAAGTTCCTTTTATGAGGCAAGCATAATTCTGATTCCAAAACCAGGCAAAGACAACACAAAGAAAGAAAATTATAGGTCAATATCTGTAATGAATATAGATGCTAAAATCCTCAACAAAATATTAGCAAACCGGATCCAACAATATATGGAAAAAATCATACACCATGATCAAGTGGGATTTATTCTGGGGAGGCAAGGCTAGTACAACATTCGTAAATCAATCAATGTGATTCATCACATAAACAAAAAGAAGGAGAAAAACCATATGATAATTTCAATAGATGCAGAAAAAGCATTTGATAAAATCCAGCACCCATTTATGATCAAAACTCTCAGCAAAGTGGGAATACAGGGAACATACCTCAACTTGATAAAAGCCATCTATGAAAAACCCACAGCCAACATCATACTCAATGGGCAAAAACTAAAAGCAATCCCCTTAAGATCAGGAACAAGGCAGAGGTGGCCCCTTTCACCACTCTTATTTAACATAGTCCTGGAAGTCCTAGCTGCAGCAATCAGACAAAAAGAAGAAATAAAAGGCATTCAAGTTGGAAAAGAAGAAGTAAAACTATCATTATTTGCAGATGATATGATATTGTATATAGAAAACCCTAAAGTCTCAGTCAAAAAATTACTGGACCTGATAAATGAATTCAGCAAAGTGGCAGGATATAAAATTAATACTCAGAAATCAGAAGCATTTTTATACACCAACAATGAACAGTCAGAAAGAGAAATTAAGGAAACAATCCCCTTCACAATTACAACCAAAAAAATAAAGTACCTAGGAGTAAACTTAACCAAGGAGACTAAAGACTTGTACTCGGAAAATTACAAAGCATTGATAAAAGAAATCAAGGAAGATACAAACAAGTGGAAGCATATACCGTGCTCATGGTTAGGAAGAATAAACATCATTAAAATGTCTATATTACCCAAAGCAATCTATAAATTCAATGCAATACCAATTAAAATACCAATGACATACTTCAAAGATATAGAACACATATTCCAAAAATTTATATGGAACCAAAAGAGGACACGAATAGCCTCACCAATCTTAAAAAAGAAGAATAAAGTGGGAGGTATCACACTTCCTGATATCAAGTTATACTACAAAGCCATTGTACTCAAAACAGCCTGGTACTGGCATAAGAACAGGCATATAGATCAATGGAACAGAATAGAGAACCCAGAAATAAACCCACAGTTCTATGGACAACTGATATTTGACAAAGGAGGTAAGGAAATACAATGGAGTAAAGACAGCCTCTTTAACAAATGGTGTTGGGAAAATTGGACAGCTACCTGCAAAAAAATGAAACTAGATCACCAGCTTACACCACTCACAAAAATAAACTTAAAATGGATAAAAGACTTAAATGTAGGCTGTGAAACCATAAGCATCTTAGAAGAAAACATAGGCAGTAAGCTCTCGGACATCTCTCGGAGCAATATATTTGCTGATTTATCTCCACGGGGAAGTGAAATAAAAGACAGGATAAACAAATGGGACTATATCAAACTAAAAAGCTTTTGCACAGCTAAAGACAACAAGAACAGAATAAAAAGACAAACTACACAATGGGAGAACATATTTGACAATACGTCTGATAAGGGGTTAATAACCAAAATTTATAAAGAACTTGTAAAACTCAACACCAGGAAGACAA
Source organism: Saccopteryx leptura (assembly GCF_036850995.1). NCBI lineage: Eukaryota > Metazoa > Chordata > Mammalia > Chiroptera > Emballonuridae > Saccopteryx > Saccopteryx leptura. Next base: position 22,402,632 of record NC_089507.1, read on the forward strand.
ACAACCCAATCCAAAAATGGGCAAAAGAGATGAATAGACACTTCTCCAAAGAGGACATACAGATGGCCAATAGGCATATGAAAAAATGCTCAACATCATTAATCATTAGAGAAATGCAAATTAAAACCACAATGAGATATCACCTCACACCAGTCAGAATGGCGCTTATCAACAAAACAACACAGAATAAGTGCTGGCGAGGATGTGGAGAAAAGGGAACCCTCCTGCACTGCTGGTGGGAATGCAGACTGGTGCAGCCACTATGGAAAACAGTATGGAGATTCCTCAAAAATCTGAAAATCGAACTGCCTTTTGACCCAGCTATCCCACTTTTAGGAATATACCCCAAGAACACCATAGAACAGCTCCAAAAGGAGAAATGCACCCCCATGTTTGTGGCAGCATTGTTCACAATAGTGAAGATCTGGAAAGAGCCCAAGTGTCTGTCAAAGGACGAGTGGATAAAAAAGCTTTGGTACATATATACTATGGAATACTATTCAGCCATAAGAAATGATGACATCGGATCATTTACAATAACATGGATGGACCTTGATAACATTATATACGGAGTGAAATAAGTAAATCAGAAAAAAACTAAGAACTATATGAATGCATACATAGATGGGACATAAAAATGAGACTCAGAGACATGAACAAGAATGTGATGGCAATGGGGATGGGGGGGTGGGGGAAGGAGGAATGGGGCGAGGAAGGAGAGAGGGGTTGGGGGAGGCGAGGGGCACAAAGAAAACCATATAGAAGGTGACAGAAGACAATTTGACTTTGGAGGAGGGGTATACAGGACAATCAAATGTCAAAATAATCTGGAGATGTTTTCTCTCAACATATGTACCCTGATTTATCCATGTCACTGCATTAAATTTAATAAAAGGAATAAAAAGTTTTAAACCTGCCTGTATTGACTTTAAAAAAAAAAAGAAAAGAAAAGAAATGTAGGGGGGCCAAGAGCTGAGAAATGCTTCTAGAAGATTGAAAACAACAAGAAAACAGATTTTTTCTTAAAGCCTCCATGAAAAAAATAAAAAAAGACATGTTGATGCATTGATTTTTAACCTAGGAGACCTGCCTTGGACTTCTGACCTACAGAATTGTAAGATAAGAAATTTGTGTTGTTTTACCTGATGTGTGGTGGCACAGTGGATACAGTGTCAATCTAGAGCGCTGAGGTTGCCAGTTCGAAACCCTGGGCTTGCCTGGTCAGGGTATATATGGGAGTTGATGCTTCCTGCTTCTTACCTTCTCTCTCTTTCTCTCTCTCTCTCTTTCTCTCTCTCTCTCTCTCTCTCTCTCTCTCTCTCCTCTCTATAAAATGAATAAAAAAATAAAATGAAATAGAAAAAGCTTAAGCAAGATAGAAAACCCTTCAACATAAGGAGAATGAATTCCTCCTATCTGATGAAGTTCTATATCCCTTCTTCTCTCTCAATAACAGACTATAGAGGAAAAAGTGTTCAAATACACACAGGATTGAGCATCCAAAGATTGATTACATCTAACCTAGATATTTTCATATTTTTTTCCCTTAACTTTAACTGACTAGCTTGTGGTAATTTATTTGTTACAACATATAACAGAAAAGCAATACAGTTGCTTAGCACAAAGTGGTAAATCCCTAGTTATTTATGGAATGAGTGAGTGCATCTAAACATACAAAAATGTAGAATTTTTCAGTACTATAAAGTATAATCTTTTTTTTTTTTTTTTAATTTTTTTTATTTTATTTATTCATTTTAGAGAGGAGAGAGACAGAGAGAGAGAGAGGAGAGAGAGACAGGGGGGAGGAGCTGGAAGCATCAACTCCCATATGTGCCTTGACCAGGCAAGCCCAGGGTTTTGAACCGGCGACCTCAGCATTTCCAGGTGGACACTTTATCCACTGCGCCACCACAGGTCAGGCATAAAGTATAATCTAATGTCTAATGTAATTAAAAATTTTGTTGCAATCTTTCCAATGTGTTTTATGTAATTGTATTTAACTAATTTGTTGTGGTTATCCAATATTTTAATTACAATTTTATTTTTTCATATTCTTCACTCAAACATCTATTATATTTTGGTATGACTCATAAGAATTATTTCTTCTAAGCGCTGACCAAGGTTTGAATGAATACTTGCTAACATTATATTCTTATGTCTCTAACAGGACACAATACTGGACACATCAAAAGGAATCAGTAAGTAATTATTACAAATTTGATTAAAACCCTATTTACATTTCATAGTAAGTCATTTTCATCACCTCTTGTACATGAAATCAACTCCTTGGCCTTTCTCAACCTTTGCTGTACTCATATGTCTAAAAACCAATCCCATTTAAATCTGATTCTCCATATAAAGCCAATCCCATATGTATTCACTTGGCTTAACTATAAATTCATGTTCATTTATCTAAACCCGACCTTACTAGTAACACACTCCTCTTCTGCCAGTTTCTCAAATGTTTATTGCATAATTTCTCCACTTTTCCTGTCTCTTCAATATATCTTTCTCTTTCACCTGGCAACTGCACTTCCTACTTGCATGAGAAATTAAGGTAAAAATAAAAGAACTTCTACCCACTTATACTTGTGCCTATATAACTACATGAATGCTCCTCTGTTTTTATGGATGAAAATCTAGCTAAAGGCAAACTCTCAATGTGACTTCTTAAAAGATAAACAGAGTTATATATTCTAAGAGTTTTATTTGAGCAAAAGTCAATTTAAATCTGAGAACATCCAATCTAGAAAATAGAAAGGAAATTTAAAGAGTTGTACAAAATCAAGTACTTTATAAGCAGAAGGGAGCAGGAACAAGGAAATTATATCAGGCAAAAGAAGTTGGTTGCTTATTCAAGGTGACTTCCCTTCGTGGGGTGGCAGTGGTCTACCAGGCAGACTCCCTAACTAGTGTGGATCAGGTCACTTTTAAAAAAATGTTTACCTATTCATCTTAGGCAGAAAGAGGAGTGGGGGCAGAGAGAGAGAGAGAGAGAGAGAGAGAGAGAGATCAATTTGTTGTTCCACTTATTTATGCATTCATTGGTTGATTCCTGTATGTGTCTTGATTGGAATCAAACCAGCAACCTTGACCTATCAGGATGATGCTCTAACCAACTGAACCACCCAGTTAGGGTGTGATTTCTGATAAAAGGATTTAAGATTTCATTTTTGGGAGAGCTGAAAATGTAATTAAGTTTCATCTTGGTTTGGTGTACTGAAGCTCAGCATAAGCAACTCCATGTGGGGTTGTTGTCTTGTTTGTAGTAGTACACGAGACCCCATCATCTCTCTGCTTCTCATATATACCGTATGAGCAACCTTCTGTCTTTTCTCTCTATTAACTGATTTTCTTTTTAGAACAGTATATATTTCTACTTTCCTTGTGTTCCTATTTATATATCTAATATGGTCGTGCAGTTTTATTCCCAAAATTGAGTTTCTAAACTTTGACCTCTGTCCTGTCCATCCCATTTAGCAGATGCTATTTTTTTTAACAGATGACCAGGCTCCAAACCATAGAATAAATCTTTGACTGCTTTATTCCTCGTACCTTTACTAATCTTTTCAACTCAAAATCTTGTTTTGCATTACTTTCAGCTATGTACATAATTTAAAAACCTAGATTCATATTGCCACCGCCCCTTGCCTTATTTCCTGTGTTAGCCTCCAAACTGGGTTCTTCTTCCTTCTCTTACTCTAAGACTACACTCTAAACACAATATTGCAGCTGCAGTAATTCGTTAACATTTATTTAGATTATACTGCAATGTCACTCAAAATTTCACATCATTTTCAATTTTGACTCAGTAAAAACCAAAAACCTCCAAGGCCTAACAATATCAGGACCCTGGAACTCATTTGTTAACTTTATGACCTCATTTCTTATTTTTTCTTTTCCTCATCTTTCTTCCCATTTTTTCTGCTTTATTATTCCTTAGAAACAATCAGCACACATATACTCACTTCTTGGTCTTTCATGAGGTGCTCCAAGTCTGTTCCCCACTTCCTACAGGTCTCAAATGTCACCTCGTTGGGGGAATTTCTCTTGACACCCATTGCATAATTGATTCCATCTCCTAAAAAGTTTTTTCAGATTTAATATATTTTTCTCCTTATTAAGTACTATCTAACTTACTAAACATCATATTTGACTTGTTTGTCATCTGTATTTCCTTCATCCCAATGACAAGAAAGCTCTTGAAGTGCAGAGAATCTTTGTTGGAATTATTTTTTGTCTTCTTTGTTGATTCTTGTAATGAAACCCTTTGGTTTTATTTTTTAAACATTTTTTTAGATATTATTTATTCATTTTAAAGAGAGAAGACAGACAGACAGACACACAGAGAGAGAGAGAGAGAGAGAGAGAGAGAGAGAGAGAGAAGGTGGGGAGGAGCAGGAAGCAACTGCCATATGTGCCTTGACTAAGCAAACCTGGGGTTTTGAACTGGCAACATCAGCTTTCCAGGTAGACATCTTACCCACTGTGCCACCGCAGGTCAGGCCTAAACCCTTTGGTTTTCAATGAAATCTTGCATGAAAGAATGACTAAACAACCATGAAGGAAAGTGGCATGTTAACTTTCTTAAACATTTCCCATTATTTAGTTGACCAAAGGTATGGAAAAAAAATATGGTTCCAACTATTTTATGATGTCATAGACATAACTATATTTAATATTTCAAACAAGAAGCTGAAATTCTCTTAGTTGTAATATAATTATTTAATTTGTATTTATTGATTGATTTTAGAGAGAGAGGAAGGGAGGGAGAGAGAGAGAGAGAGAGAGAGAGAGAGAGAGAGAGGGAGACATTGATTTGTTGTTCCACTTATTTATGCATACATTGGTTGATTCTTGTATTTGCCCTGACTGGGGATTGACCTGCAACCTTGGCATATTATGACAGTGTTCTGACCAACTGAACTACCTGACAAAAATTTAATATCTTTACATTTAATATGGAGAGACTTGTACCTTTACTATAATATATTCCCATTATTTGAATGAAATATGAGGAAAAATATTTTATTATCATTAAGGATATAAAACTAAAAAGTACTATTTCTTTAATTTTTTGATAACTCCATTACATTGATGTGTCAACTATTTTAATTTAAAGCAAGTAATAATAATTTAAGACTGAGTAATTATTACTATCATCACATATGGAATATTTATGTGAAAGACACTGAGGAGAGACATTTACACTGAGCTAAGATACGTGTACAATTCTAGTTCTAGATACTAACAAATTGAGATTAGAACCCTGATGTTCGCAATGGCAGAAGTCAGTTAAACCTCCACCCAGCCTGGCCACACCACAGGGAGAGGGGTATTCCGAGGTAAAGTTGAGATATTCCCCGTGTTGTTAATCTGCAGTGTCTTCCTGGCTCCCAGTTTTCCCTGAATAAAATTATTTTCTCTATTGAACTGATGTGCTCAGAATTAATCTAACTGCCCAGTACTATATTACAGGGATACTATGGTCACAAAATCAGATCTTTGTCCTGCATGCTTGAGTAAAGTTAGCAAATAAACTCAGAAGAGCTATTTATGTGACATTTGTCTCTTATCCCTGTTCCTATTACAGCTACTTCAATATTGAATTCCATCACAAATATGAAAGGAACTTTAAAACAGGTGCCGTATCTTATTCATTCTTATTTTTTGGTATTTGGAAAAATGCCTAGAACATAATAGACATTGATTTATGTTTGTTGAATAGATGAATAATATTCCCTGCATCTGAGTTATGCTCATCACAATTTCAGGAAACCAAAGAGAGCTGAATATTCATTTACTAACATCCTATAATTTTATATATTGCTTCAAAACTCCATGTGATATTTTCTTTTCACAAACTACATTAACATCGGTAATTAAAGCTAAATATCTGGTCATTCTGTTTTATTAATGTAGATACCTTAATGTCCTTTCTACAAAACTATAGTTATACTGAGTGATATTTAGTGCAAATGTGATCATTGAACCAGGAGGATATTTATGTTCTTATACAGGAATGATGTAAATTTAACTACTATTGTGAAATATGGCTACAAATTCTATGTATATTGCATATTCAGATAATAATCATACATAATAACAAAAAAGAATTACACTTTTGTGATAAGATAAATGATTAATTGCCTATGGAAAAACAATTTTGGGCAAAGAATAATAATTAAAGAAGAACTTGAATGTCTATGTACATGTTCAGAGTTAAAGTTCTGAGACACCCCCTGTGTATTGAACAATATCAGTATGCATCAACTTTTTTTAGTTCATCTTAAACAAGAAGGCTGTTTTTAATCCTTGTAAAAACTCAAAAAGGAATGTACTACAATTATCTCTATTATTCCCACAACAAAACAAACTCAAGGAGTTAAGTTTTTCTCCTAAGTTTGTATCTTGTCCCAATGCAATGAAGACAAGTTTAAAACCCCAGTCTACTCAACTCTAACCAAACTCTAAATACTTATAACACATTGCTTGCTCAAAACTTAGTGTTCTTCACTGAGCAAGCAATTTCAATTGCTCATTTTCTCTCTCTCTCTCTCTCTCTCTTAAACACACACACATACATACACACACAAAACCTAAACACACAATCACTATAGATAATGCAATAAAAATTAACTAGGCTATATAACTGTTTAACATCATTTTATTAGTAAAAGGAGGAGTTACAACTCAAATTTGTTTTATTCATAATCTTGTGTCTAATCAAAATATATTAAAATAGCATGTAAATTGCTTTTATATAAAAAATTCCCCCAAAACATGTTCTTAATTACATTTCATGACTTTGGGCATTCTGAGATCATTGGCTTTTTAATCTTGTTTTAGCTGAATGTTACCTTAATTCCAATTATTTCTTAGACTAGAAGTGAAATTGTTATTAGAGCAATGCAATTCTGTCATTTTAAATTGTGAAAAAATAAGTACAGTTAATATATTTAATAATTCTAGTTAATATGTAGAAACCTTTCTTTTCATTAAAATATAGCTTGTCAGATTATTAATTGGGTCATCAGAGTGGGTTAAAGGCAGCTTATAATATTGGAATATATGATGTAAGGCTATATATAAATTACATTTTAGAATAATAAAGAGTTAGAAATGAATTAATAAAGAGAATTACAAACCTGGAAAATATATACTCAGATTCAAGTTTCAGTTCTGTCATTTACTAGGTTTTCGAATGTTCAGAATGTAGATTTCTTTTCCTGGACGTCATTATATCATTTGTTTGTTTTCTTGTTTTATTTATTTGCTTATTTTTCATCCTTAAAATGAAAGTCCTGGGCTGGTGATCTTTAAGTTCCCTTTTGCCTACAGTTCTAACCTCACAATATTGTGTTGAAATTACTTTGCTGGGTCAGTATTAGTAAACCAAATGAACATAAAGTTCTGCTCATTCTCTATGCACACTTTGAAATCATGAGTAATGAATACGAAACTCACATTTCTTATTTATATATTTCTTGATCTCATTTTGTGCCTGTGGGCACATTTACTGGATTTAATAAGCAGGCAGATAGTATCTACAATCTTAATTGTATAGCAGAATGATAAACTCACAGACGCAAAGCTTGTCTTGTAAATTTAATTTCCTCTAAGCTTGTTAGGAATAATATACCAGAGAGTATAACAGCTCTCATCTAAAGTCATTGTATTACATGGGCTTTTCAATTCACATGTCAACCGGTATTAATACATTTAAAGAAACATCACTTATTTTGATTTAAGATACCTCTGTGTGGTTTATATCCACCATAGATCGATTTGAGCTATCTCCATTTAATATGTTTAATAAGTTGGTTTTGGTAATGACTGATTGCCATTAGTATTTGTATTCCAAAGGCCATGATAGATGATTTAATTCTCCATTACTTAAAGGAATTACCTTGTCCCCTAACTAGGTTTAACTCGTGTGGAGAAAAAAAAACATTAAACATTTAACATTTTCTTAATTTCAGTACAGAGTATTATATTTTTATTTTCAGTTAAATTATTTTATATCATATACAAAATTAGGTTTACAGTTGTAATACAAATAAGTAATACAATATTTAACAAATAATAATACAAAAATAAACTGTTTTGTGTACTCACAACTGTAATCCTACTTTTGCTCAACCTTGTATTTCATAGAATATTTCCATATTGCAATTATCTCTAAGCCAATGGCTATTTACAATATAATAGTAGTTAAGCACAAGAGTAAAACAAAAAGATGTTCCATCAATGTTTTATGTACTTATAAAAATCCAGAAACCACCTGACCAGGCGCTGGCGCAGTGGATAGAGCCTTGGACTGGGATGAGGAAGGACCCAGGTTTGAGACCCCGAGGTCACTAGCTTGAGCGCAGGCTCATCTGGTTCGAGCATAAGCTCGCCAGCTTGGACCCAAGGTCGTTGGCTCGAGCAAGGGGTTACTCAGTCTGCTGAAGGCCCACGGTCAAGGCACATATGAGAAAGCAATTAATGAACAACTAAGGTGTCGCAATGCACAACGAAAAACTAGTGATTGATGCTTCTCATCTCTCTCCATTCCTGTCTGTAAAATTCCAGTAATTGCAAATAAAACAATTAAAGTAGAATAATGTCTCTATAAGGATAGAATGAATGTAACAAGAAGAGAATTCAGATGTGATAAGCATTTACCACGCGAAAGGTGATATGCTGTTTTTGTAAATATTCTTTTTTTTTTTAAGGAAAGAAGGAGAGAGTGAGGGACAGACAAGGACAGAATGACTGGAAGGGAGAGAGATGAGAAGCATCAATTCTTCGTTGCAACATCTTAGTTGTTTGTTGCTTGCTTGTTCACTGATTGCTTTCTCATATGTGCCTTGACCAGGGGGCTACAGCAGACCAAGTGACCCCTTGCTCAAGCCAGCAACCTTAGGGTCATGTCTATCATCCCCCGCTTGAGCCAGTAACCCCGCACTCAAGCTCATGAGTGTGCGCTCAAGCCAAAGACCTCAGGGTTTGGAACCTGTGTCCTCAGCATCCCAGACCTACAATCTATCCACTGCAACACTGCCTGGTCTAGAGTAAATATTATTCTTTTAACTTTCAGAAAAATTCAATACTGTGAATAAAGTCTATTCTCATTATAAATTAAGATACTAAAATCTGAGAAATTAATTTTTATAATATAGTTGTGTTCTGCATTGATAATGAAGCTAGATAGTCATTCACCTGAAAATATTTTGCATTGAACTTATTGGACAAAGATGTTTTATTTCTATCACTCATCCTAATATTAATTATTGCTAAATTATACTTTTGAAAGTGAATACAAAGACTCATTTTATTTAGCAAGACTGAAAATAAAACTAACACATATATTCACACAAGAATTTCATTGTCCATAACAATTCTCCCAGCTATTTACCCAAGTTTCAACGTCAAAAGCTAGTTAGCTGTTGAAGATAAGAATGCACAATTCTGGCACTAACATTAAAGATGTCACAAATTCTTTGCTATTGTCTTTTTTTGAGAAATGGAGTTCATGACTTTTATCCTTGAATCTGGGATCTGGGATCTGTGACTTCTCTACCAGTAAAAGGGATGGTCTGTCAGCTTCTGGGCCCACCTGTCAAGAACACTTCCTGCTCTTAGAACACTTGCTCTTCCTACAGAAATATAATGATCTACTTCTTCTCCCAATCACTCTTCAAAGGTATCTGAAGTCATTTACCAGGGTGACTATACCTCTAGCAAAGGGAGCTAGTGAGATTCTGAAGCCTTAGTATGCACTTAATCCATGTTGACATTAATCTCTGGAAAGCCAAAAAACATCCCTGAACAAATACATATTTTATTCTACAGATAGCTGTAAATTATGCTTTTGAGAAAGCACTCCATGTTTACTACTGGGCTCTGGTAGAGACTGAAAGGTTGATTATGGGACACCAGAGCAGTAGGTAGGTCAAGTTGACATCAAGAACTGGGTAATATCTGACCCACTAAGCCATATGGCTGTGTGTTGACATCACAAATCTATAATAAATTTAAAAATGCCTGACTTCTTTTGATGTATGAGAGTCCTTTTGTCAGAATAAGATTTTGCAGGATACAATGATGGTAAATAAATAATTGTTTGAATTCAAGAAAAGTGGGATTAGCAGAAGCATTGCAGGCAGGAAACAAAAGAAAATTGTAATAGGAACACTTGCTCTTGAATATCTGGTCCATCATTTCAAACCCCAGTTTCCTGCCTGAGAGACCATTTAAGAGGCCTTGATGTCTGAGAGAAAGGGGCATTAGATGCCAGCCTTGCTATTGTCTCTGCATAGTACCAGCTGTGCATGTAAATTACTAAATGCTCACAGATAGCCCAATCTTCAACTATGTAGCACAGTGACACAGTAAAAGCCATGTGAGCAGAAGAATCATGCAGCTGAGCTCTGCCTGAATTCCTGACTTCCAAATCTGAGCTATAATAAAGTCACTGATGTCCTAAACCACAAAGTGTTGGGTATTTTGTTAATCAGGTACAGATAAATAAAACAGACATTAGAGTCCGTGCTTATTCCAAGATAAAACTCTGTTACCCTTGACAGAACAAAAGTGATATTTTTTTAATTGAAAAAATATTAAAAGAAGCCACTGTCATTTATAAAATTAGAAATTATAGATAGAATAAGTATAAATTCCACAAAATTCCAAATTACTAAAATATAAAGAATATTTTAAAAAGTACTATTAAACAAAGCCCTGGCCGGTTGGCTCAGTGGTAGAGCGTCGGCCTGACGTGCAGAAGTCCCGGTTTCGATTCCCGGCCAGGGCACACAGGAGAAGCGCCCATCTGCTTCTCCACCCCTCCCCCTCTCCTTCCTCTCTGTCTCTCTCTTCCCCTCCAGCAGCCGAGGCTCCATTGGAGCAAAGATGGCCCGGGCGCTGGGGATGGCTCCTTGGCCTCTGCCCCAGGTGCTAGAGTGGCTTTGGTCGCGACAGAGAGACCCCCCCCCCCCGGAGGGGCAGAGCATCGCCCCCTGGTGGCATGCCGGGTAGATCCCGGTCAGGCGCATGCGGGAGTCTGTCTGTCTATCCCCGTTCCCAGCTTCAGAAAAATACAAAAAAAAAATAAAAAAGTACTATTAAACATACGATGACTCAAAAATGCAAATGCATATTCTATATAATTTGTGGGTTGTGAAAATGAAGCTATGGATGTTCAAGTACAAGTTAAATAATTTGAAAGCAAGACAAAGGGAAACTACTATTGTGATCTTAGTTCAGCTTTTAGATACATAAATTTATCTCACAAAATATAGCATATCAGATAATCTTTAATTCCTTATTGAGCAAAGTCTTGAAATCAAGGCAAACAACTGACATCTGCCTTGAAGATCAGATAGCACAAAGTCTATCTCCGGACTCTTATCCCTCGTATCTAGTGCATTGTTTCTAAATAAATTTTCTCGAAAGTCAGCTCTGATCATGTCATAGTCCTGCTCTAAACTCGATAATTCTCATTTGTCTATAAAAAAGAGTAAAAGATTTTGTTCTTCACACTAAAATATTGTGTATTATTTCATACAATGCTTCTTCTCTCAGCTGTTCTAAAACAAAGGCTTCTGTTATCTAAACTGAATTCTTGTTTTTTCTTGTTCCTAACACACGCACAACACACACACACACACACACACACACACACAATAAATAATGTTAAAACAAGGACGTGATATTCACAATCATATTTCCCATTCATAAAAAGGGAAAAATATATAATGGAAAATACTCAGCATCTTTGGTCTTTAGGATAATTGAATTGTACCAGACAGATATTACGTTACCTTAAGCACTAGCAGTGGAAAGAATTTCTTTATTAGATCCTGGATCTGCCATATGGAAATAACTAGATCTTTCATGTTTTACATGGTCCTAGTTTTTAGAGGATTTTTCTTGCATATTATGTTCTATAACTATATCTGAAGTGATATTTGGAGACAGTGTCTTCTCTGGGGGCTCCACAATTTTTACAGCCCACTTCTTGATAGTTCAAGATTAGATATCTGATGATTTTTTTTAGAAGTCAAACTGTCAAAACTGAAACAATTTTTTTAAACTCAGATTCATGGTTTCTTTGGCAATACTATATCCAATAAAACTCAGAAGTATATAAAACTATTTTCTTGCTGTCCATTCCATATGTCCTGATATTGGTTTTAAATGATATTTCTTTGCTTTCTTGGCATGACATCACACTTTCAATCTAACAGTGTCTACCTTGAAAGTGTTTAAATTGAGTAAAAAGACAATATCCCTACTTGAATTGTTGAAACAGAATACAGAACCTTCAGGAAAATGTATGGAGTTAAAAGAGGGGAGCACTATTTAAAATAAAGATTTAAAAAAAATTTAAAGTCAATAAATATTTGTTAACCAGCAAGTTGATAGAATGCTTCTGAAACATTGGAGAGCAATTGACAAAAACAGTCAGAAATCTAAAGGAAATGAGGTTATCCTCAAGAATCTATTGTGTAGTCAGCAGAGAAATCTATCACCTACCCGGGTGAAAGAGAAAGAGATTTGTGGATATGCAAGATATCCAAAGAGTTCTTCTGAAATGTAAGCTCTATGAGATAAACACTAGAAAAAGTGACTAGCCAAAGATCCAATAAACAAAAAGAGAATTCACCTTGAGGCAAAAGATGAAAAGAAGTTATAGTAAACAGTAACTCTATATTGCAGCGATTTTCAACCTTTTCCATCTTGTGGTACACATAAACTAATTACTAAAATTCTGCGGCACACAAATAATATGTTGTATTTTTTGCTGATCTGACAAAAAATAAATTGGTATAAATTTGATTTTTTCACACTGGATGGCTATGGTGTTGGCCATTGTCATTTTTTTGACAACCTAAGGGAAAAAAGGTCAATGCTTCTAACTAAATAGTCAGATAATGCATATTTTATTTAAATGATTTAATGGAAGACAGTGATCAATACAATCATATAGGCCTCAGCTGTATAACTCTATATTATAACATCTGTGTATTGCTCACCACCCCAAGTCAAGGCTCTTTCCATTACCATTTATCCCATATTTACCCCTTCTACCCCCAACCCCTTATTCTCTTGTAATCATCATACTGTTGTAAAATTCATGTGACACATTGGTTAAAAATTGCTGACATATTTGTTAGTATTTTATTGATACATGAAAAGTTATAAGAAATTCAGCAGCTTAAAACAGTATGAATTTACTATCTCACAGTTTCAAAGGATCAGGAATCTGGGCAGAGCTTGACCAGGTCCTCTGCTCATATCACAAGAATCTAATTATCTATATTTTAATCTGAAACTCACTCAGGTCATCCTCCTGGCTCATGTAGCTCTTGACATTTATTTTCTTACATTTTTACAATTAATGATATGTGCTTCTTTAAAGACAGCATAGAAGAGTGCTTCTGCCCTATAAACCTTTTTGAGAGCTCATCTGATTCAGTCAGATCCACCTGGAAAAATCTCACTTTTGATTAATTTTTAGTCAATTTAGTAAGCGCTTTAAATTGCATATGCAATGTTTCTTCACTGCTGCTTATAATAGGACATAACTGGGAAACTAAAGCTTCATCATTTTGGCATGTTCTATTGGTTACATGTCCCAATCTACTCTAGAAGAGATGATTACAAAAAAATATGGATAAAAAGGCTTAGAAATTAAAAGAGACATCATTTTCATTTAGCTATCTGAAGACACAAGTGAATAAGGATTTCTTTCATCTATGGCAACCATTAATTTGTTCTTAATATATACAATTTTATCATTTCATAAGTTACGTAAATAGAATCATTTGGCTCTTTTCATTCCCCAACATTCTCTAGAGTTTTATCCAGGTTTTTGTGGATATCAAATTCATTTTTTTAGTGCTTAATAATACCTAAAACAATGTTAAAAGATTCACTTTTTATTATTTTATTTATTTATTTATTTATCTATTTATTTATTTATTTTCAAGTTAAGAGGAGATGAGATAGAGAGACAGACTCCCGCATGTGCCCCACCTGGAATCCACTCGGCAACCCCTCCTGGGGCTCATGCTTTGCCCATCTGGGGCCATGCTCACAACTGAGCTATTTTTAATGCCTGGGGCAGAGGCTCGATGGAGGCATCCTCAACTTACCTGTCCATGTGTTTGAACCAATAAAGTGATGGCTGTGGGAGAAGAAGAGAGAGAGAAAGAGAAAAGGGGAAAGAGAAGGGGTGGAGAAACAGATGGTCGCTTCTCCTGTATACTCTGACCAGGAATTGAACCCAGAACATTTGCACATCTGCTGATACTCTATCACTGAGCCAACTGGCCAGGGCAAAACATTTACTCTTTAATGGAAAATGGAATTTTCCAGTTTTGGAATATAATATATAAAGCTGCTTGAAACTTTCATGTGATAATAACACTAGTTATTTATGCATGAACATAAATTTTCATTTATCTAGGTTGAATGGCCAATAGTACAATTTCTGAGTTCCATGGTATGTACATGTTTTGTGTGTATGTTTTTGATTGGAAAAAAAAAGAAAAAACAAAACTGCTCACCTATTTTCTAGAATTTATTATTTTATATTCCACCAGCAATGTATTTCATTTTTTCCCATCCTTTCCAATATTTGATGTTGTCACTATTTTTTTAACCATTTTGACTGATGTGTAATGAAATCTTCCTATAGTTTTAATTTGCATCTGTATTTTCCCTTTAACAAAATGTCTCTTCATGCTTTTTTCTCCTTTTCAAAGTGTGTTGTTTGGGTTATTATTGTTGAAAGTTTTTTTTTAGTTCTTTGTATACTTTCAATACCAGTTTTTTGTCAATTATGTGGTTACAAATATTTTTTTTCTAGTTAGTGGAGAGTTTGTTTTTTCATTATCTCACAGAGTCTTTCAAAGAGCAAATCCACTCTACCAATATTTCTTTCTATGAATCTTGCTTTCAGAGTCAAGTCACAGAACTTTCTGTCTGACACTAGATCACAAACATTGTTATCCTGTTTGTTTGTTTTTTCTATGTCTTATAGTATGGAAAATGACATTTAATCAATGATCCTTTTTTAGTTCAACTTTGTATAATTTGTAAGAGTAAATTGAAGAACTTTTTTTCTCGAATGCATGTCCAGCTGCTCCAGGATCAGTTCTTGAAAAGTATATTTTTCTTCCATTGCATATGGGATGGATGTCTAGGTTGCTTTTTGTCTCCACTGGTGTCTGTGGAGGAAGTGGTTAGGAGAAAAGGGAAATCACAGTCTGGAAATGAAGAAAACCCTGTGTCCCAAGTTAGCCTTCCCTAACACCACCCCAATGGAGAAGTAAGGTTACTTCATTTTAGTCTGTTAAGAGTGGAAGTCTAGGCTCCGTACTTAGCTTTTGTTACTGTGGGTAAGAATGGGGTCAAATATATTTTTATGCTGTTTGGCTGAAGTAAACAGTTATTTTATAAAACATTTCTGACTTGCTATACTCCCGCTTTGCTGATCATTTGGCTAGAGGGCTGGAATTTGTTGGAACATTTTTCGTGTCTGTAATAACTGGTGTAAGAAAATCTAGAAAATCTAATGTATATTAGCAATCTTGGAGAAATAACTTAGATCAATATTCCATAATAAATTTTAAAAAGCATAAATATTTTATTATATAAAAATTAGAACCATTCCATGGAACAATACATCAAATCCAAAACCGATAGACATTAAAAATCAGTCATGTAGATTAGAGGTAAAGGAATACTGTCAATATTATATCAAGAGTTTTCACAAATTGTTCAGAAAAATAAGTGGTCAAACATACCCATAGAATATGAATAAATATATGCAAAATATGCAATCCAAAAGTCAAACAAGCATTTGGAATGAGTCTCAAATTCTAATGAAGGTACATTATTTAAAATTCAATGAAACAAATTTGAAAAAGATGTACCACCTATTGCTTGTCAAAATGGTAAATTTTATTTAAGTAAAAAATATATATAAATACTTCTGAACCAGCTATCTTCCTAATAAATATATTTTATTATACCCATTTTATATTATAAAAAATAAAACTCTATATAAAGTTACACATGTAAGTATATGTGTGATAGAATGCAAGTATATGTGTAATATAGACTATGTATGTGATTTGTATACAGTTGATCTTCATTATTTGCATATTTGATACATGCAAATCTATCTACTTGCTAAAATTTATTTTAACCCAAAGCAGTACCACCAGCACTTTCACAGTCATTCATGGACATGCTTGACACATACATTCCTAGTTGAAATCGAACAAAATGACATTCTGACTTCTTGTTTCAGCTCTTGTACTATAAACAAGTATGTTTTTCATGCTCTATTTAGTGCCATGTTACTCACTTTTTTGGTTTTTTTATAGGCAATTTTATTGTTGAAAATGGCACCCGGGTGTAGTTCTGAGAGAGCAAGAGTTCTAAAGTGTAGGATGGTTATTACATGTTTAGACAGATTTTGCTCAGACAAGAGGTAAAGTGCTGTTAGCTATGAGTTCAATGTCAATGAGTCAATAATATGTATTAAATGTCTTCAAAACTCATAAAACAAAGTTATGTATTGATTAGTTGACAAAATGTTTTGAACAGAAAATCATAAAAATCTAATGTAATATTTAGTATTCATTATTTCAGTGTTTGGAATGACTCCATAGAATATACTTTATAGAATATATTCTATCAAGTATAGAATATAGAATTATAGAACTACCATAAATAGTAAGATGTATATATATATGTATATGTATACAGTATATGTATATACATATGTTTATAGACAAGTACGTACATATATTTGTGTGTATGTGTGTATATGTGTAATATATATTCCATATGCTTAACTACATGGTATAATTTAAGCACTGAAAAAAATGTAAGAATACAAAGATATTAGACTACATTAAATTTTGTGAACATAAATAAACTTACAGAATGCTTGAGGCTGATTTTGGTGTAATAAAACTGCAATAAACTGAAATACATATCTTACAGTTTATTTTTAAAAGCATGAATAAAATAATTAAATATCTTAAAAATATTAATTTGTGATTTGTATAAAGAAATTTTAAAATGAGTTGTTTTAACTTTAAAAAGTAATTAAATAAGATAAGCTAATATCTCTAAGTTTTTACTTTTATGTGTTTTCTAATTTTTATCTCTATAATTATACTACATCTCTATTTGTCTAATAAAATGGCAAAATTTATAGGCAGATGGATAGGTAGGTAGATAGATAGATCTATAGATAGAGTTACTGAGAATAATGAAGTAGATTTGAAAGTAGAAGATGGCAAACATATTGAAATGATTTTCAGGTTGAACATTCTAAATAGAATATAAGCACTGTGTAGATGCTTATTTATGTAAATATTGAAATATAAGAAAACTGTTAGAGATAAAGTTACAAATGTATATGCAGATGTATATGTATGTATGTATATAGAGATATATTTGTTTGGTCTGGAAAAAATATATGTGTGTGTGTGTGTGTGTATATATATATTTTCTTCTTACTCCTAACCAAATAAACACATCCTATATTCATGTCTCTTTTATTAACTTGCTGGATGGCTAGTGCCAAACTATTTTGTTTTTATGTGTTTATTATTTTTTAAACTGGATAGTTGAATTACCCAGTTGAACTTCACTTTTCTATGATCCTTGAAATGATAACAATTGTATGGAATGTTTTCTAAAAGGTAGTTAGTTAACCCAAAACAGACTTTAACCATCTTTGTCACAAAATTTTTCTAATAAATTTTAATTTCTGTTGATTTTTATTAAAATATTTTAGTTAATCTGCCTATGAATACACTTAACTTTCATTTATTTTCATTTCTCAAAAAAAATGGAATGGTTTATTTGTCATGCTCCTTTATCTATACAGAAAAAGTACATTTTAAAATGTTTATTATCTGTATGGCAAAAAGTTAGTAGACACATAGAAAACAAATATAAACACAAAAATTTGATACACCCAGTGGAGCAAACTCATTGATTATTTTATTATGTTCATGTTCCTTTTACTGCAACTACATTTTTCAATATCATTTACCAGACGGAAAATCATGCAATGGAAGGAGTTAAAATGCAGAGCAGAGTGGTGGTATAATTTTCTGTGGGCTTTCTAGTCCAAACATCTTTTTCCTGAGGTTCTTTGGGTTGTTCAGATGCTTCCATTAGACTTAAATCTCATTTTGTATTCAGAAAGCCTATCTTGTACTTTTACTAAAGATAGTTTTCCTAGATTTTAATAACTTGCAACAAAATGTTGTGACTAAGACATGGATTAATAAACATCTGGTTCTTTGTTTTCTTCAATTTTACTTTTCCCTATTTCTTTGTCTGTTTCCTTGTAAATTATTCACATAATATAAATTCTTTGGTTTAAAATCTTTAATTTATAAAAGTAGATTTAATATGTTTTATTGTTTGAAATCTTGTTCCAGATATGTTTATTATCTGCATGGCAAAAAGTTAGTAGACACATAGAAGTATAGAAATAATAATTATCTGTGATCAGTCTTCAGCACTAGCAAAGATAAATACATATATAATTCACATTTGTATAGAGTTATGTATAATTTATAATACAGCATGCAATCGAATGTATAATTTATTATCAACATATTTTTATAATTGATGATATAGTATATATTTCATACATACAATGTGCACATGCTGTTCACTCAAATTTTTAAAAGCAAAAAACTATATTGCTTTATACACTTACAGTTTGATAACACATTACTCAGAAATTCTTAATTAAAATTAATCTTTGTTTTATATCGTGGCTATAATAAAATCTAGATTTGGAATCTCACTAAGAGAACATTATGACAATGGACTATCTATACAGATATGTACATTGTCTTGCTGCTTCATTGAGGGCAAACATTGCTCTCAACTACATAGTTAAAGTTTGTTTCTGTTTTAGTTGCAAAAGTAAACAATATAAAATATTCAATTTTTGATCATGTTCTGAAAAATTGTATTTCATGTTAATATTGTCAAAATTTAAAAATTAATTCTATAAAATCACTGACGGGGATTTGACTTCTCAAATACA
Source organism: Saccopteryx leptura (assembly GCF_036850995.1). Lineage (NCBI taxonomy): Eukaryota > Metazoa > Chordata > Mammalia > Chiroptera > Emballonuridae > Saccopteryx > Saccopteryx leptura. Next base: position 22,421,722 of record NC_089507.1, read on the forward strand.
CTTTTGTAAACTCTTACATATTTTAGAAATCATAGCAATCAGACTTCGGTATGCTATTAATGATATTCACTCTGCCACTCAATAAAGTACTTGTTTTAAATGAATCAAAATAACATTACATCATTTGGCAAGATAGCAGACATTTGATCCGTTCTTTTCATTGTGAACTTAGTTATTCTAAAAACAAGATAGCTAAATCATTTGATTTATTAAATATTTTATTAAACCTGATTTAGGAAAACAAGGAAACACGTGGAAGTCAATGCATGTAGAGGAAAATGAATATCCTTTATTCAGTCTCTGGCCACAATCCTTCTATTTGAATTTTGATAGAAAGGCTTCATTTATCTATTTATTTTCATTTAAATCATGTTGCTTCTTATATACCTGTCACAATACAAGGAGCGTGTCAAGTGCAGAAAATGTATGCCTGAATCACAGGTACAGATATCATCATAATTCCGAAGAAGTTCATGGTTTATCTGACAAGAGGCAGGCACGTAAATTTAGAAGTACATTACAATTGTAGTTCAATGTAACTATGCTCCCAACGGAACCCTGGTTTTTGTCATTCTGCACTGACCTTGTGAAAGTAACCCTTAGTAAGTAATCTATTCTTGCTAAGATTACATGACTAAAATGAATCTAAAAAAATCATACCCAGAATTATAGATTCTATTAAAATATCAAGGAATTCATGGAAAATTATTTTCCTTGTACATGATATGAGAGCACAGTATAGATGATAGGAGTTCAGAGAAATACATAGACAGAAATGTAATCTTTTTTTTTTTCTCAGTAGAGGTTCTCTGGCCATCTGCTATATATTATTACATTACCATCTACCTTTCCCTTTACCTATCCACAAATAGCATCTAAAGTAGGTCTTCCTTTCTAAATAATTCAATGCAATCTTTCAGTTTGCCTTGGAGCAAAACAAAAGATGTACAGTTATTGGCAAAACTCAGTATTCTAGGAAAGCTTTCAATTGATTATGTTCTAGGTCCTAAATATCTCAAGGTGATATCACCTTCAACTTATCCTTTTATTATGGGGGTAGGGTAGAAAAATAGATGGAACTGATGCTAAGAATGAGAATGTTTCCTTGTTATGTATAGTTAGTAAATCCCATTTTATTTAAAAAAATGTTTGAATTGGACACATTATTCAGCTGTTTATGGGGACATGATTAGCTGTGAGTGGGGCTGAGACTCTTTCCAATCAAAAAGTAGAATTGGATTGCAAGTTAGTATTTGACCCCTTGCTATAAGACTACAAATTCCTTAAGACATATCTAAGTTTCATTCATTTTTATATTATGTGCCATCATAACACAACAAAGGTATTGCATAGAAATATTTGTGTAGGAAAAAAAGAAATAAACATACTCTTTTTAATGATCTTGTTGAATTTGAGGGTTTGTTATTGAATTAGGAAAGCTATTTACTTTTCTAGTATGTATAGTTGAGAGCACCTCAGTACAGTAGAGAGAGAGAACATTTCACAGGTTTCAGTGTTTGTGCATCTCTTCTGACAAAGGTATTACGTTAGTTATCTCTTGCTGTGTAACCCATGACCACAGATCTTCAACTTTGAAGAATGAACATATGTTATCTCTGATTTTCCATGAGTCAGAAGTCCCAACCACAGCTTAGCTGAGTCTTCTGCTCAAAGTTTGACAAAGTTGCTATGAAGATGGCCAGACCGCTCTCCTTAAGGTCTCGCTAGGGATGACTGCGTCCCAGCTTGTTCAGGTTGTTGTCAGATTTCATTTTACTGGAACTTTATGGAAGAGGGCTCTTGGCTTCTTACTGGGTGTAAGAAAAAAGGCTCTTCTCGAGATCTGGGGGACTTCAACAGTTACTTGCCATTTGAGTTCTTCCATAGGTCCTCCAGAACATGGGAGCTTGCTTCTTCTTTCCTAAGCTACTCTCAGAAACATGCTATCAAGATGGAGTCATATATAAAATCATATAACAGATAACATAATATAGTGTATGTTATCATTATACATCATATTCTGTGTAATGTGTAAATTTAAATATGTATAGTAGGTTATATAAGCATATTAAATTATTTTAAAAATAACATGCATTGTGATATAATAACATAATATATAACATATACATTGTGTTTGTGTTGTATATATTGTCACCCAACAAAAAGGTGACATCCCATCATCTTTGTCACATTAATATTCACAGACCCTGCCCAATTCAAGAGGAGGAGATTAGGGTCACCTTGTGGTGTGTTTTTCACAAGTTATAACAGCTTTCTCCCAGAATATTTATTATATAGGACATTTGAATAGGAAACAGCTTGAAAATAGAAGTAGTTTCTCCCTCAAAGAAAGAGAGAAGATATGCTCCTGAAGTAGGTAATTAAACGAAGCATCGCTTCAGGGCAATAGTTGGGCCGAATTGCTTTAATCCCTTTAAATGGCTGTAGTTTCTTTAAATTCAGTGTTCCTTACCGGTGACAGACTCACTGCGTGCATATGACCTGGGCTACTCTGCATTACAGCCATGGGGTTCAGGATGTGAGTGGAGTCACCTAGGCCACCTTCGACCTTGGTGATTTCCTGGAAGGACACAGAGGACTTAGAAGTTGTTATATTTATGGTTGTGATTTATTAAATAGCTAACGGACATAGAGTAAAATACACAAAGGAAAAAGTCAAAGTCTGGAGGGAACCAGGTACAAGTATCCAGGCACAGAATCTGGAGGAAAGCAGGCTTTGTCCTCCCAGTGGAATTGCAGAGGACACACTTATTTTTTCAAGCAATGATGCGTGACAATGCTTTCGAACGGTCGCCAACTAGAGAAGCTCATCTGAGGCTGAATGTGCAGAGTTAAACTTGAGGTTTAGTCATGGGGGTGTATAGTGCGTGAGAGTGACTGCCCTCAGTTACTCAACCTCCAGGCCCTTGGAAAAAAGCAGATGTTTACCATAAATCACATTGCTAAGCATAAACTATTTGGACAAACTTGTATTTGAGCAAGGCCAAGACCTCAAGCACACAGAAACACTTATCAGACAGAACATTCCAAGAGCTCAGTTCCCAGCAGGCAATCAACGATCATGAAAATCGCTTTATGTTTGGAATGTGCAGGGTTTGAAAAATCTAGGCCTGCTCAGTTAATCCTTTCTTGTGCAGAGGGCAAAAGGAACCAATACTCAAAAGAAGCTCACACCGCCTGTTGTGCCACGATTAACAGTCTTTTGTCTCAGATCCAAGAATCTCTTGTCTTTTGCCAACATCTATGAAATTGCTACAGCCTAACTCAATGTCTACCAAGCAAAGGAAAATGGCAGAAGCTCTCCAGTTCTTGATGGACAATAGTACAATCCTGATTGAAGAGTGCAAAGGGAAGCCCTGATTCTATCTACCTTATGTGTAGATGTATCTTTTTTACCCAAGTAGTTTTGCTTCGTAAATTGAACCATCATTCTAAAATATAAGCCAATTGAAAAAGTGTTACTTGAAAGAAAATATTTTATTGAGGTGTAACTATTAAAGAAACATGCAACATTTTATAGTAAAATGTAAAAAAGATTAAATTTTATAGGTTAATATTTTATTCCCAGTGTTATAGTATATGAATATTAGATTCTGTTATATCATGTTTATTTCTCTATTTAGTATAATTTAATTTAGTTTATCATTTTATTGAACTGTAAGAAAATAGGTACAAATTATTCCATGTACAAAATAATGATTGTGCATTAAATTAATGATAGCAGTTGTAAAAAATAAAGAATTGGTTTTAGAAATTTTATAAATTTTGTTAGTTCTCTTTCCTATCTTGAAAAGATACTTTCCTTCTGCTCTTAAAAGATTAAACAATGCCCTGGTTTGGTAGCTCAGTTGGCTAGAGAATTTTTTTTGATACCCCAAGGTTATGGGTTTAATACCTGGTCAGGGCACATACAAGAATCAACCAATAAATGCATAAATAAGTCAAACAACAAATCAATGTTTCTTTCTCTCTCTCTCATCAATTAAAAAATATTTAAAAATATTCTAGAATATACTCATACATATTAAGAACTGCATATTTATTTAATTCAGCCCTGATAATGTAAGAGTTTTTCTGTTAAATGTCATATCTCAACATCTCCTTTAAAATGACTAGTTCAGAGGATGTCATCTCTTCTAGTGAGACACACTTACCTTCAGGCATCCTACATTTCTGCAAGCCTTATGAGCTTGCCTCTAACTAGCTTTAGATCTGGACAATCTTTCTGTAGATGTTTGTATTGCATATTACATTGAAAGGTACAGAGAGTCTCTCTAGGGCAAAAGGTAGTTATGCTTACGAACCATTATGAAATTTCCCAGTCTCCTCTGCTCAGCACTGTTCTCCTATAAGAAACCCGTGGCAGTGCAGGTTGGTCTTGGTCATTCTGTAGCTATCATTTGAGAAACCAGTGCAAAAAACAAAACAAAACAACACCAAAACACTATTACTCTAATCTAATGCTTTCGTTGTCAGAAATAAATTGTCCTCAGTCTTCGACCCAGGAATTTTGTACACTCTGCACTGTTCCTAGAACTGTGTCATGTTACCTTGTTAGATTGAAAGTAAGTGAAATATTACACACTTCACAGTGTACAGACGGTCTTCCCACTTAGCTAGTCTTATGGCAGGTCCCTAAACAACACAGCCTCTCTCAGTATTGAAAATTAAATACACATTTAGCAAAGCAGAATGAATTCTTACTCTAGTAATATCAGACTTTGACTTGAACATATTTACATATTCAAAGATAAAAAATATTAATCCTAAAAGGTGAGGAGAGCTTACCAGATGTGAAAGATAGAAGAAAGTCACTTTTAAATGCAGAGAGAGCTGCATCCAGAGAGACGATGTTAATGGGAGATTTTACCCCAAGCATCGGTCCTGTTACCAGGAATGTCTGTCTTGGGGAAAATAGACACATTAGGGCAGTTTCTTAAGGGCTACTTTATTTCATAGAATAGCTTACCTACTCTGTATATTGGCTATCTAAAGCCCTGAACAATCATCTTCCCTTATCTTCTACTAAATTAGCTGTAAATCTTGCAAGCCAATGGTTGTCATGTCAATACAATCACAATGTAATGTACATGCAGTTGTCTAGTCAGAGTCCTCTACTGTGAAAAGACATAAGTTTTATTAAGAAATCTTTTGTTAATATTTGCCTGATTTTTATGCCTAGAAAAATATAATAAATCACATTAGAACCATTTCAGGGTAAATTTATAAGTTTAGGATGAAAGAGCAGGAAAATTTTTAAAAAGCCTAAGTTGTTACTGTTACCTTTGAGCATTTGATCCAGGACAAAACGAGATCCAAAGGAAATGCTGACACTAAGAAGAAATAAACTAAACAATGGGGAGCTAACAGAGATCACCTCTTTTTATTTTGCCTATTAAAATTATTGGGAAATCTACCAAAGCTCATTTTCACAGATATCCAAACTCAAGCCCACAAAAACATACACACTAAATGAAAAGCCAAAGCAATATTAAGATGATAGTAGTTTAATTTGAGGACATTTAGTCAAAAAAAAATCTAAAATTTTCATATCTTCATTTTTCCAGAGATTATTTCTAAAATACACCAGCTATTAGAGCTTGGTTTTTGAGCCCTAAGCTGGACTCTCCTGCTGTGAAAACCGCCGTTCTTTAGTTTGCTTATATAAGAACTTCTTTTCTACTTGATCTCTTGCTGCTTTGTACATTCACTTATAAAGGAAAGTGCTGGTCAAACAATAGAAGGATCTGGTCTATTTCATGTTTATAGAACTCATTTTGCAATAGTTAATGTATGTGTCAATTTGCTAGAGCTGCATAACAAAATACCAGAGACTGGGGACTTAAACAGCCAACATTTATTTTTCACAGCTCCAGAGGCTGGAAACCCCAAATCAGAAAGTTAGTTGGTTTGTTTTATCTGATGTCTTTCTCGTCTTGCAGACAGCCACTTTGCTGTGTTCTCACATGACCTTGCTCTGTGTACAGCACCCTGGAGTCCCTTCTTCTTATAAAGAAACGAGTCTTCTTAAATTAGAGACCCATCCTAATTGCCTCATTCTAAATTAATTGTTTCTTTAAAGAATATCTCCAAATATAGTCACATACTGAGGAATTGTGAATTAGAGCTTCAATACATGAATGGAGGGCACAATTCTGTTCATAACAATATGTATACATTTTTGAAATTTTAAACACTTTTAAAGGTAGTTATTTTATTCATTTTGCTCAGATCTTATCAACTCTGAATGAATAAGACGATAACAGTAGAGTGCTTGAAAAGTTGAAGTTCGTACCATGAACTATGGGCAATTTACCAAGAAGACACCCACATTGTGAGTCCTTGGTGTTTAGGCAGCAGGTCAGGATGCTGTTAAAAGCACCTTGATCACTCTATTCCTTCAGCTAAAACTTTAGCGTACGGATTTTTTTTTTTTTTTTGAAACAGGAAAGTTCTATATTGTGGTGTGTCTCTAAACAACAAGTTCTCTAATCCGAACACCCTACATAAACAAAGTAATTAACTCTCTACACTATAATTTGGTTTCTCCTCGTTCCAAATTAGGTTTATTTACATTTTATGTTCCACTAATGTGCATTTATTTCAATCCTTTGCACAGTGCTACAGCAACATATATAAACTTGCTTATGCAATCTTTTTTCATTTTTGTAGGACATAGTATAACCACTAAATAAGAAGTAGTTGGTACTTAGACTTCATCAGGCAGTATGAAATTTTGTTTGCTTAAATACTATCTTTTATCTGAGATAATCACTTTGTACATAAAATTTATTTCTTTGACAATTCAATTGGTTACCTGGGACCTAAAAAGAAAAAAATAAATATTTCATGAAAATAAGCTGTAAGGCTAGCTTAGTCTTTTTTTTTTTTTTTTTTTTTTTTTTTTTTTCATTTTTTTCTGAAGCTGGAAACAGGGAGAGACAGTCAGACAGACTCCCGCATGCGCCCGACCGGGATCCACCTGGCACGCCCACCAGGGGCGGCGCTCTGCCCCCCAGGGGGCGATGCTCTGCCCATCCTGAGCGTCGCCATATTGCGACCAGAGCCACTCTAGCGCCTGAGGCAGAGGCCACAGAGCCATGCCCAGCGCCCGGGCCATCTTTGCTCCGATGGAGCCTTGGCTGCGGGAGGGGAAGAGAGAGACAGAGAGGAAAGCGCGGCGGAGGGGTGGAGAAGCAAATGGGCGCGTCTCCTATGTGCCCTGGCCGGGAATCGAACCCGGGTCCTCCGCACGCTAGGCCGACGTAGCTTAGTCTTAAAGGTGTTCAAATTAAAAAATAAAAAATTCAGCATCTATAACTAAAGTAACCCAGCTTAAAATATATGTCTTTGTTATTGCAAATATTGTACAGGTTTATTTGTTCTTGAGTTCTTGATACTAGGTAAAGGAATTTACAAGAAAAAATAGAGAGATATGGATTGAATTTTTGCAGTCTTTTAAGTTGTTAGTCAAGATGTCAGAAATGATTTATGAATTTATGATTTTACATGTGCCTCTAATCTTTTTATATCTAAAATCACGATATGAATTTAACAGCCATGAGAGGTGTTGAGTCGCTTGCACACACTGAAAAAAAAGCACATACAAACACTGTGAAAACATTGCTTGTGAATCTACTGTTTAAGAAAGTCCAAAACTAAACTGAATCAACCCTGAACTCTTTTTTAATACTGATGGTTGCTTGTCATAAATATTGGGTTACTCTACAATTATAACTAGGGTAATATATCTCTGTCCTTTGATTAGGAAAGAGGGGATCTTTAAACACACACACACGCGCACATACACATACCTTGAACTAAGAATTACAAGACTCTAGTTCTAAATCTAATTTTGTCATTTACTTATTCTAAGACCTTTATCAAAACAGAAATCAACAACTAAGAAACAAACCAATCCATCTAGGCCTCAATTACCTCATTTGTTAAATATTAGAGTACTAAGATCTTGTGTCAAAAATAACTTTCAGATTCAAAACCTTCAATCATAATAGAGATATAGCAAATATTCACTTACTATATTCTATTTGTTGCTGGTGGAAATGGCATTCTTCTATGAAATCACAAGAAAAGCACTTTGGGGACCAATACATTGGAAGATGAGGTACAGTGGTGACAATTACTGGAGCTGGAGCAAATGCAAAGGACTGTCCTCAGGTGCCCACTGTCTCATTCACGACCCGGTGGCTCAGCTTTATCTTGCTGTGGAATAAGTCCAGCCTTGCCTTCCCCAAATCCAGAAGAAGGGCCAGAGCACAGAGATGTGCCATGACCTGACATTGGCAGGGTGTGTGAAGCTGCCATAGTTTAGTTTAGTCCAGTGATTCTCAAACATTTTGAAGTCGGGGCACATTTAAAATCCTACAAATAATTGAAGGAGTACTGGATACAAATTTCTGAGAAATATATTATAATAATTAAGTCAAATATTAAAGAAAAAATATAAAGTTCAAGCATGCTTTTATGTAATTCGACACTAAAAACATTTTTATTTACATTTTTTGAGTTATGCTTTTCAGAATTTGTAGAAAGAGGAGTTAAAAAATAAAAATATGATAAAAATGTTATCTTTTTAGATATATGGATACATTCTTAGTAAGATTTAGTAAATTGGGCAGGTCCTGCATGAATTTGTTAAGTTTTTTCATTCTTGTGTTTATGAGAAACATGAGCCTGATTTGTCCTAGTGATTTCTTCAATATTTGGGCATATATTTGAAAAGCAAACTCTCATTTCCTTGTCAATACATGGAAGAATTCCTTTCTTTATACTCTTAATTGTATTGAGGGTAGAAAATCCTAATTCACATAAATAGGATGTTGAAAATTGTGGTAAAATATTCAAAGCTTTTTAAAATATTTCCACATATTCTTCTTTCACAGAAATCCAAAAGGCTTCAAGAGACAATTCCTTATGTTTAATCATTAATACACGATCAGTGGCTATAGCTACCAGTTCTTCTTCTTCTGTTAATGTTAAACCAAAATCACTTGAAGCTTCCATGAATGGGTTTCTAATCCAATTGTATTGTTCAGTGTTAAGTGATGAAAAATGCTATAAATTAAATTCTGCCCATCAGCCTTCAAATCCTATATTATTTATACTTAACTTTTGCTTACTTCCAGAATCGGATTCTTCAATATTACTCTTCTTTTTGAGAAATCTATCCATTTTATTTGAGTGTATTTATCTAAAAGTAATATAATGATGTGTTAATAATAAATATAATAATTTTGTGTTAACAAAAAGAGTGGTATTTTCATAATGAAGTGGTATAATAGAGTAACTATATTTATTTTTATATCTGAGCACATGCTGTGAACCAGCGCAACTAGTAATTCCAGGTCCTGAGTGGGAACAGTATGGAATTAAGAAAATACGTGGAATTAAGAAAATATGGGGTCAGGAGGGCCCAGAAATTGCTGCTGACAAGAACAAAGCATGCCCAAAAACTGCATCCTGCTTTAGTTATAGGACAAAGTGGGCCATTAGCAAATCAGTGAGATCTTTGATCATGTTTCCAAGGCACCCAAGAATTTTACCAAGTGCAGAAAACCCCCACCATACATATATCATCTTAACTTTACACCAAACAAAGGATAGAAGAAACTTGCCTCCAGTCTTTCTGGGGAACATGGGGGGTAGTGTAAACAATCCAGCACCACAGCTTAACAGCCTTTTGTAACCTAATTAGACAAGTGAGGTGGAGGAGTTGGGCAGACTGTCAGCTTACAGCTAATTCCCCACACCTCTGTCCCCCAAAAATCTAAATTCCAAAAACCCTGTTGGTTTTTTGGTCCCAAAAAGGCACATATTTCTCTGGACTACCATAGGGCGCACCTGGAAATCTTCTAGGGCGCACCAGTGCACCCTGGCACACACTTTGAAAACCACTGGTATAGTCCATGCCAAAGTTTGCTTCAGCTCCGTCTCTGTCCCTGCCCAGCTAGCTGTACCCAAACCTGCACTTAAAGCCCACCCACACTTGGGTCTGTGCTTGGAGTTGCAGGGAGAGAGAACCAGGTAAAAAAGGGAGAAAATGGATAAATGCATGCTTCTGGAAGGGACTTTGTTAAGTTTTGATTATTTATTACCTGGGTTTCCAAAGCAACCAATCTCTTTCTTGGCTCTTCATGGGCTAATGTTGGGTCCTCCCCCATCCAATCCAGTTTTTTTTTCCAGATTAGATAACTTCCCTTTATGGTTGCTGTATTGGTTCGTACTGTGTGTGTGACAGCAGAGGAATTATTACTGTTTTATCTTCTTTTTGGTAATCCTGGATAATGACCCATTGTCCACCTGGAAGCCCATTTCAGGGATTAGGTATCCTAGGTGAAGGGTGCAGGGGTTTCTTGGAGAACTGTGAATGGTGTAGCTTCTGAGTAAGTCGGGCTTAATGTCCAACTCAGCTCCCTAGTTTATTAGGCTTTATGTCTGATTTCATTTGCTTCTTTCTTTTATTAATACTAACTAGCTCCCTATGCTAACTCATGGGAAATTATTACAATCCTTTCTTTGAATATACCTTAAATGCCTGAAAGAAACAGACTGAGAATTAAAATCACCATAAACACTGTTAAGTTTTGATTATTTATTACCTGGGTTTTCAAAGCAACCAATCTCTTTCTTGGCTCTTCATGGGCTAACATTGGGTCCTCCCCCTATCCAATCTAGTCTTTTTCCCAGATTAGATAACTCCCCTTTATGGTTGCTGTATTGGTTCTTACTGTGTGTGTGACAGCAGAGGAATTATTACTGTTTTGTCTTCTTTTTGGTAATCCTGGATAATAACCCGTTGTCCACTTGGAAGCCCACTTCAGAGATTAGGTATCGTAGGTGAAGGATGCAGTTTAGTTCCTCTTCTGTTACTGCTATGCAAGACAGTCCAGAGAGGAGATGGAATAGAAAGAAATATCCTAAACTTTTTTTTATCTCAAATCTCCTATCAGAGACTTTCATTGGTTGAGCCTGACTTAATGTCAGTTGCAAAGAGTGCTCTGGTAATGTCATCTTTAGAGAACAACTCCCCTGGATTCCAAGTAAGGGTTTGAAAGGTAAATGATAAATCTAGGGTGGGGAAGACAGCAAGCCAAATAATGAAGTATTTGTATACTAGACAGAAACACAATTCTAGTAACACCACTCCCTGCCTATTTTACACCTGCATCATGTATGTGAATTTGGCTGGAGGAAAACCTAAAAATCATAATGAATAGAAACATTTAAATGTGTGTTTAATTTCAAGTGAAACCTATTGTTAAAGAAAATCATACTATGATCTTTTCAATCCAACAATTATCCTGTACTCTTAAGAGACTTTTCCATACTTTCTCTCTTTTTAAAAATACATTCAGTTCCTCTTCTTATGCCCCCATTCTTAATCTGATGACTTGGCTTCATATTTCAGTGAAAAAGGTTGCAGTCATCATTAAAAAAATTCTACAGACCTCAACCACTGCAATCCTTCATTCAGTATCTGTGACCACACACTCTTTCACCTTGGGTAAACTATCATATAGTCAATCTTCCTGCTTGTGGGTAAGATCCATCTGATTTTACATACTCAAAATCTTTGCTCCAAAAGTTTCCTCTTTCTTTTATACATTGTCAACATTTACTCTTAGATGATCATTACTATCAGTTTATAAAAATGTTATTTTTTAATATGTGAACTTTCAGCAACATTTAATATAATCATTCATTCCATGCACAACAAAGAAGAACTTGGCTTTGCCTAAAGAGAAACCTGCCTTTGTCCCTTACTCCTGGGATATAACCTCTAAACTCCTGGGATTTCTTGAGTATTAAGACTGTTTTTGCTATTCTTGATGGACCTTTGGAACAAGGCCTGTCAATGTATGATAATAAGGTGATGTATGATGGGCCAATGATATCAGCTTAATTGCCATGGAATGGGAATCTGGGGACATGAGTGCAACCACATGGAAAATCAAACAATATCATTTCCACAGGGATTTTCTCCAAAAGTCTTGGTTTCTTCATTTTGAAGGGCTTCTTTAAGATAGGAATACTCCACGGGTATTGTTATACATCAATGCCAGGACAGTAATGTGTCCCAATGACAATAGGAACTTCATATATATTGCCCTTCCAGACTCAACTCAATACATTTTTTTCTTTCCTAATTTTATTGAATAGCTTCCCTGTAATAAACCATGACCATGAGTTCTGTGAATCTTTCTAGTGAATTTTCATACCTGAGGGTGATTTGGAGAATTTCCTGCATTTACAGTTGGTATCATAAGTGAAGACAGTCTTTGGGGACTGTTCCTTCAGACTTTACAGTCCTTACAGTTTGGATAACTCAACATTCCTCTTTGAAAAAACTGTCTTCACACCCAAGACACAATTTAATGATTTTCCTCCTTCTTTCATTGTTCACTCAATTGCAGTTTCCTTTTCAGTTTTTTTTTCTCCATTATATTTTAAAACTGTAGTGCTCTAAAGCTAATTCTCTCCCTTTCTCCTTTTTATCTATAATAATTCTTTCAAAATCCGATTTTGCCTCAAAATCTTAAGTATTATGTCCTTGCTAATGTAACACATATATATCTTTAGATGCCTCCTCTCTTCAGACTCAGACAAATGTATCCAATGGCTAAATTAACACATAAACTCAGATATCTAACAGACTTCTTCCCCCAATATGTGCATCACATTTTATAGGTTAGTTTGAAATTTTAATGAGAAATGCATAGTAAGTGCTTAGCTATCCAGAAATGTTTATGATTATTTGTATTACAAAGATGGTCTTCACTTTTGTTGACCAAAATTCAGCAATATCTATTAACAAAAGAAGTATCTTTTGTTAATTTATGAGACTTCTTGTTAAGCCAGTTGCCATGGCCACCATCACAGCCACCTGGCCAATGCAGGTTTGCATTTTATTCGGACAGACGGTAATAAAACAACAGAGCCACGGACTGGTGGGCCATTATCTTTAATCCTAGCTTGCACCCGGCAGGCAAGTAAAAACACACACTGGGCTCCAAAACCCACTCATTTAGTGCTCACAAAGCTACTGACTTATCTGAGTTTCCTAGAATCAAAGGTTTCTACCTCATTCTCTTTGTTCCCTATCTCCTTCTCTCTGCACAAACTCTGCACTAACTGGCTTCTCTTTCAGCACTCCACCATCTTGGCTGCTTCTCCTGGCCTCCTCCACATGGCCTTTATCTGCTCTCCTCTCTAAAGCTAATCTTAGGAACTGAGTGAGAGCAAGCTTCCGGTCTGCCCCACTTTATACTTTATAGTGCAGAAATCAAAACCTTTAATCCAAGATACAAAATAGGGAAGTCTCTGATACAAAGTCCACCCCACTTCAAAAAGGCTGGGAAAGGCTTAGTCCTAAAGCCAAGCCCCAGGCTACAAGGATCCTGCCTGCCCACAGCCCGCCCCCAACACACATTAATATCATCACGTGGGGGATGGGCTTTCATGTGGGCAGTGCCATCTTTAACAAAGTGAGCATAATGTATTTTATCCACCCAACACTTCTCTAATTCAATAATATTTTTGATGCATCCTTTATCTGCAGCTAGTCTTCTTAAAATACAACTTGTAAAAACAGGAAAGAAATAAGTTTTTTAGAAATTCTTACCACAACTATGTTTTTTTAAAAGAACATTATGATATACATTTTTAAATCTATAAACAAGTACCATCATTTTTATGGCAGATATTATAATAAATAATTTGAAGTGCTCAAGGACACCAGTTTTGAATTCAGATACACCGCTTGGTATTGTTCCTACCTCTGTCATGTGTGAATTTGGCTATAGTCTGATTTATCATGTAGCACTTCTCCAAACCTTAGTTTTTTGTCTTGATCGAGAAAGGTTTCTAGATTGAATAATGTCAGGAAATGGGGTAATTTGCATATAACTCAGCATGAAATAAGTCTTTAATAAGTATTTGGTATTATTACTGTATTAATAATCTAAACAATGATTATTATTATAATTAATGTAAATATTATCAGGGAAACATGCATAAACTCTTGAACATTATCTGCAAACTCACTTAAATAGCTTTGTCCTACTAAGCAGACAAATGAGGGTACTCACTTATGCAAGCAACGGCAATTAACCAAGCATTCCAATTCTATCAGAGAGTCTTACATCCTTCATCAGAAATATTGGAGGAGGATATGCTCTCTTGGTTTCTGAAAAAAAAAAAGGCATTCATCCCATTCTTATTTCAGAAGATTGATTGTGTGTGGATGCTTCATTTCTTTTAGAAAAGATCAAATTAGCAAGTAACTCATTCACAGGTGGAAATAGCCTGAGAAGCATAATAAGGTCTTACCAGGTAAAAAAAAATATTAGTAATTGCCACAATAATAACGAGGTCAAAGAAAGGGATTACCTTGAATCAGGAAAAGCATGATTATAAACATGTAATTTTTAACAGGAATTAGGATAGGCCTGTTTGTTTTGTAAGTTTTAAAGTTCTGTTTTAAAGTGCACTGGCTTCTAATGGTAAAATTTTAACATAATTAAAATAGAAACACATAGAAAGAAAATTGTCATTTTAGCTTATTGATACTGAAAGAAATAACAGCTTTTATTGTCATGTGAAAATTGTAAGTTTCACTATAAATCAAAAAACAACCTTCAAATCTAAAAAAAAAAATAAAAATGAAAAAAATTAAAAAAAGTTTCTAAAGTTGCCAAAATAAGTGAATTGATGTTTATGAATATTAAAGAATAAAATTTTCATTGCTTATTGATACTGAAACTGTAATATAGATAAATTATAATTTTGGTTAAATTCAGAACGTACCATTTGATTTCTAGTTACAAGATAAAGTAATTCTTTCAATTTAAAATACTTCAGCTCTCTTTTGTGATAACAACTAATTTGCATTCTTCATCAGCAACCTATATTTATTTTCCTTCTTATGCACTAAATATTTGTGTCTCTCCAAAATTTATATGCTGAAACCCCACCCTCAATGTGATGATGTTATTAGGTGTGCCTTTGGGGGGATAATTAGAATCAGATGAGGTCATGAGGCTGGAATCTTCATGAATGAGACTCGTGCCCTTATAAGAATGACAAGAGAGGTTGCTTTAAAAAAAAAAAAAAGAGAGAGCTTGCTTCTTGTGTCTGCTCCATGCAGTGGGAGGGTACAAGGAGAAAATGACAATCTGCAACCCGGAAGAGGCTCCTCATCACCACTACCCAGTCTAGCTGACTCCAGCCACCAGAACTGTGAGAAATATTTTTTTTGTTGTTGTTTATAAGCCACTTGTTCTATGACAGTTTGTTATATCAGCGGAACTAAGACAATATCCCTTTTAAATGTTTAGCTTCTTTTTCTGTAATCCCCACTGAATGAAGCCAATCCAGTCAATTAAATTTCCAACCACATTTCTTAGCCAAATTTCCCCCCCATTCTCCCACATACTTGGCATATTTTCCTTTGTGTTGTAAATCCTCTAATTTCTTTTATCTCTTTCTAGGATTTTTATTGTGGGATTAATTATACTATTCTAATGAAGCTTCCTTTTTTTTTTTTTTTAACCTTCAAAGTCTGCTACATGATATAAAGTTGTAAAACCAAATAATTTCCTGCCGGCCTCAGCTATCCATTTCTCCAGTCTGAATAATGCTCTCAGTGGGATAAAAAGGTAAGCATTCAAGTAGGTCAGGGATTTTCTTACAAATAGCATTGCCACTCTATTGCTCCACTATAGAAAATAACAGGAACATGTTTTTATCTGATTGTGAAGCCTTTGGCATCTTCTGTACACTTTCAAGGCTGCAGGCCACAGTGGAATAGGCTGAATTAATCTCTTTAGGTTTAAGCGTATTTATCAAGAAGAAAATAGGCTGTATGCTAAAGTCTTAGGTCAAGCCCTGCGCTTTCACTACTCCTTTCCACCTTCACGTAACTGAGATGTCACTTAATAACATCTTCACACATTGAATAATGCTTCCCAGTTACCTTATGATGGCAAAGCTCAGTAAGATATTGTGTAAATGTTGAGGGATATAATATCATTAATGCAGATATAAATCCAGGAGCAAGAGTGTAGAAAGATTTAACTGTCTTTTGGGCATTCAATAAAAAATGAGGTGTAAAGTTGGTTCTACTTTATAAATATATAAATATATATGCATCTATATACTGTGTAAATATAAATTCTTATTTCCTATAGAATCATGATCCAAAATGTTTAGGGTACACAGGAGACATGGTATTACCAAAATATTTCTTAAATAAATATATGTTAAATATATAGATGTTATTTTTGAGGTCCTTGAGTAAATTCACAGCTGTTCTTTTGAGTAGTTCAGTTCAGTTTCCCTAAGTATAGTCAGAGGAAACTAATGACATATTTGTCAGAGGTCTGGCTAGTTGTCAATGCTAATCCAGTCATGGTGGGCATAGACAACTTTACTAAGTTTGCAGAATGCATCCTTGTTGAACTATTACCTTTTAAGATGTCCTGAAGTCAGGACATCCATTCTCTTCCCCCCCCCCCCCAAATCAACTCCACATCATTCATTTCTGTTATTTATTTCCTTTTCAACATCTGTATTTTTCTACAGCAGTTATTGAAAACCCACTGGGGGCTTTTCTTGCCTAGGAAAATGGTAGCTAATAAGGTATATATAAATATTTAATATGAAAAACATCTTATTGATTTTTAAGTACCGAAGCTATTGGAAACTAGAAAAACTAAAAAACTAAATAAACTGAAAATGGTGGGTGAGTACCAGAAATAATTCACAGAAAAAGTGTCAGTTATAAAGTTTATTGGAAATCAAATAAGAAGTTTGTTGAAATACAGTTTTATGGGCTTGGCCACAGACATTTTGAAACGGTGGGTGGAACTCAGAAATATGCATGTTTAACAAGTAATATGAAAAGAATAATAACTAAGCCAGGATTGAAAGTTTAATAATAAATGACACTCTGTGTAATTTACTGACCACAATTTGAGAGACACTGATTTAAGCTTTGTCATATGGAGTGTGTGTGAACATGACAGTTATGGGATTCGGACCACTTGGTAAAAATACAGAGAAGAACAGGATAAAAAAAAAGTATCAGCAGACTGTTGTCACAGTGAGTTAAGTAACCAATGCCCCTAATTTCAGTGAGTTATACCAGTGAAGTATTCTGCTAGGGCTATGCTGGTTTCAGCTAGCCAGCTTTGCTTGGGGCTGAAGGCTGAGACTCCACAAGCCTTTATTTTGGGGGTCAATTTTAAGGAGCAGCAGCTATCAAAGGGAATCTCTAAGTTCTTATAGCAATTGTGTGATGCTACAGGGGCAAGCACAGAGTAGTTGCCGTCATATTGGCCAAAGCAGGTTAAATGACCAAGGCTGATGTTAAAAGAGCAGTGTAAACATCAGATTCAGTTAGTGGTCAGAAAAACAGTAGTTATTCTAACATGATTTAATAAATTTTCCTGATGAAGTATAAAAATGCTAACTAGATAGCAGAAAGGAATCATCCCTATACCTAAGAGAAAAAAGAGAGAATCTCCAAATAATTAAAATTTATGAACATAGATGAGAAACCTTGTTATGAACTAAACTGTGTTCCCCAAATCTCTTAATTGAACCTAATCTAGTATGATTGCATTCAGAGTTAGGGACTTGAAGAAGGTAATTAAAGTTAGATGAAATAATAGGAATGGTACCCTTATACAATTAGACTGGTGTCCTTATAAGAAGAATGAGAGACATTCTGAGTGCACATGTATAATTTTGATTTGTTCACACAGAGTGACTATAGGTATGTTGGCTACTGACATTTTTTTATTTGACAGTCTAAGGAAGAAGAGGTCAGTGCTCAAGACTAAATAGTCAGATATTGCATGTTTTAAAAAGTCTTGTAGCACATCGGTGTGCCTCTTGTGGGGCATTAGTTGAAAGTGATGACAGAACCCACTGAGAAGGTTATGTGGGGACACAGCCAGGGGCAGCCATCTGCAAGCCAAGGAGACGAATCACAGGAGAAACTCACCCTTCCAGCACTTTGATCTTGGACTTCTAGTCTCCAGAATTGTAAGCAAATATATATCTGTTGTTTAAGCAAACCAACTGTCAGATGACAGTGAGCAGATGAGCGCTGTCCTATGGAGCTGAAATATAGGTGGTTGAGGAGGGGTTCTTGTTCACTTGATTCTGAGGAACTGTTAGTTCTTCCGGTATGTGGGAAAGCACTTCTGATAGGCAAAATGCTGATAACATGAAAAACATTTTCATATTCTGTAAGGCCATGTAGCTGCAAAGATATTCTGTCAAACTGACTTGTTTGGAGTTACACAATGGTAATTCCTTTGAATGCACGAGTTTCTTTGAAAACTACACTTAATAATTATTTAATTTTCAAAATACTATTGAGCTTTTGTTTTACCCTAAGAAACTGAACTGAATTATACCAAAAGTAAGAACTAAAGTTTAAAGAAGGAAAGAGAAAAATAAAAATATTCATCATTGTTTTATGTAGAAACACCTAATAGTTCAAATGTCATTAACAGTGACAATAAATGGGTAGATAGTCTTTCCTAATAAGACAAATTCTAATAAAACAAAGATGCCAATTAAGTGGAATGGGATGCTAAATGTTTTTAAAATACAGGCAAAGAATATTACTGATGAAAAATGGATTTCAGACTAAAGCAATGATTTTCAACTTTTTTCACCTTAGGGCACAGATAAACTAATTACTAAAACTCTATAGCACACCAAAGAGTATATTTTCTGTTGATCTGACAAAAAAATAAGAATAATTGTGATTCATTCACACAAGATGACTATTGGTATGTTGGCTGTTGTCATTTTCTTATTTGACAGTCTAAGGAAAAAGTGGTCAGTGCTCATGACTAAATAGTCAGGTATTGCATGTTTTAAAAATTCTTGCAGCACACCAGCATGCCTCTTGTGGGGCGTTAGCTGAAAGTGATGACAGAACCCATTGGGAAGACTTGAAGTAAGCCACAAGAGCCCTACAAGTGCTGAAATTCTACCAATAAGTTGATAAGCCACAAAAATAACAATTTACATCTATAAAGTCTGTAAAATAAGTCCTAGTTGCCACATATAGCGGGAGTAATTGTAAATTTTTACACAGTTATAAAAATATGGTTTCAAACATTTTATCAGTATAAAAAATATACAGTCACTACTGTCTATGGCAAGTGTTTAAGAGTTTCAAGAAAGGTTTACTCTACATGTCTGAGGTTGCCAATCTAATGATTCTGAAAGTTGTACATCATCAGGTTACCTGCAGTGACTTTTCAAGGGTTTAAATACACAAAAGCTTTTACCAAAAACAAGCTCAGATGGAAAGTTATACCATTTTGTTTCTAAGAGTTCTTTGCCAACAACCTTTGCTCTAAGGTGCACTTCTTGTCTACCAGCATTGACACTTCCCTGGTTTCTTTCCTGACTCTCCTAACCCCTTGTTTCTTACCTTCCTCTCACCTCACTGTTCCATCAGAAACACTCATTTGCCTGTTTCTTCTCTACACAACATTCATATACTCTCTTTTGTTGTTTTGGTTCTGATGTGGTGGAAATGAGGTCCTCAAAGAAAAAATTCCAGTAGATTCACATAGGGGAGGTTGAGGCTTGGTGGTAAGGTTTATTTGGGTGGAAATAGAAGGCTTTTCCAGGTCCCCAATGTCTCATCTCTGTCCTGCCATGCAGAAAACATAGCCTTGTCTTCATCAAGCCCAGAACAAAGACCATTGTCCAAAAAATCTGTGCAATGGTTCATTACATGGCAAGACTTAGTCAATTTTAACTCTGTTCTTCCAATTAGTGACTAGCTTGGTCTCTGTTACCCACTGTACTCTGGCTGGCAGTAGAATTGGAGTCCTTTTCACTGTGGCTACGGCCACATTACTACTATGGAGAGAGAAGATATGAGTATCCAGGGTGAGCATGTGTTACCAAGGAGGAGAAAGAGCTACCATTATCTCTTTGTTAATTTTAGGATACATTATCTCAAGCTTGGGAAGGGTCAGGCACCCTTTCAAACTAACTTTCCAATATTTTGTGGGATAGTGGTGGATCATCCCCTAACCAACCCATATCTTAGATCTTCTGAGGGTTCTATGTCCCTTGTTCAATTTGATCCTTTTTCCAGGCTAATAGCTCCTACTGCACATGTCTCAAAGTAGAAGCTCCTCTCCCTCTGCTATCTTGATTTCTACTGGGCTCAGCAAAGAAATTTCTCCTGCTGTTTTTATCCCTTCTCAGTAATGATCCTTCCTGCCTATTTCCAGAGATTACATCCCAAGGGCAGAGGGTGTACTCAGGAGTGTGTGAGCTATAACTTCCTAGTGAAGCAAGCAAGTGAAGTCCAATTTATCTCCCTTCCTTCATTAATATCTAGCTACCTGTGCTGACAGTTCCTGGCCACATCCACATGGCACATAAATAAACTATCACAAAAACATAGTTTACAACAAACACCTTTTTTTTTTTTACTTAAAAGAAATGATACAGACAAAGAGTACTTACAACCAGGTCATACAGATTACTTAGATGTGTTCCTAAACCCAATTTCAGTAATATCAACTTGGCAGCTTTAAATCAGTGCATGTCTACGGGTGGGGGTAAGGTTGTGGGTTGGGGGACAATTAGAAAATGGAAATGAAAAAATTAGGTTCTGTTATTTTCCCTGTTGTGTCAGCTGTTCATCACAAAATAGCATTACTTTGGAACTTTGTTGTTATTAAGCTCTATTAACAAAGATGAGATTATTACCTGACATTTAAAGGTTTATTATGGACTGATAGTCTAAGCATTTTATATACCTTAACTCAAGTAGTACTGGGTTTAATATGTAAAGTAACTATTGAAAACAGAAAAATTATACAAAACACTACCAGAAAGATGTTCTAAACTTGATGGTCTCTTAGGGAAATTTTCTCACATTTTATTAAAGAAATGTTTCTGATGCTATTTATTGAAAATACTCCTGACAAAAAATATCAGGGGATATTCTATTTAATTTTTAATCTATTTTTATTGCATTTATTGGAGAGACATTGGTTCATAGAGCCATGCTGGCTTCAAGTGTACAACTCAATAAAACACCATCTGCATCATACATTCATTGAAACAAAATACAAACAGAAGCATAAATTCCTAGAATAAATTGACAACTGTGAGAAAGAGGAGGGGTCATGAGATGGTTGAAAAAAGGTGATAGAGTTATCAAAAAAACCCTAAATATATATATATATATAACATAGAGAAACAGACAATGGTCTAGCTGTACCAGAGAAAAAGGGAGTGAGTGGAAGTGGGCAAAGGGGAAAAAAATGGAGATGCAAAGAGACTTTGAATTCAAGCTCTTATATAAATAAAATTTGTAAACAGTTACACCATTAAAACACAAAAACTGACATTATAGACTTAGCTTATTGATAAATATAACAAATCTTTACTGAAAGTTTATCAATTTGAATCCAGTGATTATATGTGTAGGTTATCTGATAATTCAAAGGTTATTATTAGATATGTAATTATATCATTCACCTTATTTATAAATCAGAAAAGAAGAAAACATTAATGAAATTTATAAATTATGAAAAACTTTTAATGCTTAATTGGAACTCATCATTGGTTTTCTTTCTTTTTTTTAAGACAGAGAGAGTCAGAGAGAGGGACAGATAGGGACAGACAGACAGGAAGGGAGAGAAATGAGAAGCATCAATTCTTCGTTGCGGTTCCTTAGTTGTTCATTGATTGATTTCTCATGTGTGCCTTGATGGAGGGGGATGGGGGGGGGGGCTACAGCAGAGCGAGTGACCTCTTGCTCGAGCCAGTGACCTTGGACTCCAGCTGGTGAGCTTTGCTCAAACCAGATGAGCCCGTGCTCAAGCTGGGTACCTCGGGGTCTCGAACCTGGGTCCTAAGCATCCCAGTATGACGCTGTATCCACTGCACCACCACCTGGTCAGGCACCATTGGTTTTCGTTTAATGAAACAAGAACAGATGGATTTCTATTCAATCCATAGATATACTACATGAATATAGATATATAAATATTTAAAAGTCAGCTGGATTCTAAATGGAAAATCACTGAAGCTTTTTCCATTAATGTCTAGAACAGTACAAAGATATCTACACTGATCTTTATTAGGTAACATTATTTGAGGAGAACTAGCCAAGACACATTGATGTAAAAAGTAAAGATGATATGTAAATATTGCAGAGAAAAAAAATCATTATTAAAGATGATAAGATCAAATAACTGAAAAAGATAAGAGAAATCATAAAAAAAGTTATTTTAAATATGAGGATTAAGTGATTGTTTGAGTCAAAACATTATTTTATAAAATCTGTTTGTTTCTGAAAACTTTAAAAGCCATTGAACATTGGAAGAGGAAAAATGCTGTGTTAATTTGCTGGTCTGAAGCAATAGTAAAATGTCGTTGGAGGAACAATGTCATTCAGATCCTCAAATTTTTGTGACTATCTTTACACTGAATGTGTTGTCTACTAAACATTTTCCAGGTATTGTAGGAAGAAATAAACCCATAATTGGAAACCCCAAAACAAAACAAACAATTGAGAGAATCCCACAATGATCAAGATTTCACACATATTTACTATGTACTTGGAATAGAGTACAAGATAAATGAAACTACACATAAAGAATTAAATAATCATTACTGTAATGGAAAATAACAGATTAAGAATTTATGAAATAGGATTAATAGCAGATTAGTCATAGCTAAAAAAGTTATTAACAAATTTGCTGAATCAGAACAAATAAGAAGACTAAAACATATTGAAAAAATAATTTTAAAATCCAAAAATTAACATAAGTGACATATGACATACTTTGAAGAAAGTAAACATGTAGGAAATTTGAGTACTAGATACCATGAGCAATGAAGAGATAAAAAATAAGTGTAAGAGGGAGAGAGAAAGAAAGAGGGAGAATTAAGAAGCAATATTTTAAAAGCTACTGTATGAAAATAATGAAATTAATTACATTGCTCAAGACACAGATTAAAAAGAATGTTATAAATCCCAAGAATGAGAATACAACTAAACATGTAACCAAGAAAATATCGATACTATTGCTGAAAACTAGAGGTAAAATGAAAACTCTAAAAGTATCCAAAAGACAAACTAAGGCATTATTTTCAACAAATCAATCATAAGACTGATACTTACTTATCAAACAGAATTAATAAAAAAGACAAATAAATCAATACAATGTTGAAAAAAGTACCTGCTTAACTAGAATTCTGTAGCCAGAAAAAAAGAAATGAAGGCAAAACTTGTTTATATAAGTGTTAAAAGAAATCATCATTAATGAATATTTAAAATAATAACAAAGTGACTTCATCAAGTGGAATAACAATAATGATCTTGGCTAGAAATATGGAAATATAGAAAGAAATAAACAGCAATACAGAATGCAAAGATATAGATAAATCTAAATAAATTTGATGTTTAATATCAATACCTTATGTAGTTTAAATATATCTACTATTTAAACACAAGGAAACAATAAGTAAGAAACTAAGAAGTAAGTAAATGAAGTTTTAGTGATCCACGTTGTTCACATTACTTGAAAGTTGCAAAAAGAATACTTAAAAATTGCACTTGAATTAATTAAGAAAATAGCTTTTAAAGTAGCTTCAGGTGGAATAGTATATTTAAATATATATATATTTAACAACTAATAGAGTAAAATTAATAGAGTAAAAACTAATAGTTAAAAATGTATTATAGCCCTGGCCAGTTGGCTCAGTGGTAGAGCGTCAGCCTGGCATGCGGAAGTCCCGGGTTCGATTCCCGGCCAGGGCACACAGGAGAAGCGCCCATCTGCTTCTCCACCCCTCCCCCTCCCCTTCCTCTCTGTCTCTCTCTTCCCCTCCCGCAGTGAGGCTCCATTGGAGCAAAGATGGCCTGGGCGCTGGGGATGGCTCCTTGGCCTCTGCCCCAGGCGCTAGAGTGGCTCTGGTCGCAGCAAAGCAACATCCAGGAGGGGCAGAGCGTCGCCCCCTGGTTGGCGTGCCGGGTGGATCCTGGTCAGGCGCATGCGGGAGTCTGTCTGACTGTCTCTCCCTGTTTCCAGCTTCAGAAAAATACAAAAAAAAATGTATTATATATAAAATAATTTAATTCAAAGGAAGATAATAAATCAGAAAAATAGGATAGAGAAATATTAGGTGTATAATATATACTGAACCAGATACTTCAATTGAATGACACGTTTTTCAGATCGGGAGAAGGGGAGATAATGGGCTACCAAGCAGAAATACATCTAAATTACTTGAACAGAAGGGATGAATTATAAACAATGGAAAAGCTTAGCATATAAACACTAATCAAAAGAAGCTTGGATATCAGACAAAAACAATTTTAAAGTTGAAATATTACAAGAAATAAAGAGTGATCTTTCAAAATAATTTTAAAATGTCACCCATGTATCAGAAAGATATAACACATTTTTATGTGTATAAATATAATATCCATTCTAAATAAACAACTCTTAGAAAACTAGAGATAATAGAGAGTGTCAATAATATATAAAAAAAGCTATTTACAAAATCTACTAGGCATCATACATAATGGCTCATTATTGAAAGCTTTTCTCAGAATTTCAATGAATCAAGGGTATACTTTATCACACATGCTTTCAAAATCATGCCCAATCTTTTACCCTATAGTAAGTTGAAAGGATTTTCTTTATCCTATTTAACACTGAAGAAAAAAATCAATTACAGGCAGATAATAGATATAAATATGAAAAGTAAAACAATAAATCTCCCAGAAGATTACATAAGAGAATAACTGCATGAACTTGGGGAAATAGATTTCCTAGGTCACATAAAGCACTAAGCATAAATTAAAAGATTGATTAATAGGTTTTCAATAAAATAAGAAATGCTGTGTATCACAAGATATAATTAAGACAGTGAAAAGGTAAACGCTGAGAAGATATTTGCATTTGATATAACCAGAACAGGACTACAAATCCATTTTTAAAAAGATAGCCAATTCAATATATATGTGTGCATATAAATACAGTACTTAACAGGCAAAGCAGAAAGGATCCCAATAGCCAGATTATAAAACATCAAATATCTGATAAAAGTAAGAAATATTTTCCTATGTGTGTAAAGATTTTTACATCAAAAAGATGATTTTTTTTCTTGACTACAATTTTTTCTTGGTAATGTTTCACAGGACTATTACTTATAATAATTTGTTAAAATACATTTTGCTTTCTCTAAAGTTGGGTCAGTGAAATTGATTTTTCTTTTCTTTTTTAGCTCTAAAAATGGTGCTAACAATATTTCAGTCCCATATTTTGTATTTTAAGATGGTCTCAATGTTGTGGCCAACATTCTTTGATCTAATAAGAGGTTGTATAGAAAGACACACATTCTTGATTCCTAAAAGTATGATCCAATCACTTCTTTGAAATTGAGAATGATTTGGACTTGCCAAGGCATTTTTTTTCCTTTGAAATATCTCAATAGTACTTAACTATTGTTGTAGTGAAAATGTTAGACCCTAGACCAGGATTCTTGTATTAGTGAAAATAATGTTCCTATATTTTGTTTTCTTTGCTCAAACATTTGGCTGTACCAGCTTTATCTGTGAAGAATCTTGAGTGACCTAATGGTAACCAAGAAAATTGGCAGGAGTGCATTTTGAGTGGGTTTTAGTGGATAAGTACACATCTACAAACAAAAGTTTGCAATTTTTAAGTTTATGCAACCATAAGCTGGACTAGCAAACCTCATAGCGTAATCTAATGTTATTTTAATAAGAAAAATGAAATTTGATTGATTAAAGAGATTTTTAAATGTATTATTTTTAATCTATTTTTATGAAATAGAGTTATAACAGAATTAAATTTAAATAAATGTTTCTATATTTTTATATTGAATACTTAAAATAGAAGTAGCAGACAAATAGTTAATGAGCCACAAGTAGGATCAGCCATATATATATATATATATATATATATATATATATATATATATATATATATATATTTAAAAAATAACAAAATTTTGCCAACCTAATATTCAGAAGGGAAAGCTATTAGGAAGTTAACTGTTGAGTTGCTATTGGACTTCTTTCTCCAAGGCTAAAAGAATTTTGCAAGCGATACAAAAAATGTCTTCAAATTTTGTAGGCTTAAATTTATTACCATGAAACTCAGCTAAGCAAACACATTTTTATCTGTTGACATTTAATCAAGCCAGAAGTATTTTATTTATACAAAGCATTAAATGTATTTGGAATATTTTTCTCTGCTCATTGAAATTAACCACATTGAGCTCTTTAGTCCTAACATAATTAGCAAGCATATATACATCTCAGATATGCAAAATCAAGGGAAAGAAGAAAGAGGGAAAATGTCTTAGTATTAATCAAGTATTTAATATGTGTCTGTGATTGTGATACGTATACATTTTTTAACTCAATATTTAAACATAAGACCAGAAACTATAAAACTCCTCAAAGGAAAAATAGAGGAAAAACTCTTTCACATTGGCCTTGGCAACAATATTTTTGGACATAATACCAAAAGAACAAACAATAAAAACAAAGATCAATAAGCTTCTGGACAGGAAAAGAAACAATCAACCAAATAAAAGGTCACCCTATGGAACTGGAGAACAAAAAATTACAAAGCATGTATCTGATAGAGTGTCAATATCCAAAAGCAGGAGTGAGCAAAAGTAGATTAATGATAATTAATATAATTATAATAAATGCAATCATTAATTAATAATACAAAACATTTCTGGGGTTTGTGTATTCATAACTGTAAACTTACTTTTGTCCACTCCATCTATAAAGAAGTCATATAACTCAGTAAAAATAATGACAACAATTCCAATTAAAATTGGGCAGAGTAACTGAATAAATATTTTTCAAAGAAGTCATACAAATGGCCACACATACATAAAAAAATGCTTAACACCACTAATCACTGGGAAAAATCAAATCAAAATCACAATGAGATATTACCTCACATTTAATAGAATGGTTATTACTAAGAAACAAGAAATAGCAAGTGTTATCAGGGATGCATAGAAAAGGGAACACTTGTGCACTGTTGGTGAAATTAGATATTGGTTCAACCACCATGGAAAAGAATATGGAGGTTCCTCAAAAATAGAACAATCATATTATCCAGTAACCATACTTTTGAGGATACATAAAAGAAAATAAAAACAAGATATCAAAAAGGTATTTATACTCATAATGATCACATGTCTATTGTAGCACTATTCATAATGGTCAAGGTGTGGATACAACCCAAGTGTTTGCATATAAATGGATGACTAGATAAAGAAGTTGTGATATGTTTTAAAATATTATTAAGCTGTAAGAGAGCAGCAAATCCTGCCATTTGTAACACTGTGAATGGACCTTCCGGGCATGATGCAAGTCAGACAGAGAAAGATAAGTACCTTATAATATAGCTTATAAGCGGCACCTGAAATAGCCAAACTTATGGAAACAAAAAGTCTAATAGTGATAACTAGGGGTAGGAGTGGGAGAATTGGAGAAATTTTGGTCAAACCGTACACTCTTACAACTGGAAGGTGATATTGTTCTGGAAATCTAATTAATGCACATTAATATTATATACATCAAAGTTGCTAAGAAACTAGATCTTAAATATTCTCACTACAAAATGAAATAATAATTACACAACATGATAGAGAAGTTAGCTACGCTACAGTTGTAATTATATTGCAATATATAAATGTATCAAATCAATACATTTTATGTGTTAAACTAACACAGTGGTATATGTCAATTATATCTCAATAAAAATATTAAAACAACTTTATGAAATATTTGGCAGTTTTCAAAGAAGGATCCAAAAAACCGAGAAGCTTCCTTAGTTTCCTCAAAGTTAAATGGCTTATAGGTAGGACAGTTGGATTTTAACTTCAAAGGCCATTACATTTTTTTTATTGCATATTCTTAAACTAGTTTAAATCAGTGTCAGCAAATAGAAACTGAGTTTGTTTACATATTTTTATTAGTGATTTTTAAATTATATCCTTTCATTTTTAAGAAGATACAGTTTTTAGATAAAGGGATGTTTTTAATGAGATATTTTATAAAGGTAAGAAAACATTCCTCTTCAATTTTGTATGTTTGTTACATAGCAGGGTATGTGAATGAACACTTAAGCATTCAGAGATGTGGATGATATTAATTTGACATGTAAATTGATGTACCTATAGTGTACAGAATATTTCACTAAGCCAATTGTGCTTCTAAAGACAAAATAATTAACCGTTCTAAAACAGTTAATATGAGATTTATAAAGATATGTAAACATTTGTCTCCATTTTTTCCCACTTTGCCCACCTCTTTGCTTGGTACTATGGGCATTAGTTGCAGTGTGCCCAAATGTTTTTATGTTTCTTTATTTGTTTTTTATTACATAAAAGGAGAGGAGGCAGAGAGACAGACTTCTGCATGCAACCCAACTGGGATCCACCTGGTAAGCCCCTATGAGGCAATGCTCTGCCTATCTGAGGCTGTTGCTCCATTATTTGGCACCTGAGCTATTTTTAGTGCCTTAGGTGGAAGCCAGGGAGCCATCTTCAGCTATGGTTGCAGGAAGAAAAAGGGGAGGGGGAGTGGAAAAGCAGAAGGTTTCTTCACTGTTTGCCTTGACTGGAATTTGAACCTGGGACAGTCACATGCCAGGTAAACTCTCTACCACTGAGCCAAAGAGCCAGGGTCCCCAAGATGTATTGAGTTGCACACATGAACGTGTATCCCAATAAATTTAATTTAAAAATATATATCAAAATATTTTTTAAATGCATTTAGGATGACAAAGTTAAGTTGGAAATATTTTTGTAAAAATAATCATATGAAGCATGATGATGTGTCTGGAGAGAGAAGTACAATATCACGAAGTAAATGATGGTTAGTTGGTAGAAGCAGGGGTAGAATTTCATCATGAAAATTTGTAGAAAAGGGTGAAAATGAGGAAATTGTACTAGTTCAAGAATAAGCATTCAAGTTCTTTATAAATATTTAGAATGAATTTAGCAAAGCTATACTAAAATAAAAAGTGGGAATTAAGATAGAAAACGCGGAAAACCAAATCAAAGTGGACTGTTAAACAACTTTCTCAATCTTTTTAACTGAATATAGAAGAACAATTCTCATGTGATCTGACAGAAAAAAAATATCTATTTGAACTTCTTGTTATAATATTTCAAAGTTATAGTTTTCTTTCCATCTCTTAAGAAACATTTTTATCTGAGCAAAAATAAATAAATAAATAGAAAATTTCAGTGAGATTTTAGAGTGTTCTATGATCACCATATATGACCTCTTTCATCAATCAGCTTACCTGAGGTTTATTTGTGTAAAAATGTGATTATGATTCTCTGAGCCTCATTTTAACCTGGGGAGTTAGGGAGCAACAATGATGTGGATCCTTTTTGTAGAACATTTGAAAACAAATATTATACTATGTAGATGACCAACTGGGTCTATAGCATGGAAACCATAGCAAAGTGTCAAGCATCAGTTCCAATCAGCTTCACAATGTGCTTATTACAAACATACACAGCTGGGTAATTAGCAGATGATTCTGTTCAAGTCATCATTTACAACAATGAGTTTAATTTGCATATGCTGAATAAAAGCTTTCCAAGAAGTTATTTTGAGCTTTGGCCAGATAGTTCAGTTGGTTAGAGTGTCATCCCAATACACAAAGGTTATGGGTTTAATTTACAGGCAGGGCACATACAGGAACAGATAAATGTTTCTGTCTACCTTTCTCTCTCTCCCTTACTCTTTCTCTAAAATCAATAAATACATTAAAAATATTTTGTGTTACTTTTTCACTATATGTAATAAAAATATAAAAAATATAATCAATTCAGGTTTAATCAAGATTTTCATAAACAACCAAAATAATAATAAACTTATTTTTTAAAACATAAAAATATTTTTGGTTTTATAACATTAATTTGTTTAAAAATTGCTTATTTAAGAACAGATGGAAGAGGATATGACAGCTAGTTAATTACCATTAAAAATAAAAATAAAAGAAAGTCTAAAAAGTATAAGAAAGTTATGCAGAAAAATTACTGAATCATTTTTAACAAAAATGAAATGATAATGTCACTTTAGCAAAGCTTAACTGAAAATAAAATGTATTAGGTAAACCCATAATACATAAGGACACCACCTTGATTTATTTTTGACAGCTACTATTTTCCTTACTCTACAAATTATACCAGAATGTAAAGGACACTTTAGAAAACCAACAGAATCTGCCAAACATGATTATATAAAGCTAAAATTTACTTGCTTATTGACCAGTGACTTTTAGAAATTATCAAACTAGAAATTATTTCTATGTAGTGTAGAGGTTTCTGTTTTGAAAGTATCCTTCCTTATCTGCTTCCAAGAGAAGTATGTGAAGGGAATGGGGTCTTTTTAGGCTGTCCAGAGACACACCAGAGTATTATGATACCTCATGTTCTTAGAATTCTTTCACTTTTCTCTTTCTGTTTATTAAATACTACTATATTTTTGAGGAACCAACTCTAGTCTTACATACTCTGTGATACTTTGAATATTCAGTAATGACTAACTTTTGTTTAAAGCAGGGGTAGTCAACCTTTTTATATCTACAGCCCACTTTTGTATCTCTGTTAGTAGTAAAATTTTCTAACCGCCCACCGGTTCCACAGTAATGGTGATTTATAAAGTAAGGAAGTAACTCTACTTTATAAAATGTATAAAGCAGAGTTACAGCAAGTTAGAGCATATAATAATTATTATTTACCAAGTACTTTATGTCAGATTTTTGCTAAATTTGGCAGAATAAATCTTTATAAAACAACTTACTATAGTTAAATCTATCTTTTTATTTATACTTTGGTTGCTCTGCTAACACCTACCATGAAAGCTGGAACACCCACTAGTGGGCGATAGGGACCAGGTTGACTACCACTGGTTTAAAGCGTCTTAAAATAACTTCCTGTTGTCCTTCTTTCCATGGTCCATCTATATATCACTATTTTTTAAATTCAGATATGATATCCCATTATTATAGAAGATATATCACTATAAACTTGCAGTAATATTTGCATGCTTAGTCAAGTTACTTACTTTTTTATTTTTTTTATAATCACATAAACTAAATTTGGTTACAATATTGAACAAAATGTCTTTATTTTGTATTCAAATTCAAAAATGGGCATCACTTAATCTGTGCTTCAAAATAAATTTTTATAGATCATAAGGCTATAGTAAAAAGGTTATAGAATACTGTCATGTGCTTAAATAGTATATCACTTTATTCCTTTTGTTTATAGTTTTCAGTTGTCTAATGGCATCACCTCTATTATTTGTCACTCTATTTTTTTATCTGCTTTTGCTAAAAGAGAATCAAAATGCAGTCATACTAATGGGGTTTTATTTGCCTCACTGGCTATGTCACTAAGAGAGATTTATTTAATAACTGATTTATTTCCATTGACTTCAAAGCCTAACCTTATCACAGTGTTTTCTTTCATATTTACAAATTAACATCTGTGAATACAGTAACTTTGTTTTTAGTGCATATAAAATAAATTCTGAACAGAATGTGGTTAAAATCTCTAATTTCATCTTACTTCGAAGACATCAGGACTTTATTAAATGTGTGACTTCTATTTGCATCCCAAGAGAAATTAATATCCTAGAGGAGTAGACATATTTATTTGTTATAAATTTATTATATGTATATTCAGTCACAACTATTTTTATGCTATAATTACCTCCATAAACAAAAAATTGGGAAAATTTTTAATTTATTAGGTGTATACAAAAATATATGAATGTATAATCCATGGTGCCCACACATATTTACTAAAGTTTATATTTAGATAATAACTAATACAATAGTCAATGTAAAATTTATTTTAAAATTTAGCAACTATGTTTTAATTTAACTGACCTAATAGTTAGAACCATAGCCATATTGAACAGAATATTCCACTTCAATATATATACAAAATAATAAATGTAGCATTATAACATCATTTTATTTACAATCATAACTATTTTTAAAATTACTCAGCAGATTCTAGGCATCAATTCTAAGAATATCAGGTTTGGAAAAATAACACATTATGTTATCTCCTATAAATATTATCATTTTATCCTTTGAAAAATGAATAGTCAACAGCTGCTTATTCCATCAGCTGTCTTTTATTTTGGATGATAAATGAATTCTCTGAATTTAAAAATTGTGTATTATTATGCATATACTAATAGTTCAAAAATATCTAAATTATCTCTTCCTTTAAACTTCTATTGGCATGTAAAAAATATGTTACACAATCTGAAATTTTGGCATTAAGAAAGTTACAATTAGTTTCCATTTTTTTAAGTTTTTTATTAGAAGCTTCATAATTTTTTTATTTCTGAAGCCTACTTCCCCTTTTTGTTTGTTGTTTTAATATGCAATTTTATATCTGTTCAGTACACACAGTAATGATATTTTACTTGTAGAATGATATAAACTTTGTAGCAATATCTTTCTGGGTTTTATTTTATATAGAGAGAGAGAGTACATAAAAAATGTCTGGTCACTATTTTAATAATTTGGGGCATTGTAAATCAAAGCTCTTTACCTATGCCAACTCAACATTTTATCTTTCTAAATCAGGGGTCTCAAACTCAACTCAGCATGTGGGCCGCAGAGCAAGATCACAGCCATTCGGCGGGCCGCACTAGGTCTACAAAAGGCAACTGTTATGCAACACTTTTCTCACTGCAGTTGAAAACAAAAAATATCAGTACAAAATTGTTTGGCGGGCCACATGCGGCCCGCGGGCCGCGAGTTTGAGACCCCTGTTAAAATGTATTATTGTTTACTTCAAATATGGCGTTATAACAAATAATCAAAACTGACTTGAACAAAATTGGTATAACTCAACATTTTGCAGCTTATTGAATGTGACATACTGTTTCTTAATTAATATATTGGATAATTTTACTCAAAACTTTTTCTTTATTTTAATGCATATATATGATACAACAGAGGATTGATTTAGTTAGATCACAGAGCTACTTGTGGGGCTTGCTGGCTTTCAAAAGAGAAAAAAGGAACCAAGAAGAGAAATAATCTTTTTCATACAATGAATTCAATGTAAAAATAAAAACTAGACACTTTGAGAATTTATATGAACACAGAGACAAAATGTTAATCATAAAGGAAATATGATTATTCCATTAGCTCTTGTAAACAACAAAACAAAAAATAAACACGTAAAAACTATTTTAAATATGCTGAAATAACAGTAATCTCAAAATGCTTAATGGCATAGTAATATTGTGAAAGTTGTTCAGGGCAGAAACTAGAACTAATATTTTATCCAATTTTAGAAAATATAGTTGAATTATCTAAGATTAATCTAAGAGGACAATATAGTATTAGTTTAACCTGATTAAAGGGACCTGAGAACAATTTTCCTCTTTAGAACTTCCCAATTTGTTTATTAGAGTCAGTACCCTCTAGAAATTCTAACTTCAGGGGCCTTAGCATGCTTTCTAATCTTAAATTTAAAGTTAAAACAGCTAAAATATTACTTTTAGATTTTCTCATTATTTCAAGCCCTGTCACATCACTTACGGTATATTACTTGATGATAAATTGTACCGTAAATGAAATTGCATGCTATAAAATATCATAATAGAATAAATAAAATGGAGAGCTCGGTGGGTTCATTTTATTTTCCTTGAATCATTAACCAAGCATTGCTATTATCTTCAGTGACAGAAACCGGGGATGACAAAAAGCTTGCATTTTCTGCTGCTGAGCCGAAAACACAGATTAGGAAACAGGCAGAATTTTTATAATTTTATTTTGAAGTGTTTGGGTAATCATTCTGCTTTTTCCAGGTGTGATTAGAGCTGTTTTGATATCTAGCAGGGGAAAAAAAAAAAAAAAGAAATACATAATTTATTTTTCAAGGCAAAAGTTAAATGAAGCTTCAGAAAAATCATTTAATCTTGTCCTCTTTCTCTAACAAGGGGTAAACCGAAACACAGCAGAGAGATGAATCAAGGTCTGAAGTGAAAGTCCAATTAGTCTTTTTCAGTAATCATTCATTCACTCATTCACTGATTTATCCATCTCAGTGAATACTAATTGATTGTTTTCCAAGAGCTAGGTACCGAAGATGCCGGATCATTATTCTAAATTCTTGCCATCAAAATCTTACAGAAGATGAGGAACAGCTTTGAGAAAGAAAAAAGATGGTAAAAAGAACTCTGAATGATGAAAGCTCTTTAAACAAGAGGAGAGACGAATTGAAGGTATTAGACCAAGGGAACTTTGTGCATAGGCCCAAGAAGAAAGCAGTATTCAGTGTTTGAATGGCCCAATGCAGGCAGTGGATGGTGGGACAGAGACTGAAGAGGCAGGAAAAACGAGTGAGGAAATAATCCTAGGGTCACTGTTTGGCAATTGAAAAGTTTTAAGCTTGAAAATGATAGATTTACATGTGTTTCTTAGAAATATTATTATAATTGAATATGGGAATAGGTGAATCAACACAAGAAGACCACTTATAGCCTCCTTTTATTGCAAAATTGTGTCCCATAGTATGAGTGAAAGTGCATATAAAATGCAGTGCACACAGTCAAGGCTGTTTTCAGAAAGTATTCTGTTTCAAACTACGTGTCGAGCTTTTATCTCATGTTGTATGGTTATGACATCTGATGATAGAGAAATGAGCATTTTGGCCTTAGCCTTCTTAAAAGATATTTAATGGCTGTTTATGCCTAACAAGTTTTTTTGTTTGTTTGTTTGTTTTTTTTTTTGTTTGTTTGTTTTTTGTCTTATAGCCATTTTCAGGAACCTTAATGACTTTAAATGTCTTTACGGCTCATAACATGGCTTTACTATTGCCAGCTTTCTCCAAATTTCTGCAGAAACACATTCAGGTAAGCAGATTTATTGGCTGGCTTTGCCTAACAGTTCTTAAATAAACTTTTATCTTTTCCATTTTTATATTATAGCTGTCTGTCTTTCCACATTTTAACAGTTTCATAGAAATTTTTTCATCAACAACTGGCAAAAACACTAAGGTCAAAGTCTAAAAGTTATCTTTAGTGCTAAGCATAAGGCCTTGTACTTGCAAAGTGTTCAATAAATATTAAATTCGGGCACCTATGAATTATTTAATGACTGTTATGAAATTGGTTATAGTGGCTCTACCTTCAAGAACTTGGTAATAATAGGAGTAAGATGAGCTTTTGAAGTAAAGATTAAAATGGAGATATGCAAAGTCATATGAAAAGAAAGATATACATTTTGGTAACTAAAACTTGATTGCATCATGAGCAAATTGATTTACTTTTCAGCAGTATTTATTTCCTAGATAGTATTTTAGGCACAGGCTGCAAAATATATGTGAGACTAATTTAAATATTAAATAAATTAATTAGTATTACAAAAGATATGGAAGAAGAAAGAAAGGAAGAAATGAAAGAAGGAAGAAAAGAAATATCAATAGAATATGAAGAAAATGATCCAAGGAAAGAGTTCTTGATTATTGCAATGAAAATATCCATATGGTACCTCTCAGGGTTGGCTGGGCCAGGTGGCTCCAAAAAATGCCACAGGGCTTTTTCTCTTCAATTATCTTCACAGACTTTTTCAATGAACAGTAGTCATGATGGTCCCTCAATATGTGCATCTCGCTCATTGACACCAAAAAAAAAAAAAAAAACACCACTTTTTATTTTAGAAACCTGACAGAAAAATCCTGGACAGGTATTGGTTTAGCTAGCTTCTTTTATACATATATACATTTCTGAATATAAGCTTGTGAGCCTCAAGTGAATCCTAGATATAAATCCTGATATTGAGTATACTGTCTCATCCAGAGACATACTTTTGGGTCCTCATCCTTGTCTGAGAGATATTCTCCTGAAAGGAACAACTTTAATAAATGAAATAAATAAGAAAAATTTATAATGTTTTAGGTATTTACAAATATAACTGATATCAGAAAAGTAAGAAAAAGCAAATAAGAATTTTAAAAGTAAGAGTACAGTGGTGAAATTAAATAGAACGTCTGGGAAAGGAGTCTCTGCTTGGTAAAATTTGAATTAATACCTGAAAAACGTGAGAGACTAAGACATTAAAAAAAGGTGGGAGAAGAATAAGGGTGGAAATGGCAAGTGTAAATACCCTCAGACAGAAACATACCTATGAGTTTGTGGAACGGCACAAAGAATGGAATGGCTAAAGATAGATCTGAGAACACTGTTAGAACATTCTTTAGAAAACACTGGGGGACAAATTTTTTCTTCATTTTCTGTTGCATGAGGTTTTAGAACTGTTTCTATATATTTCTGCATCATTGACTTCAAATCTGAAATCTGTTTTTTGGTGTATGCTCTAGTTGTTATGCAATTTTAATTTCTTTTTGTTACACTTAATGCCATGCATTGGTTTTTAAATTGGAGTTAAAAGGCAACAACTATTGGATTGAACATAACCAGAAGGCAATTAATGTGTTACAAACATCACTTTTACATAATTGTAGTTGTTTTAAAATGTAACAAATTATTATCTGATAAAAACACCATCATCTTACTTTGTCTTAAAATTGAATCATGGCTTCTTAGAGTAGGTGCAAATGTAAGAATAGTCCTGACACCGTCTGTTATGTATGTGGCTGTTACACACTTCAACGTCAAAGGTTCAATATTTCATCATTTGTGACATGTGCATATATTGCTCATTTTCAGGTTCCCCTTGGCGATCAAGACAAGAATTGGGCTCCTCATATTGTGTGTCATAATTGTGAGGAAATGCTTCATGACTGGACAAAAGGAAAACACAAAGGAATGCCTTTTTTGTATTCCCATGGTTTGGCGTGAACCTAAGGACCACAGCAGTGACTGTTATTTCTGTCTCATCCATACTAAGGGCATCGGCAAGAAAAAACAGCATATGATTGCATATCCTAATATTCTTTCAGCAATACGACCTATCCCACACTCTGAGACACTCCTGGTTCCAGTTTTCAATGGTTTTATTTCTTCTAAGGATGAAGAAAGTGAACATGGTGATCACGTGTATTTTGATAAGATGCATGAGGAAGTGGTTGTAGAATCTGAAGGGTCTTCTTCTGATGCTAAGCAGTCATTAACCCCTCAGCAGTTTAGCCAACCTGAATTGAATGACTTAGTAAGAGATTTGGGCCTATCAAAGAAAGCAGCTGAGTTATTAGCCCTCCAGGTTTCAAGAAAAGAATGTACTTCACCGGTCAGCTAAAGTATCCCATTTCAAAAAGCGTGAACAAATTTTTGTGGACTTTTTTTCAAAAGACAAACACTTTGTTTATTGTCATGATATCAGTCGTCTTCTCAGCCAGCTAGGTGTTACCACTTACAGTTCAACAGAATGGCAGCTATTTCTTGACAGCTCTAAATGGAAATGTGTTCTCCTATACAACAGTAATGTTTATGCAGCACTTCCAATTGGTTATTCAACTCATCTGTGAGAAGATTATAATGACATAAAAATTGTCCTCAACTTTCCAAAGTATGAGGAACATAACTGGATCATTTGTGTGGATCTTAAAATGGTAAACTTCCTGCTAGGACAACAGAGAGGTTTCATGAAGTATCCTTGCTTTCTGTGTTTGTGGGACAGCCAAGCTCGGGAGAAACACAGAAGGAGTGGCCAAAATGTGAAACTCTGGAAGTAAGGATGCAAAATATTGTGAATAAACCTGTAGTTAATCGAGACAGGATCATTTTTTCCCCACTTCACATCAAACATGGCTTAATGAAGCAGTTTGTTCAGGCTTTGAATAGAGAAAATAAATACTCTCAACATATTATTTCTGCTTTTCCTGCTTTGTCTTTCGAGAAGATAAAAGCAGGTGTATTCAATAGACCTCAAATTCAAACCCTCATACGTGAGGAGGAATTTGCCAGGAAGATGAATAAGGAGGATAAAGCAGCTTGACAGTCTTTTGTGGCAGTTACAAAGAACTTCCTTGGCAACAAAAAAGCAGAAAACTATGAACTTCTGGTTCAAAGGATGCTGTTGGCTTTCTGTGACATTTGATGTAACATGAGCATTAAGATTCACTTCCTGAAAAGTCATCTTGGTAAGTTTCCCAAAAATCTTGGAGCTGTTAGTGATGAGCAGACTACTGCTGGAGCATCGAACAAGATTGACCTCAACAAGTACACAAACACAAGAGCTACAATTGCAAATTTTTGCCTGAATAGAATTTAAATGAGTTTTGTGCAAATTTTATGATTAAAATAAGTGTTTTTTATATGTTCTATTTTGAAATTGTAGACAAGTTCTAATGTAATCATATCTTTTAGTGTATTAGTATATTTACTGCATTATATGAATCATTATATTTTCACAAAGATGATGCCCAAGTAGATATTCTACTTCATTATGTTAAACTAAATGTTGAAAATTTTAAAGTAAGATGAAAACCTAAAATCTTGAATTGCAAAAATGGTAGCTTACAGAGAAAAACTAATGTCAGATTTGAGATCAGCTCACACAAATTAGGTAAGAACAAGTGTTTTTGTGGAAGCAACAAAAATTTTGTTCCCCAGTCAAATTAACTGCACTTATGTGGAGGAATAGTTTCCTCAGACACTGGGCTGATTAGACTACCTAGGTTAGGCCAAAGAATGCTCCACATAATTGAGTTTATTTTAATAGGATTTTGTACTACTACATATATGATTGGGGAAATAATATCACCTTACAATAAAGTATAGTTTGTTTTATTTTGTCTTAATCTATTATTTTGCATATAATTCCCTTTGGGTGAACTAATGGGAAAGAATCATTTTGCTAAGAACAATGTTGTGAGCATTTCTAAGTGCCTACAATACTGTCATCCTAAATTACGTGGCAAAAGTTTTCATAACATAGCTGATAGAATGTGCAATTGCAATTTCAATGTTTTTTTTTTCATTGTACAGAAATTGCAATTGAGGTAATATTGACAATCTGTCTGTTAGCTGCTGTAGCATTGGTTATGAGGTTAGTGTATATTTCTACATTTATAGTGAGTTCATATAATCTTCACCATGTTTAACATGTTGTAAAAAGAAAAAACTAAATTTGTATTTCAGGCTCTAAAAAATTCATTGTGTAAAATAAGTTAAAATAAAAGTTATTTATGTGTGTTAAATGCTTTATAAAATACATTGTAAAAATATTTTTCCATGCTTTGGTGTAAATGAAAATATTATTTTATTATTGATTGCAGTATGTTTGATAGTGTTATTTTCCAACTACTACTAGCCATGTCCTGTTCCAAAATAAAAGTTATTGATAATGTTGAACATTTTTCTCAAACCTTGTCAGCTAGTACAGAAACATGAAAAGATTTTTAACCAAGCTATTATTACAAGAAACAATAAATACTTGGACTTTTCAGGACTCATATATAGAAAAAGTATAACCTCAGTGATAGACTAAAATATTTGTTGCCTTTTAAACCAAAAAGTTTTAGTTAAGACATTCATTGATTTAGAAGATGTTGATCTTTTTTCAAGAATAAAAAAATACATGTAATTCTGCTTTGAGAATGTGCATTATTTAAAAATAAATAAAATGCTACTTTAAATGTAAAGGAGTTCAAAATTTTAATGTTTATCAATAAAGATGATAAATTTTCCATTTAGATTTGTAAAAGTGGATTGAAAAAGAGTAATATGCACTCCCATATTGGGAGGTGACATGGCTCCCTTGGTGAGAAACATCAATCCCTAAACATGAAGAGAAGCTCATTACCACAAAGGTGGTAGAGCAGCCATTCTGTGTACTGGAATAAAAGTGTCTACAAGAGGCAATGCGTCTAAAACCAAAGGAAATATATACCAAGAAAAATGGACTGTCAGGCAGAATGATATTGGTCAGATGTAAGCACAGCAGAAAAGTTTTCTTAGGTAGAAATGTGGCTGACTGTTCTCCCAATAAATAGTGGTTTAAAAATTGATACAATAGAACTTACATTTGTCAACAATATTTCAATTTTTTCCCCTCTTTGGAGAGGGGGAAAAAAGGGGGTATCACATTATAAGAAATAAGAGAC
Source organism: Saccopteryx leptura (assembly GCF_036850995.1). NCBI lineage: Eukaryota > Metazoa > Chordata > Mammalia > Chiroptera > Emballonuridae > Saccopteryx > Saccopteryx leptura. The sequence goes on from NC_089507.1 coordinate 22,461,898, forward strand.
AGTCTTCAGTGAAAGTTTCCTAAAGAATATGAAAATAATAAAAATGGTCTTAAAAACTGACATTTTTATATCAATACATAATCATAAGAGAACTTTCCAAATTCATCTTGCACATATTGAATTAATTTGTTTATCCAAGAATACTTCTTTAGAGGCTCTATATCTCATTATAGATGAATCAATTTACTTTTCAATTTTCTCCTAAGTCTAATGAATTTTAGCAGTGTGAGTCTACCCTTGACAAATATACAACTCTCATCCTGAAACACTAAGGGTCATATCTTATACTCTTTTATTGTTACTCAGTCTCTGGGTATACAGCCACTTGATGTATCTCAAGGAATATACACATTATGATATTGAATTGGCCACTCAAGGGAGTTTTAGCAATTTGCATTTATTGCATATTCAAGACAAAATTCACTGGTTGGTTTTTTTAAAGTTAATAATAAGCAAATGGACTCTGTAAAGCATTGATTTTTTTGAAGCCAAAAACATAAAGCAAAAATAAACTATATTTTCTTTCTTTACTATGAAATTGGTGTATACTTATTCTGTTTTTATAATAACAAGATATCTTAACTTTCCAAATATGTTAAATGTTAGAACTGAATAATTATATCAACTATAGAGAGACTACTTCATTTGGTGAATATTTGTATATATTTGGTATTAGTTTTACTAGTGGTCATTACTTACAGTTTCAAAATTCTCCAAGTCTGTACTTAGGAAATTCCTGGATACAGAATTGAGTTTCATTCTGAAGCACAAAATATCTGAACAGTATTAAATTTATATTTAACTAAATTTTATATTTTTTGATTTAAAAGCTATCTTAACAATCATCTTGCTAAATATTCCAGAAATCAAACCAACAAGTAACATTTAATATAAAGAATTTCCAGCATTGAAGTAGATAGCTTCACCAAACCAAGTAGAGGACAGTGACTACTTACTCTCAGAAAAAATATAGGTTGATTTATATACATATATACATACATATGTGTATGCATATATATTAATATATATATATATATTTGTGCATGTGTGTATATACATGCATATATATGTATATATATACACACACACATACACACATATATAAAGAAAGAATTTTTAGCTTGAAAATTTAAAGATAAAGAATGAATGATATATTCAGGTATTGAAAGATGGTGATGGAGTAGATGGATGTTCCAACTGCCACCTCCCAGGACCAAACTGTATTACAACTTAATTTAAGAATAACCATCTCGAAAAAACCAACTTTGGACTAAAGGAAGAGGAATCTATAACCAAGGATCAAAGAAGAAGCCATACCAACACTAGTAGGAAGAGCAGAGATGTAGAAAGGGCTGCCTTACACTCAGAAATAAACAGCAGCTGAGGGACTGGAGGGACTCTTACTGCAGGGAGGGTCACCCTGAGAGGTGTGGGTGCTCAGCCCCAGGTCTGGAGCCCCAGATCCTAGACGAGGCACCCAGACAGCATTTGGCAGTGAAAAGAGAAGTGTTTCTGTCTGCAAGAAAAAGACTGAGATTTCTGAGGTGCAGGCTTCATCTTAAAGGTCCCACACAAAAAAATCTCATTTACAGCCACTAACTTGGGGCTCTGGTGGAGAGAGAGCTGAGAAGACTGGAGTTGCATGAAGAGAGTGTAATCTTGGAGGCCCAAGGAGAGACACCACGGAGGGTGGCCACCAGAAACACTGTGCTGAGTCATTCTCCAGTACTGCAGTAGCCATCTTTCTTTGGTGGAGCATCCCCTCTTTGCAGCATCAGCCTGCTGAAAAGCAGCCACTCTGCCCTCAGAAGTCTCTCATACTTCAGAATAGTGATGGGTCATTCTGAGAGGCCAGGAAGCAGGGGGTGTGTCAGTGGCTCAATTTTCTGGTGTTGAGACCAGGGTGTTCCCCCACAGTCTCAACTGTAATACAGGTGCTCCTATGTCACAGGAGACTCAGTAGAAACTGTCCTGAATGCAGATAGGCCACACCTCTGGGTTTCAGAAGCCACACCCACCAGCCTCCTGGGGCCACACCCTACTGAGGTTTGTAAAAAAATCATAACAGACTGACACCTGAGGCTGAAGGGTGAAGCCACACCCACCACCCTTTTTAATCCCTGAATTACTGCAGGCTCTAGACTCTAGCAGAGTTTTTTTCAGCAACTGAGCCCAACAAGCAGCCAGCAGACAAAGGTTGCAGGAAGCAGGTATCAGGGAAACTTGGACTTTTAAGCAAACTTTCCTCCAGGCCAGAGTGAGTAAAAACCAACCTAGGAGTATAGCATGGTATTTCCATTTAACCTGGGTCCAGCACAGGCAGCCATGAACTCTGGATTGCTTGTAGCTCCAAGAAAGTTGCTGAGGACCATTGATGGGCAGTGTCTCCCACTGGTCTGTGCCAAGTTCCTGCCAGGGAACCCAGCAATGTGCCAGAGGACCAGGTCTGCCACATCCAGGGGCCAGTTGTGGAAGGTATTGGTTCAGGACCTAATACCCCTGCTAGAGCGATATCCTAAGGAAAGGCTCCTCACATCTGGCCCAGCTGTGGCAAGTTCCACCCTCTGTGATCAGCACCAGCACAGCAGCTTATGTGCATTGGATAGGGTGGAGCTTCACAGTGAGCTGGCCTGGTTCCTGGAATTCCTGCCCTGCTGGGCTAGATTCCACAGAGGGAATGGAGAGAGGCTTAGAGCATGGAAATTTAACATAGATGTCTCTGCGAGTCTATTGTTGGATCTGGTTGAAGGCTTAGCCATATTTGAGAGGGGAACCATTAGACCCAGGAGAGGACTCTCTCAGTCATCCTCCCTGAGACCAGGGTCTCACCAGCTGAAAGAACTTCTACAGTAGGGACTATTAGCCACACTTGGTCTGAACTTCTGATCACCTTGTTGGGGAGAAATAAAATTTAAGTATCCAGCAGTGGCTGAGGGATTAAGCCCTAGAGTAGGGGCCACTAAGCTTCTGACCAAGAGACCCCTGAAGTAGGGGGTCCCACTAATATTGTATTCACAACCTCAGCTTCCCTAACCCACTAAGCATGCAACCTGTAGAGGGGTTGATTGGGTGAGGCCAGTCTGAGCCCACACTACAGTCTTACTACAGAAAACTCTGTAGGAAGATCAAGCAGCTGAAAGAGGAGGAGGAGCAGTTGAAAAGTAGAGACAAATCTTACAGAGCTAAGGGCTTTTATGGAGCTGCTGTCATCTCTAAGCAGGAGGAAGCTGATCCTTATACAAACGTTGGTCTCTCCCACACTACTCAGGCAAAAAAAAAAATGCAGACACAAACAGAAAAAACTGCAGCAGCTGCAGACACATAACCAACAGTGGGTTACAAATAACAGCTGACACCAACCCAAGAAGATCTAGAGCCAACACAACTGGCAGTGAGTGGCAGACAGCACCATCCCTAGACTTAGCTACCTACACAAGCAGCATGCCCAAATGTGATGTCTAGCAGACACCAGACACTGGAGAATAAATACACTCAACAGGACTGACACTGCAGTGTGTAATACACATGATCAAGGTTGACCTTTAGAGTCAATCAGCCTGAAAAGAATAATTCTACCCATGAAAGGACCAGCTGCATTTAATACTCATATATAATAAGAGGGAAAATAGTACCTTTAAGAAACATTCCTGCCTGACCAGGGGGTGGTGCAGTGAATAGAACGTTGGACTGGGATGCAGAGGACCCAGATTCGAGAACCCGAGATCTCCAGCTTGAGCATGGGCTCATCTGATTTGAGCAAAGCTCAAGCAAGGGGTTACTCTGTCTGCTGAAGGCTCGTGGTCAAGGCACATATGAGAAAGCAATTAATGAACAACTAAGGTGCCACAACAAAAAAACTAATGATTGATGCTTCTCATCTCTCTCCATTCCTGTCTGTCTGTCCCTATCTATCCCTCTCTCTGACTCTCTCTCTCTGTCTCTGTCAAAAAAAAAAAAAAAAAAGGAAAAGAAACCTTTTTAAAACAAGAAAAACAGGGCATGGAAGTCAGTACCACTGAGACCTTTTTCTTCATAAAGACATCATAAAAATTTCAAAGTCAGATAGTGCTACCTAATGCACAATCAAAATGGACAAACAGAGAAATGTGACCCAAATGAATCAATAAGAGAAATTCCCAGAAAAAGAACTGAATGAGATGGAAGTAACCAAAGTACCAGATGCAGAGTTTAAAACAATGATTTTTGGATGTTCAAGATCTTAAAGCAACAATGGATAGATATAATGAGCACCTAAATAACAAGATAGCAGGCATCAAAAAGACCAGTCAGAAATAACAAATACAATATCAGAAATGAAGATTTCAGTAGAAGGAATCAGTTACAGGCTGGATGAAGCAGAGAATCAGATCATCAATTTAGAGAACCAGATAAATGAAAGCATGGAAGTAAAGCAGCAAAAAAGGGAAAAGGCTCCAAAAGACTGAGAAAACTCTAAGAGAGCTCTGTGATAACATAAAAAGAAATAATATCCACATCATAGGGGTTTCTGAAGGAGAAACAAATGAACAAGAGAGAACCTGTTTTCCCTTAAGAACATGTTTTAAAAACTCATAGCTGAAAACTATCCAAAATTGATGAAGGAAAATGTAATAAAAGTACAAGAATCACAGAGCGTCCCATTAAAAAGGAAAATCCAAGGATGCCTACACCAAGACACATCATAATTAAAGTGCCAAAATTAAAAGACAAAAAAAGAATACTAAAAGCTGCACAAGAAAAGTAGTTAATTACCTACAGAGGAGACCCCATAAGGATGACATCTGACTTCTCAACAGAAACACTTAAGGCCATAAGGGATTAGCAAGAAATATTCAAAGTAATGACAAACAAGAACCTTCAACCGCTTGACCTGGTGGTGGAGCAGTGGATAGAGCATTGGACTGGGATGCGGAAGACCCAGGTTCGAGACCCTGAGGTCACCAGCTTGAGTGCGGGCTCATCTGGTTTGAACAAAAAGCTCACCAGCTTGAGCCCAAGGTCGCTGGCTCGAGCAAGGAGTTACTTGGTCTGCTGAAGGCCCAGGGTCAATGCACATATGAGAAAGCAATCAGTGAACAACTAAGGTGTCACAATGCGCAATGAGAAACTAATAATTGATGCTTCTCATCTCTCTGTTCCTGTCTGTCTGTCCCTGTCTATCCCTCTCTCTGACTCTCTGTCTGTCTCTGTAAAAAAAAAAAAAAAGAACCTACAACCAAGACTTCAAGACTTCTTTATTCAGCAAGGCTATTGTTTAAAATTGAAGGAGAAATATAAAGCTTCCCAGACAAGAAACAAACAAATAAAATACCTCAAGGAATTCATTACAACCAAACCCATACTGCAAGAAATGTTAAGGAATCTACTGTAAAAAGAGCAAAGAAAAAATAATCTAGAAAGAGGATTGTAGATTTAAAGAACAAACCTGCAATAAATAAGTGCATGTCAATAGTAACCTTAAATGTAAATGGATTAAATGCTCCAATCAAAAGACAAAGGGTAGCTGCATGGATAAGAAAACAGGACCCATATGTATGTTGTCTATAAGAGACTCACCTCAGAACAATAGATACACATAGACTTAAAGTGAAGGGATGGAGAAAAGTATTTTATGCAAGTAGAAAAAAAAAAAAAAGCTGAGGTAGCAATATGTATATCTGACAAAATAAACTTTGAAACAAAGGCTATATATAGTAAGGAGTAAAGAAAGTCACTACATAATAATGAGAAAAGGAGCAATCCAACAGGAGGATATAACCATTGTAAATATTTATGCACCTAATATAGGAGCACCTACATATATAAAGCAGATTGTGATAAACGGAAAAGGCAAGATCAACTGCAATACTATAATAGTAGGAGATTTTAATACTCCACTAACATCAATGAATAGGTCCTCAAGAAAAAAAAATTAACAAAGAAACAGTACCCTTCAAGAACACACTAGATCAATTGGATTAAATAGATATCTTCAGAACTTTTCACCCCAAAGAAGCAGAATATACATTTTTTTAAGTGCTCAAGGTACATTCTCTAGGACAGACCACATGATAGGACACAAAACAAATCTCAATATATTTAAGAAGATTGAAATCATATCAAGCATCTTTTCTGCTCACAATGGCATGAAACTAGAAATCAACTACAACAGAAAAACTGAAAACATTCAAACACTTGGAAGCTAAATAGCATATTATTAAATAACAAATAGGTTAACAATGGGATCAAAAAAGGAATATAAAATTTTCTTGAAACAAATGAAAATGAACATTCAACAATTCAAAATGTATAGAACACAGCAAAAGCAGTCCTGAGAGGGAAGTACATAGCATTACAAGCATACCTTAAGAAGCAAGAAAAAGCTCAAATAAACAAATTAACCCTTCATCTAAAAAGACTGGAAAAAGAACAACAAATAAACCCTAGAGGAAGTAGAAGGAAGAAGATAATAAAGATCAGAGTGGAAATAAATGACATAGAGGTTAAAAAGCAATACAAAAGATCAATAAAACCAGCAATTGATTCATTGAAAAGGTAAACAAGATTGACAAATCTTTAACCAGTCTCATAAAAAAAAAGGGAGAGGACTCAAATAAATAAAATTAGAAATGAAAAAGAAAAAGTAACAACTGACACCACAGAAATGCAAAGGAGTATAAGAAAATGCTATGGATATCTATATGCCAAAAATTGGACAACCTAGGTGAAATGGATAAATTCCTAGAAACATACAATCTTCCAAGACTCAATCTCGAAAAATCAGAAAATCTAAACAAATCAATCACAATAAATGAAATTGAAACAGTTATCAAAAACTGTCAACAAACAAAACTCCTGGACCAGATGGCTTCAAAGGTGAATTTTACTAAATAGTCAAAGAAGAACTAACACCTTTCCTTCTCAAGCTATTTCAAAATATTCAAGAGAACTGAAGACTTCCAAGCTCTTCTATGAGGCAACCACTATCCTCATCCAAAACCAGATAAAGACACTACAAAGAAAGAAAACTATAAGCCAATATCCCTGAAGAACTTAGATGCTAAAATTTTCAACAAAGTATTAGCAAACCAGATCCAGCAACACATTAAAAAAGTCATACAACATGATCAAGTGGGATTTATTCCACGAAAGCAAGATTGGTCAATATTTACAAAGCAATTGATGTGATTTATCTCATAAACACAAGAAAAAAGAAAAATCATATAATTATATCAATAGATAAAGAAAAAAGCATTTGATAAAATCCAGCACCCATTTATGATCAAAACTCTCAGCAAAGTGGGAATACAGGGAACGTACCTCAGCATAGTAAAGGCCATCTATGACAAACCCACAGCTAACCTCACACTCAATGGACAAAAATTAAAAGCAATCCCCTTAAGATCAGGAACAAGGCAGGAGTGCCCCCTTTCACTACTCTTATTCAACATAGTTCTGGAAGTCTTAGCCACAGCAGTCAGACAAGAAGAAGATATCAAAGGCATCCAAATTGGAAAAGAGAAGTAAAACTATCGTTATTTGCTGATGACATGATACTGTAAATAAAAGACCCTAAAGTCTCAGTCAAAAACCTTCTAGACATGGTAAATGAATTTGGAAAGGTGGCAGGATATAAAATTAATACACAGAAATCAGAGGCACTTTTATACACTAACAATGAACTGCCAGAAAGAGAAATTAAGGAAACAATCCCCTTCACTATTGCAACAACAAAATAGGGGAGAGGGGTGGGAAATGGGGGACAAGGTGTTGAAGGTGAGGGAATTATATTGAGTGGGACACTTGAATTCATGTAAACACAATGAATTAAAATTAATAAAAAAAATTTTTAAAAGAGAAAATGAGGCCCTGGCCAGTTGGCTCAGCGGTAGAGCGTTGGCCTGGCGTGCAAGAGTCCTGGGTTCAATTCCCGGCCAGGGCACACAGGAGAACACCCATCTGCTTCTCCACCCCTCCCCCTCTCCTTCCTCTCTGTCTCTCTCTTCCCCTCCCGCAGCCGAGGCTCCATTGGAGCAAAGATGGCCCAGGCGCTGGGGATGGCTCTGTGGCCTCTCCCTCAGGTGCTAGAATGGCTCTGGATGCAACAGAGCGATGCCCCAGAGGGGCAGAGCATCGCCCCCTGGTGAGCATGCCGGGTGGATCCTGGTCGGGCGCATGCAGGAGTCTGACTGCCTCCCCGTTTCCAGCTTCGGAAAAATGAAAAAAAAAAAAAAAGAGAGAGAAAATGAATGCTTATTTTCTTAGTAGTAAAATGTACTTGATAAATTTTAAAATGTATTGCACTTGTTTATAAACTGCCATAGCTGTCATATCAGCTGGCTTGAGTTTGACTCTTCACAAAATGGTAAAATTGTATGAAATTCATAGAGTTCTTGTAGTACTATGGTATTGTAAAATAGAGTTTTCACAGTTGACTGTGTCTATAGTGCAGACAGAACTCTAAAATTTTTATGTAAGGTTGTGAAAGCAACATTTGCTTCTTATAATTTTTAAATATATATATATATACACACACACACACACACACACACACACACACACACACACACACACAAACATACACACATTTATAATTTCCCAAAAGAATGACATAAGCAGCTGTACTATAATAAAAGGGCCCAGAATTTAGAGTTGGAGGATATGTATTAAATGACCTGTATTATCTATGTTTTATGATGATTCAGGGCCTTTTTGTTCACTTCCTTGTATCACAGTTTCTATAACTCACATAACTGTTTTGAAAAGAAAGGCCCTGGCTGGTTGGCTCAGTGGTAGAGCATCGGCCTGGTGTGCGGAAGTCCCGGGTTCAATTCCCGGCTAGGGCACACAGGAAAGGCACCCATCTGCTTCTCCACCCCTCCCCCTCTCCTTCCTCTCTGTCTCTCTCTTCCCCTCCCGCAGCCAAGGCTCCATTGGAGCAAAATATGGCCCGGGCGCTGGGGATGGCTCCTTGGCCTCTGCCCCAGGTGCTAGAGTGGCTCTGGTCGCGACAGGGCAACACCCCGGATGGGCAGAGCATCGCCCCCTGGTGGGTGTGCCGGGTGGATCCCAGTCGGGCGCATGCGGGAGTCTATCTGACTGCCTCCCCGTTTCCAGCTTCAGAAGAATACAAAAAAAAAAAAAAAAAGAAAGAAAGAAAGAAAGAAAGAAAAAAAAAGAAAAGAAAGTTAAAAAAAAGTATGAAAAGATCAAAAACTTATGTAATGCTTTGTAAACAATACCACTAGAAAAATCTATAATCATTAGAATATCTTTCCACTGGTACTAAACAACCAGTGGAAAAATTTTAATAATGTTTTAAAAGGATCTGGATATAAGAAGAATCATGAAATCAAATTAGAGATAATTTAAATCAATTTCACTTGAAATGTATAAACATGTTTTATAAAATTTGAGGGAGAATTGAATAAAAACTTGATATGTTGATAATATATATCATTGATTATATCACAAATATTTTCTGCATTAAATGTGCTATACTTTAAGAATCAGTTGTGACCCAGTGAAGCAAATGTATAATAATTTAACTGGAAAGTGGTTGACTCACTATTTATCTCTCTGTAAAGATAATCGATAGAATTTTTTTGTTATGGATCAATCTTATGAAAACATGTTTGTCAATAACTCTGTGACTATCACCTTTGCAAAATATGACACAAACAGGATTATTTTCACAATTTTTTAAATTTCAAATACCTATAGAGTTTCCCAGTGCTTAACATCTTTGTGAATGGTCATAGTATCTTTTATCTTAAAATGTTAAGCTCAAGCAAGGAATATGTTGCTAAAACATTTCATGATAACTTGTATTCGATACAGGTATAGAAAACAAAGAGCAATAAAATGGACACATACATCAATATATCTTATTTAAACTAAGTGTCTTCTAGCACCTCTACTAATATACAAAATTGTCATTTATTGAGTAAGTTGTTCTTTGACAATATCCAACTGATGATTATTGTAGTATTTATACCATTGCAATGTGTGGTGTGTGAGTCTTTTCATTTATTTACATGGCATATCTATAAAAAGAGAAAAATAAAGGAGGGTAAAAAGATAAATAGGACACCTACATTAAGTAGTTTTCTCAACAAGCATAACCAAAAACACAATATGTTAAAATATGTCTACTGTTAATTAATGTAAAAGTGGTCTTCACATTCATCACAAAGATAAAAACAAAACTGAGAGTTTGATAACTTAGTCTGTTTTGGATTTGTTTATATGTATATGTATGTGTGTGTGTTCTTAATACAAATAATAGAAAATTAGAAGAAAGTTAAATTATTTGATGGAAGAAAGTCCATCTATGACAGGTTTTTATTTCTCAGTGATCTAAATTTCTGTTTGGCAAATAATATGTATTATTTTTCAAAAAGCTAATTTGAAAATAATATAGTTCAGCTATTATGGTTTCTTGTCAGTATATAATGTGGAAAGCAAATATCATGGAATAAATCTGTTACTTCAAACATACTAATAATTTTCTTTTTTTATTCCTTTTTTTATAAATGTATTGTGTTAACATAGATCACAAAACTGTACAGGTTTCAAGTGTACAACTGAATATAGAGCCATCTATACACCGCATCATGCCTCACCCATCAGAAGTAAAGTCTTTTTCTGCCCTCATGTACCCTCACCTAATGCCCTCCTCCCCCCTTTTCCCCTTCCCCTTTCCCTCTGGTTATTGCCACTCCATTATCTGTATCTATATGTGTTATGTATACTTGGTTTTTGGATAATCATTTCACCTTTTTGATCCAGTCCTCTCTTCTCCTTTTCCTCTGACAACCATCCATCTTTTCCCTGTGTTCATGCCTCTGTTTCTATTTTGTTCCTCACTTTATTGTGTGTAAATAATATAACCAATGTCAGCCTAATACATTCAATAAAGTAATAAAATAATGCGTCAGGATGGTCAAGTAGTCTAAGGTGCCAAACTCATGCTCTACTTTGTGATTTTCTTTGTGAGTTTAAATTCCTAGGATGTTAAAGTTTTCAACTTAAAGAATTTAAAAAACAGAATGAGACTTTTTGTTTTATATACAAGAAAAAAGAAGCCAGTTATTTACCACATTGCTTACCAAAAGAGTAATATATGTACTCTGAAAACACTGATATAATATTAAATCTTGATTTTTTCTACATTAAATATTAGCTTAATAAGAATCATTTGATAATAAAATAAATTTAAATCCAAAGCTTTCAATATCATTTAGTTAAAATTATTTAGAGTAATGATAGTTTAAAAATCCTAAAACATAGAGGTTTTTTCCTTCGTATGTTAGTGTTTTGCATATATTAAGACTCTTATTTCTCACAAAACCCTATTATTCTTATTCTACAATGTGGGAAATAAGTACACAGTGGTTCTGTCACTAGATTGGTAAAATTATATAAATGTGTATTCACATATTACATATATATATATACTAAAGTCAAATAAATCAAATATGAATAAAATCTAAAATTAAAAGTAATTATAGATAATAAGCAGATAATGTGTGCTTAATGTATATCATTTCTAGCTTTTGGGAAATCACAAACAATAATTTATAAACTCCTATCTTCAATAAACAATGTTAGTTATTTTAAGTTATTTTCCAAATTTGAAGAAAGCTATTTTATATTACATAAATATAAGATTTTTATTAAGAAATACATAATTTACACAAATACTTTTATTATAAATTTAAAGAAATTATAATTCAAAGAATATACATTTTTTCATAAATATACATGAGTTTTCCACAGTGTCCAAGGCATGTATAGAATGTGTAACAATACTTGGAAATAGCACATATCTGTAGTAATGAGAGAAAGAGACAGACAGACATTCTCAAATACATTAGTATTGGTAGTATCAGGACACCTAAATATCATTACTTTGCATTGCAACTGTGATGATAGGAACTAGATTGAAAAATTATAAGAAATTCCTCTTTGTGTCAATAGTCAGCTGGACATCTATCGTGGGTTATCTACTACCCTCCCAGAACAAAATCCACAACTTTGGTTTTTGCCATTCTGGTATTAGTCAATGTAAAATAAAAAAAAAAGAATTGTTGAAATCTCACTTTTTTTTCATGTCCATAAACAAATGTACATAAAATGACAACTGATAAACCAAAACTGCATATACAAAGTTATGCAAATATTTAGAAAATAACTTCACAAATTTCTCACCTAGTTATGGTCAACCCAAGAGCAAGGACATTTTACATGGACCGTGAGTGAGGCTTTACTATAATAGAGGGTAGACAATGAGCAGCTGCTTGTTCATCTCTGGGTACTCTGGGCATGGCGGTGGCGGTGGTGGATGGGGAGTGCTGCTCAGGATAAAATAAATCCATTCCAATTCTGGTGTTTCCTTACTTTTCTCTGTGTCTTTGGAAAAGTCACTTTTCCCTTAAAAAACTTTTCCATTGCTAAAATGAGAATAAAAAGTTTATTTTTGAATATCAGTGTTTATTTTGAGGCTGAAGCAATGTAGGTGAATGCATAGTGAGAATTCTAATGTGCTATGCTTAAAGATAAGATTTAAAACTGAAAAAGATGCATCTTCAGTGCTCCTCAATATGCCGAGGTACATATTCACATTAATGACTCTAAAAAGAACAAAGGTTGATTAACATTTTAATTTTCAGTGAAGAGGAAATCTAGTTGTCAAAATAATTTGTTCTTCTATATCAGATGACACTACAAGAATGTGGTACCATTAAAGAGTATCATTAAATAGTGTAAGAAAGACACACCTAAAGGACCATAGTCTATTTGCCAATGACTTGGACTTTCTCTCTTTCATATGTAAAGTCTCGGTCTATTTTCTAAGGAACACAGTGGCAGGTATTTAATAAATATTTCAAATAATACAAAATACACTTAAAGTGACTTATGCACACTAAAAGGTCTAGAAAGTCCAATGTATTATTCAAAGAACAAAGAAAATCACAGTTAAATTTTGAAATGTCAGAAATCCTTTCAGTGATTGTCACCTAGATAATTCATGATAGACATTTTGATTGTGTGTCTAAAACCAAAAGAGTTGACTGCCTTATACTCAGATGGAAAAACTAAAGAAATGCATAGAAATATGATTCACAGGCTCTCCTCCCACTGTATGCAAATCCTTTAGTGGTATATAAATGATTTCACAGCCAAGGCTCTCACTGTAAATAATTGACTTTTTCACCATAATCTTTATGGGTGCTATATACACTTTTTATGAGACAGCAATAAAATTCAGTAGGATTCTTTTTTTGACCTCTTTTGTGCACTCACAGAAGCAACACATATACACTTAACTGTTTCTGTAATAATTCTCTGTTTTATTACAATGCTGAGAAATTATTTTATTTTTATCTAATCATAGGCTTAATGAAATTATCATTTGTATGATATATGAACCAGTGATTTTTTTCTAAACTAAAAATACAATAAATGAGAAAACTCTGGTGAGAGCTTACTCATTGCCAAGACATTTTTATGGTTTCACAGTATATTAGGACACCATTACGCCTATCAGTTGTCATTTTCCTTAAAGATGTGAAGAAATAATCATTCGTGGAGAGTTCTGACTGGAGAATTGGTTAGTAAATGAGCTTATTAGAACCTGTACTATAAGAAAAATGTTATTTCCATTTAGGTGTGATAAACCCACTACATCATAAAATATCTCTCATTTCTTTATTTTTTTTTTTGCCTGACTCCCTCCTGAGAGACCAAGCATTGTGTGGTTTGATAGAAGATAGTATTAGTCAGTTTCATTCTGATGAGAACAATTATCCCAGCCCAGTAGGTTTATACTGATACAGCTGCATATCACCTATTTTGTATTCATAGAGGGCCCCTAAATATACCTATGTGGTTTCCAGAGTAAGTAAATTATAAAAGATGTACTACATCTTATTATTGGCCAATGCCGAAGAACCCTCAATCTGCAGCCTTGCCTGATAATCTCTTCATCTTCATCCTCTACAAAAAAGACATATATTCACACACAAGAATTTTAACAAGTAAACTACATTGATAAAGCATAGACTTTGGTGTTAGGAAACCTACATTGAAATCTTAATTCTTTCACTAACTAAATCTCTAGCTTTAAGCATTAATTTAGTTTCTCTGGTAGTTGTAGTGAGGATTAACATATAAATTTTGTGTACTTTTTACACAAATTGTGATGACTAGGATCAAGTACTGTTCAGAAATCATTTGTGCTCCACACAATTATTAATTGGTACTTTTCTCCAGGCATTGATACAATAACCAAACTCTGAGCTGCACTATGCATGTCTTGTCTACTCTCATGAGAATTCCTTAACTTCACTGAGATTTACACAGGAGGAAATCTATGTATTAGTGCCAAGATGAGCAGAAAGTGTGAATCGATTATATGCCATAGGGCAGTCCTTGAACAATGGCAGTCTATGATTGTTAGAAAAAGCTTTCCTCTTTTTTTCCTTGTATAAAGACTTACGGTGCAGATCTCCCTGGAAGGTCTTGGTTGGATCCAACTTCCATTGTCCATAATGAATCAGTTAAAAAAGAATTCATCATTGTGTTGCCTATTTGTACTTCCTGTTTGTCTTTCTCATCAGTCCTTCTCCTGCTCCCTGGTATGACTTTTCCCATTAAATTTCTGCATGCAGGCCCTTACTTCATTCTCTACTTTTCTGGGTGAGGATGTACTCAACACCAAAATAAAATGATTGACACTCTCAGATTTTTTCTAGAAACAATGGATTGGAGCTAACATGAAATGGAGGGTGTAGCAGTTGCAAAATTAGTAAACAATTCATCTGTATCTTCTGTGCAGGTTTTTTCAACCTGACTTTGCAGCACTGCCCTTCCTGAAGCAGAGCCCATGAGACTCACTTTGAGAAGAGAGTCATAAATGTGATGTCAACATGGATTAGAAAAGAAACTTCAGTAAATTTTCTTCTCTCTAGCTGTTTCTGGGAAAACCATGTCAACGAGTCTGGTCTATATATCTAGATAAGGAGATATACCACAGCAAACCATCCTTGTTACTCAGATCACATCAACCCTCAACCAGACATGTGAGAGAGACGATCTGTACCACCAAGGCTGAACTGAGTCACTAGCTAACAAGAGAAATCAAAAAAGTTGGTTCAGATAAAAAAAAACAACAACCACTACATAGCCTTGTTAGAAAGTTGTGAAATATGTTAAGTGTTGTGCTAAGTGCTCATTGAGGGATAATTTGTAATGCAGTGAAAATTCACTATTATAAGAAGTATCTAGAGGATTACTACTACTTTTTCATACTGGCTAAGACGCAACCTCATTTTATTTTTTTGAAAATGAGACTATGATAATTTTATTGTGCTTGAGAAGTGAAGCTTCATTATGCTTCTTATGTCTTTTCTAGTGTTTTTAATGTTTGCTCTTAATTATTTGGGTTTAACATTACATATTCGCAGATGTCAGAATAAAAAAAATTATTGTTTGATCACTGGTATAATAATCTCTATTATATATTATATATGCATCTTAGTATACATCCTTTTGTAGTTCCCTATCATATTGCACCAAGGATGCTTTATGTGATTAATAGGATATGATAGAAGTGATGATATATAAATTTTGAAATTAGGCTACAAAGGACATCTTCTGTCTTGAACTTAATCCTCTCATTCTCTCTATATCTATGACTACATCTATATTGTATAAATCTACTCATCATTCATTCTGGGAAAGATTACCTACCATGCCATGAGGATACTCAAGTCAAATTAGGAAAACCTATATAGTTGAGGAACTAAGGTCTCCCACCAATGAGAAGCTAGCTAAATTTGCCACTACTATATGAAGTGAACTTGGAAGTGAATTACCTCTCCAATCCCAGTTAAAACTTCTGATGACATGTCTTGTTTATATTCTTACCCTGATTCACTCTCATCTAGCCAAGCTGCTCTTCAGTTCCTAACCCACAAAAATTGGGTTTATCTGCTCAGTGTTTGTGACCATTTGTTACAGGCAACAGGTAAGTAATACAACACCCAACGAAGATGGGCCATGCAGTATAGATCAGGTACTTGTCCTACATCTCCTTAAGAATCTTAATTTGTACAATTAATTTTCAGTCCTGGGTTCTTTCAGCATCTTCTTTCTATGACAAGGACATCAGGCTCACAAATCTAATGAAATATCCAATCATCACTGTGCACACTCATCTGAATTGCAAGATAATCCTTAACATCATGATGATGTTTTTGTAAAATTCACTTTATGCAAATCAAAGGAATAAAATACTTGTTAAAGATGTTAATAGAGTATTAGCTGGCAATTGTAGAGATATGGTCAAAACATTTTAGAACAAACACCTGCAATCAAATTGTTTTGGTGCAAGTTACAGCTAAACACACATGCACAGATGAGCATGAGTACACACAAGACACTGTAAATTCTTCAATATGGACTTATCAAATCAGAGAACCTACATTCTTATTAACACCTTATTTCTTGTTGACAAGTTATCTATATCTTGGCTTGCTTCCAATTGCTCCTCTGAGCCTACTGTTTCTGGAAAATTCCCCTTGTTTTAGGGATTTACCAGTTTTTACAATGTAGAAATGTGATGTATCCTGAGTCTTAATCTTGACTTATTCCAACCTTTGCTCTCTAAAGTTAGAGCCAAAAATTTCCATCCACCCATTTATTCATATGTGTATTTTTGAATATATTCTAGTGGTACATAATATATAACTCATTGTTGAATAAAATGTTTCTAGAAAAATACTGGCTTCTAGAATACTAGATTTTTAAATATATTTATACTTTTCTAAGTATATTTTTAGAGACAAATATACAATAGAAACAAATGATTTTTAACAGAGACAAAATCAGGATTTTCATTGAGGTAAGTAAAAAATGAATGAAAATATTTTAGAACAGTCAGTCACTTTATAACCTTAAAGCAGTGATTTTCAACCTTTTTTGAGCCGCGGCACATTTTTTACATTTACAAAATCCTGGGGCACACCACCTACCAAAATGACACAAAATGACATTCTAACTGTTAGAATTTATTTAAAGTTTAAATAAATTACATTTATTAAAAAAAAGTTAAATAAAAAAGAATAACCCCCTCATATATACAGTCCCATGTAACATCCCTCATATATACAGTCCCACGTAACATCCCCTTATAAATACAGTCTCATGTAACATTCCCTCATAAATACAGTCCCATGTAACATCCCCTCATATACAGTCCCACTAATAGATACTGGAGCTTCCATCAAGGTTGTGGGTTCAAATCAATTTGACAAATACTCTCTCTATATAGAGACTGGACAAAATCAATTTTAGAAAATGTTGGGTACTTGTATAACATCATAAGTCCTCAGAGCATCTCTACTGTCAGATTGAGAAGTTTACTTTCTAGGTAAGGATTCTGATAAATACTAGAGTTTTCCCTGAGGATGTGGGTTCAAATCCCATGGTCAGCTGGGTGCAGGGGCCTTGGTTCTGTCAGTTTTGATGGTGTATATAGAGATTTGAGCTATTTAAGAATATAACCCTTCAGGAGGCCATATACAATATAGATAACCTTGTGATGCACTGTATATCACCCTCTGTGGGGGCCTCTTTTAAAAACAAAAAGGTCAAATATCTATATACACCATCAGGATAGACATAACCAGCTGAGGCTGAGGCTTCATCTAGTCATGGCAACATTTACCTCCAGTCCTGACCAGGATTAGAAATCGGGACCATGGGGAGGAGCAGCAGTTTCAACTACTTGCCGCAGCCCCAGCAAGGACCTTCCTAGGTGTGGATGAGAGGCGGCCTACTATTGGTTCATTGCTAGTGGTCGGGATGAATCCTAGAAGGTGATTGGTCAGTGAGCGTTCCCTGTGCCTCCACTCTTCCTGTCGCTGATAGCTGGAGGGATTGTGAGGGGAATGTTTATGTTCGGATGGAGGTGGCTGGCGGCGGGCAGGATAAATAGCCTCCATAGGCCGTATCCGGCACGCAGGCCGTAGATTTGGGGACCCATGTGTAATTTCCCCATGGCACACCTGACTATGTCTCACAGCACACTAGTGTGCCAAGGCACACTGGTTGAAAAACACTGCCTTAAAGTCTACATTGCTGGAATAATATTCCGAACTGGACAAGTGAGACTGTTTGAAGCTTGTGCTCAATTGCTACAGTAGTCGGTCTACATGTTGATTAAGCTATTATTCTAGGAGTTTCATTTTGTGAAACTAAAAAGAATAATACCTCCCTTTAATGTAAATGCTAAAGTTAAGTAACATTTTTAGAATCATGGTACCAAACTGAATGATGCAAAAATGCAGAATCCTTATTGAGCACACCGTTGAGCTGTTTCCTCCTTTCTGCACAGAAGCAGGCTGATGTATTCAGCTCACACACAGAGAGCTCGCAAAAATATCTACAACACCTTAAAATATCAAATGGAAAGCTTAAAATGTAAAGTTTTGAATACTTTTCCATTTATGGCTACCTTTGCCTTGTCTTCTTCTCGCCCCAAGAATGTACCTCAAGAAGATTAAATCTTGAAGATAAAGAATTCATTTCCAGAATACGTTTCTTTGGTACATTAAAAACAGCTTTTAAAATTCTATTTTCTGGTTACATGTATTTTCTCCTTATCATCTAACAACTGTAATATTAAAGAAATTTATTGTGTAGCCCAGGGCTTTGGGAGGATAGGCCCAAAATGCTATATGATTGTAGATCTGGGGACTGTGTTTGAAGCTAGCCAAATTATATCCACTGAGGCATAGTTTACTGCTTCAACCCTGTGAAGTAGAGAAAATTAAATGTGCATGTTTGACTGGAAATACAATGGCAGATATACACCCTGAACAAACAGAGAAATTATGTCTATGCCTAAATAGTGTTTTGCCAACTGCGTACAATTCTTTTTCTGCAGCTCCTCTTGGCTACTGGCAGGTAGAAATAGTCTCTCATCTGTGTTCTCATAATATGGTATACACACTCCATGAGAATGCCTTTCCTATTATAGTATAGTTAGCTTTTATATAACTTCTTTTCCCTACACTGTGACTGTCTTGAAGCCAAAGATAGTCTTTATTTTCTTATGCTCCAAACATATGTCACTGCCCAAGAGTTTATTAGACACTCCAAAATATTTGTTTGTAAGAAGTTAATTTCACCTGACCTGTGGTGACGCAGTGGATAAAGCATCAACCTGGAAATTCTGAGGTCGCCGCTTCGAAACCCTGGGCTTGCCTGGACAAGGCACATATGGGAGTTGATGCTTCTAGCTCCTCCCCCCTTCTTTCTCTCTGTCCCTCCCTCTCCTCTCTAAAATGAATAAACAAAAAATAACTAAAAAATTTAAAAAAAGTTAATTTCTCCTCAAAATAATTTTTTCTTCTTCTCTAAGTGAGAGGAGGAGAGGTAGAGAGACAGACCCCTGCATGTGCCCCATCCGGGATCCTCCCAGCAACCCCCACCTGAGGCTGATGCTCTGCTCATCTAGGATCATGCTCGCAACCAAACTGTAAAATAATTTCAATTTGGGACTATAAGTTAAAATATCTAAACATCAGATGTATTCATGAGTGGTTAATGATCTTCAATTTCTACATTTTTTTTTGAGTGGTCCCAACAGTGGAATGTTGGAAGATCGGTAAAATGGGAACACTTCAGGAGATGGTGACAGAGGATGGCAGTGTGAGTCTGGGTAACATGTTGGACCACAAGAGATATTTTTTTATCAGGATGTCCAAACATATGTCTAAGGATGTCTAAGACCTGACCATTGATATCCTTATGTGTTTAGTTTTTGACAGGGTTTGTGCAGCAATCAAGATACAGATGTAAAAGTATATCCTCATTGAACTTGTTCACATTTGGCTGCCACTCTGGTCACA
This sequence comes from Saccopteryx leptura, assembly GCF_036850995.1. Taxonomy (NCBI): domain Eukaryota; kingdom Metazoa; phylum Chordata; class Mammalia; order Chiroptera; family Emballonuridae; genus Saccopteryx; species Saccopteryx leptura. The sequence continues at coordinate 22,481,799 of NC_089507.1, forward strand.
TGGGCTTCCTTGCTGCTGTTCATGTTCTGAGCTGGTTGTACAACTTTCCCAGAGTGATAGTACTTCTAGCTCTTCCTTTTAAAAACTGTATTCTCTGCTTGAGTCACCTAAGGTTGGTCTATGCTGCTTGTAGGTAGGAATTTTGCTTGAGGTAGACATAATGGCAAAGTTTTAGGTAAATCAAACTGTTTCCAGTATGAGACCCCAGATGCAATGGAGAGATTTTTCAAGAAATGAGATATAAACTCTGTTGATTCATTGTTATTTAATATACAATACCCAGCAAAATGCATTGCAACACATTTGTTGATAATGAAGAATTTGTTGTGTAAATAAATGTGTGGGTGAAGGAACAAATAAATGAGCTGCCGGAGGGAAAATTCAAACAGTATTCAGTGCCACTCGGCTAACTCAAATTAAAGTTAAATCTTCCTCAAATTCAGCTATATCTCCACAGAGTATATAAAGCAATGAAGAGATATTTAGGGACATTTTAGACAGGGAAGATTTAGTTTACTAATTAACTGAATCCAGTGTACTTACATACTCTTGGGCAACAAGTAGCTGCAGTGTTTAACAGATTAGATGAAGTGTAATCTTATTTGTTTTTTTTTTTCAGATTAAAACTAAAGTGTAGAAAGAAACTATGTCTGTGAAAGAAATATAGTCAAGAATACTGTAATGACTGTTATACCTCTAGTTTGGTACTAAACTTATGGGGAGTCACTTATTAAGTTATACAAATGTCTAACCACTATGCAGTACACATGAAACTAACATAATAGTGAATGTCTACTGAAACGAGCCTGACCAGGTGGTGATGCAGTGGATAGAGTATCAGGCTGGAATGTGGAGGACCCAGGTTCGAAACCCTGACGTCACAACTTGAATGCGGATTTATATGGTTTCAGGAAAGCTCACCAGCTTGAGCCCAAAGTCACTGGCTTGAGCAAGAGGTCACTCAGTCTGCTGTAACCCTACCATCAAGACACACACGAGAAAGCAATCAGTGAACAACTAAGGTGCCACAATGAAGAATTGATGCTTCTCATCTCTCTCCCTTCTTGTCTGTCTGTCCCTATCCATCCCTCTCTCTGTCTCTCTCTGTCTGTGTCACACACACACACAAAAATAAAAACAAAATAAAATAAAATGCAGGTCTGTTACATTAAAAACTGTATTAACATTTAGGAAAACAGAGTTCTTTTATGTCAGAAACTGATTGCAATTTTCGCAGAATATTCTTTTTAAACTCACTTAGGCTATTTCTACCCCCCTCCCCATTGAAGACTGGCAGTGTCGTCAGGAACTCTGAGGTTTCTGAAATTATATTTTGCTTACAAGCTCAAAAGTGAGTCGGCCATAGTTATACGTCTATCAGAAGCTTATATCAACACATTTTATAATTTCAAATCTTCACATTCTACTGGATATTTTCTACTGGGACATTTTTAGACTAAATCAAATTAAATCTAACTCAAATTAGCATCATTCTGCCAGTCACAAAACCAAGTCTTCTGACTTATCTGTTTTTCCTTGTAATACCAAAATTTTTATAGTTATTTGGGGTTCAATCACTGGAAATGCATTATTAGATTTATTCAGTTTCTTTACCTTTCTTATCTGATCAGTGGATTCTCTCTGAGCAATACATCTTTCCCAGGGTCCATGATAATGGTTCCATTCCAGCCAGTCCATCATAAAATATTTTCCATAATTTTGCTTTCACTATCATTTTCTGCTTGGCTCTCTGTATTCCCCAGGATAAAGTCTGATTTCTCTAATGCACTTAATACCCTTATTGTACTTTTCATCCTCACCAGTTTTTATAATCTACCATGAAATCTCTACTTTATTCATCTGGATATAATTTCCTTTGGGTTATTTAAATTCCTGCACCAGTTCTCATTTGTGGACATTCAGCTCAGTGACTAACTTTGTGGTCTTCCATAACTGTTGGAAGACAATTCTCTGCACATTTTGAACGATTGGCTAATCTGAGCTATCTTTTCCAGAGAATTTGTATAGAGAGCTTCCTTGTAAAATAGAGATAATGTTTCTCCTCAGGGCAGAGGGAAGATTGGTTCATGAAGCAATGAAGAAATATAACATTCCCTCACAAGGAAAAGTTTGAGCAGATAGATTTTCTAGCAGGCCCTTATAAAGAATCAAGGTTCTTAAACTCAGGGCTACTCAATTCTGACACAGATCTGTACATGCAGCACCCACCTGGGCCATTCATATCATCCCAGGGAACTTGGAAAGCAAGGGGATTAGATAAGAAGAGACATCTCATGTAGCATGTTGTGCAGTTAATAGCAGTGCTCTTTGTCTCTGACACAGGAGTCTTGTGTGTTCAACCACCATCTAAGAAACCCTGGCAGGCTAACTAATTGGTTTGCATGTAGGGTAAAATCCCAGCTCCTTCATAATTCTTGACACTATCCACAATGATTATCACTTATGTCATTTAGTAAGAACATAGGATTATGTTTGTAATTCTATGGATATATTTACTTCTTCCATGAATTGTAAATTACTCAAAAGTAAGATATGTGGCTTATATATCAATCATCCAGTAAGCAATATAAGAATTCAAATGATTTTATTGTTTTATTTGTTTTTCCTCACTGTAGGGTAACATCTGGGAAAAAAGAACTTGCATTATTTATTTCTTTAAGCATAGTCCTGAAAAAGTGCCTAGGAAGTAGTATATGCCTTAAAAATATGTATTTAGTAAACGATCTGAAATTCTTAATTTCTAAACTTGTCTGTAAAAATAAACTGTTCTAGATTGATTAAAAAAAATTATATGAGATCCCTAGTAGCAAAGATTTTTGAATGAGATTTTATTTAAGGGATAACATATTTTGTATGGAATGCACAATGACTTCACCTTTTACAAATGGTTAACTGAGATATGCTGTTAACCAGAGACACTTTGAGGGAAAAAATGTTGCTTTAGCTAAGAAAAATATTGGTATTGTGTGATATTAGACAATATCCACATTATCTCTGTGCCTCAGTTTCATCCTGTATTAAATGAAATAATTTTATAATATGTAATGGGTATTTAATGAAATATAAATAATACTGTTTTTTTATGTTCATGGTACATAAGTATGACTAACAACATATTCCACATATTGAAGTTGTATTTTTAAGGTAGTAGAGTAATAATATAAAAAAGTATCTGGCCTTCTTGAAACTGTGACATTAACCCTGAATGATTTTTTTCCATTTTTAGTATGTATGAATAAGGGGAAAAAAAGCTTCAACATTTACTTTGTTTAATATATTTGTTTATTTTTCAATTACTGTTGACATTTAATATTACATTAGTTTCAGGCGTATAGCATGATGATTAGATATTTATATAACTTTCAAAGTAATCCACACAATAAACCTAGTGCCCACCTGCCACCATATGTAGTTATTACAATATTATTCTTTTTAGAGCATTTTTTAAATGACAGCTTTTAAATATCTTTCAATATTATTTAGCATTGGTTTCAGGGGTACAACATAGTAATTAGATAATCATATACTCTACAAAGTATTTCTAGTACCCACCTAGCACCAAACATAATTATCACCATATTCTTAACTATTTTCTTTTTTTTTTTTGTATATTTTTTTTTTGTATTTTTCTGAAGCTGGAAATGGGGAGACAGTCAGACAGACTCCCACATGCTCCCGACCAGGATCCACCCGGCACACCCACCAGGGGGCAATGCTCTGCCCATCCGGGGCGTTGCTCTGTCGTGACCAGAGCCATTCTAGCGCCTGAAGCAGAGGCCAAGGAGCCATCCCCAGTGCCCGGGCCATCTTTGCTCCAATGGAGCCTTGGCTGCAGGAGGGGAAGAGAAAGACAGAGAGGAAGGAGAGGGGGAGGGGTGGAGAAGCAGATGGGCGCCTCTCCTGTGTGCCCTGGCCGGGAATTGAACCCAGGACTTCTGCACGCCAGGCCGACGCTCTACCACTGAGCCAACTGGCCAGGGCCTTCTTAACTATTTTCAATGAGGTATGTTAGACCCCTGTGTCTATTTTGTATCTAGAAATTTGTACTTCCTATTCCCTTCATTATCTTCCACTTCTGTTCCAAATCCCCTTCCTCTGAAAACCATCAGTCCATTCCTCATATCTATGAATCTGTTTCAATTTTGTTTGTTTATTTATTTTGTCCCTTAGATTTGACATCTAAATAAAATTGTATGATATTTCTCTTTCTCTGTCTGACTTATTTCATTTAGCACAATACCCTCTAAGTCCCTCCATGTTATTATTTTTCTGTCACTCTCAACCTAATTTTTATTGAAAAATTTGGAAAATCTAAATTTAAAAGAGTGGTTATTAAATTTCCCACACATGCGAGTCAAGAAAACCAGAAAAAAAGATTCAGAATATGGAACTCACTTCCTGATAATGTTTGTAATAATTTATTATTTTCCATGTTAGATATTGTTTAAATTTACTAGAATGTCCCAATTTTATAAGGAAAATCTATTTTTTTTTAATTTATTCATTTTAGAGAGGAGAGACAGAGGGAGAGAGAGAGTCAGAGAGGGAGAGAGAGGAGAGAGAGACAGGGAAAGAGAAGGGGGGAGGAGCTGGAAGCATCAACTCCCATATGTGCCTTGACCAGGCAAGCCCAGGGTTTCGAACCGGCGACCTCAGCATTTCCAGGTCGACGGTTTATCCACTGCGCCACCACAGGTCAGGCCAGGAAAATCTATTTTTGTTAGAAATGTGTGAGTTGAGAATCAGACAGATAAAATTACTAGCCCAAGGAATCAAGCTAATCACAGGAAGAGCTGGATATCCAACCTCGTTCTATCTAACACCACAGCTCAACCTCGGTTTCTCATTGACACATTTTCTACTATAGTTTTGATTCAGAAAGCTTTTAAGAAGTCAGCCTCAAGGAGGCAACAGAGCCATCTCTGCAAAACCTCAAACATAATTGGCTATTTTTCTCTGGAGCTGATTGCCTGGAGCAGCTATTAGTGCTGTTGTTTTGGACACTTTTTGTGAGCTGTGCAATCGCACTGTAAGTTATTGTTGTGCAGAGAGTCTTAACTCCTGAGGTTTCTTTGTAGGTGGTTATGCTTATATTCTATGGCAACATACTGAAATAGATCTTCTTTCCCATGACTCCTTTCTCATTTACACAAATGATGTCCAGAATTATTTTTCTATAGATAAAACACTTTCAGATTGGTAATGGAACAGCAAGAGAATATTATAATGAGCTGCATTTTTGTTTTTTCAAGATCTTTAATTTTTTTAAAAAAAAAAAAATTACTTTTGTGCTGCCCTACTTATATAGCTTTTAAAAAAACTTGTATAAAAATCCCACACCTACCAACTCTTTAGAGCTTTAATTTACAGTATATATTAAACAATTAGAAATTAGCAATATTTTGGTTCACACTTAAGAGTACAACAGAAGAGCAAAAATGATAAAGAACTTAGAAAATTTCTTCAAGAAACAGTCCAATAATATAGATTAAAAATATGTTCCCATGCAAGGCAGCTACACAACAGGCAGGTCAGTCTTCTATTTTTGGACCATTTTGCTGCATTCTGCTCAGAAGGATGCTAAGGATTCGCTGGTACCCAGGACTGCTCTGTGGGGAGTGCTGAAAAAGAGTCACACAGCCTTTTAAGCCCTTCACATAAACCAGAGGTTGGGAACCTTTTTGGCTGACAGAGCCATGAATGCCACATATTTTAAAATGTAATTCCGTGAGAGCCATACAATATGTTTAACACTAAATACAAGTAAATGTGTGCATTTTATGTAAGACCAACACCTTTAAAGTACAATAAGTCTCTGAATTCTTTTTAATAACATTGTTATGCTGTTGCTAACCAATGATGAATAAAGTACTTCTTACCATTAATGCGACTTCTGGTGTTGCATGGTTTTGCTGATGGCTTTGTAGTCTGGTTGATACGTGGTGAGGTTAAGCTTCATGCAGGCATTGAGACTTCCATCTGTTAAACATGATCATAGGTTGGTCTTATCATTCTTTAAATGTGAGAAAGATTGCTCACATGCATACATTGAGCCAAACATTGTCAATACAGCAATACTTACACACTGCAGTGTGTGATATGTGACGGGAAGCGCGTTCCAAGTTTTGACAATCAGCTGGTCCGCGGGTTGAAGTTTTTTCATTTCTCCCCACTTGTGTTTGCTCGCCAACTCTGCTTGCTATTGTGCAAGTCTTTCCAAATCTTCATTCAGTGACTTGAACATATTCATCCACATGTCTGAGGCCTTCAGGTCAGCAACTTGTAGCTCAAAATTTCTGATGGAGACACCAGGTATGTAACTCAGGTCAGCACTGTCCACTGTACACTCATGTGGATGAGTGATGAACTTAAAAAGATGAGTGTGCTCACAAAATTCTCCAAAGTGCACATTGAATGACTGCAGGAGATTAGATATGAAGCCCGCTAGCTGCTGGAGATCAAGATGTTGAGCAGGGTCACTTGCTGTGCATGCATCTTTAAAATCTCCCAGTTTTTCAAAGTGTAGTAAATGACTTGTTTCAATGTCAGGGATGAAGAGTTCCAGCTTGTTTTCAAATGCAAACCCTGCTTGTTGAAGGGATAAGACTGTATTTCCAATGCCTTGCATTTTCACATTGAGCTGGTTCAGATGTTCAGTCATGTCCATGAGATAGTAGAACTTCAGGAGCTACTCAGTGTTAGCTAACTCAGGATGCTTGACATTTTTCATTTCAAGAAAATTCCAGATTTTGCTCAGAAAAGCCACGAAACGGCTAAACACCTTCTCTCTTGACAACCAACTCACATTGCTGTGCAGAAGCAGACCAGGATAATTATTACCAACTTCATCCAACACTGTTTTAAACTGGTGATCATTTAAAGCTTGGGCAACAATAAAGTTGACGACCTAAATGACCAGTGACATCACCTCACCAGGCTGCTCACTATACATCTGAGTACAAGCGTCTCCTGACGTAAGAATCAGTGAAAACTTAGGATGGGTCTCTTTTCATGTTCATGAAGAAGCACTACAAATTCTCTGTTTTTTCCCACCATGCACAGAGCACCACCAGTACACACCAAAATGAGTTTATATATTGGTAGATTTTTTTTTCTTTAGCGAACTCAGTGAAAGACTTGAATAAATCCTCCCCTCTTGTTGTCACTTTCATAGGCAAAACAGCAAGTCTTTTCTCACGTAGTGTGTCACTGACAGCATACCTTGCAATCACGATGAACTGGGATAAATGGCTTATGTCTGTTGACTCATCAAAGTGAGAGAAAAGAATGGTGCTGCATTTATGTCCTTCACTTGTGTTGCCTCAATTCGATTTGCCATCAGGATGGTACGATCGTGAACAGTTCTTGCCATCAGAGACATGTCTTTTATTCGTTTGATTATCTTGTCTTCATCCAAAAAGTCGTCAAAAAGTTCACTGGCAACATCAAGCATGAACGTTTTGGCATACTCCCCATTTGCGAATGGCTTTCTGTTTCTCACAATTGCTAAAGCACCAGCAAAGCAAGCCAAATTCCAGTCACCTTGTTGGGTCCAAACACAGAGTTGCTGCTGACTAGCTTGCACTCTGCACAGTAGCTCTTGACATGCTTGCTTCCTGCTGTCCCTCACTGGATATTTCGATGCAAATGTAGTATAGCATGTGTCAAAGTGCCGCTTTATATTTCACCGTTCCATTGATGCAATTTTATCATTGCATATTAGACACACTGCAGAACTTGCTCTCTCCACAAAGGCAAATGCCTCTGTCCATTCCTACTGAAAAGTATGATACTTCTCCTCTTTTTTCTTTTAGCCATCTTCTTCATCAAAAGGGTTTCTGCAATTAGCTAGCTGACTACTTGATTAAAAGGAGGAAAGTTTACTTCCTGACCTCACAATGACCCATGTACATTACACATTATCCAATAAAAATTTGGTGTTGTCCCGGAGGACAGCTGTGATTGGCTCCAGCCACCCACAACCATGAACATGAGCGGTAGGAAATGAATGGATCGTAAACATGAGAATGTTTTATATTTTTAACGTTATTATTATTTTTATTAAATATTTGTCTGCGAGCCAGAAGCAGCCATCAAAAGAGCCACATCTGACTCATGAGCCATTGGTTCCCGATCCCTGACATAAACGTAAAAGGCAGACTCCTCTGTTCTCAGATGGAACTATTTGGAAAATAAATTATTTATCATTGATAATTCAAGATCTCATTTGCCTCTGGTGCCCTTTTGGAGGTGAGAGGCAGAATAAGCTGAAGCAGTTAACTTGTAGGAAGGAATTGTGCACAGTGATGTCAGCAAGTTTAGAGTAGAGAGGTTTCAGGACAAGAGATGTGTAATTCATTTCCACATATACATATGAGAGGAGAAACCAAGAAAATGGATGGTCTTAAACTTTAAACATTGATATTTAAATGAAACAACACTAGTGTATTGCCAAAGGGACAAAATAATAATACAGAAAAAAAATCTCAAATTCATTTTTCCTGGATCAAATTTTCATCGATTTTTCAATGCTTAGTGTACCCAGGGTCAGTGATTTGTAAAATATGTTGATTGCGCTGTTGAAATAGAGTTTTAATTACCAATATGAACTTGTAGATGCTCATATTTCTAAGTATGGTAGGAGCAGCACAATAATTGGAATAACTTTCACCTTTGACACTCTCAGACTTTACAGTCTCTCCTGCCAGCTACTATTGCCTTTGAGTGAGACAGAGAGAATGAGAGTAAAGTGCTGTGTGCCAAAATTCACCGACATAGCAGCCAGAACAGTTTTAAGCTGTGCTCCAGAATATACTATCTGAACAGAGAGAGCGGGCTGGTCAAATCTACGCCCCATTCCACAGCTTTGGATTTGAAAGATTGTCTTTGAACTTTGTAAAGAATCAATCAATAAATAATAAATACAGGCATATATTCTTTCACATAGTCCCTTGATTTATTCCTACGTCTTATAAACCATCTATTCAATTATTAGTAATAATGATGGTATAACAGGGGTATTTTTAGGGAAAAAGAAAGAAAAAAGTAAAGACTTACTATATAATTGTGTTAGAATATGCAATATTATTAGAACTTCAGAATTTCTTTACTGGTGGTCTCCTATTCTCTTCCTTTTACTCACTTTCTTTTATCATCACCCTCTCTTGCTTAATTGTCAACATGCCAACAGTTTCAAATAAGAAAAGCAACAATTCAAAGATTTACTTTGTGTTGCTGTTTGTCAAATTATCTAAAATGAAATAACTTTGGGCCCTGGCCGGTTGGCTCAGTGGTAGAGCGTCGGCCTGGCGTGCAGAAGTCCCGGGTTCGATTCCCAGCCAGGGCACACAGGAGAGGTGCCCATCTGCTTCTCCACCCCTCCCCCTCTCCTTCCTCTCTGTCTCTTTCTTCCCCTCCCACAACCGAGGCTCCATTGGAGCAAAGATGGCCCGGGCGCTGGGGATGGCTCTGTGGCCTCTACCCCAGGCGCTAGAGTGGCTCTGGTCGCAGCAGAGCATTGCCCCCTGGTGGGTGTGCCGGGTGGATCCCGGTCGGGCACATGCGGGAGTCTGTCTGACTGTCTCTCCCCGTTTCTAGCTTCAGAAAAATACAAAAAAAAAAAAAAAAAAAAAAAAAAGAAATAACTTTGAAGGTAGGTTATTCATTAAAAACAAGATAATGCAAGTAAATTGAAAATAAAATGGTTTTGCTGACCCTAACCAGTGTAACAATTAGAAATTTGTCTTTCTGAGCTACAGTTGTCTCATCTATAGAATAGATATTGTAATTTCTAATTTATGTAGTTTTTAGTAGATTTAAGCAAGACACCTTTGTAGTGCCAGTGAAAGTTTCGCCAGAAAATGCCTGGGATGTCATCAGTTATATGCTAAAATTTATTCATCCCCTGCTATGAGTCAGACCCTGTGCTATGCAATATCTTCAAATATATTTCTTATTTTTCACAACTATTCTAAGATATTGAAGTTGATATTAGTATCATTATTAAGCTGATGAAGTCTGAAGAGATTTCATCACTTGCCTAAGGTCATTAAAAATCCCGAAAGACTAAATCTAGGACTTATTAAAAAATCAGAGGCTATACTATTCCATACGACAACATTATTAAGCTTCTTCCCAATCATGCTGTTTATCATGTAGTCTGAAAAGTAGTTACTGATGTTAGAATAATTTAAGTCCCTTAAAACTACTTTACACAAACATAAAACAAAATCAATAATTTAATTAGATGGCATAAAGCAGGGCTACTATGGCATATGTTCTCTTCTGAGTATGGAGCAGAATGTGAATTCATGTTGATTTAATCACCAAAGAGCCATTTTTTGGCTGAATTTCATAGTGCCTTGGGGGCAACAACATGGCGTTTCATAGACTTGTAATGGAAATTGTTCTAGATTTTGTAAGTTATTTTCTTTCAGTTCATCTTTTGAGGAATATTAAGATTTAGCTGATAGTACACACATCTAGATATTTGTTGTTTATCCTCACCATTCATTCATTTAGTAAACATTTCTAACCACCATTTTGTGTTGCTCACTGCAATTGGTAGAAGAGTGGAGTGACAGAGAAATAGCAGATTCTTCCATGTGTGTCTAAGACAAACCATGCAGTATTGAATGAATTAATAAATAAGACAGTTACAGATTGAGAAATGTTCAGTGAAAGAAATTAATGCATAAAGTGATGGAATTGAGTAAATAAGCAAGTGATGGCTCTAGGTAGGATGGTCATGAAAGGTGCGACTCTTTCTGGAGGTGTTATGGAAGATACCTGAAGGACGCACAGGAGCCAGGTAGTTGAAGAACTAGAAGTGTGATAAAGATAGAGGAGATAAAGAGTGCAGAACTTCAATGGAAAAAAAGAGATTAGCATGCTCTGGTAAATAGAGGGAGGGAGACCAATATGCCTGGACCAGAGTAAGTGATTTGGATGGTGATTTGAGATATTGGAGAACTTGATTTTTTTTTATTAATGTTAATGGGGTGACATCAATAAATCAGGGTACATATATTCAAAGAAAACATGTCCAGATTATCTTGTCATTCAATTATGTTGCATACCCATCACCCAAAGTCAGATTGTCCTCCGTCACCTTTTATCTAGTTTTCTTTGTGCCCCTCCCCCTCCCCCTCCCCCTCTCCTCCTTCCCTCCTGCACCCCCCTCCCCCCCTCCCGGTAACCACCACACTCTTGTCCATGTCTCTTAGTCTAGTTTTTATGTCCCACCAATGTATGAAATCATGTGTTCTTGTTTTTTTCTGATTTACTAATTTCACTCCGTATAATGTTATCAAGATCCCACCATTTTGTTGTAAATGATCCGATGTCATCATTTCTTATGGCTAAGTAATATTCCATAGTGTATATGTGCCACATCTTCTTTATCCAGTCATCTATTGAGGGGCTTTTTGGTTGTTTCCATGTCTTAGCCACTTGACAGAATTATCATCATGCAGGAAGCTCAGATCATGATATGAAAATGATATGAAATTCTCAAAGAAGTATAATTCACCAGGATTCCTAGTTAAATTAAACTTATAAGGTAATAAAATATATATGTAATAAGTCCACTTATTTTCATTATTCCAAACAATCAGCTAATAAAATGTAGCTTTTTAAAGAGTATATACCCAAACCTATTTTCTGTGTTATCTTCCACCTTGCTAGATAGTGCATAATAGTAGAGGTACAGAATTAGAATTAGTGATGGGAGGAAAGGGTAGAAAGAAGTTAAATTTTTTTTAACTCAATGTCTTTTTGATACATAAGTATGGCAGATAAGCAATTCTTCCCCATTTTTTCTTCTTTCATAATAACAGCATGTTAGTGGGAACACTGACACCAAGGATAAGAACATGATTTTTATAACCTCTTTGTAATTTGCTTTTCCCAATGTGGTGTGCATAAACTGGCTTGTGCAATTTTCTTTCTGCATCACTTTCTTTAACAAAAAAAATGTTGACTTCAAATTGCTCTTTCTCCTTTCTTTGAATAAGAAATCATATGGGTTTGAGAACTTGTTTCATATATGTAGGTGATAGAAATGCCTTAGTGCTTAGGGGAGTAAGGAGCCACAAGATAGAGGGAAGAGGAATACTGAATAACCCTTAAAAAATTCAATTTTCCTCACTAACTGAGATCAATCACTTCTGTAGTGTTATCTGAATAAAGATGGATGAACAGTAGAAAAAGGTACATATGAGATTTCATGAGTGGGGTAAGATAAAGCTCCAGGATGGTAGATATGAGAAAATGAGTTACACTTTTGTCAACAAAGACTATATATTGTCTTCCGGTCATCTCTCTGGGAGATGCTTCCAATCTACCTACTCACTAATTGCTCTGCCTTAGTTAACCACTTTAGTGGAGCAGGATAATGCTTAAAGTATAGTAGATTTGTTGGCTCAGTCGAACCCTAGATCTGCATGGTACTGCACACTTTTCTGAATCACATTTCATTCTCTAAATGGCCTCTTGCTTAAGCTGCTCAAGCTCCTGGAGAACTTGTTGGCCCTTGCCCAAGTTAGTTTCCAAGACACTAACCCTGCATATGAGTCCCTTGTGTGTGTGCTGCATAATTTCTAGACATGAACTGCATGATGTGGTAGCTAAAGGAAGTTTGTGAGGAATAGCTGAGGTTCTGTCTGGTCTAATCATTTTATGTCTATTTTAGAGATAAACTGTCCAAAGCAATAGACGTTCTCAAGAATACTAAAAGAGGAATGGAGTGTATCTTCTATTTCAACTCGATTTTTTTATAATCTAAATCTACGTGTGTGTCTGTGTGTGTATGTGTGTGAACCAGAAAAACTATATGTATCTACTTTAAACCCTCACTCACCTCTTCTTCCAGTTTCCCATAGTCTCCTACACAGAAAGTGTTTTCCTTTCCTTTCCATATGAACAAGACTTTTCCTTACATCATTTCCTTCTTTTTCATAGAGTAGTTTTTGTCCTGATCCCTTGCAGTAGCTAATATTTAAATGGCTTTAAAGGGATCTAATTTGTTTAGTGCAAGAAAAAATACCAGCTTAATAGTTTATTATATCATCCCTTATCTCATCTCATTATATCATCTCCATTAGGTATGCTTATCTACAAGCCTATATAATATGTATGATGTTAATTTGCTCTCTAACTTTTATCAGAAAATCAGAAAAAGTAAACAAATAGGTGGAGACACTTCTAAAATCTACTTTTAAGATTCCCATATTTATTTTTATTTTTTGTAAAAGCTAATGTAAAACTTCACTTACTAACCTAAAAGATAAGTATGTGTTCTATCTATAATATTTAGAACATAGGTAAAAGCTTGCATGCTTAAACAATCATCATTTCTATATAAGATAATTATTCAGTTTTAGAGGTTTCTAATTATAGAATCTTGACATTAAAACTTTGACTATGTTGTATTTCACAAATTGGAGTACTCACACAAAGTTTCTTGTTTGTTCTGTATATTTTGAATATTTTTAAGCAGTAATTAAGTGTTATTTTTGTAAGTGAACAAATTTAACCTCTGAAAAACTGTTTAGTAACTTCACTTCCTCTTCTTCAAACTCTCAGAGGCAAGTGGAAATGTTGCATGGAAAACACAAGATGAGTTTTCAAAAGCACATTTGGTTCATCAAAAATTCATTATAGGTGCCAGGATAAATTTGGTACTACACAACTCCCCTGAACTAGTAAAGTTTTAAAGATTTCTTGTACATTATCTGCAACACACTTGAAAACAAATTTGAAAAACTGTTAAAATTATAACTTATTTTCTTCAAAAATATTATTTCTTTAAGAAATGAACATTAACCTCACCCTTGACTTTCTTTTCTATAAAATAATTTTAGATCAGGTTATTATATTGTATGACATAAGGTATAAAATGCAGATACATGAATATCATATTTTGTTAACAATATACTATGTTAAAATGTCTTTATTAAAATATGTATTATAAAAATATCCATTAAACTTTTTTAATTTCTTTTATTTTAAGAAAGATAACAATGTTTTAGGAGAATTAGAAAAATGGTAACATTTTTGTTTTTGTTTTTTTTAGATTAGCGTAATACAAGTAACCATTTTGCCTGAAAAGAAGTGTATTTTTGGAATTCATGTTTTTGACTCAAAAACTTAAGATTATGTTCCTAACACTAGAAAAAAATGAAACATAATCACAAAGAAATAATTCTAAGAATCATGATCATATAAAACTGTAAAGAATTTAATAAAAAGATATGGATAAATGCATATATAGTATTATAATAGGCTGCTATTGCTTATATTTCTTTCCAAATCATGCATAGTATATTTACACATAATATAAGGCTACTTTAAAAATATATGACCTTAAACTATATAGTTTCAGTAAAAAAAAAAAAAAACTCATTTAATTTAACAAATATAATGTGCTCCTCTCCACAGTACATATACTAAAATTGGAACAATATGGAGAGAATTTAACAACTATCTAAAGTTTATCACTTACATTGCATCAGTTCTTCACTCAACACATTCTACCTACTGTAGAATGATTAAAGATGAATAAATTGTAATTCCTGTTTTCAAAGAATTAAAAATCCCCAAATGAAGTCCTAAAACATTCAGAATCTCATATATACACAAAGTAACTAACTGACAATCTGTTTCTCTGGGGCATCAAGTACAGCATATTGGAGATGATGGAAGTTTCAATGGGTAGTGAAGAGTGTATAGTTCTTTTTACCAGAAGATAAAAGTTTGACAGCAGCATTCTCAGTGATAATAATTTGAAAAGAGGCATAGAAGCCATAAAATGAAAGATACATGTACACAATTGTTTATAGAAAGTGTTGGGCTATATTGCAAGCTACCTATAAAATTCCTGGGTTAAATGTGGCTAAGTGTATTATTAAACAAACTTAGGACCTAGTACCTATCACTATTTCTTATTCAGAAGCATTTCTATTTTTAAAATTAAAACACTGGAACATTGTAAATGCCTGAATTTAAAACTTAGGTCTAATTTAGTAGACATCCAGGAATCCTAGTCTTTTATGAATATATTTTTAAATCCAAACATATTTTGAGATCTTTGTAAGAAGTTTGAAGGGTACTTAAGGTGGCTCATGTCATCTGTTCAGATGAAGTCTGAAGTGGTGATTCCTTTTTTATCAATAATTTCCCAGTAGAAAGAAGCTATTTAAAATCATCCCATTGCTCTTCAATTGCACTTTTCAAAAGTTGCCTATGTTTTTCCTCTTTTGAAATCTAGAAGGCAAGCAGAGGCAGATTTGATGGCAGGCTCATCAAGCGCAAGCCTGGGCCCCAACTTCTGAAGGGTCTCCCAAAACCCCAACTTTACAGTTTTTTCTAATGGCAAAGGGCACAATATTTTATCCTGCACCCAGGGCGTCAACCAACCTTAATCCACCTCTGAGGGCAAGGTGTTATAATCAAATGAGTGAACAGAAACAGATTTGAAATTGAGGCCCCAATTTAAAAAATACAAAATAAACTGAAAATTTAGAGTAAAAAAAAAATGGTGAGAACTACTTACAGAATGCAAAATACCAGAAAAGAAAGGAGCCTAAAATAAGAAAGCACCATGAGACTTGCTTATTCTGTTCTTCCTCTTTGTTCTCCTGATATTTTTGCCTAACCTAAAGACTTCAATAAACTTGATCAAGTGTGTTCTCCCAATATATTCCTAGGCAAGATCATTATCTAAAAGTCATATTTCAGTGGAGACTCTGAAACAGTTATATAAATGGAAAGCAAAGACCAGGAAGTTTAAAATATAATAATATAATAAAGAGGTATTTCTTTTTTGGGGGGAGGGGGCAGAGACAGCAAGAAACAAAGAGGGACAGATAGGAAGGGAGAGAGATGAGAAATTCTTTTTTGTGGCACCTTAGCTGTTCATTGACTATTTTCTCATATGTGCCTTGATTGGGGGACTACAGCAGAATGAGTGACCCCTTGTTCAAGCCAATGACTTTGGGCTCAAGCCAGTGACCATGGGTCATGTCTACGATCCCACATTTAGGCCAGCAATCCCACCCGGAAGCCAGTGATCCCACTTTCAAGTTGGTGAGCCCATGCTCAAGCTAGATCAGCCCATGATTAAGCCAGTGAACTCGGGGTTTCAAACCTGGGTCCTCTGTATCCTAGTCTGATGCTCTGTCCACTGCACCACCCCTTAGTCAGGCAGAGGTATTTCTTGATGAATAATATGCTCAATCAGGCAATCAGAGATAAGTGATGCCCTCACCAAAATGGCTTCATCACAAGCCTCATTGACTGAAGGTGCTGAAGTTACTTCTTGATGTTTGGATATTGGACTTAAAAATGGGAACCAGCTACTGGGAAACTAAGTAAAAAATGCAAAGGAATTATTTTGAAATCCTCAAGGTTCTTTTGGGAACAGTGGGACCTTAGGTGGGAACGTGGGATGAGGGCATCTTGATCAGCCTCAGCATCTCCAAATTTTTTGTGTTGACCTTTGTCAGATTGGAAATCACTCATGTCCTGCCACCCCCTGCAAGCCAGTGGGGGACAACAAGCTCAAATGAATTTCTATAACAACCTCTAAGTGGCTTTACTGATCCACTCACATAAATGATAAACATTACTATTTTAATCCTAATAATGTCATAAGTTATGATCCTCTTCCTCCTCTCACATTTCAAACAATCAATCACATTTAAACTAATTGGACATAGATAACCAATAAAGCCCATTTTTATATTGGACACTTTATTTCAGTATGTTTATGTTCTATATCAGTTTTTAAAAGAATACTTCTGAAAGTTAAATTTTACTATTTCCTTATAACTAATTATTCCGAAGTTGCTGTGTTGTTTTTTTTTTCTGTCAATTTTTGCCACAACAAGGGAACTCAATAAATATAATTGACCAAGTATGAATGACTAAGTATTGATCAAATCACTGACATTTGCCAACATTTAGGAGAATTAATCTATTATTTAGTCATCCTATAGTTGTTGTTTTTTTTTTTAGTTTTGAAGAGTTTTATTAGAGGAGGAGATTTGTTAAATATGCTGGCCACATATGGCTGACACGGGGCATTTGCTGACACAGGGCATCTGCAGGCCCAAGTCGTGCAGTCCCAAAAATAGTTTAGGGGCTGTTTATATACCCTTGATCACACACGGGCAGGGGAGAGCATAACATTGTGGTAGAGCTGGCAACATTTGTTTAGGGGTGTAAAGCCAGTAGGCACGGCCAGGGCCACCATCACAGCCGCCCGGCCCATGCAGGTTCGCATTGGATTCGGACAGTCAGTAAAGAAACAATGGAGCCAAAAAACTGGTGGGCCATTTTCTTTAATTCTAGCTTGCACCCGGCGGGCAAGTAAAAACACATACACTGGGCTCCAAAACCCACTCACATTCAGTGCTCACAAAGCTACTGACTTATCTGAGTTTCCTAGAATCAAAGGTTTCTAGCTCACCAGACTTATTCACCTCTGTTCCCCATCTCCTTCCTTCTCCAGCGTCAAACTGCACAAACTGGCTTCTCACTCAATACTCCGCCATCTTGGCTGCTTCTCCTGGCCACATGGCCTCTTTCTGCTCTCTGCTCTGCTCCCTCTGCTCTCTCATGCTAATCATCCCAGGAACCAAGAGAGCAAGCTCCCGCTCCGTCCCCATTTTATAGTGTAGCAATCCAAACTCTTAATCCAATATACAAAATAGGGAAGTCTCTAATACAAAGTCACTTCTCTGAGGCATGATTGGATTGTACCACCCCACATCAAAAAAGGGTGGGAAAGGCTTAATCCCAAAACCAAGCCCCAGGCTACAACGATCCTGCCTGCCCCCCAACACACATTAATATCACCTGGGCAACAGCCTTCATGTGGGCAGCGTTATCTTTTACAAAGTGAGCATAATATATTTTATCTGCCCAACAAGGGGATACACAGAAACATCAAATCTCTTAAGGTAACACAATCAAAGATGTTTACAAATCTTTCAGGGTTCATCTTCCCTCACTAGCCTAAAGGTATTTCACCCTCAAGATTTCAGGAAGGGGGAGGAACTACAATCAATGCAAGGTGGTATGTAAATGCTGCCTCCTATTGAAAGAGAAGAAGTTTCTAGGTTAACCTTTATTTTAGATTTAAAACTAAATGACCTATTATTCTTGTAAACCAGAAACTTCTACATTCTTCTCCCTCCCCTCCCTAGGGATAGGACAGGAAAGCCAGATAGAAAATGCTGACCTTTCCTCCCAGGATATCATATCAATTTTCAGTTTTTTGAAACCTTACAACATCCCCACTGGTTCTATTTCCTAAGTAAAATCCTTGACTTAATTTACTGAAGAGTATGAGGCTATTTTCTAGGGATATTAATTTATAACATGTAGCAGATATTTAACAGACAGGAACAAACCTTGCTATAAAATTGATTAAACATGGTACAAGACAATATTAAAGTAAGAGGACTAATCGTCTCAAACAATAATTGTTAGCTAGGGTGACTAATTAAACATTCTTCAAAAACCAGTTTTCTGACTGTTCAATTTTTTTTTCTCTGTAAAAACCTCCTACAACCTGCACAAATCTTCTGCAACTTATATAAACCCTCAGCTTTCATGAACTTTTTTTATCCAGAAATAACTGGCTTTCATAACAACTTGCTTTTTCCTTTTTCATTCAAAAGTATTTCCATACCTTATACCTTCTGAGAATTAGCATATTATTTAGTCATCCTATAGTTTTGTGTTTTTTGTTTGTTTGTTTTTATCCTATTTTTATTAATTTTAATGCAGTGACATTGATAAATCAGGGTACATATGTTCCGAGAAAACATCTCCAGATTATTTTGACATTTGATTATGCTGCGTACCCCTCACCCAAAGTCAAATTGTCTTCCATCACCTTCTATCTGGTTTTCTTTGTGACCCTCCCCTCCCCCTACTCCCTCTCTCTCCTTTCTCACCCCCTCCCCACCCCCTCCCCCACACCCTCGTTACCATCACATTCTTATCTATGTCTCTGAGTCTCATTTTTATGTCCCATCTATGTATGGGTTCATATATTCAATAGTTCTTAGTTTTTTCTGGTTTACTTATTTCACTCTGTATAATGTTATCAAGGTCCACCCATGTTATTGTAAATGATCCGATGTCATCATTTCTTATGGCTGAGTAGGCATTTTTTCATATGCCTATTGGCCATCTGTATGTCCTCTTTGAAGAAGTGTCTATTCATTTATTTTTTCCATTTTTTGATTGGATTTTTTGTCTTTCTGGTGTTGAGATTTACAAGTTCTTTATAAATTTTGGTTATTAACCCCTTATCAGACATACTGTCAATATGTTCTCCCATTGTGTAGTTTGTCTTTTTATTCTGTTCTTATTGTCTTTGGCTGTGCAAAAGCTTTTTAGTTTGATATAGTCCCATTTGTTTATCCTGTCTTTTATTTCACTTGCCCGTGGAGATACATCAGCAAATATATCACTGTGAGAGATGTCGGAGAGCTTACTGCCTATGTTTTCTTCTAAGATGCTTATGGTTTCATGCTTACATTTAAGTCTTTTATCCATTTTGAGTTTATTTTTGTGAATGGTGTAAGTTGGTGGTCTAGTTTCATTTTTTTGCAGGTAGCTGTCCAATTTTCCCAACACCATTTATTAAAGAGGTTGTCTTTACTCCATTGTATGCCCTTACCTCCTTTGTCAAATATCAGTTGTCCATAGAGCTGTGGGTTTATTTCTGGGTTCTCCGTTCTGTTCCATTGATCTGTATGCCTGTTCTTATGCCAGTACCAGGCTGTTTTGAGTACAATGGCCTTGTAGTATAGCTTGATATCAGGAAGTGTGATACCTCTCCCTTTATTCTTCTTTTTTAAGATTGCTGAGGCTATTCGTGTTCTCTTTTGGTTCCATATAAATTTTTTAATGAATCAAAAAACTGAAAAATCTAAGAAAAGTGTTAGAATAGCTCAAAGCCATGCATAGTAAGTTTTTATTTATTTATATTTTATCTGTGTGGGCCTTGAGGTAGTTTGTAACTCCTTAAATTACCTTTTTTTTAAAAAAAATCAGTGACAAAGCAGTACTCCAAGCTTGATAAAATATAAGATATTCTTTTATTTTACAGTTTTTTTAAAGACACTAATATATAATTTATGAATGCTGTAATAAAAACCAGAGAGACAAAGCCTTGTTTGTTGACACTGTTTACATACACGCAGCATTAAGAAAACAACACTGATCCTCTGGGGAAGATGTCAGTGTGTTCTCATTGGAATAGATCATTAATTTATTTAAATGAAAGCATCATTTTAGAGGGACACACTAAGATGTGTATATACTTCACCAGTTTGCAGCTCATTTTCTGATATTTTCATCCAACTACCATTTGTCCTCCACTTTTAAAAGTTCATGTACATTATGTTACTTTGTTTGTATGAAAGACCTACACTTGTTCCTGTCTTAGGGCCAAAAGGAATATGAAAATAAAAGGATTATTCTTTTTAAGAAAAAAGGTGAAAATAACATTTATTTTTCAGCTGCCTTCATAGAAGCTAGAGTGGTGCCACTAAGTTCCTTCAGTAGGTACCACACTCACCTGCAGCCATAGTTTTGAATGGAGTGTGAGCATTTGTACCTTCTCTTGGTTTATTTTGTGCATCTGTTTGCAAGTTGTGGCCTAACTTAAGGCATCAGGGACCCTTAGACAGCTTGTATGGGTATTCAGCATATAGTGTAAAACTGGACATAAGTAACATTTCCACTGTAGTTATGGAAATAAAGACATCATGTACTAAAGTTGCCTCTGTCCACTATTTGTGCCAAAGTTACTATCTGTTTTCTTAGTAGCAAACTGGTTTTTTCTAGTCAGCATCCAGTAATGGCTGAAATGGGTAATCCATTGCTAGAGCAGACTGTTGAGTGTACAAAGCATTGTATTAAGTTATCCTGCTCTTCTAAAGAAAATAGTAACTTTAATAAATGAAACTACATTGTACATACATGATTTTTACTTTCTGTAGGCTGTGTATTTACCAGGTCATTCCTGTTTTTACTGTATGTTAGAGTTTTTAGATTTTAAGTGTTATTTGCTATGATTTTGTAAATTATTTCTTGTATCTGAGAACTCTCAAAAATTTTAATATAAATTAACAGTAATTGCTTCTTTGCTTTACACCATTTTGACTTGTGAAAGATTTCATGAGAAGAGTCTACTTTTCCGATAGTGGAAAACCTTGTGTATCTATATCAGTGAACAATAAAAATATAAGAGAAAAAAGTGTAGTAATAGTAAGACTCACACGTCTTACTATGTGCTTTCCACTATTTTAAAATTTGTATGTACATTAATTTGTTGATCTTTATAGTAATCATAAAAAAATGGGTGCTATAGTTATCTTCACTTACAGTTGAGAGAATTGAGGCGTAAAGGCAGTTAATAAAGGACAGATTTAAATTTACCCCCACACAGCCTTTCTATAAAAGTAGTAACAGAGATAAAAGTAGTAACAGAGTACACAGTATGACATATATATCACACACACACACACACTTTTGAAAAGCCAATATCAGACACACTGATATAGAAATATCAGACACAATGATATAGAAATAATAGGTAAAAGCTGTTGAAAATTAAGGTTTCTTGGCAATATATATTTATAAGTACATAAGTATATTGTTTCCATGTTGGTTTGATTATCCACAAATCATAATAATCACAGATTAATTTGGTAATCACCCAACATGTTTCTTTAGTAAGTTTCCTAAAACACACTCTACCCATTTCAGACTTGTTCTTTAATACCATTTTCTTTTTTATGTCTGTTGTGCTTGCATACTGTGTGTGTGTGTTTATGTGTGTGTGTGTGTGTGTGTGTGTGTGTGTGTGTGTGTGTGTGTGTCTGTCAGAGAGAAGGAAGTAGGAAGGGAAGATGGCAGTTTCAGCTCTCAGATGTGATTATCTTTGGAAAGTTTAAAGTATGATGGTTTATTGCAATATTTTCCTCTAATTCTAGGTCTGGGGTATTCGGGGGATTTTCGAGTTTAGACTGACACCGAGAAGGCTAGTACCGTTATCATACCGAACAGATGCTGCCAGCTCTTAAGCTCCAGATATTTCTGTAGAAGCTCTTCTAACTCTTTTAAGAGTTTGCTCAGAAAAGCAAAAGGTAGGATCAGGCTCCAGCAAAGCTGCCTGTGGTATTCTATCCTGCAAGGTGACAGATTTCCTCAGGATGAAACTTTCTAAGTATAAACCAGCACAGGAAGAGTTCTTCATTGTTTCTTTCTAAACTTTGTTTACACCAACTTTTAATTCATTTTGCTTAACTGGAATTTTATTAAAGCTGTCAGGAGCAGACCTCCTGCTGGGAGTTGTATGTAACCAAAAACATTAATCCAGACTAAGTAACAGCTGGATAGAAACTCTGGGACCTCCCCCACATCCCTCACTGAGACCTAGACAATGGGTGAGTTATTTGACTGAGTAACAGCAACAGCTGCCAAGTAGGTCGTTTTTTTGGGTTTTTTTTTGTTTTGTTTTGTTTTTCAAAATCAACTTTGAAACTTTCAGAATTTAAATGAGCAGGCTTTGGAGAGCACATTGGGGGTAAAAAAAAAGATACTCAAGAATTACTCTTTGCCACATGAAACCTAGTATATCTGGAAATTTGATGGGTTATCATTCATATTATTATACTATAATTAGATTTAAAATATTTCAATGAGATAAATATTACCTTAATATGTAGGCCTAATACCAGTGTCCATACCACAAATGAACAATTAATAATCATTGATAAGTCAAATAATATATATTATATATAATCAACATGTCTCTTCCAAATGATCTACTGTCTTTTCCAAATAATTTATTATAAACAAAAAATTTACAAGCACATCTGAGAATACAGCCCATCATGAGGGAAAAGCCTTAATTTTTAAATTGAGGCATTTACTATTTTAAAATTAAAGTCAACATTTTTATTTAGAATAAGATATGTTTTCAAAAAGAATATAGAATACAGTATCTAATGTGGAGTCAGCTTTTCATTTTAATTTTTAAATACTACAATGTCACATCATTTATCAAGTTGTTGGTATTACTCTACCTCAGGTATTTATTAACTGGAAAGAAGTCATTATTATCATTGTTATTAGTCAAATTCCTATACTATGCTAAGTGCCACAAATAAAACACAGAAATATTGAAAAAACTTATCCAATGCAGTCTTGCCAATCAGAAATCTTTTTAAAATTACTAACATAGAATTTTTTTATGTTTTACAGAGTTTCTTTCATGTCTCTTTTCTTAGTATACTCATATTGTGTGGGATGCAAATTAAAGCAATTTTTTTTGTAACATGCACAGTAATTAAGTTTGCCTGGAGTTACTCTTAACTGCAGAGTGAATATATTTTTAGGGGCATAGCAAAGTTTAAAATCTTTGTCTTTTTTTTTTTTTATCTACCTAGGAAATAGATAATCTCACAACTAAATGGAGAAGCTACTATGTGGAGAGCACATAATATATATTTGCATAATTTATACTTTACTGTTTTATAAAGAACATAACAGAAATAATCTTTTTTCACTTTTTTCTACTTTATGTCAATAGCAAAATCTGGATATAAAGTTTTAGAGGGATTCAAACTGTGGTATTAACCATTTGTTTGATTGTATAATATCTGAATTTTAGAGAAAAATGATTTTTAATTTATCTTTTTTTTTCTAATTAAGTTATAATTAGGAAAATTTCTTCACTTTCTTTTGTGACAGAGACAGAGAGAGGGACAGATAGGGGCAGACAGACAGGAAGAGAGAGAGATGAGAAGCATCAATTCTTTGTTGTAGCACCTTAGTTTCTCATTGATTGCTTTTTCATATGTGCCTTGATTGGGGGCTATAGCAGACTGTGTGACCTCTTACTCAAGCCAGAGACCTTGGGCTCAAGCTGTTGAACCTTGCTCAAATCAGATGAGCCTGCGCTCAAGCTGGCGACCTTCGGGTTTTGAACCTGGGTCCTCTGCATCCCAGTCTGATGCTCTATCACTGCTTCCCCAACTGGTTAGTCTTCTTCACTTTTAAAGGCATGCTTAACAGTGTTTTGAGATGATGCTTTGTGAAAGTAGATACTATTGTATAAATTGCTATTCTGTTGAGGGCCTGACCAGTGTTAGCACAGTGAGTGAAAGTGTCGACCTGGAACGCTGAGGTGGCCAGTTTGAAACCCCAGGCTTGCCTGGTCAAGGCACGTATGAGAGTTGATGCTTCCTGCTCCTCCCCCTTCTCTCTCTCTCTGTCTCCTCTCTCTAAACAATGAATAAATAAAATCTAAAAAAAAAAAAATCTACTATTCTGTTGAAATAGATGATTCAGAAAGATGAAAGATGGTGGTGATTTTAAAATTATATGATCTTTTGCTTTTGCACACAGAGATAGAAAAGTCTCCCTGGGACAGAGCTTTGACGCAAGAGAATATAACTTAACAGACAAAAGTGTAAGGGCGTTTGAAGTGGATGTTCTGCTTTTGAAATAGCCAACAGGAGTATAGAATGGAGGAGTTCTTTTGTACAGGTAATTTTTGGTGTGTCCACAAGTGTTATTTGTTTTATGAGCAGTCTATACCAGTTAAAATTTAAAACAAATGTGAAGTTACACCAAGAAATAAACCCTTTTAAACTATTAGTGTTATCTTGACTTTAAAGGGTAATTAGTTTCACAAAAATTATATTCTAAGTAATCTATTGAACCCTGACCTGTTAGAGAGTAGCAACACAAAAGTGGTAGGTCTTAAGTCAAAATTTGACTATTCAAATCGCCGGGAGCACAGATTCTAATATTATGAAAACATATTTTTAACAGCAGACCTTTTGAAACACCTTTCCCAGTACAGCTCACATTTAGTTCCAAGGAGGTTAGCTGCTCAAGGGGAGCCAGTTCTTTCTATCCCTAATTAGCATATTTTATTAAGACCCTTAGGAGACTTTATTTTGGTTCGTAGGTCTTAATAATAAGCACCTTGCCCTTGAGAGAGTACACAAATTACCCTGGAAGCAAAACTAAACACAGACACACACCAGTAAAAGACATTTCAGTCTCCCGCCCACATACCTCCGGAGTTTCTGTTCCACAGATCCAATGGCCTGGTCCATATCCTCAGACATCTCTCTCTCACTTCCTTTGTATTTGCAAGTTTCAGAACTAAAACTAAACTTGACCTTAACCTCTAAATATTTACCAGCTTCTTTCTTTCTTCCATATTTTAATCAAAAGCATTACTATCCACTAGGTGTTCAAACTTGAAACCTAAGATTCATTCCTGATCCCTCATTATTGCGCTGTTCCACCAACACTGTGAATGAGTACTCAAAAATCTCTCTCCAATCCTTGTACTTCCTTCCATTTCTATGTCAATACACAAGCCCAGGACCTTATCATTTGGAGCTTGTATTAAACATTTTATAACTACTGAATAGTTTCCAGGAATCCACAAGACCTTTACACCACTGCATATACAGACAACACATTCTTCTCCATTAATTCAAACTTCAGAATGGTGCTATATGGATATTTTAAATATAGATAAAAATTGCTCATATAGCTGTTTAAATTATATTCATATTTTTCTTTGCTCTTAGAAATATGTAAACTTTATGAAGCCTAAGACTATATCTCAATATAGAACTCTTTGCATATAGTAAGACTTCTATAAAATTTTCTCCCCCCCATGAATGTTTGAGTATTATATCTCTCACATGTATTTAGTTACACTTAACCAGAAACTGCTTTTCTGTAGAATTCCATTGTACACTCTCCTTTATATCCTTTTAGTCTTCCTCAGTTCATTCTGTTACTGAACAATTAAGCCAAACCGGTTAACTGAAAAGGAAAAAATGTTTTGATTATAAGCAGAACATTATTATTATTATTATTATTTTTGTATTTTTCTGAAGCTAGAAATGGGGAGAGACAGTCAGACAGACTCCCGCATGCGCCTGACCGGGATCCACCCGGCACGCCCACTGGGGGGCGATGCTCTGCCCCTCTGGGGCGTCACTCTGGCATGACCAGAGCCACTCTAGCGCCTGGGGCAGAGGCCAAGGAGCCATCCCCAGCACCCGGGCCATCTTTGCTCCAATGGAGCCTCGGCTGCGGGAGGGGAAGAGAGAGACAGAGAGGAAGGAGAAGGGGAGGGGTGGAGAAGCAGCTGGGCACCTCTCCTGTGTGCTCTGGCTGGGAATTGAACCCGGGACTTCTGCACGCCAGGCCGATGCTCTACCACTGAGCCAACCGGCCAGGGCCAGAACATTATTTTTGAAAGTATGTGTGATAAACTTTGAAAGTTTATTTACTTATCTAAATAATACTAAATACAGATGTCATTTTTGGAAATTAAGAATTATTTAATAGTCATTTCCTTTTTCCAGAAAGGATTACTCTCATTTCTCCTTATATATTGGAATTCGAAAGACAAATGAGTGTTGAGATGTACTCTTCTGTAAGGAGAATTCACGATGGCAGGCACGACCTGCTAGCACCATCTTCACATTACCTTTTTTTGTCTTTCTCTAATGGGTATCACTTTTCAGACATTTTTACTAGGTGTTATAACTTGAATATAGCTTTTAGAATTACTGAAGAAAAGTTTTAGTGCTAAAAAGAAAATCCATAAAAGCTGTGTACACACACTTTGTGATTCCTATTATTATGATGAAGAAATCGTACACACTTAGAAAAACAAATGTATCAAGTGTATACTGCCAAGTCTTATATTGTAAAATATCATTTTAGTACATTTATTTATTTATTTTTTATATTTTTACAGAGACAGAGAGAGGAATAGACAGGGACAGACAGACAGACGGACAGAGAGAGATGAGAAGCATCGATCATCAGTTTTTCCTTGTGACACCTTAGTTGTTCATTGATTGCTTTCTCATATATATGTGCCTTGACCGTGGGCCTTCAGCAGAAGGAGTAACCCCTTGCTTGAGCCAGTGACCTTGAGTCCAAGCTGGTGAGCTGTTGCTCAAATCAGATGAGCCCGCGCTCAAGCTGGCGACCTCGGGGTCTCGAACCTGGGTCCTCAGCATCCCAGTCCGACGCTCTATCCACTGCGCCACCGCCTGGTCAGGCAATATATTTATTTTTAATTTCTTCTATTAGCTTAACATAAACTAAGTTTTAAAATCAAATAGCAAATAACTTCTAAGTTTCTTGTTTACTTCTAGTCCTGGCTAGAATGTAATGTCCACTTTGACAATATTTTCTTTGTTTCAGATTCACTGATGTATCCCAAAGACCTAGCAGGTGCTTCATAAATATTTCTGGAATAAAAGTGTAACTGATATTCAACCCTTAGAAGAACAAGCATTCTCCTCCTACTTGACAGTCCTTTGTATATTTTTTCAAATTTCTTTTAAAAATTAAATTATAAATTTAAAACAAAAAAAAAGCTTTCTGTTCTCAAAATTTCTATTTTTTATGTTATTTTAATATTTTTACAAGCATCGTGTGATATTCAAAATGCATTTGGATAATTTTAATAAAATATATAATAAAGACTATATTTACCAAACTTGATTGAATTTTGTTATTATTAAATGATATGATATCATATATATATATGTAACTTTCATAAATGGCTAAGAAATAACATGAACGTACAAAATGAATCAAATCATTAATAAATTATTTATTTAAAAATTTTTATTTGGAAATACAATACAATCTAAAGAGTAGTAATCAATAGCTGATAAACTTTAAAGGATAATCATGGACTTATTCCAATATACCAGTTCGATAATGTCCATTCTGTTGACTTCACTTTTTAAGTTTCAGCTCTCTTCCTATCTTAATGCATTATCGACATGACTTAACTTTATAAAATGATTCTCTTCCTCTCACCTTCTTAGCCTTGCATTTTATTTCATGCCTATACAAAATTCTCAAATTGAACCCCATCCACCAGCTTTCTTAAACCATGTATCAGGATTCCTGGGTAGTTTTGAAATATACATAAACTTGAAGACTGTAGCCAGTAAATTCACAGTGAACAATCTAAATTGGCATTCAGTGCCACCTACTAATCATCATGTATTTCCTTGACCAACTATGTTTTTTCCTTTCAAATACCTATTGGTAATGGTCTCCTTTCTACTGTCCTTTATCATTGCTGTCATGAGATGGCTTCAACAACTCTCTCATCTTCAAACCATGCTGTAACTCATCTTTCCTCTCGGGGGAGAGTGACTCTCCTTTTTTATAAGCCTATTTCCTTCACTTCACCAATGCCTCTAATGCAGGTTTCCTATACCTTGGCATTATTGGCATTTTGTTATGGGCAGCTGTCCTGTCATTTTAACTTTGGCAGCATCCTTGACCTTTGTTCATTAAATGCCACTGGCATACCATCCCCGTTGTAACAATCAAAAGTTTTTTTGATATATGGAGGCTAAATCACCAGTCGAGAAGCATTCTAATGAAAATCATTGTGGACATATAGAATTCAGATATTTTGCCTTATATATTAATAAATCTTTGGGATCTCCCCATTCTTCTCAGCTTCTTTGCTGTAGCATGTAAGTATGCCCAATTTTCTCTCATCTAACACCAAACTCTTTCAACCCCATATTTTTGTTTACTTTACAAATGTTAATTTATCTATGATATGATTTTGAAAAAGTTCCCTTGAAAGTTAAACTTTTTGAATCATTGTTTAAGTTGAGTTTTATTCCATTTCTCCCCAGCTGCATTCTTATAGCCATCCAATAAGTCCTTAGAAAATAATCTTCTTGTTACTTTATTTAATTATTACTTTTTAAACCTTAATATTGGAAGTATTGATTACTCACTGATTCTGAGAACAATCTCTCTTTGCCCCAGTATCTTCTCAGTCTCAAATTTAGGGTCTTCATTCTGTTTCCTTCATATAAATTTGGTGTTGTTATTGGCTCCTGATAGATGATCTAGTTTTGTTTTCTTCCTCACATTACAAGCCTACCCTACAGTTTAGGCTCTTAGACTCTTACCTTCAGCAGAAGACTCTCCTCTGAAATTAATACATCTATTTCTAATGTTTTCTGATTGGTTAATAACTTTAGCATGGTTTATATCTTCCATAAAGTTTTATTTAAAAGATATGTATTGTAATCAATGGAAGTGTTACACAGCGCACTTCAAATAAATTTTGACATTATCATCACCACCATAAGCAGCAACATCAACATTATAAACATAAACATAATAATAGAGAATAATAGCAAAACCTCTGCCCAGACACCTTAAATATATATTTAACTCAGCAGAGTTAAGATAAAATTCTCCTCATGTTCCTCTTATGCCTCAGGCATCATACTTCTCTTGCTGGAGTCTAAACTAAGGTCCATCTTCATTCTCATTCTTCACAGTCAGACATTCAACAGAATCTTAACTGTTTTTATTAATAATCACCAGCTCTACCACCATATTCTATATGTCATCTCAGTATTTGTAGGTGGTATTTGATAATATCTCACCTCAAATACTGTGTCATCCATTCCTATCACTTTTTTTCTAATCTGTGTAATCTTCTGAAACCATATATCTGATTATCATTCCTATACTTTAAATTACTTTTTATCTTTCTATATACTTTGTCTTTGCCTAATTCAGAAGATATCTCACAAACTAATTCCTCTCTTATCTCCCACATCTTGTTTCCTCTGTCTGGGACTACTGGCATTCTCTGTTCCAAAAATTTGAACATGTTGGTTTAAATCTAGGTCCAGATTCTTACTGGTATAGAAAGTGGAATGTGGGAAGGATTTAAAATCTTCATGTTTGTAGTGGTAGGAATGCTAAGAATCTTTCTAAAAATGGTAAACTCCACCAAATCTAAGCTTAAATTTTATTTCTAGAATGGCTTTTCTTATGCTTTAGACTGGATTGTTTAATCTTACTATGACAATTTTTTTTTTCTCTTTTTTTTTTTTTTTAAATAAATTTTTATTAATGGTAATGGGATGACATTAATAAATCAGGGTACATATATTCAAAGAAAACATGTCTAGGTTATTTTGTCATTAAATTATGTTGCATACCCCTTGCCCAAAGTCAGATTGTCCTTCACCACCCTCTATCTAGTTCTCTGTGCCCCTCCCCCTCCCCCTAACTCTCCCCCTGTCCTCCCTCCCCCCACCCCTGGTAACCACCACACTCTTGTCCATGTCTCTTAGTCTCATTTTTATGTTCCACCAATGTATGGAATCATGTAGTTCTTGTTTTTTTCTGATTTACTTATTTCACTCCTTATAATGTTATCAAGATCCCACCATTTTGCTGTAAATGATCTGACAATTTTTCACTTTTTATTTCCCATTTACATTATAGGTTTAATGTCTGTCTTCTTCCCCACCCTCCCTTGATTCCAAGCAGATATTACATAAATTTTATTCACAATGTATTCTCAGTTTCTATCAGTGACCAACAAAGTATTATATGATCATACACATTTTGAATACATGAGTGAACAGGCAAATGGATGGATGGATAAATAAAAACTGATAATCAAAAATTTATTCATATTTCTGTCTGTACTCCTGAGCATAGTTACAGAAATTTATCTATAAGAAATTTATCATGTTAATTCATTTACCTTCCCTTTATGATAAACATAGAAAATGTTTTTATTTATTTAAAAATCATGTATTGAGCAAGTATTAAGAGAATGAGGATAAGACAGATAAAATGCTTTAGTTAATAACATTCACTAATATTTATTGAATAATTACTGCATTCCAGGCTGTGTTCAATACTTAGAGATTATATCATTTAATTCTTAA
The DNA here is from genome assembly GCF_036850995.1 of Saccopteryx leptura. NCBI lineage: Eukaryota > Metazoa > Chordata > Mammalia > Chiroptera > Emballonuridae > Saccopteryx > Saccopteryx leptura. Next base: position 22,512,647 of record NC_089507.1, read on the forward strand.
AATAAGCCTATGATAAACATATTATCAATATCACATTATTTGGAGAAAAAAAAGGTACAGAAAATTTACATAAAAGGCCAAGATTATGCAACTAATATATGACAGATCCAGAATTTGAAACAATTGATATGTTTTTAGACACCTGATTTTTGCCACAATGCTCTTGCATGTATATTAACCTTTAAATTTTGGGTTACATTGGTGATTATTTATCTGTATATAAAATATTATTTAAAGTAAAAAATTAACTTTTGTGCTTTCCCTTACTTTATGAATGAGAAGAAAAATATTACAATAACAGATTACTAATGAGCAAAAGGGCTATTCATTGTACTTTTTTAACAATTATATTTAAAAGTCTACCAAACAAAAAATATTTAAGCATTTTTAATGTAAATGCACTAGTCTAAATTAATTGTTCTAATAGAAGGAATTTTCTATTAAAGAGCATCTTTAGATAGTCAAAAGAAGTTTAATAATATGTGTGTACCTTTAAGAAAGATAATATTGATTGAAAATTTTCTTCATAATTTAAGTAATTTGATGAATTTGCATATCTGAATTTTAATTTGGAAAACAATTTTAAAGTTTTAGGTCCCTTTATAAAATAAATATAGAGCATTTTTCAAATGCTCAAATAATTTTATATTGTCTCTGATGTAAATTGCATGAAAATTTTGTATTTTTATGGTGTACATACATAATACAACACTTAATGTAGTTATTAAGATTTTAAAACAAATGCATAAATTTTTAAATTTTCCCATATATGTATATGTTAAGGAAACATAATCCACATAGAAAACTTAATCATTGTTTATTTAATTATAGTATTTTACTTGAAATTAGTATTTTGGATTTGTGTTTTTGCTAGTTCATTTGAATTCACAGCAATTGTTTGGATTCTTTCTTTCTTCTGAGCAAATTAAGATAAATGGAGTCAAGAACATTTACTTATGTTAAACTCATAAGACTTATTAGAAAATACAGAAGTAATAGTTCACAGGCATTCTGTTTTCAGTCCTTTGCTTGATTGACTCATAGAAACTTTTTTTTTTATCTTTTAAAATATGTAGACATAAGTTTTTTACTATGATACCAAACTTTATTTTGATAGATCTACCAAATTAGACTCATGTTATAAAAAAAATCCAATAATGTGCATAATGAATTCTTTTCATTCTCTGTGCACCTGTTCTCTCTCATTATATCTGAAATTTTGGGATTACTCCAAAGTGCTCTGTAATGACTTTTTGTAAGCAAGACAAGTAGAAGAAATTCTTCAAGGACAGAGTAAATTGGAATTTGAGACTGTGCTAAATAACTAGGTAAGAGAGAAGTGCTAAAAACATATAGATCATGAGGCATATGCTATTGGAAAGTAGGAAGATTTCGGGGATAAAGAGTTATGCCCCCAGTAATGAAGGTAAAAGAGTAAATACAGTCTTAGTTATTTGAGTATTAGTTCGTATTTCCAACTAACAGAATTTTCCTATGCAAATTTTGGAAAAATGTTAAAGACACATAATCTTTTACATCTTTGAAGATATCTTTAAGGGTAATTATCTCATATTCATAACTGCCATATATGTAAAAATACATAGATTTATTGCACTCTCTAGATTTATTTTAATTGCAATTAAAATTGTTCCTATTGTGTTAAGCACTTAACCTTATCAGTATTTCAATTTTATTCAAGTATGACATAATTTAACCATAGCTGATTTCTTTATAAAATTAAATTATTGAAGGAAACTAAGGCTGTATTGAAGAAACTAACTAAGTCCTTCTATCTAAAATAATAAAGTACTGGGTAAGCTTTAAATAGTCATCTTTATTATTTCTATTAGCTTTGATATATATATAATTGGTCCTTTAGTATGTTGCCTCTTTTTAATGAATCAAAAATTCTAACTCTCATCATCCAAATTATCCCATATTAATATATAGAGAGAGAGAAAGAGAGAGAAAATTTTAATAGTTCACATTTCTTTCAGGAATTCTGGGTGAATTAAGGTAGAGAAAAAGCACATATAGAATTTAATTACTACTAATTCAACTCTTCTTCAGAAGACCATTAAATAAAAATTAAGCCAAAAGCATAGCAGACAGAGCTCAGGCAGGAAACAGGAGGAGTCCCAAAAGATACATTTGGGAGTAGAAGAGCTTTTTTTCCTTCCTTTCTTTTTTCCTTCCTTCCTTTTTTTCTTCCTTCCTTTTTTCCTCCCTTCTTTTCTTCCTTCCTTCCTTCCTTCCTTCCTTCCTTCCTTCCTTCCTTCCTTCCTTCCTTCCTTCCTTCCTTCCTTCCTTCCTTCCTTCCTTTCTTTCTTCCTTCCTTCTTCCTTCTTTTTTTCATTTCTCCCTCTTTTTCAAAAGAACATTGTGAACCTATTTTAAAATAGTGCCATTCCAAAAATATCATTGTCAGTTTCTGGATTAATGAACCAAATTGTAGGAAATTAATTGCATATTAATATTCAGTAGGCCTGACCCACAAATGAAAGTGATTTCAGTTTATAATGGTCTACAATAATAGTCACATAAAAAGCTTCAGTCTATCTTTGGCTTAATTTAAGCTTCATTTTCTCTTGTTATGGTCTCTTCTATTTTCTTATTGTTGTACCACTATTATTATACTAATATTATACTATTAATCATAATACTCTAAGGAAGTTGACTTTCAACAAAGCTTATATATGCTTCAATAAGTGCTAATAAAATAATAATAACTAATATTTATTGAGCATTTATGTTATATTAAACACTGTATCAAGCACATTAAGTGAAATATTTCTTCAACTACTTAATAAAAAGTTTTTAAAAGGAAAAGTAGAAACAATTCTTTTGATGTTAATAAAAGAAAATGTAGTAGAAGGTTCATTTTTTTCTAATTTAAATTTTTTTGTTAATTAATTTTTTATTCATTGATTTTATAGACTGACAGAGAGAAAAACATCAATTTTTTTTTTTTCATTTTTCTGAAGCTGGAAACAGGGAGAGACAGACAGACTCCCGCATGCGCCCGACCGGGATCCACCCGGCACGCCCACCATGGGGCGACACTCTGCCCACCAGGGGGCGATGCTCTGCCCATCCTGGGCGTCGCCATGTTGCGACCAGAGCCACTCTAGCGCCTGGGGCAGAGGCCACAGAGCCATCCCCAGCGCCCGGGCCATCTTTGCTCCAATGGAGCCTTGGCTGCAGGAGGGGAAGAGAGAGACAGAGAGGAAAGCACGGCGGAAGGGTGGAGAAGCAAATAGGCGCTTCTCCTGTGTGCCCTGGCCGGGAATCGAACCCCGGTCCTCCGCACGCTAAGCCGACGCTCTACCACTGAGCCAACCGGCCAGGGCCAGAAAAACATCAATTTTATATTCCATTCATTTATACATATTTTGGTTGACTCTTCTTTTATCCTGACAATGAACCCACATTCTTGGCATATGGAGGAAAATTCTAACTAACTGAGCTACCCAGCCAGGGCCTCAAGATTTTTCTGAGATTATGTTGCCACCTGTCCTCATCTTTAGTATTAAGTACTACACATTTTTTTTCTTCTAACTAAATACTATGGGTTGATAATTTTTACACTATGATGGATAGAAATTTGCTACTCCAGAATATGTCAATAGCTCTCTTTGAAAATCCACTATCTTTGTTTAATGTCAGCATTTTAGGAGACTATTCAGTTTTTACAGTGACAATAATTTTAGGAAAAAAATAAATGACCTCAAAAATAAGCTGTTGAGACTGACCAAACGATGCACAGTGGATAAAGCATCAGACTGGGATGCGAAGGACCCAGGTTCGAAACCCCAAGACCGCTAGCTTGAGTGTGGGCTCATCTGGTTTGAGTAAATCTAACCAGCCTGAGCGAAAGGTTGCTGGCTTGAGCAAGGGGTCACTCGGTCTGCTGTAGCCCCCTCCAGGTCAAGGCACATATAAGAAATCAATCAATGAACAACTAAGCTGTCGCAGTGAAGTATTGATGCTTCTCATCTCTGTCCCTTCCTGTCAGTCTGTCCCTATCTGTCCCCCTCTTTGTCACAAAAAAAAAGGAAAAAAAAATAAGCTGCCAAATTTACACTCAACAAGTCTAATCTGAGTTTGTTTCAATTTTTAAATGAGAGGGAAAAAAAACAACTTTCTCTGGTATTATCAAATGTGTATGTGCCAAGATATGAAGACTTAATTCAAATACTTTATTCTGTTGGCCATCCTGTTTAGTAGTAGGTTGAAAATTGTTGTTTGGGGGTGGAAGTGACCAGAATTTGTACCCTTCAGGTGAATTAAGAATGTGTGCTCTTGGATCAGAAAGACCTGTGATCAAATGAAGGCTTTAAAATTTATACACTCTGAAAGCTTAAGTAAATCTCTCAGATCTTTCTAACCTCAGCATCTACAATTGATATCTTCAGAACAATTTCAGTAGACATGAGCACAAAAACTTGATTGTTGTGGACTCAAGAAAAGATAGGATGTGAAGATTGAAAGCAGTGAGAATAGGCAAAACTTTCAGGGACTTTTCCAATAATGGAAGTAGAAAAATGTAGTAGCATTTGGAAGAGTTATGAGACAATATAACTGAGTAATTAGGTAACATATTTAGAATCTTAATGATTCCATAAACCTAATACAAAGTTAATAAAGTCAGGAGTAAAATACTAAGATATTAAACAAGATTTGCATTGACTTGAAGAATCATTGAGATAGGTTCATGAATTACATTTTCTTAGTTCCCATTAGCAGCATATGATCATTTCACTTTCTAGTTTATTCTTAATTTGTTTTGTCTGGGAAAAAATCATAAATTTTGATCTCCATACATCTTTTTAAAACTATTGTTATGCTTGACAACCGAACCAAGCTTTTCCTCACGCAGTAGAGTAACTAAATATAAGACAAGATAGAAGATGTTAGTTGGATATTATTGCTCTGTGAGGATCAGGATTTTTACTGGTTTAGTGATCTGTCCTGGAGCTTAATGGTGTAGACATTTTATAAATTAATTTGAAAACAAAATTTAGAAGTATTTATGTACCCTCAACCTTAAAAGTCTCTTATGAGGTGTTCAAACAGTGGCTATTAAACGTGGTTATGTTCAAAATCTACTATTTTAACTCAAACTCCACTGGCTAGCAGAGAGATATTCAGGTTTATCTGAAGGTCAGTCTTCCTCCACCCCAACCCTGCCACCCCCAAAAAGGTCAAACAAAGGTGTATTTTGTATTTGTTTTAGTAAGTTTGTTATTGTTGCCTTTTTATGTTGTATGTGTGTGTGTGTTTGTGTGTGTGTGTGTGTGTATTTTTCTGAAGTGAGAAGCAGGGAGGCAGAGACACAGACTCCCTCATGCACCCGACTGGGATTCATCTAGCAAGCTCAGTAGGGGGCGATGTTCTGCCCATCTGGGGTATTGCTCCATTGCAGCTGGATTCCATTCTAGCACCTGAGGTGGAGGCCATGGAGCCATTCTCAGCACCTAGGCCAACTTTGCTCCAGTGAAGCCTTGGCTATGGGAGGGGAAGAGAGAAAAAAGAGAGGGGAAAGGGTAGAGAAGCAGATGGGCACCTCTCCTGTGTGCCCTGGCTGGGAATCAAACCCAGGACTTCCACATGCCCAGCGACGCTCTATCACTGAGCCAACCGGCCAGGGTCTATTGTTGCCTTTTTGTTGATTAGTTGATTTCACTTCATCTACTAAATTAGAGGAAATTGATTAGGTTGATTATTTCCCTATTAATATTTATTTATATTTATTATAGACATTGTATATTCCCACAATATGTGTGTGACATCATGAAATAATAATCCTATAATAAAATAAATCAAAGTCTCTGTTGTAGAGATTTATTACTACCGGCATTGAATCTTAAAATATCACTATTCTTATCTAAACAATAAAAATGCTTACTTTAATTTTGTTATTTCTGTGTTCCCACTACTTGACATTTTAGTCATTAACACAAGAGAGGTAATCTCAATATCATATCCAAAACCAAAGCCTCTTTCAATTACATATGCAAGAGAGTCAACCTAGCAGAGACCACAGAAGCTAATGTTTGTGGTGTCTTAATGAAAGTCAGACAATATTTGGTTTGATATGTCACTGCCAATATCTTCCTGCAGAGTAATTTTCTTTATTTCTACTTTTCTTTATAGATAAAATAATCCACTTTCTTTTTGCTCACTGGGTTTTGGGAAGATAATATATATATTTTTTCCATTTACTGACAAGATTGATTTTTCTTCTCTGAGGAATTTCATGGAACTCGGGTATCTTTTTGTTAGAACACGGTAGTCATGAGCATTCTGTGAAAAATGTATTCTTCCTCTGCATACCACGGCCTCAGACAACTCTTTCAGTTTCATCTCCTGCTTAGCAACATAAAATCTGCTCACCCTTTTTTAGTGCCCTCATTTCTAGAGATTTTATTTCAGATGCAATCCATAACTTTGTCCTTACTTACAAAGCATCGCATTTGACTCTGGAAACTTGTCTTTCAGTTCGTAGTTATACATTTTGGGGGGATGCTATTCACCAGTATAAGAACAAAAGCCCAACCTGGTACAATTCAGCATCTATTCATGACTTCTCAGATCCCAGTTCAGGTGAGAGGTGTGTTTTTTTTCTTTCCCCAAAAGAATAGCTTATATACTAGTAAACATTGTTTACACATTTAATCCTTTTATTTTGTTCTGTATGTATGATTTTAGAAGCATATCAAAATATGGAAAAATTATTTAATACCTGAAAACATATTTTTACATTAATTTTTGTCTACATGTATAAAATGACATATGAAGGGAAATATTGCCTACATTTCTATATCTTTATTCTATTTTTCCATGAGTTTTGAAATGTTATTCTTCTCTCTAACCAACTCATGAAGAGTTCCTCAGACTATATTATTCTTCTCTGAATTTTGACCTACTAATAAATATAAGAAGGAAATAAAAATGTTATCTATATACTGCAAATGCATGTTCCCTAAAATCTGTAATTCTATGGTGCAATGAATACAAATCAGGAGATAACAATGTTAAATAAAATCTGTGGAGCTTATATACTCATCAAACAATGTCATGTAAGTTACAAAATTGCCACTGAATCAATAGTTTATTTCTTAAATAGGACTAAGATATTGTATCACACAACACTTCATACCTATTTATTATTTTGTAATTTAGTCACATTACTGTTTTTGACATGCAATCCTCAATTCATTTTTTTTCTCTCTCTCTTTCTTTCTTTCTTTTTTGAGAGAGAGAGGCAGGAAGAGAGAGACAGGAACATTGAGCTACTCCTGTATGTGCCCTGACTGGGGAATCAAATCAGCAACCTCTGCCTACACTCTGCAATGATGCTTCAACCAATTGAGTATCTGGCCAAGATTTAATTTTCATTGATTTTTTATTTTTATTTTTAGAGATACAGAGAGGAATGAAGAAAAAAAGAGAAGGAAGGGAAACATGTGTTGTTCCACTCAGTCGTGCAATATTTGGTTGCTTCCTGTGTGTGCCCTGACCAGTGACCAAACTTGCAATGCTCTTAACTTAGCCAACCGGATAGAATGAATTTATCTTTCTATCTCAAATTTACTTCAACTTACAAGAGAAAATGTCATGTCAGAGAGATAGCATCATATTTAAATATTTTAAATATATTGAGTGGATCCTGTGGATTGAAAAATAAGTTCTGGTTATACCTCAGATTGATCTTATTTCATGGACTACATATAAATTTAATATAGAAAAATTTATCTGATGTTACTTTTCCAAATACAGTAGCTGAACATAAGGTGTTATTTGCATATTAATTCTGCATCAGTACTCACCCTGAATCAGACTCATGGATTAAGAGGAATGATTCTCATTATATAATTGAAGTATTCATTCAGTTGCAAAAGTCTAGGATTCATTTTAAACAACATGAGAAGAGTACCTGAATTTATGAAATGTATACCCAGTGCTAATATCGAAGTTAAATATATACCAAGTTATTTTCATAGTAACTTATGACTAATGACTCTTATTCATACACACACAAACATGCATATACATATATAACTATCAAATAAGAAAATTACATATTAATCTCATAGAAAATGGTGATGATTACTATAATAATGTAAACGTAGACTAGTATCTACTATAAGCTTATTACTAATTGTATGGGTAAAATTTTAAATTTTGTTTTAAATTTGCATCATTAAAGTTGTTCCAATTGTTCTAGTCTTAAATTGTATTTGGTGAGCATATGTCAACATACACAGTATTTATACTGATTATGATTTCATGACCATGTTAAAGATTTCCTGAAAGACCCTTAAGCATCTCATGATTTGGTTAATATACCTTTACAACTCTTGCTTTACAAACTGAACACACCATTGATGTTTTGAGTTAAGCCCCACACTATTATTTTGAGAAAACTCTTCTGTGTTTCCATGCAGCTTGCTTAAGTTATGGCTTATGATGTGAAAACTTTATTTTATATATGTTTACAATTTTAAAATGCTACATCTAAATTAGAAGTCAAGATATCCTTTCTCAGTTTTTAGTAATTCAATACATTTTATTTCTCAATGCAGCTTGAGCTCTCCCTCCTCCATGCCTTTGCCCTATGGTACAATCTCGACCCAAAATGTTCCTTTTATTTTTTCCTAAATTTCCCCCATCCTTCAAGATTCTGTTCAGTTTTTCTCTTTTCTTGAAAACAAGTACTGATTTTTTTTTAGATACTAGTCTCTTTGCAAAACATATTAAACATTTATCATTTCATTTTATAAAGAATTTTGTTATTCCAGATATACAAATGAAACATGGACACTCATAAGAATTGTTTTTAACCTCCCCAAAGGCAAATAGGTGGTTAAGCTGGGAATTAAAATCAGCCCATCTGGTTACAAAGTGATTGTGCATACTGTCCTACACACACATTTCATTTGATTTTTAATATCTTTTTAATGTGGTTATATTTCCACTACATTCTATGTTTCTGAAAGGTCAGAACTGCATTTTTCCCCTCATCATACTTGTGTATTAGTTGATATTCTTTAAATGTTTTTCAAGAAAGAAAGAAATGGATACATCAATGATTTAAATTTTATTGCCTTCCATGGCAGTGTGTATTATTTTAAACAACTTTTCTATTGAAAACTTGTTACTTATGTCAAATTAAAATTGAGTGCCTCTTTGTGCTCCACTTTCTCTCTAGTTAAATCCCTCAGTGACCCTTAGCGTCCATGTAATTCATTCCTTTCCCATGGGCAAGAGCAACTTTTATTACAAAGCAAATCTTCCCATTTCCTATTGTTGCTATTCATATGCAATAACTTTATTGTATGGCCCTTGCCAGTCTCCTTTATTAAAATTGGATTCACTTCAACATAATCCAAAAACTATTTAATGCTCTGCAGTTAATTTTCTTTATCTATCTAATTGTGAATAGAAGAGTCCTATGAAATAGCAAAAAGTTTATTTGACTAGGAAAAAGCCATGATATCTCACTCATTTTAGTGGTTCTCTCTTCATTATGGCAACCTAATATTAGATATTCTTTTTCTTCTTTGTCTCCTTTTCCCTCCTGTAGCTCTTTCTTCTTTTTACGCACTACCTCTGCCACCTCCTTTACTTTCTTTTTATGGCCTGTTCTCATTGTTGATTCCTTTGAGGCTTATACACATATTAGTGAGCACATGTCTTTTATGCACCAGTAGTTTACGTTTACATATATGATGAAAATTCAGAACTTTTTCAGATTGAAAAAATGTTTTTTATGAGAATACTAGTATAGCTCTGGCTGGGTAGCTCAGTTGGTTAAAGTGTCATCCTGATAAGCCAAGGTTTGTGGGTTGATTCCTGATTAGGGCACATACAAGAATCAACCAAAGAATTCATAGGTGAGTGGATTAGTAAATCTATCTATCTATCTATCTATCTATCATCTATCTATTTCTCTATCTATCTAACTATCATCTATTATCTATCTATCATCTATCTTTCTCTACTTTCCACTCTTTCTCTAAAATCAATAAATACAAATTTAAAAAACTCTCTCTTTAAGAAAATATTATTATAAATAGTTGCATTAAAATTGCAACTGATGGATACTGCAGCTTTTCACTTTGTAGTCTCAGTTTCTGTTATTGTCTGTCAAGTAAAGTAAAAGAGACTTATGTAGTGAACAGGCTCTCATTTATATAGAAATTCAATCTGAAAGATTGACTTACACATATTTTTAAAGCTCTGTTTTTGTGTAATTGTTTTTTCACCAGCACTTTACTCTGCAAATATCATTTGAGCCTCCTTGAAGGCTAGCTACTCTTTTTATTCTCTTTACCTACATCATTTTCTTTGCTCTATTTTCCTTTTCCTGCACAACAGCCCAGAAAATGCATTTATACATCATAATATTTGCTAATTCTAAGATAACCACTTTTATGTAAGTTTTATGAATTTGTTCCAAGTGTCTAGTTGTGAGATATCAACAGTGAGAAAACTCATTCAATATGTTACCCTTTCACATAGATGCAAGTAGGTGGTTCATATTAAATTCACATAAATAAAATTTAAAATTTTGAAAATTAACACATATTGATCATATACTAAATGAAATGTTCTTACACAGGTTTGTTCGTGATACCATAGAGACATCACAGAAATTTTACCTCTTTATGTCCCAGGTTTTATTTACCTCAAAAAGGCTGCAATTTATATGAACACAAAACACACATTACTTGAAAATGTAACACAAATATAACTTGATACTTAACACTCCTAACTGTATAGCAATATATATGTCATCATATTGTTGCAATTAATAGAAAACTTCAAGAAAAAGAAAGTATGATTCTGAGTCCAATAAATATATATGATCTGAGGCACATAGAAGTAAAGAGGAGCTTGATTGGTAAATAATTTTCTGAAGTACATGTGAAAAGCACCATCATAAGGGACAGAAAAGTTTGAATCAAGTGAAAAGCATCAGCAGAAATTCATCTGGTAGGAAATCAAGCTGATAATCTCTGTCACTCAATATAGTTTGAAGCATGACCTTAGCATATACATATAATTCAATAGTGAAATAATCAACTCCCTCAATTAGTTTGAATGGATTGTATAAGTAAAAAAAAAAATGACTAAGTATACTGAGATAAACCTGAAAGTCCTTAAACATATTTTTTTATTAATTTTAATGGGGTGACATTGATAAATCAGGGTACATATGTTCAGAGAAAACATCTTTAGGTTATTTTAACATTTGATTATGTTGCATACCCATCATCCAAATTCAAATTTTCCTCTGTCACCTTCTTCTGGTTTTCTTTGCACCTCTCCCCTCCCCCACCACCTCCCTTTCCTCTCCCCACCCCCAGTAACCACCACACTCTTGTCCATGTCTCTGATTCTCATTTTTATGTCCCACCTATGTATGGAATGATATAGGTCTTAGTTTTTTCTGATTTACTTATTTCACTCCGTATAATGTTACCAAAGTCCATCCATGTTGTTGAAAATGATCCGATGTCATCATTTCTTATGGCTGAGTAGTATTGCATAGTATATATGAAAAGATGCTCATCTTCATTAGTTATTAGAGAAATGCAAATCAAAACTACAATGAGATAACACCTCACACTTGTTAGATTAGCTATTATCAACAAGACAAGTATGATAATAACAAATGCTGGAGAGGCTGTGGAGCAAAAGGAACCCTCATCCACTGTTGGTGGGAATGTAAAGTAGTACAACCATTATGGAAGAAAGTATGGTGGTTCCTCAAAAAAATAAAAATAGAGCTACCGTATGACCCAGCAATCCCTCTACTGATTATATACCCCCAAAACTCAAAAACACTGGTACATAAAGACTCATGTAGCCCCATGTTCATTGCAGCATTGTTCACAGTGGCCAAGACATAGAAACAACCAAAAAGCCCTTCATTAGATGATTGGATAAAGAAGATGTGGTACTGATTAAACATATTTTTAAATCCTAACTCTGGAAATCACATCTTTCTCAATCTCCCTTGTGGGAGACTGCAAACTGACAGAGTTCTTGCAGTTTAGATTTTGGGGGGACAGAGGTGCGAGGGACTGTCAGTAAGCTGACAGTGTCCTTGCTGCCCATCCCCCCCATCTCACTCAATTAAGTTGCTAAAGGCTAAGCTCTCCCCCACACGTCCATGTGGGCTGTGATGCTGAGTGTTTCTACTTGTCCCATCCCTACTTGTTTAAGTTGCTAGAGACAATTTACACACCCTTCCTCTCATCCTTTGTTTGGCCTGATGTTGGGTGATTTTAGTTATGCATGGTGGGGGGATTCCTGTTCATGCCTTAAGAGATTTCTTGTTTATGACTCAGATGAGTGACTTTGTATTAGAGATTTCCTTATTTGCATATGGCTCTGCACTATATAATAAAGCAGATGGGGGGGGGGGGGCTTTGCTTTGCTCTGTCTTGCCATTAGCTTGCAGAGGCCTCCCGATCCTATCCATTTTCTCTCTGAGTTTATTTCTTCATTCCACACCAGTCTCACTCAGGACCTGGAAAATTACTAGCTGCATTGGTCCATGGCAGGTGGCGCCCAAACAGGGACCTGAGGAAGCAAAAACTAAACTGAAGGTAGGTGACTGAACTCTCGAAGTGTGCACAGTGAGTAGAGAAAGTTTTGGGGGAGTGTATAGTCGGGAGTAATAAATTATGGGACAGTTATGGTCAAAAGTAAGGGACCTTTTTATACAAATCTTATGCAGCTAGAAAGCTTTTTGTGATATGTTCAAGATGTGTGGCCCTGGTTCCCAGAGGAGGGAACAGTTAGTTCTGCTATTTGGGAGCAAGTTGGTAAAGTTTTGAAAAGGCAGTGCTCTGAGGACACTATGGCAGGAGGAATGAAAGTTGCTGTCTCCCTGGCAATTAGTGCTATACTCTGCGGCTTGGGGACCAGGGAACGTGAGGCCGTGAGATTGCGCCTGGTTCTCTCTGGTTGCTTGGTCACCCACTCAGCTAAAATTGAGGTAGGGAAGAAGTCTCAGCATAGTCAATCTGAACCACAATTTACAGCATTTATGAAATTTGGGAATAGTTAGGAGACCCAAGCACTATTAAAGTCACAGCTTTCCCTGTTATTGTATAATTTCTTCAATGTTTTAGTTGTAATCCTCTGAACTATCATTTTGTTTCTTTCCTATTCTTTGCCTGGAAATTAGGCAGAGGACCCCTGGTGGATCTGACTACAGAACCTCCCATGCAGCTGCCAAGAGTATATTTTCTCAGGGAGATTTTTCTAGTTTTATCCTCCAGTGCCTCTGTCAGAAAATGCCCTGAGATGAGGTAGGCAAATTTTTGGTCTGGTTGTGCTCTGAAATCCCAGGTTTCTTGCTGGTTTGTCTGATCCTAGTTTCTGTTTAGTTTTAGTCTGATGTTGTCTAAAATGTGACTCTTTAGGCCTGAATTAAGTTCTTGCATGCAAAATTGAAATTGCTGGCTCTAATACTGAACTAAAGAAAATAGTTTCATCCCTACCTTTTTGCTTTAAAATTGAAACATGTAAGGAGCACTCATTTAAAATTTAAAGAGAATGGGATTTGGATTCTAAAGACTTGCGAATTTAATTTGTGTTCTGTGTTCTTGTCTTCAGAGTTGGGAGCCAAGTAGCAACTCCAGAATTAGGACTAATCAGATTTATGTGTCATGCTCATGTCTCTGTACTGTTCTTGTCTTGTTTGTGTGTAAAACTGTATTCAGGTCTGTGAAACAAAGAAATTGAGAAAAATTTGGCAGGGTCCTGATGAGCAATTTCAGGAATTTGTTTCATGGCTGCTTCAGGAAGTTGAAAGAATAATGGTGGAAGAGAAGCAGAAACAATTTTAGTACAACAGTGTATGAAAATGCTAATTTGAATCTGGCCAGTTGGCTCAGTGGTAGAGCATCAACCTGGCATGTGAAAGTCCCAGGTTTAATTTCTAGCCAGGGCACACAGGAGAAGTACATATCTGCTTCTCCACCCTTCCCCCTTGTTGGTCAAATAAGTTTTTAAATATGATATATATGTTTGCTCGCTTATAGTTTGTATTGGGTATGGGGGGACAGGCTGTAAGTAGGCAGGATTTTTATAACCCAAGGCTTAGTTTTAGGACTAAGCCTTTCCTACCCTTTTTGATGTAGGGTGGTGCACTCTCATGAGGAATCCCATTATGCCTCAGATAAGTGACTTTGTATTCGAGATTTCTTTATTTTGTATACTGGATTAAAGGTTTTGATTTCTGCACTATAAAGTGGGGCAGACCGGCAGCTTGCTCTCTTGGTTCCTGAGATTAGCATTAGAGGAGACAGCAGAGTACAGAGAAAGGCCACGTGGAGGAGGCCAGGAAAGGCAGCCAAGATGGTGGAGTGCTGAGAGAAAAGCCAGATTGAGCAGAGTTTGTGCAGAGAGAAGGAAGGAGAGGGGGAACATAGGTGAATAAGTCTGGTGAGCTAGAGACCTTTGATTCTAGGAAACTCGGATAAGTCAGTAGCTTTGTGAGCACTGAATGAGTGGGTTTTAGAGCCCAGTGTGTGTTTTTACTTGCCCACCAGGTGCAAGATAGGGTTAAAGCTAATGGCCCACCAATTTGTGGCTCCATTGTTTCATTACCATCTGTCTGAATTCAATGAGAAACTACATGTGAATGGCCACGATGGTGGCTCCTGGCTTTACACCCCTCTACTTCCTCTCTATCTCTCTCTTCCCCTCCTGCAGCCAAGACTCCATTGGAGCAAAGTTGGCCCAGGCTCTGAGGATGGCTCTGTGGTCTCTGCCTCAGGTGCTAGAATGGCTCCAGTTGCAGTGGAGTAATGCCCCAGATGGGCAGAACATTGCCCCCTGGTGGGTCTGCCGGGCAGATCCTGGTCATGTACATGCAAGAATCTCTGTCTGCTTCCCCGCTTCTCATTTCAGGAAAAAAAAAAAGCTAATTCTGCTTGTCAGGCAGCACTCAGGCCTCACCACAAGAAGGGAGATACAGAGGATTACATCAGAATATGCACTGATATTGGGCCTTCATACATGCAAGTTTTGTCTACTGCTGTGGCACTTCAGCAGGGGACTCTAGGATAATACTTTGATAAACAGCAGAACAAATGAAGAAGGGAAGGCCAGGGAAGTACTTCTGCCAGTTGATCTTGTTTCCAATGCAGGAGTTTAGAACATTTTGTTAGAAATTGCCCTACTCTCTCCAGATATCAGTCTCAGCCTCCCCCTGAGCCTTAGCCAGCTCCTAAAGCTCCTGGCCTCTGTGCACACTGCAGGAGAGGGAAAGATTAGGCAAATGAATGTAAATCTACTAAATATACTTTCAAAGGGCAGGTGATTCAGGGAAATGACATTGGGTCAATGTAGTTGTTTCCTCAGAAAATTCTGATTCCAGCAGGCCAAACATTGCCCAATTATTTTGAGCAACAGCAGGCAGCATAGGACTAGACATCAGTCCAATTCGTATTAACTTCAGGGATGGTTCCTCAAACTATACTCCAATGGGACTATTGAGGCAAGCCTCAGGTTTTATTGAATGGATTCATTTAGCTGTTACTCCTAAGAAAGTCTTATCTTTATATCTTGATCTTGTCACATCCTTGATTATCAAGAGATGTAGATGACTTTCACAGCTTATAGGTTTTGAGCCTCAACTTGCTGTTACTTTTTCAAAAGACCAACAATAGTCTGGGACTCTTCCATGAAATGGCAAGTTGCTCTTGCAAATTTTACAGGTCAAATTGATTCTCATTATCTAGCTGACAAATTTTAATTTTCATTGGTTACTACATTTGTTTTTCCTAAGGCAATTGTTAATGAGCCCATTCCTGAAACAGCTACCGTAGGTACTGATGTGTCCAGCTCAGGAATAGTAGGGTTAGTAATTAATGTCCAAGTTTATACTGAAACAATCATCTTAAAATCAGCTTAAAGGGTAAAATTACATTCTATTATCATGGTTTTTCAGCATTTGCCACATTTCTCCTTTTATCTCTGTTGGTCAAATAAGTTTTTACATATGATATATGTTTGCTCACTTATAGTTTGTATTGGATGTGGGGGACAGGCTGTAAACAGAACATGTTGTTATAGCCTAAAGCTTAGTTTTAAGACTAAGCTTTTCCCCACACCCTTGACTGATTGCATGATGTGGGGTGGTGCACTCTCATGAGAAATTTCATAATGCCTCAGATAAGTGACTTTGTATCAGATACTTCCTTATTTATATATTGGATTAAAGGTTTTAATTTCTACACTATAAAATGGGGGCAGACCGTAAATTTGCTCTCTCTGTTCCTGAGATTAGCATTAGAGGGAAGAGCAGAGAAAGGAGAGCAGAGAAAGGACACGTGGAGGAGGCTAGGAGAAGCAGCCAAGATGGTGGAGTGCTGAAAGAGAAGCCAGTTTGTGCAGAGTTGGTGCAGAGAGAAGGAGATGGGGAACAGAGGTGAATAAGGCTGGTGAGGTAGAAATGTTGATTCTAGGGAACTCGGATAAGTCAGTAGCTTTGTGAGCACTGAATGAGTAGGTTTTGGAGCCCAGTGTGTGTGTTTTTACTTGCCCTCTGGGTGAAAGCTAGGATTAAAGATGATGGCCCACCCATTCTTGACTCTGCTGTTTCATTACCATCTGTTCAAATCTAATGCAAACCTACATGGGCCAGGCGGTTGTGAAGGTGGCCGTGGCTACTGGATTTACAATCTCCATACAGACAACAAATATATGCTTGTTGGGCAGATAAAATATATTACGCTCACTTTGTTAAAGATGGCCCTGCCCACGTGGAAGTCATCACAAGGTGATATTAATGTGTGTTGGGGGCGGGCTGTGGGCAGGCAGGATCGTTGTAGCCTGGGGCTTGGTTTTAGGACTAAGCCTTTCTCACCCTTTTGGATGTGGGATGATACAATCCCATCATGCCTCAGATAAGTGACTTTGTATTAGAGACTTTCCTATTTTGTATATTAGATTAAAGGTTTTGATTTTTGCACTATAAAGTGGGGCACACAGGGAGCTTGATCTCTCGGTTCCTAAGATTAGCCTTACAGAGGAAAGCAGGAGAAGCAGCCAAGATGGTGGAGTGCTGAGTGAGAAGCCAGTTTGTGCAGAGTTTGTGCAGGGACAAGGAAGGAGATAGGGAACAGAGGTGAATAAGTCTAGTGAGCTAGAAACCTTTGATTCTAGGAAACTCGGATAAGTCAGTAGCTTTGTGAGCACTGAATGAGTGGATTTTGGAGCCCAGTGTGTGTTTTCACTTGACCGCTGGGTGCAAGCTAGGATTAAAGATGATGGCCCCAACAGTTTTTGGCTCCATTCTTTCTTTACCGACTGTCCAAATCCAATGAGAACCTTCATGGGCCAGGTGGCTGTGATGGTGGCTGTGGCAACTGGCTTTACAATGCTATAGTTGTTTTCATTATAGAGACTGATGTCTTGGGGACAACTGCAGATGAGAAAGTATTTTAATAATTTCTCCTCCTTCAAAAACTTGTACGTCAGCATAAAGCTCCATGTTTTTAGGACATATTCGAGTTCATTCTATGCTCCCTGGAGCTTTAGCACAAGGGAATGCCCTTGTTGATCAAACCACCCAAAAGAAGATTATTGGGCATAACTATAGCAGATCAGGCAACTTAGTATCATGCTATTCATTATCAGAATGCTGCAGCCCTGCATAAACAGTTTCAGCTCAAGAGGCAGCATGGCAGATTGTTGGGTCCTGTCCAGGGTGTCCTATGCTGCAGTTCGTCCCCTTGTTCGGAGTTAAGCCTCTGGGACTCCTCACAGGGCAACTTTGGTGTATGGCCAGTAGCCGTGGCCACCATCACAGCTGCCTGGCCCGAGCAGGTTTGCATTTGATTCACACAGACAATAATAAAACAATGAGCCTGATGGGCCATTACCTTTAATCCTAGCTTGCACCCCATGGGCAAGAAATATACACAGTGAGAAAACACTTCTCTTTCCATTCAGAGTTCCCAATGACACTTATTTATCTGAGTTTTCTGAGAATCAAAGGTTTCTACTTCACCAGCCTTATTCATCTCTATTCCTCATCTCCTTCTCTCTGCACAAACTCTGCACAGACTGGCTTCTCCTTCAGCACTCCATCATCTTGGCTGCCTCTCCTATTCTCCACATGACCTTTCTCTATTCTCCTGCAATACTAGTTTCAGGAACCAACCGAGAGAGAAAGCCCCAGTCTGTCCCATTTTATAGTGTAGAAATCCAAATCTTTAAGCCAATCTACAAATAAGAAAGTCTCTGATACAAAGCCACTTTTCTAAGGCATAAATGAAATTTCTTATAAGTGTGTATTACCCCTATCATGCAACAGTCAAGGGTGTGGGGAAAAGCTTAGTGTTGAGAAGATTTTAGTATTAAAAGGGTGAGAAAGGCTTAGTCTTATAACTAAGCCTTAGGCTATAAGGACCCTGCCTTACAGCCTGTTCCCCACACCCAATACAAACTATAAGCAAGCAAACATATACATCATATTTGCAAATTTATTTGACCCACACTACTGTATTGGCTAGAGAATTTGCTTAATGATCTAAAAGGTTTTAATTCCTTCAATATATTAAGACACATATTTTGGTATCTGTTAGCATGGGCTATATTGATCTTGTGTTTATTTTGTATTTTTCCAGTCTGCCTCCAAATTGGAATCCAGGAAATCAGATGAGTGAGAATCTCAGCACAGGAGTGTAAAGCCAGGAGCCACCATCGTGGCCATTCACATGCAGGTTCGCATTGGATTTGGACAGTCTGTAAAGAAACAATGGAGCCAGGAACTGGTGGTCCATCATCTTTAATCCTAGCTTGCTCCTGGTGGGCAAGTAAAAACACACACTGGGCTCCAAAACCCACTCATGCAGTGCTCACAGCTACTGACTTTATCCGAGTTTTCTAAAATCAAAGGTTTCTAGCTCACCAGACTTATTCACCTCTGTTCCCCATCTCCTTCCTTCTCCCTGCACAAACTCTGCACAAACTGGCTTTTCCTTCAGCACTCCGCCATCTTGGCTGCTTTTCCTGATTTCCTCTCTAAGGCTAATCTTAGGAACCAAGAGAGTAAGCTTCTGGTGTGCCCCACTTTATAGTGCAGAAACCAAAACCTTTAATCCAGTATACAAAATAGGGAAGTCTCTGATACAAAGTCACTTATCCGAGGCATGATGGGATTGCACCACCCCACATCAAAAAGGGTGGGAAAGGCTTAATCCCAAAACCAAGCCCCAGGCTACAAGGATCCTGCCTGCTCACAGCCCATCCCCAACATATATTAATGTCACCTGGGTAACGGCTTCCACGTGGGCAGTGCCATCTTTAACAAAGTGAGCATAATATATTTTATCTGCCCAACAATCCACCCCTATGCTCACTTTAGTACCCACAATCTACATCACTGGCATCCCTGTGCAAGGAAATTAGGCAGATTTCACAAATTACAACATTACAAATCATACAGTTTTAACAATTACAAAGGTACATTTCACCAGTTTCTGAGCACTTTGCCAAAAGTGTAATATGTCCTCAGCCTTCTTTCTAGCCATGGGAAAAGCTTCCCGGGGTAGGAGAGTGCTTCCAGTAAAGCTGCCCCCCCACCCCCATTCAGGTATTTCACATTGTCCAAAATCCGTAAATCCACCCAACAAAGGAGCCAGTGCTTACTCGGTTGTAGTCCAGGAAATCAGTTGTTGGGCAGATAAAATATGTTCACTTTGTTAAAGATGGCGCTGCCGACGTGGAGGCCATTGCCCAGGTGATATTAATGTGTGTTGGGGGTGGGCTGTGGGCAGGCAGGATCGTTGTAGCCTGGGGCTTGGTTTTAGGACTAAGCCTTTCTCACCCTTTTGGATGTGGGATGATACAATCCCATCATGCCTCAGATAAGTGACTTTGTATTAGAGACTTTCCTATTTTGTATATTAGATTAAAGGTTTTGATTTTTGCACTATAAAGTGGGGCACACAGGGAGCTTGATCTCTCGGTTCCTAAGATTAGCCTTACAGAGGAAAGCAGGAGAAGCAGCCAAGATGGTGGAGTGCTGAGTGAGAAGCCAGTTTGTGCAGAGTTTGTGCAGGGACAAGGAAGGAGATAGGGAACAGAGGTGAATAAGTCTAGTGAGCTAGAAACCTTTGATTCTAGGAAACTCGGATAAGTCAATAGCTTTGTGAGCACTGAATGTGAGTGGGTTTTGGAGCCCAGTGTGTGTTTTACTTGCCCACCGGGTGCAAGCTAGAATTAAATAATATGGCCCACCAGTTTTCGGCTCCATTGTTTCTTTACCGACTGTCCAAATCCAATGTGAACCTGCATGGGTCGGGCTGCTGTGATAGTGGCCCTGGCCTTGTATACTGGCTTTACATCAGTCCATGCACATGAGGCTTCAGCCACCCCCCCCCCCATCCCTGCTGTCCTGGCAGGTCTTCCACTGTCCCAAAGAGGAGCACGTGGCAATGGCAGTCAGCATTTCCATCTCTGCTCTGGAGAGCATGATGGTACCCACCCCTATGTCCCAGAATTGCAGACCTACCAGAAGCATAGTAAGTATTCCTTGCTGCTGGGCTCTCGCCTTCTGGAGACTGAATATCGCAACTCTAGCCTGATTTTCCTCTTCCTCCAAAGAGGAACTGAAAATGCCAGCTCCTGCCGCTGGGCTCGAGCTCCAGGCTGCCGCCGCCTTCTGCTTCACAGACCTTGCAGCCCCAGCCAGAGCCTTAGCCCCAGCCTGTTGCCACTGCTGGCTCTCCATAACATCCAGGGCAAGCTGCAACTCATAAACCTATGATTCGTCCTCCAACGGCTGCTCCAATTCCAGGCGAATCTCATGAACCTGGTAAGCTTCCTCTGGTGCTTGCTCCAGCTCCAGGGTCAGCATCTCTTTCTCCCACGTTTGCTCCAGCTCCTTCCACTGCTCAGTTTGCAGGTCCCGGGCAGCCTCTTCCACAGAGTTCTTGGTTTCCTCATGCATGGCTATAAAAGTCAGCCAGCCTATGGACCCCAAAAGGACAGCCATGGGGAACCATAATAGCAGCCAGTCCTCTACTCCACCACTCAAAGGTGGTGGTGGCTCCATACTCATCTGTATCAAATCCTGCCACAGACTACACCAAATGTAGAGCCAGTACCCATGGCCATCATCACAGCTGCCTGGCCCATGCAGGTTCGCATTAGATTTGGACAGATGGTAATGAAACAATGGAGCCAAGAACTGGTGGTCCATCATCTTTAATCCTAGCTTGCACCTGATGGGCAAGTAAAAACACACACTGGGCTCCAAAACCCACTCACATTCAGTGCTCACAAAGCTACTGACTTATCTGAGTTTCCCAGAATCAAAGCTTTCTAGCTCACCAGATTTATTCACCTCTGTTCCCCATCTCCTTCCTTCTCTCTGCACAAACTGGCTTCTCACTCAGCACTCCGCCATCTTGACTGCTTCTCCTGATTTCCTCTCTAAGGCTAATCTTAGGAACCAAGAGAGTAAGCTTCTGGTGTGCCCCACTTTATAGGGCAGAAACCAAAACCTTTAATCCAGTATACAAAATAGGGAAGTCTCTGATACAAAGTCACTTATCTGAGGCATGATGGGATTGCACCACACCACATCAAAAAGGGTGGGGAAGGCTTAATCCCAAAACCAAGCCCCATGCTACAAGGATCCTGTCTGACCACAGCCGCCCCCAATACACATTAATATGATATCATCTGGGCGATGGCTTCCACGTGGGCAGCACCATCTTTAACAAAGTGAGCATAATATATTTTATCTGCCCAACAAGAGCTAAAATTTAAAAAATAAAAAAAGGGGAATGTGAGGGAGACCACAAGCTGCCAGAGTCCTTACAGTTTAGAATTTGGGGGGACAGAGCTGTGGGGGACTGGCAGTAAACTGACAAGGTCCTTGCTACCCATTCCCCCACCTTACTTGATTAAGTTGCTAAAGGCTAAGCTTTTCCCCACACCTCCATGTTGTCCATTAAGTTGAGTGTTCTGCTGGTCCCATCCCTACTTGCTTAAATTGCTAGAGGCAATTTACATGCCCTTCCTCTCACCCTTTGTTTGTTCTGATGCTGGTTGATTTTAGTTATGCATGGTGAGGGGATTCCTGTTTACACCTTAAATGGATGCCTGTTTATGCCTTAAGAAAGAGCATTCCTGTTTGTGCCTCAGATTATAGGAGACTTCCTTATTTGCATATGGCTCTGCACTATATAATAAAGCAGAGCAGGGTTTTTGCTTTGCTCTGGCTTGTCATTAGCTTGCAGAGGCCTCCCAATCCCATCCTTTTTCTCTCTTGAGTTTATTTTTTTATTCCACACCTTTCTCACTCAGGACCTGGACAATTACTAGCCACGCTGGTCCACAGCACTCCTTTCTAGACCTTGTTTTTCCCACATAATCAACATCCACCGAGGAGAGCGCAGAACACAATAGCCCAAACCTAATGGTCAAAAAGTCTGGACCTCTGGCAGGCTAAAGATCACATTGTGACCAAAATTATGTTTTAGTCCCTAAACCCGCAAGTGAGATGACCTCCCTGGCTACTTTCCCTTGAAACCAGACACGGGGACAATGTAACAGATCTCAGAACTGCCTTCTTGACTTGAGGAAATGGTTTATTATTCTTACCTCACCTCCAGCCAATCAACTCCTGGCACAACCCTGCATCCTCTAACCAAGTGATTTTTTGGTTTTGGTTTTGTTTTTTGTGTCATAATACTTGCAACCTACATGCTATGGAGAAACTCAGGCTTCTGAGCATTAGCTTCCCGTTCTCCTGGATTGAGTCATTCTTAATAAAATAGCCAATATTTCTCCTCTGCAATTCTCAGTGTCTAGGGCGCGTTTCCACCAGCGTGGGTGGACAACTCTTTCTGTTCTGTGACAGAAACATAGAGTGGTACTGACTTGGAGCAGTAACTTTATAGGAAGACTGAAGAAAAATCCACCTCTAACTGGAAAAATAAAGGTTGAATATTACGTAGCCTGATGTTGGTTGAGAAAGGGGAAGGAGACTACTCCTGGCAGAGTAAATATGCAGATTTAAGAGCAAGAAAATTAGAAGCATGGTTAGTTATAGAACTGTAAGTGTTAATGCAGCTTCAAGCCCAGTAAAAATGGAATTTAGAAAGAGTGTCAGCAAGACACTAAATAGCTGAACACTTCATAGAGATCAAAGCAAAGTTTCTGTTTGTGTTGCTATTGTTTTAAAGTTCTTTGTGTTCTTTTGGTTTGTTTGCTTGACTGCTTTTGTGGTAAACTGAATGTGTGAATGGTAGTATAAACTGTGGTGTAGTAATGAGATGAAGATTTTACCTGAGTATTCTGGTGTGATGAACAGAATTAGATTAAAGTAAGTGCGACATGGAATAAAGTGATAGAGTCAAATCACTATGAAGGATTACTTGAGATAATGTATTTCCAAAAACTTTTAAAGCAAATTTCTTTTACATTCTTTCCTTTATTTAAAAATTAAATTTAATGTGGTGACATTTATCAATAATAGTTTTAGGTATACATCTCTATAGCATTTGAACAATTCATTGTGTTGTGTACCCATCAGCCATACAAAAATGCTTATTCCTGCTTATTAAGATATAACAATGCTGCCCTGGCCAGTTGGCTCAGTGGTAGAGTGTTGGCCTGGCGTGCAGGAGTCCCAGGTTCGATTCCTAGCCAGGGCACACAGAAGTGCCCATCTGCTTCTCCACCCCTCCCCCTCTCCTTCCTCTCTGTCTCTCTCTTCCCCTCCTGCAGCCAAGGCTCCATTGGAGCAAAGTTTGCCTGGGCACTGAGGATGGCTCTGTGGCCTCTGCCTCAGGTGCTAGAATGGCTCTGGTTACAACAGAGCGACGCTCCAGATGGGCAGAGCATCGCCTCCTGGTGGGCATGCCGGATGGATCACGGTCAGACGCATGCGAAAGTCTGTCTGACTGCCTCCCAGTTTCCAACTTCAGCAAAATGCAAAAAAAAAAAAAAAAAAAAAAAAAAAAAAGAGAGAGATATAACAATGCCTTCGTTGGTTGGCTCAGTGGTAGAGTGTCAGCTCAGCATGTGGTTGTCCTGGGTTTGATTCTGTATCAGGGCACACAGGAGAAGTGCCCATCTGTTTCACCAACGCTTCCCCTCTCACTTCTCTCTCTCTCTCTCTCTCTCTCTCTCTCTTGTCCTCCCCTCCTGCACTCCATTGCTCAATTAGAGTGAGTTGGCCCCAGGCACTGAGGATGGCTCCATGGCCTCAGCCTCAGGCTCTAATATCTCTGGTTGCAATGGAGCAATACTCCAGATGGGCAGAGCATCACCCCCTAGTAGGCTAGCTGTGTGGATCTTGGTAGGGGTGAATGCGGGAGTTTGTCTCTGCCTTTCCTACCCTCCTCTTACTAAATATATATTTAAAAAAATAAAACAAATAATATATATATATATATACATATATATATAAAACAATGGAGTGTGTTTTAATTCATAATAAATTCATTTGCTTTTTTTTATTTATTTTACCTTGCCTTACTTCAAAAAGTGTTTAACAGACAGAATTTAATGCTACAGTTTCATCAGGCAAGGAGATACATTTTATTAAAGAGATGGCTTAAAGAAATGTAAGATTGTCAATGCAATAGGGAATTTGCACATTTCAAATAAAGTCAAAGATTTATTCTATCTTTCAGAATTACATATTTATAAAAAATAGTGTGGTTTAAAGAAATATGAAAAAAACTGTTTCATTTCACAATGAGTGTGTGTGTGTATGTGTGTGTGTGTGTGTGACTTTATAGTTTATTTCTTTTAATTGCAAATATTTAATTAGGCGACCTTATGTCTCAGCTTCTGTTTCCAGGCTACTTAGGTAAATATAAGCTTGAATTGCAGATGATGTTTAGGATGCAGTTATATTAATAACTTTGAAAGTAACTTAAATTATGTATGAGAATTATTAGATAGCATAACATTTACTTTAAAAATTGGTCAGAATAGTTTCCTATATAGTATTAAAACATTGTATAATTAGGTTTACTATTTCTGTAATATAAATATTTTTAAGATTGTAAAGAGAAAAATGCTCTTTCCATTTGAATTAAACTTTGCCTCACAGTCCCCACCAATTACTGCTCCAATTACCCCCATTACTAGAGAAAATTTTGGATTCAAACACACACAAACAAGTTTAGGGAACGTAAGTTATCAATCTACGTCAATTGAAAAATAAATTAAATATCCACTTTGGCTAAGTTATAGAAATGGACTGGGCATAAATCTCTCATGAAGAACATGTTCCTTCCTGATTCTGACTGTTTTTCAATGTACTGCAAGTTAGAGGGACCTTCCAGAGCTGTATTTAATAATGCCTTTACCAATTTCTTTCACACAGTGATGTCTGCTGGCAGGCCTAGTTTCCCTTATCTTGTGATTATACCATTTTTCATCTGTTGTTTACTTGGGAAGTAACTCACCACCACTTTGCTGAAGCTCAACACAGGCTTTATTAAGCTTTTTCTTGTCATTGCATAAGCAAACCTTGCTCATTTTACACCGCTTTGTGTCATACTCTAGGAACTGCTTAGGAAATAATCCCATCATTTTTCCCTTAAATGAAAAATAAGGTCATCAACATTTTCTGACTTGGAATGAAACTTACATTTCCTAATTTGAGACACTGAGTGTCTTATTCTCTCCTCCAATCTATCTTCATCTTTTCTTTAGCAATGTTCATGGAGAGGGTTCAGTTTGCCAAGAACAGTGTTAGATGCTTGAAGAAACACAGTGAAAAAGAGAGAGATGACAATTCTTGTCCTCAGGAATCTATAGTCTTCAAAGGAAGACAAACATGAAATGAGAAAGACCTAGTTCTGATCTAATAGAGTTTATATTCTGCCTAAGAAAAAATTGATTAAAAGACAATTATACAACTTATTATTTAAATATAAGTTCTATTCTGAGAACTATGGAAATTCATGTCAGTAGTATCTAATTCAGTCTAAGGCCAGATCTTTATCAAATATAAGAAGTATGTGATAGGACAAGACATTTTTATTGTTTTTGTTTTGTTTTATAATGCTTTATTTAAAATTTATTATTAATTTAATATTTAAAATCTGAGTTGAGTTTAATTTCACAAATAGCCATCAGAGGCAGGTATGAGTGGACAGAAGACAAATCATGGCCAAGCATTCTGAGAAAAAGAGCATGTGGAAAATGTAAAATCCAGTGTGTGAATACAGCAAGAATGAGAAAGGTGAGAGAGGCTTTGGCTGGTTAGCTCAATTGTAGAACATCAGCCCAGTGTGTGTATGTCCTGGGTTCAATTTTCATTTAGGGCATACAGGAGAAGGACCATCTGCTTCTCCACCCCTCCCCCTCTCTCTTTTCTCTTTCTCTTTCTCTTCTCCTCCTGCAGTCATGACTAAATTTGTTCAAGCACATCATCTCAGGCACTGAGGATGGCTCCATTAGAGCGTCTGCCTCAGGCATTAAAAAAGCTTGTTTGCAAGAATGGCCCCAGATAAACAGAGTATCGGCCTCAGACAGGGGTTGCCATGTATATCCTGGTTGGGAGCACTTGTAGGAGTCTCTATTTCCCCTCCTCTTCCTTGGAAGAAGAAGAAAAAAGAAAAAAAAAACCAGAAAGGTAAGAGATAAGTACAGTGATGCAAAAAGAGGTCAACCCCTGAAAGGACTTAAAGGTAGATTAGAAATATATATTTATTGTGGCATTTTGAAGAGTAAAAGCAGGAACCAGTAATACATTAGGACCATAGGCAAAATTGTTCAGAGAAGGATTTGACTCACTATCTCCAGAGCAATGGAAGACCTTGACGGGTTTTAATTATGGATAAAGATTTGTGTTTTCCCAAGATAACTTATAGGTTGTAAGTGAAAGAGTTTGATAGACCCCTGAATAAATAGCAGAGGTTGACTAAGAAATAATTTCAATATTCCAGATGAGAGATGGAGAGTCATGACTTAGAAGGATAGCAGAAAAAAAAAAAGACTACTAAGTAGAGGACTTAAGGGCTCAAAGGTTCTGAGACATTTCATTGGTCGCCACTTACCCCTCAATTCTCATAGTGCACCAAACCTCTACTCTGTATAACATCTACTCATCTCCTTTCACTTACTTGAATGTGCCTTGTCCTCTCATAGTACTTTCTGTTCCCTCTGCTGCTGAAGGTGTTCTTTTCCTTTATATACAATGAGTCATTTGAATCTCTGATGCATCTTTTTTATTTTAATTAAAATGTCACTTTCTTGGCCCTCGCCTGCTGGCTCAGTTGGTTAAAGCATCTCCCAGAAAGGCCAAGGTTGTGGGCTTGATCTCCACTGAGGGCACATACAGAGGCAAATAGCTCTTGGCAAATAGGTGTTCAATAAAAACATATTGAGTGAATAAATCAACCTTAAAAGCCTTGAATTGAATTTTCATAGGTCAAAAGCTAAAATTCATGAATTTCTGTGCTCTTATTAAAAGTCAACCTCTGAAAAGTAGTAAGAATCTCTTTCTCAAGGTTCTGTTTTGTTTATTCCTATACAGTATCTTGCATAGTTGATATCTATAAAATATTTTTGATTCACTGAATCTTTTTTTCCACAAAATATTTTGATTTAGTGAATCTTCAAGGATTTATGAAGAATCAGAAATTGAAGTTTTTGTTTCAAGGTAAAGCAAGCTGGAATGGACAAGCCTGTTGAGACCTAAGGATATTCCAGGGTTGGCCATGAGGTTTCACAACTTTTGTTGTGTAGTTAGTTAACTGACTTCCTCACAGAAATAGCAGTTGAATAGAGTTAGAGTCAATGCCTTGGAGCAATGTAATTTAATGAGGCCATTGCTAGAATTGTCTATTTTGGACTTGCAAAAATTTTTATAACTACTTTATAACTGTATTACCAGATTTTAAAAGTGGTCAGATTTTTCTAGTCAATATGGCATATATCCTACTTTTTGCTGCAACTTTTAATACATAAGGTAAAAAAAGAAAAAAAAAGAATGATTGTATTGTGTTAACCTACCATCCCAGGAAGGGGCACATTTATCAATTCTCTTATGACCATCATAAAACATAGATGATATAAAAGGGGAAAAAAAAGGTTCTGAACTTGAGTTCCTATGGGATATGACCCAGTTTGAGCTTTCTAACTCTATATATTTATACCAGTTAAGTGACTAGAGAAGGAAGGGCAAAAAGGAGAATGATGAAAGAGAACAGTTATTTTAAGCCTATTAGGAAGAACAAGAATATAAATTCATAATAAACTTTCCAAAATCCCTTAGCTAGGCAAACGAGACTTCCTCTTTGATTTAATAAGAGATATAGCCATCTTGCTCTGTCATCTTGTTCTTGCTCTGCACAAATCATTATAAAAAAAAAAAAAAAGAAGAAAACACAGTGTGTATTGGACATGTGATGAACCACTTTTTGACCCTCTCTGAGCCACTCAAGGAGTGATATGAAACTTAATCAACTACTAAAATTGCAGACAAAGCAGAATCTCATTTGAGAAAGAAGGGATGTGCTTTCTGTGGGTAAAATAGTCAACTCTGAAAGTACAAAGAGAAAACAAAATTTTAGGAGACATCAAAATCCATTTTACCTCTGCATTTTAATTTTTGTAAGATAACTTCTCCATTACACTTTTTCCTATTTCTGACAGAGTACAATGAGAGATGGTCAACAAACTCAGCATATTATCATTAGGACTTGGTCATTGGAAATTGGTCAGATACTCACAAACTCTTACTCAGACTTTTAAGTGGGAATAAAACATATGTACAATACATACAAATTATCTTATGTATTTAACTCTAGATATATTATATTATTCTTCAATTGTCATATGACATTGGCCATCTCTCTGTCTTACAAAGATTCAAAATAAAGAGAATCTTGTTATTCAATATCAAAGTTTATAGTGGCTGTGAGAATCATTGAGCAGATGTATTAAAAAGAAAAATATATATACATTTCCATATTATAGTTGCTTAGTACATTAGGGTACATCCCAGCTATAGCATAGATATTCTCTTCTAATTATTGTTTCTCATAATTTTCTGTACCACACAGAACAGAAAATAGGCAGTGTCTAATGGCATAATTTAAAAACTACTTTGTTAATTTTATTTAGCAAATTAGATTTATTTTTTATGCTTTTTCAAATACAAAGACTTACTGAGGCTTCTTTTTTGGGCAATTTATAACTGCGATAGTTAGGATCAAGTGTGAAGCACTCTAATATTTTTCATGTCCTTTGTATTTCTGAGGATTTCTCTGATGTCCTTAAAATAGCAGGTCACTAAAAGAATGCCCAAGTCTCCAGGATGCACTGATTCCAGTTCTGGATAAAAAATGAGGAGTCTTGAAAAATAATACTCAATATAGTTTAATCTGTAATTTCATACATTTTGCTATAAAAAAAGCTTAAGTAAAAGGTTTTTTTACAGTTTTTTAATATTTGACACAATAGAAACTCATAAATTATTTTAACTAATTATTTTGATTATCATCATGAAATACAGGATTTTTGGGTTTTGATCACAGATATTCATAGAAAATATGACTGTATTATGAATGCCTTTTGAAGTTGCTCACAACTGCTTGTTTGTCACAAACAGCTGTGTTTTTTGGTGCCACAATAATTTAGGGCCGAAGACTCCAAAAGTTGAGAAACTTGAGATTCAGCAGTGTTCAGGATGGGGTCACATGCCAACTAAATTGGAGTTAACTTAGTTTGTCAGGCCTTCTTTCTATCAAAGGTTGTGAGGACCTGTGACATTCTACTCACAAACAATATTATGTAAATCTCCAGAACACGACAGTGAAAGACAGTGAGAAGTTTATTAATATAGTGCTACCAGAATTTAGATAAGAGAAAGATTACTTCTATCAGGGTATTACGATATCAGAAGACAAAATGACTAGATTATTTTAAAATCAAGGCTTAGAAGGATCCATAATTTACTCATTGAACTGATCCAAACACTTAAAGGGGACCAGAGAAATCTTGCCAGTTCTACAGGGATGCAATTTAGGGCATCAAATGGGTACACACCATCCTTTTGTATGTATGAATAAGGCCCAATATTTTATTCTGCTAGACCTCATCATAAAACAAATAATTTTAAAAGGTTTCTATGTTATGCTTTGGCTATTTTTTGTTTTTCCTGATAGACATTAATATAGCATTATCTGCTCAACAGATTTAGGCTTTATCCTCACTGCTTTATGCTGCTGTCCTGTTAAGCTCTTAAACCTATTTCATTATTCATATCACTAAAGAGTCAAACATATGTGCTTTTCTTAAAGTCTAATTACATTCTAATGCTTTGTTGGGATTTTTTTCATTTCTCTTCTGTTAAAATTAATATTGGTTTTATTTTATTTAGAAAATTAAATTTAACAGGGTGACATTGATCAATAAGAGTACTTTGAAGCAGACTTTTTAAAATTAAATTTATTGAGGTAACGTTGGTTAATATGTGCACATTTCCACACTACACAATCTGTAGATTGCATTGTGTGCTCACCACCCAAAGTCAAATAACCTTCCATCATCATATGTTTGCCCTCTCTTACCTCTTACTACTCCCCAACCCCTTTCCGCTGATAACCACATATTGTTATCTGTGTTTGTGAGTTTCAGCTTAATATTCTCAAGATCCATCCATGTTGTTGCAAAGGGCAGTATTTTTTTCTTATCTTATGGGAGAGTAGTATTTCATAGTATACCTTTACCACATCTTCTTTATCCAATCATTTATCAGATGACATTTTGGTTGTTTCCATGTCTTGGACACTGAATAGTGCTGCAATGAGCATAAGGGTACATATATCTTTGTGAATAAATGTTTTTGAGTTTTTCGAGTAGGTAAACAGGAGAGGGATTGCTGGCTCATATGGCAATTTTATTCATAATTTTTTGAGAAACCACCATAATGTCTCTCATAGCAGCCATACCAATTCACATTTCTACCAGCAGTGAATGAGGGTTCCTTTTTCTCCACAGCCTTTCCAGCATTTTTTAGGACCTGTCTTGTTGATAATAGTCATTCTAGCAGATGTGAGGCAGTATCTCATTGTAGTTTTGATTTGCACTTCCTAACAGCTAGTGAAGTTGACCACCTTTTCATATATTTGTTAGCCATTTGTATGTCATATTGAAATATGTGTCTGTGCAGATTCTCCATCCATTTTTTTAATTGGAATGTTTGTTTGTGTGGTATTGAGTTGTATGAGTTCTTTATACATTTTGGGTACTAACTTCTTGGCAGAGCTGTTGTTAGCAAACACCATCTCCCATTTTGTTGGTTGCCTTTTTGTTTTGCTGTTGTTTTATTGGGGTTTTTTTGTTGTTGTTTGTTTGTTTTTTGGTGTGCCGAAGATTTTTAGTTTGATATAGTCCTATTCATTGATTTTTACCTGTATTTCATCTGCCTTTAGGGTCAAATTCATACAAAACCAAAGTCTTTAAGTTTAGTACCTTTAATTACTTTTATTTATTTTATTGTTTCAGATCTTAAATATTTAAGTCTGATTCATTTTGAATTAATGTTTGCATATAGGAACAAACTGTAATCTACTTTCATACTTTTGCATGTGACTTCCCAATATTCTCAGCACCACTTATTAAAGAGGTTTTCTTTTCTTCATTGTGTGGTTTTGGCTCCTTTGTCAAAATTATTTTCCCATATACATGTGGTTTAAATTCTGTTCCATGGGTCTGTTGTATGTTTTTCTGTTAACACCATGCTGTTTTGATTATCATAGCTCTGTAGTTTAATTTAAAGTCAGGCAGTGTGATATCCTTGGCTTTGTTCTTTTTTCTCAGGATTGCTTTGGCTGTTTGGGGTCTTTTGTGGTTTCATACAAATGTGATTGCTTCTTTTTCCTATATATATATTAAAATGGCATTAGGGTTTTGATGGAGATTTCATTAAATTAGTATATTAAATCAGAGTTTTGAAAGATGTTACTAGTTTAAAATGCAAAGGTAGTTCATAAAGCAATTCATCAATTTAAGTGGATATTTGAATAAACATGATTGATTTCTGATACATAAAAATAAAGTTAAAAGTTATAAGCACTATTTTATATTCTCTACAAACTTCTCATTTTATTCTTAAAATTATTGGGTAATTTTATGCTCTTTTTTTTGGAGGTAGGTATTAAAGTCAACCGAAAACATCTCAAATTTTAAATCTGCATCATCTTATTATCACCAAAAGTATTTTAGCTAATAACAACAGTAACATCTTATATAAATTTGGGAGCTTACAATATGACAACTACTGTTGATAATGCTTCATAAGAATTAAGTTAACAAAACAATTCTTGCTCCCATTGTTATATCTTTCTTAAATGTGCCCTGCTTAAAATATGAACATTCTAGCCTTTTCTGAAGTCATGAAAACAAAATTACAGAGTTAGGGATAGGGCTGCATGATGGACACAGGCTTCATGGGTTTATTCACTCCTAGCCTTAAAATAAAATATATTTAAAATGTTATGAAAATATTGCTCCAACCTGCAATGAAAAAGTTGCTTATTGGTTTTCTTGAATCCTGTATATTCATTTTTATTCTGCAACAAATGGTTTAAAAACAAAACAAGAATCTATTTTGGCCACCAGTGCAATAGGCTAAAGGACTTGCTGTCCTTTGTTTTATTCCTGTCTACCTCAGCCCTTCCAGTCTTTGGGGCATGGTGTTGGTCTTAATCATAAATTGAAAATGAGAAGCAGAATAATTAAAGACCCACTGTAATTATAAATGAGATCTAAGGGGAGCAAAAACAACATTGACTATAGGCCTTCAGTTTCCTATTAGTGTATTCAAGATTAGCTATAAACAGCCTTGGTAAACCCTATTAAATAGTTCATCAAAATGATTTTTTTTTTTATTAGCACAGGCTGAGTGACTTGACTTTTAGAACTAAGTTGTTTGTTATGCACAAGCATTTTTCAACATTACTTTATCTTCTAAGTTTTTGTTTTATTTTGTTTAATTACTATAATTCCATTTAAGAGTCTTTCTAAAAGATACTATTTGTGGCATAAAGTTGTTGATAATATTCTGAGAAAATTCATCTGTTTCAAGGATAAGTATTTCAAATTATTTTAAAATATGGAAAAGAGGAGTTTCCAACATAATATCATGTAGTTTTGCTTGAGGTATAATAAAATACAGATATTAGATGATCAACAAAAAATATAATTCACAGTAGACAGAGCTACTTTGTTTAGAACATCTCCTGCTTTCTATGAACCACAACGCCGGCACTTTTTGTAAGCTTAATAAATCTTTGAGAGTACTATAGTGCAAAATCTGTACAGTATCTGTTGCATATGTTCTCTTTTTTTTTTAAAGCCATGATAATAAAATTATTTGAACTTCTTCCCTCTACTCCCACATTTCTAGCTATAAAACTAGAAATGGTTCTTTTCCAACATCTGGTGAAACAGATTGAAAAGCACTTTGGCAAGTCTGTTACCACATTATTATGAAATAGCATTTGAACTGAATTACTTTTCATCGAAATTAAATTTGAAAAATCCATATTCCTAATATGTTACATCTGTATACAGACTCAGTGAGTTCTATACTGAGCTGTCTGAAAAATTATGGCAAACATAATTTTTTTTTTGATCCTGCCAATATCTTCTTTAGTTCTATTTGTACAACCAATAGATATTATTTTACTTCTGTTAGATTTCTCAACCATGTTTCTAGTGGAATTTTTAATGCCAAAGAAGTTTTCCACATATAGTATAAATATATTGAATTTATTATATATGGATATTCATTAGAAACTTCAGACTAAAGCACAAATTTAAGTAATGTTTTTATATTTGTACAGGACACAAATGGAGGAATTGCAACTTCTAACAAGATAAACTTTAGAATGCCTTCCTAATTCATGTATTTTAACTTAGTAGGTCCAATTAATACATTTTTATATCATTGATAATACCAATTATCTAACCCTATGTATGTTTTTTTTTCAGAAAAAAAACTAAATAAACTCTAATTTTGTGACTGCATATGCTACCATGTAGTAAAATGATGTTTAAATTAACAACAACAAAAAAAAGACATTGCTTGGTAGAGAAAAAAAAGAGCTCTAGTAAACAATGCATTCTAGTTAGCTAAATATTTATCATACTTTAGTTTATTTCTCCAATAATATGGAAATGCTATCATTTAAACCTTCCAATCATATAATTAAATAAAATCCTAATACATTTTAATTTTGTATAAATCTCAAATTTGACAAAAATATCTGAAATGGTCTTATGTTGGGGTACTGTTAGACTCAGATTTTGTTAATTTATCCGAGTGTTAGATTTCTCATAATATAAAAAGTTCAAAATAACAATATCAACTACTTTCAGTTAAAATGCATAATTATTACAATCTAAGCAAATGAAGTAAGTTTAGTGACTGAATGTTGTTAATAGATTATTTGTTCATGGCTAATAAAGACTTATCTAAACTCCAGCTAACTCAGACCTGAAGTGACAGAAATTCAAGCATAAAGTCAAAGTGAGAGAATAGAATAATCAAAAAAAAATATTCTTGATCTTGTTAGTTCTTTTCCTGTAAATCTAAACATTGGGTTTAATGGCATTTCTTTGAATTTTGTAAGATATTTTAATGGACACAAGAGTTCCATAAAACACTATTATTTTACTATATAATAATAAAAAAAACTATATTTTACTTCTTAGCTTCATACTTGTTATCTTAGAAATCATAAGTCATTACTAAAAATAATCTATTTATTGCTTATACTTGGATATTATTCTGCATAGTTCTGTCAGTTCTTGTACCTACTGAGTTAGTGACTTAAACTGACTTTAGAGTGAGTATTTACAAACAAATTGGAGCCTGATGTGGGAGTTTTTCAGAGAAAAAATCTACCTCAACCTTATTTTAAATTGCTTAATTTTTTTCCTTAAAATTTATATTACAGTTAATATTTTTCATTCCTAGTTCCAGGCCAGAGGTTATTAGCTTCCAAAACCATAAATTAATGCCACTCAGAACTTTCGATTAGGAAACTAAAGGAAGTATATGTTTTCATTTTTATCCATGAGCCACAAAATTTTTATATGGGTGAATTTCAAATTTACTCCTTGTCTATAGCTACTGTTTAGTGAGTGTGGACATCAAGAAATATTTTGGTGTGACTATAAATGCTTTTTAAAAATACATATAATTTTTATACTCATAATATCAACACTAAGCTATGGATAGTGTTATAAAAATAAATCAATATAAGATAGCTATACCTTAGTAAAGAGCCTCAACCATGTTTTTACCTGTTACTTCAAATAATTGACCTAGAAAAATATTTGTTTTCCCATTTGCATTAAACAAAGACTTGTCTTAATCATATGTCCTCTTCTATTTGATTTGGTAAAGATGACCTAAGTGTTTTTGAAAATGCAAATTAATGAAGTCAATGGTTTGTTAATGTAGAAACATTTCTGTGTTAGGTTGAACTGTCATTAAATAAAAATCTATTTTAAACATTTTCTTTCAATTACAGCTGACTGAAACTATTTTAGAAAAGGGATTCTTTATTTCTTCAGTTCTAGTATTTTGTTTAGCGGTTTAATTAATTTAATGGTCAATGTCCCAAATAGGATTTAAATTCCATAAACATGACAGGCATGTTTCCCTTTGTAAATCGCTTTTCACCATAAAATGTGAAGCTGAAAGTTTATTCTCAAACTTGGTGAGTAATACTGATAGACTTTGGATGAGAATGTCTACAATTATTTCCCTAAATGGAGATGTCTGTACAAGAAAGAGCAGCAATACACTCAGAAGTTGCCATTCAGAAATTACCTTTCTCAAGGTTTTACCTCATATGCACAGAATATTGACAGGAAAACAGCTTTTGTGGTTCATACTATCTTTAGTTTTGAATTGAAATTTCTACTTTATAAAAAATTATAGAAATCAATGAACTGATCATTCTTTTATTCAGTTAGGAACACAGAGTGGTATGAATATTCTTAAAGATATGAATGCCACACAAATGTAAATTAATGTGTAAAATTTCACAGTTTTATTTTAAAACGACATGAAAGAGGAAATTCCTATAGCATTATTAATCAACAATCTAATTTCAATAGTTATATTATCTTGAATCAAAAGCAATAACAAACCTGAATGAATCAACTTTCACAGAACAATGCTAAAATTTATATACTTGCCAATAAATCTATTACTTAATAAATGAAAGAAATATATATAGCATATGAGAAATTCAAATCTTTTCTTCATTGAAAACTCTTTATCTGATATTGTTAATTAACTCAGATACACTTTCCTCCAGCATTATCTTTAACCTCCTTCATATGATATTCATTATTCATAGTTTTGGTCTTGACTTGTAGATAATTATGAGCCAAGTCTTAATTTTGAAGTGTTCCTTAATCACTTCATTTTTCCTCTTATGAACTGTGTATTACAGAAGAGACCATTGAGTGCCAATTTATTTTGCACTAAAAGGTCAATTTTATCTAAAAACAAACTTAGTTTTATTTGATTTTCTGGTCAAAAAAGAATGTAAGATCTTCTAAAATTATTAATGTGATGTAATACATATATCTTCCAGGAATTTCTCTGGTTCCCAGACAGCATCTTTTTAGAGACTATCTCATGGTGACAAGAGTCAGTATATACTTTGCTATGAGCTGAATCATGTGCTCCCAAAATTTATTTGTTGAAATCCTAACCCTTAAATGTGACTGTATTTAGAGACAAGGTTGTAGGAGACAGTTATAATTATATAAGATCTTAAGATGGTATCTTAATCCAATGGAATCAGTGGCTTTATAAGAAGAGAAAGAGAGATCTCTTTTTTTCACATATATACATGCACCAAGGAAAGGCCATGTGAGCACAAAACAAGAAGGCAACTTTCTGGAAGCAAGGGAGAGAGCTCAGCCAACCCAAATCAGTTGACATCTTAATCTTGGACTTCCTGGTCTCTAGAACTGCAGGAGATACATTTATTTATTTTAAGCTGCTCGATATGGTATTCTGTTATAACAGCCTAAGATAAGTCATACTTATATTTCAATTCATTAAAACAAATGAGGCTAAATATAATGTTATAAAAAAATAACCCTTTAAATTTAGATTATTTTACCCTTTAAAATGAAAACCAAAATTCTTCCTCACTTGAGCACGCAGACTCTGGCAGTTGCAGACCGGTGCTGAAATTCTTATTCTGCTATTATTGAATCAGTGGTTTTGAATAACAAGAAATATTATTAACACATATTATAAAAAATATGGTTCAGATTATCTATACAATGTTTATAACCATTCTTTATAATTTTTAATTGTTTAAGCTCACATAGCTACCAGATGCAGCATAATACAGGACTTTATTTTTATCACTTCAAAATTATAATTAAGGCATTTTTTATTTTCTAATCTCTCCTACAATCTTGAATCGGTTCTCTTTGAAGGATCATTTCTTATCACTGTTTTGATTAAGCCTTCTAATATAAAGTTATTTTATTTTCTTTAAGAATATCTATACTTAATTATAAAAATGCTTACTTAGTGTTATGAATCTAATTGAATCAACTCTATATTTCAAATAACTGTATTTTGTGATGGCTCATGAATTGTAAATACTAGAACATTTATAGGGTTACACTTTCAATCTTTGCTAATAGACTTAAACGTTACCACACGAAACTAGGATTAGTTAAAAGCAGAAATATCCACTTGTTTCTTCTTCTTTCTCTTTGCATATCATTTTTTGCATACTCTATTAACCTCATATTGCAAACCTTATTTTATGAAGCTTTAAAAAATGATTACAAATCACAGTCTATGTGATCTCTATGATAAATCAAGATTTTACAAAATTATTTTGGACTTTTACATAATTATGTAATATGATGATAACGCTTATGAAGAAGTTGATGTTTTAATATATATTCCACCTTTGAAGTGTTTGAGGATACTCTTAGAACTGTAATTGATTTTCAAGTGTGAATTCTGCTCAAGGTTTTATATTCTTGCATTTAGAAAGGGGAAATAGCAAAAGCATGATATACAAGACCACGCATATGCTAAAAATATATTAATACACATTAGCTAAAGATAGATGAAAAATATATTGAGCATTTAAATAATTCAGTTTAACTAGTGCTAATAATATTTGAAATGCATACATTCTAGAATTATGACTGGGTTTCACTTAACCAGGAAATGATGATGAAACCATCTGACCTTATTGATAGACTTTGAACAAGGGAGTTTAAGTCTGAGGAAGTTTTTGCTATATATAAATAAATGAAACATATTTTCTGTCATTAGGAAGTGTCAAGGTGCCTGACCAGGCAGTGGCACAGTGGATAGAGCATAGGACTGGGATGCAGAGTACCCAGGTTCAAAACCCCAAGGTAGCCAGCTTGAGCGCAGGCTCATCTGGTTTGAGCAAGGCTCACCAACTTGAGCCTAAGGTCACTTGAGCAAGGGGTCACTCGGTCTGCTGTAGCCCCCCCCCCCACCCCAGTCAAGGCATATATGAGAAAGCAATCAATGAACAACTATGATGTCGCAACTAAGAATTGATTCTTCTCGTATCTCTCCCTTTCTGACTGTCTGTACCTATCTGTCCATCTCTCTGTCTCTCTCTGTCTCTGTCACAAAATAAAAAATAAAGAATGGCCAGCGTAAAAAAAAAAAAAAAAAAAAGTAAAATTTACTGAAATTTGGTTGTAGATTTAAATCAGCTGATGTACTCCCCAAACACCTTAAGCCAGGTAACTTTCAAACTCTCAGAGCCAAGCAGGATTGGAGTTTCACACTTTGAAGAAAGGGAAGTCTGTGTGACTTGGGGTGTCCTTCTCAAGTTTCCGTTTTGTTTATCTTTAACTGATGAAAATGCGGTTTGTACAGTTGGAAGATTATTTGTTTTATATGTCTCTTGGTCAGATTTTTTGGCACAATCTTAATTTGTCAGCTGTCAGAACAGTTATTTTTAGAACTATATTTGTAAGACCGTGTATTGTCTATAAGCTCTCCAATGACAGTTAAAGTTCAAAAAAGTGGGATAAAAAGGGGGAAAAAAGGAAAGAGTAGAGTGACAAGAGAAAAAAAAAAATGTGGCAAGGGATTAAACTAGGAAGACCAAAGTCTGTTTTCATTCTTTAATAATAGCTGGCAGGCTAATCAAATTAAGATTTATGTCCTGTGTACTCTACTTACTTTATTCATGAACATAGGCAAAGATGTTTAAATTTGTGATCGTCAAAGTTATTATCTGTAAAGCAAGAATAACAGTTATTGTTAAAATCATATATCACAATATATTTGAAATTGTTCTCTTAACCATCCTTTGTATAACTCTAAATTGTGATAAGAGTATATCTGTTTCATTTCTATTCAGACATTTTAAATTATAGGTTTAAAGGAAGAAAGAAGTCTTTATAAAAATTGTGTGTAAAAAAACTCAATGGTCAAAATAACTGTTAAAGTCAAATTTTTTATACTCATGAATTTTCCAAAAGACAATTCTGATGGTGAATAGATAGGTGGACAGAGATAATAATCTCTTGTGAAGTTAATAGTGTTCTTAAAAGAAAATCAATCATAAAGCAAATTCTACCTCAGTTTGGAAGTAGAATTATACAAAGAGATACAGATTGTTATCTATGACTAGATGGATATTCCTGATAGCAGAAAAAAATCTATTGATAGCCGGGGAGGAATTATTAGGATTGCTTTGTAGTGACTCAGTATATTGTTGAGATATCATTCTCACTTGAGCATCATTTTAGAATTTATAAAAGACCACCTATCTTTTATCTTCTTTGAAATTTTTATCTGTCTTATATTATATTTGAACCAGGTATCAGGGTTGTTACTTTGGAGTGGTGAAAAATGAGGATACAGAACTTAAAAACGTCTTCCAAAGTTATTTTTTCAGACACTGCTGACAGCAGAATTACTGTTAATACTGACAGTCCAGCATTTTCTTATTCACTATTAGGTATTAGGTAGTAGGTAGGCATAGCTAATACAGTAGATACTGTTCCCTTTTTATTTATTTAATAATTCATAATTATTCATAATTGAACTTATTTCAAGTTAGGTATAATAATAGACATTAAATACTAACATAAATGAAAATCACATAGTCATTATACTCATAATGCCCTCATTCTAATGGAAGAAAGCTAACAAACATATTTAAAAATTAAATGATCCTCTGAAGAATAATGAAGGCAATGTTGTGATTGCACAGACTGGAATGACCTGATTGTGATGAGACAGAGAGAGAAAACCTGTCTGAATTGATAAATTTATGTTGCAATTTGAGTAATGCCAAAGAAAGAGTACTATAAAGGGTCGATTTATTTAATCACAGAGAACATAGACTGTCTATAATGGTATTAATATGGAAAAATACACAATTGTTGGGAGACTTTCAGAGATGAACAGAGAACAATGAGGCCAGAAAAAATGAGTGATGGATAGGTCAACAAGGATGAAAAGATGTAAAAATAAATGTATTTTTTATAGCTTTACAATGATTCAATTAATATAGCACAGATTCTTTTCATTAAAAATTAAATTCAATTGTTTCTTTTTGTATCAAAATAATCTAATTTCAACATATGTTCATTGCTCCAGAAATGAAGCCTGGGCTGATTAACAGTCATTCTTACTGCAAACAATCCTGAGTTCTAGATCACAACTCATCTACTAATTTGCTTTTGTCTCTTTACCTTTTCTTGTCTTGACTATGTCATTCAAATTCCATAAGACAATATGTGCTCTTTTCAACTAGCTGCTTGCATGTAGTTTTCAAATTTCCCATGATGTACTGTATATTATATACTTTGATCCATTCAATTGTTGAATAATATTTTTTAATTAATTTATTTTTTTTTACAGCAACAGAGAGAGAGAGACAGATAGGGACAGACAGACAGGAATGGAGAGAGATGAGAAGCATCAGTCATCAGTTTTTTGTTGTGACACCCTAGTTGTTCGTTGATTGCTCTCTCACATGTGCTTTGACCGTGGGCCTTCAGCAGACTGAGTAACCCCTTGCTTGAGGTGAGCCTCGCTCAAACCAGATGAGCCCGCGCCCAAGCTGGCTACCTCGGGTCTTGAACCTGGGTCTCTGCATCCCAGTCCGACGCTCTATCCACTGCGCCATCACCTGGTCAGACTGTTGAACAATGTTTTAGTGCTTATTCCACATTTTGTTATCATTGATGGAAATTTGGGTTTGTCTACTTTGGGTCTGTTATGAATAATAATGTATTCTTTTCAGTATATTTTATTGTCTGCCCTTTTTATTATAGCCATCTTAATGAATATGATACATTTTCTAACTGGGACTTTGATTTTTATTTTACTAATGATTAATAATATCCAGTTCTGTGCTTACTACATTTTTAGGCACTTATTGGTAATTTATATACCTTCTTTGAAAAAATTTCTATTGTAATATTCTGCTCATTTAAAAATTTTATTATTTATTTTAAATTATTTAGTTTAAAATTTTTTTTAATATATTTTATACCCAAGTTCTTTGTGAATATGTGATTTTTACAGTTTTGTTTTTCACTCTGTGGGGTTTTATTTACATTCCTACTGGTGTTATTTGAAGCATATACATTTAAAAAATAAAAAGTATTCCCCTTTTTTACTTGTTATTTTGATTTCTTATATTAAAAAATAATTGCCTAAGGTCATGAGAGTTTACTTCTTTTATTTATTTATTTTTTTTTTATTTTACAGGGACAGAGAGAGAGTCAGAGAGAGGGATAGATAGGGACAGACAGACAGGAACAGAGAGAGATGAGAAGCATCAATCATCAGTTTTTTGTTGCAACACCTTAGTTGTTCATTGATTGCCCTCCCACATATGCCTTGACCGCGGGCCCTCAGCAGATCGAGTAACCCCTTGCTCGAGCCAGTGACCTTGAGGCCAAGCTGGTGAGCTTTTGCTCAAACCAGATGAGCTGGCGCTCAAGCTGGCAACCTCCGGGTCTTGAACCTGGGTCTTCCGCATCCCAATCCGACGCTCCATCCACTGCCCCACCTCCTGGTCAGGCTAGAGAGTTTACTTCTAAATTCTAAATTTTTTTTTTTAGTTTAGCTTTTGCATTTTGGTATGTAGTTCTTTTTTTTTTATAGAATGGTAGAGGGGTTTGAGTTCATTTGTGTGTGTGTGTGTGTGTGTGTGTGTGTGTGTGTGTGTGTGTGTGTGTGAATATTCAGTTGTCAGCATCATTTGTTTAAAAAACTATTATTTTTCCATTTAATTGTCTTGATATTCTTGGTGAAAATTAATTGACTTTAAAATTAATGTTTTATTTCCGGACTATTTATGCTTTTCTATTGATATATATGTATACTGTTATAACATTGCCTGACTATGTTGATTACTATGATTTTTTATAAACTTGATGTCAAGAAGTGCATGTCCAACTTTGTTTTCCTTTTAATAAAGTTTGTTTTGACTCTGGGTTCCTTCTATTTCCAGATAAATTTTTTTTTTTTGTATTTTTCTGAAGCTGGAAACGGGGAGAGACAGTCAGACAGACTCCCACATGAGCCGGACCGGGATCCACCCGGCACGCCCACCAGGGGCCACGCTCTGCCCACCAGGGGGTGATGCTCTGTCCCTCCAGGGCATCGCTCTGCCGGGACCAGAGCCACTCTAGCGCCTGGGGCTGAGGCCAAGGAGCCATCCCCAGCGCCCGGGCCATCTTTGCTCCAATGGAGCCTTGGCTGTGGGAGGGGAAGAGAGAGACAGAGAGGAAGGAGGGGTGGGGGTAGAGAAGCAAATGGGCACTTCTCCTATGTGCCCTGCCCGGGAATCGAACCCGGGTCCCCTGCACACCAGGCCGACGCTCTACCGCTGAGCCAACTGGCCAGGGCCTATTTCCAGATAAATTTTAGAAAAATTTGTCAATTTCTGCCCAAAAGGCAGCTAAGACTTTGATAAAATGTTCATTGAAGAGACTTGAATGTCTTGACTGTTTTGCTTACATTTGACTAGCTAAATAAACATTACCTCAAGAACCTCCCCACATCATTCCAGAAGCCCTGTTTTCAGTTATTAACTTGAAAATAATTTGGTGGGATTTATTTTTTCAAAAGTTCTAGACATTTTTTATAGAGAAAGAGTAATAGCAAACTAAAGTAGAAAGTAGGAATTTATGCTGGGAAAAGAGAGTCACTGTCTTAATGAGAGATGTTTGTCAGGAGAGTTGAGATGAAGAAAAGTGGGTTTAATCAAAAAATGTATATTTTAGCCTGACCATGTGGTGGGGCAGTTGATAGAACATCCGGACTGGGACGCAGAGGACCCAGATTCAAAACCCTGAGGTCGCAAAGTTGAGTGCAAGCTCATCCATCTTGAACGTGGCCTCACCAGCTTGAGTGATGAGTTGCTGGCTTGAGTGTGGGATCATAGACATGATCCCATGGTCACTGCCTTGAGCCTAAAGGTCACTGGGTTGAAGATGATGGTCTCTGGCTTGAGCCCAAGGAAGCTGGCTTGAGCAAGGGGTCACTGACTTTGCTGTAGCCCCCTGGTTAAGGCACATATGAGAAAGTAGTCAATGAATAACTAAGGTGCCGCAACAAAAAAACAGATGCTTCTCATTTCTCTCCTGTCCTGTCTGTCTGTCCCTATCTGTCTTTCTCTCTGTCTCTGTAAAAAAAAAGTATATATATTTAAAGGCAATTTCAATAAGACTTATAGGATTGCATTATTGTATTTAGGAACAGGACTAAATTAAGTAAATATCCGGGATTTTGTCCTGAAAATGATGAGATTTAATGGGATAAAAAAGGGAAATAAGGAAATATGTTGGTTTTAATAATTTAAATCAATAATTCAGATTGAAGTAATTCACATTTCATAGTATAGAATAGAATTTATCAACCAAAGATAGTTCATAAACTAAGAAACAAGTATATACTAATAGAAAGAGTGAAAACAAGGAGACAAATACATGTGTAGAGTCCTAGAAGTCTCACTGTGCAATTACAACATTGAAAATTTGAATAATACAAATCATTAAGAAATAGCCTCTAAGACAAAGAGAACTAAGACTGTTTGCTAATAAGAATGGCTATCTGTGTCTATTTTTGAATGCTTGCATTTCTTTTGGTTTGGTGTTCCACTGTGTAAGAAACTCATCCATATTTTAAATATACTTGAAACAAATGCTCATCATATTTGAAGCAAATGCTTCATCAGACAGGAAATATCTTTTTGTGCACCACCGATAGATATTCATCTTTCCAGAATATGTGACTCTGAGCCTCTAGTTTGAATCAACTCTACTAAAAAATAATAATAATAAAAAAAGATGGAGATACTTGACTAATCTTTGTGCAAATGCTTCATAGTTAATGCAATACATTTTATGCAGTAGGTTCAGATGCAAAAAAAAAAATACTCCACTTTCAATGATTTATTTTGAAGGTCTTACAGTCATTTT
Organism: Saccopteryx leptura; assembly: GCF_036850995.1. NCBI lineage: Eukaryota > Metazoa > Chordata > Mammalia > Chiroptera > Emballonuridae > Saccopteryx > Saccopteryx leptura. The sequence continues at coordinate 22,557,173 of NC_089507.1, forward strand.
TTAAGTTTTCTGAGATGTGAAAAAAAGTGGTGATATTAATAAATAATAGAAGTATTATCAAATATTTAGTCATTAGTGCAACTGTGTACTTAGTAGTTAAGTTTAACTTTCTTTCTTATTATATTTATATATAGTTAGTTCAATAGTAGAACTGTAGTAGCCTCAAACAGAGTAGTCAACCTAAAGATGTTGCTATATAGAACATTACTAGTTATAATAATAATGCAACATTCTCTGTATTTTCCTTAATGGTAATTTGCTTAAATGTGCTAAATTATATTCTTTCTTATCAGAGTCATAGTCATAGTGGTTAATGATTTATAATTTTCCCTTGAAAAATTGTGATTAAGTCATTTTATCTAACTCCATTCCTAAAGAGGCCAATATACAATTAATTGTGTTCAGTGATGTATAAATTCATTTTGTTTTCCTATGAGCCCTATCAACTCAGTAGCTGAAATTAAAAAGGACCAGAATAGCACTTAGAGAATGTGAAACATAGATTTAAACACTCCTTTCATGTGAAAATGAGAGTTCAATTACAGTTAGTGTGGATCTAAATCAAATAATACGTTTTATAATTGTGAGACTTAATTGTAGGTAGTTTTTATGTCTTTCCCAATGTGAAAACATTATTAAGTCCTCTAGAAATAACCTTTGGGGCAGTTATTCTGATAATAATAAGTTTGAGCCTCAATGTTTAACAATGGAATGTCAGCCCAAACAAGCAAGTCATGGTTTTATAGTCAATAAAACATGGTAAGCATTCATCACATAAGAATGTGTACATAATTAAACAAATGGCTCAAATAAGTGAAGAATTTCCTGTAAAAGACAAAAAATGATTTTTAGAGAAGCTCTTATTAGTATTCAATTTAAAAGTCTGTATTAGAATCAGATATATAGGCACAATTTGATGAGCCCACTTTGGAAGTGTCAAACAGATTTAGGAGCATGAGCCATTCAAAGCTCACAAAAACCATTGTCCATTGTCCTATACATCTACAACAATGTTCATTGAAAATCTCACTTCCACATGGTAACCATTCCAGCTTATCATAATTAGACTCATCTTCTCCATGCAATTAAATGGAATGTGTTAACTCTACTGAGTGGTAATTACCTGACTGGTTAAAACATTACAGATCATTAACGTATACAAGTTTGCTTTATATGGAACAACAATATTTTAATGCACTGGAATTAAAATGCTCTCTCCCCTCTTTTCATGGAAGTAACAGATGCTACATACCAAAATTTATAAATAATATAAAACCATATTTGTCCGAGGATTCCAAGAACATATTCACATTAGAAAAATAACATCTGTTACCTGACTCAATTTATTTTAGAGAAATAAATAAGATATTTTATATTTATTTTATACCACTGTGACATTTTACATTGAATTTTTATTTAATTAGCTTTGTGAGAGAAAATAACTTTCTAAATAGCTAAATGTATTAATGTTTTATAATGGTGATAAAATAATCATAAAAGAGTATGTAGGTTTTTAAATGAGAGTATTGTTCCCTCCACATTTTTCCCCCAGGAAACAAACCTTTCCCTGTTTTGAATCTCTACTGGAAGAGTATTTGTGATTATTGATCACAATCCTCTTGAATTCAACTTGTTATCTAACTAATAACAACCAAGTGTGAACTGGTTCAGTCTTCTTGCTAGAGTTACAAACAAGTTGTGTATATCAAATACAAGTTAGCTAACAAGTTGGTAGAAAATATTGAGAGGCTTGAGCTATGTCTTTCTACACTTTTTTTTGTTTTGAGTATTTAACATGTTCTTGGTGGAATGGAAGAAATGCAGAATAACAAAAAGCAAAAAAAAAAAAAAAAAAGGGAGGAATATCACTGAGCTTGCATGGTAGCTTGTTTTACATGAACTCAAGGGTAACATTTTTAAACAAAATAAAGATATATACTTCATACTTCAAGCTATGACAACATAGCTATTGGAAAGATATGGAAAAATACTACTCAACCCTTTCTATTGGCTCTGTAATCAATTAACATATATAGAAATTTACATGATCTCTTTGTACCTTAGTGTCCCCTTTAGTAAAATGGAGATAATCATATTACGCATAAGACTGCTATAACAGTTAAATGAGTTGGTGTGGTTAAGCTCTTAGAAAAGTGCCTGGTGCAAAATAAAGTATTATTCAAATTTTAGCAATTATTTTCTTTATTATGAAAAATAGATATTTATTCATAACGTTAAAGGTACATCTATATTAAAAATGAAAATAACAGCTATTTCATTACAATGTGATGTGTGGTACTGATGACCAATAATGATTTAGTAAAATCTATGACTCTGGTTTAAAGATGTTAGAATAGTGTCCTTGATAGTGATAAAGATAAAAGAGGCATATTATCTTTTAGAAAGTAGCTTGCAATCATTAAATAGTAGAAAGAAAAATAATACTGTTTTTTATGAAAGTAGCATTTACCCTTTATCTGTTAATGATAACTGACTATATAAATGTACCAGCCGTGTTTGATTACTATTCTATTGATGAAATTTTATGTCATGTTTAACTTAACAACTCCTTGGTGAATACCTTGTGCAGTCTTCATTATCTTAATGCTTACTCTACTTCAGGGACACATTTTCCAGGGTGTATAGTAATATCAGGAGTCAAAGTGATCTCTTACACCAGAAATTGACATTAAACTGGGGAGAAAAGATTGATTGAAAGTGTTGCAATGTAAAATGATGGATACAAAGGATATAACGATAGTTATAGTAAGTGATTTAGAGGATTAGAGATGTCATAGATTACTTCTATTTGGGATTTAATAGGGAAACTACAATTTATATATATTCAGCCTAGAAGAATATACACAATGAATGTCTTTCAGATCTGAGGGTGATCCAGTGCCACACTCTCACTGTTTCTGTTATCTACTGAAGAATAACAAACCGACCTCAAACTTTGTAATTTAAGGCCAACAACCATTTCCTTGCTTATGGTCTAATTGTATCAGGAATATTTGGGGAATTTCTTTCTGCTCCATTGGTGTAGTTGGTCAGGAAAGGCAGAGACCTTAATGGGGCTCTCTCTTCAGGTTTTTTACATGGCAGCTCAGGTCTCCAAGACTGAAAGCAGAAACTGCCAAACATCTTTAGAATTAGTCTCAGAAATGACACAGCTTCACTTTAATGACATTCTCTTGGTCAAAACAAGTCATGCTGCCAGTCCAAATTCAAATGGAAAGAAAATATATTTTATTCAATGACAGTTGTTGTAGGTTCTATACATAGAATTGAGGATAATCATCTTTGCAGTCTGAAGCTATCAATGTAAGAGTAGAGAATTATTAATCTTTTTTTTATTTTCATAGACTCTGCCAATTACTTTATAATCTTTTCTTTGTTAGATTCATCTAGCATTAGCCAGTCTACATGGTTTCTGCTTAGACGTTGATTGATACAACAATTAGTATCTAGGAGTGCTCCCAGCAAATAGCCTTTTCCAATGGGACTCTGGAATTAGACTGTTGAGATATTTGGGAATGCACACACAGTTTCCTTGCCAGGGAACACTGATAATCTGTGGCACGCAATTATAATTACAAGGTCAACTTTTGGAGACCATGGACCAGCACATTGTAAAAGCTTCCTAGTTCCTACCTGTCACACTTGGGGAAGCATGTATTCAAGTGTATTCTAGGGTACTGATTCAAGAAAGATAAAATATAATGCTGTATTTGGTTGAATTTTTTGACATGGTTTCTCAAACTTAAAATTCAAGATTTAATGTGTTATTTGTGATGTGGCATCAGCAGTAAATGAAGCCTAAACTCTTTAATGGCTTTTCAATGAGGTGGAAACACCAGAACTTCCTAGTCATACTATAAGAAAATAATTCAAAACATGGAGAGTAGAAAATGATATATGTAATCTGTTCCATATCGACTAAAGAAATCAAAGGCTACCCTAGACGATATTAAGACATGGTTTGGTGAAAGAGATGGAAGCCTTCTTAAAATGTTCAGTAGTAGCTTTCTTCTGTGGTCCAGGGATGTTTGTGGGAATACTGTAATGCAATTAAATGTTCTGATCTCACTAGGAGTAAGGACATAATAAAGCAGAAAAAGAGGTGACAAATCTTAACCGTCAGATATAAAGTAGGAAGAACTTTCACAGAAAGTCATCAACAAGAAGTAGTGGTCAGTGTTTGTGCCTGTGAGTGTCTATGATATTGGCTAATCTACCACAGTACTGCAAGAAATGAAATAGACCATGAACTAGATAATAATATGCTGCTTGGCATACAACAGTAAAAATAAATTCACATCAACTAGGCAAAAACCTACCTCAACTCACTACAGTGAGGATTCATGGCTTCTTATTTAGTTCCGAGGTATAAACAAATTCACAGATTTGGAGTGCTTTGACCTGGGGAAAGCTGAGTCTTTTTGCAATAAAACATTGCTACATGGCCTCGAGTAAGCATTATGAATTTTTCCCAAATTTTTCCAGAGTGACCTGCTGATATTTGCCAGGATGACTATTTAGTTGAGAAAGCAATACCCAGTCTCTATGATTTATAAGATTTTGGTTCTTCATCCAAAACAATTTTCAGATACTCAACCTTCATTCCTTCTGGGTTGAACAGTTTAACCAATTACACAATGAAGAGTGTGGATGTATCCAAAGGCTTAGAGATGGAATAATAAGAGTAGAATAATTAAAGAAGGATCTAAAGTTAATAAATAATTAGCTATGAACCAAGTCAGCCATGAATTTTTGCAGTTGACAACTTATATTATAAAATAAACAAAGGCTATTCTTGTGTTAGGGTTACATTCAGCAGTTACAATCTGAACAAATCCACATTAAAGTGTGACTGAAGTCCAGAACTCTCTAAATGGTACTTAGAAGGTCCATATAAGTGATTTCCCTCTCCTTTCTTTCATGTTGTATGAAGTATGCCTCTAGTAAATCAGCTTTGAATAAGTATAATTACATAATCCAACAATTTTAAAACAAATCTAGTTTTCAATTAAAATAAATGTGTATACTTTTGTCTTCATTCATAACTGCCTACATCTAAAGCAGTATGTCGCAAAATGTCACATTTCTAATGTCATTTCTTGGTCCTTAGCACTAAACACAATATGCTGCAAGTGTTAAATTGTTTTCACTGTTCAAGGAGCACATTTCACACGCACACATGTTCTTTACTGGGTATACATTTCGCACAAGCCACAATTTCAATTAAAAATAAAATCGTTTCTTTCAAATTGGCCATTTGCTTAGAAAATGTTAATTGTCTGGTGAGCATTCACTGGGCATATTGTTAATTTTATTTAAATATATGGTAAGGACATTTTACTATGAATACTTTCATCCCCTTCCTTTAAAATGTCATTTTATCTCATTGAGGAACATTAGAACTCATGAAACTTGAAGCTTCCTCTGGGACAATAAAGGCATATCTTGTTTAGATTAATATCAATTTCATTGAAATGTTTGGTGTCAATTGATGAAATTTTATATTGTTAGAGTTATAAAAACAACATCTAATGAAATACTTAACCATTTCTTCACCTAACTAGGATTTTATAATAAACTATAATGACCCAATTTGGGCTTGAATATTAGTTGTAAGGTCATTTACTTGCAGAGTTCATGTCCATTAATCATTACAGAAGAAACCTGAGTACAGACTAAAGCCTTTTCATGGGAAATAATATCCAAGGAAGAAAATATTCAGGGAAGAAAATTACGATAAAATGTAAGAGTTGATATATTGTTTACGGACCTTGAGACAGAAACTTGAAACATGGCTAAGGACTGGCCATTCATTCTATTTCTTCTATTGTCTTTTAATATAGAATCTGGCTTTAGGATAATATGACTCCACTTTTTCAAAATCACATGAACTTACAGCCAAAACAAAATGTTGTTTTTATCATAGCTTGAAGTACCTGGAAAGTTTGATCAAATGCACATTTTTGTTATCACGGGCAGATAATATGATTCATTTGATCTTAGGGGCCCCAAAATTATTATTTTTATATTGTCCCATCATTTATGATGAAATATTCCTCCAGACGGTCAGTCTATTTGTTAAGACACCTGTCATATCAAGGATACTTATCTTTAGTACTTTAGAGAACTCCTAGTGCATAATACTTTCCAAAGACAATTTGTTGAATTGAAGTAATTAATTCACATGTAGCTTTTTAAAAGACTGTGGTTGTTACAAGTTAATTAGAAGGTCTAAAATAAAATATTTTAATGAAAACTTTTAAGTTGGGTTTAAAAATTATAAACAATATATTCTCTTAATAAATCACATCATTTTGATATTTTTTTTTCTTCTGAAAGAGAGAGAGGAGGGGAGATAGAGAGACAGACTCCCACATACACCCCAACTGACATCCACCTGGCAACCCCCTCAGGGGCAGATCACTGCCCATTTGGGGCCATACTCACAACCTAGTTATTTTTAGTGCCTGAGGCACAGGCTTCCTGGAACAATCCCCAGCACTTGGGGTCAATGTGCTTGAACCAATAGAGCCATGCCCATGGCTGCAGGAGGAGAATTGAGAGAGAGAGAGAAACAAGGGAAAAGGAAAAAAGTGAAGAAGCACATGGCCATTTCTCTGGTGTGCCCTGACCCGGAATTGAACCCAGATACCCACACACTAGGCTGAAGCTCTACTACTGATTCAACAAGGCAAGGCTTTGTGATTCTTTATGTCACATTAAGCTTGGGTTTGGTTATAACTTACAGCTTGACAATATGTTCACAGGCATCAAATGATGTGGGTATAAAAACATTCCACAAAATCAATATAGTAAAGCTTAGACAAAAATTAAGAAGTCGATATTTGTTTAAACTGAGGATATTTATGTCAACATTTTTGCAGCCAGAGATATTGAGATATTTAAATGTCAAATAGCTGTTCAAATATGTGATAAGACAATTTAGACTATGGATTTTAATGTTTGCTATTCTCCAAATGTGTAATTCTCTGGCTTAATTATTTTCTCTCACCATCAGCTTGGAAGATTTAAGCAACTAATGCATAACTAAAAAAATAATAATCCTGTATATGGGAGATTAAATAAATTGTCATTGTATGAAAGAAAAACACAAAAGATGTTAGGGGGAAAAGATGATTTGCTCTCTTGGTTCGTTCATCTGGAATCTTCCACTTTCCAGTGGCTGAAGAAAATTGGATTTTTGACCACATGTATGCAACCAGAACTTGAGAAGGACACCCTACCTATATTATGTGACCTAAATTCCTACTCAATAAAATCACATTGTGCCCTTAAAGCAAAGCTGTACATCCCATCCTCAACTCAGAGGGCTTTCATTATAAGGGGGGGAAACACTGAGGTTACAACATTAGTACAGTAATCACATGAACTATACTAATTCATTGGAGAAAAAGAAGCATGGTACCAAATGAACACATTTGGCATTTATTTATTTAAAAATAGAGCAACAGCATGCTTTTTTGTTGTTGTTGTTTGTTCAAGCTACGGAGGCATGATAACAATATCTGGCTGATAAGTTGCAACATTAAAAATTTTTTAGATTCTAAATAAAATGTGAGATATTGAACTTGAATAACCTAAACTTCTACCTCAAAATGAACAATTAGTACATAAACATTTAATTATTTTACTCAATTTTTGAGATCTTTTTTTGTAGTTCTTGTACTTATTTGTGTGGCCTACCTTTATCTACTCCATAACAGAGGTCAGTGCTGAAGAAATAAATATTATTCAATTACTATAATTGAAAAAAAAAATCAGCATAGCTGTCACCTTCTTTGTTTATTATGAGTCCTTAGCGAGATAAATAATTGCAAATATGTACATAAAAATGAAATGACACAATCATTTACTATGGCTACATATATTACAAAAAAGAAATGTAATTCAAATACAATAAACATTCTTGTTCTTCAACATCTGTTAACACGGTATGACCTAGATCTATTTATTCATCCTTTTGTGCCACATCACATATAAAACTCTAAGAACAATGACTGCATTTTATTTATCTCATTAGGGACAATAATTTATTTTAACATAGTATAAAGTTTATATCATTAAATAGATGAGGGTTTTTTTTTGCACTAAAAACTATGCTTTATACTTCAGCTATATTTCCTTCTCTTTCCAATTAATAGCTTTAAAAATCCCTGCTTCCCAATTATGAAATATACTTTGGTAGTAATAGACTGGCACTACTGTGTTTAAAACAAAAAACTTTAACAATAGATCAATTCCTACTTAAAGAGATTCTCAACTTTCTAAATTTTGCATTATGCATGATGAAAATTATAAGAGTCATCACCAGGAATATACCAAATGTTCACCTATTTCTAAACTATGGTGTAAATCACAAAGTAGCAATATTTTACACTATTCTTGTCCTCAAATGAAAGTTATTTTTAAATAATATTTTCAATTTTTTATTGATTGATTTGATAGAGAGAGAGAGACATTGATTTGTTGTTCCACTTTTTTATGCACTGATTCTTGTATGTGCTCTACCTGGCATCAAACCTACAACCTTTGTGTTTCGATATAACCCTCTAATTAACTGAGCTACCTGGCCAGGGCTTGAATGAAAGTTACACATTGGTATATTTTGTCCCTTTAGTTGTAGTTCTAGTAGAATCTGTGGCCTCTGCTGAATGTGGCCTTCAAACTGACACAGACTCAGTTGAATTCACTCTTAGTAACCCAGGAAAAACTAGAACTTAAATAAAATAAACTATATTTTCACTTAAATTCACCTGTATGCATAAAAGAGCTATTCTCCCTGTTAAGTATAAATTTCTATGATTGACAGGAATATTCCCAGAGCCTCAGATACTTTAAAGTCTTTTCACAACTTAAAGGACATTTGAAAATTTTAGCATGAAAGTCAGAATATCTGACTTCATCAATGGCTAGTAATAACATTTTTGTAATCATTTGGAATGGTTTGTCTACTGTGGAAAACAATATATGCAAATTATAAGAATTAAAGCTGAATATATTTAATTTTTTATTTATTTTAAAATCAAACATTGAAAGACATCTTAGATCAGAATAAAACAAGCTAATAGGAAATATAAAAAGTAATAGTAAAATAACTTGACATAATTTTATATACAATATCCTGATCAGGCGGTAGCGCAGTGGATAGAACATTGGACTGGGAGATGGAGAAATCAGGTTCAAAACCCCGAGGTTGCCAGCTTGAGTGAGGACTCATCTGATTTGAGCAAGGCTCACCAGGTTGAGCCCAAGGTCGGTGGCTCAAGCAAGGGGTCATTTGCTCTGCTGGAGTCCCCCCGCCTTTCAAGGCACATATGAAAAAGCAATCAATGAACAATTAAGGTGCTGCAAGGAAGAATTGATGCTTATCTCTCTCCCTTCCTGTCTATCTGTCCTCATCTGTCCCTCTCTCTGTCTCTCTCTATCTCTGTCACCCAAAAAATAATAGGTTTATATACAATAAGGTTACATATAATTTATTAACATGAGGATCATAGGATATTAAAAAGGTGAAGACCCTATGCAGAAAACTACCTCTGAGAGCTGGTTGCCCATTAAAATAACCTGATAAATTTCTAAAGATAATGTATTTCTTCTAATTATGTGTAAACACATTCTAAATCTTCTCATAGACATTTTATTGATGTCTGGGCTTCACCTTCAGAGATTATAATTTGATTGGTCTGAGTGGATCAGTCAGGTATTCATGGATTTAAAATACTTCCAAAGTTAATATTACTGGAGTATACACATGAAAGTGGTAAGACAGGAGATCTTCAGTGTTCTCACCACAAAACAAACAAACAAAAACATCAGTAATTGAAATTGTAACTCTGAAAGGTGATGAATATTTTAATTAGTTTAATTGTCGTGATTATTTCAAAAGAAATACATAGAAGTACCTGTTTTTCAGTTATAGCTTTAAAGCTGAATAAATGAACAAATTCCCCCAGATAATTTTAATTTCATGTCAGTATTAAGAACTTTGTTTTAAGATAAAGAGCTAATAAAGCAAAGCAAAGCATGCTATTCCAATATACATTTCTTTGCAAACTTTTCACATTTCTACTTAATAAAATTTTCACGCTTTGTTTTTTGATTGGAAAATTTGATAAAATGTATACTGGTTACTTCTTTGAATTTAAATATTGTTATATAATGTTAATAAAATTATTTTAGTTTACATAGTAGAAATAATTGCTAAATTTCTAATATATTTTAGGTTATGTATAGCACAAAATATTTTATCCACTTTTTATATTTACTTATTAAGCTTCTAAACTTCATGTGTGCTATACTCATACTTTATCCAAAAATAAAATAAAAAATAATAAACCAAAGAGTAAAATTTGCAAATGTGGTGAATAAACCATAGTCAATGAAAACCGAATTAAGTATGTAATGCAATTTTAATGAGAAATGACAGTTTCCTTCCTCAGCTGAGTAGTCTCTTTCCATAGCCTACATTTCCTGATATGAGCAAACTCCCAACTTCACTCCATACTATGAAATGGCAAAAGACAATGTGGTTTTAGATAACAGCTCCTTAAGCAAAGGGCAAAATGTACTTTTATAACCTGTATATATTTTCTCCAATTACATTTTTAGTTCATTTACATTTTTATTCCTAACAGCTGTGGTATTCTGAATATAAAGATGCAATGCCTGTTATTTTAATATATTTAGCTCAAAATCTTATCATAGTGAATTTTACATTGAAATATCTTGATAATTAAAGTTTCAATGGGTAATTTCTTAAATTTATTAAGTATATTATTATTTTATGTACATTTTAATTTATTACTTGAATTAGTAGCTTGTATTATGGTCATTAAGAAAAATAGAAAAAAAAATAGTAGCAATTATAAACAGTATGAGTTGATGTAAGCATTTTTGTTAGCCTTGAAGCAGTTCTGATAGTTTTATTGACTTAATCAACTTAGTCAACTCTGTTTATTGCTCTTTGGAGGTGGTAGTTTTGAACACATGCTGGGGTGTTAGCTTACCACTGCCAAATTAAAAATGACAATTCTCATGCGTGAAATAACTGTATGGACTAATGACCAAATATCTTTATAATGTGAGCCACAGTTGCAGCAGGTGGCCAAACAATTATACACCAAAACATAATATATCCCCAAAGTACAAAAAAATAGACACTTGTAATACCACCAAAGCAAAGACATTAGGATGAATATATATATATATTTATATCCATAACTATATACAATAAGGATGTAAATTTTTTATTGAAAATAGTAAAAAAGAAGACCCTTAACCTAAATGTTTAATTTCATGGTACTTACTAATCATATATTTATTGTGCATTCATGGGAAAATAAAAATATGATTAAAGAACTAAAATTATCATAGTTGTTGACCTTGTGGAATTGATAGTCATTTTTCAGGAGATTTACTTCTGCTTAGTATACCATTGGGAAGGAAAATTCTGAAAATTAAGACTGATTATGGCAAATAAATTTCTGGAAAGAGTGACTTGGGAGGTAGTCAAAGTGTTGATCATAAAATACCTTATATTTAAAGCTTGACTTTGAAATTTATCTTGAAGACAAATAGCAGTCACACAATAAGCCTTACATTATACAGAAAAATTACACTTGAGGTAAGATAGAGGATGCATTTGAAGAAAACATGTGGATTAATTAGGAGTTTTCTGTAATAATTTAGGTGAAGTTATTCTATAAGCAGTATTGAATTCATAGCTATGAATGGAGATCAAAGATCATATGCAAGTAATTTATAGAAATTATATACATGAATTTTTGGCAAGTGAAAGAAGGCATAAGAGTAAAAGAAAATTCTAGTGTAATCTCTTAGACATTAAGTTACATATATAAACAAATGATGTTCTTAATAATTGATCAAGTTCTACAGAAGCAAGCTGTTACTGAAGATAAGCAATAAATGTAATTTAGACTCTTTTTCTCAAAGAGTGCTTTAAGAAGCAATAGCATTGAAATGACCTGGGAAACTATTAGTAGTCTCCAGTTTCAGATTTCCTCAAGATCTTTTGAATCAAAATATATTTAAAACAATCCCAAGATGATCCAAAATCACATACATGATTTAGAACATGTGAAGTTTGAGTTGCTTATATCACACAATGGTAGATAAATCACAAGGTAGTATTAAAATCAAAAATAAAAATATGAACACAAGTGGAGAACATAGAATGGAAATATAAACTTGAGAAATATTTAGAGATATTCATGAAATAAATTTATATTTTCTGAAGAAAATGTATAGCAAAAAATGGATTTGGGGAGCATTGACATTCAAAGAGAAGTTAAATAAATGGGCAATGTGGAAAGCAAAAAATTAAATTACTGAAAGAAAATTGATATTAGAATAACGTCACCCAATTTATTGCAAGGAGAATAGGTGAGAATCTTCATTAGACTAATCTTTTCACCAATAGAAAGTCTAAAAAAGGCCCACTGGATTTGGCAGAGTTATTGTTTCACAAGCAAGCATTTTCAGTGAAATAATAAAGAAGACATTACAATAGGTTGAGTGTTTGTCAGTTGAGGAAAATTATTAAGAAACATTTTTACATTTATTTTGTATCATAAAGGATGGTAGTTATTGTGTAAACAGGCAATCAGTAAAATGCCCCCTAAAGATCCCCATCCTAGTATAATGCCCTTTTCTTCAGTGTAAGCTTACTTTTAGTGTAGAAAATTTGGCTAAAGGGGTATGTCAATTATAAGGTTATCTTACAAAAAAAACAAACAAACAAGAAAACCTGAGGCTTCCATTGTATGGCATCTCTCTTGGTTTTTTACCCCTTTGCTTCATGGCATTACACCTGCTATTTTGTTAACTGTTAGTCTAGTGTTTGACCTTGGCAGCAAAATCTATCTAGCCCAGTGAACCTTTGAAACACCTGCATCCCCGGCAGATAGCTTAACCACAGGTACATGAGAGCCAGAGGCAGAACCACACAGCTGTGATGCACACAGGCTTCTGAGCAACAGAAACTATGAGATAACAAAAGTCTGTAGTGTTGTTGTTTTTTAAAGTAAGATTGGGAGTAATTTTTTATGCAGCAATAGGTAACTAAAATAAATTTTGGTACCTAGAATTGGGACGTTCTCCTAACCTCTCTGTAGAAGTGGCATTGGAACCAGGCAGTTCACATTGAGAGGAGTGACTGTTAAGGCTTAAAACACATAAACACATTGTTGACAGAATTTAGGACTTTGAGGAACCTGTGAATGAGTGAGGAAAATATTGGAAACTAAAGGGAAGGCAATGATTTTTATATAGTTGGAGAAATGTCGTAGCCATTTCTCATCTGCTGTGATGCAGAAAGCAGGACATGTGGCTTATGATCTAAATGATCTACCTAGGGAGATTTGAAAGCACAATGTTGAAGGTACTTCCTGGTTTACTGTTGCTATTTAGAGTAAAATGTGAGAGGAAAGAAATAGCTTGAGAAAAGAACTACTTTAAAAAGTAGCCAGGACTTAACGGTTTGGAAAACAATAGTTAAGTGCTAAAATTAAGAAAAGCATTCACCCCAATGTTTATTGCAGTGTTATTCACAATAGCCAAGATTTGGAAGCAGCCTAAGTGTCCATCAGTAAATGAGTGGATAAAGAGAGAGAGAGAGAGAGAGAGAGAGAGAGAGAGAGAGAGAGAGAGAAGAAAATCTTACCTTTTGTGACAGCGTGGAAGGACCTGGAGGGTATTACGCTAAGTGAAATAAGTCAGATAAAGACAAGTACCATACGATTTCGTTCATACATGAAATCTAATGAACAAAATCAACTAACAAACAAAAGGATGGATGGAAAAAATGAAAGGACTAAACAAAAAACAAACAAAACTCCAAAACAGACAAAGACAATGGTATGATGATCGCCAGAGGGAAAGGAGCAGGTAGGTTGAAGAGGGCAAAAGAGAGATAAATGGTGGAGGAAGGAGACTAGAATTTGGTTGTGGGTGCAAGATGCAGGATGCAGATGATGTATTATAGAATTGTACACTTAAAACCTTAATAGTTTTATTAAGCAATATCACCCCAATAAATTCAATAGAAAGAAAAGTTTCAGCAAAGATCAAATTCAGGGCACTATCAGGAAAATATGGTATGATGCTGACGCTGAAGATATGACTGTGAAAACTTCTATGAAGGCTCAGAAAGATCAACGGTGGTGTCTCAGAGTTCGGTTCAGTCACATAAAAGGTTCTTTAAAGGGATAAAGGATGTGCTACACAATCCCTATAAATCAAACAATAGGGGCTCTATGAAGTGAGTGTTTGTCCCAGATCTTCTCAGCAAGAGCCAAAGGTAAAGATGGACTTATAGCTAAGTGCTTTGTCTAATAAAGCAAACCTCAAGATTTATAAAAGACCAACAAAGTTTTTAAGCGCACACACACACACACACACACACTCAGAGAAATACACCAGATTGAACTGAAAAAAGAGGCTTTTGGGTCTGCAAACTTCTGAATTCAGAAAGAAGGCTCTGAAACTTACTCAGCTGCAAATGCATCCTTTTATAAGAAAGGGAAAACACAGAAGGCAGAGTGAGCTAGGAAGCTGGTCCAGTCTGCCATTATAACGCCAGCCCTCCTGCAGATGAACGGCTACCTGTTGAGACAGAGCCAGAGTACCTAGCCAAGTCACACTGGATTTCTGAGACGCAAAAATTGTAAGACAACAAAATGTTGTTGTTTTAAGTAATTCAGTTTCAGAGCAATAAATAAATTACTGACACCGTGAGGGAGAGATGGACATTATGCGATGATTTATGTAGATTTATAAGACAAACAAAAGCTTTGGTGGTTGTTTGGTTTTGGTTAACAGTTGTGACATTTGCTTCCTAAAATGTAAAAGAATGTAAATTATTATTATCTTTGGTGCAGAGTTTGACAATATACTTCATTAATTATCTCTATTTTCATGAGAAACTAGGATAAAAAAAACTTCTGCTTTAAACAATGAATTTGAGTCTGGATAAAAGAAATTTGAAGGAAATTTGATCAAACAAGAAACATTTAAAAACTGTCAGCAAGTACTGACAACAAGAGAGAATTTAGGAGTAATATATTTGTATTGTACAATGCTGGGGATAGAGGCATCAAGATAAATGATTTGAGTGTAGTTTTAGAGAAAACAGATGGTTTACTTGACCCATGGCTTCTCAGAGTAAAATATTAAAAAAAAAAAAGATATTTCTGAATATTGCCAAGCAATTTTTGAAGTGAGAAATTGTGGGATTCTTTTTTTTCTTTTTGCAGGTAAGAACATGCATAAAATGAAAAGGGTACAGCAGACTTGGAAAAAAAATGGTGGGGTCTAATATCTAATCTATTTAAATCCAGGACATTCAAAAAATAAATAAGATGATTGCAGAATGTGACTACGAGGTGCATGCTCTAGTGCATGATGAAGAAAGGCAGTTTACGTCAATGATATGTTATAACATGAGGCATAGATTTTCTGGATTATGGCAGCAGTGATCATAAATTAGAGAGATGTGTCAAAATGCCATAGAAGATTGACTAATCCCAGAGTTTAAAAAATATGAAGACTAATGATCTGGAATATTTTATCTGTTCTGTGAATACACTGAGAAGAACCATACTCCTAGACAATAATTCTACGTATATAAAAAAAAAATAAATGAAGCCACGTAGATGCTAAAATATTCACATTTCATAATATGTTCTGAGCCTAAGAGAAATAATAAAAACATTGTGTCATAAATGATATTTATTATAAAAAAGTGTCTCTATGTTGTTGCTTTCTAATCAATATGTTTTACCATTATAAAAGCAATACTCACAGAGAATGTGAAAAATAATTTCAAGACAACAATATCATTTACCATTCTCTCATTTAGAGATAAAATTATTTTGCTTCTGTAAAATATTTTATTTTAGCCTTTTATTCATTCACTAATTTATACCTAGAAATTCACAAATGGATACAAATTGTTTTACATATGCAATTTAATATTCCACTTTATGTTATCAATTATAACATTTTAAAATGTTTAAAATTATTTTTTAAATCTTAAGTTAAATTATATTATTGATATTTTCTTATAGCCTAGGTACTTTTTAAAAATAATTTATACATTTTTCATCATACAGGTTTATTTGAACTTATTTATTTGATTTTATCTGAAATAAAGATGCATTTATTTTTAACTTGAGAATAATAAAATGAACTCATATTCACACCTATTTGGAGTACTAACTATTCTTCAGGGTAAAATAATAGAAATGTGCTTTTTAGGTTTTAAGTTATGATTTTTTAAGACTGAAAAGATAATATATGCTATTGAATTGGTGTTCCAAAGGTTTTCCCTTTAGTATAACTGGTACACTCTTCAACTTTGTTTTAGAGAGTCTTCTCAATTTGCAATGACCATCATTTATATTTAGAGAAGTCCTGTTTTCTAGCACCATATTAATCAGTGGTTTTTAGCTAAATTTTTTTTTAAAAAGTCCAACTTGGGAATCAAAGGGGGATGAGTTTTCTTTAACTCAAACCATATTAGGTTACACAAAAATTTGAAAACAGTCTACCAGTTGCTTTCATATGCAATATTGGGCTTGACTTGTGCAGGTCAGGCTGTTAGGAAGGGAAGGTAATGCTAGCAAAAAAGAACAAAAACAGACTGGAACCCTATTAGAATATGCAAGAACCCAGCTAAGCATCAAAAGCCAGGTTACTTCTAACTTTAATTTCTCTCTTACAGGAGAAGGGGATATCCTTCATCTCAGGGCTAAATTCACACTTGACCTAAGAGTTAAAGTCTGGTGGTAGATTAAAGAGCAGCTTTAAAGGAGAGGATTGAAGAGAGAGGTCGCAGGCTGAACTTTGACCCTGTTTTAACAAAGGAAATTGTAAGGTATTTTTCCCCGCCAAGAAAGAAGGAACAGCTGGAGCCACCAAGTGTGTTATAACAAAAGGCTTTATTGAGTACAGAGCGAGCATCCCACCCGGCAAGGTTCCCTGGCCTCGAGGTAATATGGAGGCCAGGGAAGTTGCATGGATTAAACTGCGTGGGAGATATTTAAAGCGTCCCTTTTGGGAAGTGGAGCTCACATGATGTGGTGAAATCCCACTGGCTGGCAGACGGTCACTTTTTTCCAAATGGTTCCTGTGAAGCCTCTTTTGGCGCACTTGGTTGTGGGCGGTCCTAGCCAAAGTTCACGGGTCTGAGTTCCCCACGTGACCATCCCCCATTATCCACCAACCTTACAGAAATCATCAGATTACTGACAGTGTGAGTCAGCTACGAAGGTGTCTCATGACTCTGACCTGATCTTCTGAGAATAAAACTGCAGTATGGCAGCTGCTTTATTTCAATCCTCTAAATCTAGTGCAACAGTGTCTCCTGTGGCCTGCCATAATCAGAAACATTTAGGAAAGGGGATTCTGGAAAACCAAGCTCAGCCTGACAAAGTGACTTTACAGAGCCACCGGTTACCGTCAATGTGTATTCTTTGAGATTATTACCATGTTCTTCATATTATTATTTCCTTGCACAAGCACATTTTTGACTTCCAAGTTTGATTTAGGGCAGTGAGTACTCAAGGACAGTTAAAAAATGATTCAAATACAGAATCTACTTAGACTTTTTAAAAATATATATTGCCCAAAATGTTATAATTCTCTTGGCCTCTTCTCAAAATGACAGCAATTAGAAAAGACATTAGATGTTACTAGGTTATATAAAATTACTTAATTCTGCTTTCATAGATATAACAATGCTGTTTTTTTTTTTATTTACATTTTAGAGGTGTTTGGCATTGTTAAATAAATGAAGCAATTATAAGAAAATGCACAACCTGTCTAAACAGATTTGAGAACAATACAATACAATGTTGTAAAACACACAACTCTTTAGGTGGGAGGAGATGTTTATGACCACAATTGAAAGTAACCTACTAATTACTAATTACTAATTTTCAGCCTGCTTTGAGCAACCACAGTCAATATATTTTATGAATGAAAAGGAGACCTCAGCTAGTGTATTGTGCTTGTTAAACGTAGGTCTATCAAGAAAACAACTCAGCCTGACCAGGCAGTGGCGCAGTGGATAAAGCGTCTGACAAGTTCAAGACCCTGAGGTCGCTAGCTTGAGCATGAGCTCATCTGGTTTGAGCAAGGCTCACCAGCTTGAGCCCAAGGTCACTGGCTCGAGCAAGGGGTCACTTGGTCTGCTATAGTCCCCCAATCAAAGCACATATGAGAAATCAATTAATGAACAACTAAGAAGCTGCAATGAAGAATTGATATTTCTCATCTCTCTCCGTTCCTGTCTGTCTATTCCTATCTGTCCCTCTCTCTGACTCTCTCTGTCTCTGCCACAAAAAAAAGAAAACAACTCAAAATTTATGTCAGCTTCCATAGATAATTGCAAACTTTTGTTTAAATATATACCTCATATGCAGACACATTTACATATATAAGTACATATGTACATATATACATGTAGATAGAGACATCATAGATCAACATATAGGTAGAAAATTAAAAAAAAGAGTTTGAACCACATTTATAACTATATACAATATTATGCTGGAGCTGGCTCACACTGGTTTATAAAAGCTAATTGTGTGTATTTTTCTCCAATTCACATTAAGTCATATCATGTTGGTATCTTGATATAAGCCATCGAGCGAATATTTACTCTATGAAAAAGATAAATGCTATACTATGAGCTTGGAGAGAGGGGTGTCACAGTAGCAGAAAAGCCAGTTCTCAAACATTTCCCATTACACCACCTGCCATAGGTGTGAGTGCATTTGCACTTGCGTAAGCACACACACACCAACTGCTTTAGACAGTTGTAATATTTATGTACTATTTAATTATTTCAAACCACCCTGGTAAATTATATTTGTTTCTAAGATATGGATTTTTTTTAATATTTTATAACTCTAAATTTTATATATGGCCTATAATTGATACCATTTTGTACTTGTAATTGGCTCAAGTTTCTTTTTATCTTGGATCAGCTATGTCTTATGTTTGATGTAATTTATGCAATATGACACGCAGTTTATGGTTAATTATATTTTGCTAAATTTTGAGTTTGTTTCCAGTTTTTCATGATTACCAATAGTGCTACAATAAATAAATTAGTACATATTTCTCACATATTTCTATGCCGGGGATCTGCCCTTGACATGTAAATGGTGCTTCAACTGTCTTACCAGTTTGGGCAGAAGTAGCCCAAGACCAAGGACCCAACATTGCAGGACTCAATCTGGAACTAGCTGAGGAAAAAACTTCCAACTAAAACAACTACAACAGCTCTCAAAAATTAGGGGATCAGGGAACAGGCAGATACTCCAGTACTTTCTAGCTTCTGTATAGTGCATTTTCACCAATGAAATAAAAGTTAGTTTTGTATCTTATTTGCATAATCAAACAACTTTGACTTGTTTGCTTTTTTGATGTTATTGTTTAATTAAAAAATCAAATGCTTCTTTTTTTTATTTCTTCAGATTAATTTTGAAATATCTCCTAATTTTTGTGAGCAGCATATCAGCGGGAGCCTGGAGACCCAAAGCACTAGCTTGGTGTCTAAGCCCAAAGAGAAAATTTTGACCACTCTGGGTTACTGAGAGTTTACCTCACATGTCTACTCCCAGCGACCACCCTGAGGGAGGAGCTGTGGGATGTCTGCAGCTGAGAAGCCCCCCTCTCTCTCTCTTCTGACCCAGTGGCTGTCTGCATCATAAAGATCCACACATTTAACACGATGAAAATGGGATATGGTGAAGCAAAGCATAATTTAGACATTTAACTTATCACCCTAGTGCTAAGCAGAATGTAGTAGAAAATCAAAAAAGGAAAAAAAAAAGTCAATTAGAAAGCATCAATACCGGGCTGCCATAACAAAATAACATAGACTGAGTGAATCAAACAATCAAAATTTGGTTCTGAAAGTTTTAGACAAACTTAGGAAGTTCAAGATTAAAATGCCAGCATGGTTCATTATGGTGAGAACCCTCTTTCTGGTTTGCATATTTGCCTTCTGGCTAAATCTTCACATGGCCAAGAAATGAGAGAGAGCAGCTGTGTGGTATCTCTTCCTATATGGAAACTAATATCATCTTGAGGGATCCACTCACATAACCTCATCTACATAGAATTATCTAGAAAGGGTCACATGTCTAAATATTACTACTCAAGGGGTAGACTTCAACATTTAATGGGGAAAATGGGACCAGGAAGTAGAGGGTGGGGGAAAGAATTTAGTTTATAGCATTGAAAATATTTACAATAGTCTGAGTGAGAACAAATTGTGGTGTAGACCAAGGTCTAATCGAAGGCAAAGAGATCTAAATAACTTTTCTAGAAGTGGATCTATTCCAAAAGGTAGAGTTAAGAAGACTCAATAATGGATGGACTACAGTACAAGGAAATTAGATGATTTAAGCACCACTCCAAGATTTTGGCTTGACTGATAGAAAGTGATATGTATCATTTATGGAGTTGGAAGACCTGGTAAGATTTAGCAAGAAATACCAATATTTCTGCCTGACCAGGTGGTGATGCAGTGGATAGAGCATCGGACTGGGATGCCGAGGACCCAGGTTCAAGACCTCGAGGTCGCTAGCTTGAGCATGGGTTCAATCTGGTTTGAGCAAGGCTCACCAAATTGAGTCCAAGGTCAATGGCTCGAAGCAAGGGGTCACTCAGTCTGCTGTAGCCCTCTGGTCAAGGCACATATGAGAAAGCAATCAATGAACAACTAAGGTGTCACAAAAAAGAATTGATGCTTCTCATCTCTCTCCCTTCCTGTCTGTCTGTCCCTATCTGTCTGTCTCTCTGACTCTGTCACACAAAAAAGAAAGAAATACCAGTATTTCTGCTATGACCAAGTTACCTTTAAGCTTCTGAACAGGAATCCAAATTGCAATGTCAAATAGAAGGTGAATTCATAAGTTTACAATTTTCTGAAAAAGCTGAGATTGAAGATGAAGTTAAGGAAACATGTGCCATATAGATTGCATTTAGTGTTAGGCAATTGGATAGAATCACATAGGGAATATACACCTAGAGATAAGTAGAAGGTTCAAGATTAAGGGAAGACAAAATACTAACATTTATGCTATTGATTGTTGTGTAATATTGTATTGTGTATATATAGAGTGGGAAAAAGTAAGTTTACAATTGTTCTTATAGAAAATAAAATGATTAAAAAATAATACAAGAATAAACTGTATTTTATGTACTCAAAACTATTAACCAACTTTTGCCCCACCCTGTATACTGTACCTTCTTTCTCCATTCATCAATGGACACCAGGGTGCCTCCCTATCTGGGTTATTGTAAACAATATTGTGAAGAACATAGGTGTGCATGTATCTTTTCAAATTAGTGTTTTTGTTTTCCTCAGATAAGAAACCAGAAGTGGAATTGCTAGGTCATATGTTATATCTAACCTTAGTTTGATGAGGACTCTCCATATTATTTTCCATACAAAGACACTAATTTATATTCCCATCAACAGTGCACAAGGCTTACTTTTATTCCACATTTTCACCAACGCATGCTATTTCTTGTGTTTTTTTATATATAATAACCATTCTGAATGGTGGGAGGTGATATCTCACTGTGTTTTGATTTGCATTTCCCTCATGATGTTGAGCATCTTTTCATATGTCTGTTGGTCATTTTTTTTTTCTGTTTGTTTCTGTTGTTTTTAATCAGACAAATGTCTTCTCACATCTGCCTTTTTAAAAAAATCAAATTGTTAATTTATTTTGCATTAAGTTGTATGGAATTCTCATGTATTTGGATATCAATCCCCTATGAGATGTATTATTTTTGAATAATTCTCTTTCAGAGTCAGTTGTCTTTTTGTTTTGCTGATGTTTTCCTTTGCTATGCAAAAGCTTTTTAGTTCAATGAACCCTCAATTGTTTATTTTTTTCTTTTGTTTCCCTTATTGGAGAAAATGTATCTAAGTAGGTATTACTTAGACTGATGTCAAATAATCTACTACCTTTGTTTTCTTCTCAGTGTCTTGCGTTTTAGCCTTACATATGTCTTTAACCTATTTTGAGTTTATTTTTGTAAATAGTGTAAAAGAGTGGTCCAGTTTAAATTTTTTTTGCATTTATCTGGAAAATAATTATTTATGAAAGATATCTTTCCAATGATTCTCTTATTATGTGTCTACTGGTATAAATTTCATCTTTTACATTATTTAAATTTAATTTTTTAAATAAAAAATTATTATTACTATTATTGCCATTTATATTCATTCCAACTTGTCCTAAAAACAATTTACCTTTGTCACCTCTGTCTTCCACAAATACAGGATGAAAACTGTATACATATTGTTTTACATTTAAACACCTGGACAAATATAATAATATTTTTTTGCTTTAGACAAAAATACATGCTTTAAGAAATTGTTATTCTTTTGATAAAAAAGCAGTGCTATTCAGTGTACTTTGAATATATTGAATGTGCAGTTACAAGATACAGAAAGTAATTTTATTCTTCAGTGTGGAAGATGACTAACAAATCATTAACCCCTCCCCCTGCTCAACACACACACATATAAAATGTTCAGTGTGTATACTGTTTAGCTTAATTATTTCAAACACTGGTATTTTTTTTATAATCATGCATTTTTAATGCCATTTTAAATGTATATAGCAAAGCAACATCTGTTTCATATCCTTATTTTAAAGGTTATATGGATAGTTAAAATATTTTAAATATGCACAAGGTATTTTCAGTTGTGGTAACATTGCGCATGTAGGACAGGTGTTCAGATGCTTCCATTTTCACGCAAATGTGGGAATAGACGCCTGAGGCAATGTGAATAGCAGCTCTTCAGACTTCAAAGAATCTGTGAAGGAGTCTAGCTCTGCTCTTGCCATCATGAATTGGCCTATGCTCAGGGAGCAATTAAAATTAAGTAGACTCTGAACAGCAAAAAGTGAAAGGCTCTAGCTCTGAGAATGAACATACTCTATCACAGTAGTGGCAGAAGAGAAGTGTTAAGAGAGAGCAAAATAAGACACCAGAGAGAGGGAACAGAACATTTCATATGCAGAGTGTATATTTTCCAGACATTTCATTTCATTCTATATTTCTTCATGTTGCTTACTCTTTCCAAACAAATACTTGTGTGGGGTCTACTTATATGTACATAGGCTTATGCAGTCTCACTTAAATAATCATTAGTGAACTATTACAAGATCAACTCATCCATGAAAATTAATTCTATAAGCATATTAAGTAATTGTTATATTTTCTAACTTCAGCACTGTAAAGAAGTCCCCTAGAATTAGTCACAAAATTATCAGCTGCTTCTTAAATGTGCAATAAATTCTCACTTCTCTGAGATTATTTATATATTTTAGCATGAATGGTTAGCATGGTTTTTACTTCACACATCATCTTTTTTTCATGTTATTCAAATTTTTTATACATTTTTAATTTTATTTGGCTTAAGTTGAATTATAGGGAAAAGTCCATTTTAAATTCAGAATTAGCCGTTTGCATTAAGAACTCAAACCAAACACACAAATACAAAAATACACATACACCTTACTTATTACTCAAATAACTATTATTGGTAGTTTCCACTAGCATCACTTTCTTATCTCACTCTCTTCTTATATATGATTACATTATTATTTTAAGGAACTTTTTACCAGGATGATAACATTTAAAAACAATAATTGTAAAGTAAAAAAACAAACAAACAAAAACCCTCCCTATAATGTTTAACACTGCTCAAGTTTTCAAGAGAAAGCAATGAGTGTAACATGCCAGCTATTCTGTATTCCTTATCCCTATCTTAAACAATTATATGATGATCTTTATGCAATATCAATCAAGCCTTTGGATTGAAAGACCCAATTTAAGCCAATCCACCAAATATGATAAACATACAGACTCTAAACTTTCCACTCTAAGATGTTACTAAGCCTTTGTCACAGTATTGCTTTTTTTTTTCACAGTAAGAAAGATCTTAGCTCTGCCATATCAATATTAGGAAATGGTGACATTTCCATGGAACAAACATTCAGCATCAAAGTCGTCAATAAATATTTAGAGAACTGAAAGGTAAATGCAATTGGGAGGGCCAGAGGCAGGAGATATCTCTCTATATTCATGAGAGAGTTATTCTTAAGCATCTTAGAAAAAAAATAAAGGTTTATGGGACCTAATTTCAGAACTTTCACACATTAATGAAATATTTATATGACATCATCTACAGTGACATAGGTTAGATTTTCTCTATGATACCATCGATTTTATAATCATCTCATATTGTATCCAAAATATTTTGTATTCCTTTTAAATCCAACTTATCCCAAGCACACATTCAAAAACAAGAAACAGGAGGAAGAAGGGGAAGAGGAGGAGGAAAAAGAGAAGGCAAAAGTGAAGATTAAAAATAAATTAATTAAACTTATACTTGATTGTTTATATAAGAAAATGGAAAGTGTCAAAATAAAGGATTGTGTAAACCTACTTAGGATGGCAAATTAGCACAAATGTAAAATCAGAGCATCAAAAAACAATTTTGAACAATGCTAAGAATCATGGTTACCAAAAGCAATTAAAATTGATTACACATATTACTTAAAATAAAGTATTCAAGTGTTTTAATATATAATGATTACAACTTGTTATATATAATTTTATTACTTGTATGTGATCCCCATGGTCATAGTATTGCTTTTATTGAGGATTCTTCCCTCTATACTTCCTTTATGCTTCCCTTTCCCCTCTCTTACATCTCTGAAAGAGAGGTTACAGTTTGCTAGAACTGGAACTAAATTGTGGAAATTCAATGAGTTTGAATAAAATACTTAGTAATCTAACTGGCACAAAATAGTCATTTAATAAATGAAGGTGGACACTCTTGATTACTTTGCATTTGTTTATTTCTAAATAAGGTTTAAGAAAATTGTAGGGACCTCTTTGTTCTATATTAAAATTTAAAAACCACACACATATACAGTAAAAAATTAATAATTATCCCATATCCCATTATAAACATTTTTAACATTTATGTTTCTTTCTTTGTTCAATTTATTATTTTAAATGAATATTTGTATGTATATACATGATTCCAAAATTTAAATATATTGAATATACTTTCGGATTCTGTCATAGTTCATATAATATTTCTTTTTTTTCATATATTTCTTAAAATACTTTTTTAATAGTTTGACCTTATTGTTTATACATTTTACAAATGTTTATTTATAAACTACTTATATTTACATACTTAACTTAAGAAATGGTATATTTTTCACTTTATTAAATGTTACAGAATTAGTTAAAAGCATCATAACCCTACTAAATGACCCACTTGATTTCAAAATTCTTACACATTACACTAGTTTTTAGCAAATGGTTATCTTTGTGGGCTTTGAATTCATACTTCTAAGGCTTAAAAATATCAATTATTAGTTCTTTTATTTTAAATTTTTAACATATCTGTTGCTCAGGTTTTATCTAGAAAACAAGAAAAATACAGAAATGTGAATTAAATAATACAATTTAGTCAAAGTATTTATTAAATCATGTGATAATATTTCAATAAAATTCATCAATGTGTCTAAGGTAATTTCCTCATATAAACTTTCAAAAAATAATTACTTAAGAAAACAGCAATTCACTTTGACATGTATTTTTGGTTAATAAAGTCACTTATTTTTGGAATATAATATATTTTAAATTATTATTTGTATTTATTTAGTTATTGGCAATCATTCTGACATTCTTTTTGTATATGTCCTCTGCCAATCAATGCTGTTTGCTGATATCCGCTTTTTACATTTTTTTGGTAGCTCAGCCACGGCAACTTGTTTGAAAACTGTCATTTTCTTTTTCTGATCATTGCCTCAATATTTTCTTTATGTTACCCACTATCAATGAAAATACCCGATATTACCAAAAATATACTTAAAATTTTAAGTTGGGTTCCTATTTAACAAATTTAGTTGTTAGTCACTCTGAGTAGAAATATCTAGGAAAAGATTTCATTCATTCTGTTTACAAAATAATCTCTAGAGTTAAAGAGAGAAAAATATTAAAATACACGCACACACACACACACACACACGCACGCACAGAAAGAGTCAGAGCTATTGAAATTCTCCTAGGGTAGATAGATGCTGACAAACATGAATAATGCAAAGACGCAGTCTCTGGAGCAAAAAGAGTATCAAAAGATGTGAATTCAGTTACCCCTAAGGAACAATGGAACTGTACGTAGCCTGAGATATTTAAATTAAATCATGTTCTAATATACAATATGCTCCCTGAGAGAAATAACTGAAGAGAAATTAGCTCTTTTAGTCTCCTAGGATACTGTTTATTATGTACTTCAATTAAACAAAAAACTTATTTATGGAATTATATATCTGCATCTGCATATGTGTGCATATAACTGTGAATGTTTTAGTTTGCTATTGCAGTTTTAGTAAATACCACAAATTTAGTGATTTCAAAAAATCATAAATTTCTTTCACAGTTTTGTAAGACAAAAGTATAATGGCTACCTTAACTCTGTCTACAAAGTTTCTTTTGTCATGAAGAAAACATATTTACTTGTGTGACATCAGGCAAAGAAGGTCATGGCAGCCAAAACCCTACTTACCATATCAAAAGAATCTTAATCTTTTATATACATATTCAAAACATATGACAGGAAACATGCTAAGGATTTTAACCTAAATTGTTTGATCCAATCGTCACAATATATCTGCTAATTATTATTCCAGATATTTCATGGATGAGGATGCAACTATTCAAAATGATTAACTCGCTTGTCTGATAACACAAAATGAGATCCAGATCAACCAAAATTGGACCCTAAAGGGGACTGACACTTAAGCTTAAACTTCTAACTGCTCTGCTTTGTATTCATGTGCCACAAGCAGACACTAACACGCAGATGCCTTTAAGTTAGCTCAGGTCTAAATATAAAGTGCTGAGTCAATTGTTAAACTATTTTTAGGATTTGTCAGTAGATTTACTAATAATGTTATATGGTGGGCTGTCATAATTACAATCACACATCCACATAAACACACACATATATACATACATGATTTGTTGCCTAAAGCTTTATCCTAGAAAGTTTACTTTCAAATAAAGCCATATAAATTAACCAATAAATTGTTGTAATTAATCTAATTTTTGAAACTTTTACAAAGATTTAAGAACTCATTGTAAAATTTATTTCTAGTGAAGTGTATGTATAAAATTCAAAGAATCTTTGTGGTTTTCTACTTTAAAAATTTCATTTCTGATTCTCTGTACCTCTATTTTTGTAGCTGCCTTGCATCAGCATATTGAGAAAGCAAATTTATTTATAGGTAACTTATTAAAAATGATGGGGCTGGTTTGTTAATTCTTGGTTCGCCCAATTATATAACTTTCTTATGTCACCAGAAGCAAATGATTTGTATTTGTCTAGTACTAGCTATGTGCTTTAGATAATACTTATGATCATGGAACTTGTGCCTTAGCACCACATAAAGAAAAAAGTGTTTTAAATAATTTATTCTCCCATAAACTATCATGTTGTTTGTCTCATTTAATTTTACTCACTTTTATCCTTGAAAGTAGCTGGGTTAATATACTCTTAAACTTGTCTTCTTTTGCTGTACGCTTAAAATATATAGACCAGTTATGCTGTCAGCTATACCCTGTGTCCTTTCACGATATATAGCAAACCCTAAAACTCACGTATCTATGAACACAGTCAACATGTGTCATTCTTGTTACTCACAAGACAAGGATATTGCTCAAGGGAGGCAGTAACATTGCTGCTCCCTGGTTTTTATCTATCTGAAAGTGAGCCATTCGCAACAAAGGGTTATGTTGGATTCCATCGCCGTCAGTGTTGTCACACCTTTTTCTTCTGGCTATGTATTTTGTGATTGCGTTTTCATCATTTTCTGCTGATTGCATTACTGAGAGTCCTTTCTACAGTGACAGTTTCTGTTTGACATTAATTTTAACCATCTGGGTTTGGGGACAAGTAGTGAAAATTTGAAGAAGGATACTGCACTTTTAATGATACACAATTTCCTTTTAAATCTGAAGTCCATAGCATAGTTAGACATGACCTAAAGTTGTACCATGTGTTTTATTTGGAGATTATAAAATTTTGCAGATAATTTTCAGCGAGACAATGTTAAAGAAATTTTATAGTATATTCTCCGATAAATTTTGGTATTACACAACTAACTTTTGGTTGACTTGTTCTAAAGTGTATGATAGAGTACAATAAAACAGAACCAGCTATTAGAAAGTTCAGATTGCTGAACTTGACATTTCCGTCCTATATAGTAATAATATTAAGTACTCCAGGTATTCTAATTCTTAGAAATTCTATCAAAATTTAAAGGGACAATGTCAGAGCTTTCCAGTAAGGAGTCTAAAAAAGCTAAATCATTTTTAGTTGGTAAGGGATTGACTTTGAATAAAATGGAAATTATTTTAGTGTGTTTTGTTTTATGAGACATGCTGAGTATTTGTACTGTTATATTAGAGGCACTCTATATAAAAAAGTTTTTATTATCTACACAAATCTTTAAAGTGCTATGTTTAAAAATAATAACAAGAGAGTGGCAAAATAAAAAGTTTACTTCTTGTGTCATTAAGCACCTACAAGTCTTTTCTAGACATAATACACATGTTTGCCTTCTTTATTTGCTTGCTTCTTTTGCTTCTTTTCTTGATGGCCTTTTTTTCCCTTAAATTACAGGCATATTGAGCATTAGTGTTTCAAAAAAAATATCACACCTTAACATGATCTTGCCTCAATACTGATTATTTTCCCTTAATTAATACAATGCATTAGGACTTGTGACTTAAAACTATTACAATTTTCTTTTCCTCTGTTATATTTCTTTTTATTACCTTTCAGTCCTTTCTAACAAAATGGATAAGTGTTGAGTTCATTTATTCCATGTAATAATATGCTCTAAGCAGTGAAGAGCAATAACACACCCTAATGTGTTGGCTATACAGCCATTACCCTAAGATACAGACTGAGTAAGTACTGGTTCTGCCTTCTAAGATCCTCTAAGATAAGAGAAGTAATAGGCCTTCTGAGCCCCAGCTAAGCCCAGCTATCTCCCTGTTGCCTGCCACTCAACTACCTACCCAATGCCACTTAATTTTAGGTGATTTTTTAAAGAGAAATTATCTTCAAATGATCAATTTCTAAATTTTTACCTTAGTGTAACCCTAGCTACTGTGATGAAGAAAATAGAAAGTGTTTTTTGTTTGTTTGTTTGGTTGGTTGGTTTGTTTTGTTTTTCTGATGGTCCTTGACAGTAGTTACTTTTTATCTACACTGTAATCGGGGAAACAGAATCTTCCTATGTTCTGGTTCCTCTATCACTGTCATTACAGGCAATCTGCTGAGAAGAGGAGAGGACAAGAAGGTGAAAGCATACACATTAAATGCCCTGACCTAGTAATGTTTAATTTCACATCATCTCACATCTCTTTGATGATAACTCAGCATCTGACCCAACCATATGCAGGGCTGAGAAATACAGGACGAGGCTAGCCAGTAGTTTCCTGGTAATAACACTGCACTCTGGACGGAGTAGCAAAATGTTAATAAATATGTAATATGGGCTAGGAGATAAGCATGGGAGGGTAACAGGTATGAAGAAAGTGTTGCATTTTGTGTTAGATGAGAAGAATTAAGACCACACTAGATATACTATTTGAAAAAAACAAACAAACCTGTAAATGAAAATATATTTTTTAAAAATAAACAAGAATATTTAAGCAAGCAGAAAAATATTACAAATTTCATAAGTCTGTTATAAAGATTAAATTGGTTTGTAATGCAATTTTACATATATGAGCTATAATTCTTTGATTGTAATTCTCTTTTCCTTATTACTATTAATAAAAGTTAAAACTTTAGCATTTATGTATTTATGGACTGTGACCCTAACTGTATTCGGAAAGTTGCTATATAATAATATTCAGCATAGCCTTTATCCACTGCTGATACTACTATAAATGTATATATGAATTACTTTACATAGCAAAGAGACTTGTCAGATGAAATCAAAGTTGCTATTCAAATAACCTTAAAATGGGAATATTATCCCGGATTACTCAAGTCAGTAAGAGCCCAGGATCTCTCTCTATCTCCTCTCTCAAAAATGAATAAATAAAATATATAAAACAAACAAACAAAAAAACTATTCTTTAAAATAATTAGAGGAGAAGGTATCGGTACATGACAAAATCTGAAGCCAGGGGCACTTCCTTTCCTCAGTTCTTGTCACACTTGCAAGAATGAGAGAGGATGCAACATTCAAGCAAAGTAACTAATTTATTAAGCAATTCAATACACTTGACACAAGGTACAAGCTGAAAAATTTAGCTAGCCTGAGCACCTTGCCTATTGGGGATTTTAAGAGTTATATACCCTTAGCAGTAAACTTCAAAGCTTGTTTTTCTTTGTAGTTTTTCTTGCAAATGTTAGGACATCTGGTTATTTTGTTGGTGTGGTCTGAGGACTGTTGACTCCCTCATTCAGTGGGTGAGATAAACCTCTCCTGTTCCCCTTCCCCTTCTCCTCTCTTAGTAATTATCTATCCTACCTAACAGTATGTGAGAGAAGTGCCAAAGATGAAGCATAGTACAAAGGCATGAAAGCAAAACATGTCACCTTTTCTGGTCTTGCAGACACAGGAAGGTAGACACAAAGAATGCAGGTAGAAGCTGAGAACAATAACTGGCAGACACACACCAAGAAAATCAGGATATTAGTCTTATAATCACAAGATTGAATTTGGTCAACAACTTCCTTAAAATGGAAGTAGATTCTAGAATCTTCATAAAGAATTTTTTTGAAATATCGCTAGTACCTGAAGATGACAGTGGAGTAGGCAGACTCAAAGACTCCCAGCTCACACCACTGAACTGGATTACAAACTAATTTATGAACAATCAGCATGAAAAACCATATCTGGATTACAAGAACAGCTCTCAAAAACCAAGGAGCAAAGAAGAAGACACAACAAACCTGGTTGAGAGCACCTGAATCTCCCCTGCTTACAAGAACAGAAGGGGGGGGGGTGAGGCTGAGAGCCCAGAAGGGATATCACTTAAAGGAAAAGAGCAGTAAATACTGCTCACAGCCACTTGCCAGCCCAGTGACCAGAAAACGGGGTATGTTGAAAGTGCCAGCTTGTCTTCCAAAACAAAAGGGGGAGAGAGAGAGACAGATGGTGAGGGACAGAGGAATGCAGGGGATGACCTGAAAAGCTGACTCATTCAGTGCTGGAGGTGGCCATAGCTGGGGAGGGGCTGATCCTTCCACAAAACAAAAGTCAAAGTGCTTCCAGGGCACAGATCACCAAACATCTCTCCAGCTCCAATCAGCACAACAAGGTACAGCTGAAAACAAGAAGTGGGGAAGAGGGGCAGTAACTCAGGTCTCCATAGAGATCTGAGATACACCTCCCCCTACTGAAGCTGAGAAAACAACCTGCCTCCAGAGAGATTAACTGGCAGAAGACGACTTCAGAGTCTCAGGTTACACACACCACATTTCTGGATACAATTTCAAATAAGCCCCCTGCTGAGATTAGCAAAGAAGACAATCACCTGTTAAGAAAACAAACAAATCAAGACTTCAAAGCAGCCCAAATCCAAAAGTGGAGTACAAATAATAGCGGATGCCAACCCAAGAAGACCTAGAAATAACACAATTGAAAACTGGAGGCAGACAACACCAAGCCTAGACTCAACAAGTTCTACAAACAAAACACCCAAACTCACAGATAAAATGAGAAGACAGAGAAGTGCAATCCAAATGAAACCACAAGAGAAACATTCAGGAAGTGAACAGAGTGATATGGAAATAACCAAACTTCCAGATGCGGAGTTCAAAATAATGATTGTAATGATGCTTAGGGAACTTAGGACAACAATGGATGGTTATTACAAACACCTAAATAAAGAAATAGCAAGTATAAAAAAGGATATTGAAATATTAAAAAAGAATCAGTTGGAGATGACAAATACAATATCAGAAATGAAGACCACAATGGAATAAATTAAAAACAGGATGGATAGAGTTGAGGATCGAATCAGCAAGTTGGAGGACAACTGGAATGAAAGCATGAAAGCAGAGAAGAAAAAAGAAAAGAGATTCAAAAAGTCTGAGGAAACTCTTAGAGAGTTCTGTGACAACATAAAGAGAAATAACATCCACATCATAGGGGTTCCTGAAGAAGAAGAGAAAGAATAAGGGATACAGACTTTGTTCAATCATATCATAGCTCAAAAATTCCCTAAATTAATTCAAAAGAAACTCTCACAAAATCAGGAAGCACAGAAAACTCCATTAAAGAGAAACCCAAAGAAATCTACACCAAAACACATAACAATTAAAATACCAAAGCTAAGTGATAAAGAGAAATTATTAAAAGCTGCAAGAGAAAAAAAGGCTATCACCTACAAAGGAGCCCCCATAAGGATGACATCTGACTTCTCAACACAAACACTTGAGACTAGAAGGAAATGGCAAGAAATATTCAAAGTAATGCAGAATGAGAACCTACAACCAAGACTAATTTATCCAGCAAGGCTATCATTTAAAATTGAAGGAGAAATAAAAAGCTTCCCAGACAAAAAAACCCTCAAGGAATTCATTACAACCAAACCAATGCTGCAGGAAATGTTAAGGGGTATGGTGTAAACAGATCAAAGTAGGAAAAGAATATAGCAAAAGAGGAATACAGCTTTAAAGAATAAAATGGCAATAAACAACTACATATAAATAATGTAAATGGATTAAATGATCCAATCAAAAGACATAGGGTAGCTGCATGGATAAGAAAACAGGACCCGTACATATGCTGTCTACAAAAAACACATCTTAAATCAAAAGATGCAGATAGACTGAAGGTAAAAGGATAAAAAAAAACAAAACATTTCATGCAAATGGAAATGAAAAAAAAAGCTGGGGTAGCAATACTTATATCAGACAAAATGGACTTTAAAACAAAGACTATAGTAAGAGATAAAGAAGGCCACTACATAAAGATAAAGGGAGCAATCCAACAGGAAGATATAACTATTATAAATATCTATGCACCTAAAATAGGAGCACCTAAATATATAAAGCAGACTTTGATGGATATAAAGGGCAAGATCAACAGCAATACTATAATAGTAGGGGATTTTAATACCCCACTAACATTGCTAGATAGATCTTCAAGAAAGAAATTTAACAAAGAAACAAGAAAATTAACAAAGAGACTTAAAGAAAACACTAGATAAACTTGATTTAATAGATATCTTCAGAACCTTTCACCCTAAAGCAGGAGAATATACATTCTTTTCAAGTGCTCATGGTACATTCTCTAGGATAGACAACATGTTAGGGCACAAAAGTGGTCTCAACAAACTTAAGAAGATTGAAATCATATCAAGCACTTTCTCTGATCACAATGGCATGAAACTAGAAATCAACCACAACAGAAAAGCCCCAAAATTCTTAAACACATGGAAACTAAATAGCAGGTTGTTAAATAATGAATGGATTAAGAATGAAATAAAAAAAAAAGAAATAAAAATATTTCTAGAAACGAATGATAATGAGCATACAACAACTCAAAATTTATGGAACACAGTCAAAGTAGTACTGAGAGGGAAGTTCCTAGCACTACAGGAACACTTTAAGAAGCTAGAAAAAAACTCAATTAAACAACTTAACCCTGCATCTAAAAGAACTAGAAAAAGAACAGCAAGTAAAGCCCAAATGTAGTAGAAGGAAGTAGAAAATAAAGATCAGAGCAGAAATATTTATAAATGACATAGAGGCTAAAGAAACGATACAGAGGATCAATGAAACTAGGAGCTGGTTCTTTGAAAAGGTAAACAAGATCGATGAACCTTTAACTAGACTCAGCAAGAAAAAAAGAGAGAGGATTTCAATAAATAAAATTAGAAATGAGAGTGGAGAAATAACAACTGACACAACAGAAATACAAAATATTGTAAGAAAATACTATGAAGAACTGTATGCCAAAAAACTAGACAACCTAGGTGAAATGGACTAATTCTTTGAAACATAAAATTTTCCAAAAATCAATCTGGAAGAATCAGAAAACCTAAACAGACTGATTACACCAAATAATATCGAAACAGTTATCAAAAAACTCCCAAAAAAGAAAAGCCCTGGGCCAGATGGCTTAACAAGTGAATTTTACCAAATATTCAAGGAAGAACTAACTCCTATCCTTTTCAAGTTGTTTCAAAAAATTCAAGAGGAAGGAAGACTTCCAAGTTCCTTTTATGAGGCGAGCATAATTCTGTTTCCAAAACTAGACAAAGAAAACACAAAGAAAGAAAATTATAGGCCAATAAACCTGATGAATATAGATGCTAAAATCCTCAACAAAATATTAGCAAACCGGATCCAACAATATATGGAAAAAATCATACACCATGATGAAGTGGGATTTATTCTGGTGAGGCAAGGGTGATATAATATTTGCAAATCAATCCATGTGATTCATCATATAACCAAAAGGAAGGAGAAAAACCACATGATAATTTTAATAGATGCAAAAAAAAGCATTAGATAAAATTCAGCACCCATTCATGATCAAAACTCTCAACAAAGTGGGAATACAGGGAACATACCTCAACATGATAAAAGCCATCTATGAGAAACCCACAGTCCAACATCATACTCAATGAGCAAAAATTAAAAGCAATCCTCTTAAGATCAGGAACAAGGCAGGGGTGTCCTCTTTCACCACTCTTATTCAACATAGTCCTGGAAGTCCTAACCACAGTAATAAGACAAGAAGAAGAAATAAAAGGCATTCAAGTTGGAAAAGAAGAAGTAAAACTATCATTATTTGCAGATGATATGGTATTGTATGTAGAAAACCCTAAACTCTCATCAAAAAACTACTGGACTTGATAAATGAATTTAGCAAAGTGCCAGGATATAAAATTAATACTCACAAATCAGAGGCATTTTTATATACAAGCAATGAACAGTCAGAAAGAGAAATTAAGGAAACAATCCCCTTCACTATTACAACCAAAAAAATAAATTACCTAGGAGTACATTTAATCAAGGAGACTAAAGACTTGTACTCGAAAAATTATAAAACATTGATAAAAGAAATCAGGGAAGATACAAACAAGTGGAAGCATTTACTGTGCTCATGATTAGGATGAATAATCATCATAAAATGTCTATATTACCCAAAGCAATTTATAAATTCAATGCAATACCAATTAAAATACCAATGACATACTTTAAAGATATAGATCACATATTCCAAAAATTTATATGGAACCAAAAAACACGAATAGCCTCAGCAATC
Source organism: Saccopteryx leptura (assembly GCF_036850995.1). Lineage (NCBI taxonomy): Eukaryota > Metazoa > Chordata > Mammalia > Chiroptera > Emballonuridae > Saccopteryx > Saccopteryx leptura. Next base: position 22,592,605 of record NC_089507.1, read on the forward strand.
TTAAAAAAAGTAGAATAAATAGGAAGTTATCACACTTCCTAATAGCAAGTTATACTGCAAGGCCATTGTACTCAAAACAGCCTGGTACTGGCATAAGAATAGGCTTATAGATCAATGGAACAGAACAGATAATTCAGAAATAAACCCACAGCTCTATGGAAAACTGATATTTGACAAAGGTGGTAAGGAAATACAATGAAGTACAGAGAGCCTCTTTAATAAATGGTGTTGGGATAATTGGACAGCTACATGCAAAAAGTGAAACTAGACCACCAACTTATACCATTCAGAAAAAGAAACTCAGAGTGGATAAAAGACTTAAATGTAAGCCGTGAAATCATAAGCATCTTAGAAGAAAACATAGGCAGTAAGCTCTCCAACATCTCTCGCAGCGATATATTTACTGATTTATCTCCACGGGCAAGTGAAATAAAAGACAGGATAAACAAATGGGACTATATCAAACAAAAAGCTTTTGCACAGCCAAAGACAATAAGAACAGAATAAAGACAAACTACACAATGGGAGAACATATTGACAGTATATCTGATAAGGGGTTAATAACCAAAATTTATAAAGAACTTGTAAATCTCAACACCTGGAAGACAAACAATCCAATTGAAAAATGGGCAAAAGAAATGAATAGACACTTCTTCAAAGAGGACATACAGATGGCCAATAGGCATATGAAAAAATGCTCAACATTATTAATCATTAGAGAAATGCAAATTAAAACTGTAATGAGATATCACCTCATACCAGTCGGAATGGCTCTCATCAACAAAATAACACAGAATAAGTGCTGGCAAGGATGTGGAGAAAAGGGAACCCTCCTGCACTGTTGGCTGGAATGCAGACTGGTGCAGCCCCTGTGGAAAATAGTATAGAGATTCCTCAAAAAATTGAAAATCGAACTGCCTTTTGACCCAGCTATCCCACTTTTAGGAATATACCCCAAGAACACCATAGAACGGCTCCAAATGGAGAAATGCTCCCTCATGTTTGTGGCAACATTATTCACAATAGCTAAGATCTGGAAACAGCCCATGTCCGTCAGAGGACGAGTGGATTAAAAAGCTTTGGTACATATATACTATGGAATACTACTCAGCCATAAGAAATGATGACATCGGATTATTTACAATAACATGGATGGACCTTGATATCATTATATGGAGTGAAATAAGTAAATCATAAAAAACTAAGAAGTATATGTTTCCAATCATATACTTAGATACATAGATGGGACATAAAAATCAGACTGAGAGACATGGACAAGAGTGTGACGGTAACAGGGGATGGGTTGGGGGGGGTGGGAAGGGGGCAAGGAAGGAGAGAGAGGGGATGGGTACAAAGAAAACCAGATAGAAGGTGACAGAAGACAATTTGACTTTGGGTGAGGGGTATGCAACATAATCAAATGTCAAAATAATCTGGAGATGTTTTCTCGGAACATATGTACCCATTTTATCAATGTCACTGCATTAAGTTTAATAAAAATAAGAAAAAAAAAGAATTTTTTTTGCTGACATGTTGATTATAGCACAATGAAATTTATGTCAAACTTTGTAACCACGTAGGAACTTCATTTTGTTACTATAACTTTTTCTCCTTTTTTTTTCTTTTGATTCAAACTAGCTTCATCTAGCACTCTAACTCTCCTGCCTGCTTTTCATTGTATGTCCATATCCTTAATCATTAAGCTCTTAGGACAAGGACACTGTGGTAAACATTAAACAATCCTAAGTCCAAAGTCTTGGGTTTATCAACCACAGAGACAGTTTCAACGGAACTAAAGATAGCATTTAGACCTCGGTTGTGTTTCAATTCCAGACCAAAGAGTGATAAAACCAAATGAAGCAATTTTATGGCTGACATCAGGACCAGATGCCCTTATCAACCACCCATAACCCAAGCACACACCAATCAGTAGAAACCATGACTCTAACTCCCTTAGTAAAAAACCATAATTAATGATTTTTTTGTACAACCCATCTCTTGAAAGCTATTAGAGAGCCAGGTCTTTGATCACTAACTCACCTATGAATCTGGACATAGCACCATTTCCTCAAATAATAAACCTTCACTTTCTTTACTGTAAGCTTCTGTTAGTTCCTTATTGGGCTTTGATGTGCCCAAGAAAATAGACTCCTTTAGTTCAGTAACAACTTCTGACCTATAAAATGTGAAACTATAGATTTGTGTTGCTTTAAGTCATTAAGTTTGGATAATTTTTAAAGCAGTAATAGAAAACTAATCCATTAATCTTTAAAATATATTCTGGGACTTGTCACTTACCTCATCTTTTCCTTTTAAGATAGTCACATAATTGTTCTTCTTTCTTGCATTGTCACATAGTCAAAACTATTTCCATAAAATAGGTTTGCATAATCCTGTAAATTATATAAATCAGATGTTTTCATTGTTCTTCATGGACCTCCCAATGACTTTCCGTTATAGTTCTACTTAAACCCAAGATTCCCTTTGTCATTTATAATGCTTTACATTTCTAGAAACTCAGCTCTTTCTACAAGGTGATACAAACACAGCAACTTACTTCCTGCTTTTAAGCATGCCAGGCACATTTCTATCTCAGTAAATTTTTATGTATTCTTCCCTTTGCCTGCTGATTTTTTTCTCAAATATTGACATATTTTCCTGTGTACATTTATTTAGGTTATGCTTAAATGTTACCTGGTCAAAGGTACATTTACAGATTGACATTTAATACTACCTTTCTAATATTCAATACCTATTCGCCCTGCTTTGTTTTCTGTTATAGTGCTTATCTCTACCCAGTATTTATATGTTTATTCAATTGTTTGTCATTTATTTACTGAACTCAAAAGCAAAACTTTCATTTACCTTATGCAATATTATATCCTTACAGCCTAGAAAAGATTCTGAAAATAGTGTAGGTACACAGTGAATATTTGGCAAATCAATGTCAGTTTACAAAACTGTAATTTGGATGAAGAATACTATCATATTCATCATAGACTACAGAAGAGTCAATATGTCTAAATATTGATCAGATAATAAGATTTTATACTCAAAGCTGGGAAACAACAGAACTATTAGAAACACTTGTTCACAGATATCTCTCATTAAATCTTCAACTGTTGCTATAAGTCTCTTGTTATAAGCCTCTAAATTTACAGTATGAGTGTTTGAATTCTTTTCTATATGCATACTATGCTCTTCCTCTGAATGGCCTTACTTCCAACATATTTTGTCATTGCTCTCAAAACAAGATTCCTTTTTTAAATTCGGATCATTGTGTGGCCAGTGGAAATAGTGTTCTTTTACAGAGTTACAGGAAAGGCATTTCACAAGACTCATGTACATGGGGGTGAGGCTTTTATGGTAAGATTTATTCAGGGTTGAAATGGAAGGCTGCCCACAGGTTCCCAGTGTCGCATTTCCATTTACCCTACCATGAAAAATGTTCAGCCTTGTCTTCATTAAGCCTAATACAAAAATCAGAGTGCAGATATTTTACGTCATGATTCAGTTCAATCAGTCCCCATCTGACTAGCATGGTCTGTGTTTCTTGCACTCTGGGTGATGCTATGTTCAGAGTAGATTCCACAGGGCTGCCAGCAGCTGGCTGGCCTCTATGGCTTTTCAGGACCACACAGCTGCTTGGAAAACTCATGAATGAACTGAGTGAGTATGTTTCCCCCACACAGAAAGAGAAAAGAAAAGGAGGCTTCTTTGTTAGCCTGGGGTATATTATTTAAACAAACCAATTAACAATCTTTATAGGTTTGCTTTGGTTCCTTCCACTAACCAATCAGATTCTTCTTCTAGGTTAGACTAACAGGCCTCTATGTTTGCCATTTGGTTTTTATTGCACATGCAGAAACATTACCTTCCATAGTCTGAAGATGGATCATTTGTTTCCTGGGGAAAGGGGACTGTTAATCCCGTTAGCAGTGCAAGGCCGTGATCCCTTGAGGTGTTCTGAACTATAAATGCTGTTGTTTCTTAGTAAATAGAATGCTGCAACTTCCTATTGTAGCAGGCTTCAAGTTTTATTATTTTAATATTTGATTTTCTCTTTCCCAATTTATTATGCTCAATGTCTGGTTCCTTCTGCTTCCTTCCTTCATTGATATTTAGCTACTTACACTAACACCTGTACTCAACATTTTATTATCATTGTTTAGTATACAATTAACAAAAAATTCTTCTTAAAAGTCATCTTTAAAAAAGTTGTCACTAACTCAATATTCTCCTCAAAACTCCCTCCACAAAAACAGTTACTTATGTTTCTTTTCTCAATGATTGGCTGTTCAGTCCTCCATTTAGAATCCCATCTATAAACTGAACACCATTTTCATTGCTCTATTACTCATGCTGCTCCACACAACACCCCATCAATCATTAGTGTCTATCTATTACAACTATTTGTCAGATCTCAAATATGTCCACTTATTTCCACTGCTACTATTTTTGTTCCAAATTTTTCCACAGGTGTGGCAACAGTTGTGCAACTGTCTTCATTCACAAACTAACACCAAGCCATCCTCCCCAAGCAGACAGAATTTTGTTCAAACAGTGAAGCTATTCATCTCCCTGTTCTTCAATTTGTTTAAAGTATCTCAGTGCTTCAACACATATGTGTTAAAAACAACCCCAAAATATGTTGGCTGGCTTAATGTAAAAATCATATTAATTCCCCACAAATCTGTGGATCAGCAATTTGGACTGGGTTACCTGGATTGTTGTTTATTGTTTTCTCCTACTCTGTCTACAGTCCTCTGGTGGTTTCTGTGGAAACAGATGGTCTAACATGGTCTTACACACATATCTGGTAGTTAATTTTGACTGTTGACTGGACTGGATTTACTTGTGCAGTTGTCAGTTATCTTCAAATTAGATAAATAGGCCTTTTTTTTTTTCAGGGTATTCTCAGGACATAGGAGGTAGAATAAAAGTTTCATAGCTTCTTGAGGTCTAGACTTGGCAGTCAGGCTAAATCACCTTTGCATGTCTATTGATCAGAGCAAGTCACAAGGCCAGCTTAGATTTGAGGAGAAGTTAAATAAATGTTGCCTTTTGATGGGATATATGGCAAAGTCACATTACAAAGAGCCAAAGTAAGCACATCTTCCCATCTCTGTTTACATGATTGTGCAGTGTGACTTTGCTCACATTCACCTTTCTCACCCAGCTCCCATCTTCCCTTTCGACAGCTGTCAGCTGTTCCTTGTATCCATGAGTCTGTCTCTATTTTGTTAGTTTAATTTGTTCATTAGATTCCACATATAATTTAAACCATCTTTGCAACAATTTACTGTAATATTTCACAAAATGCAATAAAAAATTCTACACTAAAGGTACTCAACTGTTTGGCTTTAGGCTTCATCTCTTACCAATCCCTATTTCATAATGTATTCCATTGATTTTCCCATAACAACAAGACTGCTGGCACTTTGACTGAATCATGCTCTTTTACAAATTAGACGTTTAATCTCAGTACCCTGTTTTCATATTTTCTCTTTGAAAAATTCCTCCTTTAACAAAGTTACTTATTTAATTTTTACAATATATAATTTATTAATTCACATATGCATAACTGAACCAATAGTTGATTATTGTAGGACTCAGGGCTAGACAGTCACCTTTTTGATTTTTGAAATGGCTTTGCCCTCCTTTTTCCTAAAAGCAATTACTTCTTCCGGGGACTTTTTTTTTTTTTTTTTTTTTTTTTTTTTTTTTTTTTTACAGAGACGGTGAGAGAGTCAAAGAGAGGGATAGATAGCGACAGAAAGACAGGAATGGAGAGAGATGAGAAGCATCATTCATCAGTTTTTTGTTGTGACATCTTAGTTGTTCACTGATTGCTTTCTCATATGTGCCTTGACCGTGGGACTTCAGCAGACCAAGTAACGCCTTGCTCAAGCCAGAGACCTTGGGCCAAAGCTGGTGAGCTTTGCTCAAACCAGATGAGCCCGCGCTCAAGCTGGCGACCTCGGGTTCTCGAACCTGTGTTCTCCACATCCCAGTCCAATGCTCCATCCACTGCACCACCACCTGGTCAGGCTTCAGGGTACATTTTTTAATGTGTCAACTTTCCACCTAATATTTGGTTAAATGCTTCTCATAGTTACTCCCACAGAATTCTAAACATTGAACTCTACTTGTCTATCAGTATCTCTAGATTTTTTATTTCTTGGGGAAAGCAAATGTGTCTTACTTACCATTAAATCCATAGAATCAAGTATTATATCAGAAAATAAGTTGAATCAATATTCATCGAATAACAACTCAAATCATAGTCAAATTTATAAACCATTACTTAGTTCTGGGCATTGCGGCTAAATTAGTTTCACAAATATCACAAAAATATTAACTTTTTCAGAAAACTCTGCACCCTGTTAGCTTAAGGTATAGCTCTAATATAAACAGAGTTATCAGAGTCTGGCTGGCCACTCTGTTGAATCCATGCTGTAGCAATTATTTGATCACTGTTTCTAATATTCAATAGAATATCTCAAGTTGTGATTTCTAGACAACTTAGTGCTCTATGAAAAACATATATGTATTATACATTTTAATATATGTTACACATTTTCTTCAATTTTACCATCTTTACCATGAAAAATATCAATAATGGTTTCTACAAACTTGTAATTTTGTAAATTTTTAAAAATAGGCTATCATTCTTTTTTAAACTACTTGTTACTTCTTTTCTTATCACTCTTTGTTATCACTATAGTTTCAATGTCTCTAAACATTAACTTAGATTACTACACTTAAGATTTAAAAATTATTTTTAAAAATCAAATTTAACGTATTTTTAAAAATTATAGTCCTGGTTGGTTGGCTCAGGGGTAGAGTGTTGGCGCGGCATGTGGATGTCCTGGGTTTGATTCCCAGTCGGGGCACAAAGGAGAAACTCCCATCTGTTTCTCTACCTCTCCTCCTCTCACGTTTCTCTCTCTCTCTCTCTCTCTCTCTCTCTCTCTCTCTCTCTCTCTCTTTCTCTCTCTCTCCCCCCCCCCTTGAAACCATGGCTTGATTGGGATGAGTTAGCCCTGGGTGCTGAGGATGGCTTCATGGCCTCTGTTCCAGGACTAAGAAGAGCTTGGTTGCTGAGAAAAAGTGCAATGCCCTCAATGGGCAGAGCATTACTCTCTAGTGTGCTTTCTGGGTGAATCCCTTTTGGGGGTGCATGCAGGAGTCTGTCTCTGCCCCCTCTCTTTGCATTGAATGAAAAAAAAATTAAAAATTAGGCCCTGGCCAGTTTGCTCAGTGGTAGAGCGTCGGCCTGGCGTGCAGAAGTCCCGGGTTCGATTCCCGGCCAGGGCACACAGGAGAAGAGCCCATATGCTTCTCCACCCCTCCCACTCTTCTTCCTCTCTGCCTCTCTCTTCCCCTCCTGCAGCCGGGGCTCCATTGGAGCAAAGATGGCCCGGGCGCTGGGGATGGCTCCTTGGCCTCTGCCCCAGGTGCTAGAGTGGCTCTGGTCACAACAGAGCGACGTCCCGGAAGGGCAGAGCATCGCCCCCTGGTGGGCAGAGCGTTGCCCCTGGTGGGCGTGCCAGGTGGATCCCGGTCGGGCGCATGCGGGAGTCTGTCTGACTGTCTCTCCCCATTTCCAGCTTCAGAAAAATACAAAAAAAATTAAAAATTAGTTTTCAAACAACTAATTTTACTTCTTGATCTGTTTTCTCTACTTATTTACTTTTTAAGATGCTATTTTTTGTTTGTTTTATCCTTCAATATCTGGCAACTATTATGATTAGTTGGTTTTTGTACTGCTTGTCCAAAGTTCTTACTATAATATGTACACTAAGTTGTTTGCATAAGAATAATGTACAACAATGCTTATAATGGAAAAAAAAAGAAAACATTTTAAATACCTACTTACAGGAAATTGATTTAATACATCATTGAATACAAACATTATAAACTACTATATTATCATTTACATAGAATGTTCATGCACACAATGAGGTAAGAAAAGAAGACAGAATCACACATAGAATAGGGTATGATCTTCATTTACATTTAAAAGTTAAACATTTATAAACATAATTTTTAAGAATATTCATAATAAAAATATAGAAAGAAAATAAACAAAACTCTGACATTCTGAAAAAAAAGAATGGGGTGATTCTATATTAAGAGTAAACTTTGTGCTTTACTTGATATTTTCAGGTATTTTTGAATCTTTTCTAGTAACAGCATCAATAGCAATAACAGCTAGTATTTACTGGTTGCTTACTAAATGACAAGCTTTCCTAAATTTCAAATATTACTTCATTTTACTTTCATATATACTCTATCAGACATTTACCAGTATCTTTCTTTAATAGATAAAAAATCTGAGGCACAGAGAAGTTGAATAGTTCATCTGATATCCAAAAAGTTAGTATTTCAAAAAGGATATGAACTCAAGAGATATGGGTCTGAGCTTGTTTAATCACTATTTTATGTTTATTAATATAAATGACACTTAAATACCTTACAAATATATAAGGAAACCAGCATTAATTTTACCATCATACAATATTATAGTTAAAAATAATATTATATAAATGAGGTTGCACTCATTGTTTGATTTGCTTTGTTTTAAACATAACTTTGTGTTCATTTTTAACAATGATCATATTTAACTAGAACTAATTTTAATTCAACACTTTTGTTCCTTTTGATCAACCTACTACTTATCGAAATATACTCCTAGTGCAAGTATGCAAGTTGTGGCTGTCTTTTTTTACTTTTCCATCAAAATTACATTTTAGGTAAGGATTATATGAAGAATCTTTGTTACTTTTTGAAGCATCTACTTCAAATACTACTTTCCTCAAATTCTAATATTTATTCTTTAATAACGTGAAATCCACATGGATCTTTCTAAGATGTTGGAATTTCCCTAAAATTCTCTCATCCTAATTCCTTAATTTCTGTCTTCCCATTGCAGATTCTGTGCTCCAGCCAGACTCACTTGACTGATTTTGCCAACATATTACTCGCGCTTTGCCACCTGCAACTAATTCAATAAACAGATGGTATTTACGAGACAGTGCTAGACACCATTTTACATGGGATTTTTTGCCCACTTGATGTTATTCTTTTGCCTCTCTCTCTGAGATACAAATCCTTTTCAAATTTGTCCATGATTTTTTTTAATCAGATGTTTCTAACTATTCACACTCTCATTCTGAATGCTTCTGGCGCTCATGACTGTGGTTTTCACCTTGTATATTTGCACTTGTTTGCATTCTGCTTTGTGAACATGTGGAGACAATTAAGGAGCCCACAATCTTTATGTACAACTACTTCATATGTTTATAAAAAAAACACTTTATCTTATATCTTCCAACTATTATCTCTGCACATCATTCAAGAGAGTGAACAATTAGTAAATGGTAGTTGATTATCTCATAAAGTGAGAATAAAATGGAATCAATAAGAAGAAATTATAATATGTGATGCAGAAAAATAAGCAAAAATTCAAGAAGGTGAAGAATGGAACTCAAACAAAAAAAGAGATTAAAGAGAAGGGGATAGATGACATAATCATAGATAATGAGCTCTCTATACCCTTAGCTGAATAGGAGTCAACATGAATTATGAAGAGATTTCTACCCTGCAGGATTATAGTTGCATCATTTTTAGAGATACTGCCTATGATTTTACATAGATTATAGTCAGTTAAAATTTTTAAGGGAATTCTGATTTTCAAGTTCTAAAAAAATGGTAGAATACTATCTATACAATTTTTACTACTCTCAATGAAATAGCATACCATTTAAAATGTACTTGAATGTATTTCTGAGTTTAATAAACTTAGGTGGTGCCAAAGTCAAGCTAAGATATATTCAAAATTTAATTTAGAAGCTAATTTAATAACTCAGCATGTTATCCTTAGTTTTACAGATTTACTTCATTATCAAAACCCCATAGGACACTTTATAATCAAGTAAAAAAAATTTAGGAATTATTTAAAACATCTAAGAGAACTGAAAGAATCTGTTATGTCTAGATCAGTTTATTTTTGCTACTTTGTTCATATAAATTTGATATTACATGTTTTATTAATAAAGCAAAAGATAAACAAAAATTGAGGATAGACTTAATGTAGAGCATTCAATTCCATATTAAAATGTTGATAATAACTGTATAACATGCAAAAAACAGTTTATTGAAAAACTAAGTACAGAAAACTTTTAATTGGCTAAAATCAACTATGTATTCTGAAATTATTTTTGAATTTTTATACTTTTCTGATACCTAATATTATACAGAAAGAGACAGTCTCTTTGTAAATTAACCCCTTGATAGGTCATAAAAACATCAAAATTAACATGTTGAAAACAAATTATTGTTTCTAATCTTGACCTTGTTACCTTCACAGATTTTCTATTTTATATAATTAATCAAAAGATTATTCTTCCTGGCAACTAAGTTATAAACTTGAAATTCATCAAAACCTTTACCATTAGCATGTATTAATTATATAATTGTTTTCTTGATTTTCTTTAAAATTTCTTAGAGATTTCTTCAGATTTGGTGATATTGAGAATTAAATCAGAAATCATAACTTACAAAATGAGCCATAAGGCTCTCAAAACACTGTAAGAAAAACTCTCAAAACTATACCAAACTAAATCATGATATATACCACACTGTTCAAATTCCTTTATAGGACTTTGCTTAGAAACATATGTCTAAGATTAGACCACAAAAAACCTAAGCTAATAGTTATACAGTATGGACTCACATATTCAATATAAGCACTAATTTCTACAGTAACTTGCCTAGTTTATAAATTCTGACTAAGATATATTCAAAATTTAATTTAGAAGCTAATTTAATAACTCAGCATTCTTATTAAGAATAAAACCTCCAAAATGTAAAACCCTGATATATTTTTTCCAACTCTTCTCTTTGGAGAAAATTTATAGCTCTTTTTGATTACAGTATCTTTTGCTAATGAAAACTGAAAGATTTTTTCTATTATTGATTTTAGCAAGAGGGGAAAAGAGAGAGAGAGAGGAACATTGATTTGTTTCTGTATGTGCCCTGACCAGAGATCAAACCAACAACCTCTGTGCTTTGCAACAATGTTTTAACCAACCAGCTATGTTGTGAGGCAGAAAGATTATTTTTAATTATGACTGTTTATTGTAGTGTTTGGTTGGTGATGTTTTAGTTATAAAATTTCTTTTTAATTTTTTGATAATTTCAATTCTCTGATAAAATCATCTAATCATATATTTTCTGGGGTTTAGTAAATAATTATTTTACATTTAAAATTTGTGTCTGGCCTGACCTGCGGTGGCGCAGTGGATAAAGCATCGGCCTGGAAATGCTGAGGTTGCCGGTTAGAAACCCTGGGCTTGCCTGGTCAAGGCACATATGGGAGCTGATGCTTTCTGCTCCTCCCCCCTTCTCTCTCTCTTCTCTCTCTCTCTCCTTTCCCTTTCTAAAATAAATAAATAAATAAAAATTAAAAAAAAATTTGTGTCTGTTACGTCTGTTGATATATTTTTAATCCCTACATTTTATATTTAGATACTGCTCCTTGGAATCAGTGGTAAATTTTTTTATAAGATGTAACAAATTTTTTAGAAAAATTGTAGATGTATTGGATCATGTTCTTTTCTTTCAGAAAAATACAACCAGAAATATATAGTGGGAGACAATTTTAATCTAATTAGTTAACTGAATTTTTATTTGCAGATTTTGAAATATTTTACCTACTTCTGTTTTATTCTTACTCTCAGATGGTACCCTTCCAGACTTTCAACTGAGAACCCAGGGTGTTTCGTAGTAACTGTCTTCTTTAGCAGGTCCACACATCCCATTTTCATCTCTGCAGTACTTGGAAACTCCCCATAATTCTTTCCTGTGTTTCAAAGACAATTTTCTTAACATCTTTCTTTGAAGAGGTTCAGAAAACAGCAAATACTTAAGAAAGTCACTGGAAGAAACACTGAAGATCCCACTATGAAACACTGGAGCAGGTCTCCAAGGATTCAATAAGACTCGGGAGCAGTTCTCAGCAATATAAATGTCTAGACTAGAAAACAACCTCCTGGAGGAGGAGGGAGAAGTGAGGAAGTGAGAACAATGGTCCAACCTATGAGAGAAAGAAATAGGTATGTAACTATTTTTAATAACATCATTCAAGTTTAGAAGAAGTGTATTATTGGAGAAAACATATACCACCTCTTCATGTATCTAAAGGGAAAGTAGCTTTTGTTTCTCTATAGTCTAAACACAGTCTTTGAAGCTGGTTTCCCAGAATTGATAAGTGCCTGAAACTAACCTGGCTCTGTGTTCACTGGTTGGTGGAGCAGATGTTAGATGTCACTACACACAACAAGAGGTCCAACTTTATATACTCTTATATATTTATTCTTACTCTAAGCTGGTTGTCAAATTCAAGTCTATATCTAAGATTACATGGTCCAAGGAAGTATGCCAACTTGAGTAAGCCAGAAGAGAAGATCCATTTCCCAAATCACTCAGTCTCCACTCCTCAACCAGAAGCACAGTTAATTGGCCTTCTTGATTTCATTCTTCTAGATTTTCTGCTTGTATAGTCAGAAAATCAAGTTAGGTTTGTGTTAATATTTTAACTGTCTGCAATTCAGAGAATACCCTGCATAAGCATCTACTCAGACCAGTAGACCACAGTAACATTTGGGGTCTCCTGGAATTACTGTTAATTCAGATTCAGTGTTTAATAATCCTTGAAAAGTTTAATTATTTACTTTCCACAATGCATAATCACCCTGGTAAAATCCTCTAAGTCCCTTTTCAGAAGACTGGGAGAAAGATTAATAGTGTAAAGTTTTGCCAGTATAGAGGAGTCCTTTCTTATGGGACCTGTTTTCCTTCATTCAAGGGGGTCTGTGAACAGGCTAAAGTCTAGGAATTGGTTGACAGATCATGACTCTGTTTATACAATTTAACTTAAATTTTTTACTTGTCTTAGAAATTTTATGCTTCTACAGAGCAAGTAAGAAATTAGGAGAATTACCACCTATTCACTTGTAGGAACATCATTATCTATGAGCCAATGCCATAAGCCTCTGTGAGTGAAAATATTCTGATTGCCTGTTTGATTCTGCTGTTTATTATGGTGACTATGCCTACCTTGGTTTTCACTGCTAGGTGTTACCATTTGACCCTGAGGCCCAGGGATACAGTAATTCCCCATTTCATTTAAGTTTGCCAATTCTGTGACAGCATTTTCACTGTAATTGCTGGCCTTTAGACCAGAGTGATCAGAGAGCTCTTCAAGGATCTGGGGCTTCCCTCATAAATATATTTCTCATAGTTGTGGTCAAATACATTTTCTCTGGACCTCCCTGGGTAGATAAGCAAACCTTAAATAATAAATTTATATCTAACATTTCAATATCCTTAAGACTTTGGTTCTATTTTACTATAGTACATACTGGAATTTCAGCTTTATTAATTATAAGTCACTCTTTGGTCTGTGCTTGAGTCTACCAGCCAAACAAACTATTAGAGTCTTTTTTAACCACCAGAGTTTCAACAATAAATCCAGAATCTCTGCTTAGTGGACTCATACTAATAAATACAGCATTAATCAACTTTATGTTGCTTTCACTATTATACTACATCCTTGATATCTATTTCTATGCCTTTTCCCAAGATTTTTATCTGTATAAAATTTAAAATTAATGTAGTTTTTTTTAATGTAGCACATGTTTTCATGGGTTATATGTTGTATATCATCTTTATGTACCTACTGGGACTTGTTATAAGTCTAGAAGCAAAGAAGAATGTTAGGGGTGAATCCTGTGGAAAATCAGTAGTATTTACATGTAAATGACCTCAGGAGAGACCATTACCATTTACTCAGAGAAAAGTAGAATTAATCTGTTGGTTCAGAGTTAAACAGTTGCTTCTCCTGACAAACATTCATCAAGTTTGGGATTTAACGTCTCCAGTTTCATCAGAATCTTTTCATATGTCCCCATCCCAATTTTTAGGATCCCATCCTTTTCCAATAAATGCTCCCATTAGTTTAGCAGCAGACAACTTGCAATGTTAGATATACAATTTACATTGTAAATAAATCACCTGCTGATTGTGATTCTGGATTTGGTTTTCAGAAACTCTACTTCTGAACCTATGGGGCATAATGGTTTCTTTCAAAGAAGAGATAGTGAAATGGTAGAGAAAAAAAAAAAGATACATTAAAGAAAGAATTAATAAATCAAAGGGGACCAAGACTTGATGACTTTGAAAAATAAGCTTCTCCAGATAAGAAAAAAAGGTTAAAATGAAAAAATTTACTGTCAAGATACCATGCTCTACAGAAAAGGCTAAAAATGCAGTTATACCAACTTTTGCAGAACCTCATAAGATCAGAAGTTTCAGATCTCAATATTTGTATTGGTTATATTAAGGTCCTTTAAAGAGATTAAGGATATATACCTCTTTGAATCTATCAATAAAATCTTAGGGGGTAGGGGAGTAAAGAGGGACAAATATCTGGTGAGAGAAAATGATTTGACTTTGGGTAATGAGTACAGATTATAATCAACAGTTCAAATGTTATGAAGATGTTTACCTGAAAACTATGATATGTACTCTGATTGAGTAATGTTATCCTATTAAAATTAATTTTCAAAAAAATTTTTTTGGAAGTTAAAAAATTTTATTTATTTATTTTTATTTTTTATTTATGATTTTAACTTATTGTGTTTACATAGATTCAAGTGTCCCACTGAATAAATCTCCCCCACCTTCGTGTTCCCTTTGGCCCCCCCTTTACCCCCTCCCCCCAACACCTTCCCCTCTTCCCTGCAGGATTTGCTGTCCTGTTCTCTATAATGCTGTGTTATGTATATATAATTTCACTAATCTCTTTCCCTTTTCTTTTTTTATTATTATGAATTTTAATGGGATGACATAGATCAATCAGGGTACATAGGTTCAGAGAAAACATCTCCAGGTTATTTTGATATATGATTATGTTGCAAACCCATCACCCAAAGTCAAATAGTCGTCTGTCACCTTCTATCTGGTTTTCTTTGTGCCCCTCCGCTCCCCCCACCTCCTCCCTCTCATTCCTCCCCCCCCCCCACCCCATAACCACCACACTCTGGTCCATGTCACCAAGTCTCATTTTTATGTCCCACCTATGTATGGAATCATACAGATCTTAGTTTTTTCTGATTTACTTATTTCACTCAGTATATTATCAAGGTCTATTCATGTTGTAAATGATTCGATGTCATCGTTTCTTATGGCTGCGTAGTATTTCATAGTATATATGTACCACATCTTCTTTATCCAATCATCTATGGAAGGGCTTTTTGGTTGTTTCCATGTCTTGACCACTGTGAACAATGCTGCAATGAACATGGGGCTGCATGTGTCCTTAAGTACCAGTGTTTTTGAGTTTTGGGGGTATATACCCAGTAGAGGGATTGCTGGGTCATATGGTAGTTCTATTTTAAAGATTTTGAGGAACCACCATACTTTCTTACATAATGGTTGTACTACTTTACATTTTCACCAACAGTGGATGAGGGTTCTTTTTTCTCCACAGTCTCTTCAACACTTGTTATTAACTGTTTTGTTGATAATAGCTAATCTAACAGGTGTGAGGTGGTATCTCATTGTAGTTTTGATTTGCATTTCTCTAATAACTAAATGAAGATGAGCATCTTTTCATATATCTGTTGGCCATTTGTATTTCTTCCTGCGAGAAGGGTCTGTTCATGTCCTCTTCCCATTTTTATTGGATTGTTTGTTTGTTTGTTTGTTGTTGAGTTTTATGAGTTCTTTGTAAATTTTGGATATTAGGCCCTTATCTGTGCTGTTGTTTGAAAATATCGCTCCCATTTAGTTGGCTGTCTGTTTGTTTTGTTGTCAATTTTTCTTGCTGAGCAAAAGCTTCTTAGTCTGATGTGGTCCCATTCATTTATCTTTGCCTTCACTTCTCTTGCCTTTGGAGTCAAATTTATAAAGTGCTCTTTATAACCAAGGTCCATGAGTTTAGTACCTATGTTTTCTTCTATGTAAATTATTGTTTCAGGTCTTATATTTAAGTCTTTGATCCATTTTGAATTAATTTTAGTACAAGGGGACAAACTGTAATTGAGTTTTATTCTTTTGCAAGTGGCTTTCCAGTTTTCCCAGCACCATTTGTTGAAGAGGCTTTCTTTTCTCCATTGTGTGTTGTTGGCCCCTTTATCGAAAATGATTTGACCATATATATATGGTTTTATTTCTGGACTTTCTATTCTGTTCCATTGGCCTGAGAGTCTATTTTTCTGCCAATACCATGCTGTTTTGATTATCGTGGCTCTATAATATAATTTGAAGTCAGGTATTGTAATGTCCCCAGCTTTGTTCTTTTCCCTTAGGATTGCTTTGGCTATTCGGGTTTTTTTATAGTTCCATATAAACCTGATGATTTTTTTGTTTCATTTCTTTAAAAAAAGACATTGAAATTTTGATAAGAATTGCATTAAATTTGTATATCACTTTGGGTAATATAGTCATTTTGATATATTTATTCTTTCTATCCAAGAACAAGGAATATTTTTTCATTTCATTGTATCTTTTTCGATTTCCCTTAACAATGCTTTATAGTTTTCATTATATAGGTCCTTTACATTCTTTGTTATGTTTATTTCTAGGTATTTTTTTGTTGTTGTTGCAACCATGAAGGGGATTTTTTTTTTTAGTTCATTCTTTGATGCTTCATTGTTGGCATATGGGAAAACAATGGACTTTTGTATATTAATTTTGTATTTTGCGACCTTACTTTGTTGGTTTATTGTTTCTAGTAAGCTTTTTGTGGAGTCTTTGGGGTTTTTGATGTATAGGGTCATATCATCTGCAAAAAGTGAAACCTTTACTTCTACTTTCCCAATATGAATTTCTTTTATTTCTTTCTCTAGTTGATTGCTCTGGCTAGAACTTCCAGCGCTACACTGAATAAGACTGGAGAGAGTGGACAACCTTGTATTATTCCTGATTTTAGGGGAAAAGTCCTCAGTTTTATGCCATTTTATATGATGTCAACTGATGGTTTATCATAAATGGCCTTTATTATGTTGAGATATTTTTCTTTTATACCCATTTTGTTAAGTGTTTTAAACATAAAATGGTGTTGTATTTTATTGAATGCCTTTTTTTGCATCTATTGATAGGATCATATGATTTTTGTTCTTTGTTTTGTTGATATGGTGTATTACGTTAACCATTTTACATATGTTGAACCATCCTTGTGATTTTGGGATAAATTCCACTTGATTATGATTAATTATTTTTAATGTGTTGCTGTATTCAATTTGCTAGTATTTTGTTTAGTATTTTAGCATCTGTATTCATTAAGGATATTGGTCTGTAGATTTCTTTGTTTGTGTTTTCCTTGCCAGGTTTTAGTAAGAGTATTATGTTGGCCTCATAAAATGTGTTTGGAAGTATTGCTTCTTCTTCAATTTTTCGGAAGACATTGAATAGAATAGGAACTCAGTCTTCTTTGAATGTTTGATAGAATTCACTAGTATAGCCACCTGGCCCTGGACTTTTATTTTTTGGAAAGCTTTTGATAGTTGTTTCTATTTCCTCCCTGCGTATGGGTCTGTTTAGGCTTTCTGCTTCTTCATGACTCAATCTAGGAAGATTGTATTGTTCTAGAAATTTATCATTTCTTCTAGATTGTTAAATTTGGTGACATATATTTTTTCATAGTATTCTACAATAATTCTTTGTATATCTATGATATCTGTGGTGATTTCTCCTCTTTCATTTTGGATTTTGTTTATATGAATCTTTTCTCTTTTTTCCTTAGTGAGTCTTGCCAAGGGTTTGTCAGTTTTGTTGATCATTTTTAAGAACCAAATCCTTGTTTTATTAATTTTTCCTATAGTTTTTCTGTTCTCTATTTCAATTATTTCTGCTCTGACTTTTATTATTTCCTTTCTTCAGCAGGTTTTGAGTTGCCTTTGTTCTTCTTTTTTTCTTTTCTTAAGCTGTGAAATTAAGCAGTTTACTTGGGCTCTCTCTTGTTTGTTCCTATAGGCCTGTAGTAATAAGAACTTCCCTCTTATTACTGCTTTTGCTGCATATCACAGATTCTGATATGTCATATTGTTATTTTCATTTATCTGTATGTACTTTTTGATCTCTGCTTTTATTTCTTCTTTAACCCACTTATTTTTTAAAAGTATGTTATTTAGTTTCCACATTTTTGTGGGTTTACCTCTTTTTTGCATTTGAATTCTAGTTTCAAGGTTGTATGATCAGAGAATATGTTTGGTATACTTTCAATTTTTCTGAATTTGTTGATGTTATTTTTGTGGCCCAACATATGGTCAATTCTTGAGACTGTTTCATGTACACTAGAGAAAAATGTATACTCTGGCATTTTGGGATGAAATGTCCTGTAGATGTCTATCATACACAATTGTTCTAGTGTTTTGTTTAAGGCCAATATTTCTTTATTGATTTTCTGTTTGGATGAATGATCTAGACCCGTCAGCAGTGTATTGAGGTTTCCAAGTATGATTGTATTTTCATTGGTTTTTGTTTTTAGGTCAGTCAGTAGCTGTCTTATATATTTTGGTGAGTCTTGGTTTGGTGCATATATAGTAAGAAGTATTATGTCTTCTTGATTCAATGTCCCCTTTATCATTATAAAATGACCATTTTTGACTCTGATTACCTTTGCTGTATTTTAGTCAGCATTGTTAGATATGAATATTGCTACACCTGCTTTTTTTTTGTACGTTATTTGCTTGGAGTATTGTTTTCCAACCTTTCACTTTAAATTTGTTTTTATCCTTGTACCTTAGATGTGTTTCTTGTAGATAGCATACAGTTGGATTTTCTTTTTTAATCTATTCTGCTACTCTGTGTCTTTTTATTGATGAGTTCAATTAATTTACATTTAGTGTAATTATTGACACTTGATGGTTTCTTATTGCCATTTTATATATTGCTTTCTGATAGTTTTGTATCTTGTTTGGTCTTGTCTTTTGTTTTCCTATCATTTGTTTTTGTTTGTTTGTTTGTTTGTTTGTTTTTTTCATTTTTTTTTTCTGAAGCTGGAAACAGGGAGAGACAGTCAGAAAGACTCCCGCATGTGCCCGACCGGGATCCACCCGGCATGCCCACCAGGGGCGACGCTCTGCCCACCAGGGGGCGATGCTCTGCCCATCCTGGGTGTCACCATATTGCGACCAGAGCCACTCTAGTGGGGTGGAGAAGCAAATGAGCGCTTCTCCTGTGTGCCCTGGCTGGGAATCAAACCCGGGTCCTCCGCACGCTAGGCAGACGCTCTACCGCTGAGCCAACCGGCCAGGGCCTCATTTGTTTTTGTTTGGTTGTAATCCATATTTCTTTCCTCTGTTACTTCTTTTCCCAAGCCATGTGCTTCTGTGGTGGTTTGTCAGGGTTGGTTACCATTAAGTAATGGAAAGGATACATATCATGTTCATTGTAGTACATTATCTCACGAGTGCTTCTGCACTCCATACTGCTTTGCTACTGCTAACCTTTGTCTTCTCCCCTTTTTTGTTTTTGTTCTCACAGATTAATCTTGCTTTTATTTTGATCTTAATGATCTTTTACTTGTAGTTTTGTTTTGTTTTGTTCTTTGTATCTGGTTGGAAAATCCCCTTTAGTATTTCCTGAAGTGGGGGTTTTCTGGTGATAAATTCCCTCATCTTTTCTGTATCTGTATCTGTTTTTATTTCTCCTTTGTATTAAAAGTTAGCTTTAATGAGTATAGTATTCTTGGCTAAAAGTTTCTCTCTTTCAGAACTTTAAATATTGGAGTCCACTCTCTTCTAGCTTGTAGAGTCTGCTGAGAAATCTGATGATAATCTAATGAGCTTTCTTTATATGTTGTATTCTTTTCCCTGGCTGGCCTGAGATTTTTTTTTTTTTGTCATTGGTTTGTGACAATTTTATTATGATGTGCCTTGGAGTAGGTTTGTTGTGGTTAAGATAACTCGGTGTTCTGTTTGCTTCTTGAATTCAAGGCTTTAGTTTTTTCCATAGGCTTGGGAAGTTCTCCTCTATCATTTGTTTGAATATATTCTTCATTCCATTTTCTTTCTTCTCCTTCTGATATACCCATTATTCTTATGTTGCTCTTTTTGAAGAAGTCAGACAATTCCTGTAGGGCTTTCTCTTTTTTTAAAATTCATGAGTCTTTCTCCTCTTCTCTCTGTAGTGCCTCTAGTTGCCTGTCTTCTATGTCATCAATTCTCTCCTCTATCTGGGCTGTTCTATTAGTTAAGCTTGTTATCTCATTTTTCAGTTCATAAATTGAGCTTTTCATCTCTGTTTGATTCGTTTTCATAGTTTCAATTCTCTTAGTGATGTATTCTTTCTGTTTGTTAAATTGTTTTTGAGCTTCTAAATTGCCTTTCTGTGCTTTATAGTATATCCCTGAATATTTTTATAACTTTGATTTTAAATTCTCTGTCATTTAACTCCAAGGTTTCCAAGCTATTAAATTTTTTTTCTATACATTTTTTCTCATCTCTCTGAGCTATATCTTTGTTATTTGTATCCATTATATTTTATTTATTTTTCCTTAATGGCATTTGATAATGATATTGTTAATAACACTAATAAGAGTTGATATAAAAAATGTTTTTTGAGAAAGTACAATGAAAAACTGAAAATTCTATTCTGCTAAGTAGGACAAAAACTACATATAATGGAAGGCCTGAAATGGGAGGAAGTGATAAAGAGGCAAAAAAACGAGGTAAGAACCCACAAAATGCTACAAGAAAAAAAATTGAATCAACAATAATATAATTTGTTTGTAAATGATGGTCAAGAGAGAAATAGTGAAAAAGAAAAGAAGAAAAAGTAAAAAGAGAAAAAAAATACTGTAAAAAATAAAAATTCTCTTGTATTAAAGGGAACAAAAACTACATAGAATGGAGAGCCTGAGTCGGGAGAAATACTAATGAGGTGAAAAGCTAAGTAAAAAGTGCACAAAATGCCACAAAAGAAATATTAAAATCCAGAATAAAATAATTTCTGAGTGAGGATCAAATGAGAGAAAAAGTGAAAGAGAAAAGAAGAAACAAAAAGAGAAAGGGAAAGAAAAAAAGAGAGAGAGTTAAGGTTTTTGAAATGTAACTGTCATAGAAATGAAAAAGAATGGAAAATGTAACACCTATGAATTATATAAAAAGAGAATAATAAAACTAAAAGAGGATAAAATGTCCAAGGTGGAATAAAAAAAAAAGATTAAAAAAATGAAAAAAGTTCTAAAGGCTGTGGATTTTTTCTGGTTTTGAGAGGTTATCTTCTTACTTTTTCTTTTTTCTCTCTCTTTTTGGCCAGTGGTGCTGCACCCCAGGTTCTGCCCCTGGGTCACTCTTAGTCAGAGATTTGCTGTTGTGCCTCTATGGTGATTATATAAACTAGGCCTCAGTCCCATTGGTAGGTGGGACTTGTTAGCACTTGCAAGCTCCGACAGTAGGAGAGTCCACTGTCCCTGAGCCTCTCCCCAAATCTCTCCTTCCTGAACCTGCAACCTGGGGACCCAACTGTGAAGTTGTCCCAACCACTGCCTGTAGAGCAAGAGGCTCTAAGAGCTGCCAAATCCCGACTTTATCCCAGCTCAAAGCAGGGTTCTGGGTAAGGCTTTGCCGGCCAGAGCCACCAGTGTAATCAGGCAGGGCTGGGAGCCAATTGCTCTCAAGGTGTCTTTCTATGAGCCTCCAGGCATGTCTAGTATGCCTCAGCACTCCGTGGTTCTACTCTCCTCAGGCTTTTTTCACTTTTTAACCTGTATCAGCTGGGAGGAAGATGCCCCAGTCACTGCCTGCAGATAAAGAGGCCCTAAAAACCAATAAGTCTCTCCTCCAAGTCCATTCAAAGCACAGCCCTGGGTATGAAAGCTCTGTCAACCACAGCTACCAGCTTAAGCAGGCAGTGGAGTGAGCTGATTTCTGGACAGGCTCCTTTCTACAGTTCCCTAAATATGTCTAGTTAAATTTGGCTCAACACTCCATGGGTCTACTCTCCACAGGCTTCTCCCTTGTTGAGAAGCCTACAGCCCAGCTTGCCCAATTTCCTCAGTGTTCTCCAAGGTCTGTTCCATGAGCCTGTGCTTTTTTTTTTTTTTTTTCTTTTTTTTTTTTTTTTCATTTTTCTGAAGCTGGAAACAGGGAGAGACAGTCAGACAGACTCCCGCATGCGCCCGACCGGGATCCACCCAGCACGCCCACCAGGGGCGATGCTCTGTCCACCAGGGGGCGATGCTCTGCCCATCCTGGGTGTCGCCATGTTGCGACCCTCCTGGGCGTCGCCATGTTGCGACCAGAGCCACTCTAGCACCTAGGGCAGAGGCCACAGAGCCATCCCCAGCGCCCGGGCCATCTTTGCTCCAATGGAGCCTCGGCTGCGGGAGGGGAAGAGAGAGACAGAGAGGAAGGCGCGGCGGAGGGGTGGAGAAGCAAATGGGCGCTTCTCCTATGTGCCCTGGCCGGGAATCGAACCCGGGTCCTCCGCACGGTAGGCCGACGCTCTACCGCTGAGCCAACCGGCCAGGGCCTGAGCCTGTGCTTTTTAACCTGTATTGCCTGGCTGGAAGTTGCCCCAGCCACTGCCTGCAGAGCATGAGGCCCTAAGCTCTATCAAGTCCTTCCTTCAGGTCCACTTAAATCACAGGCCTGGGAAAGAAGGCTTTGTCAGTCAGAAACACCAGCATAAGCCAGCAGGGCAGTGAGCAGACTGCGGGTTAGGTTCCCATCAGTATTCCACGGATCTGCTCTCCAGAGGCTGCCTGCTCCAGCAAGCTGCCTGTGCACCCTTACCCACAGCACTTCCGCAGTCCTCTTCATGGGAATGTGCTTTGTTAGCCTCTATAGCTGGTGGAGGCACCCCTTCCCAAGAGGTCCTAGCATAGGGAAGCCGGCTCTCATGCCCTTCCTGCATGCTGTTGTTTGGGGAGTCAGAATTATACAGAATCTCTGGCTACAGCCCACCCAGAAGGCCACTGCTGACAGTCTCCAACAGTCCCCTCTGTCAGGGAACATGGGTGACCACACCCTTGGTGCTTGGAGGAACCACTCATATACTGCCCACACTCTCCGACTGGGTGGCCGGGAGTAAACACAGCCCAAAGCCGCTCTGGTATCAGTCTTCACAAGCATCCCACTCGCCCACCTCTGCTGGGGTTTGCTGCTGGTGTTAGCTCTGCGTTAGTGATCTCAAGCTCAGCCGCAGGCACACCCTTTTCTCGGCTTGTGAACATCTTTGCCCTAGCTAGTTTCTTCTGTCTTCCCTAGCCCTCCCTTCTCCTCAGTTCCAAGTAAAAGCAGCCCTTCCTCAGATCAGTGAGGAATTTGGAATACACTATTCTCAGTCTTACTTCCTTCAGAGTGGATTATATATTCAGCCACCTTTTCGCCCAATTGTACCTTTGTTTGATGTAAGTGTATTTCAGATGATACTGGGATTGTTTTTCTGTCTCTAGTTGTTGAACTTGTTGAAATTTCAGGGAGAGGTATCAGGAGCACCCCTCACAGAGCCATTTCTGTGATGTCACTCCTCTCTTTCCCTTTTCTACTCCCATTTTCTCTTCCATTTTCCCTCTGACCGCTTTCCCTCTGGTCCTTTCCTCAGCTCACATTGTTTATTAGATTCCTCAAATGAGTGAGGTCATATGATATTTTTCTTTCTCTGCCTGGCTTATTTCATTAGCGTAATAGTTTCCAGGTCCATCCATGTGGTCACAACAGGTAAGATTTCCTTTTTATTCATAGCCTTATAGTATTACATTGTGTATATACCACTCATATACTGGTGGATACTTGGGCTGTTTCCAGATCTTGGCTATTGTAAACAATGCTGCAATAAACATGAGGGTGCATTTCTTCTTTTGAATTCATGATTTGTTATTCTTAAGATGTATTACTAATGGTGGGATAGCTGGGTCAAAAGGCAGTTCTATTTTTAATTTTTTGAGGAATTTTCATATTGTTTTCCACAGTGGCTGCACTGTCTGCATTCCTTCCAGCAGTGCAGGAGAGTTTCCTTTTCTCCTCACCCTCACCAGCACTTGTTATGTGTTGTTTTGTTAATAAGCGCCATTCTGACAAGTGTGAGGTGAAATTTTATTGTGGTTTTAATTTGCATTTCTCTAATGGTTAGTGATGTTGAACATTTTTTATATGCTATTGGCCATCTGTATGTCCTCTTTGGAGAAGTGTCTATTCATTTCTTTTGCCCATTTTTGGGTTGTATTGTTTACTTTCCTAGTGTTGAGTTTTACCAGTTTTTTATAAATTTTGGTTATTAACCCTTATCAGACATCTTGGCGAATGTATTCTCCCATTGTGAGGATTGTCTTTTTATTTTGTTAATGGTGTCTTTTGCTGTGTGAAACCTTTCTAGTTTTATATACTCCCATTTAGTCATCTTGTCCATTATTACACTAGCCCATGAAGATAAATCAGCAAAAATTTTGCTATGGGAGATATCGGAAAGTTTACTGCTTATGTTTTCTTCTAAGGTGTTTATGGTTTCACAACTTACATTTAATTTTTTTTATCCATTTTGAGTTTATTTTTGTGTATGGTGTAAGTTGGTGTTCCAGTTTCATTTTTTTGCAAGTACTTGTCCAATTTTCCCAACACCATTTGTTAAGGAGATTGTCTTTACTCCATTGGATGCTGTTATCTATTTGTCAAATATCAATTGTCCATATGGGTGTGGGTTTATTTCTGGATACTCTGTTCTGTTCTATTATCACCTGATCATGATGTATAATTTTTTTTTTATGTATTGCTGGATCTGGTTTGTTAATATTTTGTTGAGAATTTTAGCATCTAAGTTCATCAAGGATATTGGTCTATAGTTTTCTTTCTTTGTAGTGTCTTTGCCTAGTTTTGTAATGAGGATTATGCTTGCCTCATAAAAGGAGTTTGGAAGTCTTACTTCTTGAATTTTTTGAAATAGCTTGAGAATCATAGGAGTTAGTTCTCTTTGAATATTTGGTAAAATTTGCCTGTAAAGCCACCTGGCCCAGGACTTTTGTTTGTTGGCAGTTTTTTGATAACTGTTATAATCTGATTTGATGAAATCACTCTGTTTAGGTTTCCTGATTCTTCTATACTGATTTTTGAAAGATTATATGTTTTGAGAAATTTGTCCAGTTCACCTAGGTTGTCTAATTTTATGGCATACAGTTCTTTATAGTATTTTTTTTACAATCTTTTATATTTCTGCTGTGTCAGTTGTTAGTTTTTCTCTCTCATTTCTTACTGTATTTATTTGAGTCCTCTCTCCTTTTTTCTTGATGAGTTTGGTTCATTAATCTTGTTTACTTTTTCAAAGAACCAGCTCTTGGTTTCATTGATCTTCTGTATTTTTTTTTTGGCATCTCTGTCATTTATTTCTGCACTGATCTTTATTATTTTCTTCCTTCTACTTCCTGTGAGCTTTTTTTGTTGTTCTTATTCTAGATTTTTTAGGTATAAGGTTGAGTTATTTATTTGGTTTTTTTCTTGCTTCTAAAGGTGTGCCTGTAATGCTATGAACTTCCCTCTCAGTACTGTTTTTGCTGTGTCCCATAAATTTTGAGTTCTTGTATGTTCATTTTCATTTCTTTCAAGAATATTTTTTATGTCTTCTTTGATCTCATTGTTAACCCATTTGTTATTTAATAACATGCTGTTTAGTCTTCAAGTGTTTGAATGTTTTTCAGTTTTTCTATTGTAGTTTATTTCTAGTTTCATGCCATTGTGATAAGAGAAGATGCTTGATATGATTTCAATTTTCTTAAATTTATTGAGACTCATTTTGTGTCTGAACATGTGGTCTATCCTAGAGAATGTCCCATGAGCACTTGAAAAGAATGTATATTCTGCTGCTTTATGGTGAAAAGTTCTAAAGATATCTATTAAATCTAGTTGATCTAGTGTGTCCTTGAAGGGTACAGTTTCTTTGTTAATTTTTTTCTTGAGGATCTCTCCATTGATGTTAGTGGGGTATTAAAATTTCCTACTATTATAATATTGCTGTTGATCTTGCCCTTTATGTCTATGGAAATCTGCTTTATAAATTTAGGTGCTTCTATATTAGGTGCATTGATATTTATTATGGTAATATCTTCCTGTTTGATTGCTCCCTTTATCATTATGTAGTGAAATTTTTTATTCCTTACTATAGCCTTTGTTTTATAGTCTATTTTGTCAGATATAAATATTGTGACCCCAGCTTTATTTTCATTCACATTTGCATGAAATATTTATTTCCATCACTTTTGTTTCAGTCTGTGTGTCTCTTTTGTTTTGAGGTCAGTATCTTGTAGACAGCATATGTCTGGGTCTTGTTTTCTTATCCACTCAGCTACTCTGTCTTTTGATTGGAGTATTTAACCATTTACATTTAAGGTTACAATTGATATGTAGTTTTTTATTGACATTTTATTCTTTAAACTCACATTTCTCTTTTTCTAGATTTTTCTCCCTTTACTCTGTTTACAACAGGCCCCTTAACATATCTTGTAATATTGGTTTGATTGTAATGAATTCCTTGAGTTTTGTTTTTTTTTCTGGAAAGCTTTTTATCTCTTCTTCAATTTTAAATGATAGCCTTGCTGGATAGAGAAGTCTTGTTTATAGACCCTTGTTTTGCATTACTTTAAATATTTCTTGTCATTCCCTTCTGGCTTGTAATGTTTCTGTTGAGAAGTCAGATGTCATCCTTATGGGGGCTCCTCTGTAGGTAATTGACTGCTTTTCTCTTGCAGCTTTTATTATTCTTTACCCATTAATTTTGATTTTTTAATTATAATGTGTCTTGGTGTAGGCCTCCTTGGATTTATTCTTAATGGGACTCTATGTGCTTCTTGAACTCATGTGACTTTTTGCTTCATTAATTTAGGAAAATTTTCAGCTATAATTTTTTTGAACAGGTTCTCTATTCCTTGTTCTTTCTCTTCTCCTTCAAGAACCCCTATGATGTGGATGTTGTTTCTCTTCATGTTTTCAGAGTTTCCTCGGATTTTTTTTTTTCTGCTCTGCTTCCATGTTTTCATTTATCTTGTCCTCTAAATCACTAATTCTATTCTCAGCTATAGCCATCTTGCTTTTAATTCCTTCTAGTGTGGTCTTCATTTCTGATATTGTATTTGTCATTTCTGACTGGTTCTTTTTTATGATTAAAAGTCCTCTTTGATGCTTGCTATCTCTTTATTTAGTTGCTCATTATGTTCATCCATTGTTGCTCTAAGATATTTGAGCATCTTAACAATCATTATTTTAAACTCTGCATTCAGTAATTTGGTTATTTCCATCTGTTTGAGATCTTTTTTCTGGGGATTTATGTTGTTGATTCATTTGGGTTGCATTTCTCTGCCTTCCCACTTTGTCTTATATAGACTCCTCCTTTCTATTTTGTTTATGTAGCCAGCTGAGTCTAGAGTTGGTATTGTCTGCATCCAGATTCCAGTTGTGTTGTTTCTAGATCTTCTTGGATTGGCATCAGTTGCTGTTTCTAAACTGCTGTGAGCTATTTGTCTGGGCACTGTTCTTTTTGCTATTTGTATCGGCGCTTTCTATATCTTAACTGGGTCAGGTGTGAGGAGCCCATGCTTAAGATACCACTCTAACAAGGGTTGTTAGGTTCTGAACTGATGATCTCCATATCTGGCCTCTGGATGTGCCCTCCCTGGACCTTTTTGGCCAGATCATGGTGCAGACCAGTGGGGGTCACTGCCTATGACTGGCCTTTATCTACCTTTCTGGAGCAACAGGCGATCCAGATGCTGTGGCTGCCTCTTCTGAGCCCAGGTACCATGGTTAATATCAACTGCACTCTTAGGCTAGCTTTTATCTACTTTTGGCCTGAAGGATATTTGTTTAAATGTTCAGGTTCCCCTGAGATCCACTTTCTGCCACCACTTATTGGTAGCTACTTGTTGGGCTCAGTACTATAAATCAAGGGTTAGGTAAGGTATTGGATGTGGCTTGCCCTTCTTAGCCTCAGGTGTCATTCTATCCAGACTTCTTTTTTCTTTCTTTTCTTTTCTTTTATTTAATTTAATTCTTTTATTTTTAATTTTTTTTTCAACTCTCTGAAGAGTGTGGCCACAGGAGTCCAATGGGTGTGGCCTACGTGTTCTCGAGGTGTGTTCTGTCCTCAGGCCCTCCACCACAGCTGCCATGGCCTTGGATGTCCTGGCACGGGCTGGCCTGCTGCTGCAGCTACTATGGCTTCCACCTCGCCTCCACGGGTGGGGATGCATGTGTGTATTTGGGCCTCTACCATGGCTGACACCTGGCCTCTGCCCCACCCCTGTGGCAGAACTGCAGGAGTTGGTATGCCCCATCCACAGCTGTGGCTATCCCCAGCTTCCCCCTTGGATGGGACCACACTCCCACATCCCGCTGCCGCCCATTCTTTTGTGGGCACTCAGCAGTGTGGGGGTGGCAATGTAGCTCAGACTTCAGCACAAAATACTGTATCCCTGATGGACTCCATGCTTCTTAGGAACTCTTTGCTCTGACTGTAGCAGGAGAGCTTCCATTTGGCTGGTGACCTGTTTCCCTCTGCTGGTGTTGCTGGTTTGAAGAAAAATATTCAGTTTAGATTTGGGGAGTGACTCAGCCCATGGGTGAGGGTGGTTGTCCTTCAAAATGTTTCTCCCTGTGCCTCCTAGATTACATTTTCTTTCTGCTACTCCAGTCCTCCCAGCTCTCCTCATCCCCCAAAGCCCCGGCTGAGTGGTTGTGAAAGAGATTTCTGTGTGGTCCCTTTCAGTTGAATCCTGGGTTTGAGAAATCTGTATCTTTTTCGCAAACAATGTCCTGGCTCATTTTACAGCTAAATACTGTCCATACACCTCTCCTAGGCTTTGGGACTGCAGGCTGGGCCTTCCTTCCTGAGGCCCAGGACCCTTCCCTCTCTGCTAAACTCACTTCCTGCCACACAAGTCACTCTGGGAAGCCGCTCACTTTTGGGAGCTGGGCAGCCCTCTCCACATTTTTGCTTTTCCTACCAGTCTCAGTGTGGCTTCTTTGGTGATCTTTGGTTATTGATTCTTCTTGGTTTAGCCCAAAGTTGGTTTTTCCAGATGACTGTTCTTAAAATTAATTTGTAATCCTCTTTAGTTCTAGGAGGTGGAAGTTGGAACGTCTGCCTACTCCATCACCATCTTGCTGCCCCCTTGCTGACCTGGGCTTAGCCCTTGGCTCAGCCGAGCTCCCAAAGATGCTCTACAGTTAATAGTGCAAGGTTGGAAGGGAGGACGGGAGAACAGGAGCCTGATCAAGCCCTGAGGGGTTAGGCTGAACCACACAGGCTCCCAAACACCTTTCTATTCCCCGGTGAGAATTTGGCAGTCACCTTCCTGCTGGTTCATCCAATAATGCAGTGCTGAAAATATTTTTTTAAGCAAAAGGACAAGAAGAATATAAAATAAAAAGCATTTTTAAAATTCTATTGACATGCTGAAAGTTTATAAAAGTATTCAACAAATATGTACTACCTTCCATGAAAAGGAAGACTGAATGAGAGGATCAGAACAATATTCCAGAAGGTAGATCCTAAAACAAGAAGAATAACTCTGATGTTTTAAAATTTAATTAAGTGACCCCCAACCTTTTGCAGGTTAGATTTTAGAATTTCAGTAACCAGTGACTTTTTTTTACCTTTTATTTGGTCCTCCTTTAACTAGAATATAGAATGTTTTGATCCTAGATCTATTCTATCTTTGTTCATTGGGTTTGTTGGAGCAGTTATCTGGTCTCTAGTTTCAGAGGTCATAGATAGAGAGAATGTGGCTGCAAGAGCTATATTTAATGCATTACATGACTCATCTGTACCTACACCCGATTTTTATGATGACATCCTTCACAATGAGTAGATGCTGAAATGATGTGAATGTTTTTGGAGACCTAAGATGGTGTGAACGTATTTTGCATGTATGGCAATGTGAGTCATTGGGGATCTGAGGGAGGACTAGGAAAAATACTTTCTAAAAATTATGCCCAGTGAGTAATGAATACCCTTGAAAAAGATGTTGCACTAAGGTATGGGTTTATTCCTGACTTCTTAACTTGTCAAATATGACAAAGGCAATATAAGATGACTCTCTTATATAATCTATTATATAAGACTTCAGTTTCTCTACCTGGTGCAGACATATTCTCCTTCTGTCTTTGAAGAAGCAAACTTCCATGAAGCAAAAAAGTCAACATGGAAGGGAACTGTGGACCATCTCTCAGAGCTGAAGGCCTCCATCCTATGACTAGAAGGAACTGATTCTGCCAACAAACACAGAAAGTAGGAATAGAATCTTGAAGTCACATATGAGATTGCAGCTCCAGGTAATACCTCAATTCATCCTGTGAGATCCTTAACAAAA
Source organism: Saccopteryx leptura (assembly GCF_036850995.1). Taxonomy (NCBI): domain Eukaryota; kingdom Metazoa; phylum Chordata; class Mammalia; order Chiroptera; family Emballonuridae; genus Saccopteryx; species Saccopteryx leptura. The sequence goes on from NC_089507.1 coordinate 22,622,975, forward strand.
GACCGGCTAAGCCATATTCAGACTCTTGACCAACAGAAATTGAAATAATAAATGTGTTTTTTAAGAAGTTGTAGCAATTTTTACACACGGTAGAAAACTAATTCAATGCATATTCTGATTTAGTCAATATAACAAGAAGTTTAGATCAAGTAGCTGATCTCCAAACTAAAATCTAAATTTTATGATTTGGTTGAAATGCCAAGTGCTAGATAAATTAATAAGTCATCCTTTAAGAATCATTGAATTTTAGGATATCTATTTAGCTTATGCTAGCATAAGGAAATTCATCAAGAAGGTATGGATGTGTCACTTGAGTTCCACGTTAATTGTAGAATACCACAAAATGCATTTATATCTTTAACTTGCACTTGGAACATGGCTACTAAACGAATAATGAGCTAATCATATTACAACCTAAAGAAATTTTTATGAGAGGACGTTAAGTGTGTATCACTCCCTGTCCTCAGTGCAGGCATTTTCACAAAAAAATTATGCTATTCCAGTGATGGGTAATAAGTATAAAATCAAATAGAAATGCTATCATCTAGAAAGTGTATTTTTAAATTATTGCACTGCTGTTTTTAAAATATTTTACCTGATTTTCTAGATACTACTATGATTTTATCTTCATGATAAGCAACTGATAATACTACATAGACACAAATTAAAATCAACTTTCTGAAAAAAAATTAAGAAATGTGAAGGCAAATAATTTTTCTTCGAGAAGTTTAAAAAATTTTATCCTTGCAAATTCTCTTAGAAAATGTACAACTTTATTATATAAAATAAGTTTTATATAAGTATGTGTACTGATATGGTTTATTATATACAATATATGTGTATCTTTGTATAAAATGTTTTGATTAACCAAAATAATTATGCTGCCATAAAACACAAAAGCCCACATTTGATGTGATCTCAGCAACCTAAAAAAAACCTTATAATGAAAAATTCCAATATATTTTTACACTTTTCTCATTATTCTTGCAAAGATTAATGGAAGCAGAGACACAGAGTGATACAACAAAAAATGTGTTATCTTTGAACACTCTTCTTTAATTGTATTATTGGTTAATAAAATAGTGGATCTGTAATTTTATAAGAATTGTGGATCTGGCACCAAGAATCAGGAATTTCATTCATCATGAACGCTCCCAAAATTCCTAGGTCCTACGTAGAATTTAAGTATCATGTTTTTATCTTCCAGTGGAAATAAGAATTTCATATCTAAAAAACAGATACTACACCAGGAGGTTTAAGCCAACATCGGGCATTATCGCTATGGTGAAAAAAAAATTAAAGTCATGATACACATAATTGCATAGATTTCACTTATCATAATATCAATAAATATTTTGTTTTCTTTAAATTATATATTTATTCATTTTAGAGAGAGGAGAGGGAGAAGGAGGGGGAGGAGCAGGAAGCATCAACTCCCATATATGCCTTGACCCAGCAAGCCTGGGGTTTTGAACTGACAACCTCAGCATTCCAGGTCAACGCTTTATCCACTGTGCCACCACAGGTCAGGCAACATTTTGATTCTTAATTAAGAAATTCAAAAAATAAAATAACAAACAAAACAGAAGGGGGAATTTGTGAGAATTAAAAAAGAAATATAACTATCCAATAAAATATACCTGTAAGAAACATGAAAATCACTATTAATATATTGAATTTTGAAGGGACTCTCATCTATTAATAAGATAAAAATGATCTACAGTCCAAATCTATGCATCTTAATAAGCTCCATAATGATTACCATACAGTGGACATGTATTTGAAATAAGATAGATGACTAAATAATTCTTTTTTTATTTTTCTATATTACATTTTAATACATTTCTTTATAATATAACCATGAATGAATTAGCAATATCTAGTGACAGTTTTAAATATTATAACCAGGTAAAAGTTATTGTCATCTGGTGGAGAACAAGAGTGCTGTTAATCATTTTATAAATCAAAGAATTGTCCTCCACCACAAAATGTAGTTGGTCCAAAACATAGCAGTGCCATGACTGGGAAACTCTAATGAAAAGACAAGAAAGTGTGCCTGACCAGGCGGTGGCACAGTCAATAGACCATTGACCTGGGACACTGAGGACTCAGGTTCAAACCCCAAGGTCACTGGCTTGAGCACAGTCTCATCCAGCTTGAACCTGGTCTCACCAGCTTGAATGCAGGGTCACCAGTTTGAGAGCAAGGTCACTGGCTTGAGCACAGTCTCATCCAGCTTGAACCTGGTCTCACCAGCTTGAATGCAGGGTCACCAGTTTGAGAGCAAGGTCACTGGTTTGAACGTGTGATCATAGACATGATCTCATGTTCGTTGGCTTAAGCAAGGGGTCATGGGCTCAGCTGGAGCAACCTGGTCAAGGCACGCATGTGAAAGCTATCAATGAACAACTAAAAGTGACACATTATGAGTTGATGCTTCTCATCTCTTCCTTTTGTCTGTCCATCTGTCTCTCTCCTGAAAAAAAAAAAAAAAAAGACAGGATAGTGTGAAATCAGTTAATTGCTTGCAAAATATAGGCAGAATTGGTGCAAAGCATCTCTTAGATGATGCTAAAGGAGTGTTTGGTTTATCAGGAATACTTTCTTTAAATTAGACAATTTCGTATTAGCACTGCTTGATTTCCTCAACTGTTCCTGAATCTGTTCTGCTGTAGACATAACATTTCAAAAGGAAGGTTAAATGTGAGAATGATGAAAATGTAGCAGAAATGGAGACTAAATTGACAAATCTTCTCATTTTAGAATGACAAAACAGTTCTGATTGCCTAATGAGAGATTAATTGAAAATGATTTGGGTAGAAAAATAAGATAATTTATTGATATGAATATGGTAATATGAATAATTTGATATTCACAGCAATAATTTGAGTGCTGTGGCTTTTATGCTGAAAGTTCTCCATTAGAATGTGAATCTAAAATTTTAAATGACTGGTAATGTAGTAAGAACTCATGACTACATGTCAAGATAAACTATTCTAAGGAGTCTTTTTGAGGATTCCAAATAAAATTAGACTCAGCAAGATCAAAGCTAGACATTCGATTAGAAATATAAATAGGCTCACACAAACTCTTTTGATTTTGAATAGTTGTGCAGTATTACACATCCATCAAACAGTTCTACTGCATTATAGTCATGACACAAAAAATAGTTCCAATATTAGTATACTTCAGTTATTTAAGTACAAATTTCAAAGTACAGATTTCAACAACCATTTCTTATCTCTGCTGCCTCTTTTTTTTATAGGAAGAAATACTAAGCTGACAATTAGTTTTTTATTTGAAGCATTGATTGTTGCAATTGAATGTTAAGATGAGGTTAGCTTGAAGTCAGAAATTTGTCACTCATTACTTTATCCCCAGTTCTTAGCCCAGTGCCTGGCACATAGTGGGTGCTCAATAAAAGTTTAAATGAATGAGGATGATCATACTCATTCTATATGAGGGTTTAAAGACTAATCTCCAACTTATTATCTATTTTTCACATAATATCTTTGGAGAAAGTTTTTTTTTAATTATATATATATTTTTGTTCAATTTATCCACTGTAGTCTTAAAAGTGTTTCATGCTATTTGTGCTTTCTCTATGGTGCAGTATAAACCATTGTTGGTATCTTATTGCCTCTGGCTCATTTATTCCATATTTTTGTTGTTGTTTTTGCAACATGTACAGGGCATGCTAAGATATAATAAACAGAAACCTAACCATTCTATTTCAGGGTTAATGTAAGTTATGGAGTCATTTATTTTATATGATTTATAAAATGTCCAGCATGTTTCTAGTATTCACCAATATAAATGTGAGCTGAATAATTTGGGGTCAAAATAGGACTCATTAGTATAGTCACTGTCAGTGTTTCAAGTAGTGTTTCAAGTGTAATACTTCACTGTTCGGTTCTTGGGACCACATAGCCAAATCAAAAGTTAAAAATTACCCCAAATCTTGTGGAAACAACATGAGTGACTACTCTTTGAAAGACTGACTGCACTAGAAAGGAAAACAAAGAAAAAATACTATGACAGATATTACTGTATTTTCCCATGTATAAGACACACCTTAACTTTGGGGATTTAAATTTGGGAAAAAAATGTATTACATAAAGTTATTGAACTCAATTTTTATTCATCATAAAATTCAGATAACTCCTCCTCACTATTTCAAAACTCCCATCCATTAGCTTGTCCTCATCTGTGTCTGATGACAAATCACTGTCTTCATATATTGCCTTGTCCTCAGTTCTATCTATGGCATTTGAAATGCCACAACCACTGTATAAGATGTACCCAGTTTTTGGACCCCAAATTTTTTGGAAAATGGGTGCATCTTATACATGAGGAAATACCTTTTACTCTAATATATACATATACATTTAAGGTAAATGAGAAAGGGATGAAATGGCTGACATAGAGTCTTGGGCAAAGGATTTACCATTTGGTTTTGCTGTTATCTCCTGAAGTTTGAAAAACAGAGAAATTATAGTAAATGTGTTGTGACTCAACTTTTTTCTTTATTCCTAAGTTATTGGAAAAAATTTAGACAATACAAAATCAATAACTTCATTTAAAGAATATAATGTTCTCCCTCCAGATTCAGAAATTCACTGATATTTATTTCCAATTACTAATAATAACTCCTCATAATTGGACAGAGAAAACAGCCAAGCAAAGGCCATTATTGAGGAACAGCAGAGGACCAGTGCATTTCAGTGAAGTAATGCACACTAGATACTTTGTAACTCACAGGGTTCTCAGAGACAAGACAAGAGATCAACTTTGTAAACCATGATATTTCAAAGGGGAGTGGTTCATATTATTACAGCATCAGAATTAAGAATTAGCTGGCACAATTAAGCCATTAGCTAAGAGTGATACATAACAGCTACATCAGAAAAGTTCTGTAATTGGGAGAGCTGAGTCCTTGTAAGATATTCTGAAACCGCTAAGGCTAGGTGAGGTGGTGGGGTGATTAGTTTCAAGTGCATTGGGCAATGTTCCCTTCTGTTCTTGTCCTCCGTAGTCTTTTGAATGTTTAGAGCAAAAGGAGATGATGGAGAGGTGAATTTCTTTGTAGTTCAATGCCTAAGTGAAGACTGAAATTGATGCTAATAGGAAAGACTGCCAAAAAATTATTTATAATTGCACCACATTCACACCCCAATGGCAATGTATCTTCTGTACCTCTCACTCATCTTATAAAAGCTCTTGGAATTCCTTGCATACTCTCAAATTATTAGATAAAGCTGCATTAATATAAATTTATAACATATCAACATGATATTAAAAATGGTTAAAATTGGCCTTAGCAAGGTCACAGAGTGGATAAAGCATGTCCCAGTTCTCCATAGGTCACATGTGTCAAGCAATCATTGAGTATACAACTAAATGGAGCAAATAAGTGAAGCAATGAGTTGCTGTTTTTCTCTCTCTCTTAAATAAAAAAAAAAAATTACCTAAAATTTGTAGATGCCTTAACAGTCTTACTATATTTCAGAATGTTAAGTGTAAATAAAAGTGGATTCAAAGTTCAGAATAAAAAAGAATGTTAGATACAGTTTGAAAAGTTGAAAAGGTAACTGTTTTAGGTCAACCACAATGACTTGAAATCTGTAAGCAGCTACTTACAAGAATATTTTTCTGCACAAAAAAAGTAAATAAAGAAGAGAGATATAAAAAGAAACTAACCTCTTTTGAACTGAACTGGGCTTTGGACCATTAATAACACAGTTCAAGGGAGTTTCTACACAAAAGACTCAAGCAAAGAGGAAACAATTCTTATTAAGAGTGTCAGGTGGCTTTAAGAGGCATAGTCAGAACCTTGAACTATAGCAGATACACCTGGGAAGAATGCCAGAATGGACTTTGTTCTGTCAGTGGCCAATGTAGAGAAGGATGGTGTTATCTTCAACTGAGGTTGAATGCAAAGTTGAACTCAGTACATAAAACCTGAAATCCCTGAATAGTGTGTGCATAGTACAGTCAGGTTGAAAAATGAAACATGATCATGCATTTTAAAATATTTTGTACCTCCCAATGTGGCAGAAGAGTTTTGCTCTTTAACCTAAGTGCTTTTTGCTAGAAACACTCCCAATGAAAAATACTGAGTAAGAAATAATAGAGAAAAAGTCCTATTCTCCTTGTAAGATCCCTACTTTTAAATGAGAGACTTCACAGGCTCCTGGGAGGTGATAGTAGACCACCACTGGGTTTGAAAACAATCTGAATAGAATTTCCCATGTTTCAGGAACTGTGTTAACCGTATTACATAAATTACTGTATTTAATTATAGCTACAGAAAATTGTATTTCTATTGATACATGAAGGAGATAAGGCTCAAAGCAATGAGGTATTAGAAATACCAAATATTTTTGATGACAGAGACTGGATTAAAAACATGATAGATCTCTTTCCAGAGTCCATGTTCTAAAATTACATGCAACACTGTGAATTGGTGAACCATACCATTTGTTAGTCAATCAAGTTTGCTTTAATATTAAAACCTCCAAAGAGTTAGATTCACGCCATTATGAATAATATTTAGTCCATTTTTGTAGTTAGAATCTCCTCTTAACCTGTAAACTCTTATTTTTTTTTATTTTAATGGGGTGACATTGATAAATCAGGGTACATAGGTTCAGGTTATTTTGACATTTGATTATATTGCATATCTATCACCCAAAGTCATATAGTCTTCCATCACCTTTTATCTGGTTTTCTTTGTGCTCCTCCTCTCCCCTCACCGCCTCCCTTCCCCTCCCCACCCCCGGTAACCACCACACTCTTGTCCATGTCCCTGAGTCTCATTTATGGAATCATATAGTTCTTAGTTTTTTATAATTTACTTATTTCACTCAGTATAATGTTATCAAGGTCCATCCATGTTGTTGTAAATGATCCGATGTCATCATTTCTTATGGCTGAGTAGTATTCTATAGTATATATGTACCACATCATTTTTATCCAGTCATCTATTGAAGGATTTTTGGTTGTTTCCATGTCTTGGCCACTGTGAACTATGCTTCAATGAACATGGGGCTGCATGTGTCTTTACGTACCAGTGTTTCTGAGTAATGAGGGTATATTCCCAGTAGAGGGATTGCTGGGTCATATGGTAGTTCTATTTTTAATATTTTAAGGAACCATCATACTTTCTTCTATAGTGGTTGTACTACTTACTTTACATTCCCACCAACAGTGGATGTCAGCTCTAATTTTTAAAAAGAAAATTATTTATTGATTTTAGAAAGAGAGGAAAGGGGAGAGAGCAGAAATCTCAAACTGTTTCTGTAATTGCCCTGACCAGGGATAGAACCCACAATCTTTGAGTATTGGGACAATGATTTAACTAACTGAGCCATCCGGCCAGGGCTTGTAAGTTTTAAACATAGAGAATTTGAAGAATAAAAATAAACACAAATTAAATATAACATTAGACATAAAGGGAAAAAAGGTAAAATCATTAATAAAGCAATACAAATATAGTATTTATGATTTGTTTTTTTAAATTGTTATTAAAACTATGCTCATGAAAATATACTGCTCACAAAAATTAGAGGATATTTTATCACTTTATATTCATTTTGAAATATCCCCTAATTTTTTTGAGCAATATATATGAAGTAGAGAATAATATCCATAAAAGAAATTTTTTTGCAGCAGACCTTCAGACCATACACGTTTTTTCTCAGGTAATTTTCCTTAAAAAAAAGAAAGTCAGGTAATCCCATCAAATTTCCAGGTGAATATGACAAAATCAGAGATCCTGGTGTTTTACGCCTGGGTATTATTTTATAAACATGACTGAATGATATTGAAAGATCAATGACACTGAAAAAAAAAGTTTTATGTTATTTATATTTCCCATAGAAAAGAGGCTCAGCAAACAGGGCCGTAGGAAGAACAGCAGATTTTCATCAGGAAACAGAAGCAGCTATGAGAGAGGTGTCTAATTTTTATTTGGATTCCTATAGGAAACACAAAGCAAGGAAGGGGAAATAGTTTATGATTGGAGGTTTTGAATAATAATAATTTCGGGCTATAGAATGGTTTCTAGTTGTCAGCTGCCTGTCCTAGGAATAACTAAGGCAAAAAGGTATTGTTCCCTGGGGTGTAAAACTCAGTAGAGGAGGCAAGTACCTGAATTGCTTAGTTTTTTGAGTGTTTTTTTTTTTTCTTAAGTGACAAGCAGGAAGACAAAGAGACAGACTTCCGCATGTGCTCTGACAAGGACCCACCTAGCAAGCCCTCTACTGGTGATGCTCTGTTCATCTGGGGCTGTTGCTCCGTTGCTTGGCAACCGAGTTATTTAAGCAACTGAGGTGAGGCCATGGGGCCATTTTCAGTGCCCGGGGCCAACTTGCTCCAACTGAGACATGACTATGGGAGTAGAAGAGAGAGAAAGAGAGAGAGAAAAGCAAGAGGGTCAGGGGTGGAGAAGCAGAAGGTCTCTTTTTTGTGCCCTGACCGGGAAACAAACCTGGGAAATACACATGCTGGGCTGACACTCTACCACTGAGCTAACCAGCCAGGGGCCAAATTGCTTAGCTTGTATATTAAATGTATGCTCCAAATTGATTCCCTTAAATGGCTATCTCAGAAGAAACAGTCTCTCCCCAGTCATAATGTGTTTTTTAAGATGTCAAAACATCATAATAACCAGAAAATAAATAAATAAATAAAGTTTTACGCTTGCCAAACAAACTAATGGTATTTTCTAGCGGAGTGTCCTTATCTAAGGCACATTTCTAGCAGGATACATCAGATCTGTCTACAGTTGCCTCTACAGGGATCAGCAAACTATGACGTATGAGTTAAAAATGTCTACATTTTTGAACTCTTGTAAAAATAGAATACAGAGATTAATGGAGACTATACAGTTATAGCTTGGTTTTCGTTGATAATTGGTCCAAAAACAATTGTTGAAATCCAAAACCGACAAAAACCGAGGCAATTATTTCCATATGAATCAATGTAAATCCAATTACTTCATTCTAGACACTCCAAAATACATACCATAAACATATTACACTGAACACTGTATATGCAGTAATCATTTATATATAATTGTAGTATTAGCACTTGCAATCAATAAAAAAAAGCACAAACACACTGGAAAGCAATGGAATTGTTTGGCTAGATGTGCAAGGTGATGCTCACACAACAAGAAACAATGCTACACTGAGCAGGAGAACAGGTGGGTTGTCCTTTGTTTTTGCAAAATTAGCAGCAAGGTCACATAGTCATGCTGATGAAATCTGAGGCAACCGAGAAAAACTGAGACAAATTTTTCTTTCTTTTTTTTTTTTTCATTTTTCAGAAGCTGGAAACTGGGAGGCAGTCTGACAGACTCCTGCATGCTCCCGACTGGGATCCACCCGGCATGCCCACCAGGGGGCGATGTTCTGTCCCTCTGGGGCATCGCTCTGTTGCATCCAGAGCCACTCTAGCGCCTGAGGCAGAGGCCAAGGAGCCATCCCCAGTGCCCGGACCATCTTTGCTCCAATGGAGCCTCGGCTGTGGGAGGGGAAGAGAGAGACAGAGAGGAAGGAGAGGGGGAGGGGTGGAGAAGCAGATGGGCGCTTCTCCTGTGTGCCCTGGCCGGGAATCGAACCTGGGACTCCTGCACGCCAGGCTGACGCTCTACTGCTGAGGCAACTGGCCAGGGCCGAGACAAATTTTTCAAGGAAAAACGATGGTAACCGAAATCAACGGAAACCAAGGCATTACTGTATGTGCCTCACTACGTTTAAAATATTTACTATCTAACCCTTTACATTAAAAAAGAAGAAATTGCCAAACCTGACTTACTATATAACCAAACCGCACATCTATGGATTTATGGTGAAGAATAAAATTTATAGAAATAACAATGTGAGAAACAAACTCATCTGCTGCATTAGGAGGTACAAAAATCTTTACAATGCATGATCATGTTGCAGTTTTTAACTTGACTCTACTGCACACACAGATCTAGTGTGACTCATTGAGCTCACTTATGGCTTATGCAAAAAATGTCATCTAAGCAATGTACCTATCAGCATACAAAATGTGGCTAGTTCATGACTAAAACAACTCCCTTCTATACTAATGTGATCTCATGTGGAGTTTAGAGATCTATTACATGCTCAGGGCCAGAGAATGGCATAATTTGGCAAGAAAGGACATCAGGACCTATATTTGTGGTCCCTGCCTCTGCTTTGCCAGTGCTCAGATTAATTGTAACCTTGATATTGTTAGTAAAGTTTATTGGGTAAGAACCTTGAATTTCTAACTCTCTAGTAACCTGGTCTTTGATAACTCATACACAGATTATATTCTATAATCTGCATATATAAAAATGTAATGGTGTGATGCTTTCATAGAAACTCTAAATTGTGAGAAAGAAAAATGACAAACTTGAGCATTTAAGATTGTTATAAGCTGAATTTTGTGAAACCCTCAAGTTCATGTGTTGAAGCCTTACTTTAACTCCATGTGTTAGTATTTGGTGGTACAGCCTTTGGGAGATGTTTAGCGGTGGTCATGAGAGTTTGGCCCTCATAATGGGATTAGTGTCCTTATAATAAGAGACACCAGAAAGTTTGCTCTCTATCTCGCTTCACTATATGAAGACACAGAAGAAAGGTGGCCTCCTCTCAGCAACAAAGTGAGTTCCCAACTGTTCTAGCACCTTGATCTCACACTTCCAGCTCCAGAACTGTGAGAAAATAAACTTTTGTTGTTTAAGGCACCCCATCTATAGTATTTTGTTATGGCAGCTCATGCCAACTAAGACAGATTTCTTTCAGAATACTTCTGCTAGAACAGGAAATGGAGATGTTACTGAATGTCCATGTTGGAGTTGATGCAGAGATAACGCATAATGATAGCATTGACTAGAATTGCATCCGCCATATGAACACTGAACAAATGAAGATGTTCTTTGTTTCCTTTGACTTCACATGCTAAATAGAAATTGGGTTCTCAGTGTTTGAGGTCATTCTAAGAGGCAAGGAGCCACTGCTTGGCCTTAGATGTCAGAAAATGAGGTGTGCTGGTGAACTCTACATCATCTTGAACAATTTTGTGTAGACCCTGGTGATGGTCGTAGTTACTTCTTTAAAAAAAAATGGTGACAGATAACCATTCTGTATGTGAAGCTGTTTATAATCTTCCTGAGACAATATTAAAGGTTTGTTAATACTGGCTGGCATTTCCTCTATGACATTTTATTATTTTTTTATAAATAGAGTCTTTGGCCTGATCTGTAGTAGCTCAGTGAATAAAGCATTGACTTAGAATGCTGAGGTCACCAGTTCGAAACCCTGGGCTTGCCTGGTCAAGACACATATGGGAGTTGATATTTCTTGCTCCTCCTCCCTTTCTCCCCCCCCCATCTTCTTCTAAAATAAATAAATAAAATCTTAAAAAAAAGAAATCGAGTCTTAAAATTTTTTTTACTTGTTATTAATGTTTTAATCTAGCCCTCAAGTAACCAATTTATTCTTTCTAGAGGTTGATGTAGCTATCATACTTCATTATTCTATCCACTTACATAAAATATTTTTCCACATTTATGAACTGTTAAATTCATTCAAACATTATTTATATGGCTTTTACCAAAAAAAAATCTTTAAATTATTCAATTTGGTTTTCTTCATTTTTTTTTTAAATATAATGATGCAAAGATCAATATTTCAGGCCTGAAAGAGTCGATTCTTTGCAGATCCATATAACAGTAATGAGGATTCTGGGGAATGTAATCATAAATGTGTAACTTTAAGGCCTGAAATCAGACCTTGTTTGAGAATATACAGAGTGGAAGTGATCATTTTCAATAGATAGGAGAAGAAGTTACCAGTCTCATTATGTGCAAATTGTAGCTCCTTAGGGGGCCAGAAGCATTGCATTTGACTAGTGGCATTTTCAACTGCAGTTATTTCTTTGCTAGGGTACCAACTGCCCTTTAGAATAAGACATTTGTGACCCTAAAGCAGATGCAAAGCTCTTTTCACTATTGCGTTTGTTTGTTACTTTGACCACCACAGCAGAAACATGAGCTTTTGAAATGACAACAATACTTCTTTCTGGTTTTATCTATGAATTTATTATTGGTGTATTGATAGTAATATTTGAGTGAGGAGAATGTTATAATTTTACAGAAAAATAGACATGTTTTTCTTAAACTCATTTTGCATGTTTGTTTTTTTTTCCTTTAGGTAAAATGTTCGGTGATTTTTTTAAGCTATACTACATAGTTGTTTATTTGTTCTTGGTGGAACTCCACATGTTCATACAATTAAATAATTTCTCCTTAAAGGATAGAAAACCAGAAATACTGTTACATTGCTTCATTAGATTGCTAACGAAAGAAGGAAGAACAAATAATTTGAAATTAGTAATAAGAGGTTACCTTATTAAAACTATCCAAGTCAACTTCAGACAAATGAATGCATAAATAGCTGTAGCATTTTTCATCATTAAATATGGGTAGAATTGTAAAACTTGCTTATTATAGAAATGTTGATTCTCATTAAATACTTTCTTATGTTTGAGACAGCACTATCTATATAACTGATTATCAGAAAAGTTAAATTATATGTTCAAGGGCACAGTGAGAATCTAGTAAGGACAAGACTCAAAAACTCATGCTTGTTAAAACTTTGCTCTTAAAATGTGAGCAATAAAGACATTAAAAGATGGCTCCATAACAAAAAATACACTATATACATAAACACTGTTGGGGGCCTCAAAAGGAAAATCAGCTCTGGTAGAGAAGGCTTCTACAGAGGTAGAGCTAATAATTGAGTAGAATGAAAGAAATTATGATATTCTAGACAGAAAAAAATAGAAGACATACAAGTTCAAGGCCACATAGAATAACTGGTCATGATTACAAAAGGTGAAGCGTGTGGGAAGAGTAGTATGGCTGAAATAAGAGGTTGCATGGGAGAAAGCTAGAAGATTGGTTAACCCTTTGTGTGAAGATGTGGCTACAATAATCTGTGTGATGTCTTTCTCATGCACTAAACTTTAAGTTTCCTGAGGGTAGGAAATGCTTCTATATCATTTACTCTATTTCCAGCATCTATCTGATGCCTCCTTCTTCTCTAGAAATATATGTTAAATGAATGAATTGATCATGTATGTATGATTTGATAGGTTGGAGTTAGATTCCATAGAGCCAAAAGGTTTTTTGAATGTCTCTGAAGGATAGTGACAAAATTGCAATTTTTTGTTGGTTTCTGAGAAATATAACTCTAAGAATAGTTTTTCATGGAGATAAATGATAATTTATATATACATATATATATATATATTTTTGTAGTACTTCTGTTGAATAGCAAATCACGAAAACTCTATCTCTTCCTCAGAAGGATGAAAGCATGAGACCATAACATCATCCTGCCTGGCAAGTATGTGATATGTATTAGAGCCTGAGATCATCAGTCATACTGTGGTAGATTTTACAATGGCCAAGACTTGTACCATAGATCACCCTTGGCTGGAGCGTTGAAAGCTTAGGAAGTTGAAGCAGAGGTCATTTATGATAAAAAGCACAAATGAAAATTCAGACTGGTTGCACCTGGTTTTTTCCCAGGTTAACATAAGGGAGAGGATAACATTTGCACCTTGAATAAGTCTTAGCAAAGATCTTCCCTGAGGAAAATGTTACTAAATTTTTTGAAAATAGAATTTATAGTCGGGACCACTGGCTTCTTTATTCCAGCAATGCACTGGTATATTGCATGAAAGTCCCACTGTGTTCAACTGGAAATCCTATTCCATCACAACTCACAATTATTTTAACAAGAGCTAAAGATATTAATTAGAGCCTCCAGGAAGCAGAGGACCCAGCAGTGGGAGACTTCTAAGTGGCTTCAAATATGTGAGTTTTAAGATCATGATTTAACAATTCAAAGCATAAATTATTTTTCAAAAATAAATCATTTTTTATGAAAATGATAATTTAAAATCATTAATTTCTCTCTTCCAATTATGTAGAAAAATAAATCCAATAAAAGTAATACTGATATTATTAATTCTAAAATAATAATTTATACCTTATGGAATATCATCTCATATTAATCTCACTGAAAACCTATAAATAGGCAGGTTCTGTCTACACTTCACAATGTATGAAAAGGTTAAACTGAAAGGAGCAATAATCTTTAACTGATTTGCCTCAAATTACAGAATCATAACAAATACTAGAACTAAGTAACAAATTTAATTTAAAGGACTACAAGATCATTTTCTGTTTGTTAACTCTTTTACCTCTCATCAATACAGATGTTAAATGTTGGTATTCTTCTGGAGTTATTATAAGTACTTCCAGCGTGAAACCCTTGGCACTGCTCACAAAACAGCAGCTGGAGTTCTGCTGCCTTGATATATCTCAGCAGCTGCTTTCGGAATCCTTGAAGCCAGACTCTTTTCCCCTCTGCCTCTGCTTTTCTTGGGAGCTGTTGATGTTGTGTTATCTTTTCTGCAAAAGTTGCTATGCAACTTTGCATAAATATTGCATTTATGGTAAGGTTTCCATTTAACTTTTCTTTAACCTTCTTTTTTTGTTTCTTCCCCTTCCCCAGTGACACCTAGTGGTCTTTTATTTACTTCCACTTTGTTTTCCAAGTAGGTATCTTCATCTTGGTGACAGAGACAATTATTACTTCTTAGTACCCTCTCATTTCCTCTTAGTGTATTTAGCATAGCAATAGTTTCTTAAATGAGGTGAACAAAATGATTTTTACATCCTTATTTGTTTTCCTTTTATAAACTTGTAATAGCAAAGCGCTGAGGCCATATTTTCTCCGCAGTCTTTCAACATATATTTTTGATAACAGTCAAATAATATTTTAGAGGTCAGTGTGTCATGATGTTAACATTGATAAGCTGCAGTGCAAGCCCAAAAGAATGGTGGATAATTTGGGTTGGAAAAGTAACATTTTAGATGAATAAATTATGGTTCTATTGTTAATCCAGAGCATTGTGGAATGTGTAATAAATTAAATAGTCTAAAACATTAATATTATTTTTGATTCAAGGATCTGAGGAATCTCTGATAAGAGTGTTATAATGCATTATATGCACAATGACTGTTTTCTCATTCAATGACTCTACTAGTACAGTTCAATTTAATTACTTTTTAATGGAATAAAAAATAGAATTTTTGTATACAATGGTTCAGAAAAGACCACTGCTACTTAGTGGCAGGAATAAAGATAAGAAATAGTCATCTTTTAAAAGATTATTTAAATTAATATAACATGAATGAGATACACTGTCCACAAAAGTCTTCTTCAGAAACAATTTGTAAAAAATTGTTAACTTTTATTAATCATTTACTATTTGACAGGTATTATACCAAACTTTTCACAGGCATTTTTTAAATTAATGTTCATAATAAAATAAGACGGGTACTACCAAGACATTCTAATGTGCAAATGGAGAAACACACTTTATTCATGCTAGAAATATATTCAAATTCTACCTTTAATTCCAGAAATAACATACTTTGAAAAAAGTAGTATCTAGAAAATAACCAAAACAGCAACAACAACTTTATTATTTTCAGTTTGGGTCCTACTTATCTGTAAAGAAGTAAGGAAGTCTATGTTTAGCAGAAAAAAAAATAGAGATTGCAAATCAGTTCTTATTGGCATTTATCTGTATGTCCATTTTGTTTTATTTCTACCATAATATTTATGATTTCATTTATATAGATTTTGGGGTTATTTTATTAAAAATTTACTAAGTGTCAAGTTAGATACTTAGCTACCTAATTTGCTACTATTTTGCATTATATATATAAGCATATTAAAATTCCTTTACATTAATAATTTAGCTTTAGCTCATAAGTTTTGAGAGTAATCATTTTTAAAAAATATTGAATTATAAATGTTTTCTAATTTCAAGCATGTGTACTTTCTTATTTAATATAAATTATTTGTATGTTTTAAGTTGCAAACATACACTTTAAGTTTTACTTTTAGATATGGTTTTCCAACAAAATATCATTATATTGTGATATTTTAGACTGAATTGTTACACAGATGATTGTCACAATGTAATGTGAAACAAAGTCAGGCAGGCACAAAGAATACATACCTATGATTCACATAAAAATAAAAATCAAGCAAAGCTATTGTTTATTTTAGAAGAGTATGTAGAGACTAGATAGGGGTATAAGGGAGGTTTTGAGAATGCAGATAATAATCTCTTTTTTATCTAAGATCCAAGTACAAGGCTACTGTCATTTGTAAAAATTCAAGTTGTATGTACTTTTATGATCAATGCATATTTTTGTATGTTTGTTATAGTTCAGTAAAAAAAAACCTTGAAAATCTCAATGAATTTGTTTATAACAGATTAGACAGAGCTGAAGAGAAAATTAGTAGATTGAAATAATTAGTAATTATGAGTTTATAACACAGAGATTCAACAAGAGACTATTATGAACCAGATGTTATAAGCTGTGGAGAAGAGAATGAGAAGTCTATTATTCCAATACTCTCTCTAATGTACATTTGTCACTCTTTCCATCGATACATAGGGTCTGCTTTCTCACTGCTTCAATCCAAAATGGCCCTTGGACATGATTGAACCAATAGAAGATGGCAACAGTGACAGTATTTTACTTGCAAGTGGACTCTCTGGAAAGTCTTACAATCAAGTTGTCCCTAAGCAGCCAGCAGCTGCCAGGTCTACTCTTCACATTTCTACAGATATACTCAATTAAGAAACAAACATATCAACTGGCTTTGACAATTCATAACTTTTAATAGAACAGGCAGTTTGAATTTCATGCTCTCATTAATCTCTTTTGCCCCTCAAGTCCTACATAGATGATTCCAAGTGGCTGTAAGTGAATTCTGAGCACAGTCTTAATCTGTGTCCTGCTTTAGATTTGCAAGGTTAGGAAACACATAATTCCATAAGAGGCTGCTAAAAAACTTGTCAAACTGTGTTGCAAAGGAGAATATTTATTTCTTTGGGATGTAAGGAAGTCTTCTCTGAAAGCAAAGTACTATCTTGCTATATATCCTTACAAAAACATTTGTAAACTGGTCATAAATGTCTAGCCATGTAGAAATGTAAGGAATTCTTGGAGAATTGTATTTCTACAGCAACTTCTGAATGGCTCTCCAATAGCATAAAAGGGTCTTATCTACTGTGTCAATGATAAAAGAATAAATGGAAAATCAAGAGCCATTCCATCTGAGGACCCCTATATACAAGCAGAAGAAATATTCAGTTGAGTGCAGTACAATTTGCTGACTCACATGTTGTGATTAAAAATAAACTGTGTTTTTGGATGATTTGTTACACAACATTAGATAACTCAAACAAAGATATTGAATTTAGATCATAAAAAAAAATTCTCTCTAAACACAGCTGGTTATGTTTAAGAATAGTTATGGATTGATTGGTATAAAATGATTATCAATAATCTCCTTCTAGAATAAATTTTGTAATAAGACTTTTCAAAAGCTATATGGGGAAAAAAAGTATTTCTGTAAATAAGATATTTTATATTTTGGTCAATCAGCAGATTTTTTTTTCTTTTTTGTATTTTTCTGAAGTTGGAAATGGGGAGGCAGTCAGACAGATTCCCACATGCGCCCGACCAGGATCCACCCGGTATGCCCACCAGGGGGCGATGCTCTGCCCATCTGGGGCATTGCTCTGTTGTGACCAGAGCCATTCTAGCACCTGAGGTAGAGGCCATGGAGCTATCCTCAGCGCCTGGGCCAACTTTGCTCCAATGGAGCCTCAGCTGTGGGAGGGGAAGAGAGAGACAGAGAGGAAGGAGAGGGGGAGGGGTGGTGAAGCAGATGGGCACTTCTCCTGTGTGCCCTGGAATCAAACTCAGGACTCCTGCATGCCAGGCTGATGCTCTACCACTGAGCCAACCAGCCAGGGCCCAATCAGCAGATTTTTATTCTTAGTGGTTAGAGTCTAGCTAAAACAAACAAGCAAAAAACACTTTTATAGCTATCACATCTGTAAAATTTTGAGCCAGTGAGAAGTGCTTTAGACTACTCCTACTACCAAGTCTATGCATATACTTAATAGCACCAACATTTGTTTGACATTTGATATGGGCCTGGTGAGTCCAACTGTGAGTTTTTCATTTGATTTTGTGGAATGAAGTAGAATACTTGAAACTTGTCTTTGTGGAAATTATTCTTTCATCTGTGTAAAAATAACCATGCATTGTTGATAACAAATTACCCTGAAACAAAAACTGAATAGCGACAAGATCCTCCTCTGCCCTTTGGCTTTTTCTGGGTTATACTTTTCCTCAGTCATGTTTCCCCAGTTTAGCCTTTTGACTGTTACTTAGTGATATAAAGTTGGCACCTTTTCCTGAAATATTTGCCTTTGACATAAATCTAGGCCAGGTTTTCTTTTTTATTATTAATTTAATCATAGTTTTGAGCTTTAATTAATATTCTTACTAAATTGATTGGGGATAACTTTGGTTAATAACTTTGTACAAATTTTAGGTGTACATCATTATAATATAATATCTATATCCTCTACTGTATGCTCACCAATAAAGGTCAGTATGCTCACCAATAAAGTCATCTCTTGTCAACATATATACTGTTCACAAAAATCATTTGACCTTCTTTAAAGACCTTTTCATTTATCTTTTAAAAATTTTTAAATTTTTATCTCTTCCGTCAAATATTATATCAGCAGCTCACGCTGACCGCACAGCTTAACTAACATCCCTCTCAATAACAATTTCATGCTTTTTCCTCACAGCATTTGATTATCATTAATAGAAAATATTAAAAAAATAGTTTTGTTGTTTTTCCTTATGATCTATCTTTAGTCCTGCAAATAAGCTTCAGGAAAACATGGGTTTTTCTTTCACTCACTGTAATGGTCTTAATGCTTAGTTCTAATTCATAGCAGTTACTCAAAAATGCTTGTTGAATAAATAAAAACATGAATTAATGGTGTATAATCAGCCCCTGGTTTCTAAAAAGAAACCTCAACATCATAATGACTTGTAAGAAAGTTTTATTTATCCCTTTGGCCAGGGATTCTGATCCATTTCAGGTGCAGATAAGGCCTCCAGCATCCGACACAGTGCCTGACAATGAGACAAGGAAACAGGGAATAAAGACACCTCACACTGGTCTTTAAACTCTCTCATACAGAAATGATAAAAAATAATTTAGTCACATTTCATTGTCCACAGGGCATGTAGGTTATGTTGGCATGTGCCAAAAAAAGAAGTCAGGCTGTGATAATATCAGAGATATTTGTATAGAATGCTAGGGAAGGCCCCTCTGAGCGTAACATTGGAGCTAAGCTTGGATTTCATTCTGGAGGTTGACAATTCTAGTGTTCTGAGACATGATTTAGATCACCAGTTCCACGTGGTCAGCCAAAAATGAATAAAGCTGTCCTTACCTCCTGGTGTGGCTGTACTAAATAGGGTAATTTATATGGAGCACTTAGCATAGTATCTGGAAATTGGTAAATGCTTAAAATCTTACCCATTATTGATATAATTATCACTGTCATTTAAAATAATCTTTAATTGAAATGGTAAGTCTTTCTTAAAACAATAAAATAGGAAAGCTTATTTAAAGAGAGTTGATAAGTGCTAAGGGACTTTTTGTGTAAAAATGGCCATCCATGGACTATCTCATAAGAGGTAAGTTTTGAATCACGTTAGGTTGAAGCATTGGCTACACACTAATTGTCAGGAGAGATAGATAGTGCTATCGAAATCAGAGCAGTGCTGGAGTACATGGACTGTATTGAATCCCGTGATATCTCAAAGATCAAGAAACTGATCCCTGCTAACAGGGTCAGACTTGTATTCCTAATTTATGGGTTTCTTTAAAGATTTTATTTGTTTGTTTTTAGAGAAGAGAGAGAGAGAGAGAAAGTGGGGGAGGTGAGGTGTGGGAAGCATCAACTCATAGCTGCTTATATATTATATGCCTTGACAGGGCAAGCCCAGGGTTTCAAACCAGAAACCTTAGCATTCCAGGTGGAATCTTCATCAACTTCACCGCCACAGGTCAAACCATAATTTATGTTTTATAGCCCATCTAGCACCAATGGCTCCTGGACTTTAGTAGTAATATATTGCTCAGCGATAACAGTTAATGCTGAATGTAGAGGGGGTCAATAAACTATTATCTTTGATTACTTTGATAGGGATGGTGAATTTTTAAAAAAAAATGGTCATCCATGAATAAATACCATGCATTGAAATGTTTTTAATATATTCATATAACAATATCAATAATTGTAAAATGCCAAGGTATTGACTATCAATAAGAAGAAAAAACATTGATGTTGGATTTAGGGAGAAAATTACAGTAAAAAAAACATTTCTGATGGGATTCAATTTACTAGAAAGAAAGATGAATTTACATGCAAAAGTAAAAAAATAGTACAAAAAGTAAAACTATAGGATTCTGTGTTTTCTATATTGCTTTTACCCCAATAATCAAAGTTTAAGATAATTAGGTATGTTGGTTAAACACATGCTACTAATTAATAAACTAATTACCATAGATTTTTTCAGTAAGGTAAGAGTGTATACCTTAATAACCTGATTTATTATGCAAGGTCATTAAATTGTTTAACTCATTGTTGCAAATGATGAAACTTGCTAGAATTTAGCTCATACTGGAAAGCTTAGTAGAAGATATGTTGTACAAAAAAGAGTTAAGAAGGTAGAGAAATAAGATCCAATATGGTTGCTTATAGTCATATGATACCAATTAGTGTTTTACTAACACTGAATACCAAAGAGCACCATTTGACTTACATTTCCATTTTGATTTAACACATTTCATCTAGGTGTTTAGTTGTTCACGGGTATGAGAATTTATTTTGCCATTCACTGAGATCTCAGTTGTAGCTGTCATAGTCCCGACTTATGGGAGCTGTTTCCACCTCAAGTTGAAGAAAAAAAAATGCCATTCCTCAAGGCACTAAATTACTTTTAGCATTACAATTTCTAGTCCTTTGTCTCTCCTTGATCCTCTGACATTTTTTTCATGTCTCCTCTTGTAGTGCACTTAAGCAGAGCTATTTTGATTAAATAACTCCCCAGAGGAGTGAGATTATAATACAATAGTCTTCCAAACAGGTTACTTCTGAGTACATATTGCCATTATGCAGTGCAGCTATAAAATCAGTATTTCAGAAATGCATGTTTCTCTGAAATCTGCCAAGTAGATGAATATCTCTTTCATTGTTCCTGACATCATTGAATTATAAATAATAAAGTGAAGCTCAATTTGTTTATTTGCAATAGAAAAGCTCTGAGAAAAATTTCAGTTATCAATGATATAGTAACCTCTAAGAAAGACAGTAACTTTAAAATTACAGTGAACGCTATCGGAAATAATTTCTCCTAAATTAGGCAATTGCTCGGAATTGCCATAAATCAATTCTCCAAATCCAATAGAGTTAAAATGAGTGGTGAGTATATTCCTAGTCAATTCATTTTTTTTTTCTTTTTTAGATTCAATCTGCTTCACTGTTTCAGAGTTAAGATGACATTAGATTGGCAAAATAATTCCTAATTAACATGATTTCACCCAGAACCCTTCACACCTAGTCCCTTACTCTTCTGAGATATTGGTATGCACCTTGTTTAAAAATATTTATTATTGATTGATTTTAGAGAGACAGAGAGAGGAAAGGAGAGAGAGAGAAAGGGAAACATTGATTTTGTTGTTCCATTTTGTTCTGCATTCATTAGTCACTTCCCATAGGGGACCTCACTCCGGATTGAACTGGCAATCTTGTGGTTCAGGAGGATGTTTTAACTGACTGAGCTAACTGGCCAGGCTTGGTTTGCATTTTTAAAAAATCTCCTAGGAAATGCACTCTTCCTTCTTTATGTCAAAGATCACTATCATTATACACTTGGAAAATTTCAAGTATTAAAGTAAGACGTGGCACAATTTAATTAAATCTTCAGAATGGATTTTTAACTAAAATATAACAAAAAATGAAATTTTATTCATGAGAGAAATTATTAATCTCTTTAAACTTTTCACAAGTTAGCCTTTTAGTAAAGATCATTTTATGTTAACTTTTTAGCACATAAGAAATAAATGAAGCCTGATTTTGCTATTATAGTTATCATTTCTTATAGCTCGCTTACTCTGCCTGCCTCAGTAACAGAAGTTCCTAAAACAAAACCTAAACAAGGCTACAATGTTTCAGTTATACAAGATAAATAAATTCTGGAGATGTAACATACAACAATGTGACTGTAATTAACAAAATTATACTGTATACTTTAAATTTGCTAAGAAGTTAGATCTTAAGTGTTATCACCTCAAAAAGTGAAGAAAATAATAACTGTGAGGTGATGGATGAATTATTTAGCTTGAGAGTGATGAATATTTTACAACATATATGTATATCAAATCATCAATGTATTTAATTGCATCATAAATGTATGCAATTTTAACTGTCAATTACACATCAATTCAGCTGGAAAAACATTTTAGTAAGAAAAGCTATTAATAATTGCCAAAGTACAAAAATGTACCTCTTTGAGGACCATATTATTCAGTAAATTTTGTGATGTATATTTTCTAAAAATCTTCTTTTTTAAATCAAAAGTCTACTTTTTTTTTCTTAGTGGATTAATTGGAACACCACCTGGTATTTATTTTGAAAGACTTAATACACTTTGGTAAATGGTTAAGAACTCTGAATTATTTATTATATATTTCCTTGGATTAGGGATAACAACACAAATCACAATGAATGGTAGCAGAATTCTATCACTAATCACAGAAATTAAAGAAAAAAGAAATCCTTTCTATTTTTTAGCCAGTTAAAGCTAAAAGTAAAAATTGAAGGTTTGCTTTGAATGCTGTTTCTTTTTATTTAAAGCTAAAAATTAAAAAGTAGTTGGATCTGTCTAGTATTTTTTATAGAAGATCGTATTTATTAAACAATGCATTTTCAAACTTTTATCTATTTAGGGAGGAGAAGGGTGAAAAATATTCTGAAATATTCTGATTTTCTCACTGAAATACATGCCAAATACTTTCAACTAAAAATATTTGCAATGTACCCTTAATTTCTAGAATATCCTGAGCTATGATTCTATATTAATCATGAGTAAGGAAAAAAGAGTAGTTCTTTCAAGGATAAATATTTTTTAAAAAAATATTAAAAGAAAAAGCTGTTATATTCTAATTCATCACACTGACAAGCCAATACCAAAATGATTTACTTCCCTTTCACCAATCCTTCATCATTTTCTCTGTGATCCCACAGCTACCATAGTCTCTTGACTTAAGCAAACAAGACTGAAAAAGAACATTTACTGTGTATCTAAATTAATGAATCCAGGGATAGAAAAGAAGCTTTCTGCCATTTGAGATATTTTTGGTCTCATGAAAGATAGAGGTGTTCATGAGGTCAAGCGCTCGTTTGGTTATAACTTCCAAGCATTCGAGCAGTAAGAAAAAAAGTTCTGTATTTTACTGAACTTCTTAAATTTTTTCTTCTTTTTTCTCTTTTACTATTCTATTTGTAGCACTCTTGAAAACACAATAGTCTCAAAAAAGTCAATTTTCACTTTTCTGTTTCCTAACTACAATTTCTGAATATTATTCACATATATCTCTCTCTCATTATATTTTATTTTGCTGTCACTCATGGTAATATTAATTTTAAAAAATTGTACATGATAGAATATATTTTGAGTATATTTTACACTTATTTTTACATTAAAATGGTCTTTTCTGCTAATTTGTTTTATAACAACACTAAAGTATATCAAGAAAAAAATTGTAGAAATGACATTAAAATCATATAATATTGAGATATTCATCATTTGTTATTTCCAATTATCATTTTAATGTTGTTACTTTTAATACTAGCTAAAGTTATATCTAATAAAATTTTATTCTTTCATGTTAAATATGTATAAAATTTAATTTTATGACAGAATAATTTTTATCTTAATATTGTAAATCCAGTGTGTTTAGATTTATTTATTTCAAAATTATGACTTTAAGATTTTTATCTATCTGGGTTTCAAAAAATCTGATCCTTCAAATATTACTATGAATGTATGATATAAAAAGTGAAACCTAAGGTTAGAAACAGATTCTAATAATATTTGATTTATCCAAGTTTCCATTTTTATAAATACATTTGAGATTAAAATGTCATTTCTTAGGGAAAAATGTCAAGGATGTTTACATGTGTTTAGGAATATCATTATGATATCATTACTAATTGCTGATAAGTGTTTTATTTCTCTCTTTCTATTTCTTCTTTTTTGATTCTGAATACATAACATGTATTTAGTTAAAAGAAAGTTATGTAAAATAACACATTTTTCAGAAGACCTATTATTTCACAAATGACATTTACACTTATTTATCCAACACAATCCAAAGTTTTCCTAAGACATCAACACTCCTGGCACTTAAAAATACTTAGCAAAACAACCAACTTTTACAATGACATTGTTATTGTCATTATTATAAAACTATTATAATAATTAAAAGAAATAATATAAAATTATTATAAAAATGCATTACACTTAGAAATCAAGAAAAATAGTCCTAACCTATATGTCTACATTCTGAGTGAAATTTCTTTCATTTCCCACAAATTTTTTTTCAGAGTTTTCCCATACCCATTACATGTTTTGCATTGTTGTTTCCAACCAACATGTTAGTTTTCATTTTACATTTGACCACAGTCATAGTTTTTCAGTTTTCCAATTCCTGTTCTTGGCAAACTAAACTTTCAGAAGGCCACTGACCAGTTAGGCTCTTGGCCTAATGTGAGAACTCATGACTGCCTGACCAGCCTCTGAGATGCAGAATTTTCGCTCTCATAGAAATGGAAATTGACACGCTCTACTGCTTTCCAGATCTGGGTAGATTTTGGCACATTGATGTTGAAGAGTAACACATGCCACTTCTGCATATTGATTATTTTGAGCTGTAGTCAGTTAAGAAGCAGCCAATGTAGGAAGAGGCTTTTTCTGAGCTCCCTTTACCTTGCTCTAGACAGATCCTCCAAAAGGAACTCACTTGTCATAAATCCCCCTCCTGGAAATGTCATTAATTAGGCAAGACTGACTCTTATCAATCTATCAGCAAAACTACACCCAGACACCCTTTGTCACAAACAATTATATCTTTCCTAAAGATCAATTACTCTCTCCTAAGAAGCTTCCATTCCTCCCCTTCTTTCTTTATTTATTTATTTATTTATTTATTTATTTATTTATTTATTCTTCTTCTTTTTCCCTTCTTTACTTACTAAGATGGCACTTCATCCTGAATCCTAAAGCTGTCTTTTCGCATTATTCACTCCTCTCTAGGCGTTTTCCATGTAAACGGAAAGGGTACACATTTATAAACTTCTGTTTGTTTTTCTCTTGTTAATCTGCCTTTTTATTGGAGGGGAGGCTCTCAGGTAAGAACTCAGAAAGTAGAGGTAATATATTTTTCCTCCCTTTAATGTCTATGTGTAAAATTGTTATATCCCTTGCTCAAGTGACACATATTGAATATAATGACAGTGGTTTGACATTAACTACAACAAAACATAAAAATGAACCTACTTTCCTATTTTTAATAATAAAAGTAAAACTCCTTGAATTTAATTTAGTTAATAACACTTATAATAGCATCAAAAATATGAAATACTTAAAAATAAATCTGGTAAAAGATGTTTATAAATCTTCATGACATGTACACTGAAAACAATGAAATATTGTTGAAATAAATTAGACCAGATGGGGAAACAAACTTTACATGGGTTGGAAGACTAAATATTATTTAAGTTGGAGTGCTTAATTTTTAGACATAAAATAAAGCTACAGTGTTTAAGAGAGTGTGATGTTGATGTCAAGATGAACAAATGAATCATTATATTAGATGCTCAGAAGTAGACCCACATAGCTCTATTTCAGATTTAAAAAAAAAATTTTTGACAATTGAATTTTGTTAAGGGTAAAATGTCAATTCATTAAACAAGTATAACTGTTTCAGCAAATAATACTCAAACATTTGGATAATCATTTGTAAAATATAAACTTTAATTCATAGTTCACTCTATAAAAAATTGACTCAAGGTGTATTATAGATCTAAATGTAAATCCTAAAGCTATAAAACTTCTAGAAAAAATACAGAAAACAATCTTTGTGTTTTTGAAAAGATTTCTTAGCTATGACACTAAAAATACAATATATTAAAAAAAAGAATAAGAAATAAGAATTTCTGCTCTTTGAAAGTCACTGTTAAAAGAACAAAAAGGCCAGCAACTTCTGACTCGGCAAAAATGTTTGCAAAGTATAAATTAGATAAATAAATGATATCTAGAATATTTTAAAATCTTTTACCACTGAACAATAAAAAACAATTAAATGGCAAAATGTGTAGTATTTAATTTAATATTTAAACAGTAAAATCAAAGCAAATGTCGTGTGTAAGGGTTAGAGTCGCATCAATGAAGCAAGGAACTATATTCAGGATATTTAAGCTGGTTTTCATTAATTTTTGATCATTTAGATATTTAAATTGAGAAGTTAGTTAAAGAGCTAGCTCATTAGTTAATGAGACCTTACTAAAATTTTAGTTTGTATGAAATATTTGCAATTCTATTAAGCATTTTTGCAGACTATGGCTAATGGGAAAAAATAGAACAAAACAGAACTTGATACTCTTGAATCAATACAATATCATACTTTTATTTATATAGCCTAATTAATCTTTAGTTTAATTGCCAACATAAGCACTTTTACAGTGCAATGGCCAAACATGAAGTAAGATATTAAGTAAGTGATCAAGTAGGGAATATGTGCTGCTAAAAGCTTGATATTTGATCAAAAGGCTTTTAAATAATCTGATTTTTAAAATTGTTATTATTTCCTTTTTTCCAATAATTTTGCTTGAATACATTTTAATCATTAAGGGACACAAAACACTGAATGGTTCCAATTTTTATTCAGCATAGTCCTTAAGCTTTTGGGATCGATTATGTTTATACTATTTGTCATGGACCAAAAGTGGATAGCTTAGTATTTTAAAGCTAGCCCTTCCTATCAATCATTTCTAAAAGAGCAATGACATTAGCACTACAGGCTTCACAGTACTAATTATTCTTAAACTTATGACTCTCAAAGTTCATTGTGATAACATAGCCTTATTTCACCAAATAAAAAGTTGAAGAAGAAAGGTTAACATCCTTTTATCAACTCATCAAACAATCTTTGGCACAGCCCAACTGCGTATGTCAATTTAATATATTGTTTTTCAAACACATTTGAGATTTGAAATCTATTAAAATTTGAATTGTATCTAATTATTTTTAATAAGTGATTTTACATGACATACTAATGAAAAAGGGCATCATGATACTTTTTTATTTTTATTGTTATACAGCAATAAAAAAGCTAATGACACAAAGTTAAAGTTTGGACCTATGCCACGTTCCCTAGACATATCTGAATTACAGGCATGATAACTGTGTTATATATCATCTTTTCTCTCTATTACACATATGATGTAAAATCTGGTGAGTGAGCCCACCAGGTAGTTTTATTATTACTTATAAAATTTAAATGTTCTCAAACCCCAAAATACTACATTGTCTACTTGCAATACAAGAATTATAAAACACAATGCAAGTTTCAAGGTTATTCTTTAAACCAGGGGTCTGGAACCTATGGCTTGCAAGCCAGATGTGGCTCTTTTGATGGTTGCATCTGGCTCTCAGACAAATCTTTAATAAAAAAAATAATAACGTAAAAAATGTAAAACATTCTCATGTGTTACAATCCATTCATTTCCTACCGCTCATGTTCATGGTTGCAGGTGGCTGGAGCCAATCACAGCTGTCCTCTGGGACAACACCAAATTTTTATTGGATAATGCATAATGTACACGGGTCATTGTATGGCTCTCATGGAGTTACATTTTAAAATATGTGGCATTCATAGCTCTCTCAGCCAAAAAGTTTCCCAACCCCTGCTTTAAACATTTGGATCTCAAAAACATTTTCAGAAAATAACATTTGGATCTCAAAAATATTTTCAGAAAATATTATTGAAAAGACCAATATAAATTACCATCTTATCTTTTAAAAGTTTGTAGAGTACATTAAAATATACCAACAAAATATTGCTGCTTGTCATTTCTATTATTTGATAAAAGCAATAGAGATATATTTTTGGTCAAAGGGTACAAAGTTCCAGTAATAAGATGAATAAGTTCTGGAAACCTAATGGAAAGCATTGCGATTATAGTGAACAATATTGTATTTTATACTTGAAAGTTGCTGAGAGAATAGATCTTAAATGTCTCATCACTAAAAAAAATAATAAAGTAAATATATGAGGCGATGGAGTTGTTAACTAAACTTATTGTTATAATTAGTTATGTGTGTGTCAAATATCACATTTACAACTTAAAATTATACAATGTTAAGTCACTTACATTTTCATAAAGCTGAAAATGGACCAATAAAATGTTTTTAAACCAAAAGAAAAAAAGTGGAAAGAATATAATATCAGGAAAAAAAGTAAATTGTTTTTATTTAAAATTTACCTCATTGTCTTTATTCATATTTCTCAGTATGCTAAAATAAACAAAAATAAAGGAACACATGAACAAATATGTTGCCACTAATTTGCAATAGCTTTTAGAGCAGCAAATAAACCATTAATTGTCCTAAATTTACCCTCTAATGATGATTTACAGAATATAGTTGAAACCCAGTCCAGATAAGCCTTTCCCCCCATCGTTGTCCTTTTACAGATTTTAACTTGCACAGTTGTCTATTGTAAAGTCACATTATATGACTCCATTGAATTAATTTGTTTTTTATTAAATGATTTTAGATTTATAGAAGTAATAACTGTTGACTTTTGAACAACACATGTTTGAACTGCGCTGATCCACTTATATGAATATATCAAAATAAATATATACACTGCTAAAAATGTGTTTTCTCTTTCTTATGATTTTCTTAGCATTTTCTTTTCTCTAGCTCATTATATATATTATGAATATATGATATTAACAGTATATAATACATGTCACATGCAAAATCAGTTAACCAACTGTTTATGTTAATGGTAAAACTTCAGGTCAACATGAGGCTATTAGTGAAATTTTTAGGGAGATAAAAGTTATACGTCCATTTTTTTTTGTTTTATTTATATATTTATTATTTGTTGAATTTATTGGGGTGACACTGATGAATATAACTACTCAGCTTTCAGATGCCCAATTCTACAACACAGCTTTGTACACTGTCTTGTGTATACACCACCCCAAGTCAAGTCTTCGTCCTTCACCATGTTTCCCCCTCCCACACTCCTCTACCTCCTCCACACACACCTGGCCTGGAAACTACTGCACTATTGCCCATGGACATCAGTTTTTTTCTTTTTCTTTTTCATTTTTGCTCCATACTTCCAACTGACCTCATTCCACTCCCACCATCCAGACAGCTGTCAGCTTCTCTCTATGTCTGTCTGTTTCTTATTTTGTTCATTAGATTCCACGTATGAGTGAACTCCTATGGTATTTTTCTTTCTCTTACTGGGTAATTTTGCTCAGCATAATGCTTTCCAGGTCCATCCATGGTGTCACAAAAGGAAAGACTTTCTTTTTCATGTCTGTTTACTATTCCACTGTGTAAATGTACCACAAATTTTTATCCATTCATCTACTAATTGGCACTTGGGCTACTTCCAAATCTTGGCTATTATAAATAATACTGCAGTAAAAATAAGGTGCATATATTCTTTCAAATTAGCGTTTTGGGGTTTCTTCAGATTAATTCCAAGAAGTGGAATTATTGGGTCATAAGGCAGTTTCATTTTTAATTTTTGTGGGGTTGCCTTATGTAGTGAAGATTCTGTTAGAACCAGTGATGCAATGTCCTTCATCACCGGAGCTGAATGCTCCAGGAATGTACTTTGTGTGAATCGTGTGGTCCTTTCTGTTGCAATTGAGTCTTGATTGCTATTGTCTCACGATGTTTGGGATCAAACCCTCGAGCTGGCTGACTGTGGTGCTCTACCTCAGGCAAAGCATGTGAGTTGCTGTGCAGGCACTGACCACAGGAAGTGAAATTCATCTATCTGGGTTTGGTGCCTGAAAAGATCTCTTTTTTGATATGCTGTTTTTGAAGCTAACTGGACCCTGCTCTGAAGTTATCTGAAGCTGGTTACTGGATGTTTAGGTTCTGGGATTCTTGGCAGGAAACCTCGTGGAGACCAATGTAAGATATTGCCTGTGACTGGCAATCCGCAATTTCTTGGAGCTACAAACAATCCACAGTTTGTGATTATCTCTGTTGAGCTTAGGTGCATGCAAGTTACACAACAAGGTCAACCTTTACCAATCTGGGCCAAGGAACAGGCCAGCAAAAGTCCCAAGTCTCCCCGAGATTCACCTTGAGCTGTTCTCACCTGCTGGTTCCCTGTTAGGCTTTGTCAACAGAAGAACCTCTGGTGGGTTTGGGAGGACGGGACTAGTGTATCTCCCCTGAGGGGGAGGTGCCAGTCAGGCTTCAAGGAAAGTGGTAGGTGTGGCCTCTGCCCCAGAGTCACAGGTCTTAGTCTGTCCAGGATTTTACCCTGACTTCAATAAGGCAGAGCCACTGAGAGGCACGTGTATGGGGCCAGGGATCCTAGAAAGTGAATCTGTCAGCAGCCATTAGGATGATTTTATTGAAATCCTCTGAGGGGGAAGCACCAGTTAGATTCATGGGAAAATGGGAGAAATAACCCCTACCTCAAAGCCAGACAACTGAGTTAAACTCAACCTCTAAGTCTGTCCAGAACTTTACTTGCTGACCAAGACAGCTGACTCCTCAGCAAAACCTAATCTCTGCAGGGAGGGAGGAGATAGTGTCCGGAGGGTGGGCAATTGTTTCCCCCAGGCTGATGCCACATGGAATGGAGTGCCCTGCCCAAGAGAGGTGATGACTGTGGGATGGGAGAATGATTCAGCCCAGGGTGACTCCCCAAAGCTACACCCCCAAACTCTCCTTATGCAACTCCAGTCTGCTTAATTTTCCTCTAGAGCCCAGAGTAAGTGGCTGTGCACAAGCTTTTGTGTATGGCTTTTTAAGATGATGCCTGAATCTTTGTGGACTCGTGTATCTTTCTGGCAGACAGAAACCTTGCTGCTATTCACAGCCCAATGCTATGTGGGCACCTGGTGGGTCTGGTGCTCTAGGCTAGGGAGCCTTGCTTGGGGTTTTCACCCCAGACTTCTCAAGGGAACCTCCACTCCTGCCACTGAGATATCCCTTCAGAAACTTAGCTGCCAATCATGGCAGTAAGGCCCTCCCCCATTACATACCCACCCTTCTTACCAGTCTCACTGTGACACCATCTGTGAATTCTAGGTTATAAGAATCCTCTTTATTTAGTCTTGAGTTAGTTTGTTCAGGATGAATATTCTTCAATATACTGGAACACCAGTATACGCTGCCACCATCTTGCATCTTTGATATGAGGATTTTTGGCTGCACATGATGTTTGGCACCCCTAACCTCATCATTGTTCAAGGGTCAATTATACTCATCCTTTCTATGTGACACCATCAGGACATATGCCTTGAACTAAGTTTATTTAGTTCAGCTGGAGATCAAAATTAAAAACCATAAAAACTCACTCTACTACCAAATAATTAAAATATACATTAGGTATTATATCATCTTAATCCTTAACTCCATTGCTAATTCTGACTTTTATATTTTGATTATAGTTAATAATAACACTTCCTCTGTGATTTGCATTTATGAAAATACCTATTGTGAGTATAAGAAATACCTCTGTGACTTTTCTACTTTAGAAATGAAAGGAACTTTATAAACATTAAATAATTAATTCTCACAACACTCAAGGCAAAGTTTAATAATCTCACTTTATAACCAGGGGAATGAGAACAGAATGCTAAAGTTACTTGTCAAATACATCGGATAAAGTGTCTTTCAGGCTTTAGATGAAAACTTGTAGTGTAAGTTATATTTGCAGGTGCTGTAAAAAGAAATTAGTTATTAGAAGGATTAGAGAAAATTATTTGCAATTAATGCGCTCAGAGTTCTTGAGAGGATTATATCTTGTGCTTTTTTATATGCTGCTGAGTTAAATGGCTTTTTTGAAGGAATTGGAACATTGGTAAATTTCATTACTAGATGACCCAAACCAGAGACATTTTCATTTCATCCTACCCTTTTCTTATATTTTGGCATAAATACAGTATGTAATTATTTAACTGAATTTCATAAATCACTGAATTTCAGATTCTATGATTCATATTTCACTACTCACATTCAAAAGAATAACTTGAGTGACCTGAGTAAAGCTTATGCAAGGAATAGAATAAAATATATATAATATGATGTACCAATTTTTGTGGTTAGAAAGGGACATATTTCCTTATAAAAATGATTTTCTTTTCACTCAATATAGCTATGATTGCAGGGAGAACAAAATACTGTTAATGTGAAGCTCATTTCAAAAACAGCTTACTTGATGCTGACTTAAGCAGATGAAAATTCACTTTAAATGAGAAGCTAATATAGAAGCCTGCAGTTTGGAAAGCATTTTGTGTTTATTTTTCCATACACCACACAGCTGATCAAGGACAGAGAATGTACTAAAGAGTGTGTGAGGCTATTATTATTTTTTTAAATAAGCTGGATTTTAACTTAAAAAGTGGCCTGCTCGCCAGTTTTCTCACATGAAATCAACCAGTGTTGATTCCTTATGTCCTATTTTTCTATCTCTTCTATAATTGAAGATGGACAGGATGAAGAAATCTTGAATGTCAGAGAAAATAAAATATAAGCTGAGTTTTTTATTCCAAACTTGGAAAAAAAATTAACCTCTTTCTTTTTTTTATTTCTAAATCTCTTTCTATCTTTCGGCGACATAATCATGTCCTTCTGTTGATGACACTAGAAATAGTTACATTATGATAATGCATTAACCTATGTGTAATAATTGAAGAATGGGCTTTTCTAAGCATTGTCTGAGATTTTAAAGCTAAATAAGGACTTTTCTTCTTGGTTACAGCCAGATGTTTACACTAGTGAGAGCTTTATTTATTTTATTGCTTTTGCCTCAGACTCAGAACATTTGTTGCCATGTCATTTTAAGGAGTATTTAAGACTTTTTCTCAGTTTTCTTTTCTCCCCTGGAACTGCTGCTTTTTTTCTGTTTTGTTTTTTTTTCTGGGCTCCTACCACTTTATTACACAAAGATAAATCTTTAAAAAGCAGAGCAATGAAGGCCCTGCATGGCTGGCTCCGTGGTAAAGTGTCAACCTGGTGTGTAGATGTCCTGGGTTCGATTCCCAGCCTGGGCACACAGGAGAAGCGCCCATCTGCTTCTCCACCTTCCTTTCCCCTCTCCTTCCTCTCTGTCACTCTCTTCCCCTCCACCGTCAGGCTCATGCCGGAGTTTGTCTGTCTGCCTCTTCGCTTCTTACTTCAGAAACACAGACACACAGACACACACACACACACACACACACACACACACACACAAGAAAATAAAAGCGAAAAAGCAGAGCAATGAAATTTCAAATTAAGGAGACAATATTTGAAAGCAAGTATTTACTCGAAGTTTATTATAATTTGCAAAAAAAACAATTCAATTTTATCTTGACCTTTGGTTGGATTTCTAGATAGTCTTACAGGTGCTTTTGAGTTCAGATTGTTTAAGAATTATATAATACCAACTTTATACCTCTTACATGATGACTGTTTTTAAAAAGTAAAAGCCCTTTAAAAATATTGATATTCACAGTAAAATCTCAGATTCAGAACTTCATTCCAACTAGAAATATGATCATAATGAGAGAATATTTTTATAGTCTAATGGTATAAAACCTGATTTCTATTCCTACCTTATGGAACAGTCAACATATGTAGATCTACAATACATATAATTTTGTATATGGGAAGTGGTCAATATGAAATGTAAGTAAGAGGCAAACTCTCTGTTGGAAACATATATATTCTAAAATAACTAAAAGGCAAAGAATCCCATTTGAAATGTTTTCCAAGAGCATAATAAAACTTAATTTATTGTTTTAATAATTAATGCTGAATTGAGAATTCAGGTACATATTAAAAGGCGGATATGGTAAAATTAACCACGTATCAAACGCTTATCCAGTTTGTAAAAAACAGCACCAAATTTTTTTCCAACAAATTTAACCTCATTCAGTTCTCACTTATGGTTTTAAAATTCTACATTGTGTGAAACAGATTTAACATTCACTTGCCATGTGTAATTTTAGAAACAAAACAATTTTTCATAATAGGTAGGACATAAAAAATTAACTAATCAGCAACTTAAATATCTTTTCTAGCCTACGCTAGCTCCTGATAATTTAACAGTCTACATCTTATGGGATACATAGTAATAATGTTCACTAACACACAATTTTCAAGTCAAAAATTTTTTTACTGTAGTTATTTCGGTAAAAATAATCAATAAAAATCATTTGTTTTTCTTCTTGAATTAGATAAAATAGGTTGTTGATATAAGAAGTAATTGATCTATTTTAAACTGTTCTAGGTAAATTGTTTCTCACGTTTCATTCTTAAGGCAATTGCAAAATTTCAGGGAACCTTTATTTTGAGAAGACACTAACACCTACCCTAACTTAACATAACTGAATGAGAGATGTGCTATATTTTCGGGTAAAGAAAACATATATGATGTAAGAATTACTGATATCCTATGTTAAATTAAAGTGTCTATTTTATAAATACTCAAAAAGTTAACTATTAAAAAATGAAGCTAAAATACTCCTACAAGTAGCAATATTTTGCTACTAAAGGTATATTCAGTAGTATACCTTTAAATTCTGGTTTCCCGTCAACATTTAATTACTCAAGTCATATGCTCGGGATCTAAAAATAACTAGCTTATAAACCTAGTTATTTAGGGAAGAACAGGTTAATAATGGTCTTTTTGTAGTTTTTTCCTAACAACATAGAAGTATGGAATTCTGGAACACAATGGTTTTATATATTTCTGTAAAGATAATGTTAAGTGAGAGTAAGTATGACCTGTTTTTTTTCAATTTAATTTAGTTGTATTCACTACACATGATTAATCATAGGGCAGAGTATCTATTTTAGGGTTGATTTATATGGAATGTAAAAAAATAGCTTCCTAAGACATACATTAAAGAGCCTCCATTAGTGACCTGTCATGAGCTCATGCCCATTAAACCTTTGTAAAATATTTCTAATGGTCTAGGATCTGACAAGGCCATTATAAGTTAATTTAGTATGCAATATTTTTGCAAATACATACAACTTTTATTATTTTCAGGAATTAAAAGTCATTCATAAAAGTAGTTTACATAAAACAAGTTTAATTAAGTAATATGTTCATTCCCCTGTGACAGTGTTCACACATGATTAAAGACACAGGCTGAATAAGCATCATAATTTTTAACAATTTTAACATGTTCCACTAAATATGAAAAAAAGTCGTAATTGGGAAAGAAATATAATAATAGTTTCTGTCACATTTGTTATTAAAATATAACATTAAAATGAAGTACATATTTGATGAGCGATGCTATCGCCACACTTTTTACTTTAAAACTACATTTAATAAAAGAGCAAGACACTCAAGGTGTGTGAGCATTGATTACTTAGGGTTTCTCATAAAAGGCACCTGAATTCACAAAAGCAGTAATTACAGCCGCATGGGCAAATTTCATGCATATTGGAGAAAAACTTGTAACAAGGACAACTTTTGTTGAATATTTAGTACTTTTAAGTGAAAGAAAAAATATTAGCTATACTGTTTCCAATATAAATATGAAAATATTAAGATACAGCACTTATTTTGCAGTTGAAGTTGATTACTGTATAGTTGTACAATTAAGCAGATAATTTGGATATTAACGTAAAAGCTCTTTCTAGTCTCATGCTTCTCTTTCTTAGAGTCAGGATCCTTGCACATAATATGTAATACTTTGGGAAGTGCTGGGAGCACATTTCCTTTCATCAGATATATTTTCTCCACAATTTATTGTTAGTTTTTCATTGCTTATTTTTTTAATTAATAGACTTTATTTTCTAGAGATGTTTTAGAATTACAGAGAAATTGAACAGAAAGTACAATTATTTCCAAAATATTTATCAGCAACCCCAACCATAGTTTCCCTTATCAATAACTTATGGCATGGGTGTGGACTTCTTGTCACAACCGATAAACCAACACTGATACATTATTATTAACTAAAATGCAGAGTTATATAGTATTTGAGTTCACTTTTTATATGAATACTTTTTATATTATACAATTCTATGCGTTTTGCCAAATCCATAATATTAAGCATCTACTATCTCAGTGTAGAAAATGTTTCACAGCACTAAAAATCACCCATACTATATTACTAGTCCTTTCTTCCTCCTCTGAGAACCTGGCAACCACTGATACTTTTGCTGTCTCTAGTTTTTGCTTTTTTAAGAATGTCATATAGTTGAAATCATACAGTATGCAACCTTTTCAGATTGGCTTTGTTCTTTTCACAGTAAGCATTCAATTGTCCACCATGTGTTTTGGAGGCTTAATAACTCATTTTGTTGTTGCTGTTGCTGAATAATACTGCATTATATGAATGTTCCACAGTTTGTTTATTCATTCACTTATTGAAGGACATCTTCATTGTTTCCAACTTTAAGCAATTATCAATAAAGCTTTTATGAACATTAATGAGCAGCTTTCTGAGAGGACATAAATTTTCAATTCACTAAGGTAAATACCTAAGAAGATGTTTGCTACATCATGTGGTTAGCTTATTTTTTGCTTTATAATATATTGCCAAATTACCTTCCAAAGTGGCTTTACTAATTTGGATTCCCACTGGTAATGAATAACTATTTCCATTGCTCTACAAATTCACCAGAAAATAGCATTTTCAGGTAGTAATGAATTAATTTATTTTTGTTAGGTTAGTAGATGTGTAGAGGTATCAAACTGTTGTTTTAAATTGCAATTACCTAATCACATACGATAAGCTCCTTTTTGTTTGCTTATTTTCTATCTGTATATTTTCTTTGATGATGTGTCATGTGTTTTTCTCACTTTTTTATTAGGGTGGTTTGTTTTTTATTATTATTAAGTTTTAAAGGATTCTTTGTATATTTTGAATTATCTCCTTTAACACAGTGGTTTTTAACCACTGGCCCACCA
Organism: Saccopteryx leptura; assembly: GCF_036850995.1. Lineage (NCBI taxonomy): Eukaryota > Metazoa > Chordata > Mammalia > Chiroptera > Emballonuridae > Saccopteryx > Saccopteryx leptura. The sequence continues at coordinate 22,660,213 of NC_089507.1, forward strand.
CAAATTATGAATGGTACACAATGAGTTAACCACTCTGATGTTGTATGAAGCTTATAGAATCTATAATTATTGGTCATTGGGTCTATAATCTTTATACAAGATCCTGGTGGTTAACTCTTTCACAGACCAACACAAAATTTCTGGTAGACACAGTGGTTTTTGTGACTGATGATTGGAAACCAATGCTTGAACAGCCACGTAACATTGTGTATCTGTGTCAAGTTTCTTGGATATTTATTTCCATAATTTTCATCTTTTTTTTTTTGTCTTTGCATTTCATTTCTAGAAATCTCTATTGATATAACTTTAAGCTCATTGATTATTTCCTTGACTATATCCACAGTACTGGGGAACTTATCAAAAATACTCTTATTTTCTGTTACAGAACATTGTATTTTTAGCATGCCATTTTCATTATTTCTTCGTTTTAATCTCCCAGGTCACAGTACCTATCTGTTCTTACTTGGTGTTCACTCTTTCATTAGAGCCTTTTGCATATTAATCAGTTATATTAAATTCCTATTCTGATAATTTTAGCAATTCTTGCCAAATCTAAATCATTGCTTTGTTCCTCCATACCATATTTTTGCTTTTAAGTATGCCTTGTTGTTTTTTGTTGCAAGTCAGAAATCATGTATCCAGGAAAAGAAAAGTAGATATGCCTTTTGTGTGAAATTTTTGCTTAACTGGATAGGAGTTAGACTCTGTTTCCTATTTGTCTTAGCTATAAGTGTCAGGGGCTAAAATTGTTATGGGAAGGAACCACCAGGTTTGGGGCAGCTGATTGCATTTAGCCAATCAAGAAGAACTGTACTGAGTATCAATATATAACAGTGTCTTTAATTAAAAGAAAAAACAGTATCCCGATAAAGCAGGGGAATCCTATTCACAAGACTTTCTTAACACTCTCCTGGTGCTGACAAGTTTTATAGGGTTCAGGGAAAAAGGAAAAAAAAGAAAGTCTGTGCAGTTAGTCATGTAACATTGCAGGAGATGAGGGTTCAGCTGCAGAAACGTTTCCTCTGTTCTTTTGACGTAGCATAGGCCCAATCAGTCTTGTCTGGTCTCCTTAGTAAATCTTCAAGACAGCCGAGGTCAAGTGTCTCTCAGTAACAGCCAGGACCTAGTATCTCTGGGGTCATGTGCCCCTGGGAATTATCTATGAAAAGGCTTCCTGTGTTCTTAGGATACAAAGTAAAGATTAAAGATTGGTAAAGTAAGTTTCTAATTAGTACACAGGCCTTAACTTTTCACAGTAAGTCTTGTGGTTAGGCTCCCATGAACAACATTATGATTTATACTCCCCTAATTGTCAGGTCCCTTCCCAATGTAAGCTTTGCCCTACATTCTTGCAAAGGTACACTTTCTGCTACATTTTAAAGTAAAATTCAGGGGGCCATTAAGAGAGAATAACAAGTGGATTAACTATTTCCCAACCCTTACATATCTCCTATTCATTAGAACTAAAAGGCTACTATCACTGAAGCCAAATTTCTAATTTTGGGGCTCCCTTAACAAAACATCAGTTACTATGTATTTGTTTAGAACTCATTGAATTTTCTTGGAGATTCCTTTAATAGGCACTGAGGTTAACAGTTTAGTTTTGTTTTTTAATCTGTAATTCTTCTCTGCTGTTTTATAGGATGTGATTGGTAGGGCGCTGAGGTGTTAAGGGAGGAGAAATGTCCTATAATTAGTGCTCTGTAGTTATATGATTAGGTCACGGTCTTTATTAAGCCCGAGTTGAGCACTTCCTTTCCTTCACATCAAAGGCTGAAGTTTGCTTTTTCTCTTCCCACAGGTTGGTTATGCTTTGGTAAAATTCCAATCGGTTACCTTCTTGTTAAATATTTTCCTTTAAGGTCAGGTCTTGCCAAGGAGAACAGAGAGCATTATACTCTTTCAAAATGGCTACTTTTCCAGTTGTCTGCTGGAACTAAAAAAAAAAATTTTCTCAGGTCTTAAAAGTAAGGATTTGGTTGCTCTCTTGGTGGTAAACTCATGAAAGGATGGAGGTCTCCCTAAGCATGGCCTTTGAAGTTTTTAAGTCACAAGCAAGTCTGCCCTAAGCCTGCAGCAGTTTATCACTTAAAATTTAAGGTATTCCTTCTGATATTGATTGATCCGTGGGCTTGTGCTTCTGGGCTTCACCGCTCTCAAGCTTTGATTCTCTGTGTGTCTGTCTCTCCAGGTCTCATGGCAGGAGTTTCCCTTGGGACCTCCATTCTCTGATGGATCCAAAGTGAGTTGTTGGTTTTCAATTTGTTTAGCTTTTTTTTTCTTACTGTGTGGATCAAAGCGATGACTTCTAAGCTCTTTATCAGATTACCTTTTCCTATAGATTTTTCTTTTACAGTAACAATTTTGTTTCACGTTTCGTCTTCTAGTTTTCATGGAAAACAAAACTTTAGGAAAATATATTTTTCACTGAATTGCTTGCTCCATGAAATGATTCTAATTTGAATTACCTTAGATCTCCATTGAATTAATTCAGTGAACAATGCTTCTGGAATCAGAAAACTCTGTGTAGAAAAAAATACTATATAATAATGTTGTGTATCAGTATGAGATTGTGTTAATGTTTGTGCTTCTTTTAAAATAATATAAAGTTCTTCATTTCTGAAAAATTAAACCTAAAATAAGACATTTCACAAAACTTTTAACTTGTTTTCAGCATGTAATTATAATTTCATAAATGTATCTGAAAAATAACTATTTCCCTTATTTTTTACTTAGATTATGAATATTCATAAATGAATTACTTACCTGTCCTGTTACAGTTTTTTTTTATATTTCTGGAACCTTTGATTTATTGAAATCATGTATATACCATATTTTCAATTAAAAAAAAAGTATCTCTATAATTGCCTGAACAGTTTGGGAAGTGATGATTTTTTTAACAAAACTGAAAACAATGAAAATATCATGTTAATTTGGTTTGAGAAAAAAAATAGAAAACAAATTTAATATGATCCTAAACACATGGTATAAAGGGAATAGAGACATTATTTAATGAAAGGTGATAAGAAATATCAAAGTACCAAATGTTAAAAAGAAAACAAAATGGTAGAATATTGTTGTGGCTCAGCAAAGTCAAAGAAAAGTTTTCTGAAGTAAATGATGTTTGAGTTAAAGTTTGGTTTCATTGCAAAGAAGAATAAGAACAGTCATGCAAAAGGAACAGCATCTCTGTGATTAAGGGAGAGAAGCAACTGGGTGCTTAAGCTTGGGACGCCTTGGACCCTGGGGACCGTAGAGGAGAAATGAGTGTTGATAATCTGGGTTTCCTGAAGTTACACTGAGTCTGAACACACAAGGTAAATGATCCATTGTGGTTCTCCCACGCTATTGCAAATAAATCTGACTGCCAGATCGCTCTGAGATGATTTGATAGCCGGAGGGGATTTGCACCACCCTTGCAAAGAAACTCTAGTGATGTTCCTTTCTCCATTCTCAGTCATAGTTGTAAAAGAATATTTGAACATCTTAGAGTAACAAAATCATACTGTATCAAAATTAAAGTAATCTGCTTTACTGAAAGACCTCACTTAAAAATTGAATAGGCAAGTGACAGACTGAGAGAAATGTTTTTTATACATCTTTCTGAATCCCAGAGTGTAAAGAAAACAAAACTCTAAACTGAGAACAAACCAGAGAATGAACAAGAACCACAACAAAAATAAATAAATAAGTAAATAAATAAATAAGTAAATTCTCAGAGAAACATGTCAAAGAGAAAAATAAAAAATAGATAAATTAGCACATGAAAAATTGTTGAACATCATCAGGCAAATGCAAATCAACCCATAATTAGATAACACTGCACATTCAACTGAGTGTTGGTGAGAATGCATAATAACAACCTAACAACCACAACTTTCTTACCTTATCAGGGGGAATGTGAAATAGAATAGACAATCATTTTAGAAAAAATATGTTAATCTTATACATTTAAAACTATACCACTTTATAACCCAGCATTACTACTGCTAAGTGTTTATCCAGGAGAAATGAAATCATGTGCCAATGTAACAACATTTACAAGACTGGTCTTAGAAAATTCATTCATAAGTGCCCAAAACCAGAAAACAATCAAAATGTCATCATCAGTTACAGATATTGTGTATTTTCATAAAAATGTACTAGTCTGGACTAAAAAAGAATAAGTTATCGATTCATTCAATAACCTCTATAAATCCCAGGGTATTAAGCTGTATAAAAGAAGCTCTAAGCAGAAGATTTCATGCTGTATTTATATGAAGGTTGATACTCTATATGAAGTTTAAAACTGACATAGTTGTTAAAGAGTGAAAAGAAAAGCAGAATAGTGGTTGCTTCTGAGGATTTGATGAGACTGGGAACTGAGACGAAGGAGCTATGTCTCTAGTTCAGTAAAGTGCACTTCACATGGGTGTATGCATTTTTCAAAACCTATAGTACTTATATTTAATATCTGTCATTTCAAAGTATGTAAATTATACCTATATAAAGAAATGATTTGGAAGACATTATCACAGTATCTTGCCACTTTCTTGGTGTTCCAAAAACAGTGCTGCAGAAAGAGGAATCAGGATGCAGAAAGAGGAATCAGGATGAAACACATACTCAGCTCTGTGTCTGTGCTCTCCTGCAAGCCCCAGACCCACAGGGCGACGTTGTGCCCTAACGGCCCTTTCCTCCTCAGGGATATTTCCTGAGCAACTTTCCCGACTCTCTCCTGATCCATTCCCCCCCCCCCTTTTTTTTTTTTTTTACTGAATTCGGACATTGTCATAAAACATGCTGTAATTTCACCTAAAAAAGTTACTTCCCAGCTCCATATCTTACTTGCTTTCATATTTTTCATGAATTTTTTTCCTAAATCCCGTCCTCCTGCAGACTGAAAATGGAACAATGTTCTCCACTGATAATAAGGACATCTTTGAACTGTCCTTGATTCATTCTTTCATACCTTTTATCAAATACTTCAGCAAATCTTGTCACTTCACTCTAAAAATACATCCCATTTCCACCCATATTATCCTACCTCCATGAATCTCAAACAGAATCAAAGGCAGTGTTGTCTCAGGCTTGATTATTCCCATGGTCTCACAACAACCTTCCCTGATCCCCAGCAGCCAATATCATCCCTTTCCATATCACTCCTCTGTAATGGCAGTGTAGAGCTGACAGCAGCTTCAGGGCTTGAAATGCTTCTCCCAGCTGAGATCTTTCCCACTCTCAATACGTCTCCTGCTCCACTGAGCCCTGTGGTCTCCCTTGCTTTCCCTTGGGCAGTAGCTTTGACTAGCTTTCTCCCAGGCCTCCTTCCAGTCTGATCAAATGTTTCCATTTCATTGAAAGAGTTCCCGCAATGCAGTCACAATTTCAAGTCCTATTGGGGGTCCCATCTCCTCTCTCTGCTTTATTTTCCTCCATAGCCTCCATCACCTTTTCACATAATAAATATTTTATTATTGACATCTTTTGAATAGAATATTATCTCTGTGAAGGAAGGTATTACTTCCTGTCTCAAGTATTTAGAATTGGGCCTTATACATAATGAATAAGAACTATTAAGTCAATAAGTCAATTTAAAAAAAATTGCTGATAGTCTTTTGCTACAACTAATTGACATTGTAGTTTACACTTACAATGTAAAATTATATTAATGTTTTCTGAATTCTGTTGAACCTACAACAAAATAAGGAATATGGTTTACATATGACTTGACATTTCCAGAGAGAGTTTCAAACATTAAAAATAATTCTGCAACAGTATCATCAAAGAACATTTACAATGGCCTGTTTAAAAGTTTATATATATATTAATACATATGTGTGTATACATATGTGTACATATAATATTACCATACATTGCATAATATTATCATATATATCTCAATTATCTTATTAAATTGGTGACAATAGTTAGCATCAGGGAAAATTTATATATATGTCTAATGCCATAAAATGAAATATGAAGTAATTTTATTGCAAATTTAATATAGTAACAATAAAAATTAGTCTCTATCACAGAAAAAAATGGTAGAAAAGTTAAAATATGTATAATTTATTTTACAACCAGTCACCTCAGCAGCATAAATAGAGTAGGTAGCTTAACTAAATAAGCTATAAAATATTGCATTTAAGTTCCTGAGAGGTAAACAGTGGAAATTTCCTCTTTTCTCTGGAAAGAATGAAAAAATAATAAAACAATAAAATACACTTTCTTCTGGCCCAGTATTGACTTTGGCCTTTCTAATATAATGCTTAGTTTCCAATAAGTTGAGTCATGTCTGTAAGATAATTATTAATTTGAAGGCAATGGACAGCACTGTGGTAGTTTTTTTTTACTTTTCCTATTAATTGACAGGGATAGAGAGAGAAAGAGAGAGAGGAAAAGACAGAGAGATACACATATATATCAACTTGTTGTTCCATTTAGTTATGCATCATTGGTTGCTTCTCCTACCTGTTCTGACTGGGGATCGAACACGTCAGGATGATGTTTCATCTGCTGAGCCACTTGGCCAGGGCCAGCACTGTAGTGTTATTAAGTAGGCTGGATTTCTTTATCCCTGCCTAGCGGCCCTCTTAGCAAGGCAGGCAGCACGACAGTCTCATAATCTTTATCCCTGCCACAGTGGTTTTCTACATGCTGTTAACTACACCAAATAAAATGGCTTATAGAAATGAGCATAACATTTCTTTGATGAACTGTAAGTCAAAAAATCAGGAACCCACAACAAACTGAACAACTGGAGAGAGGATTCAGATCCCGGGCTTGGTACATGTATACAAGGAAATACTACTCAGCAATGAGAAAAGATGAAATACTGCCATTTGTGACAACATACATGACCTTGAGAATATCATGCTAAGTGAAATAAGTCAGTCAGAAAAATCATATGATTTCACTCATATGTGGGATATAAAACTGAAAGTAACAAGAGAATAAAGAAGAAAAACAAACAAACAAAATCTCATAGATACAGATAACAGTATGGTAGTTAACAGACAGAAATGGGGTGGGGATAAATGGGTATAAAATATGGTGACATGATTTGGCTTTGGGTGGTATGCACACAATGCAATATATAGATCATGTATCATAGAAATGCACACTGGAAACTTATATAATCATACTAACCAAAGTCACTTCAATTAATTTGAAAAAATAAATCTTTGACCTCAAGGTGCAAAGATAATTGTAAACCCTGTTACTTGATGCAATAAGAAAATAACAAGAAACAACAATGAATATCAATTATGCTATAATGCTTTGTATAATATCTTTGGGTTTTTCAAATAATAGCTAGTTAAACATTTCTAATCATTTTTACATTTTCTTAAGAAAATTTACCACTACAGTATTCTTAAATCCTTCTTTCTGAGCCTATATCTACTCTAAATTTTTGGTTATAATGTAATTTTATCATCAGGCATGAACTGTCTGTAATCCATAATGGAGTCTGTCACTATTACTGGGTCCTGAATATGATTACATTGCATAACATATAATTTGCTTTAGGAAACTTTCCACATATAGAATTACCACCTTACTGACTAGTACATTGTTGAAAAACTGTATAGTCCCACTTACCTTTGGTGTCAAAGAAGAAGAAACACGTACAGAAGTTTTCTGATTAATTTTCTACATTTGATAAGTCCTGTGACTACTTGAAAATTTAAAACTGTTTTTTCATAAAGAGATTTTCCCCCTAAGTTAAGATGGGCAGCTTAACAATTACAAATTATGGTGATGAGTTAGTTCTTTAACAAAACATGACACGGAGGAAATGCACAAGATAAATTTCCTGAGCGTCACACATATTTTCCCTGCTTCCCGGGGCTGATTAGTATTATTATATGTCAACTAGGCTGTGCCATAGTGCTTGGGTATTTAATTAAACATTATCCTGAGTATTTCTGTTAAGGTGTCCATTTAGGTTTTTTTAATTTTGGGAATGAAATTAACATTAAATCAATGGACTTTGTATAAATTAGATTACCTTCCATAATTTGGGTAGACTGCATCCAATCAGTAGAAAACCTTTGTAGAATAAAGACTCACATCTCTAAAGCAAGAAGGACTGACGCCAACAGCCTGCTTTTGGACTATTTTTTTTAGAGAGAGAGTCAGGGAGGCAGAGACAGGAACATCAAGCTGCTCTTGTATGTCCTCTGACTGGGAATCGAACTGGCAATCTCTGCACTCCAGAACAATGTTCCAACCAAATGAGCTATCCGGCCAGGACTGCCTTTGGCCGCTTAATTGCAACTCTCCCTGGGTCTTCAGGCTGCTGGCACATAAGCCAATTTCTAAAAGTTTCTCTCTGTGCCCCAACACATAGAATACATAAAACAAAGAGTGGACCAAAATATAATCTATAAATTTTGGGTAGTTATAATGTGTCACTGTGTGGGTGAAGTGCAGAGCACATTCCTAGCAGCTGTGGCTGATGCCATGCTGTGAGAATACTCTAGCCTCCAGAAGCCTCCTGGGCACACCCAGGAAGGGAGCTCGCCTGCTATAAGGAAGTGACTTAGCACCAACCACGCAGCTCCCTGACCTTTTCAACCATTGGCTTTGAGGAATATGCTGTAACACCCTATAGGTTTAACCCATGTATATAAGCTAGCTTACTTCCTGAATAAAGTGGATCTGCGTCACTGAACCTGGTCCCCGGAGTCAGGTCTTTGTGTCTCCGTCGTCCTCACCCCCAGCAGGACTTGTCCACAACTAGCACCCAACGTTGGGCAGGGACCTAACCAGCATCCAAGGGACGTGTGAGTGACCCTCTGCAATGGGAAACCTTCTCCCCCACTCTCAAGCTCCGCAGCCTCGAGCCCTGCACGCCCTATTGCAGAGTAGGCGAGTTGAAGTTTGTGAAAAGGATCCCTGTACTTACTGGGAGATCCTCTCTGGTTTCAATCTCTGGATTAGGGATGCACCTCTCTGTGACTCAGATACATGGACCTGAGCTTTCAGGCATGTCCATTCTGCCAAAGTACATGGGGGACAAACCTTCCTTCTTGGCGTCACTCCTGCCTTATTGGCAATACACGCCTGCTTGACCTGTGCTCCTGCTGGGGACCCTCCGCCGGTCCCTGGGGTGCTGCAGGCTGCCTCTCTCCCTGGGGTCCTGCAGGCTGCTCCTCTCTGTGGGGAGCCCCTACCTCCTTATTCGCCCCCCTCCACTGAGGAGGAAAGTAGTTTAGCCTCCGAGTTTGCAGCTGAGCACACAGAAATGAAAGCAACCGAATTGCTAACTGCGCCATCAACTCTGCCCCCGGAAAAAGCAGAAGTCGCTACTTCTGCATTCCCTGCTGGGGCTCAGTGCCCCACCCCAGCCTCTCAGATGCCATTTTCTCCAACATGTGTTCCTGCTGCAGACCCATGGGCCAGCCTGTATGCCCCCATGTGTCTTTTTTCTTTCAGTCTGTCTGTCTTTTTTTCTGTATTTCTTGCTGTCTCTCTCCACCACCCCTCTCTCTGAAATGACACTGGAAGGACCCAGCCATGGCACAGTGGCAGGTTTCACACCCTCATCTAATGCAAGGGAGAGGTTATGCTTGTGTTTTTCAGCCAATTTGGATCCCAGGAACTGCCAACCTGCTTGACAGGGTTTCTTGGGCACCCACTAAGTGCTTCAGTCTTCACCCATCCAAAGCCACAGCCCTGGCCTTTTCCACATCAACTATGCCTGAGGGGAGGGGGTCCTCAGCACTCCAGAAGAAGACCTTGCGGCCAGCGTGCATGGCCCATCACCTGGGGGGATGTGGAGGATTTGGCGGGGTGGGCCCAGAGAATTGCCCCTGACGGGCCCCCAGAACCTGGTGCTCTGTTCTTGCTTATGTGTGCTATGGTAACCGCTAACTCCCAGATGCAGGAAGCAGCAGCCCGGGGCTCGAGCCCAGCAGCACGAGCTGGTGTTTTCGGTTCATCTTTGAAGGATGAGGAGAATTGAGCCAGAGTTGTGATTCGCAGACTCCAGAAGGTAAATGGAGGATGAACGGAAGCCAGGCTTGCATCACCGAGTGGCTGCTGGAATGGCAGGGAGTGCCTGCTAGGCTACTGGTGGGTTTGCTGACATTTTGGGAAATAGAAATGGATGCCATCATGCTCTCCGGAGCAGAGATGGAAATGCTGACTGCCGTTGCCACGTGCTCATCTTTGGGATAGTGTAAGACCTGCCAGGATGGCAGGGATGAGGGGGGTTGCTGAGGCCTCATGTGCATGGACTGATTTCCTGGACTACGACTGGAGTGAGCACTGGCTCCTTTGTTGGATGGACTTACGGATTTTGGACAATGTGAAATACCCTGATTTCACAGGGGTGGAGGGCGGCTTTACTGGAGGCCCTTCCCCTGCCCCAGGAAGCTTTTCCCATGGCTAGAAAGAAAGCCGAGGACATTTGGTGTTTTGGGCAAAGTGCTCAGAGACTGGTGAAATGTACCTTTGTAATTGTTGAAATAGTGTGATTTGTCATGCTGTTGTAATTTGTGTAATGTGCCTTGCAACCATGTGCAGTACGCAGCCTGTGGCAAGGCATTTGTTTTGTGTTTGGACACTGGGACCTTTGTGGGAGGGGGGTGTGCTTGGACCTATGTCCATATTTTACAATCAAATGGAACTGTGTTTAACAGCACCTAGAAGTTCTTTTTAACACAATGGGAGAGAAATGACATCCCGACCTCTAGGAGGAATCCCCTGTTTAAGACCCCCGTTCTATTTCCTAACTAGTCAAACATTACAGAAGCTTGCCTCATTGTTTAATCCAGCTAATCTATTAGCATATAGTATAATAGGTATTATAGTTGTTTTAGTTCTACTAGGGTTCTGTTGCATAATGCGTAGCATTCGGAAGCTACAACAACAGCAAGCTGTCATTCATCAAGTCCAATTGTCCTTAATTAAAAGAGAAGGAGGAGATGTGGGTGGAGCACAGAACACATTCCTAGCAGCTGTGGCTGATGCAATGCTGTGAGAATATTCCAGCTCCCAGAAGGCTCCTGGGCATACCCAGGAAGGGAGCTCACCCACTATAAGGAAGTGACCTAGCGCCAACCACGCAGTTGCTTGATCTTTTCAGCCATTGGCTATGAAGGACACACTGTAAAATCCTATTGGCTGAACCCATGTATATAAGCTAGTTTACTTCCTGAATAAAGTGGATCTGCGTCACTGAACCTGGTCCCCGGAGTCGGGTCTTTGAGTCTCCGTCGTCCTCACCTCCCGCAGGACTTGTCCACATCACTGTACGTTCATCAATTATAACAAATGGACGACTCTGATGGGAGAGTTGATATGAGGGAAGCTATGTATGTGTAGCGAGGCAGAAGCTCTATGAGAAATTTATGTACCTTACCTTTAATGTTGCTGTGAACCTAAATTTTCTCTAATAAAAAAATAATGAAAGAAATGTCTCAATTTTAAAAAAGTATGATACGGTGATTGAAAATAAAAAAAAATGAGTGCATATACTCTTTATTCTTACAGTGTGGGAAAAATGTGCAAATATTATTTTTCTTACTTTTCATACTATTTAGAGACAAAACTGAAAGTTCAAAGACAATTTCAAAACATCTTATCCCTGTTATTTTTCTCAGCTTACATATATTACCTGTGTTGTTTCGAAGATTGTAGTTATATCTACTATTACTGCTTCTGATTACATTTTGTGAAGATCTTCATTTTTTACTATATATCCTGTAACTAAAACTGTTTTTGTTTCTTTGATATTTGTTTTCTTAATTGATTAATGAAATTAAGTATATATTGAAGATTAAAATTTAAAGCCTTTTGTTTATTATAGGCAGTATAGTCTTTTGCAACAAGATTATAAAATGTGTTAAAAGATGGCAAGGACCCTTCAGGATTTTCTTGTGCTTATTTGGTAAAACATTCTCCCCAACAAAATTTCATTTTAGTGACTCTTCAGTTCTATTTGCCGTTAACAGGCTGTAGTTTTGCTGGTCTATGATCCAGCATGTGTTTCTGACTGTTTCTTTGTTGTCAGCTACAGGAAATGGGGTGGATCTCCTATGTATCAACATTGATGCGCTCCAGAGATTCTGATGGAGGTGAAGAAAGAAATGGTTTGAGTTGGTACATAAATTAGTGTCTCTCCTGTTAGTATAACCGTTTTACAGTCTTAACACTTAACTATCTATATCCCCTTAATAATCTCATGTTATCTTCATTGTCTTGCATTGTTGAACTAAACATAAAGGAATTTTAGGAACAAAGCTGTGCATAAGAAATTGGCAGTGCCTTTCATGTGTGTAGAGCTCACTCTGGTAGGATGGGAATTCATTAGGTAAATTGGTACTGCAATTGGTTGTGTTTCTGTTGAAGATGAAAACACTGGAATGAAAATTCTGTGAAATGCTGATGTTCTTTTTTCCCCTCATTTTCAAAGCTTTTCAAGGAAAGCTGTGAAAGAGCATAAATTAAAGGTGAATTTTTTTTTTTCTTCCAAATATCGACTCTCTCACATTTAGGGTTTACTTTTAAGCCAATGAAAAATTTCTGGTAATTTTAAACCAAAAGAGATTTATTACTATGGATTAGGGGGATACAAAAAGCATTGAAAGTACATCACAGAAGGTTCTGACCACACTTCCAGGAATGATTTCACCTTCCAAATACAATTCTCTCTCCCATGACCACAGGCTCCATTGCAGAAAATACAAACAAACAGCTCCTAATCAGGAAGCTGACTGAACTTCCTTGTCTCAGCCCTCACTGGGGTCAGCACAAGGAGATCCTCAAATACCACTATTCTATTCCCTTAATTCAGATCTGAATTTATTTCATGTGAGTTGATTTGCTTAACCAATCTAAAGTGCTTTAAAAAAAAACAGCTGCAAGAATATCTAAGGAACAGTTTTTATATTTTCAGCCTCTCATACAGGAATGTATGATAAAAGCAAATTCAAATGGCTCTTGAGCATCAATGCATATTACATATCTGTGACATCTTTAAAGATACTTCTAGAAAGTTTACTGTAAATTGAATTATGTATATAAGACCCTAGCTTCCATTTACTTATATTATACGATTAATGATGCCTTCCTATGGGAAACAGAAAAAAAAATCAATATAGAATTTTATACCATATGGGACAGATAGTCCCTGTTGCTCTAATTTCCATAATGCTTTTATTTTTGAATAAGTGTAATTATCTTTGCTCTTTATATAACAAATAGAACTAGGAAAAATCACTACCCTGAATGTTTTGTTAAGCTTATTTGACTGAATGGTATTAAAGTTTTCATGGAAATAGTAACTGGGGCTTAAGACTTTCATTAAGCACGATACATTTTATTTCTAAGTAAAAGAAAAATAAATGTTATTATACTATAATACTCTTTCCCTCATCTATGGTGGTGAGCCTTAAGATCATCCTTCAGGCTTAATAATTTGATAGAAGGACTTACCAGTCTTAAAAATGCTGTTATGATTATACCTTATTACAGCAAAAGAACACAGAGCAAAGTTAGCAATGTGAAAAAAAATGCAGAGAGAAGGTCTACAGAAACCAGGGGCAAGCTGCAGAAACCAGGGGAATCATATAGGCGTTCACTTCATTCTCCCAACAACAATGTGTGCTAACACATGTGAAGTGTACACATGCTGTGTAGTCAGTTTCAGCTTCTCAAACTCCAGCCACTCCTTAGCCCAAAGCATTTATCCCCACTCACACACATAAGATATTCACCATGAATTATACATTATTATAAACTTATTTGATCAGACTGCTAAGACACCGCCTAGACCTCATGCATAAAAAACAAAACAAAAAAACACTTAAAAGAAGAGCTCAGAGGTTATTATTTCTCAGAAGCCAACCAAGGGCCTGTTCTGAATATCGGATGGTGGGTCTTTCTCTGGAATATGTAGTGTCTTTAGCAATCCAAGTCTATTGAGTTGACCCCTGCCCACCATCCTTGATTAGAGTACCTTTTCCCACCAAAAGGTTTGGTGAGATATTCCTGGTTATGAAGTTAAACAATGCTGTTAACGCCATGAAATTACCAGCACAGTTTTCGTTACTTAAAGAAATAGCTTATTTAATCTTATTCTAAACTCACATTTGTTTCCATTAAAGTCACATTTTACCATGATTATATATGTTTGGCTGGAAGATAGTTCACTTTTCCCTGAAAGCTTCTCTGGCTTGCATTTCCCAGACTTGGAAGCACATCCACCACCACGTGGTGCAGGGCGATTCAATGTGAGAAACTGCAACTGACTCTCTCGGATGTGCCAGGATCTTCAGATCAAAATAAGTAAAATAATTTTTTTTCCCAGAAGTGAGCTTTTCACATAGGAACCAGTGATGGCTGAATTTGAATAACTTAGACATATGAAGAATATTTAAATTTTCAAGCACGAAAGTCATACAACTGAGTTAAGAAACAGTGTTCTTGTCTTCCCATGAAGCAAAAGATTTGCTTTTATCATTGCCTTATACTGATTAGTACCAAGAATTAATCTTTGAGACAATGAAACACAATATTAACCATCTGAAACAAGGTAAGTATAAAGCAAATTTTAAAGCTCAGTGGTAGGGAATAATTTAAGAAAAGTTCTGTCAAAGTGGTTACACACAAATAAAAATAATTTAACAATACTAGTGCATTCTGGTCACCTAAAGAAAGAAGTGGTAAGAATGAAGTGGTAAGAACAGAAGACAAATTTACCCAGAATTAATGTGCTGATTTCTGTAGTTGTTTGGTAATCCATGCTGCTGGTAAAATATTTATTATGTCTGTAATATCAACTGAATGTAGGATACATTTTCTGACTCACATGTTCTAGAATGTGAAATATTTGCAAAATAGGCATTCTAGTCATTGAATACCATATGTGCCACACATAAAAAAATCAGAAATGTCCTCTGCGAATGTGTTAGTTTCCTACTCTTCTTATAAAATTACCATGAAATTACTGGCTTACATAATAAAAATGTATTATCTTAAATTTTGGAGGTTAGAAGATAACGCATCACAAAGGGTTAAGTTCAAGATGCTGGCAAGTCTGTTCTTTCTGGAGGGTTGAAGAAAGCATCCATTTCCTTGCCCTTTACAGTTTATTGAGGCTGGCTGAACTGTTCCCTTGGCTCCTGGCCCATCTTTTTCTTGGATTTTCAGAACCAGCATTATTGAGCCATATTCTACTCATGTGACAATGTCTCTGATTCCTTCTTTTCTGCCTACCTCTTCTACTGTTCAGGACCATGGTGATTACACCTGGTCCACTCAAATAATTCAGGATAATCTTCCCATTTTAAGGTCAACTGATTAGAACTTTAAATCTTTCCACAATCATTAACTCATTTTCCTTTGTTGCATAACCTAACATATTTAAATATTCCAGGGCTTCAAAATTTCTAAGCCCTTTTGGGGACAACTGGGGACTATTATTCTGCCTACCATTGAATGATAGTCACATGCTACAAAATTGTGTTTGAAACATACCTAGTAATATTTTAAGAACTTATAATATGTTCTCTAATACTCAGTTCACAAAAATTATATTCATGATGAGGCAATTTTTCTAAAAGTCAGTATTTTGAATCCTCAGGAGAGTTTAATTGAATGAAAGTTAGGCAGATTGATTGTTCCTTTCTCTGTACAAACATTAGAGTAGACATACAGTGTGTGGCAAAATTAGATTCACAGTTATTCATTTAAAAAATACAATCATTAATAAAGAATAATACAAAAACAAACTTTTGCATACTGTAAACCTACTTTTGCCCCACCCTGTATTGAGATAAAAGAAGAGTAGGCATCACAGTGTTTGCAACCCTTGATTTGTTAGTGTACAATTGCCCTATGTTATTTGATTAAATGATGACAACATGAAGATAATCAAACCAGTAATAGACCTGAAACAAAATAACTAACAGGTTTCAAAATTTTTTGTAAATTATTACTATTAACACTTCTATCTGTGTATAGATCTAATTCAAGAAGAAAAGTCTTTTAAAGAATGGATAAAACTAATTTTTTTTTAATAAATAACTTACATTATTTCCATTTTATTTATATTTTTAAGTCTGAACAATGTTTTATTTATTTATTTATTTATTATTTATTTATTTTAGAGGAGTAAGAGAGAGAGAGAGAAAGAGGGTGGGGAGGAACAGGAAGCATCAACTCCCATATGTGCCTTGACCAGGCAAGCCCAGGGTTTCGAACCGGTGACCTCAGCATTCCAGGTCAAGGATTTATCCACTGCACCACCACAGGTCAGATGGATAAAACTAAATTTTAGGAAACTTCTTTAACTCTGTGCATTTATGAGTTCTGACAATTTGTCAGCTTCATTTATGCTGAAGGTATACAATGCTAATATTTGTCATGACATGCACAGAAGAAAAGTGCTTACTGCTACATTTTTCATATAATTTTAATATCGTTTTTTAAGAGGGAGAAATTTGCAAGTTAAATGTCTAGAACTGTAACCTCAATCTTTTTCAAAGATATTTTAATTTTCCAAAATTAGATGTATTTAATTAATTATGTCCAATATGGTTAGGGCAGAGAAAATATTTTTAAATGTAAATGCAATCACCAATATATAAAAATAGTGAAAATCTATATTGAAATGTTTCCTTAGCCATTAGCAATCTTTTAAGATTTCTGTTCAGACCTGATTAAGATTCCTTTGAAAATTTAGAAAACTTTACATTCAAAGACACATAAAAATTAAACTAATAAATGCAAATGAAATCATTGCTAGTATGTTTCAGATTTAATCAAATTAATAATATTAGTGGATCAGTAAGTAAACTTGTGTTAGAAATAAATATTACTTGATTTTAATTAGAAATTATTTTCCAGATGTCAGGAAAAAGTTACTTTGAAAGCCAAATGTGTTAAAGGCACTTTATCCTCTATATCTATGAGTCTGTTTCTAGTCTGCTTGTTTATTTACTTATTCATTTTTAGATTACACATATAAGTAAAATCATATGGCATTTTTCTTTCTCTATCTGACTAATTTTACTCAACATAATACATACTAGATCCATCCATGTCGTTGCAGATAGTAAGATTTCACTCATTTTTATGCCTGAGTCAGATTCTATTATATATGTACAACACTTCTTTATCCATTAATCTTTTGATAGCACTTACATTGCTTCCATATTGGCTATTGTAAATAATGTTGCAATAAACATTTGGATATATATTTAGACTGTTGTTATATGGGAGAGAGGTTGTAAGACTGGGTGAAAAAGGTGAAAAGAATAAGGAGGACATGCTGGTTTTTACACAGTAGTCACAATTGGTAGTTACAGAAAACCTCACAAGAAGAAGTACATATTGGTAGTTACAGAATAGAATAAAATAGATGTCAAGTACAGCATAGGTGATACATTCAATAATACTTTAATAACTATGTATGATGTCAGATGGGTACTAGGGTACTAGATTTATTGGAGTAACCATTTAGTAAGTTATGTAATGTTTAATCACTACGTTGTACAACTAAAATTAATGTGATATTTTATGTCCACTGTAATTAAAAAATAAATTCATTTACAACCAAAAAAATAAAGGCAAAGTATCATAGAAATTTTTTAACTTCAATTTTGTTATAGATTTACATGTATGTTCCCAGAAATAATACCTTCATCTATGCCCTTGATATATAAAAGATTATTTACCAACTCTAAGTCTCATTCCTATAGTATTCATTGAATTGCTTATAGATGCATTTTTAAAATAGCCAGTAAAACTAAAGTGTGCACATCCTCTAACCCAGGAAAAAATTACAAAAATTATGTTTTCCCAGAGAAATCTGGAGATTTATAATAGGGAGTTACAAGAATGTAAAAGGGAAGGAAAGGGGCCTAAACTTACACCACTAGAATAAGTCAATAGACTCCAGTGTATCCATGCAGTAGAATAATAGACTAAAATCAAAATGAAAAAAATAAGCTGTATCTATACATATCAATATACGTAAATGTAACAAATCTGGAGTGAAAATGCAAGCTTAAAAGAAAAATTAGATTATAAAATGTGAACAGCACATAATAATTAAGAATATGTTAAAACACATTTATTGAGGATGAATTGAAACCTGGTAAAGTTGAAAGATCAACATGAAAATGAATGGGGATGAGAAATGAGAACAGCACTCGGTTCTTGGTAGACTGGAGAATTTGTTCAGGGGAGGGACATGTAGGGCTTCAAATATAGTTGCAATATCTAAATTCTAATGCTGAGTATTAGCTACCTGAAGTTTTAATTTTGGATTTTTAAAATAAATTTTGATGGCATATATTATTTCACATTATATATATTTGATGGCATATATATATTTCACACCTCCCTTGCACAAGTATGATCTGCTAGTTCATGCTTTCTGCGTTGCCATATTTCCATGTGTTATAACAAGACTCTGGAAAGCAGAGTGAACAGATACTCCTTTCCAAAGCTTTTGGCCTCCAGCAAAACCTCTTAAGTGCCAATCCTGATCCAACCTGTAGAATGATTCCCTTTAGAAATCAGGCCAACTTCCATCTACACTTCCCTTAGATTTTGATGAGGAAACGTGGTTAGCAGAACTCCCATAAAATGGAAAAAGATCTTGGGTGTTGGCTTCCCCTTGACAATTGACAGTCTGCCCTCTCTGAGATAGACACTGGCCTCCCAGCACTCTAGAAACTCTTCTTAATGATGCAATCAACAGATTTGGAAACAAATTTTTCACTGAAATGTGACATTGGATATCAATAACCTAAGAGATTTTTACTGGAGAGTTTGATTGAGGTTTTAGTAGACACCTTCCTTAAATAGCAGCTTGTGTATTTTTAGCAGGGATTTTGTTGTTTTCAGTTTGTCATTTACTTTATTATTGAATTTATTAGCTGATCTTGGTTAATAAAAGTAGTATGTAGGTTTCACACATACAATTCTATAATATCTGATCCGTACGTTGTGTGTTCACCACCCCAAGGCAAACTTATCCCCCTTTCTTTTAGCAATTTTATTGTCACTATATTACTCATTTTTTTTTGTTTCCCACAGCTGTGTTATATATGCATGTGAAAAATGTTTTGTATTTCTAACCTATGACAAGTATGCTTATTACATGTAAGTTAAGTTAAATAAATATGTACGAACCTCTGGGTGAAATCATACAGCTTTTGTCCTTTTATCTCTGGCATATTTCACTTTGTATAATACTCTAAAGAATCATCGATGTTTCTGCAAATGGCCATATTTCATCTTTTATGACTGAATATTTCATTGTATATATATTACATCTTTTCATCGACTCATCCTTCAGTAGGCACTTAGGTTGTTTCCATGGTTATTGTAAATAATGCTTCTATGAACCTAATAGTACATATTTCTTTACAAATAACTGTTTTCATATTTTGGAAGAAAATATCTAAAAGAGAAAGTGCTAGATCGTATACTAATTTTATTCTTTTTTTTTTTTTTTGAGAAACCTCCACTCTGTTTTCCATAATGTTTGCATTAATTTACATTCCTTTTCTCCACTTCTTCTCCAACACTTTTTATTTTCATCTTTTTGATAATAGGCATTCTAACGGGTGTGAGATGGCATATTTAATGTGGTTTTGATTTTTATTTCCATAATAACTAGTAATGTTGAACATCTTTTCATATGTCTACTGGCTATCTACCGTATTTATCTTCCTTGGACAAGTGGTGTATAATTTCATTCATATGTGGAGTATAAAACAAAAAGTATTAACCAAACTAACAAAACTAACAAAAATAATTCAGATACACACAACAGAACAGTGGTTACTAGAATGGAGGGGGGAAGAGGGAGTCAAAGTGGGTAAAGAGGCTCAAATATGTGGTATAAGAAGAAAACTAGACTTTGGGTGGTGAGCATGCAATAGAGTACACACATGGTGGATTATAATTTTTATACCCAAAAAGAACATATATATATATATTAGTGAGAGAGACAGAGAGAGACAGTGAGAGGGACAGACAGGGACAGACAGACATAAAGGGAGAGATTTGAGAAGCATTAGTTCTTTACTGTAGAACCTTAGTGGTTCATTGATTGCTTTCTCATATGTGCCTTGACTGGGGGAACACAGCTGAGCCTGTGACCCCTGCTCAAGCCAGCGACCTTAGACTCAAGCCAGTGACCATGGGGTTATGTCTATGGTCCCATGTTCAAACCAACAACCTCACACTCAAGTCAGAGACCTTGGCTTTTGAACCTGGGATGTCTGCATCCCAGGCCAATTATGTACTGTGCCACCACCTGGTCAGGTGATAATAATATAGTTTTATTAACTCATAAATTTAATTTGATTAAATTTTTTTCATTGATTTGAGAAAGAAAGGGAGAGAAAGAGAGAGAGAGAGAGAGAGAGAGGCATGAACTCATTGTTCTATCCAGTTGCTACATTTAGCTTTTGCACTCTCTGTACCAGGACAATACTCCATCCACTGAACCACCCAGCCAGAGCCTAAATACAACTTCAAGAAAGTGAAAAAGGAACACACACACATACACACACACAACAAAAACAAAAAGTCTATGAAGAAAAACCTTTTCTACCATGAGAATGCTAGGTGTCTAAACTTGATGTAGTCACTAGATTTTGTTTTTGGTGGGCTTTCATAGTAGAAATAAAATAGTCTTTCTTCATTTGAGCTGCCATAATAGAGTATAACAGACTAGGTAGCATATAAACAACTATAATTTATTTCTCACCTTCCTAGAAAGTAGTAGAAGTCCAAGATAATGTTGCCAATATGGTTGACTTCTAGTGAAAACCCTTTTCTGCATTATAGTCTGTTGATTTCTCTCTGTGTCCTCATTTGATGGAAAAGGCAAAAGAGCTCTATGAGATCTCAAGTACTAATCCCATTTGTGAGGGGTCCACTCTCATATCCTAAGCAAAACTCAAAAGCCCCACCTCCTAATACCATTACATTTAACATTACGATTTCAACATATGAATTTGGGAGAAGGGAACACTAACTTTCAAGCCATAGCAACATTGATGGAAAGGCAGCTGAATGATGCCGGATTGATGAATCTCGTTATAGAATCATATCATATATCATTCAATTATTTTTCTGAAATCATTAGTTGAAACCTATTGTCAATATATCAATGCTGTCTTTAGAATTATCATGCAGTTACATGTATTATAGCATATTTTTGATTTTAGATTGCATCTTAAAAATTATGATGGGTATAGTAGATCCTAATGAATAAGCTTTTGCTATAAATAACTTCATCCCATAAAGTACTTATGTGATGGTAACTATTGTTTCAAACTCAATCTACTCTAGGATATAACTCTGTCAAGGCATAATTGATGCAGTAATAGTACACTATATTTTTAGGTGTCATTAATCAAAACACAAAGCAGTTTCATTAATAGTAGTAATAATAATAATTATTGTTATTTATTTACTTAGTGTTAAAGGCAGCAGTTTGTCAGGAAAATCAAAATATTATCATAGTTATATTTTGTTACATTTGTGTTCTCTTATAAATATTTGAAAAGGCAATGAAATGAAATGAAAATGTAATGTGAAAATAGCCATTTTATATAAAAATATGTTCAGTAAAGTAGAATTTTTTCTTTTTGAATAAATCAAGTTATAAAAGAGAATTAATTTAAAATTCCTTTTTACTGTAACATTGTTTTCTCAAAATAATTAAAATTTATAGCTATAGTATCTATAGTACTATACTTTTGTAAATTTTACAGGATAGATAGACAGTTAAATACATTGGTTGGGAATGTTTTTTTTTTAATTGCATAGGTATCCAAAAGAAAATATAATTTTATAATCTAACAGTATTTTTTGAAAAACACAGCAATCATTTTTTTAAAAAACTTCTCCTGAGATGACAACAGGCTCCCAAATTCTATTCTGAAAAGTCTGTAGTGCTTGTTCCTTGACATTTTCAAAATTCATGTGGTCCTGTGAAATGATTAAAGGTTATCTCAAGAGTAAATTGCTGATAACAGTTTTTTAGTTTGCTACCTAGTTCATAGGTAAGAAAGAATGTATTGTTTTAAGAATTTTAATTTTCTTATACACTCCATTCCTTAAGTCATTATTTAAGCCATTGTTTATTTTCTAAGCTGATATAGAAATGTATGTACCCCAGGATAATGATAATATATCTTTAATAATCATTTAAACACATAGTTGGATTCTTAAGAAATCATTTCATTTCTATAATTTCCTGTGATTTTGTTTCATTTGAATGATATATTACTTATTTATCACAAATCAAGAAAAACTAGAGCCAAGGTTCTTCTTGTAATCTATTACATATATAAAAGTAGTAGGATAGTTCCACATTTGAGATGTTTGCATTCTTAACATCTATTTTTGTTCTAATCTAAAATTGAGTTTAATTTATTATAAGTTCATTTGTAAATATTATGATAAATGCAGGTAAAGTTTATTTACAATTCTATGTTTTAAATTAATAACTAAGTATAAATATAATGTGAATAGAATTTTAAATTTTTTCTTCTTTATCCTAATGAATGAAATTGTCCTTACTTTAGAAACTAGTAATCAAAAATTTTGTCAATGTACAACCATAAACTTTTGTCTAATCCATTGGCAGATCTCATGTTCTCCTTGATTAATAAATAATATGTTAATTCACTTTTTTATACTTTCATATTTGAGTTTATAAGAAAAAGAGTACTTCTCTATTGCTCATAGAAATATTAGGGTAATATTTCATTATACAGCAAATTCAAGACAGGGCAGATTTCCAAACTTTCCACACTCAGATACTTGCTTATATTATTTTTGTTCTTGTTTTCTTTTCTCTTACACTTCCCTTTGTTTTATGATGTGCACTTTAAAATTATTTTTCAATTATAAGTGATAAGACAGGCAGAGTGAAACAAATTCTTCTGCTCAGTTTTTCACAGTCAATAAATGACAGGGCTATAGTATACCAGTACCTGTGCTGGAGAACAGATGTATAAAGTTGGGTGTGTTGTGGTTTCTTCCATTAAAGAATGGAAATTGTACTCTGTGAGATGAGTGTCTACACATGAGCTGTACAACAGTGAGAAAAAATTGACTATAAAATGCAATGATTAAAAGTAAGAATTTTTTAGTCCAACCTGAGAGTGATTCTTCCTGTGACATAATGTAGCTGGGTGATCTTAAACAGAATACATATCTTTTCTTGATTCAATTCATTTACCTATGATGAGAAGTAATTACATCGATGGTGCAAATGTATTGTGGCAATTAATTGAGATGAAACAAATAAATGATCAAATACAGTTTCTCAAAAAGAGGTAGCATTCAATAAAGTATAATTCCTATTATAAATTATGAAAATAGTACAGTGACCAGTTATAAGACAGAATATAAACTCATGTGAAAGCTAATAATGTGACACCCAAGAGCTACAGTGTATTTCACCTGGTCTATTATTTATTGAGCTGCCACATATTATCTATTTTTAACTACTTTTTACATTCATGCATTGGGTGAAGAATTGCACTAATTTGTAAGGTCCTCCTAAACTACAATGTTACAATAAATAAACAATGTTCCATAGAAAACCAAGTATTTGAGTCATTGTTACTACCTCTATCAGACTACATTTACATTATTTCATAATAATAGAACATTTTACCCTTTGTTTACATAATTGGTCTTCTTAAGAACATATGTAGTTCTTCTTTTAAATTTTGATTTTAATGATACTCTTTAAAAGCTTCCTAAAATTAACCATAATTTATATCAGGATTGCCTGACTGGGCAGTGGCGCAGCGGTGCAGTGGCGGACTGGGATGAGGAAGACCCAGGTTCGAGACCCCAATGTCGCCAGCTTGAGCGAGGGCTTATCTGGTTTGAGCAAAAACTCACCAGCTTGAGCCCAAGGTCGCTGGCTCAAGCAAGGGGTTACTCGGTCTGCTGAAGGCCCGCGGTCAAGGCACGTATGAGAAGGAATCAATGAACAATTAAGGTGTTGCAATGCGCAACAAAAAACTAATGATTGATGCTTCTCATCTCTCCATTCCTGTCTGTCTGTCCCTGTCTATCCCTCTCTCTGACTCTCTCTCTGTCTCTGTAAAAAAATATTTAAAAAAAATTTATATCAGGTTTATATATAATCTCTGTTGCTCCTCTCCACAATTATATAAGATTTTGAATGTTCAAAAGATATAATATGTGGTGGAGATAACAATGAGAGGAACTGTTTTCTTAATTGAGAGATTATAAGTGAGATTGTAGACCATTTTTTACCCTTAGGCTGCCACGAACAGAAACACGAATGGAGGCAGCAAGTTCTCGGAGTGCTTACATTGGGCTGTGTCGGAATAATCACTTGTCCTTTCAAATACAAGCCATTTTCAGCCTAAAGCCACAATGAAGTTTTAACAATATCAAAATGAAATAGATCTTACTAAAGCATAACAACTTAAAACCTGATTTTTTAAAAAGAACTACTGAAAGAGAAGAAACACTACTCTTGCCCAGTGAATAAATGGTTAATGCACTGATATGTGATAGTTAATTACTTTTTTTATTTTGCCCTTTATTGTTTTAATGTTCATAGCTACACATGTTGCATGTTGCACTGGCCATAAAATTATATAGTCCATTTTAAGATGCAGCTACAATATTTTTCTGGCTGATTGTCTAATACAAGGTATTTTGCCCTTGTTCACCACACCATGGGAAGGATTTTTTTCAATCAGTTCCAAATTTATAGCCCTTACATTTTACCAGTGTCGTGTCATTAAACAGGGGTGTCTATGTGCCTGCAATCAATTAGAAATTGTCTATAAATTCCAGCCTCCTCCATTTGATCACTCTATTTGCCAACAGGAAGATATTAATTCCAATTGCCAATGTCTCAGCATACAAACTACTCTGAACACTATCCCAAATCCTACTATATCAGGGTTTTTTTAAAGGAAAAAAATATACCAATTGGTTAGGAAATATAAAAGTTGAATTGCAGAATAATCATAAATCCGGCCCTGGCCGGTTGGCTCAGTGGTAGAGCGTCGGCCTGGCGTGTAGAAGTCCCGGGTTCGATTCCCGGCCAGGGCACACAGGAGAAGCGCCCATCTGCTTCTCCACCCCTCCCCCTCTCCTTCTTCTCTGTCTCTCTCTTCCCCTCCCGCAGCCGAGGCTCCATTGGAGCAGAGATGGCCCGGGCACTGGGGATGGCTCCTTGGCCTCTGCCCCAGGCACTAGAGTGGCTCTGGTCGCAACAGAGTGATGCCCTGGAGGGGCAGAGCATCGCCCCCTGGTGGGCAGAGCATCGCCCCCTGGTGGGCAGAGCATGGCCCCTGGTGGGCGTGCTGGGTGGATCCCGGTCAGGCGCATGCGGGAGTCTGTCTGTCTCTCCCCGTTTCCAGCTTCAGAAAAATACAAAAAAAAAAAAAAGAATAATCATAAATATTGTAAGTACATCTATGGTGGAAAGCATAAAAAAAATTTATTTGTGAAATTTGCAGATGCATGTTTGAAAGCTTTTCATTGAAAAAAGGTTTTTTTTGACACAGGGCAATTACTTTGTTCTCTTAGTTACAATAGTGTAGAAGACAATACCTGAAACACTGTAAGTACATGATATAAATTGCTGAAAATACGGGGATTTTATAGCTGCCTTTTAATTATCTAGAATGTCTAAACGTTTAGCAATGCCATTTAATTTATTATCAGAAATTCTTACTAGTCATTAGGTGATATCATTCTGATACCCATATACAGGAAGATGGACTTAAATAAATTAACCAAATGCTAACATTTCAGTATTTTATTGCTTCATGAAATAAAACAATAGAAACATATTATTCTTTTTAAATCATACCTATGCATGACAATGGTACTCCTTCAAATATGAATCACACACGTACACACACATATGCATATATACAGTATTGTGCACATATACACATATTTGTCTGTGTGTGTTTGTATATTTATTTTGAAAAAATGAATTTGTCAAAGTACAAAATCCAGAAAAATTTTTAGCATAATCTAAACTTTTACCTAATTGCAATACACTAATCATGACACATTACTATAAATATTGAAAAACATTAATATGGAAATATGTAAAAGAGAAAATATAATGGTATTTGTTCACTACTTTATCTTCAGGCATAGTAAAATACAGGAAGTGACTACTAATATTTGTTAAATAAAAATAATGACAAATATCTATTTATTTACATAAATTAAATAAAGGTTTACCTAGAACCTATAATATGGTAAGCACTAAAGATGTTAATGATTTTGAGATAAAAATTACTCTACCCATTATAAATGCTCAATCTAATTGGGTATAAGCTTACTAATACATAATACAAATGCTAGGTCATTATTGTCATAATCCTAAGGTAACTGAACCATTTCTTACTAATGTTTTGTTGAAAAACCCATATCAGACCTTCAGTTGCTACCTGGAATGAAGTATTCCCTGGCTTCTTCACTGTTCAGTGACAGTCAATGAATAATATTTCTCATTTCTATTAGACTAGAATGCTACACCAATGCAATTCAGTCATCATGTTTCCTTTGCCAGGCCTTATACTTACAATCTTTGTCTTTTCTTTCTCTGTATGTTTGCCTCTCTACTCACCCAGTCACGGTGACCTTAGAAACTCTCCTTTTGAAGAATCAAATAAAAAATAGTAACTTCTTCACAGAATTTCCATCCACCTTCTTCCTTAAGTGAAATCTGACTAGTCTTTCAGCTGACTTCCTACCCTTCGATTATCTAAGTTTGGAATTCTCTACCAGATGATATTTCTTGGCAGCATGAGAGTAGTTTAACCACTCTCTATTGCATTTGTTTCATTACAGCTTTGACCAAAGTCTAGCAAAAGCCCTTCTTTTATGATGTTAATGCCACCTGCTGTTTAATAAAATTTTAATATTAACTAAGTTTATATAATTCTCAAGTCTTTGTTAACACAAGAACATTTTCCTAATACATAGAAGGCAAGGTTTGGATTAAAGAGAAATTACATTTAACAGAGAGAAAACAGTTAAATTCCTGTGTTTACAGTTATAAAGGGGCCCTCGACCTCACAGCAATGAAAATAACCTCACGTCTCTTTGAAAGCACTGGGCTTCTCTGCAGAGGAAAGGGGAGAACAGTCCCAGTAGGCCAAGCCAAGGAATTTAGCATTCAATTTTACTGTGGAAGACAAGTCAAGTGGAGCAGGGAGCTACCTGAACGTTGGCCCTGGTAATAATGTCCACATTCACATATGTAGTTATGGAAATTAAGAAAGAAAAAAATACAGTGGTAACTTGAGATATGAGCAGACCAACATACATCTTTTTTTTTTTTTTTTTTTTAAGATATGAGCTGCGACTCGGTTCATATTTTTGTTTGAGATCCAAGCGAAATTCTGAGATACGAGTTGTGATTCAGGAAGCTGCCACTAGTTGGCGCATTGGTGCACGGGTCCAGTATTGGCAATTTGATATACGAGTTGACTGACTTACGAGCTTGGTTACAGAATGAATTAAATTTGTATCTCAAGATACACTGTATAAACTGGAGCTTTTAGAGTTTTCTGGGCTATGGACATTAAAAACTAGTTCTATGGTTCACATTACCTGAAAAGACATACATGTGACCATTGCAATTCACACTGTTTACCAGTCAAGAATGTTTAACATGATGTGAAATAAAACCTTACACAATGCTGCTATTTTACATGAAATATTAATATTTTTGGATTTAGAATCTTTTCATAAAGATGTTAACCCTCTGACCAGGCCAGCAAGACTTTGTTGATACATACAGAGTGCTCAAATAACAGGGTTTTCTCTAACTTTCTGGAGAATCTTATTCTTTTCTGTCTTGATTGTTGCAACAAACTGGCTTGTTGTTAATCCTTCACAATTCCATCACAACCTTTGTTTTATTTCCCAATAACTGCTGAATTATACTCTTAAATTGGTCAGCTTAAATTAATTCTCTATAATAAAACATGAGAGGAGTAAAGATATTTTCCATTTCTTTATACATAAAGAAAAGTCCTTCTCCATTTTACCTTTTTACTTAATTCCCATGTGTAGCCCTAATTCCACTGCCATCTATTTCCCACATGTAGTATAAAGAAATTTTATATTTCATTTCTTAGAATTTCCCATTCATGCCACTCCATCTCGTGATAATTACACAAATTGTTCTCTTTACCTGGGTTAGCATTACAAGCATGCACATCCACACATATATATGCACACTCATCCATCCATGTATATATGCATGCGGTATTTATACTTTTCACGAGAAATTCAGTTTAAGAGATATCACCTTCTGCAAGCAAATTCCATCCTTAATGGAGAATGAGAGTCTGGTACACTTCAGATTGAGCATCTTGCTTTGTTTGCTATCTTATTTTTTTTGTCACAGTATTTTAATAGCCTATTAACACCTCTCATTCTCTCCTTATGTGTCACACATCTTGAGAGTAAAAAACATGTATTAATGTTTCATTAGTATCTACTATAGATCATTATCAATAAATAATTTTTAATGAGTGACAAATTTAATCACAGTTACTTTTTTATAATGATAATAGAGCTAGATAAAAAAATGACTCCTTAACCCAAAGTTGTTTATATCTTACATTGAGGACTGCACAGATTTTACATTACATGGCAAAAGGAAATTAAAATTGCAGACCGAGTCAAGGTAGCTAATCCACTGATTTTAAAATAAAGAGTTTTTTATCGATTATATAAATTTTCTATGTTGAATCCACTCAAATGAAATGATGTTTAGTCATACCCTGCTGTAGATTACATAAAAATATAGGTTATAAATAAATACTTTTTCATTTTATAATAATTTTGGACTTAAATATTTATAAATTTTGGTATTCATGGGGGCCCTGGAACTAATCTCACACAGATATTCAGTGACAACTGTGCATCAATACATTCATAGGGATAAATATGTCATTAAAAATGGAAAGTAATGCTCATATTGTAGATTACAAATTCATATAATTAGGAAATAACTTTATACAAAATAAATCATGCAGCTAATTAGAAAATATTTATAATTAAAGTATTATGATAATACCATCTGTCAAAACATGTGACAATAATTAGAGCTATTGTAAAAATATCTAAAGTTTTAATTTTATTAACTCAAAAGAAAAACAGAAAATATATAATAGAAACAATAACAACAAAACACTAAAAATAAAGAAGAAAGTAATAAATATAAGAGCAAAAGATAAAGAAAAACAAGAAGGCAATATTAAAGAAAAATATATTCTTTGAATAGATTAATAAGAAAGACTAGACAGTAAGTACTGGTCAAGAAATGTTGAGATATCATGTGAATAAATAAAATGTTATGTAAAATGTAAACAAATTATAAAAATAGAAAATTGATTTAAAATGCTAATAAAAATAAACTATATGAAACAATAAAATTAACAGTAACCATACAGAGATTATAATTGTGATATAGAAGATTAGTTAGAGATGATAAAATTAGGGACAGTAGAAAAGACTTACTGCTAAACTATCTTTGATTCCACACCCTCTCTCCAGCCATGCACCTAGCACTGATTGCATTTTACTCATTAGACAATTTAATGTGGAGAAGCAATGTGGGAAGGTCTTAATCTGATGAGCATAGAAATGGACAAATGCTGCTGAAACTTTTGACATAATAGCCTATAGAGACCTACTCTGAGTCATATAAGGTTGAGTTTTTTGTTTCCTTTATACTTCTTCTTTTCATTGATTTGACCAATCATCACTTTGTCAAAGTGCTAAAACTATTGCAACAGAAACTCTTAATTACTTTTTCTTCCAAAATATAACTTGCATTGGACTTGATCTAATTTTCTGTTCTAAAATTTTCTAAACAAAATGATCAAGAATTCTAGGAATTTTACTTTATTTTCTACTCTATAATATTGCTTTGTCTCTTCAATATAAAGTAAATAAAGGTTTGATAAAGAGATGCTTTAGTTAACACAGTGGTAGAGCATCGGCCCAGCATGTGAAAGTCCTGAGTTTGATTCCTGGTATGGGCACACAGGAGAAGCCTCCATCTGTTTCTCCACCCTTTCCCTTTTCCTTTCTCTCTATCTCTCTTTTCCTCTCTGGCAGCCAAGGCTCCACTGGAGCAAAGTTGGCCAGGGCGCTGATGATGGCTCCATAGCCTCCACCTCAGGCACTGGAATGTCTCTGGTTGCAATGGAGCAGTGCTCGATGAGCAGATCATCGCCCTCTAGCGGACATGCCGAGTGGATCCTGGTTGGGTGCATGTGGGAGTCTGTCTCTCTGCCTCTCTGCTTCTCACTTCAGAAAAAAAAAGAGATGCTTTAGTAAACATATTAAATATGAAAATACTATTTTAAAATGATTTACCTATTAAATTATAATATAACATCACCGATCTACAAATTACCTATGGTGAAACTATCATGTTCCCATATTCAAAAAGAATCATCCTGCCTGATTGTAGCATATAAACTACAGAACTATATAAAAGACTCCTTGGATAAAAATTCAAAGCCAATAATCTACAGTGCCTTGAGTATGGCATGTCCTACATATGCTTGTTGTGCATTAATAACTATTACTTTCAATAGCCTTATATTTAATGTGTATAGGTTTATTTCACAAATGTAATATGAAGTTATGAATCAGAGAACATCTGAACAGTCTATAAAAGTTGTGTCCTTTCATAACAAGTACAGTAGATTTAAAATATTAATCTGAAAAGACTTTTCATTGAACACACACACACACATATATATGTAAATAATTTATAGATTTTTTACATCTATAAATAAATGAATCTGTTTAGCCAATTAGCAAAATAACTTTACCTAACAATCATAAGTGTTCTTTTTAAGTGTGTGGTAAGTAATGAAATATGACAGGCTTAGGAAGAAATATATTGCTTGAACTTAGCAGCCTCTATAATTAAGTGATGGGCATTTTAAAATTGTTATGAGACTTACCATAGTTTATCTTGCCCTTGCGGCCCTTTCTCAAAAGATCATTAAGAATTTCTGTGCCTGTCCTTATACTTAATCTCATTCATGGTGTTGGCTGCCGCTCTCTAAACAAAGCCAAAAAGAGAAATGCCGCTGCATATGGAACTCCCTGCACAAGCAATACAGTCATAAATAATTCAAATGTCCTCTACTTCACATGATTACCCTCTAAGCTGATAACTTCAGCCAGGAACTGAGGTTACTGTATCTGCACTTTTAACAGAACACAACTTAGAAAACCTCACAATGTATATAATTAAGAAAAAAATGTTATTGTACTACTGTTTTTCATTTTTTAATAAATTAATAAAATAAAGTTCAAACCTTGAAAGCAATGGTTTTATTTTTTCTAAGTATTCTTTGTCATTTTTTGAAAAATAATTTACAAAAATACAATAACAACTATATTTTGGAGTACTGAGCATTTTAAGAATGTCTATAGGTTGAGTGTCGGGGTTAATTTCTGTAAATATCTGAATTGAATGGATTTATACTTGAATTAAATTATTTTTAAATTCATGCTTAAATAAACTATTCAAATTCTTAGCTTCTAAATATTGATGCTACCTCATCTTAAAGGTAAGCATATTGAAGATGAGGGCTCATGTTAAGGAAGTGACCATCTGGCAGCTTAGTAATAACAGGAGATTTTAGAAAATTGAGTAAGATGAGAAGGAAAGAAACAAGGGAAAAAAGAAAGAAAGCTCAAAAGCTAGCAAGACAGTAACATAAAATTTAATTAGGTTTAAATAATCAATATTTTTAAGGGAGGCTAAAAAGAGAGTTGGGAAAAGCAGGCAGTTAAGAAAATTTTCTACAACTGGTCAGTTAAAATTTTTAAACATCTCTTCATTAATGTACATACTGAATTCCAGGACTAGAAACATATAAAATCTCTGTAACCAAGTTTTTTTTTTTAATTTTTTTTAAAATTATTTTATTTTATTTATTCATTTTTAGAGAGGAGAGAGAGACAGAGAGAGAGAAGGGGGAGGAGCTGGAAGCATCAACTCCCATACATGCCTTGACCAGGCAAGCCCAGGGTTTCGAACCGGCAACCTCAGCATTTCCAGGTCGACGCTTTATCCACTGCGCCACCACAGGTCAGGCAAGTTTTATTTTTTTTTTTTTAAAAAAAAAAAAAAACAAATTAGACATAAAAACAGCTTACCTTATTACATGTTGCCATTATATCTAGGTTTAAGTATTTTTTGTGACACCATTTCAAACAGAAATAAAAAGTAATGGAAACTTATCCTTGTATGCGAAAGTGTCCAGTGTCTATTTATTAGGTTAAACAAGTAAAATAAAAAAAGTAGCTATTATTATAAGGGTAGCATTGATTTTTCTCTCTGTTTATTGGTTGTTTTCTAAAAATGTCTTTTATTTTTCCTCATGAGACTACCATGAGAATTTTATAAACTCTCTGCTTTATTCTCCATATTTCATTTCATTGAAAATCCCTATTTCATGTTTTCCTTTATGTTTTCTTATCAGCCAAATATTTCTTCTTTTGCTTTACATTAATAAAAGCTTATTTGTGACAGTGTTAGGAATTTCTGTGGAACCACTGGAGGTCTGAATTGTGGTTTTTTACCCTTAAGAAGCTTATAATCTCGTGTTAGATACAACATCATTCATGTGAAATAATGAGATCAATACAAATAAATTGAGTTTAATATTGGTTATGTAAACTTTAGGCTATAAAGAAGAATTCAATTATCCAGTAATACCTCCAAGATGGTGTAAGTTTTCTATTTGTTTATTTGCTAGGCATCCATCAGTGCATGCCATTTTCCCCAGGACCAACTTGAAGAAACACCTCTGTCTAGAACACTGACAGTCTTTTGGAAAAAAAGATCAGAGGTAGGACACACCACCTGCCATCTCTTCAATCTTGTGCCCAGATCACACATTGACTGAAGCAAAGCATACAGCCATTCTGGATGTGAATGGTATAAAGTAGAAAAAAATTTCTGGAATTAGATGATTCATGTTTTTAGATACAAACTAACACTAATAATTAGCTCAAACCTTTAGCTCATAGTGTAAATTTGAGCTCCAGGAAAAATATTTTAATTGACTACATTTACGTGTCTTATCAACATGTCTTATTAACCACAAAAGGCAAGGTTGAAGGTATATATGAATGCTTTTTAAAATATTTTTTTATTTTTTATTTTTATTTATTCATTTTAGAGAGGGAGTGAGTGAGAGAGAGGAGAGAGAAAAAGAGAGAAAAGGGGGAGGAGCAAGAAACATCTACTCTCATATGTGCCTGGACCAGACAAGTGCAGGGTTTTGAACCGGCAACCTCAGCATTCCAGGTTGATGCTTTATCCACTGTGCCACCACAGGACAGGTGTGAATGCTTTTGTTATCAGTTTCTAAAAGCATGACTTACACCCAGCCTTATTACATCACAACTGAACAAAACAATGACCACAGCTAGAACATTTAGTCAGTCCATGGTCTCATCTTTGTACATGGCACAGGATATTTTTCAGTAACAATTTACCCTAAGTATCAATTTTTACATAAGACAAAAATCTTTGACAAGAGATTCACATACTAGGCCATTTCATGGCTTGCATATTAATTTATTGTGACATCCTTAGATTATATAGTCAAATATGTAATTATCTTTCTTGTGTTTTGCTGTTTCTTTGTATATGGTCTGGATCTTCAGACACAAATTTTCATCAAGGCAGAGACTAATTTAGAGGGTCTAATACATAAAGAATGTTTAGTAACTGTTTGCAGACATAGATATTTCAAAAACCTTTGACAGGCTTTCAAATAATGCAGATAAGATTACCAACCAGTGCATCAAACATTTCCTGGGCTTCAGCTGTGTAGATAACTAACTTACTTAGAAATAGAGAAAATGTGCAAATAATTCTGGGTTCAGCAAAACAATGCTGTTATGGTTTGCAGATTCTCTTACATGATGTCACTGTTGCAAGACTTTATTATTTGGAAGACAAAGAAATCGCTGCATTATGCTTTGTTTCTTAACGTGATTTATAAAAGTTATTGCTTTCCTCTACTACTCCTTCCTCTGTGTGAGCCCGACTTGTCGTTGTGATTCCAAGAGAGTGCACAACCGAAGAAGAAAATATCCACTCTTACAAAGCACAAGATAATAACCCTTGTCCCAGATCATGTGTCCTTCCATGAAAGGATCAAATGGGGAAAGAATATGCTATACCACTTATATTAGTCTGACTAACCACAAACTAGAATTAAAATAAGAATATACAAACAAAATAAGTTTATACAAGAATTTCTGTAAACCTGCTCATGTTAACCTTAGTAAATATTAAACCGAGCTTGTTACTCTAACTGTGACTATGATTTAATATTAACAATCTAGTAACCAAAGACATATACAATGTGTCCATAAAGTCATGGTGCACTTTTGACCGGTCACAGGAAAGCAACAAAAGATGATAGAAATGTGAAATCTGCACCAAATAAAAGGAAAACCCTCCCAGTTTCTGTAGGATGATGTGGCAGCATGTGCGCATGCACAGATGATGACGTAACACCGTGTATACAGCGGAGCAGCCTACGGCCTTGCCAGTTGAGATGTGGATGGTACAGAGGAAAGTTCAGTGTGTTCTGCGGCTTGCTAAATTCAAATCCATGAACAAAGTGCAACGTGAATATTGGCGCGTTTATAATGAAGCGCCACTACATAGGAATAACATTATTCTGTGGGATAAGCAGTTGAAGGAAACCGGCAGTTTGGTGGAGAAACCCTGTTCTGGTAGGCCATCAGTCAGTGACGAGTCTGTAGAGGCTATATGGGATAGCTACCTAAGGAGCCCTAAAAAATCTGTGCTTAAGCCCACATCGAACTGCACTGAATAGGTATGAAACTGGTGCAGATTTCACATTTCTATTGTATTTTTTTGCTTTCCTGTGACCGGTCAAAAGTGCACCATGACTTTACAGACACACTGTATATTCTATAACAAATCAAAAGTATATAACTAATCCTATGCTTTTACCTCTAGCTGAGTTCTCTTTACAGTTCAACTTCCCATCCCCCTATCGAATAAGGAATGTTAATGCTGGCTGTGAATCAGAGATATCTGGCTGATGTACACCAAGAGTTAATATCAGAGGGAGAAAAATACATCCTCAACTCCCCTCCCAGTCTCCCACCACACTGAGGCTTACAGTTTCCATTCTCAGATAAGGCCAAGCCTATGATCACCGAAATTTGGAGACATCAGTTTCAGAAAAAAACAATTACTCTAGTATATGAGTTACTTGATAGCTTTAGTTCCAGTTACAAAGGCAAGAGGACCATGGAAGTCCAGTCAGCCATGAAAATAAGAAAAAGCTCATCTCTTGAGAGACACCACATACTTGCGCTCCCCCCCCGGAAGTTCTCCCCGTCTTGAATTCCCTCAGCCTCTAGAAAATCTATCTGGTCAAGGCGCTTGAGCTGTTAGGATGGGTTTCTGAGGCCAGGAGTCCCACCATCTTCTCAGGTGGTAGGCACTTGAATAAACCTCTTTTCTTGTCACCACCACTTGTGAGTCATCAACCCAGTTATGATTTCAATTTATATTAGGCTTCCAATGGATTCTAACTTATTTATAGACTATATTGCACATCAGAAAAACACTTTTTTTCATTCCAATTATACCAAAGCCTTAACTTATCAAAGATGTCAGTTCTGAAAAGCATTACCATTTTATAATTTCTATGTTTTCTAGGGTGAATGGATATTCAATTTTAGCAAAATAATTCAACGGTATTCAAATACCAGCATGAGTATAAAACATAGTGATTATTTCTTAAAAATCAAGTATTAAAATGTACAAACAACAAAATCTCTGTCAGATCATAAATGACATGAACCCACACAAACTGTTCTTGAAACTTTCTAACCTAAGAATTTGATATCACTGCCAAACTGCTCTTAAAACTTTCTAACCTAAGAATTTGATATTATTGTCACAGGGTACAAGATACAATGACTCAAAAGGGTGAGCTCTAAGTCACTTTTTGCCTAAGACTGACCTAATAGAGCTTCTAGCATTTTAAAAAATTTTATTATTTTATTTTTTAAAAATACTTCACTGAATCCTATTCAGAAAGTGAAATTCGGAAATCTATATGAATAAAGATTATCTTTTTTGTAAGTCTGTCTCTTACAACATCAAGTTAATATAGTTAGACACAATTTCACCACTATTTCTGTAAATAGATCTACTCAAAGTAGTTTCTGTTTGAACCGTATCTTATTGGTCCAGGTTAAGATAAGGAGCTTGAGAGGAAGTATGTATCATGCTTTCCTTCTTTGAGAAAGTTTTGGTCTAAAAAAAATGTCAGCTGAAATAAAGTGTGTTTAATGACAAAGCGATTTACACTTTTGCATAAGCTCTGAAACTTTTGTGAATCGTAGCAAATTTCGTGGACCATTATTGATCTTTCTTATTTTTTTACATTGCATGAAGGATATTCAAAGATGGCAGATAAACCACAAGAGGTATAATGGTGGAGGTGAAATAACATGCATTTTAAATTACCTCCAATTGATATGTACATATGAAATTTATTAAGACACAATAAAGAGGAAAAATCCACTATTTTGAATATGTCTCAATTTTTAAGAATTGCACATCATTCACTTCAAATTATAAACTTTAATTGGTGACTGATCACCTCTTACAGGGACAACTTAATGTAATGTACCAAAGGTTATAGTAAGAGTATTTTTTTGGTTTTTTAATCAATGTTTGATTATTCTGTTTAGCAGTGCAGAGACATGTTAACATAAAAAAATGTTCTGGCCCTCACTGGTTTGCACAGTGGTAGAGCGTTGGCTGGGTGTATGAGTGTCCCAGGTTCAATTCCCGGTCAGGGCACACAAGAGAAGCACTCATCTGTTTCTTTACCATTTCTCCTCTTGCTTCTCTCCCTCTCTCTCTCCCCATCCTGCAGCCATAGCTCAGTTGGAGTAAGTTGTCCAAGGCGCTGAGGATGACTCCATAACCTCTGTCTCAGATGCTAAGAAGAGCTCAATTGCTGAGCAACAGAGAAATGCCCAATGGGCAGAGCATTGCCCTGCAGTGGGCTTGCAGGGTAGATCCCAGTCAGGGCACATGTGGAAGTCTGTCTCTGCCTCCCCTCTTCTCGCTGAATTAAAAAAGAAAAAAAAAATTCTATATGAACCTTTAGAGTATTTTTATGAGTTTGTTTGAGCCAATCTGACAACATATGCAGACAAGTAAAATCTTAAATACTCACAATCTATATTAAATATAAATTATGTATATATTTTGGAAAAAAATTATACAAAAAATTAAAATTTCATTGCAGATGGTTACTAAAAATAGCCTGTCACAATTTCCCTTACTACATCAGTTGTGTCCAGTGATTTTTACAAAATCTCCATTGCATCATAAATCTACCCTTTCTTAGAACAAGTGGCAATGCTCTTCTTGTTCCATGCAAAGATTGGCTCTATGAGGGTACCTGAAGCTATACTTTTACTCCTTAGCTGCATAGTCTTGAACTAAAAGAGCTCAGAATATTACACATCAAAATAATATGATATAATGACAGACCTATGCACAAATTAAACACAGAGCGTTTATAAACTTTACATGTCTGTATAAAGTAGCATTATCGGGAGAAAGCAGTTTTTATACTTTATCATCGATCGGCTCTATGTGTTGGAGGGAAAAGTATGAAGTAATAATACCTTAGGGAACAAGTCTCTTCAAAAATTTTTCAAGTTCCTAACACTTCTAGACAATTGCACAGTCTTGATATCCTTTTATCATGTGGGCTGATTTCTGCAGTGAGGGGTTAGTAAAAAATTATCCCAAAGGCAAAAACAAAACTTAAATCTGTCAAAGACAGCTTTGAGTATTCTCAGGAATTTATCTTGTGTCTTTGTTTTTGGTTAGTATCTAAAACAGAGTATCTGAAACACATTTTTCTTTTCTACTAACAAAGTTTCTTCAAAACTGACTTTAGAGAGAGCATCCAGAAGCTTAGGCTAGTTTTAGTATCTTGCCAAGAACTATAATCTTAAAAAAAACTACATTGCTATACCAGTATTTAATTTCTATTATTTGACATACCCAATACAAATAATGCAAATAATTAATCTTTATCAAACCTTCAACAAAAGATAAATATATTATATATATGACATACAGATATATATGACATATATATATACACACACACATATGTTCTATCTATCATCTATCATCTATCTATATGTCACAATTTTCCTTGCTTTTCCAACAAGTTTTATGTTGTGTGGATTGATCAGGTAGGTATTTTATAAAATTATATTTAAAGTTTGTTTTATATAGGCAATTGTTGTCATTTCAATGTAGTTTTGAAAAATAATATACTTCTCAAAGTACCACTTTCCTTTTGTTTAAAAATTTTATTGACAACTAATAAAATGTTTAGCTAGATTATAAATGTTAGATTTGAAATTATTAATGTAAATTCAAATTATTATGTTCTATTAAAAATGATTTAGTCCTTGATGAACATCTGTTTGATGATATGTTGTATCCAGATATAGTAAATTAATGACATATAAAAAATTATAGGGAAATGACACCTTCATTTTCATTATGAGCAGAGTTTTTAAATGTTATATATCACAACCTGTCATTCTGTGATTATATAGCATTACATAGCATTTAGAAGACATATACTCTTCATTTTAATATTCTTTAGATACCTAAAATATGGCTTTTTATGATATGTGGTTCCATGTTCTTTTATTGACATTATTAACAAATTCATATGATTTGATTAAAGCAGGTGATAAATTCTGCTTATTTAGAAAAAATAATGTTCATTCTCTTCTTCTCATCCTGAGCAGTTAGCTTAATTTTAGTAGACTTCAGAATTATAATTTCATGGTTATTAAAAGCATTTATTATGATTACTAAAGATACCCTATATAGCTGAACAAAACCTTTTTCTTTATTAAAATAAAATTTTATTAATTGCTTATTTTTTATTTCTTCTTTTGAGGGGTTATTTTAGGGTCTTTGATACAATCTGGAAGTGTGGAAATATGTGATTTTGAATGACAAAGTTGTCGTTTATATGATAGTTTCTTTAAGGCTCATGTATATTGTCCATTCTATGCTATATGATATATTGAAAGTAAATTTATATTATGTTTTATATAACTTATTTTTTGGAGAGAATATTTTGTCTGCATGATTTGTAAAATTATGTATTTTTTCAACATTAATTTGTTTAGTAACATCACATGTCAATGTGTTTGCTATCTTTTAGATCACTGTTTAACAGAATACCTAGTTTTTGTTCCTTTATTTTAATGAGGAGAACATAGTAAACCAAAGCTGCAAACTTCAATAAGAAAATTATAATAGTATGTTCAAAATAAAACAGCACAATATGGGCAGAAAAAAGAAGTTATATCAGGGTGAGAAAAAGAATGATGGATGGTGAGGGATGGGAGTTAAGATTTTAAATAGAAAACTCAGTGTAATTACAGAGAAAATGACCTTTGAGCCAAAATACGGAAAGATAAGAGAGTTTGTCAAGAACTTTCAGCAGTGAGATCACTCCAGACAAAGGGACTGGCTATGGCAAAGGTCTTAATGTTCCATCATGCCCAGCACGTCTGAGGAATTGTAAGGCTACCACTGTGAGGGAGTGAAGAGAAGCAGGGAATGCGGTCGTAGAGGTCAAATGAGTGGTAAGGTCATTTACTAGCTTAGATATCATTGTTAAACTCTGGCTTTGAGATTTGAACACTTACTTTATGTGTAGAATTTATGCAAATAACTGATAGTTCAAATATCCTTAATTTCAAGGATGCTTATTCTAGTAAGATAGAATAAGAAAAAGAATTCAGGTTTCAATACAGAATGACAAATGCTATGAGATTCAAGTGTAGGA
Source organism: Saccopteryx leptura (assembly GCF_036850995.1). NCBI lineage: Eukaryota > Metazoa > Chordata > Mammalia > Chiroptera > Emballonuridae > Saccopteryx > Saccopteryx leptura. Next base: position 22,700,175 of record NC_089507.1, read on the forward strand.
AATTATGGGGCCATAGAAGACCACAAAAGCAGACAGACTTATAATTATGAAATGACTTTGCTTATGTCTAATAATATATTTCTCTTCTAAAATACTTTGTATCATGTTAACAGAGCCATCAAAGCTTTTTTTGATGTGTGAATATATGTTTTACTTTTACTTTTGAGACACCTCCATATTTAATCCTAATAAATTAAAAAAAAACAGATTTATTTTGGCTGTGAAGTCTTCCTTGAGTATCCTAAAAACGTTAAGCCACAAGGTGGAAACTCTTCCATCTCTTTTAGGGTGTATTTTTCTCAATTTTATCCTTTGCTTAATTCTTATTTTCAATATGATCTATAGTATTTCACTTTCTAGCCTTTCTCTTCTGTTTTCTAAATACACTGTTTCATAAAAAGCAATTATCTGCCTATCAGAAAAATATTTAGAAAACTTACTACATTTTTTGTTTTAGTTAAAAACTAGTTCTTTTTTTCTTATCTTTTTTTAAATTAAATTTAATGCAGTGACATTGATAAATCAGGGGACATAGGTTGAGAGAAAACATCTCCAAATTATTTTGACATTTGATTATGCTGTATACCCCTCACCCAAAGTCAAATTGTCTTCCGTCACCTTCTATCTGGTTTTCTTTGTGCCCCTCCCCTCCCCCACCACCTCTCTCCTTCCTCGCCCCATCCCTCCCTAACCTCACCCCCCCACCCCCATTACCATCACATTCTTGTTCATGTCTCTGAGTCTCAGTTTTATGTCCCATCTATACATGGATTCATATAGTTCTTAGTTTTTTTCTGATTTACTTATTTCACTTCGTATAATGTTATCAAAGTCCATCCATGTTGTTGTAAATGATCTGATATCATCATTTCTTATGGAATAGTAGTTTTCTATAGTATATATGTACCAAAGCTTTTTAATCCACTTGTCCTCTGACGGACACTTGGGCTGTTTCCAGATCTTTGCTATTGTGAACAATGCTGCCATAAACATGGGGATGCATTTCTCCTTTTCGAGCAGTGCTATGGTGTTCTTGGGGTATATTCCTAAAAGTGGGACAGCTGGGTCAAAAGGCAGTTCGATTTTAAATTTTTTGAGGAATCTCCATACTGTTTTCCACAGTGGCTGCACCAGTTTGCATTCCCACCAGCAGTGCAAGAGGGTTCCCTTTTGTCCACATCCTCGCCAGCACTTATTCTGTGTTGTTTTGTTGATGAGCACCATTCTGACTGATGTGAGGTCATATCTTATTGTGGTTTTAATTTGCATTTCTCTAATGATTAGTGATGTTGAGCATTTTTTCATATGCCTATTGGCCATCTGTATGTCCTCTTTGGAGAAGTGTCTATTCATTTCTTTTGCCCATTTTTTGATTGGATTGTTTGTCTTCCTCGTGTTGAGATTTACAAGTTCTTCATAAATTTTGGTTATTAACCCCTTATCAGATGTATTGTCAAATATGTTCTCCCATTGTGTAGTTTGTCTTGTATTCTGTTCTTATTGTCTTTGGCTGTGCAAAAGCTTTTTAGTTTGATATAGTCCCCTTTGTTTATCCTGTCTTTTATTTCACTTGCCCGTGGAGATAAATCAGCAAATATATTGCACTGAGAGATGTCAGAGAGCTTACTGCCTATATTTTCTTCTAAGATGCTTATGGTTTCATGGCTTACATTTAAGTCTTTTATCCATTTTGAGTTTATTTTTTGTGAATGGTATAAGCTGGTGGTCTAGTTTCATTTTTTTGCAGGTAGCTGTCCAATTTTCCCAACACCATTTATTAAAGAGGCTGTCTTCACTCCACTGTATTTCCTTACCTACTTTGCCCAATATCAGTTGTCCATAGAGCTGTGGGTTTATTTCTGGGTTCTCTGTTCTGTTTCATTGATCTATGTGCCTGTTCTTATGCCAGTACCAAGGTGTTTTGAGTACAATGGCCTTGTAATATAACTTGATATCAGGAAGTGTGATACCTCCCACTTTATTCTTCTTTTTTAAAATTGCTGAGGCTATTCATGTTCTTTTTTGGTTCCATATAAGTTTTTGGAGTATGTGATCTATATCTTTGAAGTATGTCATTGGTATTTTAATTAGTATTGCATTGAATTTATAGATTGCTTTGGGTAATATAGACATTTTAATGATGTTTATTCTTCCTAACCATGAGCATGGTATATGCTTCCACTTGTTTGGATCTTCCTTGATTTCTTTTATCAATGCTTTATAATTTTCCAAGTACAAGTCTTTAGTCTCCTTGATTAAATTTACTCCTAGGTACTTTATTTTTTTGGTTGTAATAGTGAAGGGGATTGTTTCCTTAATTTCTCTATCTGACTGTTCATTGCTGGTGTATAGAAATGCCTCTGATTTCTGAGTATTAATTTTATATCCTGCCACTTTGCTGAATTCATTTATCAGGTCCAGTAGTTTTTTGACTGAGACTTTAGGGTTTTCTATATACAATATCATATCATCTGCAAATAATGATAGTTTTACATCTTCTTTTCCAACTTGAATGCCTTTTATTTCTTCTTCTTGTCTGATTGCTGCAGCTAGGACTTCCAGGACTATGTTGAATAAGAGTGGTGAAAGGGGACAACCCTGCCTTGTTCCTGATCTTAAGGGGATTGCTTTTAATTTTTGACCATTGAGTATGATGTTGGCTGTGGGTTTGTCATAGATGGCCTTTATCATGTTGAGGTATGTTCCATGTATTCCCACTTTGTTCAGAACAGGTGCTGAATTTTATCAAATGCTTTTTCTGCACCTATTGAAATTATCATGTGGTTTTTCTCCTTTTTGTTTATGTGATGAATCACATTGATTGATTTATGAATATTGATTGTTCCCAAGAATAAATTCCACTTGATCATGGTGTATGATTTTTTCCATATATTGTTGGATCCGGTTTGCTAATATTTTGTTGATGATTTTAGCATCTATATTCATTAGAGATATTGGCCTATAATTTTCTTTCTTTGTGTTGTCTTTGCCTGGTTTTGGAATCAGAATTATGCTCACCTTATAAAAGGAGCTTGGAAGTCTTCCTTCTTCTTAAATTTTTTGAAATACCTTGAGAAGGATAGGAGTTAGTTCTTCTTTGAATATTTGGTAGAATTCAGTTGTGAAGCCATCAGGTCCCGGACTTTTCTTTGTTGAAACTTTTTTGATAACTGTTTCTATCTCTTTTGGTGTAATCAGTATGTTTAGGTTTTCTGATTCTTCCAGATTGATTTTTGGAAAATTGTATGTTTCAAGGAATTTGTTCATTTCATCTAGGTTGTCTAGTTTTTTGACATACAGTTCTTCGTCATATTTTCTTACAATATTTTGTATTTCTGTTGTGTCAGTTGTTATTTCTCCACTCTCATTTCAAATTTTATTTATTTGAGTCCTCTCTCTCATTTTCTTGGTAAGTCTAGTAAAAGTTCATTGATCTTGTTTACCTTTTCAAAGAACCAGCTCCTAGTTTCATTGATCCTCTGTATCATTTCTTTAGCCTCTATGTCATTTATTTCTGCTCTGATCTTTATTATTTCCTTTCTTCTACTACATTTTGGCTTTACTTGCAGTTCTTTTTCTAGTTCTTTTAAGTGCAGAGTTAAGTTGTTTATTTGAGCTTTTTCTAGCTTCTGAAAGTGTGCTGTAGTGCTATGAATTTCCCTCTCAGGACTGCTTTTTCTGTGTCTCATAAATTTTGAGTTGTTGTATGCTCATTGTCATTTGTTTCTAGGAATTTTTTTATTTCTTCTTTGATCTCATTCTTAATCCATTTGTTATTTAACAACCTGCTATTTAGTTTCCAGGTGTTTGAGAGTTTTTGGGCTTTTCTGTTGTGGTTGAATTCTAGTTTCATGACATTGTGATTAGAGAAAGTGCTTGATATGATTTCAATCTTCTTAAATTTGTTGAGACCAGTTTTGTGCCCTAACATGTGGTCTATCCTAGAGAATGTACCATGAGCACTTGAAAAGAATGTATATTCTCCTGCTTTAGGGTGAAAGGTTCTGAAGATATCTATTAAATCGAGTTGATCTAGTGTGTCCTTTAAGTCTGCTGTTTCTTTGTTAATTTTCTTCCTTGAGTATCTATCTAGTGATGTAAGTGGGGTATTGAAATCCCCTACCATTATAGTATTGCTGTTGATCTCGCCCTTTAAGTCCATCAAAGTGTGCTTTATATATTTAGGTGCTCCTATATTAGGTGCATAGATATTTATAATAGTTATATCTTCCTGTTGGATTACTCCATTTATCATTATGTAGTGGCCTTCTTTATCTCTTACTATATCCTTTCCTTTAAAGTCCATTTTTTCTGATATATGTATTGTTATCCCAGCTTTTTTTTCATTTCCATTTGCATGAAATGTTTTTTTCCATCCTTTTATCTTATATCTATGTGCAGCTTTTGTTTTAAGGTGTATCTCTTGTAGACAGCATATGTACGGGTCTTCTTTTCTTATCCATGCAATTACCCTATGTCTTTTGATTGGATCATTTAATCCATTTACATTTAAGGTTATTATTGATATGTAGTTGTTTATTGCCATTTTATTCTTTAAAGCTATATTCCTTTTTTGCTATATTTTTTTTCCCACTTTGATTTGTTTTCTATAGGCCCCTTAACATTTCCTGCAGCATTGGTTTGGTTGTAATGAATTCCTTGAGTTGTTTTTTGTCTGGGAAGCTTTTAATTTCTCCTTCAATTTTAAATGATACTCTTGCTGGATAAAGTAGTCTTGGTTGTAGGTTCTTGTTCTGCATTACTTTGAATATTTCTTGCCATTCCCTTCTGGCCTCAAGTGTTTGTGTTGAGAAGTCAGATGTCATCTTATGGGGTTCCTTTGTATGTGATAGCCTTTTTTTTCTCTTGCAGCTTTTAATATTTTCGCTTTATCACTTAGCTTTGGCATTTTAATTATGATGTGTCTTGGTTTAGGTTTCTTTAGGTTTCTCTTTAATAGAGTTCTCTGTGCTTCTTGAACTTGTGAGAGTTTCTCTTGCATTAATTTAGAGAAGTTTTCACCTGTGATATGATTGAACAAAGTCTCTATCCCTTGTTCTTTCTCTTCTTCTTCAGGAACCCCTATGATGCGGATGTTATTTTTCTTCCTGTTGTCACAGAGCTCTCTCAGAGTTTCCTCAGATTTTTTGAGTTTCTTTTTTTTTTTCTTCTCTGCTTCTTGCCTTCATTGAAGTTGTCCTCCAACTCACTGATTCGATGCTCAGTTCTATCCATCCTGTTTTTAATTCCTTCTATTGTGGTCTTCATTTCTGATATTGTATTTTTCATCTCTGACTGATTCTTTTTTAATATTTCAATGTCTTTTTTTATACTTGCTATTTCTTTATTTAGGTGTTCATAATGACCATCCATTGTTTTTCTAAGATCCCTAAGCATCCTTACAATCATTATTTTGAACTCCGCATCTGGAAGTTTGATTATTTTCATATCACTCAGTTCATCTCCTGAAGGTTTCTCTTGTGGTTTCATTTGGATTGTACTCCTTTGTCTTCTCATTATCTGTGTTTGGGTGTTTTGTTTGTAGAGTTGGTTGAGTCTAGGCTTGGTGTTGTCTGCCTCCAGTTTTCAATTGTGTTATTTCTAGATCTTCTTGGGTTGGTATCAGCTATTATTTGTAATCCACTTTTGGATTTGGACAGCTTTGAAGTCTTGATTTGTTTTTTTTTTTCTTAAAAGGTGATAGTCTTGTTTACTGATATCATCAGGGGCCTTCCTTGAAACTGTATCCAGGAATGGGATGGGTGTAACCTGACACTCTGAAGGCCTCTTCCACCAACTAATCTCTCTGGGGGAAGGGTGTTTTCTCAGCTTCAGTAGGGGGAGGTGTATCTCAGATCTCCATGGAGACCTGAGTTACTGCCCCTCCTCCCCACTTCTTGTTTTCAGCTGTGTCTTGTTTTGTTGATTGAAGCTGGAGAGATGTCTGGAGATCTCTGATCTGGAAGTAATTCAGTTTTGTTTTGTGGAAGGATCAGTCCCTCCCCCAGCTATGGCCGCCTCCAGCACAAATGAGTCAGCTTTTCAGGTTGCATTCCTGAATTTCTTTGCTCTCCTTCATTCCTTTGCTCCTCACAGTCTGTCCCTCTCTCTCTCCTTTCCACTTGGGAGATAAGCTGGTCCTTTCAACACACCTCACTCCCTGGTCGCCAGGCAAGTGGCTGTGAGTAGTATTTTCTGCTCTTTTCCTAAGAGTGAGAGCCTTTCTGGGCTCTCAGCCTCACCACCCCTCTGTTCCTGTAAGCAGGGGAGATTCAGGCGCTCCCTACCAGGTTTGTTGTGGCTTCCTATTTGCTCCTTGGTTTTTGAGAGCTGTTCTTGTAGTCCAGAGTTGGTTTTTCATGCTGATTTTTCCTAAATTGATTTGTATTCCAGTTTGGTGGTGAGAACTGGGCATTTGTGCATCTGCTTACTCCGCTGCCATCTTCAGGTAAAAAAAAAAAACCTGTTTCTTGATGGCATCTATTTATAAAAATTACCTGCCTATCAGAAAATAGTTATGAATAACTTACTATATACTTTTTTTCTTAGTAAAAACTAACTCTTGATGACATTGATTCATCTTAGTTTTCTCATAATGGGGAATAATTTTTCAAATTCTATTGTCCTCAGGGTCAGTAGTTTCAAAATAATCTTTACTCTTTTTGAAATCCTTTATTCAAATTGCTGCACCTTTTTAAAACTCCCATTTTTATGTTGCCTGTTTTCATTTTCTACTTCTACTTGCTTTAATAAAACATCTGATTACACACTCGTCTTCACTGAAAACTGTAGTATTGGCTTTATAGTAGCCTTTACCACATATTCTAATAGTACTCCAGATGGCATCATTTATTAACTCCTTCACATAAACTGGAGATCCAACACAATGCTTTATGATGACATCAATTTTAAAGGCATTATGATTTTTTATCGCTTAAGCTTCGCACATACTGTTCCATTCATTTTCTGACTAAATCCTAAAAATCCTTGTGCTATTTAATGAGAAAGGTCATCTCTACCCAAAGTTTTATTCATACCAGGTAATGAACACACTACCCTTCCTTTTGTGCAGCTAAAATAAATTGTGACACATTCTGTCTTGCACATACACCATCTCATTCATTAAAAAATTATATTTACCCACAACTAAAATATATTCAAGATTATGTCTCCATCACTTCCATTACCACTATTTGGTAAAAACGTCATCACATATACGTTCCTGAATTATTGACTTGATTGGTTTTTCTGTTTCTAAACTTGATCTACTCCACCCTACCCCACAGTCTACTTTTGGCACAGCAACTTAAAAATAAAGTCAAATAGTTGTATTCTTCTGCTAAAAAAATTTCTTGTTGTCTTTTTCTTTCACACTGAATAAAAATTCAAAGCATTTAAGCATTTTAATGTACTACCAGTTAATATTTCTACATCACTTTCTTTTTCTTCCCATCTCTATGACCTTATTGCCTTCCTTGCTGGTCCTCAAATGCCACAGCCAAGCTATCACTTAAGGTCTATGTACTTATTTACTCTGTGTGAAACATTTCTTTATATTTGCATAACATCCTCTTTCACTTATTATTTTTTTTGTTCAAATAACATTTTATAAATGAGACATACATAACCACCCAATATTATATAAAATAAACTTTAATCCTGAAGTACTATAATGACTTTCAGCCTTTTTGCCTTTATTTGTAACACATCATTGTCACCATATATTTTTTATTCTATTATCTGTTTCTTTTGCTGCTACACTTCAGTAGAATGTAAGCTTTTTACTGTCAGGTATGTAATATGTCTTGTTCATTTCTGTATTACTAAAAAGGTAGTTGGCAGATTTGTGGATTGTATAGGCTCAATAATATTTGCTAAATGTATTTTTTGTTGTTGTGGGCTCCTTTTAGATTTTACCACTTACTCCACAAATGTATAAATCAGATATAACAATAGGAATAAAGGTCTGGTGCATGTTCAAATGAGTAAAAGTTTGTATTAAATGGCATTTTTTCAGCTTAAAAAACAGAAATTTATTTTCTGATGGTTAATGGAAAATTTGGAGAGTTAAATTAATGATGTATTACTAGTAATGGAGGAAAAGAGAGCATATTTTCTACAGTTTAGTAGTGGAATTCTTTTATAGAATTTTTTTGTAAACCTACACTAATGTACTATAATGGGCTATTGTACCTCACAATTATACAAACACTTTGGCAATTTATATTTCCTTTATCAATCATGACTGAATCATTTAATTTCTTAGGAGCATTACAATATTTCAAATTTTTATGATCAACAAACCTGTTGGGATGACTATCTTTTCTATTCAAATGAAAAAATAGTCTTACATTTTATCTAAAGGATTTTTTTTTCTAGGAATAAGTTACATTATGTTAATGTTAGTTGCAATGTTTTGTTAAATTCCAAATCTGTCATTAGTAAAAGCATTTTTGGAGAGAAAGAATTTTATACAAAATGCAAAAGTTATGTGACAATGAATTGTTATATTATCCATGTATCTATGTTACATAATAGCACTGTCCATGTTAACTGTAATGTGAATCAATGGTAGATGACTCACTAACATTGAGTGTATGAATGAACTCTAATGTGACTATAAATCTTAGTTTTACTGGTGCATAAGACACATTAGAAAAAATATATTTTGATAGTGTTTTAAGAGTTATTTGGAATTATAAACTATATGTATCTTACTCTCTGCCTAACACACAGTGCTGTCCACATAACAATCACTAAAATATTTATGTTAGTTGGCTAGACCTTAAAATGCATATGAGCAGAAATAAAATATAGGATGCTTTGGGATAATTCACTGTAGAACATATTTATTATTTCTGGCAGTTAAAAAGAAAGTACTAATAATAATGAATTTCAAATTACTTTATATTCATCAATTATATAAAAACATTGGAAACAAACAAAATACTTTTAATGAACTAAATGTAATGATTGATCAATATAACAAATATTTCTAAAAGGAATTGCTGCAATTTTATATCAGAAATTAGTGCTCATATAATCATTTTATAAGCATATTTAGAAAATAAACCTGAAAAAATAATCAACATGATACAGGTAAAAAAAATCATTCATCATTCTGTTAAGGGACAATTTTGATAAAATTAACAATAGCTACCACCTAAAAACCATTGTTCTGCAATTAAATAATTCTAATTTATAAAACTATAAGAATAATATATATAAATAAGTAAAGTAGTAACCCAGTATGTGTTGTGGTTGTTCACTGTTCATTATTTAAAAGATAATCAAATATTTGATCACATGTGTTTATATTAAAAGTCAACAAGTTTAGAACTATATAAAGCATAGTGTTATGGAAAAAAAATTAGCCCTCGTTGATGTCAAATACAAGACAGATAATGTATATGTTATAGCAGAGGAAAGAATCCACTCAGTAGATGGAGGATGTGGTGATGAAAAAAAATGACACCTTTTGGTCGTAACTTTAGAACCATATTTAAGACAAAATAGTGTGTTAACCTCCTTGAATAAAGTATACAAACTATTTCCAACACATTGAAGAGTATGTAGAAAAAACTATAAAGAAGACAAGTGATAGTGATTCTACTAAAGGATTTATAATATGTTTCAGCAATATCCGTGTATTTTCCCTAAAACGCTATTTGACTCAAATTAAAAAGAACTTAATTCTCTTGCCAATTTAAATAATGGATATCATTTGGTTTTAAAATAAATCAATAAAATAAATTAACATATTTTTAGGAAACAGACCTGCACACTAAGTTTAAAATAGCAATGTTTAATGTGTCCAGCAAACATTAAATTCCTTGCTGTCAACTCATCTTAGAGTTCTGCCAGGTGACAAAGGCCATGTATGAAAACTCTCACAGCATGATGTAAAGCAATTGTCCCTTGAGCACCCAATTTCCTATTGATATGCTATATTGTTTAGATATTTATAGATTGTCCTACATAAAGCCCTATGTTTTTTTGAGCACATGAGTGAGTGTGTATGTGCATATTTGTTCTTTAACTTTTATGTATATCTTAAGAAGATGATACTGTTTACCATAAAAAATAGTCTTTATGAATCAAAAGAAATATATTTTACTTTGTTAATATAATGTATGGATATTACCGCCATGTTTTATTTTGAAAAATTGTTTAAGCATTCATTGAAATCATTCACTGAAACAATATTTCTTGTTTTTAAACAACATTTCTTGAATGTATTAAATGTCTACCATGTGTAACAGTTCCAAGTTTCAGATACATAGACAATATACAATTTATGAGTTTCTTAGCTCTTTTTGTATTTTGGTTAGCTTCAAGTTTTTTTCCCTGATATCTCTGTAAAACTTAAAAATTAATTTATCATTTTAGAGATATCCTAATTATTTAAGTGTATCCTACTATGATTATTTCCGTTATCATAGACTTTTAAAATGTTGCTGAATGGAGTTTAAACTTGAATTGTTTTACTAAAATTTTACTAGAGACTGATAATAAAAATTGAACAATAAAAGCACTCATGTTAAACACCTCATTCAGCGGTGTTTTGCTTTATCCTTAGTGTTGTGTACATAAAATGCACAATTTTAGTGTTGATAAGACAATTCATGCTTTCTAGGATTTAAAGATATCTGATGAAGTGTGCAGTATTATTATCATAGTACAATTACTTTAGAAAATTGAAGTTCCAGGACCAAAAACTTTGAGTAAGTAATTATTATTTATCAATTTGCTTTAAGAAATGCCAGTTTCCAAGAATAAATACTTTGAGGGTAGTTAGTGAGAAAGATTACTAAATCAAGGACAACAAAAAATAAAATCCACTAAATGACATTTTACAATGTCAGTTGTAAAGGGTTGAAATCCTCTCAGTTATACAGAAAGAATATTTTGTTTAAAAAGAACATAGACTTTTTCTGAAGGAAGACAAAAAAAAGGCTTTGTCTGACCTTCCATTTAAAAGATAAGGTTGCTTAGCATAATAATCTCTAGGTTCATCCATCCATGCTGTTACAAAAGATCAAATTTTCCTTTTTTTTATGATGTCATAGTATTCCATTGTGTGAATGTATTACTGTTTTTTTTTATCCACTTTTCTACTGATGGGCATTTGGATTGATTCCAGATCTTGGCTATCGTAAACAATGCTGCTATGAATATAGGGGTGCATATATTCTTTCAAATTAGTGTTTTGGCATTCTTAGAAAATGTTTCCAGAAGTGGGATCACTGGATCAAAAGGCAATTCTACTTTTAATTTTTTGAGGAAATTTCACATTATTTTTTATTGTGGTCACACCAGTTTGCATTTTCACCAACAGTGCATGAAGGTTTCCTTTTCTCCACCCCTTGTCCACCACTCTTTTGTTGATTTATTGATGAATGCCATTCTGGCGAGTGCTGCGGGATAACTCATATGATTTTTATTTGCATCTCTCTGATAATTAGTGTCCTTGAAGAATTTGTCATGTCTATTCGCTATGTGTGTGTCCTCTTTGGAGATTATTATACTAAGTGAAATAAGCCATTCCAAGAAAGACAAATATCTATATAATCTCACTTGTACGTGAAATTTAATGAACAATAAACTGATGAACATAGGAGAAACAGAGGTATAACCAGAGACATGGAACAGACTGACAGCTGTCAGATCTGTCAGATAGGAGGGGGTTGGGAAACTGGATAGCAGAGGATAAAGGAGTTAAGCAAAAAAACCCGTATATATGTAACACAAGACACAAACAACAGAGTGGTGATAACTAGAAGGAAAAGGAAGGTGGAGAGTAGGTGCAGGCTGGGCAAAGAGGAAGAAAATGGGGACAAAAGAGAATTTGGGGAGGTGGGTACACATCATAGTGTGCAATGATGTTTTAATGAGTGACCTCAGTAGAAACCCTATACCCCAAAAAACTTAATTAAAAATAAATAAATGAATAAAAGAATAAAAATAATACATATAAATAAAAGATAAGCTCTTCATGAGGAAAGATCTAGTTTTAATTGACTCATCTTTGTAAATTTTGGCCGAGATAACTTAATTTGTACATTTAGAAATTAACAAACAATTAACAAACAAAAATTTGTCCTATGTTAAAAAAACAAATATTTGTCAAAAGCAACACAAATGATATGATAAATATACATCATTAAATATTTAGATTCTAGAAAGCTTTTTACATTTTTGTAAGGACATGCATTTCTAAAATAGGGAAGGTCCTACCATTTGAATAAGAATGATATTCAGATCAGAACGATTGTAGACAAAGAGCATACTTTGCCCACTTATTGAAATTGTACAAGACCCCCTGGCTGCTTGGTTCAGTGGTAGAGTGTCAGCGCAGCATGTGCAAGTCCCCAGTTTGATTGCTGGTAGAGTACAGAATAAGTGCCCATCTGCTTCTCCATCTCTGCCCCCTTTCCCTTCTCTCTCTCTCTCTCTCTCTCTCTTCATCTCCCAAAGCCATAACTTGAATGGTTTGAGCAAGTTGGCCCCGGGCACTGAGGATGGCTCCATGGCCTTGTCTCAGGTGCTGAAATAGCCTGATTGGAGAGGAAGGGAGCAGTGGCCCCAGATGGGCAGAGCATCGCCTGGTACGGGTTTGCTGGGTGAATCCTTGTCCAGGCACATGCAAGAGTCTGGCTCTCTGCCTCCCTGCCTACCCACCTTTTATTCAATAAATAAAAAAAATGGCACAAGAATGTCTTACAATAACCCAAAACAAAAAGGAGTGCTTGAAAAATTAAAGGTATGTTTATGAATGACAGTAGGAAAAAAGATATACAAAATATTAATGGCATAAAAGCTCAGTTTTAGTTTAGATATACTATTCTGAAATATTAGCCACATTAAAAACATTAATTGCATGAACCACAGCACATAACTGTTAGATATAATATTTATTAAATAAATTCAAATAGTTAAATCTCAGAAATGTTTACTAAAACTGTTTATTCTATTCTACAATAATGGTATTAATTTTGTAATTCAAGTCATTAAAATACATTTTTTCTTGAACCTGAAAATATGACTTATATACATTAAGAAAAAGCACAAAATCACTAAACAGATATAGAACAAATCTTAATGTCTTGCTTGACCAGGCAATGGTGCCGAGGATGGGGCGTTGAACTGGGAAGCAGAGGACCTAGATTTGAAACCTCAGGTCACCGGCTCAAGTGTGGGTTCATCTGGTCTGAGCACAGCTCACCAGCATGAACTCAAGTTTGCTGGCTTGAGCCAGGGGTCACTTGGTCTGCTTGTACCCCCCTATTCCAAGGTCAAGGCATATATGAGAAAGCAATCAATGAACATCTAAGGTGCCACAAACAAAGAATTTGTGCTCATCTCTCTCCTTCCTGTCTGTCTGTCCATATCTGTCCCTGTCTCTGTCTCTGTCACAAAAAAATAAATAAAATAATGTCTTGACTATGTCTTCTAATTATCCAATTATTTGTATTATATTAGAGTTAAAATAGCAAAAAATCAAGTTTATCTTTTATGGTGATTTTCAAGATCACTGATAAAAAGAGAAGAAATCCTGGCAATTTCTTATACCTTGACGTTTTTAGTTATAACTTTGAATACATTATAGTTTATATATCAAAACTTTGATCACTAATTTATTTTCTTTTTTCTAATACAAGTAATGCTTTAAATTTGTTTCTAAACACTCCTTTAAGTGCACCTCGGAATCCTAGCATATTTTGTTTTTTCATTTATCTGAATACATTTAACATGTTTAATGTGACTACTTCTTGGCTAAATATACTATTGTATATTTAGAAATGTGGTGTGTAGTTTGTAATTATTTTGAGATGGTCTAGACTTTTTATTATGAATTTTAAATTGAATTATCTTGTGGCCTGAAAAGAAGTTGCATTAAGATTTGGTTAGGACAAACGTCATTTATATTACGGTGCAGGAGATGATCTATCTCAGTGATATCCCATATGAACTTCCAAAGAACATATTTTCTTCTCAGTTAGTGTATTCTGTCAATGTTATTTGATTCAAGTTAGTTATTAGTGTCGTTCAATAATTCAATATTCTTACAGATTAAATCTTACAGATTCTCTGCCTGCTATTATTTTCCTTTCAAGTAAAAATAGAATAGTCATGAAATAGCCACCATATGTTATGTCATCTTCTTAAGATTGTATCCTCCAGTTCTGTGTAGAGTGCATCTTTGGATTTTTATGCTTTCTTTATTAATATGAAATATCCCATATCTTTGGTAATATTTATTTTTCTGAAGTCTATTTTTGCTAAAGTTTATATAAGCAGTTACTTCCACATTTTCTTTTTTCTTTTTCCTTTTTTTATTTTTTTCTTTTTTGATTGTGAGACCAGGACGGAGAGACAGGAAGAAAGAGAGATGAGGAACTCTCTCATAGTTGCAGCACTTTAGTTGTTCATTAATTGTTTTTTTATATATGCCTTGATCGGGGCTCTGGATGAGCCTGTGACCCCTTGCTCAAGCCAGAGACCTTGGGCTTAAGCCAGCAAACTTGTGTTTCAAGTTAGAGACCTTCAGGCTCAAGCCAGCAACCATGGAGTCAGGTCTATGATCCTACACTCAAGCCCGCAACCCTGCATTCAAGCTGGTGAGCCTGTGCTCAAGCCAAGATGAGCTCATGCTTAAGCCAGTGAACTCAGGGTTTTAAACCTTGGTCCTCAGCATTCCAGGCCAATGGTCTATCCATGGTACCATCACTTGGTCAGATTGTTTCCTTTCTTCTACAGATTTTGGAATGTTTTTGTTCTTCTTTTTGTAGTTCTTTAAGATGTAATGTTAGGTTACTTGCTTAGACTTATTTTGTTTCCTGAGATAGGCCTGTAATAATATAAAACTCCCATTTCTTACTACTATTTCTGCCTCCCAGAGGATTTTATTTGTCATATTGTCATTCTCATTTTTTTCTATGTATCACCTAATCTCTCCTTTTATTTCTTCTTTGACCCAGCTGTTCTTTAGTAGCACGCTGTTTAATCTACACATATTTATAGGTTTTTTCACTACTTTTTCAGTTGATTTATAATTTCAAAACATTTTGGTCAGAGAATATGCTTGGTATAATTTTAATCTTTTAAAATTTGTTAAGGGAAAATTATTTTAATATGGGGAAAATATTCCTATTTCTAATTCCACAAGTTAAATATTAAAACATCTTTATAAACTTTAATTTTTTTATTAAAAATGTAACTGAACACTTTCAGTTTAAAAAAGAAGGTAAAGATAGAGTTAAACATTATTTTTATGATTTATAATTTGTCTATTTTCTTATTTCATATTAAATAAGAAAGTCAACTAGTAGTAAGTAGCCCTAGCTATATCATACTCTGCCTTAAATGCTCAGATTTCCTACTGTGTTAGAGTTATTAGTATTGAGAAAATATCCTAAAAATAGAGTAAAACTTACTTTGTTAGTGATATCTTAAAATAAAATAAATATTTATCATTTTAGGGTCGTTTAGAATCCAAGGTTAAAGTTTGATAATGGAGTTACATGGCAGCTAAAAGTTTGTACCAAACTTATAATTTCATGAGAAAAATAAGAGTTTTCAAGTGGAAAGCTTCCCATTTTGAATTTTATTCAAAGCAAAGTGACAGACAGACATCATCCATGATAATAACATATTCTTACTGTTAACTTAAAGTCCAATGCTCTTTAATATTTTTACCAATGACCCTTACTGGGAAATAAAAATTCTGCTGATTAAAATTATGTGAGACAAAAATTAATTTTTAAAAAAATTCATTTGCTCTTATATTCAAGGTTTAGACACTTCATAAACTTTCAAAATGTTGATAGTATTTGTTCTATTCTTAAACTCTGTCAGATCCTTAGTTTTAAACTCTTAAAAATATGAATGGCCGAGAGAAGAATAATCGTTAGGAGAGTACTTTGCACTGTCTAAGGCATATTCTTTTGATAAAAATAAAGTATTTATTATAAAATATGATTTAACACATAATAATAACTAAACATTATCTGATTTTTATTGGTGAGAATGCTAGTTTTTTAAAAAATTAAAAATGGGAAATTAAATAATTTATGGATAATAAAAGTGAGTCAATTTATATAAAATACTAGACAATAATTGAAACAGTTATATATAAATATGGTACATATAAAGCTTAAGTGCACAAATGAAGATTTCAGACTTGACTATTTCAATACAGAAGTTTCCCTTTGGACATTTAATGCCATGCTTATCTAAACATGGAATCAGAACTCCAGGAAAAAATAAGTTGATTTCACAAATTAACCATAAAGTCTTTAAACACAAGATCTAAGTCAGGAATGTGTGCCAGGTGACTTATGGAAATCAGCCTCTTCAGTACCAACTATCAGCTGTGAGCTTGTTACCCTCTTCCTCAGTCACTCTTGGTGCTTTCTCACAATGGTTTTGTGATGAGTAAATTCTGATTTCGGATGGGATTTGGGTGGAATATTCTGGCTGCTAGAGTAAGTCCCATGGGCTGGTTTTCCAGAAATATGTATCCTGAAATAGCCCAAGTTTAGTCTTACCAAAAATTCTTGGAAAGAGGTTAACAAATTCAGGAATTAAATACAGTTGACTCTTGAACAACGTCAGGGTTGGGGCACTAAACCCCACGCAGTTGATAATCTGTTTATAACTTATGACTTCTTCAAACCTAAACTACAGTTCCTCAGTACTTGCAGAGATCAGTTGCAGGACCCCCATAGATATCCAAATCTGCAAGTGCTCAAGTCTGTTATATAAAATATAAAAAAATGATTAAGGTCAGCCTTTGCAAAAACCAGATATACAGAAAGTTGACTATATATCAGGTTGAAAAAAATAGGTTTACAGTTTGTAATATGATAATAAGTAATTATACAAGAATAAACTCTTGTTTTGTGCATTCACAACTGCAAACTTACCTTTGTTCCAACCTGTATTTATTTTAAAAAATCACTTATAGGTGGAACTATGCAGTTCAAACTCATGTTTTTCAAAGGTTGTGTATCAATCTATAAATATCATGTTAATTAGAAAATCAAAAGAAAAAAATGTGCTTAACAGAGTACAACACTGGTATGAAATTGATAAATTGATTCTCCTTCTTTGGCTTAAGAGGCCAGTTTGACCATTTGTGCCTCGGTCTAATCATGAGCCTGTAGTCTTGTACTTTCTAAATTTATAAAGTTCATGATTCACAGCCAAGTCATATGGAGAAGTCATGTGGTAAGTTTCCACTTGAGCTACACATCTTTGAAGCCTAACATAATAGCAATTCTCATTTATTCAAAACTATATCTGGTAGATTTGCCGTTACATTCCCGGAATTTTGCTAGATCCAAAGATTAAATTAAAATAGAATGTGTCTTTTTGAAAATTTGAAGAATAATGATTAATGCATAACTAAATATAAAATCTCAATAAAGATGGCAGACACCACGGTCTGTATAAACAATGCATGATATTGGAAGTATAAAAAGGGCAACTATATTTTGGGGGTTTTTTAATAAAAAATTGAAGCACTAAGAAATTTACTGAATGATATAATAAATACCATACAGACTCTTAAATGAGCAAATCTAAGATTTGAATGATGTTTTTATTCAAAAGTTCCCTAGATATTTTCTTTTCTTTTTTTCTTTATTCATTTTTTTAGAGAGGAGAGAGAGAGAGAGAGAGAGAGAGAGAGAGAGAGAGAGAAAGGGAGGAGGAACAGGAAGCATTAACTCCAATATGTGCCTTGACTAGATAAGTGCAGGGTTTCGAACCAGCAACTTCAGCATTCCAGGTCGACGCTTTATCCACTGCACCACCACAGGTCAGGCCAATATTTTCTTTTTTATGTGGATAGACCAAAGTTCCCTTTGAATTGGGTAGCGGTATACAAAACACTAAACAAATACAAGTTTTCATTGTTGTGGTGGAAACTATGTGTCACCCAGTCAAATCAAGTAAGGACATGTGAGTGCTGGTTGTCAGCTGCTTCAGGGTTTGCCTCGTCTTTGACAACCATGCAGTTTTATCCAAGGTCCATCTCCTCTCAGTGTGGTCCATACCCAATGATTGATGGAGGGGAACATCTAAAAGCATAGATATTTTGAACAAACCCAGTAGAACTCTGATGGACAGTTTTTGCTGCAGTGCTTGCTCCCCGCATGTCTGCTGAGGAGTCGTTAGGCCAGTATCATAGATCACTTCCCTTAGCTCAGTGATGTTTCTTTCTTCTCCCTTCTAAAGGTATCAATTCCAATTAATTCTTTAAATAACATTCACCTCCACTAAACTTCATCTCAGCTTCTGATTCTTCCAGGGAGCAACCTATGACAATGGTCAACCAAGTTTTTCCTACAAAAAACTTGACCCCTAAGCAGAGACATAAGGAAGACTATGAGTTTGTCAGAAAGAAACATGTGGAATTGTGCTTTCTGTGCTAGAAATCATTCTTCAAAAAACCCTGCTGCTCAGAAGACAATATACATATATGCTGAATGCATATTTTTAGTTAGATATTTATATGGAATTTTATGGTTACAAGGGGATTTTAAAAAAAATGAAAATCTAAAAGAAATTAGAAATGAAGAAATGAAATTATTTCAAAAATAAAATTATAATGAGGAAAAATTATATAAAATGTAGAGTGGCGAAAGAGTCTTTCAGGAAAAGATAAATGTAATTTTCTAACATGATGAGTTTGGTAAAGTAATATTTATATATTGATGCAAATCCTTCAAACAAATGGAAATACATCTATAGATTATAAGTAGCAAATATGATGGGTCTATCCACTTAACACATGCTTATCGAGTTTGTCTGTATTTGATTCTCAATATAGAGTGATGAGTAATTTGCTATGACCCCTGTACTCAGTGTTTGCAGCCTAGGGTCAGGGACAGATCTCACACACATAATCACATGAAAAAATATATGATTAAAAACTCAGACATAATGTCTCTACAAAGAAAAGCAGGTGTTATAGACTGGTTTCATTTTTGTCCCTGACTAAGGACAAAGAACAAGATATTATGAAATAAAGAGAAGAGGACTTTATTTATACTGTGGACATCAGAGAAGACCTTCCAAGGCCATGATATTTTTGTTTAGACCTGAAGTAAGAAAATAGAATTTAGCTTAGCAAAAGACTAAGAAAAGAGTCTTCTCATCAGAGGGAACTACTGAAATTAGAGCATCTGCCTAAATGGTGTGCAAAGGTTAGGCTAGATTTTGCAGGACTTGATTAACATTGGGATGTATGCTAAGTCACAACAGAAAGCCATTGAAAATTGGAAGGCAAGAAATTAAGAGAGACATGACAGTCTGAGAGTTCCTTATGTCCAGGTTATAATTAAAGGTATGCAAGCAGATGCTTTTGAGAAAAAGAGTAGATCAAGGAGAGAAATAGGGCAAAAGACAGAGACTTATGTACTCTCAGACATAAAGATTAGGAAGTGGCATAGAAATTTATAAAGCCCGCAGGAAAATTGTTGAAAAAGTAAAAGACCAGATGAGACACAATATTATCAACTAATACATGAAAAGTTGATATAGATTTTATAAATGAACTTCAGATTATGAATTATAATTTTAAAATATGGTTGCACTAGTATAATTATACATTAAGAAGAGTATTATAAAATTGAATTACAGGATCTTTTTTCTTGCAAATTCCCTGAATAACTCTGTTGCATAAACTATTCATTGTACTGTATATATCTATTCCTGTTCTCCTAAGGAAAAAGAAATCATTTTTCTTTTTGTAATTGCCTATTTAAGGAGGCTGGATATCAAGCTAGTTTTTTTTTTTAATTAGGTTTTAAATTAGTTCTTACAAAGTATTTTAGAATTCACTTTCAGAAATATGATACACCTTGTACAGGGTAGTTTCAATTTTGCACCAAATTATGACCTTTATATAACAAATTTTATTTAAATAATTGATCTCAATCAATAAATAAAATTTAGCATTTTCTTATATTGTAGAGGACATATATATAATATAGATATATAACAATTTAAACAAAATCTAAAGCATAATACAATCATATAGCTACCCTAGACATATAAAAAACAGTGTTATTAAGTATGACATTTTAGAATGTAGTGTTTCCTTTTTCTGACTTTCTGAAAAGTAACAATCTGGGTATTTCTTTTTGTATATTAATTGAAAGTCAAGTATAAAAACAATCACTCACTTCCCCCATTAATATTATTTTTTAAGTATAATTTTTATATTTTTAATCACTTATTTTCTTGTCTTATGCAATAGGGCAAAAGCGGGGGAGAGAAACCTATTGATTTTACCATTGCTTTTTTTTTAGTTAAAATCTTCATACCATAATATTCATAGTAGCACTCGCGGACATTACTAAACTGAAACAACATCTACTCTGTTGTCAAACTGCAGTTTATAATGTCTGCTACATCTAACTGCTGCTTATATCTTCTGCCTCATAATACTCAGCCCGCAATTTAAATTCCATGAGGATCTCCAGGGACATTTTGAGAACATGGATCTTTTTAAAGGTTATTATTATGTGACATGCAGCCATACTACAACAAATTATTAAATTGTTTGTGTTCCTTTATCAGTTTGCATAAACCATCAATATAATGATATGTTCAAACTTAAGTGTTAAATAAAAATGACAAATTGTGCTGCCAATGACATTTTCTACAAATTAAATACATTAGGCATTAGAGATATTACCTCCTTCCATACCAAATACAATACTGGGGGGCAGAGATAACTAATAAGTAACAGCAGACTTATATGATATATATATATATATATATATATATATATATATATATCCTCATCTTTTAGGCTTTTAATGATATGATCAGTATTTACTGCAAATCCACATGTTGCTACCTTAAAACCAACTATAGATAAACCTTTCATTTTCCATAGATGAATTATAAACTTCTTCTTAACTTACAAAATATTTATCTCTTATGAACTCTCTGAATTTTTGTAATGGTACCATACTTTTTTTAACTTTTATCTTTGTTCATTTTTCAAAACCAAGTTTCTCTTTGTTTTATCATTAATTATATCACATTGTTCTACTTTCAAGAATCTAGAGCAGCTAAGTCCATCAAATATTTCAAAACTTTCTTCCCTTACTTGTTCTTGAGTTTTGCAAATCTGTTCCAGAATTCCTTTGTCAACTGAGATGGTATAGAAAGTAGTCAAATCTTATCATCCTTTAAAAAAGTAATTATTTTAAGAATAAAACAGATTACAAATGTAATTCCCATTTCCTCACAATTATTCCCTTTTGATCTCTTTATATGATGGTTTAAAATCCAATGAATTTAAATTCTCTAATTTTTTTTTTTTTTTTTGGTGTGACAGAGACAGAGTGAGACAGAGAGAACGACAAACAAACAGGAAGGGAGAGAGATGAGAAGCATAATTTCTTCATTGTGGCACCTTATTTGTTCATTGATTGCTATCTCACATGTGCCTTGACCAGGAGGCTACAGCAGAGCGAGTGATCCCTTGCTCAAGCCAGCAACCTTGGGCTCAAGCTGGTGAGCCTTGCTCAAACCAGATGAACCTGTGCTCAAGCCGGTGACCTCAGGGTTTCAAAGTTGGGTCCTTTATGTCTCAGTATGAAGCTCTATCCACTGTGCCACCAACTGGTTAGGCAAGAAGATAAAAAATTCTACCTTGAAAGAACAAATAAAATACAATAACCTAACCAAATAAAAAAAATGATGAGGTATAAGCTATCAATCAGGAATAACAAAGATTAGTTACATCACTAAACATTATTCATATATTAAAATGACAAGAGATATTATTAATAACTTTAAGTCAATAAATTAACAACTTAGGCAAAATAAACACATTTTTTTAAGACATAGATTACCAAAAATAGCCAGGAAGAAATTTAAAAAACCTCATTTATTATAGAAAGAAATTTATTGTTAGAAGTTTCAGAAAGAAAATTTTAAGTTTGACAACTACAATGGTGAATGTTATAAAGTATATAAGAAAGACCTAATACCAATTCTAAATAACCTATTGTAATGAGTAAAAAAGGCATTACTACTTCTCTATTAATGCAGTTAGCACTACTCTGATACCACAACTGAACAATAACATTTCAACAAAAGTTTCATGAAATATTAGCTAATTGAATTCACCAACATTAAGACCAAGCTAATTTATTGACAAATTTTTGACAAAATTTAGTCCTTTCCTTATAAAACTCTCAGCAAAGTAGAACATTAAGGAAATATCTTCAATTGGTTAAAGAGCAGATGCTAAAACCTACTGAGGAAGATGTTTGTGATCATGGAATAATCAAACATTTAGTAGATAAAGCCTCAAAGTCACAATTCATTTTTTTTAATTGATAGAGTAGACCTATGAAAATACAAAATTCTGTGCTCTAAAAAAAGTTAGTGTTTAGAGAGTGGCCATACAAGACACAGACCGGGAAGAACTCTTTGCAAGCATTTATTTGGTAAAGCACTTCTATGAAGAATATATAAAATATTACACACTCCAATAATAAGTGAACACTTTATCAAAGAAGATATATAGATGATTAAAAAAAGAACACATAAAAAATGTTCAGTGTCATAAGTCATCAGGGAAGTGCAAATTTAGAAGAACTAAAATTAAAACAACTGATCCTATCAAGTAGTGGAGATGTTGAGAATACTTTATCTTCATTTAGAATTGATAGAAATGCACAATGGTATGATCTCTTTGGAAAACAATTTGGCCATATCTTGATGGGTTAAACAAACACCAAACATAAAACAAAAAGCTGGGCATAAAACTAAACAAATTGTTTATAGAAAAAATAGTTATTAATCAGCTAAAAAGTTACATTGCACTCATAGTAAGTGGAATGTTAATTTTACTGCACTGAAATACAGCTATTAAATGAATTAAAACAAAAATGATTGACAATTTTAAAACATGTAAACATTCTATATATTTAAACTAACAAAAAATAAATAAAAATTACTCTCAAATACTAAAATCAGACTGAAACATTTTGACATAATTATATAAATATATTAAAATCATTAGAATAAACCATGCAAACATTGAGTGAAAATGTTTTAAAAATTAATTTGACTATAGTACTAAAAATGACTTTTATGTAGCTAATAAAACAACAATAAAGTAAAAAGTTAAGCCATAACCAGTAAACAATCTGTAAAACATAGATGAACAAAAACTAACCCCATGTAAAAAAAAGCCAAAAAGATGACATGTAGAAGAGCAATTCTGAATAACAAGCAGATACAAGAAGAAAAAAAATTCAAGTTAGTTAAGAATAACAAGTATTAAAATGGTATAAAATCACAGTCATCATACTGACAAACACCTAAAGTTCTAAAATATAAGGTAGTGTAAACCAGAAACCTCCAAATGATAATGGTGAGTATGTAAAATAGGTAAAATATTTGGAGAGTACTAGGAAATTATTTAGCAAATTTTAAGTTACACTCCAAGTTATCTTTGAATATACACTCATGTGGCCACACATTGTAGAATGATTTAATGAGTGTAAAAGTAGCAAAAACTTAGTTCCTATCAATAGGGACATGGAAATATAAATTATGGTACTCATGTATTAGAATATGATATGTGGTGCATTAAAATAAACTAAGCAGATCTATGCGCATTGACATCAAAGTATCTTAAAATGTGATATTGTATATAAAAGGAAGATAGATGATAAACATAAACTGTGTAAACATAAAACTGTTTACAGATCTGGGGCTAAAAATACAGGCTTCCTCTGCTATCCAATAGTAGAGCTTTCCTAGAAAACCTTTCCTTATGAAATGGGGTAAAGTGCAGAGTAGCCATACTTTCTGAAAGTTTCTGTTACGCCACTTCCCTTTTCCCACAGACTGACATTATTGCCTGTTTTTGCCAACCAAAAGATATTTGAAGAAAATATTCATTTTTACCAAATAAGAAAGTGAGTATTACGTGAAACTCCAAAACCATGGGCAGGGAAAATAACTACTAACTTCTTGGGACAGAAGTAGAACAAATCAATAATGGAGTAGGTAGGGATATAATGAAGATCAAGGTCTACATTTAACTTTTTATTTAATTGTTAAAATATTTAAAAAAGTATAACACTATATTAAAGTTTTAAACTCTAGTTGGAATGTATGTGTGTGTTGGGTATATTAGCTTATGCTGTTTGTAAAATTCTAATAAAAAGTAAAGATAACTGAAGTTTCCTGTGTCTCTCTGGGAAGGTTACAGAGTTTCAAGGTATGTTATGAAGATGTCTTTACAGTACCTTAAGTCCAAAGAGTGAATCTCTATTAAAGCAAAATAAAATATAAAAACAATCGTAATAAATGAGATACCACCTCACCCCTGTTAGATTAGCTATGATCAACAAGACGGGTAATAGCAAATGTTGGAGAGGCTGTGGAGAAAAAGGAACCCTCATTCACTGTTGGTGGGACTGTAAAGTAGTACAACCATTATGGAGGAAAGTATGGTGGTTCCTCAAAAAACTGCAAATAGAACTACCTTATGACCCAGCAATCCCTCTACTGGGTATATACCCCAAAACCTCAGAAACATTGATACGTGAAGACACATGTAGCCCCATGTTCATTGCAGCACTGTTCACAGTGGCCAAGACATGAAAACAACCAAAAAGCCCTTCAATAGAAGACTGGATAAAGAAGATGTGGCACATATACACTATGGAATACTACTCAGCCATAAGAAACGATGACATCAGATCATTTACAGCAAAATGGTGGGATCTTGATAACATTATAAGGAGTGAAATAAGTAAATCAGAAAAAAACAAGAACTACATGATTCCATACATTGGTGGAACATAAAAATGAGACTAAGAGACATGGACAAGAGTGTGGTGGTTACCAGGGGTGGGGGGAGGGAGGACAGGGGGAGAGTTAGGGGGAGGGGGAGGGGCACAGAGAACTAGATAGAGGGTGGCGAAGGACAATCTGACTTTGGGTGAGGGGTATGCAACATAATTTAATGACAAAATAACCTAGACATGTTTTCTTTGAATATATGTACCCTGATTTATTAATGTCATCCCATTACCATTAATAAAAATTTATTTAAAAAAAAAAAAAAAAAAAAAACAATCGTAATAAATAAAACTAATTTTAAATATTTTAAGGTAACAAACAATTTTGTAATCATGTGGTGTCAAACTCTTTAATGCACCGTGAAAGCTGTTACTTGTACTGGTGTTAAAGATTCAGTTATCTCTAAAGTATATTTTTGAACTGTAAAATTTTCTCATCCTCTTTAAATATGTTAAGCCTAAAGTATCCTTGTGAAAAATTGTGCAGCTCTTCATTATGAATCTAAACAAAAAAACTTATTTGACTTTGTGTATCCTTTGTAATATAACTGTTATGCAATAAACCTCATTTCACTGTTTTATTGATGTTCATTTTCTAGGTCATTCTAAGTGATGGATTAAAATTTTCTGGTTAACATATATAAAATAATACATATACATTTTTAAAAATGTTAATATTAATTAATAATATTCTGGACTTAAAATGTAATATTCTAATCTGTGATTCTAGGGTTGTTTATTTATAAAATTCATTATTTTCTTTTATACCTAATAATCACTTAATATAGAAGACAATTTATGTCATAAAGAAATATTAATAACTTTCACTATGTAGAAAATTTTAGCAAAATGATATGCAAAAATTGTTTAAAGTACAATTGTTCAAATAAATAAAATATTTAGTAGATATTTTGCAAAGTATGCTTAGTACAATTATGTTCATTGTCTGGTAATCAGCAAAAACAATGTAAAGATTACTTCCTAACATATAACTTTTTATTTATATGAAAGATTGTATTGTGTTCCAGTTAAATTTTAAAATGGGGGTTAAGTACTTAGGTTAACATATATTTACTTTTTTTTTTCATTTAAGATTAAAAACACCCTTCTCGTGTGTGTGTGTGTGTGTGTGTGTGTGTGTGTGTGTGAGTGTAGAAGAACTGATTATCAACATTGGATATGAGAGACCTGTTTGGAGTCATTTTCAGGATACCTCATCAATTTTATTTCATCTGCATTCAATTTATTTGTTGAAAACTGATTTTGAAAGCAGTTTTTGTAAGTGGTATTTTTTAGCTTATGATTATAAACTTCTAGATATTTCCTAAGGTCCACATTCTTTTCTTTACACAGCTACATTGAATTTCTCTTTCTTTATCTATTTGTAGCTGGATTCTTGCCAAGAGTGTGGGTGAAAGTAATTGACCCCATATTCAAAAAAAATTTATAACCTCTCTACTATGCTTTTCTCTCCACTTACCAATGGCTGGATTTATAAGGATACATAGAATAAACCCCAGTATATACTTTAGAAGTTTTATATTGCAGAAAGCATGACTAATTTATCTGTTATATAACTATTTAAAATCTCTCAGTAGGTGGTATTTAAAAGGAAGACACACACACAAACATACACACACAATTTTATGATCATCCTTTATGAAACATTTGAGGAACATGTGCTTCCATCTACCATTAAAAATGTTGTTCAGAAACATGGGGGATATAGCCAATACAATCACTAAGGTGTTTGAATGCCTAGTGTAGAAGCTGCTTGTGAAGGGTACACTGATCTGTTTATGCCTATATATGTCTATATAATACACATATTTATACAAAGTCTTTTATAGGCTGTGTGTGGGCCCTCCAACTCCACATGCCTTCATTGTGTAGTGATTTAGGCTTCACTGTTGTAGTAATTAACTTGGGACCCTTTTCATCCCATTATCCAGCTATAGTGGGTCTTCAGTTCATATCTAACTTCTAATGATCCTAAAACCAAGAACCATAGCTTCCACAGCACTTCCCATTTTATATAGTTCATTGTTGACAATTATTTTGTGCATCACAGTGTTTCCATATCCATTTTAAAGAGTTCCTTTATCTATTCTTGCTACAATTTTGCCATAGGGGTGTAACAGAGGTGGCATATGGACCAGTCATGATTTCTTATACCATCTGGATCAGGAATATAACATATACTTATTATAATTAAGCATTTCTCTGGCTCATCTTTCTTTCTAGCATTAAATCTTATAATTAAAACTGATAATAAAATACAACAGACTATAAAGTTGATCCAATTGTTGTTATTAAAATAAAATATTTGAATTTTTTGGTTTTTCCCCACTAATGAAATAAAATGCAAAATATAATAGACTTCATGTTAAAAAATACCATATTGTTTAGCAGATGCAAAAACTCCTTCTTTTCAAGGCCCTTGAAAAGTAAAATCAAGCCATCATTTGGATAATGAGTTGAGAGTGACTGGACTGCTAATCATATCTATTTTGTATGTATTCAGTCATTGCAATAATAACTGTATAATTTGGTGTGCAGAATTCAAATATCAGTTCATGGTATGGTAATAGTCACTTTAATTTTTGATGTTTAATCAGATGTTTATAGGAATAGAGTCATTTAATGTCTTTATTGTTTATACGAATACATAATTTCTTCTCATTTTTACTCATTCCCTGATTAACCATTAAGCATAGTTAATAGTCAGTGCTGAAATTCCTTTCCATTGTATGGTTCACATTATATGCTTTAGGCACAAAGCAAGAGAAAATAATGGAGCTTTCAAATACTTATGCTTCTTGTCTCCAGTGAATGTAAGATAATTGCATTAAGAAGGAGAAAAAAAAATGTTGTGCTTTTATCAAAAGGAAATGGTTATCATTGTCTAACAAAGAATGAAATAAACTATGTAGATAAAGACTCTGCCTTGATCCAACATAAATCATGCAAAACTAACACATTTATCTTAAATGTCTTTGAAATTTGAAAATGGATTCCTTGTTCAAATAAGAAAAACCCTGAAAACAGGTTAAACTGTATTGCAGTTAAAGTAGAAAAAATAAGAATCTTTCATCAAGAACACAAACATTTCTTAACTTCTTTCAGACAAAAAGATCTATATAGTAGTCATGGCCATGTTAGACCTAAGGAAAATAATCACACCCAGATAAAACATTAATTAATTGGGTAGTGATTAAACAGAGACTTACACATTTTTATATATCCCAACATCGAAAAGGTTTATAGAAAAAAAAGTATACTTATTGACAGAAATATTTCCATACACATAGTTTTCTATAAAACACTGAACTCATTTATGTCCATGTTTAGTTAATTACTATTACAATCCCATAAATGAAAACTAACATGATTTTACAAACAGGGAGCCTATAATTTAGATAGTTTAAGTGGCCTACTAAATGGACCAACTAATACATGGCAAAGTACATAATTATGTTTGTTCTACTATTGAACCAATGCTTATGAACACTGCTGTGTAATGTTGAAGTCAGAATACAGCCAGAGAACAGATGCAAGCTTACATAAGTACTTACTATATAAAGGCAGGTCTGACTCTCAAAATTTGTTACAGTACAGTAAAAAATTGCTGTGAAAACATGGTCCTCTTCATATGTATATGTTATAATTCTCTTTATAAGTTTATAGAGAGTCAAATAAAACATGCATATATATGTATATACATATATGTGAAATAATCTTTTTCATTTATGAAAGCAATTTTCTCTCTATGAAATTTCTTAAGCCTGCATTTTGTACATAATACCCAGACTCAAAAAATTATCACATAGCCTCTCATATTTGCAATCATTCTCACTTAATGTTTATTTCAATTTTTCACAGCAAAATTCTAAATAATAATGTATGTTATTTTATTTTGTAATAGTTATTCACTATATTACAATATTGTTATAAAAGGACACTTTACTAAATGTGTATAACGGGTTTTTTTAGTCTAGAAAAACAAAATTTAAAAGAATATATTCTTAATTTTAAAATATTTTTTGGTTGTTTACTGATAGCTGAGCTACTTTTCAAAAAATGATTTTTCCACCCCACCATTATATTTGAACTACAAGAATACAAATGTAGGCAAGTTGGACAATGGACATTACCCTATGTGAAAAGCTATAGTTTGATGACTAATAGAATGGATTTTGGAGTCAGACCTCACAGAATTTATTTAACTTCAGTTCAACTTATTGTTTTTATTTGTAAAGGCAAATGTCATTGACTCCCTGAAAGGGTTATCCTAAAGTTTTTAAATACTGTTTTTGTTAAGTCTTAGCATGGTACCCAAGCTTCAAAGAGTAGCAGTTCAGATGAACATTTAAAATCATGAGATATGGAATTTAAAAAGGGTACAAATCTCTGTTACGTGGGTATTTATGTGGGCAGAGGTATCCTAACCACTCTAGTTCTGCACCTACACCATTAGGATTTCTGAAATTCCCTCTGTATATGATCAGTGACTATTAACTGAGCATAGTCTATGTACAGTTCTCATCAAAGCTTGTAATTCATTGTGTTTCATGCTCATTAATTATTATCAAAAGTCACATCATTAATATCAGCAGAATGAAGTGTGAAAGAGTAGTAAGTGCTTACCTAACAGGATAAAATGTCAATAATGATAATATATATATATTTGATGAAAGTAATGTTCATTACTAAAATTTTTACTTCAAAATATTTATTTTTGTTCTTTCAATGTAATCTTATAAAAATGCTCATTATTTTGACTAAATAAATACACTTGAAGTTTTAAAGAACTCTACATCTAAAATAATGGAGAAAAATAGAAGTTTATTTCATTTAAAAAAATTGACTAAGGTATGTGTGGTGCCAGTTTGAGGAAGAAATATATATAGTATATGTTCTATTTATATTTTTAAAAATTTTTATTAATTTTTAATTTATTGTGTTTATGTGGATTCAAGTGTCCCACTGAATATAACTCCCTCACCACCCACCTCTGTATCCCTTTTTATACCACCTTTTGTCCCCTCCCCCTAGCCCCTTCTCCCTCCCCTCTAAGATTTGCTGTTCTGTTATCTATATCTCTGTGTTATGTATATATAGTTTCACTAATCCCTTTACCTTCTCTGATCCCATCCCCCCATCGCCTTTCCCTCTGTCTGCTGTCCATCTGGTGCCTGTGACCCTGCCTCTGCCTCTATTCCACTCCTCCGTTTACTTTGTCCATTAGATTCCACAAATACGTGAGATTATATGATAGTTTTCTTTCTCTGCTTGGCTTATTTCACTTAGCATAATAATCTCCAGGTCCATCCATGCTGTCACAAAAGGCAAGATTTCCTTCTTTTTCACCGCTGCATAGCATTTCATTGTGTATATGTACCACAGTTTTTTAATCCACTCATCCACTGACAGACACTTGGGCTGTTTCCAGATCTTGGCTTTTGTAAACAATGCTGCAGTAAACATCTTGGAAGAAAATATAGGCAGTAAACTCTCTGATAGCTCTCATAGCAATATTTTTGCTTATTTATCTCCATGGGCAAGTGAAATAAAGGAGAGGATGAACAAATGGGACTATATCAAACTAAAAAGCTTTTGCACAGCTAAAGACACGATGAACAAAATAAAAAGACAACCCACACAATGGGAGAACTTATTCACCAATACGTTTGATAAAGGGTTAATAACCAAAATTTATAAAGACCTTCTAAAACTCAACACCAGGAAGGTAAACAATCCAATTTAAAAATGGGCAAAAGAATTGAATAGACACTTCTTCAAAGAGAACATACAAATGGCCAATAGGCATATAAAAAATGTTCAATGTCACTAATCATCAGAGAAATGCAAATTAAAACCACAATAAGATATCACCTCACATCTCTCACACCTGTCAGAATGGCGCTCATTAACAAAACCACACAATAAGTGCTGGTGAGGGCGTGGAGAAAAGGGAACCCACCTGCACTGCTGGTGGGAATGCAGACTGGTGCAGCCACTGTGGAGAACTGTATGGGGTTTCCTCAAAAAATTAAAAATGGAACTGCCTTTTGCCTAGCTATCTCAGCTATATTTTAGGACTATATTCTAAGAATACCAAATCACTAATTCAAAAAAAGATATGCACCCCCATGTTTATTTATTTATATAAATATATAATATATGACATAGAGAAATGTGTCTGTTAAGTATCTTTATATATAATGGCAACAAAATTTGGAAATTATTCCAAATGTCATATTGGAGAAAAAGCAGCACTCTGTCTTCTTCCACTGTGTAAACTGGGTATTAAAACCAAAGTTTTGAGATCCTCATACCATGTTTTCTCTGGTCACATCATCTATACCTAGGATTCTTTGTTTCTTACTTTCAAGAATTTATGATTAAGATATATGAAGATTTTTAGAAATTGAAGATTCTTAGTTAACTAAGAATTAGTTCAGGGACTTTATCTGTTTTAAGTTACTGCAATAAACACATTACAGAGAATAATACGTGATAGGTAATGTGTGCAGTCTATAAATATTTGTCAAATGCCAATGGTGTTCTTATTTCACTTACCTGATCAGTTTTATCTACCTATTACCTCACCCCTATTCCAGATTTAAATCCGTAGTCCATACATCTACCATTAATGTGTGTGTTTTTGAGAATTTCTTAACACATGGCATTTTGAAATCAAAGACTATTCTCACATTAAGATTTATCAGGAAACCTCAGAGTCATCTCAGTCATTAAAGATTCTTTTTCTCACTCTCTGTAGCTTCTGATAAGCAGAGATTTTTAAAGAACTCATAATCAATGAAATTCTATCAAGAATTTTGTGAGTTGGTTCCAATGTTTTAGGTCAAGCTCATTGAGTTGTAATGTTATCTGAAAATGTGTGAAGATTTGAATTAAGTATAATGAGCAATGCTGTTCTGATCTAAAAACTTAAACCATCTGTCTATTACTAGTGCTTTGATTCACTGTCACTTTACTGTTAGGAGTTTGAGGAAAGATTGGCTCAAACAGATAAGACATTTTACAATATGTTTTTTTATTGGAGTTGTTAGAAACATAATGTTCATATTTATTCAGTGAATGTGACATGCATTTTGTGGATAATTACTGGGCATATAGTAAGATACATAATAAAATATTTTCAAAGAAAGAAAAGGTCATTAACAAGCAGATGCTTATAACTGAGTTACATATTCAGGATGTTTTGAGCATAGTAACACATTTTTAAATGAGAAATAATATACTTTCAAATATTTGTTGCCATTTGCCACAATTTTATCCAGTGTAGTCAGGAAATTAAAAAAAAAACTTGATATTTTTTAAGGATCATTTAAAAGTCAGACTCGGTTCTAGATGTGTGGACTACCTCAGGAAACAAAAGAGAGATTCCTATGTTTGTTGGAGCTTGTGTCCTCATGAAAAAAACAGAAGAAGCAATTAATATGTTTACTAACTAAATTCAATAGTACTTTAAAAGATGACATGCAATGGCTATTAATATAAGGATAAGGATACAGAAAACAGAAAAAGGAAGAATATGACTGTGGGAGTTGGTATTTCAGATGATAAGCAATTTATAATCAATATAGGGCTTAATAAAAACTTAATAATTGTGAGAATATTTGAGTGACGTGAAGCAGTTGGCCATATTGATATCTAGGTGAACAGTATTCTAAGAAGAGATAACATCTCTCATGATGAAGGAATAGAAACTAGGTCAGTAAGTTTGGAATGAAGGTATGGGAATAGGGGTGGTAGTGGGGGAATAGGGGAGGTTGTGGATGAGATTAAAAAAAAAAACTAACAAAGAATTTAAATCATGCTGATATTTGATATCCCTAAAGGACTTTGACTCTTACATTGAATAAATTGGGAGTCCCAACAGCTTTGTAAAATAAAGTAACTTAATCTCACTTTTATTTAAAATGATTGCTCTGACTGTTGAGTTGATCTACATATGACAATTAACATCACATAAGTTATAAACATTCTTTTACCTTTTTTTGGAACTACTCCTCCAAAATGATTGTTAAGACCGAATTTCTAACTAATATTTTGTGGTCTACATCTTATATATGTTATTTTTATTTCTCAGAATGTCAGGTGGTATTGGACATTTAGGCAGCAATTTAAAAGGAAAGACATAATGGTTAAGTATAAAATACTTCATTCAACCAACAAATACTGTTGAATTCCCTGTAAAAGCCTGAGACATAGGATATAGTCATAGTAGCAAACAAAGAAAATCACAATTATTGACCTCAATACAAGTTAAATGTCAGGATAATCCACATATCCAATGAATACATAACTTCTGCTTAAAATTTAGTTAATAAAGAGAAGTGTTTATAAAACAGCTCTTTTCACAGTATTCTGATTCTAGTATTTGTGAAACATTATCCAAACATACAGGTACGGAGAGAATAGCAAATCAATTGTACTCTGCTCACATTACATAATTCAAACAGAGTTATATTATAGTAACTCTTAGCATCCTGCTGTCTCAGTTATTACTGGGTGATCCAGTGTGGAGTAGACTAGGTTCTTGTTAATTTGCTCTTGTGGAGTCTTGAGGGGTTTCCTGTGTTTGGGCCTTTGAGTGTGGGGAACAAGCTTGTCTTTGAATCCTCCCATTTCCTACTCTAAAAATCTGAACTAAAGTGGTTCTGTAAGATGTGATTCCACATCTGAAAACTTCTCCACATAATTTGAACAATAACTTAAAGTGTTGTAGGCAATAAAGTATCTGCATGTATTAGAAAACCAATCTTTGAACTTTGATCACCTCATCTGCAAAACTGACAGACTACTCAGCTACCTCATCACATTATTGCAAGGATTTTTGAGGATAAAGTTGTGGCAGTCCTGGGTTCCAATCTTAATATTAATTAAATTATACATATTACTTAATCCCCAACTGCTATTCAAAATATAAAACGTGGTCCTGGGCGATTGGCTCAGTGGTAGAGCATCGGCCTGGTGTGCAAAAGTCCCGGGTTCGATTCCTGGCCAGGGCACACAAGAGAGGCGCCCATCTGCTTCTCCACCCCTCTCCATCTCCTTCCTCTCTGTCTCTCTCTTCCCCTCCCGCAGCCGAGACTCCATTGGAGCAAAGATGGCCCGGGCGCTGGGGATGGCTCCTTGGCCTCTGCCCCAGTTGCTAGAGTGGCTCTGGTGGCAGCAGAGCGACGCCCCGGAGGGGCAGAGCATCGCCCCCTGGTGGGCAGAGCATCGCCCCTGGTGGGCGTGCTGGGTGGATCCCGGTTGGGCGCATGCGGGAGTCTGTCTGACTGTCTCTCCCCATTTCCAGCTTCAGAAAAATACAAAAAAAAAAATAAATAAATAAATAAATAAATATATAAAACGTTAAAAAAAATTATGTTTTTTAAAGTAAGCTACTTCCGTGAACTGAATTTGTCAAATTAATCAGCTATAATTTTGTTCAGAAAAAATTGTATAGTGATGATTCCCAGCCCAGTTCTTAAAAGCTGGATCTACTTTAACATTCCAATGTACACCCCAATAGTTTCCCTAAATTATCAAAATAAAACTTTAACTTGCCAGCATAATTATAATTATAATAAATATAAATGTATATAATTCATTCTTAAATTTATTTTTTTATTCAGTGATAAGATAGAAAAAAATGGACAATGTAATACTGCTATATGGTAATTATGTTATAAAATAATTTTATTTTCTAGGATCATAATGATGGCAGAGCTAGCTAAGATCTATCACTATAAAACACACCTACGGGCATAAGGTAAATTTTAGCGAACACTTAAAATGGTTTCAGAAAAGAGAAACTTGAATTAATAATGAACTAATTCTTTCTAAAAGGATTTATTTGGCAAGATCAAAAAACAGATGGCGCATCAAGGCTGACAAAAGCTTATTAAGATATAAATAATGCGGTTCTCTCTGTGGTTTTGCAATGCCAGCACAGTTTAGTCTACAAGAGCACAGTAGTTTTCTGGAAAAGGCAGGTGCATTAAGATTTCTATGAAAATTAACTCGTTTTCTTTTTGTAAAAATATTATAAAACGCTTTACAACATTTAAAATATAAAAGGAGCCTGACCAGGCAGTGGTGCTGTGGATAGAGCATCGGACTGGGATGCGGAGGACCTGGGTTTGAGACCCCGATGTCGCCAGCTTGAGCATGGGCTCATCTGGGTTGAGTAAAAAGCTCACCAGCTTGGACCCAAGGTCGCTGGCTCCAGCAATGGGTTACTCTGTCTGCTGAAGGCCCGCGGTCAAGGCACATATG
The DNA here is from genome assembly GCF_036850995.1 of Saccopteryx leptura. NCBI lineage: Eukaryota > Metazoa > Chordata > Mammalia > Chiroptera > Emballonuridae > Saccopteryx > Saccopteryx leptura. Next base: position 22,735,325 of record NC_089507.1, read on the forward strand.
AGAAAACAATCAATGAACAACTAAGGTGTCCCAACGAAAAACTGATGATTGATGCTTCTCGTGTCTCTCCATTCCTGTCTGTTTGTTCCTATCTATCCCTCTCTCTGACTCTCTCTCTGTATAACTGTTTAAAAGTGTAAGGCCCAGTCCCCAAAGTGAATTAGGCTCTCTGTTGGTCTGCAGTCACCACAGAATCACTCTTTCCAGTGAATAATGTATTGCTTGCCTTGGCCCTACCAGCAATTGAGTAAAAAACTTGTATTGGGTGGGATTTTCTTTTAATTTTGAAAAAACTATATCCAAAATTCAGAGATATTAATAGGTCTTACCTTCCAAATAATCAACAGAGAATTTATGCAATGTTTTCTTTACCAAGATTAACTGCACAACAGAGTATCAAACCTTTCATTTTACACTAGGTATGAAACACTTCCATCAGTTTTCTTTTTTCCTCTGGCTTTGAAAAAAATACTTTATATAGTTCTCATCATAAAGCTTCTCAAGGAAACTCTAATTATGTGTAGGTCATATATCCAGGGATATTCAAAATGCAGTGGAAAGGAAAACATCTATGAAATACATGAACAGATGGCTACATGTACTAAGAATCATGGCATCTTCTTCTGATAATTTGTCCCTGACATAATGTAATAGTCATCATAATCAATGGAGACCTTGGTTAATAAATACAAGTGCAAAAATTTCTGAAAATGATAATTTTAGAAAACTGTTGCAGAACATCAATGAAAACAAACAAACAAAGAAATAAATCTCTGGCTATTTTAGCAGAGGTTTTGCCACGGAATGACTTTAAAGAGAATTTACTGTCTCATCAGTGATAGCTATGTGACTATGGAAATAAGCAGTACCTCTGTGCAGCAGAAGTTATAGAAATATCTGTGTTTCTAGACACTAAGATTTTGGGGCTACAGAGATACTTAAACATGTGATTTTATAGGCAGATTTACTGAACATTTTTAATACACCTTTTTTTTTTATTCCTGAAAATGAAACTACAAAAAAGGACTTAGAGTATATATTTTGTTTGTGTGTTTTTCATCAGTTAGGAGCTCCTGTTTCAGTCCTCTTAGATTTCCGATCAAAGAATGTCTCCACAAATTCTGTAGTGCAAGGAGACAACATACCGTATTTTAATATATTCCTTTTCTATTCCTTTATATTTCCAAAGCAATCAATTAAGTAAATATTTTACTGGGCAGATAAACCATTTATAACAAAAAATGAATGAGCTTTGGGTGGATCTTAAAGGGATGATTAATGAATTAGAAATAATGTATTATAAAAAATACTTTATAAAGGCTTAATTACAGTGTTGTTTAAATTATGAAAACATCTTCATTATATTATAATATATCACACAACAAATATGTTACCTAATCACCTAGTAATCTTTTCTACTAAAGCCATTGCTCTTTGTTTTATTTTATCTAACATGTGATGAGTGTCATTTGTAGAAAACAAGGGATGAAACACGAAGTTTAATCATTAGGTAGAATCAAAATAGAGTAGTAAGCTAAGCAATTATCCAGTCAATATGATAATACTAAATAATTGGTATTTGAACACATGAACATTTATAAACTGAAACTTTCAGGAGGAATAGCTAGTATAAAAAACCTAGATGGTGATGTAGAAAATCACGTAAGACTTTTGTGTTGGTTTTACAGCCTGGTTTCAGACTACTGCTTTTAGAATCCAAACTTGTACTTTCTTTAGTCAGCTGTTAGCCATAGAGAATCATGGCTGAAAAGAATGAAGAACTCTTACTCAAATTTGCTCTGTTGTAATGCTCTACTTGTATTAATGTTTTACTGCCTGTGTTGTATTAATAATGTCCTAAGTGTTTGTAGCTGTTAGAAGAAAATAAATTTGAAAATGTCAGTAAGGAGAAAAAAATAGTCTGTCTTAAAAACAAAAAGAAAAAGAAATAAAAACAACATAGGGTACCTTTCCTGTGCTTGTTTGCTGCCCTTTCCTCGCTGTTCAATGCATTTTCTAACCCCCACCACACACTTCACAGGCCATCTGTGTTCCTGTCTCTAAGAAGTTTTATCTCACGAGTCTTGCCGGATGACACTGCTGACTATTAAATATATCAGAGACATACAACCCCTTGGAATGGAATCAGAAACCCACTAAGCTGACTACTGTCAAGACTCATAAGGAGTGCAATTAATAAATTTATTATTTAAGAGTGGAGCTGTTTTTATTCCAAAAATTCATGCAAAATGAGGGTGTTAGCCAGAGTGCATATCAAAGTAGCTAAGCTAAAATTGTCTTTTCATCTTCAGGTTCGCCCATTTGACAGTCATTATGTTTTCTGCTTCATCTCTGCTTCTGTCAGCTCTGCTTGTGTCAGAACACATAATTCATTCATTCAATCACCATAGAGCCATTTAGTACCATTTTTTGGGGTGTGTGTGTGCATGTCATGAACAAGACAAATCCCTGGCATCATGCAATAAATCATCTAAATTTTAAAATTCATTTTTGTACATAAAACCACAAATGTAAAAGAGTGTATAAAATTAAAAAGCAAATAGATAATAATAATTTTAAAGAGAAATAATATAGGATACACAGGGAAAGTTGAATTTATTATGGGATGCAAAGATGGCTCAACATACACAAATCAATAAATGTGACACATCATTTTAAAAAAGTGAAAGATTTTAAAACTATCTTGATATATGCAGGAAAAGCACTTGAAGAAATTTCACTTCCTTTCATGATAAAAAAAATGCCACAAATTGGGTATAAAAGAAATGTAATTCCACATAATAAAAGCCATAAAAGACAAACAAGCTAACATAATACTCAATGGAAAAAATTTTTAAAAACTTTCCCTGTAAGATCAGTAACAAGACAATTGTGCCACTCTACTTCTATCTGACATAATCCTCAGTGTTCTAGTCAGTGCAATCAGGCAAGAAAAAGAAATAAATAACATCCAAATAAGAAAATGAGAAGTAAAATTGTTTCTGTTTATTCATGAAATGATCTTATATGTAGAAAATTCTAAAGACTCTACAAAAAAAAGATTGTTAGAACTAATAAACCCAGTAGAGTTTCAGAATACAAAAACAACAAACATTTCATGAATAAGAGTATTTTACAGATACAATATTTTTAAGATGCAGTATTCTTAGAAAGGGTAAACTAAAATTAAATTATACATATACAGATATGTATATTCACACACACACACACACATATACACACACATACACAGCAAAAAATATTAAAAGTGAATACTATTCAGCCATTAAAAAGAAAATTCTGCCATTCACAATGACATGGCTGGAACTTGAGGGCATTATGCTAAGTGAAATAAGTCAGACAGAGAAAGACAAAACCTGTCTGATTTTACTTAGATGTGAAATCTAAAGCTAAATAGATTAGTAATTTCAGGGGGTGGAAGTGGGGTGGGTAAAGTGACCAAAGAGTAGAAATTTACATTTATAATATGAATAGTTCTAGAAATCTAATGTACAGTATGGTGAATATAGTTAATAATACTATACTGTATAGTTGAAAGATGCTTAGAAAGTAGAACTTAAAAGTTCTTACTACACACTTACAAAAATGGTAACTATAAGAAGTGAAAGCTTAACTAACTTTGTTATATTAATTATTTTGAAATGCATGCACATATCAAATCATTAAACTGTATACCTTAAACTTACAAATGCTGAATACCAATTATTCCTCAGTAAAACTTAAAAATGAAGAGTTTTTTTTTTGTAGAATAATCAATATTTCAAACTGGGAAATAAGTAGAAACTACAACTAACCGTGAATCAATAGAACATAAAACCCATTTTAGTTATACATCCTGTAACCAAAATATTACTTAGTTTGGATTAAAGCAATACTTATGAAACATGGAGAATGAAGTATAAATAGTGCTGAAAGAACTTGGTTTAAAGGTTTAAATTTAAAAAGTTTTAAATACTAAAGTGACCATCTGGTTTTTGAAAGATAAATGTATTAACTGAAACAATTTATTTCATACAACTTTATAATCTAATTTCATAAGAAAATATCATACACATTTTGAACACAACAGACTGGTTTAAGCTTCTTTATTTTTACCAGTAAAGGATATAGCCCTAAAAATAAATATAAGAAAAATCAGTGGGGATATTTACTATAGTCCTTATTATTTATAAGGAGATTTGTTTTGAGTTATAGAATATGCATTCTTAGATAAGGTAAACTAAAATGAAACATATTTTGGTAAATGTACACTTATAAATAGTCAACACAGTGCCACATAATTTGAATGAATATCATTATTTTTGAACAATTTAATTACTATTACTAGAATTACTGGTTATAAGTGTGAAAAGACCTAACATTTGAGCATCAAACTCGAGACTGTCATGTTCCATGGTTCATTAAATTCACATAATACCTCTGCATAATAAATATTATCATCACTACTTCACGAATGAGAAAACTAAAGCTGACAACCTTTACCTAACTGGTTTATGGTTACATGTTTAGTAAAAGAACCACCCCACCTGTGTAGACTTTATGATTTTGATATGTACTTTTTTCTCACCATACATTTTATTATTCTGTAAAATCTTACCTTGTGTTCATTTAGTTGTTTAATTGCATTTATGTGATGATGCCTTAAAATGTAATTTTAAAAAAGCTTGAAAATTTTAGTCAACCAAGAGCCCCATAAGAATTATAAGTGGCAGGTGTATAATGTAGCCATTGATATCATTAGCTAATGGGTAGAACTACCCATTCCTCAGTTTGGTGAGAGAATGAAAGAGAGTGCCTTTAAGTTTTAGGCACTGGATTTTAAAAGGACGATGGTAAAACAGAACTAACTAGACAAAGGTGACTAGAATTCTAGGTCGTCACCTTGACAAAATACTGGGAAATGGAGGAAACAATTGGAGACTTGAAAACTGAGGTGTGTTGTGACGGGTATTCAAACTACTTGGCAGAGTATAGAAGCCTTGCACAAGGAGGGAAGATAGTGAGACAGACTCCTGCATGTGCCCCGACCTGCATCCTGCATCCACCTGGCCACCTCATCATGGGCTGATGTTTGAGTATGGAGTTAGCTTTGACACCCGAGGCTGATGCATTCTAATTGAGCTATCCTTTGGCCTGGCCACACTCGAACCAATTGAGTCACTGGTTGTGGGAGAAGAAGTGGGAGAGAAATGGGGAGAGGGAAGGGAAGAGAAGCAGATAGTCATTTCTCCTGTGTGCCCTGACTCAGAATTGAACCCGGAACTTCTACATACTGGGCTTACATTCTATCCGCTAAAACACTGGCCAAAGTTGTGTTAATTTTTATAGAGAACTTGGTTGATTTTAATAAGTGAACATTTGAGCTATTAGTCCTTTTTCTTTTCCTCTCTTCCAAAACCCTAAATTCCCACTCATATTTTAAACACACCAATGAAGAGTGAGCCCACCCATTTTTCCATTGTCTTCCATAGTCTTGCCAGACATTTTTGCTGTTGGCCAATATTTAAAACTATAGCAGTTTCTCATAAAATAATTTGTATTCTACATAAATAATGAAGATGAACAATTTTCATCTATGAGGTACCATTTTAATCCCTCTTTATCTTAAATATATGTTTAAATTTTTTGATATTTTACCAGTATACTCTGTATTTTTATTTCTTTAGGTGAGAGGTGGGGAGACAGTGAGTATTCTGTATTTTTTTAATTGTAGGACAGATGATAGAAATGTGAAATCTGCACCAAATAAAAGGAAAACCCTCCCAGTTTCTGTAGGATAATGTGGCTGCACGTGCGCATGCGCAGATGATGATGTAACACCGTGTATACAGTGGAGCAGCCCACGGCCATGCCAGTCAAGATGTGGACTGTACAGAGGAAAGTTGAGTGTGTTCTGTGGCTCGCTAAATTTGAATTCGTGACCAAAGTGCAATGTGAATATTGGCATGTTTATAACGAAGCGCCACCACATAGGAAAAACATTACTCGGTGGGATAAGCAGTTGAAAGAAACCAGCAGTTTGGTGGAGAAACCCGTTCTGATAGACCATCAGTCAGAGATGAGTCTGTAGAGGCTATACGGGATAGCTACCTTAGGAGCCCAAAAAATCTGTGCATGAGCCCACATCGAACTGCACTGAATAGATATGAAACTGGGAGAGTTTTCCTTTTATTTGGTGCAGATTTCACATTTCTATCGTCTTTTGTTGCTTTCCTGTGACTGGTCAAAAGTGCACCATGACTTTACGAACACACTGTATATCACTGAATTTGCTTCTAGCTTTGCAGGTATTCTCAATTTTGTACACATATGTATATATATATACACACATGTAAATTGTTTGTTTGTTTCAGAATTTCTGTATTTATTTTTATGCTTTGTTTTGTTTTTTGTGTTCTTTTGTTTTTAATGGTTCTGTCTTAAATTTTAGTTATAGTTTATCCATTTGGTCCACTAATAAAATTTCTCTTGTGACACCATTTTTAATTTCCAGGTTTCTGTGACATTTATTATAACTTACTTTCTTTTCTTTGAGCAGTTAGCATAGTCTATTTTATAATCTGTCTCAAGTAGTTTGAATAAATTAATTCCATGTTTATCCTGGATCTTTCTAACAGTATCTTCTTTCCTTATGTGCTTTGTTCCCCTTTGCTGTGCCCAAAACATTTTACCTGAACATTTTTTGGTGTGGGAATAATTATGACCTATACTTATGATATCATTCTCCTGACAAGATCTCCTTTCTTGCCTTAGACCCCAAGTTCAATGCTTGCCACTCTCTGTCTACACAGAGGACAAACTAAACTACACTGTGTTACTTCTGCTTCTCCTTCTGCTTTGGAGATGTTGACTTAAATCGGAGTTGTATCAAAGTTCTTAATTTTAATTGCTGCTGGGTATTGAATTTTTTCTCTCTAATAACAAGAATATATTAAAAACACAGCTCAGTGTGTTTTAGTTGTTTCATCTGCTCTCATAGCAAAAATGGCTTATAGTGAGTAGATTTTCAAGTTCTTTTTATAGTCTATATGGTGGCTTGGTAATTCCTCACTTATTTATAGTCATTTATAAATAAGTCATTCTGATATTTTTATAGTCATTCTGATATTTTTAATATTAAAAAACATTTTGGCTAAATCTTTAGTTTTCCTTAGCAGGAGATTGGTTCTGAGTATTTAAAGGGCTATTACTAGAAGTAGCAGCAAACAAACATCAACATATTTTAAATACATTTTTCCCCATACCTATGGCTTTGTACTGCCTATTGCTAAGGCATTCTTCTCCTGTAATTAGTTCAGTAAACTTCTATTTACCCTTTAAAACACAAGAACTGCTTCATTTAAGACAGTTTGGGTAGTCCACTTCCTACTATTATTACCAGCACTCCCACCACAATTCCAAGAGCTGCACCTTTTAATGCCTATATACCTCACTATCATCATGATCATGCTGTATTTTATGGTTAATATTTGTTGAATGTGTATTTGTTTATGTTTTTGTGTTATAGAATGTGAGGTTCTTCTGTTCAGGAACTATAAGCTAAATCTTACTTATCCTTTAGAGTTTAAATTAAGTATCAATTCCATAGGGACTACTTCCCCTTTGTTATCAAATTCAGTTAGTTATGTCTCTTTGTTCTTTGTTAGAACTTCCCTTGTTATAGCAACTTGCAGCCTGTATTGTAAGTTCAGAGCTTCTACAGTGTTTTATGCTTGGAATAATTACCCATTCCTGATATTTTTGTGTGGCTTCATATCTGATATCACTCAGAAACCTCTTCAAAGCTGACTTCTCAAAGAGGTCTTTTTTGACCACTCAGTTAAAAGATCCTTTCTTAATTACCATTATCCTTTAATCTGCTCTATTTATTTCAAAATATGCATCACTATTAAAATACACACACACCACTGCAGATTTTTCTTTGGCTTCCAATAATCTCTCACTTATCTGTCTTTCCCCTTAAAACTGTTCTCCATCAGGGCTGGGATTTTGTTCGTCCCTTCTTCAATTTCATTTTCAGTATCTAGAATAGTATTCAACTGAGACTAGTCATGCAATAAATGAATTACTTGATGAATTACTAAATGAATAACTTGTTTCACTCTTTTGTTAGATTATTCACTTCATGAGGATAAAAATTATGTCTGTATGGCCCTTTTTTATCCTAGATCAGTGGTCAGCAAACCGCTGCTCGTGAGCCACATGCGGCTCAATCAGATTGAGGACGTTTTTAGCAAAGGCCAGTTTAGGAGTACCCTACTTAAGTTAATAGCAATGTACCTACCTATATAGTTTAAATTTAAAAATTTGGCTCTCAAAAGAAACTTCAATCATTATACTATTTATATTTGGCTCTGTTGACAAATGAGTTTGCCAACCACTGCCCTAGATGACTATAAGTTCAGAGACACTCATGACTATAATGAAAGTAGAATAGAAGTGAATGATTAAAACTATAGAAAAATCATGTAATTTGTATATTATGAAAATTTCTAAATTTCTTGCTAAAAAATGTGAACTGAAATTTTAATTATTGTTTAAATAATATTAGAATTTAACTTAAATGAAAATATTTGCATGGCAAAGTGTTAGAAAATGATAAAAACCAAATTATTTCTTAAATTGAGAGTTATGTAAGCAAAAATTTTCAAAGATCAAATATCTAAAGAATAGAAGTAGAAGCCATAGTGTAAACTGTGGTTGATTGATCTTTCCTTGATATTTGGCAAGTGGTTTTATTAACCCTTTTAGACAAATCCTCCAGAGGGGCTACTACTGATGACAAACTTATAACACTCTAAAATTTTAAAGAGACAAATGATAACATTTCTTTCCAAATGGATAAGGATACAGTGAGGTAACGCTGGATTCAAAGGAGAAATAAACGGATAAATATGATGTGTAGAAATGACACGGGCTCTGGCTGGATAGCTCAGTTAGTAAGAGTATCATTCCAAAGCGCAGAGGTAGCCAGTTCGATCCCTGGTCAAGGCACATATAGGAACAGATGTTCTTGGCTTTCTCCCGTTCTCTCCCTTTCTTTCTCTAAAATCAATAAAATAAATATTTTTTTAAAAAATGACAAAGTTATAGGGTTTTAAAGTGTTATAGATATATCTATTTAGTGAAACATCACAAACAAGTAAACAAAGGGAGAAAAAAAATTAGGGTAGAAAGGGAAAATATGTTATCCAAAACCAGCATAAGTTCACAGACTATACATATCTCAAATACAACTACAAACTTCAATAGTCCGAACAATAGTAAATATATGATGCAGACCCTGCTATGCAAATTATAAATGGGATCTTAATTGTAAATCCTTGTCTTTGGCTCAAGTAGGACATGAATGTTACAGATGAGTTCAGAACTGTTCATTCTCTAGGTTGGGCCATTTATTCCATTGGTTCCTCTACATACCTGCTCTAGTCCAAGCATTGATTCTAGTAACAGCCACTGCCTTGTCATATTTCTCATCATGCATATTGATGACTCCTATCACTCTTTCAGTCCTCGGCAACTGTCATTGTTCTAAAATGTGAAAAACAGTTGACTCACTTGTGTTGTGCATTTGTAGAAATAAGAAAATAAAGAGATGACCTTGCAAAGGGTTGTGTTATTTCTAAAGATGCATGCATCATAATGTATTCATCTCTTAAGGAGTGATAGGACTCTGAGGGAGAAATATGGGATGTGGATACTGAGTAATGCACCGAGATTAGACTCCAACAATGTCTTTTCTCTAGTAATTTGTCAACATTTCCTCATTTCCCCTTCTTATGTAACCAGGAGTACTTTAATGATAAAGCAAGAAGATAAATTGAGGTGTATATACCCTTTGGCACTCAAAATTATCAGTCACTTCTGACTTCCTAAGTCTCCCCACTTTACTTATTTCCCTTGACTTCTCCCTGGATTCAAAATAACTGGAAAGTCAATCTGCCAATAATTCTCCATCTTAATATCAGAAATCATCCATTAGTCTAATCACTGTACCTAATACAAGGCTTCTTAAACCTTTTTTGGTGTGTCTTTTAAAAAAATATTTTATTTACTGACATATAATAAGAGAAAGGGAGGAAGAGAAAGAGACAGAGAAACATTGATTTGTTTTTCCACATATTTATACATCCATTGGTTGATTCTTGTATGCACCTTGATGGGGGATGAACCAGCAATCATGGTACAGAGGGACAACATTTTAACCAACTGAGCTACCCAGACAGTAAAGCTTTCTTAAATCTTAATGTCTGTCATCCCAAATTTGCTTTTCCTTTCTCAGATTAGTACACTGTGATTTTAAAATGAGGGGAGTGTTCAGTAATGCCACACTCAGTAATCTGTTTTACAATTCAAGTATTTGGAACTAGAGAAAGGTAATATTTGTTCCAAAACAATTACCCTATATTTATTATCATCACACAAGACTCCAAGATACATCAGTCAAAATAACTCACGTATTTGCAATTTCTAGGAATAAAGCCTACATCTATGGGTTTTTCTAGGCTTAAGGTGGTCATATTGCTGATGAAAGCTATTAGTACTTAGATTGTCCTCATGCCTCAAGGGAACCTAAGTAATACCTTTACTGTTATTAGAAAGTGATAAAGCTGGGAAGTGATAAAAAGTGATACAAATATTGACTAGGTGAAAGAAATTATTGTTTTTACAAAATGACTATTTCAAATCAATATTGTATAGTCCTTTGGAAATTTGAAACCAACATTCAGGTACTATCTTGTTTATCATATAATCCAAAACTCTGATGTATATTAACCTAAAGAATAGGCTTTTCGAGTTTGAACAGACTAACAAAAAATGACTCAAATTCATGTGTGTTTATATTTGTTTTTACTGTGAAAAATCAAAGTGCTGTTGCTGGTTTAATATGGTTAAAAGCATAAAGCTTACAAAATCTAAGAATATAACAAATCTTCAGATTATATTGGACAGAATCCATGAAACAGTAATTAATTGATTCTCAAATCCTCACAGAGCTAAAAAAATCAGGGAGTACCATGTATTGAATCCAGAGGACTATAAACAGCATTTCATGTGTGTGGCTAATGAATATTTTTATAAATATTTGCTAGCTATTTACTTAGTTCAGAGATATTAGGGTAATTACGGTTGTGTTTAATAAAATGAGGACACTAGTAAGTGACACTAGTAATAATCCTATAGGTTAAATAATTCAACAATACTTATAAGTATTAATCTAGCTTTCTTCCATGATTATGAATCTTCTATCCTCTTATCATAATGGCAGTGAAAAGTGTTCACAGTGATTCTGAAAATCCAAAACTCATTTGGCAGTAAATGCCTACCATCAAGTTTGATAGGTTAAAATGATTCTGGTTGGTCTTGAGTAAATATGTAATTGTGTGTGTGTGTGTGTGTGTGTGTGTGTATGTGTGTTAAAAGAAAGGAGAAATAATAAATTCTTGCTGTAGCTCCATGGAACCAATATAATCATACTGTCAACAAGGGGCAGTTGACACCATAAGTGTGGAAAACTATCTTCAAACAGTAGATTTGGAAATAAAATTCCAATATTTCAAATAACTTTGCTTTTTTAATAGAAAAGAAGCAATGATATTGTTTAGAGTTGGGGACCCTGATACTGTATAGCTATTCTGAGCATGTCTATTGTAAAACAATTTTTTATGTGTAATAAATTTACTCTGAGATTAATTTGAATTGCAACCCTATTCTTTTTTTTTGTATTTTTCTGAAGCGAGAAGAGAGGAGGCAGAGAAACAGACTCCCACATAGGCCCGACCAGAATCCACCCAGCAAGCCCACTAGGGGGTAATGCTCTGCCTATCTGGGGCCTCGCTCCTTTGCAACCAGAGTCATTATACTACCTGAGACAGAGGCCATGAAGCCATCCTCAGCTCCAATGGAGCCTTAGTTGCAGGAGGAAAAGAGAGATAGAGAGAAAGGACATGAGGAAGGGTGCAGAAGCAGGTGGGCATTTCTCTTGTGTGTTCTGGCTGGGAATCAAACCTGGGACTTCCACATGCTGGGCCAATGCTCTATCACTGAGCCAACTGGTCAGGGCCATATATATAAAAAATATTTTTTGGAGGAGGCTACTTACTCCTAATGTTCAGAAAGAAAATTTAAAATGCAGTTATTAATTCATTATGAGTCTAATTGGCTGGGTCTTTTGTTGTTTTGTTTTTTGTTTTTCATTTTTCTAATTACCGCTTAAAATATGAATTGACACTCTGGTCCTGTTATTATGTCAGATAATCTGTATATTTTTATTACTGTATTGATAGTACAACAAAATATAAATAGTCAAGATATTTTATAATGAAAATATGATATTCATATTTATATTTCAAAATCATAGATATACATAAAGCTATAATGTCAAAAATGGTGAATATGGTCCAGGATAGAATCTACAAATTGGAGTATCCAGCGGTTTGAGTGAGATCTAGAATATGGTATAGGATTAGACCAACATGTAGTTTCTATATAAAGACTCTTTCTTAAATTAGAATTATAATTAATAAGTATAATATATAAAATGGCCGATGGATTTTAACTGTTCCAGTTCAAGGAATAAAATGAGATTATTTTTAGTATGATCACATTTTGAACCTGATTTGTAACCATTTTATGTTAGAGAGAACCCTCCTGAAATAAGGGTTGTTAAATATATAACCTCTTTGGCACAAGTTTTTATAGACAATATTTTGATGGTATGAACTATTAAATAACAAATGTACTGTTCTAAATGTCTCATGACAATAATATGGAAGCCATACAGAAGTTATATACACATATTTGTAAATATACAACAATGTTTTAAAAAATAATTTGTGTCATCACTATATAGTATTTCAAAAGTTGCTCATTATTTAAAATACATCTTTTTTCTTAGAATATATGCTTTTTAAGGAAGACTTAACAGAATCTTTCAGTTTGATGGAAACTGTTATTAAATCCAGATTTCAGGAATTATTTCTTACACTTCAGTTTTTCTTAACTCTGGGTGATGGAAAAATAAATAACCTATAAATTAATAAAAAGTAAAATATTCTTATTTCAATAAAAGGACTTTTTTTCCAAAATTGTGTCTTCTGGTGACTCTAATATTCATTCACTTTGTATAAACATTTAAATACTTTTTGGTAAAACTATAATTTAAAAAATTACTCTTCCAACACACCTTCTGTTCTTTCCTACTTTTTTTTTTTTATCACACAGAGAAAAGGCATCTAGTGTTAAGAGAACTTAAGGAAACCAGGAGTGATTTAATAAACTGTTAAATGAGAAATAGCTAAATTAATCAGTGGTTGTGCCAGATGCTACCATTTTATATTCTTTACTTCAAGCTTCAGCCATTCTCTTGCCAAGACTAATTACCTTGTCTTAGGCTGAAGTGCCGTTCAGGCTTGTTTTATATTTTGTGAAAATAAATACAATTAAGGTATGTTAATCAGATAATCAATGTAAGTTAATTCATAAATAGTTAATGAATTAGTAGCTAAGAAGCAAAACACACAAACAAGCCCTGCCATTATCAAGTTAAGTTACAGATTACTTATGACAATTGGTCTTTAAACAGGTAGGCATAACACCTGAGAATACACCAAAATTTTCTAAGTATCTGAATGTAATCACAGTTTTTAGAAATCACAGTCATTGGATAGTCTACATCAGTAGTTTTCTATAATGTTCATACAACATAAAGTTGGTTAACATTTTTACGGACCAGCACAAAATTTCTGGCTAATCGGGAGTTAAAAACCACTGGTCTACATCCATATTTATCCCATGTTAGGATCCCTTTCCTACTTACTCTTTTGCAAAATGATTCTTCCATATTTACAACACAATGACATTCTTCCCTGACATTAATCTTAATACAGTATATTACTCCTTGTATAAAATATTCACAGAATCAAATAAAAAGGAAACAGAAATTTGCTTCAAGAGGATGTTTCTGTGATTAATCATGGCACAGTAAATAACTCAGGCCCTTCCAGTCTTTCTCTATATAAGCATATTTAGCAATGGAGTTTTTGGCCTTGTTGGTATATTGTTAAATTTAATATAGTACAGAATATGGGCAAAGGGAGAATATACATCTTTCATTTCCTAAATGTTTTCAAGTAATAGATGGCCCCTGTGAGAGTGTGTGGTGAGTCCAAATTAAAGTAAGCTCAGATTTTTAAATTTTTCTATTTTTTTCCAAAAACTTAAACATAAGAAATTATTTTCCAGTGTCTTCCCAGCTGTAACTGCTGAAATAGAAATTACGTAAAAACAGCAAAAAAAAAATTCAAGTCATTGGCACTGATACAATCAAATGTAACTGAATGTTTTAAAAAATATCATATTTTTAGGGTTTTACTAGATATGACTCAAAGTTAAAGAATTTTAATCTGCAATATGTCCATTATTTACAAAAGTGTTTACAACCAATTTTTGTAAATCAAATCATAAAATATTTATTACAATTATAATCTATTCTTATATTTTTTCTTTTTTTATATTTATTGTTTTTATTTAATTAATTGTGTTTACATAGATTCTAGGGTCACCCCGAATGCATTTCTCCTCCCCCATATTCCCCTCAACATCTCCCTTGCCCCCCTCCCGACAGCACCCTCCCCCCTTCCCTTCAGCTTTATCCCATCCTATCATCCCCTTTCCCTCTGTCCTCTTTGCCTCTGGTCCCTTTGATCCTTCCTCTGTCTCAATTCCATTCCTCAGTTCACTTTGTTCCTTGGGTTCCTCAAATGAGTGAGGTCATATGATATTTTTCTTTCTCTGCCTGGCTTATTTTACTCAACATAATAGTTTCCAGATCTCTTCATATTGTTGCAAAAGGTAATATTTTCTTCTTTTTCATAGCTCATAGTATTCTATTGTATACATGTACCACAGCTATTTAATCCACTCGTCCTCTGACGGACACTTGGGCTTTTTCCAGTTCTTCCATTTGTGAACAATGCTGCCATAAACATGGGGGTGCATTTCTTTTTTTCAGTTGGTGATATGGTGTCATTGGAATAGATTCCTATAAGTGGGATGACTGGGTCAAAGGGCAGTTCAATTTTTAATTTTTTGAGAAATCTCCATACTGTTTTCCACAGTGGCTGCACCAGTCTGCATTCCCACCAGCAGTGCAGGAGGGTTCCCTTTTCTCCACATCCTCGCCAGCACTTATTCTGTGTTCTTTTGTTGATGAGCGCCATTCTGACAGGTGTGAGGTGATATCTCATTGTGGTTTTAATTTGCATTTCTCTAATGATTAGTGATGTTGAACTATTTTTATATTATTTTATATCTAAATGTTTGACCTATTCTAACTTCAAGTAACAAAACTATAAAATCAATGGCAGTTGCTCAATCTAGTCATTTAAAAAAATATAGGCTTCATCTCCTTAGCTATAAGACTTTGGTAATGATGTTTGATAATATTAATGGATTTATAACTGAATATTTACATTTTATTTTTAAATATTTTTAAAGAATACCACACTTTAATATACTCATGCCTAAATTATAATTATAATAATGTCTTCTATTCAAATTGTTTAATAAATATTTTATCATTTTATCTCTGTTATAATTTTTAAAAATTAATCAATAAAAAATAGCATACATGTTTATTAATGTTAATAAAAATTATTTCTTTGTTAGATCTGTATTAATCATAATTTGATTGCTATCAATAATACAGTTCAGAAGACTTATTCTGGAATATATTTTTCATTATATTCATAATTTTTCAAGCCATGAATATAAGCAGGAATATCTCCCTCAAAAATGAAGCTCCACTTTATCTGACAGAAAGTGAGGTTTTGTTTATTAGTACAATATTGATCACTTCTTATGCAATATGATAATATAGTAGGCTTATTCATTCTATACACTGAATGAGAAATATATATACATATAATATTTTGACAAAAATATGTAAAGTTCAAGGAATATAAAAATAATATGTCTAAAAATATAATATTGACATAGATTATTGAAATAACTTTTATAAAATATTTCCACAACTCTTTCTAATCAAATTGGACAAGAAAGTTGCCATGGACTAAAAGAAAAATGATTGCAGGCATTTATTCTTCACTCTTGTTAGAACTTTAATGGCATGAAATTTACAAAGTTTGTAGCTGTACTTCTTGAGTACCAATCCTTTCGTAGATCATTTAGTTTTTAAATTTCTGTCTTTAGCAAGGAAGAAAAAAATAACAAAGATTTTAATATTTATATTATTGTGCTATGTCACTATTTTACATTTGAATTATAACCTGGAAGGTATTTAAAACATTCAGAGACTTTTCATTAACAACCCAATCTCTTTACACAATCAAAAATTAATAATAGAATTAATTAGACAGCATATCTCATTTTAACATATAGAATACAGCAATGGACTTACAAAATTTCATTCAGAATCTTATTAAGAAATTGAATTTCCTCTTTGGAGAAGTGTCCATTCATTTCTTTCGCCCATTTTTTGAATGGATTGTCTTCCTGGTATTGAGTTTTATAAGTACTTTATAAATTTTGGTTATTAACCCCTTATCAGACATATTGTCAAATATATTCTCCCATTGTGTAGTTTGTCTTTTTATTCTGTTCTTATTGTCTTCAGCTGTGCAGAAACTTTTTAGTTTGATATAGTCCCATTTGTTTATCATGTCTTTTATTTCACTTGCGCGTGAAGATAAATAGGCAAATATATTGCTGCAAGAGATGTCAGAGATCTTACTGCCTATGTTTTCTTCTAAGATGCTTATGGTTTCACGGCTTACATTTAAGTCTTTTATCCATTTTGAGTTTACTTTTGTGAATGATGTAAGTTGGTGGCCTAATTTCATTTTTTTGCAGGTAGCTGTTCAATTTTCCCAAAACCATTTGTTGAAGGGGCTGTCTTTACTCCAATGTATGCTCTTACCTCCTTTGTCAAATATCAGTTGTCCATAAAGGTGTGGGTTTATTTCTGGGTTCTCAGTTCTGTTCCATTGATCTGTATGCCTTTTCTTATGCCAGTACCAGACTGTTTTGAGTACAATGGCCTTGTAGTATAACTTGATATCCGGAAGTGTGATACCTCCCTTGAAAAGGATATTCTTCCTTTTCAAGATTGCTGAGGCTATCCGTGTTCTCTTTTGGTTCCATATAAATTTTTGGAATATGTGTTCTATATCTTTGAAGTAAGTCATTGGTATTTTAATTGTTATTGCATTGAATTTATAAATTGCTTTGGGTAATATAGACATTTTAATGATGTTTATTCTTCCTAACCATGAGCACGGTATATGCTCCACTTGTTTGTATCTTCC
The DNA here is from genome assembly GCF_036850995.1 of Saccopteryx leptura. Classification (NCBI taxonomy): domain Eukaryota; kingdom Metazoa; phylum Chordata; class Mammalia; order Chiroptera; family Emballonuridae; genus Saccopteryx; species Saccopteryx leptura. The sequence goes on from NC_089507.1 coordinate 22,752,673, forward strand.
CTGATTTCTTTTATCAATGTTTTATAATTTTCCAAGTACAAGTCTTTAATCTCCCTGGTTAAATTTATTCCTACGTACTTTATTTTTTTGGTTGCAGTGGTGAAGGGGATTGCCTCCTTAATTTCTCTTTCTCACTGTTCATTATTAGTGTATAAAAATGCCTCTGATTTCTAGTATTATTTTTATATCCTGCCACCTTGCTGAATTCATTTATCAGGTCCAGTAGTTTTTTGACTGAGACTTTAGGGTTTCTATAAACAATATCATATCATCTTCAAATAATGATAATTTTACTTCTTCTTTTCCAATTTGGATGCCTTTTATTTCTTTTTCTTGTCTGGCCAATAGGCATATGAAAAAATGCTCAACATCACTAATCATTAGAGAAATGCAAATTAAAACCACAATGAGATATCATCTCACACCAGTCAGAATGGCGCTCATCAACAAAACAACACAGAATAAGTGCTGGCGAGGATGTGGAGAAAAGGGAACCCTCATGCGCTGCTAATGGGAACGCAGACTCATGCAGCCACTGTGGAAAACAGTATGAAGATTCCTCAAGAAATTAAAAATTGAACTGCCTTTTGACCCAGTTATACCACTTTTAGGAATATACCCCGAGAACACCATAGCACTGTTTGAAAAGAAGGAATGCACCCCATGTTTATGGCAGCATTGTTTACAATAGGGAAGATCTGGAAACAGCCCAAGTATCCGTCAGAGGATGAGTGGATTAAAAATCTTTTGGTACATATATACTATGGAATACTACTCAGCCATAAGAAATGATGACATTGGATCATTTACAATAACATGGATGGACCTTGATAACATTATACTGAGCAAAATACGTAAATCAGAATAAACTAAGAACTATATGATTCCATACATAGGTGGGACATAAAAATGAGACTCAGAGACATGCACAAGAGTGTGGGGGTTACAGGGTGGGGGGAGGAGAGAGAGGGGGTTGGGGGAGGGGAGGGGCACAAAGAAAACCAGTTAGAAGGTGACGGAAGACAATTGGACTTTGGGTGATGTGAATGCAGCATAATCAAATGTCAAAATAACCTAGAGATGTTTTCTCTGAACATATGGACCCTGATTTATCAATGTCACCCAATTAAAATTAATTTACGGCCTGGCGTGCAGGAGTCCCAGGTTCGATTCCCAGCCAGGGCACACAGGAGAAGCACCCATCTGATTCTCCACCCCTCCCCCTCTCCTTCCTTTCTGTCTCTGTCTTCCCCTCCCGCAGCCGAGGTTGCATTGGAGCAAAGATGGCCCAGGCGCTAAGGATGGCTCTGTGGCCTCTGCCTCAGGTGCTAGGATGGCTCTGGAAGCAACAGAGCAATGCCCCAGAGGGGCAGAGCATTGCCCCCTGGTGGGCATGCCGGGTGGATCCCGGTCTGGCGCATGCGGGAGTCTGACTGCTTCCCTGTTTCCAGCTTCGGAAAAATGCAAAAAAAAAAATATAAACAAATAAAATTAATTAAAAAAATATGTGAAACAATATTGCAAAATATTAACAAGTGTTAATTCTAGATGATGGGTATATCATATTTTTTATTTTGTTTACAAAAAAAATTATAAAAATAAATTTTTCTTTATATTTGTGAATAAAAAAATTGAATTTTAATAAACCGACTGCCACAAATGATTATAACAATATTATTGCTACAATCTAGTTATTTATTTATTTATTTATTTATTTTTATGGTCAAGAAGGTTAGATTATTTGTACATATGTCACACAATAATGAATATGATGAGGTACTAATGAACAACTCTAAGATTCATGAGGTTTTTGCTAACTTAGTAACAAATATGTATCTTGGATTCCAGTAAATACTTTTATATAGTGTTCTAAGTATTGTTGATAAATTTACTTAATAAACCTTAAGAAATATAATGCGTGAATATTTTAATGTGAAATAAATATATTAAATTTGCAGGAATAATATTATTGTTTTATATAATTTTATCACTTTATGTAGGATACTCCTTGTTGTAAAGTTCTGTGTTACTTTTTTCAAAAGAAACTTCTTGTCCTCCATTACCTTTTCCCCTCTCCTGTGTCTGCAAAGTGTGTATCTTGGTTGTGAGATATTTTAACATGTGAATGAAGAACATACCCTAGAAGATCACAAAGCAAGTTAGAATTAATTGCCAAGTTACATTTTAGTATGTGGTAGAACCACATACTTGGAGTACTCAGGTATCTACACTACAGCAGAAGAAATAAATGTTTATATTGACTGAGCCACTGCATCTTGGTTTTCTGCTTTACAATAACATAGTCTGTGACAGATTTCTTTCAATTGATTGATATGGGGAGACAAGCTAGTTTGTTGTTGGTTGAAAGATCAGGAAAATATTTCCATTCAGAATGAGAAAAAAATCAGATTGATCAATGTGGGAAAATGTCATAATGAAAACTCCATGCATGTTGCATTGCAAAATTCACTTTGTTTCTCAAAACAATCATATATTGTTTCTATTTTTGAGACAGGGTAGGAAAGGTTAAATAGTACAATATATTTATAAATTTATCAGAAATGAAGTTATACAGCATTTTTCGAAGAATGATGACTTTTGTCACCACTATTTTATGGGAAATTCTACATCATCAAAGCCTTATCATTTTTGTGATATATGATGTTAATAAAGCATCATGATGACCATGATGATGTATATGTGAGTCATAATATATCAACACAATGATATCTCTGAGAGGATTTATCAGGACAGTACATCACTGTGGTGATGTTGTATTGATGTTAAAGAAACAGCAAGAATACATCCCTCAGACTTAAAATCCTTATTTTAATAATAAATGTTTTATTTTTCAAGAATTTATTTTAATAAGAAATGAACCGTAGATATGTCAGTTTGATAGAAAAAAAAAACACAAGTAATTCAAAATATTAAATCTATGTATTTGACAACCATGGAGAAGTTATTATTATATAAAGAAAGATTTAAGTTTGCAAATCAAATAAACTATTTAATTATATCTAGAAATACTTCACTTCCATAATCTAATTAAATATGGTTAAAATTTTGTCTCAGACCTCCAATCTTCTTTTGCTTTTTAAGCATGTAGTAGAATAAATTGATATTTATTGACAATGATCATGTAAAAGAGGTTTTATGTTCAAATTTCTTCTAAATAACCATTAGAAAAGATGTATCTGAGCATCAAATGCAGATATCCAAATGAAATGATCAGCCCCAACTAATAAATGGGTGCATATTTTCTCCAACTTCTCTGAGAACTTTAAATCAAACACAAAAACAAACACAAAACAGAAATTCATTTTATTAGTTAATATAAGGCATAGTCAATACCTCACTCAGACAGTAGGATTTAAATATGCCAATTTTTGGAAGTAAGTGTTGGTCTTATAATTTACTTTTATATATATATATATATTTATATATATTATATATATATTTTATTATATATATATAATATAATATATTTATATATATATTTTATTATATATATAATATATATATATTTTATTATATATATAATATATATATATTTATATATATGATGAAATTTTGCTACTTCCTGGAATTTTTAGCAATATGAATGCCAAGGCTTTCTGTAACGAACTGGGATCGAAGTGTAATTGCTGGTGTGATAATGCTGTTTGGAGGGATATGGAGGAAATAATAACTATTTTTTTTTTTTTTGTATTTTTCTGAAGCCAGAAACGGGGAGAAAAAGTCAGACAGACTCCCGCATGCCCCCGACCAGGATCCACCCAGCACGCCCACCAGGGGCAACGATCTTCCCACCAGGGGGCGATGCTCTGTCCCTCCGGGGCAACGCTCTGCTGTGACCAGAGCCACTCTAGCGCCTGGGGCAGAGGCCAAGGAGCCATCCCCAGCGCCCGGGCCATCTTTGCTCCAATGGGGCCTTGGCTGCAGGAGGGGAAGAGAGAGACAGAGAGGAAGGAGGTGGGGGTGGAAAAGCAAATGGGCGCTTCTCCTATGTGCCCTGGCCGGGAATCGAACCCGGGTCCCTCGCACGCCAGGCCGACGCTCTACCGCTGAGCCAACCGGCCAGGGCTATAAATATATTTTTAAAAACTTTTTTTTTTATTCAGTGAGAGGAGGGGAGGCAGAGACAGACTCCTTTATGTGCCTTGGCCAGGATCCACCTGGAAAATCCACTAAGAGGCAATGTTCTGCCCATATGGAACATTGTTCCATTGCTCAGCAATTGAGCTTTTTTTTTAATCTCCTGAGGTGGAGGCCATGGAGCCATCCTCAGCACCTGGGGCCAATTCACTCAGGTTGGCTGCAGGAGGGAGAAGAGAGAGAGAGAGAGAGAGAGAGAGAGAGAGAGAGAGAAGGGGAGGGAGAGTGGTGAAGAAGCAAATGGGCATTTCTCCTGTGGGCTCTAACCAGGAATCAAACCTGGGCATACACACACTGGCCAATGCTCTACCACTAGGCAAACTAGCCAGGGCCAGGTATATTCAAAATTTATTTTGGTATATATGCTCTCAGAAGATAAACTGAAGAACACACACACTAATAGATATTTGGGAATGGAAGTGATTTTACAATAGCAAGAGTTGAAGTTATCAGAGATAATACCTGGTTGTAAATATTGTCCTCAGAATGGAAGTTATAAGAATACAAGACACTCTTAAACTTTGTATGTTTTTTTCATGTACTCAGAAATATTAGAAAAGTTTGTTTTTATTTAAGCAGTTTTCACTAAAGCAGTTGAAAACAGAGAACTGAAAAGGAATATATTATTATTTTTGTGTTAGTGCACAACATATATACATCAACCCCTGGGCAATTATGGGGATATAATTTGTATGTGTATGGTCAAATTAAATAGTTATGTAATATTCATTTAAAAATTAGTCATGGAATATCTAAGATAATACTGTTTTCAGAGAAATTTTAGATTATAATATTATGTCAGGAAACAAATATGAACTAAGGATGATAGTTCAGAAGAAATATTTATCAGGCCTGCTTTTGCTAAATTTAGGATTAGATTTAATAAAAGTAGCCTGACCTGAGGTGGAGCAGTGAGTAAAGCGTTGACCTGGAACACAGAGGTTGCTTTTTGGAAATGCTGGGCTTGCTCTGTTAAGGCACATATGGGAAGCAACTATGTACTACAAATTGATGCTTCCCACTCCTCCCCCTTTTCTTCATCTCTCTCTCCTTTTCTAAAAATCAATTAAAATAGATTTAATAAAATTTATAAGATTATATAGTAGTAAGATCAATTTTTGAGATAAACAAAATAAAGAAAATATGTGATTCTATTGAAAAATGCAGTGGATTTATTGATGAACTAATTTTGAGATCTTTTCTAAAGTTATAAATTATAAAAACTGATTTAATTTATCTGTAAAAGCATAATTGACACCTAATTTTTTACATCACTGTATATTTTATTTGCTTTTATTTTGGAATAAAATGCCATCAAAACAATGATTAAACACTAGATAGTGATGCTTTTCAAAATGTATCAAATTCCTATTTTTCTTTTAAGATTTCTTCTTTGAGCTTCTCATCTTTATGTAAATTTCTTAAAATAATGTATAAACACAGGACACTTGTATTATAATGAATTAACTAAAATAAATACCTTTTTAAGCTAATACTTTAAAGGCTTCCATTATGTTAGTGTTATTTAATTTTTAAAAGACTAGTTTTTAATATTATTTCTATTAGGATATGCCAAGGATATTATTACATTAGAATTATACTCTGGATGTGTTATAGAATTCATATAAAGAGAACAGATGAGAACCTCAAGGTCAAAAATTAGGTGTTAATAAGAACAGAGTTTTCAAAGCTTTCTTAGCTCTTCAGTTGAATCCCCAGATGTTCCAGACTTGTAAAGACAGTGAAAAGGGCAAAAAGAGGTTATTGCTTTCAAGGTTTATATATATATATATATTGAGGACGATTTTATTGTTGATGCTGTTTTCAGTTATATTTTATATGTCAAGAATAATGAATAACTTTTACTCACTTTTATTTTTATTTTTTATAAATATATGAATCTATATACTACATATAATTATATCAGTGTATAGGTATAAGTAGAAATGGTTGGTTTCTGTGAGTAAAATTATGAATTACATGAATTATTCATTTAAAAGTAAATAATAAATAATTAAATCTTATGCACAAGAATAGGAAGTCACATCCAGAAATGACTGATAGAAAAACATAAATATAGTATTTCAAACTGAGCATAGCATCACATTTGAATATAGAACAAATAAATTGACATTGCTATATAAATTACAGTGAATCTAAATTGCTTTACTATGTATAAATTACACTGTTACCTGGGTAACAAGCATATAAATTACACATAAGGAATCCACATTAGATATTAGAATCTCCAAATTTAAGTTCCACTAAAGAAAATAATAAAGTTAATTATTATGTTTAACAAACACCATTGGACAATATTGCTTATGTGTATGTCTCTGTGGGCTTGTGTAACACTTACTGAATTTCTAATTTGAGGGGGAAAATTACAGCTATTTAAAAATTGTTTTAAAAGAAATGATCAGCATCTATGAGGTTCCTACTTGCAAGAGACAATCAGTAACTGTTTCTGCGGGCATTAAATGAAACCTAGCAACCTGTGTTTTTATGTTTCAAGTTCTATATTCCTTGTTTCTTTTCTAGGAATAAAAATACTTATAAAGTTAATGATTTGAACTTTTTTCACAAAAATATTTTTCTATTGTTATAATTTTGTTATAATAATAAATGTCATATTTTTGCTTACAAAGAAGAGTAACAATTAGGTCCCTAAAATTATCATTAAAACTTGAGCTGACAATGCTGTCATTTTATTAGAGACCATTTGTAGAAAGGGTATGCCATTCTTCTTTTTTGTTTTAGAATAAATTATAACAGTTTTCGGAAAATGTATGTTGTCATTTTTGGCACAATGGTTCTGTTTTAATCCTTGGCCTTAATTTTTGTCCTTGATGTCTGTGTCACAAAGATGAGAGGATATAGACAGTGATTAATATAATCTGGAATCTAATTCCTCCTAGATAGTATTGCTTCTGCCTCATTGTATTAACATTTCCTGGAAAGAAGCAGGTGATTATTTTCTTCAAAAAATTAAAGTCAAGGTCAGTGAAACCAGGCATATGTATGGATTTTATTTCTGTAATATGACAGTTTCATAGCATAAAACTTTTATTATATTTAGAATAAACAATGCAAATTATTCATAGCCAGTTTAGAGATTATATATAAAGTGAATGAGATTAAGAAGTAAAAATGGTAACTTATAAAAACAACCATAGGAATATAAAGGACAGCATAAGAAATATCGTCAAATATTGTAATAAGTATGTATGCTGCTGGACAAATACTTGTTTTATTGAGTGATCACTCTGTAAGGTATATAAATGTTCAACTACTACGTTGTATACCTGAAACTAATATTGCATTTTACATCAAGTATAATTTTAAGTAGAGAAACAGCTTCAAGTTCTTTGGCATTAGAAACATTTTATACTAAATATAACATCAAGCAAAGAAACCTTGTTTATTCTTCAATCTTAATTGCTTATTCTCTGGTATTACATTTCCGGTGAGTTATGAAGTTATTGTCATTATGAGTTATTGAAGTTATTAGTTATTGTTTTTATAATGTAATAGCTTAATTTAGCATGTGAATCTTTATAATCATTATACAAATAAATATGGTTATATTTACAAAGTAAATTTATTTTGAGATATGTTATAATCAAATTTTTGTTACATAATAAAAGATTTTAGAAAAAATGACTTCACTTAAAAGGTTATTTATTTCGTTTGACCAGGTACTGGTGTAGTGGATAGAGCATCAGACTGGGACGCGGAGGACTCAGGTTCGAAACTCCATGGTTGCTGGCTTGAGCAAGGCTCACCATCTTAAGCCCAATATCCCTGGCTTGAGCAAGGGGTCACTCAGTCTGTTGTAGCCCCCTGGTCAATGCACATATGAGAAAACAATTAATGAACAACTAAGGTGCTACAATGAAGACTTAATGCTTCTCACATCTCCTCCTTCCTGTCTGTCTATTCCTCTCTCTGTCTCTGTCACATACACAAAAAAAGTTTATTTATTTCTTGATGAAAGGCTTATAATTAATGGAAAGTTACCAAACATAGCTCAAAAAATTATGATTTCTTGTCACTGAAAATAATATTTAGCATGCATTAAATGTCAGACTATTTTTTCAAGTATATGTATTAATTAAATCTTATAAACAACTCCTCAGGTAACAACTTGTTTTCCCCAATTGGCCTAAGAGGAAACAGAAAGGTCGGGTAACTTGTTTTAAATTCACACAGTACTACATGGGGAAGTGGGTGTGAATATCGGAGTTCTCATATTGGATCATCACTTCGTGGGGCCTATTCCGTAGCTTCCTATTCTTCCTACAGCATAATCAGTTCTTGACCAGAAATGGCAATGACACAAGAACAGATAATGGATTTTATTTCTTTTTACAACTTGAGACCTATTCAGTATAGACTTTCAATTTTCTTAAAGTTTTCTTTATGATTACTTGTTTTGCTCTGGAATGCTACTTGCTATACGGCCAATGTTAGGCAGGATTGATATTATTCAGTACCCACTGTTAAGCCAAAAATGTTGGTTGGAGAAGTATCCCTGATTTTTCAGTCCACAAATCTTGATGGCTGACAAATATTTTAGACATCGTTCTTATTGCCAGACATTAAAAATAAAATCTTCTCCTTCATCTTCTTTTATGAAATAGAAGTAAGGTAAATTTTATGAGATATTTTTATTTAAAAATAATATAATAACATAAAATGTAATTCAATATGTCCAAATATATGTATGTATGTTAATTTATACATTTATACACAGCTGATTTTATAAAATGTTTTATTAATTATTATTAGTTATTTGTTATGAATATATATTTATTATGAATATCAAAGATATAAAATGATTTAAAATACATAAGTATTTTATGAGTATAAAAGATATAAAATAATTTAAAATACATAAATATTTTAATTTATTTAATAGAATTAATCTCCATAAAAACAAAATTAACTACTAATGTATGTTGCATGCATATGTGATATTTATCATATATTTATATATTCATAGATATATAATTATTAAACTATCTATAAAAGATTGCATAAAATCTGCCAAATAGCTACATATAACTTTCAGTCGTTATTACTTTAATTGATTCAAGTTTGATATTTAAGGGCTGTTGCTAGTAGTGCTGGTATTTAAGATAAAATACTTGCATATTAAAAAATTATAGGAATTGTTCATTAATTTGATGGCATTCTTGGCAAACATGCATTTTTGTTTCAACTGTTTGACTCTTCCATTCTGTCTTCTGTTCACAACCCATGACCTTTGTGAATTGCTTGAATACAGGGAAGATTCTGCGTTTAGGTGAAAATATTTTTAAAGTATTAAATCAGATTTTTTTTCTAAGGATTCAGAGAAATTGTTGGCCATAGTTTTATTTGAAAGAATACAAATTTGAAATACATTTTTAAAGAAAAAGTTACTTTTATAACTTATTTTTTGTGAAAGGATGTTATGATAAAAGATATTTGAAAAATCTCACAGTGTATAATACAACTGGAACATATTGTTTGAGAACATATTTTTTTGAAATTGAGACTGTGTCAGAAAATTAAGGATATGTAATCAACAAAGTAAGGATGACAAACATGAAAGTGAATCCAATATAAAATAGAGATGCTCATAACACAAACACACACATAGAGTTTACACATTATTTGTCTCAGTGTTATCTCTTTAAACAATTCTATTACAGTGATTTATTTCAACAGTTGAACAAATCAATGTTAGTTTTTAAAGTCAGATTTTAACCTCTCAAATTTCAAACACCATAAAAAACATTTTTATGACATGTAAACTCTGATTATATTTCATCGGTTCACAGTTTAATTCAATAATCATGAGTTTTCAGTACCTCTTTTTCTGTCTTGTTCAAAATTATACATAGATTCAATATTCACTATGGGTAACAAATATTAAAAGCTGCAAAATGATTATATTAATATGGCTGAAGGTTGTCCACATGGAAGTCCACATAAATTGTCTTAGAGACCAAGATTTCTTGAATATTTAATTTTAACTTTTTAAAATTTTAATAAGTTAAGCATATGTGTATCTGACACGTATTAATATGTGGATCTTTGAACAGCTGGCTTACAACCATTAATATCAGAGTGATGTTTTCTTTTCATTGTGCATGTGTTTGTGTGTTTTCCTAATCATTTTTTAAGTGTTTTCTTTTCTGTTTTTAATCACTAGCCAAAGAGTACTTCTTAAATTATTATGATGTAATGAGGAAAAGATATATAACTTTATATTGTGCAAAGGAATTCCTGCCAGCTGAAGGACAAATACTATCTTGTTAATTTGGAAAACTGGGGGAATATTTTTAATAGTATAAACAGAGAAAATTGAGCAATAGCTGAGCAAGTAAATTTATACACAGAAATATAAGCATGGCCAGGTGAAATGAGCCTAAGCCACAACAGTCATGGCTAGATTCATAATTTGAGTGGTGGTTAATTTCTGCAACACAGCACATTAATATAATGGTTTAAAAATAGATTTTATTGGTTTTATAGTGTTATGCATTTTTTTTTACTTAGAACTGTATCAGTTTTGTTGTTGAATAAATGCAATCAACATTAAAAGTTTATTTCTACTTGATGTGCATATATTTAAGTAATATTTCAATGGATGCTTTCTACCTAAAAATGCAGTTAATGCATTTTGCTTTATTTATTTTTATTTATTCATTTTTTTTAGAGAGGAGAGGGAGAGACAGAGAGAAAGACAGGAGAAACAGAGAGAGAGAAGGTGGGGAGGAGCTGGAAGCATCAACTCCCGTATGTGCCTTGACCAGGCAAGCCCAGGGTTTTGAACCGGGACCTCAGCATTTCCAGGTCGACGCTTTATCCACTGCACCACCACGGTCAGGCTGCATTTTGCTTTAAAAGTTAACAAATAATAATCAAATGTAACAAAAATATGGATGTATTAAAAGGAAATAAGAAAGATATAATATTTTAACTTATAATGTTAGATATTATATTAGGTTTTTATAGAAATATAGAAATAACAATGTTAAAAATTTTATTGTAGTCCTAATTTTCTACATATTAAAATATAAACTATACTATAACACTTTCCTTTTTTAATTTTTTAACTTAATCACTTTAAGTGTACTTGGTTTTCTTCTAATGTTATATACAATTTAGAGAATAAAAAATCTAAATTATATAAAATATAAAAGGAAAGAATTTTTTGAATAGTGACCTTTGATTTAACACTATACTAAACTGATTAAATATGGTATTAAAATTAAAGTCTTTATAAATCCTAAACAATAGTGTTGAGCTTAGAATTTAATTTCTTCATATATTATATTTAATTTCAGTAGTCTATTAAAAACTCAGTGGTAGAGAAAATGAGAAAATATTGAGACTCAACTAGAAAATTTTCTCACTTTCAGGAAGTAGAGTTTATTTTAATGAAATTAATTTAATGAAATACAGTAGACATTATAGTTTTACAGAAAAAGCTCCAGAATTAATAAAGCTTTTTAAGCCTGATAAATAACTTATGGATGGAATTAGCCTGCAAAAGAAAGCACACTAGCATTCTATTAAAAATTACTTGAAAGTTAAAAGTGAAAGGTCATCTATTTTAAATTAGTATATATAATCATGTGCCTTTCTATATTTCAGAATAAATGGATTAATCAAGAATAGGGGAGAAGTAAGAGTAATAATTTAAAGCTAAAAGAGAGAATCATAGAAAATAATAATTAAAGAGGTTAAAAATAATTCCAATGTAAGTGATTTTAAATGGTACAAAGAGAGATATGTTGAGATATGTTTTTTGTTTTATTTTCCCTAGTATAAATGTATTTTCAATCCAATACAGAAAAAGGAATCTCACACTTACTTAATACTTGATACGTATGTGCCAGGCATGGTTCAGAGTAATACATATTAATAGAATTATTGTTGAATTAAAAGATCTAAAACAGTAAAGCTCTGGAACACCAGTGCCTGGCACATAGCTAATTCGCAGCAAGCTTTAACACCTCCTCTTTTCTCCTACTTCAACCCGATACCATGATGTCAGTTTCAGATAATAGACCATTTCCATTGCACATGGCAAACAATTTTATTTAGTATTATTATTTGCAAACCATATGAACACATTATGAATAACTCTATTTCCCAAATGCATAGTTTCTGAAGCTTAGAAACACTAACCTGAAAGCCTGTACAGAAATAGAAGACAAAGGTGCAGAAAAATGGTATGGAAGGTTTATCCCTCAGTGAGAAGAACATCATTATTAAGCTAATTATGTGACCAAATTGCCCCCCAGCAGTGCTTTTTAAAGGACTGGGGGTGGTTTTTCAAAGTTGAGAATTCTTGCATGACATGACAAAATACCCTGATCTGAGAGTGCAGAACACATGCAAATAGTGACAAAGCAGTAAAAATGTTAATGGTCTTAAAAAACAACAGGGTTTGGACAAAATTGGTATTCTAATATGAAAAAGGTTTATAAACATCACAGTAAGTTATTGTAATAAAGTACAAGACATTATAAGTATAAGAAGGAACTACCTGTTAGATATATATTAAGACTAAATGCGTAAGGAATAGACATTTTGTGCAGAATTGTGTGTTGATGATCTCATCTTACTTCATTATAGTTTCTGGCCTACTTTTCCTTCTCCATTAAGCATTTGTCCTGCTCTCCTATTTAAATAATACACCAACTATTGTGCAATTTTCAGATTCACAGGAAGTAAATTTTAATACAGAGTAGGATACTTTACATAGCAAATACCTATTTATAAAAATATATAACTGGAGGTGAGGACAAAATGCCTTGAGTACCCATTTGAAACAGCTGGTTCATTTGGAAGAGATAACAGTTTGCAGTAAAGTTTCAACAGAAAAGATGAACAGTTTCTTGGCTGCAAAGTAAAGAAAACAGAAAGAAAGAAAGGATGTCTGGGAAGTAAAAAAGAGAAGGTAAATAGGCCATGAAAGAAAAAGATGCATGCTGCTTTAATGTGTTGAACATATCCTATTAAATACAAGAGGAGAATGATCATTTTTCTCACTCTCATTTTCAAATGCACACACAACTCAATGACTTGCTTTATTCAGACCCTGTCTGTATGTCAACTACCTCAGATGGAGTAGCTGAACAGCCCCAGTTATTTTGCTTGGTGCTTCTGTGAGTCATGGAAATGAGAGGAGCTCAGCTCAGCGCTCTTTCCGTGGGGGGTCTCATGCCATTGGTCAGGTAGAAGCTGATTCTGTTTACCTTATGCTGCATTGACTAGGGTTTAGTAATCTTGTTCGGTAAATAAGTAAGTTTATATCTTTCACAATTTTTTAATATCTCACAACTGCTTGTTTTTATGGCTATCTCATTCACTTCACTGTGAGTTTCTAGAAATTTAAACTAGTTCTAATTTCTTTCTTTTTAAAATTCTCAGACCCCTAACAAAACATGAGAAGCTGTAAAATAAAATGCTTACAAAGGCAACATTAAAAAAAAAAAGAAGTAGCACACATAAAGTATGATACATGAGATAAAGCTTGGTATTGGGAAATGTGTGACATGGAGTTCACGTTTCTACACAGTACATGAGCGTGTGGTAAGTCTTGACGGTCAATACATACAAGTGTATAGAGAATGAATATGCTTAGCGTAAGCCTCTACTGGGTTTCTGGAGAAAACAAAACTATCAAATATGCCAATGTTTCAAAACCATTTCTTGAATATTTACTTTCTTCAGTGCAAGAAAAGCAAAGATCTTTACCAGAGAAATAAATGATTTAAAATAAGTGAAAATATGGCATTGAAAAGTATCATTTGACTATAAAAGAGTAATTTTTGCTTATGAGGTAGAATAATAGTACAACATTAGGAGATGAAACTGATTCTCAGGCAGGGTGACACGTTTTTCAAGTTACCTGGTGACTTGACTGCAGTTGCAGAAAATGAGGCCCCAAAACAAGAGGACCGGTGCATTCTGGGAAAGGAGGAATGGTTTGACCAAAAACATCTGAAAAAGAACATTTGTTTTCTGCATATTTTATCAATAGCTTTAATATTGTACTTTTAATATTACATAATAATAAATTGGCAATATAAGGGTAAAAGAGATATTTTCCCACAGAGTTTGACAGATACATAGAGCTGTGGGGACTGTGGGAATGTGCTGTGAAATATGCAGACTTAGGATAACAATTAGAGACATGGTGGCACCCTAAGGTGAAAGCCCTGAGCAGATGAGAGTCCAGGGGCCTCTCTGACCCCATACTGGAAACAGTGCATACTGGACACAGCAAAACAGCAGGATAAGATATAGTAACAGAAAATGTTTAGGTTCTCAGAACAGAGGTTTAGAGGTCAGAATGTTTTTTATCCTTCACTTTACCCCCTGGAAACTTCTTTCTGCTTCCTTGAGTTATCTGTACTGGGTAATAAATATCTGAGTAAGGCTGGGGGTGGGGTTTCAGTCTTTTGATCTGCTGACCAAGGCTGTTGCCACTCCGCGGCCCCTAAGTGCATTTCATCTGGTCTCTGAGTAGTTTTTTGTCACCATGACAAGTGGTGCTCCATGTGAAGAACGAGAAACAAATGACAGGTTTGCTACTCTGAGTAGTCACTGTCATCACTGCAGTGGACAAAGTAGAGAAACGTAAGAGGGGGGCCCAAGGAGGAGTACTTACTAGGTAATAATATGAAAACAAATTTTCTTGTTTTATTAACTCTACCTTTAAGATTAATCCCAAATCCTTTCTTCCATCTGAAAAAAATCTTAGATGTGTTTGTGTGTGAATATAATATATGCAACAACACATATACGTGCACATGCATACACATATGTTGGGATTTGACCACTAGGTAGCCGTTTGCAATTTTTTGCCTAGCATAGGGTAACTCTTCAATAAGTGTGTGTTGTTTGTATGAGCACTGTCTTCACATACTATAAATTAATAAACTAAAATGTTAATTTGCAAATATTTTATAATCCCAGCTATTCATGTAATGTAACAATTTCAAAATATTATATATCCCTTATTCTATGTTGAAATTAGAAAAAAAATGATAAAGTAGACATGACAGTAAAAAGGTCACATAACACCCTTTGATATGTGTGTAGGGCTTTCATTGAGCTATGAGAAAAGCAGTCTCTAGTGATGCTACAAATGTCTTTTTAAAAGGTGGCTGACACTGTCAGGTGTAGTAGAGGAGAAATCTGTGTAATCTTGTTTCATGTTAAATACAAGAGCAAAGAATGGATTTCATTGCCCAGAGCAGGACTATTAAATGAATATGAGGCTTCTATTTCTAGCTCTGTTTCTCAGGGAACTTTTGGAAGAATGCTCAAATATAAATTTTTTAAAACTACTTACAAAAAAAGGACATGTATTTTGAGTAGTTTTGATATCATAAATTCAAATTAATTAAAACAATATTTTGCATTATTTGTAAATTAACATTGATAACATTTCAACAGAGTTGGAGAATGAAAAATTATTGTGGAAGTCTATAATATAACTTAAAAACAAGACATAAGAGATTGACATATGTAAACTTTGTGTACTTATTGAAGTTTTAAAGAAAATTATTTGTAATAATTTGTCACTGGTTAACTGAGTTTAAAAGAGATTTGGAACAAAAGCTAATAACAAGAACAAAAGAAGTTGAGAACAAATCAATGGTATTTTTAGTTCTATGAATTAAGCTATTATTATATGGTTTCATTAAATGAATTTTTAAAGATATAAAACTTATAAAATGTGAACTAAAGATATGCACTTTTTCTTTATAAAATCATAAGGGCACTTCTAGAAATTCAGAAACAAAAAAATTAGTTTGTACATTTTTACACAATATTTCTAGCTGCTATCTTGAAATTCATATGGTTTTCCATTTATCATTCCTTATTGTCTTGTCTATATCCAAAATATCTGTAAAACTTTAAAGAATAGAACAAAGTGAGGGTTCATCTATCAGCACGGGCACATGGTCAATGTAGACAAACATGAAAAAAAGAGCAAGGTTAGAAAAATATTATTGTATGTTTCACAGTGTCAAACAATAAGTAATACAGCACATGTGAAATCTACAATGTCAACTAGAGATGGAGCCTGAGAATATTACAGAATGACATTACTGTAATTAAGAAATGAAAAAAATAGCAACATTTCAGGACATAACAAAGTACACCATCTGTGCCTGCCAACTATAAATATTAAGTATGAAAAAAAGACAAACAAAGCTAATATAAGCATCAAGTCATTTTGCAAATTCATAAAGAATCAAAGAAAATCAAAGAATCATTATAACCTCTAAATGCTTCTAAGGGTAATTTGTTGATAGAAGAAGCTGGCATCACTTCATAATTTACAAAAGAAGATAGGAGACAGATGTCAGTAGCAGATGTACACTTCCCAGAAAGGGGAAGAAGGAATGCTGAAGCAAATCAGGATCATTTGCAAAGTAGAGCTCAAGTAAACTGGAAAAAATAAAGACTGAAAAAACACCAGCTTTACAGAGTTGGCTTTGTTGTCTATCACATCAATACAAATCTCCAGGTCATACCCCTCTCAAATTTGGGAGGGTTATGAATTGAATAGACAAGTTATTGCTATTTTACTTCATAAATGCCACTGTGCAAGGCCAAGAAGAACCAACAAGATAAAAAAAAAAAAAAACAGCTAGCTTCAGAGACCTAGCAAAATTTACAGGTGGTCACACAAGTCAAAGTGTGCTGATAAATTCCTCTGAAGAGGGTGGAACATGGTGATTCTTGCACCCATCAATCATATGTTAACTCAACCACTCATTCACCATACATCCGTCTACCAAATAATTGGAGCCTATTCTAATTATAGCCTCAAACACAATATGGTTGAGGGTATTTTAGAGGTCAAGCAGATATAATAAAAAAGATCATTAATTTCAAATAACATCTCTTTATTAAATTTGAATAAACACTGGATCTCAGTCATTATTTGTATTCATGGGTACAAATTTGATTTGCCTATTTCCCTTGATCATTCCTTTTATATATATATATATATATATATATATATATATATATATATATAGAGAGAGAGAGAGAGAGAGAGAGAGAGAGAGAAAGAGAAAGAAAGAAAGATGTGTGTATGTATAATACACACATATACCTACTTGTACTATACAGATATATACATGTGTACCACAGATGTGTATATACATAATATATGTTGTGTGCATGTGTGTAAAATACAGGTGGAGAATATTCTTAGATTCAGCAATGGATTGACAATACATACATGTATATGAAGATGATTAAGCTGAAATGTGTTTAAAGCTCAGCAATAAAACTGGTCACAACCTAAACATATATATATACATATATATAATTATTTTGCTATTGCACCTCTTATTTTCCATCATTTACAAAAAGAAAGTAAATTATAAAACTGAGACAGATATTAAAAACTGGTAATATTGATCACACATCATGCCTTCTCATTTTTTTTAATGACCTCAGTGGTGTTTACCTTTAGGACCAGCTGTTCAATTCCAACTCTTCCACTCAGTCTTTCCTAGAAGGAATTTCAAACAGATCCTCTTACCCTTTTGAACTCACAAAACATTTAATGCCAATTTAGTCCTTGGTAAACTAACATTATGAAAAGCAAAGTGCTTTAAAAGAAAACTCTGCATTGGAGAAAAGCAGTTCATTCTATTTATTAAATGTGTTTTTAGTTTACTGCCACATATTTTTTTTACAGGCTGAAGTTTTTTCCAAGTATATATCAAATCATACTTAATAAAGAAGCCTAAACAACTTGTAATATTATTCACTTACACAATCTATAAGTATAAGTAAGTACTTTTAAATCCCTGGCATTTTTGAACCATTACTATTTGAAGAATATTAAATTAAGTAGTATAACTATCAAATTTATAACAAACATAAGCTCAACTCTGGCAAGTCATGTGTTATACTTTTGTGGCCTTTCAGTGAAATGACTAGATGCCAAACCAGTGTGTGTGTGTGTGTGTGTGTGTGTGTTGTTGATCACAAAAGAACCAGTTGAAAATAAAAAGCTTATAACAAATTCACTTTAATATGTGCAATCTGTGATGTGTGATGCATGTGTATTCACATACATCATGTTTTACCAGATATAAGGCTGGTTTATGTCTACTTTCTTTGAATGATTATTAATAGTATCTCCTTTCATATATATTTATATATGCATGCACACGTGTGTGTCTTTATATAATATTAAGACAAACACATTAAATAACTCACATATTATATCCTTTTTCTTCTCTAAGTCTCCTTTCATGTGTGTCCCCAGATTTCCATGCAGGTATGTGCAGGTGTACTCATGGATGCAAACATAAGCATGCATTTACATAAATATCTTATGTATTCACACACACTATTAAACTTTACTTCATAATAGTTCATGAGTATAGTTTTGGCACAGGATTAGTGTAGCTGGAAACTAGATGTTTTTCTTTAATTGTATGTGCAGAATTACTCCTACATTAAAATGTTTTTTCTTGTTTTAAGCTGAAAATTCTGAAATAGAGACATGAAGAAGTCCTACAAATAGGTAGGCTAGTTAAATCATCATCCTGAAGTGCAGAGGTTGCCAGTTTCATCCCTGGTCAGGACACATATAAGACCAGATGTTTCTCTCTCTCTCTCTCTTCCTCTATCTCTTTTTCTCTTCCTTTCTCTCTATAATAAAAAAGATAAACGTACAAAGAGACATGAACAAAATAAATATTTCTAGAAAAGATCTATTTTTGTTTTGTGAAGTAAGTTGATTAATAGCACGAGATACAAGTTGGAACCTTGTAGTGAAAATGGTTCAGGGATAGAAATCTACCTCCTTAAAGTTCATAGATATTAAGTCTTTTATAAATGTAGTTTCTGTACCTGAAGTAGTATTTAACTAAAGCAGAGCCTTCAAATAATATACTAAACAAATAGTATTGAAGCATTAACCACATCACTTGAAAGACAGAGTCATTTCTTCCAGACACTTAAATGTATTGTGTCACTGGGTGCTACATTAGCTATCTGGATAATAAAAGGCAATAATTATTTGTAAAGCATGGTAGGGATCATTTTATTCCCATTTTAAATTAAGGAGAGTAATTTTAAGAACATGTAAAAGTCTAGGAAACTGGCTACTGCAAATAAAATAGCACAATAAACTTATTATAAACTTTACTAATGAACCTAGAATATTTAACTTGAATAAATATCTGACATTAATAGTTATTTTTACCCTCTATAGCTATTTTAAAAAATCAAACTTGCTTGACCAGGTGGTGGTGTAGTGGATAGAGTGTTGGACTGGGACGTAGTGGATCCAGGTTCAAAACCCTTAGGTCACTGGCTTGAGGGCGGGCTCATCAGCTTAAGCAAGGGGTCTCTGGCTTAAGTGTGGGATCAGAGACATGAATGAACCCATGGTCACTAGCTTGAGCCCAAAGGTCACTGGTTTAGAAAGGGGTTCACTCACTCTACTGTAGTCCCCCTCCCAATGAAGGCACATATGAAAAAGCAATCAATGAACAGCTAAGGTGCCACAACAAAGAATTGATGCTTCTCATCTGTCTCCCTTCCTGTCTGTCCTCTCTGTCCCTCTCTCTGACTCTTTCTCTGTCTCTGTCAAAAAGTAAAAAAAAATACAGCGGTAGAGCGTCGGCCTAGCGTGCGGAGGACCCAGGTTCAATTCCCGGTCAGGGCACACAGGAGAAGCGCCCATTTGCTTCTCCACCCCTCCGCCGCGCTTTCCTCTCTGTCTCTCTCTTCCCCTCCCGCAGCCAAGGCTCCATTGGAGCAAAGATGGCCCGGGCGCTGGGGATGGCTCTGTGGCCTCTGCCTCAGGCGCTATAGTGGCTCTGGTCTGGCGACGCCCAGGATGGGCAGAGCATCACCCCCTGGTGGGCAGAGCGTCGCCCCTGGTGGGCGTGCCGGGTGGATCCCGGTCGGGCGCATGCGGGAGTCTGTCTGACTGTCTCTCCCCATTTCCAGCTTCAGAAAAATGAAAAAAAAAGAAAAAAAAAGTAAAAAAAATAGAAAAAATAAAATCAAACTTGTCTTTCTTACTCCACATGGATTAACATGAGGCTCTGATCCTTCCCTTCAGTATTCTTCTGAATATCCTCATCAACCACTACTACTGATTCTGTCTCTAGTGAAAATCTAATGAACAGAAAGCTGCCATGCCATCCCATCGACTGACAGGCAGGGCTGTGATATAAATGAGCAAATTTCTCAATTCCTTACTCATCATAAGAAGTGAAGGAGTGGGCGAAGGTAGTGGTTGGGAATCAGAATTCAACTCCTTTAGAAAAGGTTTTGTCCATACTTATCAACACTAATTTTAAGCTTCAGGTATACAATGGGCCTAAAATGTATTTGCTGGCAAGAATAAAAATCCAAACGTTAAATAGTTGGATTAGAGAACTGTCAACTCAGGAAAATGGAAGAATCACTTAGATCCACAAAGCAACATTGGAGAGACAAAAATTGTCAATGAAGAGAGTTCCTTAAGGAGACAAAGCTTCTGTGTGTTTGTGTATGCATGTTTTATTATTTTCCCTCAATGAGATAATTAATTTAAACATTTCCTCTCTATTTTTCTAACAAATCATACTCTATCTTTAGAATAGATGTGAAAGGTATCTTAGGACATAAGTGGTATATATGCATATTTGAAGTTGAAATCCTTGTACCTTGGTCAGCTCTGATCCTATGGCATGATATATTCTAAATCCATAATGATCAGAGGACACGTTTTTAAATTGGCCTTTGCCTAAACTGCAAAACCTAATTATAGTTGATACTTCAATAATGCAGTTCTGAAGCAATAATTTTTGAATGACAAAATGATTGCTTGTATATATAAATCTTTAAGGTGTTTTATTTGACATAAACACAGTATAATCACAGGAATAACAAAATAATTGACAAATTATTTTGGAAATGAAAATTATTATGTTAGTTGAATTCTCATTATAAGTTGATTCTAAATTCAAAATCTTTGTAGTAAAAATTACATCAAAGATTTAAAAAGTCATTTTAGGGCCATGTGTATTTTTCAATATAAGTATTTTACATAACCTTTTATATTTTTAATAGAAATTTATGAATTCTAAATGTACAACAGACTTTATTGTTTGTTTCTTTGAAAGATGAAAGAGTAATTAATATTTTGTTTAAAATAGAGTAAGTACCCCAAAATAGTAAGCTCTCAAATATGAGATTATTGAAAGAATTATTAATCTTACATTTTTAATCTTATTCTTTGTTCACGTCTTCATACCATTTAATCATGATATCAGTTGCATAATTAAAGCATCAATAACAATTTTGGTGGTCTTTAAATATTATGCAGTCTCTACTGTATTTCTGTATATTTTGATGAGAGCAAGATCAAATCTAGTCAACTCCTTTCACCATCAAAATATTTACTCATGTACTTTTCTAAAACATATATTTTCAAAGATAGACAATTTTTAGATTCCCTTCAAATAAAAAAGTAAAATAAAAACATAAAATCTGAGAATTTCTTAGTTCTAGCCATACAGCTTATTTTCAGCTCAATTAAGTTTAAAGATTTGTTGGCTTTCTCTCTAGTATCCCCAGCAGGTTGACTGTGTCTTTTTTCTTTTTGAATACCCTTTAACCCAACTGTTTAGGAAGCACAAGGCAATCTCTTAAAATTCTGCCCATGTTCTCAGGAAATGTCATTCATCTGGCAGGGCTCCCAAAGTGTAGCACAGCTTGATCCCCCTGCCCAGTCCCCAAAGCAGCCAGGCCTGACACTGGGGGAAGCTCTTTCAATGACAAGCATTCATTTATCTGAACTTATTTTGAACTTAGATAATATGCGTTTTTTTTGTGTGGGTTTTTTTTTTTTTTTGTACTCTGTGAAACACATTCTGATGTGTCTGTGACCAGTCAGTACACCTTTTCTAAAAGTTGTTTAATGTAATAGAATAGATTTATGGGGATTTCTTTTTCTTTATATCTTTAGTAGGTGTCCTGAAATGTCTGAATGAAAAAAAGATTTTAACACATTTTGGGAAGATTTCCTGGTTTAAAATTGGCATTTGGCTTGTTTAATGAGAAGGTAAACTTAAAGTTCACTCACTTAATTTTCACTTAGAAAAAAAAGAACAAAAGTAAAAATAACAGTGTGACTTTAAAGGATAAAATTTTACACAGAAACATTCTGGGATTTTTAAAATTTTTAGGTGAAGAGCTTATCAAATCAAATAAAAATTTACAATGGATTGTAAAAGATGCATTGTGCCTAGGTTAATCAACATGTTATTATAAACTTAATTTGACATATATTTTTATTTACTAAAAAACTTTATAAGTAAAAAAAGATTAGCCAAAAAACATAGATATATATATAACAGATAGATACAGACAACAAGATGGCAATAATCAGAGGAAAAGGCCGAGCAGATAGATGTAGGGATAGGGATGCAGGTGTGAGGGGGTGGGGAGTGGAAAGGAAAGAGACATCGCTTGAGGCAGAGGGTGTACTGTGTGATGTAGAGAAGTGTTATATTAAGTTACACACTTGACACCTGCATGGTTTGCAAACCATGCCGTCCCAATGCATTAAAAATAAATCAAGTATAAAATAAATAAGTAAAAACATTAAAAGATGAACTCCTTGATTAATCATATTTATAATTTACAACTTGTGAAAATATGAACAAATTTTCTTAACTTTTCTGTGTGTATCTTTAACTTTCAAAAAAGGATAAAAATGACATAACTCAGAGTTATATGAAAAATGAGTTTATTAATCTATGAACAAGGTGTGCTATTGTGATTGCTACTCCATGAACACACACTAATTATAAGCTATTAGTTGGTTTTAGGGTTTCTAAGCTTCATTCATTAACAAAGTTTATTATTTACAAAAATTATGGCTTTTTCAATTAATTTCCTTTTGTAAAGTAAAATTGCAGCTTATGCAATGGTTATTACGTGTTAAGCATTTTGTATTTCTTATTTAAGAAAAAAGTGGAGTCTTATTTGATGATTTTTCTGTTCTGTAAAATCTATATTATATTTTGGTTCAGTCAGTTACTGGAAAATTTTACTCCAGTGTATAAATTAGGAGAAATCCTTAGACAAAGTCATCTCTCTGTCTTCATTGCCTTGCTTATAGTTAAAATGATGCTCATTTTGACAGATAATTTTTTATCAAATAGATCTTTTTCTATTGTAAATATACTGTCCTTTTACTAATAATCTAAATTTTTATGATGTGCTATATAAATTCTATAGTCCTAATGTGGGCTTCAGTTTCCATTGGCCATTTTACTGATTGACTTAACCAAATTTCTTTGGCCATTATTCATTTATCTTGTCATGATTTCTTTTATGCAATGGCAAAAAAAAAAATTAAATCTGTAAAGTAAATGTAACTTTGTACTGAAAATACATCATTGGCATTCTTATAATAGCAGAATAGTAATGAAATTTGACAGATTTTTAAGTATACTAACACATACAAACAAAAATAGACATTCAATATATTTCCTTAAATCCCATTATTTATATTCTAGATTACTTTTTTATATAATGCTACAATAGCAACATTTCCCTAAATCATGCAATATTTTAATACCATTATTTGCAATAAATTTTATTTCAGTAGTATTCTACAAGTCATACATTTACATTGTTCTAAAATGATGATTATACAAATACTGCTTTGCCCTGGCTGGTTGGCTCAGTGATAGAGCATTGATTTAGCATGTGGTTGTCCTGGGTTCGAGTCCCAGTCAGGTTACACAGGAAAAACAACCTTCTGCTTCTCCAACCCTCCCTTTTTTTTTTCTCTCCTCTCTCTTCCCCTCCTGTAGCCATGACTCAATTGATTTGACGCATTGGCTTTGGGCACTGAGTATGACTCTGTGGAGCCTCCATGTGAGGGGCCAAAAATAGCTCGGTTGTGAATATGACCCCTGATGGGCAGAGCATAGCACCAGACAGAGGTTGCCGGGTGGATCCTGGTCAAGATGCATACATATGGGAGTTTGTTTCTCTATCTTTGCTCCTCTCACTTGAAAAAGGAAGAAAAAGACAAAATCAAAAGAATCAAAAACAAGCACTGTTCTAGGGATAAATTTTAAGTCCTATGTAAACAAATCTTTGTGTGCATATCAGATCCTTTAGTCTCTCAAATTCTTGAGTGGAAAAACAGTAAATTTGCTTTTGTTTCTTGTTAAAGAATGCAGGCATCTGATTCAGAGAGCTAGCTTCAGGTGACGTTTGTTGGCAAATCTGGCATATTTCTCATGTAATATTACATATTCTATTATGTTTTTGATTAAAGAAGTTCAGATCATTAAAAAAATTTCAAAATTATAGAAAGGATAAATAAGTTGTACATGATTTTTATTTGTTATATATCTATTCATTCTTTTATCAAAATCAAGATATCATCAGATATTATATTCCAAATTCTTTAGAGTTCTAGGTTTTTCTCTAATTTTATTTATTTTTCACAAAAATACAATCTTAATATTTTCTTGGGCTTTTTTCATATAGTGTTGAAGATAAATATTTATTTTAATTATATTAACTGATTTCTTAGGTAGCTTATTAACATTTTTTTCTTACAATGATACTAAGATATCTTTGTATATATTTATGTTAAATGTATGCAGATATATTCTTGTATATACATATATTTTGCATTTGTATAGATATATATCTCTGCATGTGTGTGTGTTTATAAATATATAATGATGTCATAGTATAACACCAAAGGCACAAGCAATGAAAGAAAAATAATTTCAATTTAAAAGATAATAAGAAAAGAGTAAAAAGACAACCAACAGAATGGCATAAACTATTTACAAATTATATATCTGATAAGGAAATTACACTTAGAATAGAAAAGCTCTTAAAATTTAATAATGCAAAACAAATAACCAAATAAAAATAGAACAAAGTATCTAAAAAGGCATTTCTACCCCAAAAATACAAGTGACAAATGATCATATCAAAAAAAAAAAAATGAGGAGAACCTGACCAGGTGGTGGCACAGTGGATAGAGTGTTGGATTGGGATGCAGAAGACCCAGGTTGGAAACCCAGAGGTTGCCAGCTTGAATGCCGGCTCATCTGGCTTGAGTGCAAGCTCACTAGTTTGAGCACAGGGTTGTTGGCTTGAGCGTCAGATCATAGACATGACCTGATGGTCACTGGCTTGAGGGCAAAGGTCACACTGGCTTGAAGCCCAAGGTTGCTGGTTTGAGCAAGGGGCTCCTTGATCTGCTGTAACCCCCTGGTCAAGGCATGTATGAGAAAGCAGTCAATGAACAGACAATCAATGAACAACTAAGATGCCAAAACAAAGAATTGATGCTTCTCATCTCTCTCCCTTCCTCTCCGTCTTTATTGATGGAACCCATGGGAGTCCGAAATGACCAGAATAACAGGCTTTATTGAAAGAAAGAAAGGAACCCTGCCGGGCACTTCTCTGGGAGAAGGGCACCAAAACAGACTCTGAGGCAAAATTTTATAGGGTAGCGGGGGAGAGCCTTGAGCAAGTGTGCATTGAATTAGCAGTTCTAGTATGCTCCCTTCTGCAGGTTTACGATTTCAGCTTCCTGGAATGCTTCTCCTTGGGGTAGTCGACCAGCTTCCTAGAACTTTTCTGCTTCAGGGGCTATAGTAAGTAAGCAAGGGTGGGGTCAGATAGACAAGTGGAACAGCAAAAGGGCAGTTGGAAGTTCTGGTGAATTCATGTATCTATCATTTCTCAACTCTGTGGTATGATAAAAGACAAAAGAGGTGAGGGGAAGAAAAGGGTATGAGGTTCAGGAAGGAGGTTTGTCTCAGACCGGCCATCCTCTGAAGCTACTTCCTGCTGTTATCCCCACTGGGGCCTCCTTCATGAACCTCTCCCTGGGACAGTTGGAGTAGGGTTTTTTTTTATAGGGTTCCAGATTCTTTTGTTTCACAGGGGTAGGTTTCAGGGTTGGTGTGTAGGGTTAGGTAGATTTTTCCAATTTTCTGATTGGTGAAGGTCTGTATGTGGTTCTGTAAGAAACTAGTGAACAAACATAAGAGGCAGGGTCCAAAAGTTAGAAAAATAAATAGGAGAGTGAGTGGACCAATGAAAGGCAATAGTCAAGACACCCAGTTTGTGTGAAACCACTGATTCCATGTTTACAAATCTCTGGGCTTCAGAGAGAGGGAGAATGGGAATAATACAGGGAAGTGTCCATTCTCTCTACCCCTAGACCTACTTCTGTAGAGATTCCTAAAGCAATAAGAAGAGGGATTACCTGTTCGCTCGTTTGGTCCTTAGATTGATGACGGGTAGTGTACTAGGAACTAGAAGAGGCTCATAGGGTAGTATTAGGTTGATATTTGGGATGAGATAGACTAGGGTACAGGTTTCTGTCCAAATAGTAGGGAGATACATATAGGTGTTGGTCCCACACAAGTAGAAAGCCCCTGATTGGGTGAGGCAGGCTGAGAGATGAATAGAGACTAGAAGGACAAGGAGTCAGTTTCATTTTTCTGTTTCTGAGCTCCAGATGGTCAGGGTGGAGGAAAGAGCCACCCTTAGCAGCAGTGGGAGTTGTCAAGATCATGGTGTGTGGACCTGTCCATGTGAAAGTCAGTCTTTGGATGATGTACTGCTGGAAGCTCCTCTTGGACAAACAATCTCTGAACAGTTTTCTGAGTAACATGTAAGTCCTGCAAGTACTTAGAGAAAAGGTGGTTACATTTCTACTCTTTGTAGCTAGAGTTTAAGTCCTAGTGACCACTGCTTCTAGCTGGAATCAACAGCATGTCCCAGCCTACAATAGGCATGGGGCATTGAGACAAGAGGAATAAAGGAGATATTATACATTAAATAAAGCAACAAAATCAGACTGTCAATACCCACAGTAGAGATCTTCAAGGGATAAATAAAAAAATATTCAGACAAGGCATAGTAGATGGCCCTGTGTTTACAAGAAATGAGATCAGTTTATCTGCTACTTGGAAGAAATACCTTAGGTTCATGAAAGATGTCTTGGGCCTTCACTGGCAATTCCCAGCATGCTGAGCAAGGTCAGGTCACAGGTACCTGGAACAGGGCTAGAAGAGACTGAACCCTTCCTCCATGAAGGAAGGGGGCAGCTTACCTTCTTGTGTCCCTTTTCCACAGCACAGACATGTCAACTGGTGGGGCCAGGAAGCTTGGCAGGCTTTAGCTCAATGACCTTACTTTCCATTCTGGAGCAGGGCCCTGATGGAATGCTATGAAGCCCTTTAGGGCTCTGGAGCCTTTGAGAGCCTATGCCAAAATTTGGTATTTCCTAACCTCTTTTGGGCCTTATTTGCCTTTTCTGTTACTTCCTTGGTCATTATAGATCTTAAAAGCCATGCTCAGAAGATCTCACTGAGGGGCTTGACTAAGAGAGTAAAATTGGGAATCAAGTGTCTAAAGAAGCCTATAAACTGAGGAAAGAAAGGATTTGATTTGCAGTGGTAGGTGGTTGGAGACTGTGGAGGGTCTGAGTTTGATCTAGTGTGAGACCTCAGGTGGTGGGGGTTAAGGCAATGCCCAGATAGACTACAGACTAAGAGTGAAGTTGAGCTTTAGCAGAGAAGAGGTGATATCCCTTCACATCAAGGAAGTTGAGAAGCATGGTGGTATGTCTCCTTGAGGCAGGCAGGGAGGGGATGCAGAGGAGTAGGTCATCTACATATTGTAAGAGAGTACTAGTTTTGAGATTGTATGCTGCTAAGTCCTGAGCTAGTGCCTGCCCAAATAGGTGTGGGCTGTTTTTGATCCCCTGGGCTAAGACAGTTCATGTTAGTTGGTGGGATGCATTAGTGTCTGGGTCAGTCCAAGGGAATGCAAACAGAAAGTAAGAGTCAAGGTGTAGAGGAATGGTAAAGAAGGCATTCTTGAGGTCTAGGACTGTGAAGTGAGTGGTGTTTGAGGGAATGTGTGACAGTAACTTGTAGAGATTAGGGAGTACTGTATGGAGGGGAACTACTGCCTCATTGATTAGGTGTAAGTCTGGTATGAGGTGATAAACCCCTAACGTTTTTGAACAGTAAGGATGGGGTATTGCAGGGAGAATCCATGGGGATAAACTTGTGAGGAGGAGGGTTGGGGTGAGGGAGAGATAGGCACCACCACTGGAGCCGCAGCTGCTAAGGAGGGGGAAGGGTTTAAGAACACAGTGGAGAAGGGAGGGGCCCCTGACCAGCAGGGGAGGAGAAAGAGAGACTGGTATTTGCAGGTGAATGAGAAACAGAATCCTGTGAAGGGAGGGGGCTTTTTGGAGGGAAGAGACTCAAGTGAAAGAGATTTGCAAAGGGACCAGAGAAGGGTCCCGAGAGAGGGGTACCCCCAGGAGGGGAGAGATTTGGGAGTCTGTGGAGAAGGAAAGACTAGGAGCAGAGGTTTTAAGGGAGGTTTCTTTGGCCAAAAACAACCTGCATGTAGAACAAGCAGCAAAGAAATTAAGGACAGGAACGAAGGGAGAAGAAAGCCTGCACGTAAGGAATTTCTGATGTCTTCCCCGTCCAGTGGCACAAGTTGTCAAGATCTCTTAGGATATTGTAATAGTAGTAGAAAGCAATGTGGCTATGTGCCTCGACTTTTGAGGAAGTTCGTAGAAGCAGGCTGCTCAGAATAGAAACCTCCCAAACTGTGAACCTCAGAGAGTAGAGTGATTCCTGAAGGACTAGAGGAGTAGTCTCTGAGGCCTGAGATTGGGAGAAGCCCATGTTTTGAGGGGAGTCTGGCTGGATGGTTTGGACTGAGAGGAGCCCAGAGTAGAGGAGACTGGTGAGAGAAGGATGCATCCTCACCTTCAGTCACAGTTCTGAGTGGAGAAAATCTCTGTAGAAAGAAAGTCTTAGACAGGAGGTCGTCACCCCAAGGCTGAGTTCCTGAGACATTGGAGAGGGGCCTGGCTAGGCATGCCTAGACTTCTGTAGAAGTCCAGTAAAGAAGTAGAGACTAACCACTGATAGATATGGGGTCCAAAGGCAAAACTGACCAGGAAGGGGTGTTTTTAGAGAGAAATTTGGAGGCCAACCAGGGAAGGGAAGGGAGAAACTCCTTACCTTTCTCTGGTCTGGCAAGGGTTTGGGATAGGAACAGATTGCTGGCCAATCAACCTACAATTACTCATCTAAGCAAAACCAGAGAGTAAGCCCAGGATGAGCTGCCGCTACGCGTTGCTTCCCTGGTTGTAAGTTTAGATGGAAAAGAGGGATCATCCAGGCAGTTAGTACCCCATCCCAAGTTTCAGCACCAAATGTTGTAATCCATGGAGTCCGAAAAGACCAGAGTAACAGGCTTTATTGAAAGGAAGAAAGGAACCCTACCAGGCACTTCTCTGGGAGAAGGGCACCAAAACAGACTCTGAGGCAAATTTTT
This sequence comes from Saccopteryx leptura, assembly GCF_036850995.1. NCBI lineage: Eukaryota > Metazoa > Chordata > Mammalia > Chiroptera > Emballonuridae > Saccopteryx > Saccopteryx leptura. Next base: position 22,782,253 of record NC_089507.1, read on the forward strand.
ATAGGGTAGGGGGGAAGAGCCTTGAGCAAGTGTGCATTGAGTCAGCAGTTCTGGTATGCTCCCTTCTGCAGTTTTACAATTTCAGCTTCCTGGAACACTTCTCCTTGGGGCAGTTGACCAGCTTCCTAGAACTTTTTTGTTTCAGGGACAATAGTCCAGTAAGTAAGGGTGGGGTCAGATAGACAAGCAGAAGAGCAAAAAGGCAGTTGGAAGTTTTGGTGAATTCATATATCTATTACTTATCTGTCCCCCTCTCTGACTCTCTCTCTCTCTGTTTCTGTCAAAGCAAAAAAAAAAAAAATGAGGAGGATTCCAAGATGGTGACAGAATAGGCAGACTTTCCAACTGCCATCTTCCAGGACAAAATTGGATTACAACTTAATTTAAGAACAGTCATCTTAAAAAACCAACTTTGAACTAAAGAAAGAGTTGAGTCTATAAAGTAGGATCACAGAAGAAGCCACACCAGGAATGATAAGAAGGGCAGAGACATGGAAAGTGCTGCTCTGCTCCCAGGAGTGAGAGGCAGCTGAGGGTCCAGAGAGACTCTCACTGTGGGAAGGGTGACCCTGAGAGGTGTGGGTGCTCAGCTCCAGGCTTGGAGCCACAACCTAAATCCCCAGAGCCTAGAAAGGCACCCACACAGCATTTGGAGGTGAAAAGAGCTGGGTTTTGTGTCTGCAAGAAAGAGACAGAGTTCTCAGAGAAGCAGATTCTATCTTAAGGGGCTTGTGCATAAAATATTGTTCATGGCCACTGTTGGTCAAATAAGTTTGTAAATATGATATATATATATTTGCTTGCTTATAGTTTGTATTAGGTGTGGGGGACAGGCTGTAAGCAGGCTGGTCATTATAGCCTAAGGCTTAGTTTTAAGACTAAGCTTTTCCCCACACCCTTGACTGATTGCATGATGTGGGGTGGTGCACTCTCATGAGGAATCCCATTATGTCTCAGATAACTGACTTCCTTGTTTGTATATTGGTTTAAAGGTTTTGACTTCTACACTATAAAGTGGGGCAGACTGGGAGCTTGCTCTCTCTCTGTTCCTGCTATCAGCATTGCAGGGGCCTTCCTGATCCCTTGCCCTTTATGGTCAAAGCTGGTTTTCTTCTTTTCCCTTGTCTTCTCTTGTGGCTTGCCTGTCCTGGTGAGACACCAGTAAACAGAATGGCCCACCATCCTCTGACTTTGCCATTTCTTTAGCATCTGCCCAAATCCAATGGGAATCTTCATGTGAATGGCCATGACGGCTGCACTTGGCCTTACAACTGGCATAGTTTGCACCAGGATTCAAAGATAGATATGGGGCCACCACCCTTGACTGGTAGGGTATAGGAATGGTTGCTGCTCTCGCTCCCCATGGCTGTTCTTTTAGGGGCCATGTGCTATGTGTTTTTTACTCAAGAGGAAACCAGGAGTTCTGTGTGAGAAGCTGCCTGAGGTAAAAAACTTTAGTATGAATTGCAAATCAAATGGCAGAAAAGGCTGGAATTGGAGTGAGCACTGGAGAAGGAATTACGAGTTCGCGAGTTGCAGTTTGCCCTGGAAGCTGAATGTTCGCACTGGCAGTTGTTGGAGAGACAACTGTGGATTCAAGAGCTCGAGTCTCAACTTCTGGCCAAAAGCCAGCAGCTATAGGAGCCTAAACTGCCACCAAAGGAGTAGCAGCATCCATGCTGGTGGATTGGCTTTGAGTCAGCAGGAGCAGGCACTTGCAACTCCTCTTCTGAGGATGAGAAGGTTCAGGCTGAAGCTGCCAAATGCACACTGAGAGCCTGACCAGTGGTTTCCAAGAAAGTAAAAACCCAGCAACAAAGGGTCCCTCAAGGGCAGCCACAGCCTCCTGCCCAAGTAATGGAACACTCTGTGGTCCAGCCCTATACCCAAGCAGAGCTGATGGAGCTGGGGGCACATTTTAGGCAGAAACCTACTGAATCTCTGGTAGCCTGGTTACTATGATTATGGGACATAGGGGTGAATGACATCATTCTTTCCTGAACAGAGATGGAGAAATTGGCCGCCATTATCACACACTCCTCCTTGAGAAAGCGTCTTCAGAACTGCCATGGCAACCCAGGAGACCATAACCTATTAGAGTGGGTGATGGCTGCTATTCGTATGGTCTGGCAGAATGCTGGAGAATTGCCAGGGGCAATGAGTCGGTGGCAGTGCTACAGTGAGTTAGTAAAGGTCCTTTGGGAACTAGGTGTGAAGAATGATGTTATCAACCCTGGGTCCCGTGGGCCAGATGAGAAAGTGTTTACAGCAAAAATGAGGAAATTTGTCCTTGCTAGCGCCCCGTCAGTCCTTTTTGGTTCACTTGTGGCTATCTTGGGCCCCTATGTGGGGCAGCCCATCAATGCAGTTACACAGATGGTAGCAGATTTGGGAGAGCTGGAAGCTGCTAGGGATCATAAAGCAGTGAGGGCTGCTGCCTATGTTGCCCCCCCCCCACAACTAACAAGGGAACTGGGCCTATAAAGGTTACCCAAACACAGATGTGGGTAGATTTGATTGTGGCTGGAGCAGATAAAGGGAAATTGTATGGCCAGTCTAATAAAATTCTTTTGGAGCTTTGGCAGCAGCTTAAACCAGAACAGAGGTTCCAGCCACTGAGATGAAAGGCCTCAGCAGCTACCAGTAAAACATTTGGTGCTTGGGCAGCTCAGTTACAAGATTATATGATAGACATGGCCGAGGGAGAGGAGAACTCCCAAGACCCATTGTACTAGATTGAATAGGAAACGTGCCGAGGGACCCGCCTAACAGGGATGGGTGGGGACTGGAGGTCACATGTGGAACTGGCTATACACTGGTCCCCTTCCAATGTACAATGGGTGTTGGCCTTGGTGGATACAGGTGCAGAATGTTCTCTCCTCTATGGGGACCCAGAGCTATTTGCTGGGACCCCAGTGGCCATTGACGGTTATGGGGGCAAAACTGTTCAAGTGAAGCCAATAACTATTCCATTGGGGATAGGAAGACTGCCTCCTAAGCCATATAAGGTGTATGTATCTCCTATTCCTGAATATATTTTGGGGGTAGATATCTTGCAAGGACTGTGGTTGGAAACTACAGCCAGGGAGTTCCGGCTGCAGATCAGGGTTGTGAAGGCAGTGTTGTGGGGACACACATCACATTCCCCTATGCAATTACCCATCCCTCAGTGTGTGACTAACACCAAGCAGTACCACCTGCCAGATAGTTATGAAGAAGTCCCAGGGACGATCCTCGAACTAGAAAAGGTGGGGATCATCGGCCAGTAAATAGTCCTTACAAATCCCCAGTATGGCCTGTGCACAAACCACATGGAACCTGGAGACTGACAGTGGATTACAGAGAACTTAATAAAGTTGGTCCCCCTTTACACACTGCTGTTCCCTTGATATCTAACATGATGGACTGGCTAAGCCATGAGTTGAGGATATACCACTTTGTGGCAGACTTGGCCAATGTTTTTTTCTTTATTGATATAGCTGCAGAGAGTCAAGACCAATTTGCCTTCAGTTGGGAAGGGAGACAATGGACCTTTACAGTGTTACTCCAGGGCTATTTGCATAGCCCCGCCCTGTGCCATGGACTGGTGGCTGCTGAGAATAGTGATCCTCTTCCAGAATTAGAGCAAGCAGTCCCTACCCTGCTATTCCATTTGAAAGCATGTGGCTGGGCAGTTAACGAGAACAAATTACAAGGACCTGCATTATCTGTTAAATTCTTGGGAGTTGTCTGGTCGGGTAAGACAAAAGTTATCCCTGACGCAGTTATAGATAAGGTCCAAGCATACCCCATGCCCACTATGGTAAAGCAGTTACAGAAATTCTTAGGTTTTTTGGGGTATTGGCGAGCATTTATACCCCATTTGGCTCAGTTACTACACCCCTTGTACAACCATATTTGGAAGGGGGTTCATTGGGATTGGACTGAGCAGGCAGGCGCAAGGTTCATTTGCAGCAGCTAAGAGAGCTGTCAAGGTGGCACAGGCCTTGAATGTGTTTTATCCTGCCAAGCCCTGTGAACTGGATGTTCATTTAACCTCAGAAGGGTTTGGATGGGTTTGTGGTAGAGGACAGATTACTTATGGCAATCTATTGGGTTTTGGTCCCAATTGTGGAAAGGTGCTGAAGTTCGTTACTCATTAGTGGAGAAGCAGCTGGCAGCTGTGTATGCTGCCCTCCTGGCCACTGAGAGTATTACAACCACAACACCAGTTATAGTCAAGACAACATACCCTATTGCAGGATGGGTGAGAAATTGGGCAACGAAACCACATAGTGGTATAGCCCAAATGAACACCCTGGCCAAGTGGGGTGCCTACATGCAACAACGCTGTGCTTTTAGTACCAGCTTGTTGAGGGCAGAACATCAGGAAGTCTTGGGTCCAGTCACCTATGTGACCTTAGAGACAGGTGCAGCTGGGGCTCAGGAGGCAGAACCAGAAGTCAGTCCCTACCAGGAGGGGCAGGTGCCCATCCCCGAGGATGCCTGGTATACTGATGGTTCCAGCAGGGGCCAACCTGCCAAATGGACAGCTATAGCCTTCCATCCAGCCACTGAGACTATTTGGATGGACACGGGTACAGGCCAAAGCAGCCAATGGGCAGAATTAAGAGCTGTTTGGCTAGTTGTCCATAATGAACCTTTACCTCTGGTGATCTGTGCTGACAGCTGGGCTGTCTATCGTGGACTGACCCTTTGGATTGCTACTTGGCACATTAACCAGTGGATGGTAATGCACCATCTACTATGGGGTCAGGCCATGTGCCAGGACTTATGGGAAATAGGACACCAGAAGCAGGTGACAGTATATCATGTCATGGGGCATGTCCCTCTAGCCCATTTTGGGAATGATGAGGTAGATACGTTGGCAACAGTGTGATGGTTGGAGACTGCACCTGCAGGTGATGTGGCGCAATGGCTCCATTGGTGCCTGCTTCATGCGGGACAGAAAACTATGTGCGCTACAGTTAAGGCATGAAACTTGCCTGTGTCCTATGCAGAGGTACTTGCAGCCTGTGAGCAATGTGCAGTATGTTCCAAAGGAGACCACTGATGTCACCTGGACAGATCCAGAGGGGTCATATTCTACTGACACGATGGCAATTAGACATCATTGGACGCTTAGCAAACTCAGAAGGGTACCAGTATGCAGCCCTGTGTAGATACTTCCACCGGGCTGCTTGCTGCTTACCCTGCCTGTAACCCTGACCAGAGGGCAGTCATATAGGCTCTGGACTGCCTGAGTGCTGTGTACAGGAAACCACTGGTCCTTGAAAGTGACAATGGTACCCATTTCACTGGTTCAGTGGTGAGGCAATGGGCTCAAGAGCTGGGGGTGGACTGGAAGTACCATGCTCCCTACCACCCCCAGGCTGCTGGTGTCATTGAGTGGTATAATGGACTCTTAAAGCGGGACTGCGACAGGAGGGGGGCACCGGCTCCCTTACTGGATAGATACGCAGCTTATGATCAGTACTCCGATTTTGAATGAAAGACCTCGACAGGGGAGCCCAGATCCAATAGAGGCCCTCCTGCATTGGGCAGCTGCCCCCATTCAGTTGCAGATATGCACCGAGGACATTTTACTCAAGCCAGGTTTTGGACAGAAGGGCAGCGTGCTCTTGTCTGCCCCAACAGCCCTTCTTAAAGGCCAACGGCTTCGATGGACTTGGCCCTGGACTGTACAGGCCCCCCATCTGAGATGGGTGGCCTTGTTGGCACCATGGGGTAGGGAGCTAGAGGTGCACCTCCAGTTAACTCCTTGGGCAACCAGCACCTGGCCACCTAAGTGTATTACCCCTTGAGTGCTCAGGGGAACAGCATTATGAAGGGCACCTTTGTAATTTCTTTATGGCCAATAATGAGTTCTCTTATTTTACTACACATAAAACCAGCAGATGCTGGTGTATTGGCCAATAAAGTTTGGTATGCCCACTCAGGGTGGCCTCTGGTACCAGCTATGGTGCTGTCTGCAGACAAAACTCTGGCCTGTATTCTGCCAGAGGGAAAAGATTTGCCTCTCTTGGTGCCGCTGACAGCTCTCTCATTTTGCCCATAGCTTTTGATTTGTTGATCCTATTGCTGTACTTGGTACTGATTTTGTTTATGTAATGTACCCCACTCCTTGCACAGTGATCATCATGTGGTTTAGATTGTGAAGCAAGCAAAAAGGGTGGAATGTTGGTCAAATAAGTTTGTAAATATGATATATATGTTTGCTTGCTTATAGTTTGTATTGGGTATGGAGGACAGGCTGTAAGCAGGCTGGGTTTATAGTCCGAGGCTTAGTTTTAAGACTAAGCCTTTCCCACCCTTTTTGATGTGGGGTGGTGCACTCTCATGAGGAATCCCATTATGCCTCAGATAAGTGACTTTGTATTAGAGACTTCCTTGTTTGTTTAGTGGATTAAAGGTTTTGATTTCTATACTATAAAGTGGGGCAGATCAAAGCTTCCTCTCTCTGGGTTCCTGCTATCAGCATTGTCAGGGCCTCCCTGATTCCTTATCCTTCATGGGAAAAGCTGTTTTTCTGCTTTTCCCTTGTCTTCTGTAAAGCCAGGATCCACAGCCAGGGCCACCATCACAGTCGCCTCCTGGCCCATGCATGTTTGCATTGGATTCGGACAGTCGGTAAAGAAACAGCGGAGCCAAAAACTGATGGGCCATAGTCTTTAATCCTAGCTTGCACCCGGCGGGCAAGTAAAAATACACACTGGGCTCCAAAACCCAGTCACATTCAGTGCTCACAAAGCTACTGACTTATCCGAGTTTCCTAGAATCAAAGGTTTCTAGCTCACCAGACTTATTCACCTCTGTTCCCCATCTCCTTCCTTATCCCAAATACAAACTCTACACAAACTGGCATCTCACTCAGCACTCCGCCATCTTGGCTGCTTCTCCTGGCCTCCTCCACGTGGCCTTTTTCTGCTCTCCTCTGCTCTCTCTTCCAATGATAATCTCAGGAACCAAGAGCGCAAGCTCCCGCTCCGTCCCCATTTTATAGGGTAGAAATCCAAACCCTTAATCCAATATACAAAATAGGGAAGTCTCTAATACAAAGTCACTTCTCTGAGGCATGATTGGATTGTACCGCCCCATATCAAAAAGGGTGGGAAAGGCTTAATCCCAAAACCAAGCCCCAGGCTACAACGATCCTGCCTGCCCACAGAGACAAACATTAATATCACCTGGGCAATGGCCTCCACGTGGGCAGTACCACTTTAACAAAGTGAGCATAATACATTTTATCTGCCCAACATCTTCTCTGTGGCTTGCCAGTCTTAGTGAGACACCAATAAACAGAATGGCCCACTGTAAAGCCAGTATCCACAGCCACTATCACAACCACCTGGCCCATGCAGGTTCACATTAGATTCCTACAGATGGTAATGAAACAACAGAGCTATGAACTGGTGGGCCATCTGTAAAGCCAGGAGCTACCATCGTGGCCATTCACATGCAGGTTTGCATTGGATTCGGACAGTCGGTAAAGAAACAATGGAGCCAAAAACTGGTGGGCCACCATATTTAACCCTAGCTTGCACCTGGTGGGCAAGTAAAAACACACACTGGGCTCCAAAACCCACTCATTCAGTGCTCACAGAGCTACTGACTTATCCGAGTTTCCTGGAATCAAAGGTTTCTAGCTCACCAGACTTATTCATCTCTGTTCCCCATCTCCTTCCTTCTCCCTGCACAAACTCTGCACAAATTGGCTTCTCACTCAACACTCCGCCATCTTGGCTGCTTCTCCTGGCCTCCTCCACGTGGCCTTTCTCTGCTCTCTGCTCTGCTCTCTCCTCTAATGATAATCTCAGGAACCGAGAGAGCAAGCTTCCATTCTGCCCCCATTTTATAGTGTAGAAATCAAAACCTTTTAATCTAATATACAAAATAAGGAAGTCTCTAATACAAAGTTACCTATCTGAGGCATGATGGGATTGTACCACCCCAGATCAAAAAGGGTGGGAAAGGCTTAGTCCTAAAACCAAGCCCCAGGCTACAAGGATCCTGCCTGCCCACAGCCCACCCCCAACACACATTAATATCACCTGGTCAATGGGTTTCCACGTGGGCAGCACCATCTTTAACAAAGTGAGCATAATATATTTTATCTGCCCAACACTCACCATCCTCCAACTCCACCATTTTTTTACTGTCTGCCCGAATCCAATGGGAACCTGCATGCGAATGGCCATGATGGCAGCTCCTGGCCTTACAGTCACTTACCTGGGGCTCAGGCAGTGAAGAGCTGAGAGGACTAGAGTTGAATCAGGAGAGTGTAAAGTTGAAGCCCCAGAAAGAGACACTGTGGGGGATGGCCATGAGAACATTTGTGCTGATTCATTCTCCAATACTGCAGCTGCAATCTTTCAGTAGTCTCCTCTGAGCACATCAGCCTGGGGATAAGCAACTGCTCTGCCCTCAGGAGTCTCTCCTGTTCCACTCATTGTGACTAGGTCATGCTGAGAATCCAGGAGGCAGGAGGCACATCAGTGACTCAGGTTTCTGGTGTTGAAGCTGGAGCTTCCCCTGCCCCCCATGCTTCTGAGTCTAAGATTTGTAAGTACACCTCATGGGAAACTCAGTGGAAACTGTCAAGCATGCGGGCAGACTACACCTCTGTGTCTCAGAAGCCACATTCACCAAACTCCTGGAAGCACATTCCGTGAAAAAAGTTTGGACAGACTGACACCTAGGGCCAAGGGGCAGAGCCCTGTTTTAGACTCTACCAGAGGTTTTTTTAGTGGTTGAGTCCAACAAGCATCCAGCACACAGAAGTTGCAAAAGGTGGGACTGAGGAACTTTGGGATTTTAAGTCAGGGGTAATCAACCTTTTTATATCTACCACCCACTTTTGTATCTCTGTTAGTAGTAAAATTTTCTAAATGCCTACTGGTTCTACAGTAATGGTGATTTATAAAGTAGGGAAGTAACTTTACTTTACAAAATTTATAAAGCAGTTACAGCAAGTTAAAGCATATAATAATAATTACTTACCAAGTACTTTATGTCGGATTTTTGCTAAGTTTGGCAGAATAAATCTTTATAAAAGAACTTAATATAGTTAAATCTATCTTTTTATTTATACTTTGGTTGTTCTGCTACCACCGACCATGAAAGCTGGAACACCCACTAGTGGGTGGTAGGGACCAGGTTGACTACCACTGTTTTAATTGAACCTTTACTCCAGGTCCAGAGTGGGTTAAAGCCAGCCTAAGTGTGCAGCTTTGTATTTTCATGAGCATCTGGGCCCTGTAGAGATAGCCACAAATTCCAGATAGCTTGTAGCTCCAAGAAGGTTGCTGAAGGCCGGTCACAGGCAGTGTTTTTCACTGGTCTGCATTGAGTTCTTGCCACGGAAGCCCAGGGCTGGAACATCCAGTGGCCACCTGTGCAGATCATCAGTTTAGGACCTAAGAACTCTTCATAGACTGATATCCTAAAGAAGAGTTCTCACGCCAGGCCCAGCTAAGGCAAGTTTCACTCTCTGTAATCAGCACCAGCACAGTGCCTCATGTGCATTGGATAGGATGGAGCTTTACATTCAGTGGGCCTGGGTGCTGGATATCCTACCCAGGTGGAATAGATTCCACGGGGGGAAGAGAGAGAGGCTTGAAACATGGACATTTAAAGTGCGGGTCCCTATGAGCCTATCATTTGGTCTGGACAAGGGGCTTAGCCACTTTCTGAGGGGGCATAGTCAGCCACAAGAGTCTTCCTACCTGAGACCAGAGTCTCCCCAATTAATAGAACTTCTGCAGAGGGGACTTTCAGCCACACTCGGTCTAAACCCACTCCTCACCTTGTTGGGGAGAAATAAAATTTGGGTATCCATGAGTGGCTAAGGGATTAAGCTCTAGAGGAGAAGACACATTACATGTATTAAACTCCTGACCAAGAGACCCCTTAAAAAAGGCATCCCACTAATGTTGTATACCCAACCTCAGCTGCCTTAACCCACCAAACTTGCAACCTGTAGAGGGGTTATTTGGGTGAGGCCAGCCTGAGCCCATACTGCAGTCTTTCTACTAAAGACTTTGTGGGAAGACCAGGCAGCTGCAAGAGAGGTGGAGCAGTTTTAAAGTGGAGGCAAATTTTACAGAGCTTGGGGCATTTATGGAGCTGTTGTCATCTCTAAGCAGGAGAAAGCTGATCCTTATACACAAGCTGGCCCCTCTACATTATTAAGGAACAGGAAATGCAGACAAAAACAGTAAAAATAGCAGTAGCTGCAGACAAGTAGCCCACAGCAGGTTACAAACAGCAGCTGATTCCAACCCAAGAAGATCTAGAACCAACATGACTGATAGTGGGTGGCAGACAGCACCAATCCTAGACTCAGCTAGCTACACGAGCACCACGCACAAAGTTGGAATCTCACAGGCACAAGACAGTGTGGAGAATAAATACACCCTACAGGACAGGAATTGAACAGTGTGTAATATACATGCTCAAGGTTGACTTTTAGAGCAGAGCCAGTCAGTCTGAAGGAATAGCAGTACCATGAAAGGACCTACTGCATTCAATACTTACATACAAGAAGATGGAAAATAGTACCTTCAAGAAGCATTCATATAACAAGAAAAACAGGTGGCCTGGAGGTACCACTGAGCTTAACTTCCTCATAAAGACCCACAAAAATTTCAAAGTCAGACAGTGCTACTTAATACACAGTCAAAATGGGCAGACAAAGAAATGTGACCCAAATGAATCAACAAGGGAAATACCAAGAAAAAAACTAAATAAAATGGAATTAACCAAACTACCAGATGCAGAGTTTAAAATAATGATTTTTAGGATTCTCAAGGATCTTAGAGTAAAAATGGAAGGACATAATGAGCACCTAAGAGATAGCAAGCATCAAAAAGAACATTGAAATAAAAAAAAGGACCAAACAGAAATGACAAATGCAATATCAGAAATAAACACTGCTCTCCAAGAAATCAACAGCAGGCTAGATGAAGCAGAGGATTGAATTGGCAATTGAGAAGACAATATAAACATAAGCACAAAAGTAGAGCAGCAAAGTAAAAAAGGAGCAAAAAGACTGAGGAAACACAAAGAGACCTCTGTGACAAGAGAAGAAACAACATCTGCATTATAGAGGTTCCTAAAGGAGAAGAGAACCAACAAGGGATAGAGAACCTGTTTGCAGAAGTCATAACTAAAAATTTCCCTAAATGATGAAGAAAAAATTAACACAAGTTCAAGAAGCACAGAGAGTCCCATTAAAGAGAAACCCAAGGAAGCCTACACAAAGGCACATCATAATTAAAGTGCCAAAGTTAAGAGTTAAAGAAAGAATACTGAAAGCTACAAGAGAAAATCAATTTATTACCTACAGACTAGTCCCCATAAGGATGATATCTGACTTCTCAACAGAAACACTTGAGGCCAGAAGGGATTGGCAAAAAATATTTAAAGTGATTCAAAACAAAAACAACCAAGACTACTTTATCCAGTAAGGCTATCATTTAAAATTGAAGGAGAAACAAAAAGCTTCCCAAACAAAAAACAAAAACAAACAAACAGAAAAACCTCAAAGAATTTATTAAAACCAAACCAGTACTGCAAAAAATGTTAAGAGCAGAGGGAACAAAAGAAATTAAGAAAAAGGGGACTATAGATATAAAGAATAAAATGGCAATAAATAAGTACATACCAATAATAACTATAAATGTAAATGAATTAAATGTTCCAATCAAAAGACATACGGTAGCTGCATGGATAAGAAAATAGGACCTGCACATCTGCTGTCTACAAGAAACCTACAAAAGAAACATATAGACTGAAAGCGAAGGGATAGAAAAAGTATTTCCTGCAAATGGAAATAAAAAGGATGAGGTAACAATACTTATATCTGACAAAATAGATTTTAAAATAAAGGCCATAGTAAGAAATAAAGAAGGTCACTACATAATGATAAAGGGAGCAATCTAACCAGAGGATATAACCATTATAAATATTTATGCACCTAGAAGAGAAACACCTAAATATATAAAGCAGATTTTGATGGATATAAAGGGGGAGATCAGCAGCAATACTATAATAGTAGATAATTTTAATATCCCACTGACATCAATGGATAGATCCTCCAGACAGAAAATTAACAAAGAGACAGCAGTCTTACATGACACAATCAACTGGATGTAATTGATATCTTCAGAACCTTTCACCCAAAAGCAGCAGAATATACATTTTTTTCAAGTGCTCAAGGTACATTCTCTAGGATAGACCACATGTTCAGGACACAAAACAAGTCTCAGTAAATGTAAGAAAGTTGAAATCATATCAGGCATATTCTTTTATCACAATGAAATGAAACTGGAAATCAACTACAATAGAAAACTTAAAAAATATTCAACCATTCGGAGGCTAAATAGCATGTTATTAAATACCAAATGAGATAACAATGAGATCAAGGAAGAAATAAAAAAATGTCCTTGAACCAAATGAAAATGAACATACAACTCAAATTTATGGAACACAGCAAAAGCAGTTCTGAGAGGGAAGGTTTTATATATATAGCATTACAGGCATCCCTTAAGAAGCAAAGGAAAAGCTCAAATAAACTTAACACTGCATCTAAAAGAACTAGAAGAAGAACAACAAATAAATCCCAGAGGAAGTAAAAGGAAGAAAATAATAAAGATCAGAGCATAAATAAATGACATAGAAGCTAAAAAAAATACAAAAGATCAGTGAAACCAAGTGATATTTCTTTGAAAAGGTAAACAAGATTGATAAACCTTTAACTAACCTCATCAAGAAAAAAAAAGAGTGAGGACTCAAATAAATAAAATTAGAAATGAAAGTGGAGAAGTAACAACTGACACCACAGAAATAAAGGGCTGTTAGAAAATACTGTGAAGATCTATATGCCAAAAAATTGGACAACCTAGTTGAAATGGATAAATTCCTAGAAACATACAATCTTTCAAAATTCAATCTGGAATAATCAGAAAACCTAAATAGACCTTTACAACAAATAAAATTGAAACAGTTATTAAAAACTACCAGCAAACAGGTCCTGGCTGGTTGGCTCAGCGGTGGAGCGTCGGCCTGGCATGCGGGGGACCCGGGTTCGATTCCCAGCCAGGGCACATAGGGGAGGCGCCCATTTGCTTCTCCACCCGCACCCCCTCCTTCCTCTCTGTCTCTCTCTTTCCCTCCCGCAGCCAAGGCTCCATTGGAGCAAAGATGGCCCGGGCACTGGGGATGGCTCCTTGGCCTCTGCCCCAGGCGCTAGAGTGGCTCTGGTCGCGGCAGAGCAATGCCCCAGAGGGGCAGAGCATCGCCGCCTGGTGGGCAGAACGTGGCCCCTGGTGGGCGTGCCGGTTGGATCCCGGTCGGGCACATGCAGGAGTCTGTCTGACTGTCTCTCCCCATTTCCAGCTTCAGAAAAATACAAAAAAAAAAAAAAAGAAAAGAAAAAGAAAAACCTATTAGCAAACAAAAGTCCTGGAATGGATGGCTTCACAGGTGAATTTACCAAACACTCAAAAACAAAACAAACAAACAAACAAAAACTAACACCCATGCTTCTCAAGTTATTTCAAAAAGATTCAAGAGGAGGGAAGACTTCCAAGCTCATTTTGCAAGGCAAGCATTATCCTCATTCCAAAACCAGGTAAAGACACTAAAAAGAAAAAAAAACTATAGGCTAATATCCCTGATAAATGTAGATACTATAATTCTCAACAAAATATTAGCAAACCAAATCCAACAACACATTAAAAAAAATCATACATCATGATCAAGTGGGATTTATTCTGGGTAAGCAAAGCTGGTACAACCTTTGCAAATCAATAATGATGATTTATCACGTAAACAAAATAAAGTATGTATATAAAAATCACATGATTATATCAATAAATGTAGAAAAAGCATTTGATAAAATCCAGCATCCATTTATGATCAAAACTCTCAGCAAATTGGGAATACTGGGAATATACCTCAACATAATAAAAGCTATATATGACAAACTGACAGCCAACATCATATTCAATAGGCAAAAATTAAAAGCAATCTCCTTAATATCAGGAACAAGTCAGGGATGACCCCTTTCTCCACTCTTATTCAACACAGTTCTGGAGGTCCTAGCCACAGCAATCATACAAGTAGAAGAAATAAAAGGCATTCAAATTGGAAAAGAAGAAGTAACACTATCATTATTTGCTGAAGACTTGATTATGTACAATGAAAACCCTAAAGTTTCAGTCAAAAAACTACTAGACCTGAAAAATGAATATGGCAATGTGGCAGGGTATAAAATTAATATTCAGAAATAACCAGCATTTCTATACAACAATACACTGTCTGAAAGAGAAATTAAGTAAACAATTACCTTCACTACTGTAACAACAACAAAAAAATAAAGTACCTTGGAGTGAATTTAACCAAGAAGGTAAAAAACTTGTACTCGGAAAATTATAAAACATTGAAAAAAGAAATCAAGGAAAATACAAACAAGTGGAAGCAAATATCATGTTCATAGATAGAAAGAATAAATGTTATTAAAATGTTTATATTACCAAAAGCAATTATAGATTCAATGCAATTCCTATTAAAATACCAATGGCATACTTCAAAGATATAAAACAAATATTTCAAAAATTTATATGGAAACAATAAGAACATGAATAGCCTCAGCCATCTTGAAAATAACTAATAAAGTGGAAGATATCACAGTTCCTGATATCAAGTTATACTACAAGGCCATTGTACTCAAAATAGTTTGGTACTGGCATAAAAACAGACATATAGATCAATGGAACAGAACAGAGGACCCAGAAATAAACCTACACCTTTATGAACAATTGATATTTGACAAAGGAGGTAAGACCATACAATGGAGTAAAGATAGTCTCTTTAATAAATGGTGTTGGAAAAAATTGGACAGGTAAATGTAAAAAAATGAGACTAGACCACCAACTTACACCATTCACAAAATAAACTCAAAATGGATAAAAGACTTAAATGTATCAGTAAGTCGCAAAACCACAAACATCTAGGAAGAAAACATAGGCAGTAAATTCTACTATATCTCTCGTAGTAATATATTTGCCAATTTATCTCCACAGGCAAGTGAAATAAAGGGCATGATAAACAAATGAGACTACATCAAACTTAAAAGATTTTGCACAGCAAAAGACACCATGAACAAAATAGAAAGACAACCCACACAATAGGAGAACTTATTCGCCAATATGTCTGATAAGGGGTTGAAACCCAAAATTAATTAAAAAAAACTTCTAAAACTCAACACCAGAAAGGAAAACAATCCAATTAAAAATGAACAAAAGAACTGAATGGACACTTCTCTAAAGAAGACATACAGATGGCCAATAGACTTATAAAAAAATGTTCAATGTCACAAATCATCAGAGAAATGCAAATTAAAAGCACAGTGAAATACCACCTCACACCTGTCAGAATGTCACTCATTAACAAATCGACACACAATAGGGGCTGGAGAGGGTGTGGAAAAAAGGGAACTCTCCTGCACTGCTGGTGGGAATGCAGACTTACGCAGCCACTGTGGAAAACAGTATGGAGATTCCTCAAAAAATTAAAAACGAAACTGCCTTTTGACCCAGGTATACCACTTTTAGAAATATATCCTAAGAATAAAAAATCACTGATTCAAACGAAGATATGCACTTTAATGTTGATTGCAGCATTATTTACCATAACCAAGATCTGGAAACAGCCCAACTGTCCATCAGTGGATTAAAAAGCTGTGGTACATCTACACAATGAAAACTACGTGGCTGTGAAAAAGGAAATCTTACCTTTTGCAATGGCATGAATGCACTTGGAGATTATTATGTTAAGTGAAATAAGCCAGGCAGAGAAAGACGAATATCATATGGTCTCACTTATATGTGGAATCTAATGAAGAAAGTGAACGAAGCAGCAGAATAGAGGCAGAGGTTGAGTCACAGAGAGCAGAGAGACAGCTGTCAGGGGGAAGGGGGCAGAGGGGATGGGATTAGTGAAATTATATATACATAACACATAGATACAGATAACAGGACAACAAATTCCAGCGGGAAGAGGGGAGGAAATTAGGGGGAGGGAGGCACAGGGGGTGTAATGGGGGACACGAGGGTGAGCGCAATGGTGTTATAGTGAATGGGACACTTGAATCCATGTTAACATATTACATTAAAATTAATAAAAATTTATAGAAAATTAACTAAAAATGATAAAAATTTTTAGTCAATCAGGAAATATGCAAACCATGAATACAATGAGTTAAAAGTTCACACCAACTAGGATGGCTAAAACTAAAAAAAAAACCAAAAACAAACAAAAAAACCCCAACTATTTACTAATGTCTATGAGAACACAGAGAAACTTTAACCCTCATATACTCTTATGAATAATGGACCTCCATTGGAAATCAGATTCACATTTCCCCCAATATTTATAACTACAGTTACCATATAGCCTAACAATTCCAACCTAGGTGTACATCTGAAAGTAAAAAAGACAAAATTACACAATATCATCTACATGGATGTTTGTAAGAACATTATTCATAATGACCCCAAAATAGAAATCACCTACATATCTAACAACTGATGAACTGGGGAAAAAATTGTGAGATATCCATACAATAGACTATTATTCAGCAATATAAACGAAGAATATATTAATACATGTTACAGAATTGGTGAACCTTGGAAATGTTCTAAGAAGCCAGCCACAGCCTGACCAGGTGGTGGCGTAGTGGGTAAAGCGTCAGACTGAGATGTGGAAGACCCAGGTTTAAGACTCCGAGTTCGCCAGCTTGAGCGTGGGCTCATCTGGTTTGAGCAAAAAGCTCACCAGCTTGAGCCCAAGGTCGCTGGCTCAAGCAAGGGGTTACTCGAACTGCTGAAGGCCCGCAGTCAAAGCACATATGAGAAAGCAATCAATGAACTTAACTAAGGTGTCTCAACGAAAAACTAATGATTGATGCTTCTCATCTCTCCGTTCCTGCCTGTCTGTCCCTGTCTCTCTCTCTCTCTGTGTCTCTGTAAAAAAAGAATAAAAGAAAAGAAAAAAAAAAAGAAGCCAGCCACAAAGACAACATATTATAAGCTCCTTTCATATCAACTCTCCAGATTAGGAAAATTCATAAAGGTACAAATTTTATTAGTGATTGCCTATGCCTTGGAGAGTTGGCAGCAAATGAAGAGTGACTGCTGATAGGTATCTGTTTTCTTTTTGGAGTGATGACATATGCTAAAATCGATTGGAATAATGGTTCTACAATTTTGAAACATTATTCAATGATAAACATTTATTGATGGATTATATGTTGTGTATATTATATTATAATAGAGCTGTTATATATTTTTAAAAGCAAACTGAGTAGTAGAAAGAGTTAAAGAATTACCTCAAATAAGAATAATAATAATAATAACTATAATAATAATAACTATTATTATTATTCTACTACTATAATAATAATAATAATAATAGTTATTAGCTATGAACCATTTATAGGTCGTTTCCAACAGAGAAGCTAAAAGTACTTGGAATATTAAAGGAATTCTTATTCTTATGACAAGGCATGTTTGGTTATTTGTAGTCTGGGGTTATGTTTTATTTTTATCTAAAATATCCATACAAGAATTTCTAGGCATATTTCTTACAAAATGCATAATCTTCCCTTAAAACAATTTAAGTTAACAAAGGCACATAATTAGGAAAGTGCAATATGCTTTAAACATATGTTCATATTATCCAGCTTTGATTTCTGTTTGGTTTTTATAAATTTTCAGACTATTTTAAGGTCTCTACCTTTTTATTTGGATGTTCTAAGGGATTTGAAAGCAAATCTCTAATTTATTTCATAAGTATGTAATTCTGCAGAAGTGATTTAAACATCTATGAACAATAAGCTATACAAATTATACTAAAAACTGCATAAATTCTCTTAAAATAGGCATCACAGTTGTATCAATAGTTAGAACAAAATAAATAAGTAGGAATAAAAATTAACAAAATTAGAAATTTGGAAATGTAGTCATTACATTATTTGATGTTTGAAAACATAACTATTTATCTAAGCATGTAATAGTCATAATTAAAAATATTTATACATATTAAAGTTTACAGAAATAGAAACTAGTAGTCATTTGGTGCCAAAGATAATTTTCAGGGTTAATCTACAAGCACTTGTCCTGCAGCGTGGTATGGGACTAAAAATGAAAGCTAAAAAAATCATAGAAAATAATCTTAGCAAGCAGTGCATAAAAGTCATGATTGTTCCATAATTCATAACTATTGTCAGTATATAAAATATATTTTAATATCTGTAATAAATGTAAAGAAAAATAAAAATAGAATACAATATTTACTTGACAGTAATTTAAAACATTAAAGTATTTTTATTTCTTTAAAAAATACTTAGCAAGAATAGTTTGAACAATGCTTGCCTTGAGTTTAAAACTTTCAATATGGAGGTCATTTTTCCAATTACTGGGCATACTCTCTTACTCCTTTCTAAGTTTGGATTGGCTATCCACATTTAATCCTTTGTATTTTTAATGGTTAGAAATATCTCTGACACTTGCTTTAAACTTTAATGTGAAATATTTTGCTGGTGTCACATTTTCTAGGACGTCTTCATTTTTTTTGTTGTTAAAATATCTTTCCTCACTTATCTTGATAAGTTTGCTTTCACTATGGTTCTCTACAGTCTTTAGAATGGCAGCCCTGTCAACATTTTCAAGGTCGGGTATTTTCACTATTCCTCTATTTACATTTTACTTCTAATTTATCTTCCAGTGTTACAATTTTTATTGCTTTCTGCACTTTCAACTTTCTTAATTACCACTTGAATTATTATCCATTTTGTAACATGATAAGAATAGGTTTATATTGTAAGAGAAGAAATCAGTAAAAATATAATTTTTGAGCATAAGCTGTATAATTTCTGCACAGGGAGCAGTCTTTGACAGAAGGAAAGAAGGGATGTCACTTGTTACTGATCAGGATGTACATCTATAGTTTATGTAGTTAGCAATTCACTTGTAGATTGAAATAGCAAAGTTTGTGTTTTATTTAATTGCTGATGAATAATATGCTACAAATTTCCATAGATATTTTGAAATATTTTTTTTATTTTAATTACTTATACCAAAACTTCAAATACATTAACAATCACTATTAAAAAAAATCATGCATATATTGGTAAGGTTTGCTCCGGAGTTCACAAACTTGTGTAAAAGAGTGAAAAGGCTATCTTTCCATTATACTAACTGAAGAAAATTATTCAGTTTGACTAAAGCTGGGTAATATAATTGGATGACTTTGTCGAAGGTTCATTTTAGTGAGAAGACTTCATAACCCTAAATGAGTAGTGAGTGTACAGAACTATAAATTTAGATAAAGTAGATTAGTAACCAATTTAATATAAATAATTTGCAATATAAAAAGTTTAATACTACTTCAGAAAACCTCTATAATTTTAAATAATTTGCAAGTGGATCATTGGTTCTGTTTTTTAAAATGAATTTTCTTATCATATAAAATATATCTACTCCCACTCATTATCTATTTCTAATACATTTTCTTCTTTCTTACAACAACAAAAATATTTACCACAAGGAAAACTAACCACCACATTAAATTTTGATTAAAAAATAGAACTATCTTCTCTTAGATTTTTTTTTATTTCCTGTTGCTCCTATCTACCTACCCATATTTTTCTTCATACTTTCTTTTTCAAAATAAATTTGCAATTTGTGTTTTGTTATACATTTTCCTAATATGCACATTGTAAATATATGAATTTTACTTATAATCAATAGTAATATTTATCAAACACTTACATAGTTTATGTTCACAGCCTATGATATCGAAGGACCTTGAAGTACAAAGACATAAAGATGTTTCATCTTGGCTCCTCACGACAATCCTGAGTGACCTGTTGTCACTCATTCACTTCTTTTCAGTAATTTAATGATGAAACTGGTTCCTGAGAGCTCCTTCTCATTTATGTGGCTTAGAATTTATTTAGAAGACTCTGACACCTATCCATCATTATATTTCTCCCTAAATTTTCTAAACCAAGTACATATGCCTCACTAAGCATGGACAGAACTTTACTTTTGAAAAGTTTTATTGTTTTGACTTTATTTGAAGTAAGCATTCACCAGAAATGATTTCTATTTTAAAATGTTTAAAGCCATTCATGAATAAAAATACATTTATTCATTAAAACATAATTGTATTGATATAATCTTTAAAATTAACAAAATACATATTTAGCAACTCGAGAAAAAAAGTTGGTAGTAATGTTTTAAGAATTTAAAAAGTTTAAGAGATTTTTGGCAAAATCGAAAAAAAAACTAAATGAAAATTGGAATGATATAATACAATATAAGATTTTTTAAAAGATTTTATTTATTGATTTTAGAGAAAGGAGAGAGAGAGAAAGGGGAGGAAGAGCAGGAAGCATCAACTCATAGTTGCTTCTATGTGCATTGACTGGGTAAGCCTGGGGTTTCACACCAAGCAACCTCAACATTCTAAGTCAATGTTTTATTCACTGTGTTTCCATAGGTCAGGCTAATAAAAGATTTTTTAAAAAGTATTGAAAACAATTGACAGAATACAATTGAAAAAGAATAAGTATACTTAAAACATAAATACCCAAGTTTATAAAGTAAGAAAAAAATATTTGAAAGAAGTAAACAAGTTTCAATGACTTGGAGACATTATCAAGTATTATAACTGAGGCATAATTGAAGTATAATTTAATTTCCTGAAAAATAAAAAAAAAGACAAAATGTGAAAACATATATATATATATATATATATATATATATATATATATATATATATATATATATATATACACACACACACACTAGAAAGCCCGGTGGTCATACGAAATGACCGCTGTTCTAGATATTATAAATTGTAATTAAAATGATTTGTGCAAAGGTGTCTGCTAATTCAAACTGAATTACCCAGGGCAGGCAGTGAGGATGCCCCTTTGCTTACTACCCCATGGGGTTTCCCCCTTCTACTTGCTTAATTGTTTAAAGTAGAGTGCAATGAAGGAAACCACTGGCGGTACATTTCTTAAGAGCCACCGCTAGCTCAATAAATAAAGGTGATTTAAATAATAAAATGTTAATTCACATGTCAAAGATCTCTTTGTACACAACATTTCTTGTGTAGATCTAGATCTTTCCATCATTTTTAAGCTAGCCTTGCAGAGGACCATCAATTATTTTTAATTTTACATCCGTTCTTTCACAAACTCTTGAACAGGCAACATAAAGTTGACCGTGTCCAAATGCAGGCTCAGGTAAAAAAAATGCCAACACGCTTAAGCATTTGGCCCTGAGACTTATTGATGGTCATAGCAAAGGCAAGTTTTACAGGAAATTGTCTACGTCTCAATTGAAACAGCAACCCTGTTTGAGATGGAGCCAAATCAATTCTTGGAATGACATGTATTTCACCTTTAGAGGAGCCAGTCAAAGACTTAGCTATTATGACATTATTTTTCAATTGGAGAACCTCTAGTCTTGTACCATTGCAAAGACCCCTTCTGGTGTTAAGATTTCTTAACAGCATAATAATTGCTCTAATCTTTAACCTCAATTTGTGAGGTGGCATGCCAGAAGGCGGGACTATTTGAATGCCGTGGCAACTTCACCCCATTGGCTAGTACAGTTACGCAAGCAACCAATAAGCTATCAGTGACAGACACTTAAGCCGCATATAATAAAGATGTGAATAAGTAGTTGGCAAAATTAATACTAAAATGAAAACCAAATCAAGTATAATCATAGAATTTGATTGAGATAGTCTAGCAAATCCTTACCTTAGTAAATACAAAAAAAAATCATATGCAGACACATTATTAATCCTGATAAAAATCATAAATGATGCTAAAAAGTTAAAAGCAAGTGAGGGTGTCTTGAGGGCCTTCATTATATAAAAAAGAGTCACAAGAGCCCTGGCCAGTTGGCTCAGTGGTAGAGCGTCAGCCTGGTGTGTGGAAGTCCTGGCTTCAATTTCCGGCCAGGGCACATAGGAGAGGCGCCCATCTGCTTCTCCACCCCTCCCCCTCTCCTTCCTCTCTGTCTCTCTCTTCCTCTCCCGCGGCCAAGGCTCCACTGGAGTAAAGATGGTCCGGGCGCTGGGGATGGCTTCGTGGCCTCTGCCTCAGGCGCTAGAGTGGCTCTGGTCGCAACAGAGCGACACCCCGGATGGGCAGAGCATCGCCCCCTGGTGGGCATGCCGGGTGGATCCTGGTCGGGCGCATGCGGGGAGTCTGTCTGACTGCCTCCCCATTTCCAGCTTCAGAAAAAAATACAAAAAAAAAGTCACAAGAATATGCATAGAGTAATCAACAGAAAAATAAAAGACCTAAAATACAAAAGGAAACTAATGATCTCTAAATACTGGCTGAATGAGTGGGAAGGGGGACTAACAACTCAAAACTCTATGTCCTTTAAAATGGTTGCAAAAATGAAGACAAAAGTAAAATGTTAGAACAGACAATCTTTAATTTTCATCATTTGGGGTAACATCAAAAAACAAGCAAAGCCAGTTACATGTGTTAAGATATTGAAAATTGCCACTCTGTACTAAGAACATATAAAAACAAAACAAACAAAACTTAACAGAGTGAAAAATCAACAGTGTTTTTTAGATCTGTAAAATGAGGAAGGCCTGGCCAAACTCATGCCTTCAGTACTGAAGAAAGCCTGACCAGGCAGTAGCACAGTGGATAGGACATCAGCCTGGGGATTCAGAGGACCCAGGTTTGAAACCCAGAGGTCACTGGCTTGAGCGCAGGCTCATCTGGTTTGAGCACAACTCACCAGCTTGAACTCAAGGTCACTGGCTTGAGCAAGGGGTCACTTGCTCTGCTGTAGCTACCTCCCTTCCCCCATTCAAGGCACATATAAGAAAGCAATCAATAAACAACTAAGATACCACAACGAAGAATTGATGCTTCTCATCTCTCTCCCTTACTGTCTGTCTGTCCCTTTCTGTCCCTCTCTCTGTCACAGGATTACAAGAATAATGCTTACCAGGATACACTCATGAGCAGAAATGCCTGAGGCACCAGTGCTGGGTGGGGCGGGGGGGGGGGGATTTGATAAGAAACAGTAGAAAAACCTGAACTGTAATTAATGAATTTCTGGAAGCTCATTGTGGACAACTCTGAGAGTTAAAAATTATAGCGGGGATCCAGTCACAGGGGAGTCACCATAATATTGTGAGATTTACCTCTAGAAACCTGACCAGGTTCCCATGGTAAATATTGAAAAAAATGCCCCTAGGCTTTAAACTGGGGATTAAAAAGGAAGACATCCTGAAATACATCAGAGCACTCTGTTCTTAAGACCTTCCCTCAGGGGAAGCTAGTTAACCAGAGTCTAACTTGCTAAGGTATTAGCAGAGTCTAACTGACCTGGGAAAAGAAAATACCCAAATCTAACTCCAGAAATCATATCTCGCCTAAGGGAGGAAAAACATTTAGAAACACTTGTTATGTTCACAGTTCAAGCCATTGGCTCACAATATTTAAAAGGAGAGAATAACTTAAGTCAGGGTCGGGAACCTTTTTGGCTGAGAGAGCCATGAATGCCACATATTTTAAAATGTAGTTCCATGAGAGCCATACAATATGTTTAACACTAAATACAAGTAAATGTGTGCGTTTTATGTAAGACCAACACTTTTAAAGTACAATAAGTCTCTGAATTCTTTTTAATGACGTTGTTATGCTGTTGATAACCAATAAAGAATAAAGTACTTCTTACCATTAATGTGACGTCTGGTGCCGCATGGTTTTGCTGATGGCTTTGTAGTCTGTTTCATACATGGTGAGGTTAAGCTTCATGCAGGTGTTGAGACTTCCAACCGTTAAACGTGCTCATAGGCTGGTCTTAACATTCTTTTGATGTGAGAAAGACTGCTCACATGCATATGTAGAGCCAAACATTGTCAGTACAGCAATACTCACATGCTGCAGTGTGTGGTTTGTGACAGGGAGCGCGTTCCAAGTTTTGACAATCTGCTGGTCCTGGGATTGAAGTTTTTTCATTTCTCCCCATTTGTGTTTGCTCACCAACTTTGCTTGCTGTCCTATAAGTCTTTCCAAATCTTCATTCAGTGACTTGAACTTATTCACTCACATGTTTGAGGCCCTCAGGTCAGAGATTGTAGCTCAAAATCTCTGACGGAGACACCAAGGATGTAACTCAGGTTGGTGATGTCCAGTGCACACTCATGTGGATGGGGGATGAACTTAAAAAGATGAGTGCACTCACAAAATTCTCCAAAGCACACTTTGAATGAGTGCAGGAGATAAGATGTGAAGCCCGCTAGCTGCTGGTGATCAAGATGTTGAGCAGGGTCACTTGCTGTGCATGCATCTTTAAACTCTCCTAGTTTTTCAAAGTGTAGTAAATGACCTGTTTCAATGTTTACGATGAAGAGTTCCAACTTGTTTTCAAATGCAAACACTGCTTGTTGAAGGGATAAGATTGTATTTTTAATGTCTTGCATTTTCACATTGAGCTGGTTCAGATGTTCAGTCATATCTATGAGATAGTATAACTTCAAGAGCCACTCAGTGTTAGCTAACTCAGGATGCTCGATGTTTTTCATTTCAAGAAAAGTCTAGATTTTGCTCAGACAAGCCACTAAACAGCTGAGTACCTTTCCTCTTGACAACCAATGCTCATTGCTGTGCAGAAACAGACCAGGATAATTATTCCCAACTTCATTCAGCAGTGTTTTAAACTGGCAATCATTTAAAGCTTGGGCAACAATAAAGTTGACCACCTGAGTGACCAGTGACATCACTTCACCAAGCTGCTCACCACATATCTAAGCACAAAGCACCTCCTGATGTAGGATGCAGTGAAAACTTAGAATGGGTCTCTTTTCATGTTCATGAAGATGCACTACAAATCCTCTGTTTTTCCCCACCATGCATGGAGCACCGTCAGTACACACTGAAACAAGTTTATCCATCGGTGGATTTTTTTCTTTAGCGAACTTAGTGAAAGACTTGAATAAATCCTCCCCTCTTGTGTCTCTTTCATAGGCAAAACAGCAAGACTTTCTTCACTTAGTGTGTCACCAACAGCATACCTTGCAATCACGCTGAACTTGGATAAATGGCTTATGTCTGTTGACTCATCCAAAGTGAGAGAAAAGATTGGTGCTGCATTTATGTCCTTCACTTGTGCTGCCTCAATTTGATTTGCCATCATGATGGTATGATCGTGAAGAATTCTTGCCAACAGAGGCATGTCTTTTATTGGTTTGATTATCTTGTCTTTATCTGAAAAGTCATCAAAAAGTTCATTGGCAACATCAGCATAAATGTTTTGGCATACTCCCCATCTGCAAATGGCTTTTTGTTTCTCACAATTGCTAAAGCACCAGCAAAGCTAGCCGAATTCCAGTCACCTTGTTCGGTCCAAATATGGAGTTACTGCTGACTAGCTTGCACTCTGTACAGTAGCTCTTGACATGCTTTCTTCCTGCTGTCCCCCGCTGGATATTTCGATGCAAATGTAGTATGGCATGTGTCAAAGTACTGCTTTTTATTTGAGTGTTTCATCGATGCAATTTTATCATTGCATATTAGACACACTGCAGAACCTGCTTTCTCCACAAAGGTGAATTCCTCTGTTCATTTCTGTTGAAAAGTACGATTCTCCTCATCTTTTTTTCTTTTAGCCATCTTCTTTGTCAAAATGGTTTCTGCAATTAGCTAGCTGACTACTTGATTAAAAGGAGGGAAATTTACTTCCTGACCTCACAATGACCCATGTACATTACGCATTATCCAATAAAAATTTGGTGTTGTCCCGGAGGACAGCTGTAATTGGCTCTAGCCACCGCAACCATGAACATGAGCAGTAAGAAATGAATGGATTGTAATACATGGAATGTTTTATATTTTTAATGTTATTTTTTTTTATTAAAGATTTTTCTGTGAGCCAGATTCAGCCATCAAAAGAGCCACATCAGGCTCATGAGCCATATTTTCCTGACCCTTGACTTAAATGTTCCTCAACAGGACAATGAATAAACAAAATGTAGTTAATGCATATAATGGAATATTTTCAGCCATAAACAGGAATGATGTAATTATACATACTAAACATGAATGAGTTTTGACAATATTATATTGAGTGAAATAAACCAGATTCAAGGGACATATACTGTATAATTTCATTTATATGTAATATCTAGAAAGTACACTAGATTTTATAAGGTGCTGAAGGAAGGAAAAAATGGAGAATTATTGCTTTATTTTTTTCGTGTTTATATTTGAAGTGATAAAAATTTGGAAACAATTGTGATGGTTGTACACATTGTAAAAATAATGTCATTAAAGTATACAATTAAAATGGTTAAATTATAAATTTATGGTATATGTATTTTACTTATAAATTGTTTTTAAAAAGAAGGCAAATTGAAACATTATTAGTTGAATAAAATCTCTTGTGAAGTCACAAATCATGAAGCCTCTAGGAAATTCCACTGTACATTCTTGATAGAATAAATGTTATGAGTCAAAAATATCTAGAGTATCTTTCTTCAATAAAAGTATAAAATCTGCAAAGAAACAATATTATTTTTGTTAAAGAAAAGACACGTTAAGTCATGGGTTTGATTCTCTGCCAGGGCACACAAGGGAAGCGCCCATTTGCT